>NW_024096616.1:1555000-2850000 GCF_016545835.1 Crotalus tigris | reverse complement strand
GTCCCTCTCACAGTTACTACTATTGAGCATGTGCCACCTATGCTGTACTTGTGCATTTGGTTTTTCTTGCCTAAATGTAGAACCTTGCTTTTTTCACCATTGAATTTCATTTTGTTAGTTAGTGCCCAGTGTTCAAGTCTGTCCAGATCCTTCTGTATCTGAAGCCTGTCTTCTGGAGTGTTTGCTATTCCTGCCAGCTTGGTGTCATCTGCAAATTTGATGAGTTCCCCATCTATCCCTTCATCCAAATCGTTGATGAAGATGTTGAAGAGTACTGGGCCCAGAACAGAGCCCTGGGGCACCCCACTACACACTTCCCTCCATTCTGGAGTCACAAAGCAGCCAAACCAGCTTGCCTCCTTCCTACTACTGGTAGTGCACAATAAATATTGAGGCAAATTAAAAGGCAGCTTTTACACTTTCCCCCCAAGTATTCTTCCATGTGTTGATTTTGTCCTATGAATACTCATTTAGGTTGTTTTAAACAGCTTTTTTTACTAGCCAGTACTGAAATTAAAACTGCTTGGGTTTTTTTTAAAGCATCTAGGCGGTATTTGCCAAGAAAAGTATGCATGTTTGAATAAAACATACTAATACTATAAAACAAGTATACCACAAGATACTTGATTATTATGGCTGCAACCATTTAATATAGCTGTCCCCTATCCTGACCATCTCAGACCCTCCTGAGACCTTCCCTTACATGTGGCCTATCCCAGTTCTCTCCTGATTCTCTGTCCCACCCCTATAGCACCCTGTTCTACTGGGACTCCCACCTTTTCTCACTTAAATGATCTGTGTATCTTGAGATTACGACACCAACCAGTGACACCATTACATCCTGATTCCAGTTGCTGTCATAGCTAGGACTACTTTATAATATGACTACCTGTCATAAAATACAGGTAGATCCGGTGTTATACTGTTTCATCATTTTTTGCTCATTTTCTACTGAGAGCCATTGGATATGAGATGGGTGGCAAATAAATTTTATGAACGAATTTGAAACTCTTTACTTCCATCCCCATAATTGTGCCGGGAATTCCATATTTTCAAGCCCAATGCCTTTATAAATCAAGAAACGTGATAAATTTACTTTTTCACATTAATGCTTTTCTTAATGACCTATTGAAGAGCAAATCTGATTTCCATGCCTCCTATTCCACATAAAGCATTTCCCAAATATTGCTGTTACCTACCCCGCCATTCCAAACAGAGTTCTGCAAAATATTTTCTGAGATATGCCTAAGAATTCCCCGATATTTAATTACATGTGTCAAGACCATTCATATAATACATTTCCCCAGTTTTGATCTACATTAATGAAGGAACTTTTTACTTGTGGTATATAAACTACAGTTATAACTTTTGCATCTGGATGCTTTAGTTGTGCTGACTGGTGATTCTGGGAATCATAATCTGGATAAGTATAATGGCAGACTATTTCTAATAAATAAAGAGAGCACACTGTTTTGGAAAGCTGCTAGTGTATAATGTTTCAAACTAATGAATTTATCTCTATGCAGCTTACAGTACCTTAGAAATGGGGGGAGACAATAGAGAACTACCATGACAAAGATAAAAAAATTAGATAATAAATAAAACATTATTGACTGTTTAAGCACCTACAACCAAAGTTGGCAGACTTGACAGATACACATTAGACATGTTTCTTTGGTCGTGTATGCATAGCAAGTCTGATTCTGCTGTCAGCTTACATACATGCATTGGAAAAAAACAATACACTTGAGATATATGCAAATATTCCTTTATAGTTTCATGGTTGCCCTTTGGGAACTTCTGTTCATGCTTAGATGTAGGATGAAAAAAAACAATAACACACCATACAGAACACACAAGTCCATTAAATGCAGCTTGTCCTAACACATTGCGTTCTTTTGTCTTAAAGTAGTTTATAATGGGAGCCAAAGTTGAATATACATAAATCCTAGAAGGGAAAAAGTAATGAATAAGTAGTGCCTGCAGACTGCAGCCCATGTACTTGTAGCACAATCCCTGGAGCAGTATTTTATCTGCTTTTTCCCTATGGAATATTCTATCAATAGCAGATCTGCATCCCTGATGTCTTTCAGCAAGTTGCATGTAATGCACTGGCCATTTTTACAGCAGTTCAGACTCTTGGCAAGGATCCTGTTTTTGCAGTACCAAATATTCGCCAACAATAGGGTTGTGCTAGGCTGTTAGGCTGTCATATATACAGTGAATTCTGTTTTCTTGATGGAAAGAGAAGAAGAGAGATAGGTGTAGTCTTCTTTGCATACTCCAATTAGCAATTCCTTGATAATTTTCAAGAATTTCTATTGTACTTATTATGCTTTTTAACAAGGTAATAATTTGCACAATCATTTTTAAAGACTATTTTCCTCATTTAAGCTAATGAAAACAGAAATTGTTTAGTACAGGTAGTCCTCAACTTAACAGCAGTTCATTTAGTGACCATTCAAAGTTACAACAGCACTGAAAAAAGTGACTTATCACCGTCACGTGATCAAAAGTCAGATGCTTGTCATATTTATGATGGTGGCAGTGTCCCGGGGTCATATGATCACTTTTTGCGACCTGACAAGCAAAGTCAATGGAGAAGCCAGATTCACTTAACAATCCTGTTACTAACTTAACAAATGTAATGATTCACTTAACTACTGTGGCAAGAAAAGTGGTTAAAACGGGGCAAACTCACTTAACAAATGTTTCACTTAGCAACATCAATTTTGGACTCAATTGTGATCATAATTTGAGGTCTACCTGTACTGCAATAGCAGGAGGAACTGTTTGGATCCTCTTTTGCTTGCTCTTTTCTGATTTAGTTTTGTTTTTTTTCCTGTGTGGACTATAACTAGATATTTTCCTTCATTTGAATCTCACGGTACTGAATCTCACAGGGGGAGTACCGTAAATGCCGGCGTATAAGACGACTTCCGCGAGCGCTGAAATCGGCGCCAATGACGGGGGTCGTCTTATACGCCGAGTCGTCTTATACGCCGGAAATACTGGTAGTTTCCGGCGTATAAGACGACGTTCTAGGAATGCGGCCCGGCTATAAAGACGGGGGTCGTCTTATACGCCGGGTCGCCTTGTACGCCGGCATTTACGGTAAATAGTCAGTAGGCTTCTATTGTTCTTGTTAATCAGTAATCAATAAGATTCAGAGCTTTCTCTCAAATATCCTTGAATCTTGTCTAATATTTATTACTTTATCCCAAGTCAAAGTTATTCAAAGGATTACAGTGGTGGGTTTTTCCATCTACTGTAATTTCAGTTGCAAAAGCTGTACAACAATCATGACATTTTCCAGACCTCCTTTTGCCTGAAGATAAGATAAACTTCAAACTATGCATATGAGAAGAAAAAAAAGATTTAAATCTATGTTTTGATCTTCAAAATGCAGCATAAACAAATTTATTTTTCCAATAAAAAGTCTTTGAAATTATCTTTGAATGCATGTTGCTGTGGGCACTTACTGTACTGTTGTTGGCATTCTTTTTATATATTCTTTTTATGAAAGTGGGTGATGATGGGTAATAGTATCTTCTTTTAGGAAAATGTTTGCTCGTTGTTGCATGTTGCATTCTACAAATAATGGGACAATTAAATAAACAAGTGATGTGGTCAGTATATATAGAGAGATCTGTTGCTGAGTTTGTTTCCCATTTATTTAACCGATATGTGACTTTTGTAGTTTAGTTGATTGCTATCATTCCTGTGAAATATAAGAATAAGCCACAACAGGTGTTCCAAATTCTCAGCTTTGGAGACATAAATTGTATTCAAAAACAAAGCATTCAACTTTCAGACACATTTTCAGTAAAAAAAACAAAAAAAACACAAAGTCACAATACATCTTTGCATGGAATACACCTCTAATCCAATTCCTGATTGATTGGATTTTTTTAAAAAAGTTGAAAATTTCAGGGAGCTACAGCTAATTAATATGAGTCATGTGACAGTGTGTGTTAGTGAGATGGGCAGCACATAAATTTTGGATGGATGGATGGATAGATAGATAGATAGATAGATAGGTCATTACAGAGCTAGATGGACCAATACTTATGGGTTTCTATGTACAATCCTAAAGTATCTTCCCTCTACACCAGGGCTTTTCAACCTTTTCACCCATTGTACCACTTTTAGGATAAGGCAACATCTGAGTACCACCAGTCGCCTAGCAAGGTGTCAAAAACTTGATGACCAAAAAAGGAAAAAAGTGATAAAGTACAGGTAGTCTCGACTTACAACAGTTCGCTTAGTGACTGTTCGAAGTTACAATGGCACTGAAAAAAGTGCCCCCCAAGCCACAGCCGAGCAAGACACTTGCCTGCCCGCCTGACAGTGCTCTCATTCCCCTCCCCCGCTATCACTTTTCTAGGATGGTCGCGTACCACCTGCCAGGTGCCAATGTACCACAGGTGGTACCCGTACCACTGGTTGAAAAGCCCTGCTCTACACAACTCAGTCTATTTACTTTGACATTTAAATAATTTATGTGATGATGGAGGCTTAACAATCTGGACATTATAATACAATGAACATTTGTTGAACATTTGGGAAGGGGATAAATTAAAATCACTTTAGTTAATTAGGACATGCAGAAAGCTTCCATGCTTAGGAGGCAGGAAGTATTTTTAATATAAAGTTCTTTCGCTTATAGCATTGACTTGCTGCAGGGTAACTTCATTTTGAAGATTGGCTAACATTAGTACCACAGGTGAGGATCACGTGGACTACAGTGCCTGGATCTCACAATGCTCTTTTCTCCCCTAATAGGTTTGATTTACACCACTTCTGAGCAGCTAGATCGTGAATACAAGGCTGAACATATCTTAGAGGTGAGTAATGATGAAGTTGCAATTAGTTTTATTTACTTGTAAGTAGTTCTTTTAAAAAAAAAATCCTCAAAGACATTTCCTTACAAGTCAGAGCATAGATAGTGGAGAAGGAGGAAGACTCATTCCATCATTTCCAAATTGCTTAGGAAGATAATTGCTTGTTCTGCATTTTTGTGTTTCTGCACCCAGTGCCAGCTCAAGAAATATCTCATGACTTGACTTCCTAACTGAAGACTAGAGCAGGAAATCTTGTGCCAAAGCCAAGCTGATGCATCCAGATGTTCTGGATGTCTGTTCCCACATGTTGCTTTTATCCAGAACATTAATACTGGAAAATATCAGATGTAAACTCATCTGGAGGGCAGCATTTTAAGGATGTCTTCCCTAAGCCATGAAGAATAGAACATGGTCATTAATTTCCTGCCACTTGAGAAAATATGGTATAAACAAAATGTTGACTTACTTAATTTAATGACCACATGGTTATTAAATGAAACCTATAAAGTGAGTAACAATACCTTTAAGATTGAGATAGTTGTTCGTGTCATGTCCTAACTAAGAAAGGACTGAATTAGACAAACTTTTGCTTCAGTTTAGAAATGCAGATTCCAGTATGTTTACTTCTGAGGATTTTTACTAAATTTATTCCTAGGTTCTGCTACATGTACCAAACTTTTTAATGTGCATTCCTGTTTTCTTGTTTTTTGCTTAAACGATCCAGCAGGCCTAGCTTAAGGAAGAAGCCTATCATCTTTTGAGCTGGTGGGCATAGATCTTTGAGAACATACAGTATTATAGGCACTCTTACAAAACGGCTAGTGTAATGGGTACAACCATTTGTCTTTTTTAAAAAAAGCCGTTTATTATGAAATTAAGATAAATGGCTTTTTTAAACAAAGGAGAGGGTTTCAACCTTCTATCATTTCTATTTTGTGAGAGCATTGGTTGTACATCCATAGTGCAGAAGCCTTCTTGGAAATAAAGATTGTATGGGCCATCAAGCAAGTTGTTTTTGAGTATATCGGTACCTGTGAGTTCCATGATACAGACCAATGACTTGGTCAGTTAATCTTTTCCACCTTTGGGTTGCAAATATCGGCTGTATCTTTGTATTAAACACACAAACATAGTAATTGTATTTTTTTCTTTTTCTGCTGATGGTCTTTCCTTTTTGCAACAATAACACTTCCTGTTTCCAACAACTTTGTTTTAGGCTTAAGGTACTTATTCTTGACTGAGTGGCCTTCCATATCTGACTGTATAACTCATCTATCAATCCAGTCAGTGTAGTCCAGCATGCAACAAACTGTTGAAGACTGACTTCAGTCATCTTTAGATGAATCATATTTGAAATCGAGTTTCTTGCCTGGAAAGGAGTGCTTGCCTATATTATAAAGAGGTTCTTAACCTTCCATTGTGTTCTGACGAGACTCCTTAACTGGCTTTTTCTTGCAGGTTTCGGTTTCAGACAATGGGGATCCGGTTTTGCAATCTAGCAGTAGAGTGGTAATCCAGGTCCTTGATGTTAACGACAATCCTCCCAGCTTCTCCCAAAAGTTATTTATGGTTCAGCTGCCAGAAAAAGCAGCATCCGAAACTCCTTTGCCAGTCTACAGGGTGATTGCTGCAGATCGTGATGAGGGGCTAAATTGCCAAATCACTTACAGCCTAGAAGAAAACAGTGAGGGACTGTTCAGCATCCATACAGTAACAGGCATAGTGTTCTCCCAAAAGGCATTTTCTGCCCAAGAATACAACATACTTACAGTGAGTATCATTAGAAGCATAAGGAGACTAAACAGATGATTGTCTTTCTACATATGGGAATGATATGAAATAGTATTGTTCCCTGTGATTTATACTTTTTTTTCCTCTTGTGGCTGTAGTTAAACTGGACTCTGGTAGTATTAAAAAGAAAAAAAACCTTTAATAACTATTTGACATTAATCAATTTTGAAACAATTCAGTGAAGGCTATTTTTTTAACTCCATTAAAAATGTAACATATTTCTCCAACCCAGGTTAAAGGAATATTGGAAAAGGGAATTAAAATGGCATTGATGATGCATGGTGTAGTTAGGCAATGCTAGGTCACACTGAAGAATGGAGAAAGGGTTTTGATAAGTAGCATGTATTGTTTTTTACTACTTAATAAAATCTTTGCATACAAATTATTTTTTTCCCGGAGTATGCCATCTGTTCAGTTAATTAAAGCTGAATTCTTTGAACTAGATATTTTATTCACAGTAGAATCTTTTAATTTACCATTTCAAAGGAAAACACATCCTGAAGATAATAAATTATATGTAGAATTAAGTAAGAGCTTAGTTCATCTATCAAGCTGAGTGCAAAATGACAGACAGGTAATCTTTGTTTAACAACCACAATTGGGTTCAGCAACTTCTTTTCTAAGTTACATGGTCATTAAGTAAGATTGTGAAGGTTCCAGTAGACAAGACCAAACAAATCAGAACTCCGAGGCTTGAGATTTCCTCAAAGAATATCTTTATTGCTTACATAGTATCGGCACAGTCAAAAGTGAAACCAAATCTGAAGTTCCCTTCAGAGAGCAACAATATTACAAAGTTAAACTTCCCATCCCAGTGCTATGCAATTAGCTACGTTTGAAGAGTTTGGCGGGCTTTCTAACTAAATGCTCCAGCTCCTATCAAACTGATAGAAATTACCTTGGTTCCCATGGGACAGTAAAGTAGACTAGTACAGTGGTGACGAACCTATGGCATGGGTGCCAGAGGCAGCACTCAGAGCCCTCTCTGTGGGCACCTGTGGTGTTGCCCCAGCCTTGCCTCCCCCCATGACCCCCTTCTCACCAGCCGCCCTCCTGGAGAAGAGTCACCCCCGAGTGTGGCCCATACAGAGCAGTGCAGCCAAGGACTTGGCAGCCAGGCAGCGTAGACAAGACTCTACCCTCATGCCCCATCGCGCACAGTTGATGCTGCGGGGTGCAGGCAGAGGCCGTGGCTGCCATGGCACTGCTGGGTGATCTGTGGCAGGCCCTGGATGCAATGAGTGGCCATGCAGGCAGGTGGGGTGGGGGCGGAGTGGGGGCGGGACAGGAGGTGGAGTGGGGGCAGGGCCAGTTTTTGGGCACTTGGTCTCTAAAAGGTTCGCCATCACTGGACTAATAGAAATCCTCCATCCCCATCCCAATCTTTGACAACTTAGAACAAAGGAAATGGCTGCAGTCAGGTTCGTTGTAGAGTTGGCAGTGATATCACTTACAACCTGACTTCCACCACAGTTGTTAAGACATTGTGTGATTACGGCCAAGATTTTAATGCTGGCTTCTCCATTGACTGATTGTCAAAAGCCAGCTGTGAAGTGCACAAATGATGATCACACGACCACAGAATACAAAAACACCCACCAGTTGCAAAGTGCACAAATCTCAATCATGTGACCATGGGGATGTTGTGATAATTGTAAATAAAGTTACTTTTTAGCACTTAAAGTTACTTTTTTAGCAAACACTTGCTAAATAGGGCAGTTGTTAAACTGGGATTACCTGTAGTAACACAAGCAAGACTTCATAAAGCACAATAATAATAAGAGAGGCCAATGAAATTTAAGATGTACTTATAATCATCCTGGAGGGACCTGAGTAGAGGAACCTGTTATCAAGGACTCTTATGTTTCTTTGTGTTGACCAGTATATTGGTTTAAGCTGAGCATTCAGACCATGGTTCATTTTTTTTAATGTAGGAGGATTTTTTTTTACCTAATTAGATTTATTCATTGAAATAATAGAAAATACTTGTAGCTTGGGTTTTAGGTTTTGGCAGTAGTTTTATTTATTCATTTTTTGGCAGTAATTTATTCATCCTACTGATAACCATTATCACTCAATCCTTGGCATAGTGATGGATGTAAATAAATCTGTGTGCCTTGATTATTTAGTTTAAAGAATGTAAAAATATAGTTCATCCTGCATGTATTGGGTTGTATAAGCAATATAAATCAATAAATATATTAATCCTGAGATATTATGTTTGCTTAACTCTTTTGTATGATTCCATCCTAAAAGTATAGAAGTTTAATTTAGGCAGGAATATGTCACAAGTACAGCAGGAGCTCATCAGTGTGAACATATTATCTTTCAGACCCCTTGATCTATATGAACTAGTGTTTTTCTCTTTTGGCAGGTCAAGGCTACTGATGGTGGCACCCCCCAACTTTCCTCCAGTGTGAGGCTTCACATTGACTGGATCCCAAAGCCCCTCCCCTCCTCAGAACTATTAGCTTTTGATGAACCTCATTTCAACTTTGCAGTCATGGAAACAGATCCCGTGAACCACATGGTGGGAGTGATCAGTGTTGATGCTGGGCTTAACCAGATCTGGTTTAATATCACAGGTGAGAGCATATGCAGTTGAAAAAGGAGCTTCACAGTGATTCTGAACTGAAAAAAAATGTTGCTCATATTCTCCTGGTATTTCATATCCATATGGACCCAAGCCATCACAGGCTGTTCATATTGTAGGTGGCAGGAGTATTATAAACAAAGCTTCAGCACTGATATGAAGCAGCATTCAAGCTGATAATAGTTCCATGAACAGTGTAATGTATGTTTTATATTACAGTATCTATCACAGCTTGCAAAATGTCATTGCTTGGCAATGTTCCAATCTTAATGAAAACTCTAGTGTTTTCAAACAGGTCAAAACACATATTGTGCCTCACATGAAATATGTAATAACCATGCCTATTTCCCACAACAATAAAAATAAATCTACCAAGGAGGCAGGGGACGGGGAGAGAAAAACATTTTGGGAAGACTTTATTGAGAGTTAATCTGCTATTAACACTTGTTTGTTCCCATGCTTCTTGTTCTGCTTTGGCCAACTAATTTGAAATGCTCTTTATTTTTTCTGTAAACAGACAGAAACACATATATTCTTACAGCAGTTATTCTTATAAGAATGTATTTATCAATGGGAATTGTTTGCTTTACATCTTCTGATGCACAATTTTGTTATTAACAGAGATCTCATTGTCACTAGATAGTGATTAATTGCTAAAAAAAAATTAAGAACTCAGTACTCTAAAAATGACTTGAGTTTTACCCAAAATTTATGTGATAGCCATCTACGATTACTAGTCCAGCATGTTGAGGCAGCAGCCACCCAGAATCCTTGGGCAGTAGGCAGTCACAACACAATGAGAAGGAGCCAGGTTGGCAAAGCCTGTAATTGACCAACAGTGTTCCCATTGTGGAAGGATTACTTTGTCATTATGGATGAAAATTAGAAGCTGGGTTGCCCTATACTGTACCTAATTTCAGTAAATGCCATGAGGTAATCCAGAAAATACTGAAACAAAGTGGAAAACTCATTTGTATAGTATAGGGATGGGCAATATTTTGGTAGCCACGGGCCACACTTAAGGGGAATATGTTGTTTTCTTGGCCTTTAATTGTGAAGTGGATACTTAAGGGCTTATCCTATAATTTTCCTTCACCAGAATGTCTGTTTCCAGGAAGTATGCTAATTGGATCTTCCAAGAACATAAAATAACATACAACATATGCTAACAGAATGGAAAAACCAGGGTTCAAATTTTTGCCTAAAAAACTATAATAACTTGATGATTTTATCATGCCCAACTTCAGCCATGGATTTGATACAACAGTAAAGTGAATTACTTAATTTCATTTACTAAAAATGAGGTAACTTCACTTTTGAGATAAGGATGAATAAATAATTTTGTAAGGTTTCTAAACTGGGGCAGAACTTTTAAAAACACACAGTTTCAAGTAGTTCCACACTAAAGAAATTAGACTTTTGTTTTTTTAGAATCTGGAAATAAAATACAAATTATAGAATTAAATATAGTCAAGGAAACAATTCTATGCATCTGGTAAAAACCAAGTCAACATTCATGGGATTATCTCTCCTCCCAACATAAAATGAATGTAAGAAACTTTATAATTAAATTGTTTCATGAAGTAGGAATAGGAATTTTAAAGTATGTGTATACTTAGTATATAGTATAAAGCATTCTCTATAGCAGGGGTACCCAAATCCCAGTCCACGAACTTGGACCAGTCTGGGGCCCGCAAGAACCAGTCCGTGCAAGTAACTGAAGTCCCATATGCACACATGTGTGATCCAGGCAGTGTGTGAAACCATGCCCCCCCCATCCATGGAAAAACTGCCCTCATGGAACTGGTCCCTGGCACTCAAAAGGTTGGAGGCCATTGCTCTATAGCATATAGTCAGTCCCATCATTGGTCTTCCACATATCCCAGCTTTAGGTTATACTGTTCTGTAATATTCATTCAGTTTACAGTAAATGGTTGCATTCATATGACTGTTGCAGCATCCTGGGGTCATGTGATCCCTTCTGACAAGCAAAATCAATGGGAAAGCCAGATTCACTTAACAATCAGGTTACTAACATATCAACTGCATTGATTCATTTAACAACTATATTAAGAAATATCATAAAATATCATAAAAAAACTCACTTAACAAATGTCTCACTTAACAACGTAAATTTTGGACTCAATTGTGGTTGTAAGTCAAGGACTTCCTATATTTGCTTATTCTGCTACTCCCATGTAATCCAGGTAAACATATCGTGTGAGTAGGGCCACTTCTTTATATTTAATCCCTTTTCAGTCTGCTCCAAAACTCAGCACAATCTGAATTGAAAACATACCACTTTTAGAATATACTTCATAGTTTTATATTACAAGTTTTTTCAAAGCAGCAAGGAAGGAAAGAGAGCATGCCTGTTGTAAAATAATGTTATCTTTGTGACAGTTTCGCAAAGCCTGAAATTTGTAATAGAGAAGAGAATTACTTGCATGCTGTGTATAAACTGTAGAATCAATATTCTTTTACCGGATAAAATGAACTTAATGACCCTATGAGGGACTATTTCTTAGAGTAAGCACATAACCTGTAAGGCTTATGTATCTAAACAATTTTTTCTTTCTACAGTATATGTGCCTTTGTGTCTCTGAAAGAGCGTGTTTCATGTAAATGTAAATACAAGAGAAGGGAAATAAAAAATCTTTATTTCAGAAATTGGCAGAGCAGCACTTTGATTTTTCTTCTCCATTCTGTCAGGATCCTGTGGGAGGGAACAAAAAGTTTCATAATGTAGTGTTTAATATTGCATGGTTTTCCTAGGAAATATGGAACTTTCCTATTATTGCTTTATGGGAGACCACAAAACTAATTCATCACATTGACCATATTTTCCAAATTATGTGCCTCCCTTTACTCTTTCTCCCCTTTCACTTGCCTTCTTAAGCATTTGTACAAGTTAATGCTGTTACCTGTCTGCTCAGATAGGGCAGTTGCTCAAGTTTATTCTCAACAAACCTCACAATGCACCATCCTTTAGCCTTTCTTGGTTTTTTTCCCCCCTGTTATTTCTTCCTATAATGAACATTTTGCTTAACATTCACTTTCCTGACTTTTTTACTTTTTTCCACCTTAAATCATTGGTAAAGAGGCAAAAGCATTTTGCACATGGGCGTATTTTTCCCAGCATTCAAAACAATTAGTTCCCTCCCCTATGCATTACACTTCCATAGCTGTTTGAATTATATGAGACATATATTTGTGAGTCTAATAGACCATCATTGCTTATGACCGTTTCCTCTTCCCACAACCACTGTTATTTTCTATATGGTACTTAGCACATTACATTTGAAGTATAATTTTTTAAACTTAGAGGCTATGCACCCCCCCCCCGACCTTTTTATTTAAAGTAAGGCCATGTTCATGTATGAAGAAAGACTGCTCATACCCTCCTATTTCTGTTGTGAGGGATGTTTAGCAGAAATAACATCTCCCCCCCCCTCTCTCTTTTCAGGAATCCCTTCCTAGGGCAGCTGATGGTAATTCTTCAGGTTGTCCTTCAGCTTTACTGTTTTGAATATATTCTTGAATGCATAGAATTTGGATTCTTGTCTCAGTTTGATTAAGAATGGGAAAATCAAATGCTGCCTGGGGGTATTCAGAAATAAATCTGTCAGATGTTGCCTAGTTTGAGTAATGAAAAATTTGCAAGAAAACAACCAAGGTCAGAGAGTACCAAGGACCCCAGTTAGACTCTCTGCACACATACACACACCTATATGTGGGCACACCTATACACACATGCATGCACATGAACACACACACATTCACACGCACAGCCCAGTATCATCCATTGTAGAATTACAAAAAAAGGAAGTGAGCAAGGGGACGGACTGAAAAAGTCCTCCAGGAAACAGGGCAAGCCTCAACAGGGCATAAGCAAGAGAGCGGAACTGGTTTAAATATTGCACCTTGAAGTGGAGCCAGAATATATCCTTTCTTCTGCCAATTTGCCCCAATATTCCCTGTTTTCCTGCCTCTCAATGATTGATGTCAATCCCCTCCCTTTGCCTTAAATAACACTGCATTACATGTAGACATTACCTCCTTAATTCAATACTGTATATAAAGTAAATAAACAAAGATCAGTGGTGACAATAGAAGCCTTTCACAGAGATTCCCCACCCACATGTTCTGCCATTCTGCTTCTTCCCTCTAGATGTTTCTAATCAAATTCCATGAGTAAGCTTGTTACAAATGTTGCCAACAGCAAGGATTATTTTCCTCCTGGTCCTCCCCAGGAGAGCAAGGTTTTCAGACACTTAGCCTCCATTATAATTCTTTAGTTCTAAGTCCTCCCTCTCTTCGAAGGTGGTGATGACGCTATGAATTTTGACATCGAGAAGAGCACTGGAAGCATTATTATTGCAAGAACTCTAGATGCAAAGGAAAGATCAAACTACAATCTCACCATAGAGGTCACAGATGGATCAAGCATCATTAAGACACAGGTCAGTGCCTCAGAGTCTAAGTCAAAGTCTGGTTCAGTAATATGAACAACGTTTTCATTATGGTCTGTAGATAGTGCTCACTGCAGTATCTGTTTTGGAAAAGTACTAGATATTCAAATGTCAGTTGAATTATCGCCTCAAGTTTAGGGTCAGACTTTCTCTAAAATGCTGAATTTACCCAGGTCACACGCTTTTGTGGATTGAACCGGTAAACAAAATATTGTCTATAATGTGATCACATTTGGGGAAGATGGGCCCAAGCTATTATTGGTCATTCACTGAGCCAAATAAACAAAACAGGGATATCCTTACTCAGAGATCCTTCCTAAACTCCTGCTTTAATAATTGATGATTGGAAATCCAAAAGAATTGCAAATCTACTTCAGATCCACTTCCAATTCCAGACTCTTCCAGGATCCATTGACTGTTGAGGAAGATGAGGTATAGAACTGGTTTCTTGTTTTACTTCTTTCCTCATATATGACCAAAATATGTTCCAATAAGTGCTTCAAGCTACTTCAATAGAGCCTTAATTAGCTATCATATTATACACATGGGTTCCATCTCTGACTATTGTCATCTTTCATGGCAGCTGAAGACAGAAATATATGGAAGTTTACTTGCATAGAGTAGCTCTTTTAAACAAAGATCTGGTCTGATTGTTTGCTCTTCTAAGCAATGGTCTAGTCTGATCATTACTTTATTAAGTGCTATGAACATTATATATAATCTAGAAAAGTGAGCGTAATCAATACGAGAATGCCTTTCCTTTGAGATTCAATAGTAGCTCACTGTCATTTTGAATGTCTTAGAACTTTATTCTGCTATCAAGAGTCATCTTTCAATACCTTGGCTAACATAACAATTCCAGTCCCAGGAACTTCTTTCTCTGTTTACTTTCACATTGGTTGTTGGATAGGTAGCAAACCTGCTATTGCAAAATCACGGGTTTGGGTCTTACTGAAGAAAGGAGCTCCTTTTCCAAGATGGAAAAGGAAATGTGCCTTTTTTGAAATGGTGCCTCCAGAATAATATCCTCTAAATTCATGCCCCAACCTTGTTGTCTTTCAAGCAAATCTTGAAGATCTGGCTCTTCCCTCCCACTCTGGAATGAAATTATATTTCTATTGGTTGTTTCTTATATAATTAGGCCTTATTCTTTTTAGTTTCCATTATTTTTACTCTGGTGTAATCATCTTACAATGCACGGTGGGGAGGAGGGGCATTACTGGGTTGTTTTTGTCATGAATGCCTAATGCTAGTTGGGTTGGGCAACTCTATACATTTCATAAAACAAGTAAGTATTATTTAATTTGATACTTGCTTTGGGATAAGTATATTGAGGGAGCCAAACCAGTCACTGCTCTATATTCATTTTGTTTCTTCACCAGCTGCTTCTTCCTGGCATCATTTCATTTTTCTTCCTCTTCCTTCTTTACTATTACCATCTCAGCCTGGCTTGGCTAAGTTTCCATTTCATTTAGCTAGCTGTAATAACTAAATGATTTCATTTTGGGATGAAATCTTGATAACATTATAATATATATTGTGCTATCAAATCAAGCCTAGAACCAGCATCTGGCATCTTGGGATATCTGCCAGGCCACCAGAATCAGAAACTTGCCCTAGGCTCACTTTATTATTTTCTTGTGCAATCAGGTGCTTACAAATGCAGTAGAAGCTAGATTTAGCTGTCATGATAATGTTTGACTGAGATAGATTATTGTTAGCAATTCCTGGTGCAGATTCTCAAATCGTAAAGATGACTTACCAGAAGATGCATTGTGCAAACTCTCCCGTCTTCCACTAAGAATATGGAACTGCCTTGCATTAATTCACCAACAAAAACCACAGCAGCAAATAAGTTTACATGAATGTGTACATAAATAAGCATGAGGACTGTGAGAATAAGGAAAAGCAGGGAAAACATCAGAAATAATGGAAGTGTCATCACTGGGCCTTTGTTTGCATGATGCTTCCCTACAAATATACTTTTCAAGCAGTTTGTTCAAGGTAATGGATACCAAGGAAGAAATTTGAAGTGAATAATAGCAACACGTTTTAAGAATTAATTCAACTCGTGGAACAGAACATGCATACAAATTGTGTATCCAAAGTCATCTTAAAAGAAACCCTTAAAAGAATTTTAAAAGAGTTATAGAGCATTTGGCCTATGAGAGATGGCCTCACTTAGCCACAGCAAGACCCTTCATTCTGGAATGGGGACTATTCACCTTGTTGAACCATTCATAGTAAAAGTATCAGAATGATAAAAGGAGAAAATAAGTAACAGAGAGATTGCTTTCTTAAGCAGTACTTCACTTGTACTATCATAGAAATGAGACACTTGTACAGCTCTGTTACTGACCTCTACTGCTTGCTTTTTGTCCACTTCTCTTAGGCTTATATCCATGTGATTGACATTAACCAGCATCCACCTCAGTTTTCGGAGTACCAGTATGAGGCTCGCATTCCAGAAGACACACCCCCTGGGACAGAACTATTTTTTGTTAGTGCAACAGACCAGGATCATGGGAAAGGGTTGATTTACACCCTCCATAACAGCTTGGATCCTAGAAGCCTGAAACTCTTTCAAATAGATCCAAGCCGTGGCACGCTAATAACAGTATCACACCTTGATGCTCAATCCATGCCACTGCATACTTTGACAGTGATGGTACGTGAGTAGCAGAAAATAAATTATTTATTTATTTAATTTCTATCCTCTTCTGTGTTACCTTATGGGCTGTGGGCAGATTGCTGCAGGATTTCTAAAGTGTGTTTGTTGTATCTAATGATTTTTTTTAAAAAAAAAGAAAGGTGGCTAAAATGAGAAGAAATGCATTCAACATTATACTGCAAACTTAAATATTTGTGATGTAATATTGTTTAAACAAAATATCTGTGGTTGATTCATTGGCTGTTCAGGTACGAGACCAGGATGTCCCTATCAAGCGAGACTTTGCCCGAATTGTCATTCATATTGAGGGCTGTAACAATCACCCTCCACAGTTCACCAGCCTCCATTACAAAGCAGAAATTCTGGATGTCACTCCAATTGGCACAGAGGTTGTGCAAATCCGTGCCCTGGATCCAGATCAAGGAGTTAATGCTGAAGTCCACTATTGCTTTGAAGCAGGTAAGGCACCTATACATACTGCCTTATGAACATTTCCTTTATATAACTACTGTGATGATATGTCAGCTAAACATATTGTTTCTGAATCTACTATATATTCAACATTAAATAGAATAGGAAAATTAGATCCAACTGATCCATGAATAATTTTTGTTATTTTTCTTCTTCTAACCATTAACACTCTTTAACTTTCTTGTGAACCAAGACAGCATATTTGCTGTCAATATTTGGGGACTTCCTATCATGGGCTGATACTGTCTTGACTCTGAGCACACTTAAGAAAATCATATCCAGACTGAGTCACTTTGGTGTCGTTTCTCCTGGTTCTATGCCCCTTTCCTCCTTCTGTATCTGGAAGATAAACACCAGTCACTTTCCTTTCTGTGGGCAGGACATACATGGTGTGTGTGTGTGTGTGTGTGTGTGTGTGTGTGTGTGTGTGTGTGTACGCGTGCACCCAAGAGAGAGAGAGAAATTAAAGTTATGCATAAGTTGAACTTATATGATACAATTCAGAGAAGAAGACTTTCACTCCAACCCCCAAATAGTCCATAATTTACCCGAAAGCTGAGGGTGAAAACTGACCTCAGATGACTGGAAAGTCAATAAAATGGCAGAACTGCACTAAAGGAGATAGATAGATAGATAGATAGATAGATAGATAGATAGATAGATAGATAGATAGATAGATAGATAGATAGATAGATAGATAGATAGATGGCTTTTTTTTGTTATAGAACGCCCAGAACAGAGTTCTGGCACCTTTTTTGGATGGAACCTTGTACGGTAGGCAAGGCAGGTTATATGACATGTGTGAGTTCTGGCACCTTTTTTTTTTTTTTTACAAAAAAAGCACTGGATAAATAGACAGACAGACGGACAGACATAAAAAAGAGAGAAGTTCAGGAAAAAAAAAATCAGAATTTAAACAAAAAAAATCCAGCTAGTTTCAAACCAGTAATATTTAGGATACAAAATAAATACAGTTCTACTGTAGCAACAGGATAAAAGGAGAGGTCTAACAGCTTTTAGAGTTAATGCTAAGGGTTGGCTCATTTTGAAGAGATGATCTTTCTTTTGCAAAGTATCCAGTGAATGGCTGACCTTCAGCTGATCTTCAAAGTGTTTTGCTCAAACGAAAAGGAACAGTCGAGGCAAAGGAGGAAAACTGAACATTTGAATGAGAGCAGGGAAATGTGTGGGGACCTTACTTTTAGAGTGACTGGAAGATTGACAGAGGATGACACTATTTTTTTTTCTGCCTTCCAGAGTTGTTTGCTGGACAGTTTTGAGAACAGGATAACAAGTAAACAGACCTGCTTAAAGACAAGTGTCTCTGATAGCATCAGTGTCTCCAAAGTCATCAGCTGGTACACTTTAATTTATTTAAGAGAGAGCTTAGGGAGTGTGGCACAATGACATCATCAAAGGGCTAGAGCCAGAATATTCAATTTGCATTCTTGTTTTGTTGTTTTTGTTTTCAGAGGAAATAGATACATTCATGCAGGAGAAATGCAATATACCCATTTTCCACATCTTTAGTTTTAAAAAGACCAAACTAACAAAACAAAAAAAAAAGGCAGGGCAAGACTTATTTATCTACTTTAAAAAATCTACCATATTTTCCGGCATATAAGATGACTTTCTAAATCATGTAAATCATCTCCAAAGTCGGGGGTCGTCTTATATGCCCAGTTGTCTTATATGCCGGAAAATACGGTACTTCTTCCAGGGACTTAAAAAAAGGACACATTTAAGTATAACAAACTAGTGTGATGGAAAACAATAAATATTGTAGAATTCAATCATGCTTTTTCATTTAAGATTTGTTTGTTTATTTCCAGGGAATAACGGAAACTTTTTCACCATCAGCAAATTATCTGGAATTATTACAGTTTCTCAGAAGTTAGATCAATCCAAGCAAGAAAGATTTACTCTCGCAGTAAAAGCAGAAGATCAAGGATTTCCCCAACTGAAAGATTCAACTACTGTGAACATTCATGTTAAGCCTTCTGATGCTACTCCCCCACAGTTTACAGAAGAAGAATATGTTGTAGAGATCAGTGAATCTGCAATCATTGGTTCTCCGGTTATCCTTGTTTCAGCTACAAGCTCTTCATTTGTTACTTACGAAATAAAAACTGGAGATAAAGACGGCTTCTTTTCCATCAATTATCAATCTGGGCTTATCTTTACCCAGAAGAGCTTAGATTTTGAACAGACTTCATCTTATCAGCTGAACATTCGAGGCACCAGCATGGCAGGATCATTTACGGATGTTCCAGTGTTTGTTTATCTCATAGACCAAAATGACAACATGCCTATCTTTGATAAGCCTTCTTTTGTGGGTTGGATTGATGAGAATGTTCCATTTGGTAGCATAGTTATGGATGAAAACAATGTGCCGCTGGTGATAAATGCAACAGATGCTGACCAAGATTCTAATGGTTTGTTGATTTATGAAATTTTGGAGTCGGAGGCCATGACTTTTTTCAAAATAGACCAAAATATGGGCACTCTCACTACTTGTGCTGATATAGATTATGAACATAACACCGTTTTTCACTTTGGTATCCAAGTTCATGATAGTGGCAATCCCATTTTGTTTGCTTCCAAACCTGTTCAAGTCACCATTTATATCAGAAATATAAACGACTGTCCTCCAGTGTTTATAAAAAGTATTTATGACCTTTCTGTGATGCTTCCTATTCATGATGGTATGGAACTTTTAAAAGTTAATGCAGAAGATGAAGACTCAGAAGTAATCTACAGTATAGCCGAAGGGAACCCTGCAAATACTTTCTTCATCCACAAAACAACTGGTGTTATCTCTCTACTAAATCATACTAATGTGGGAAACTATCACGAACTTGCAGTTAGAGCTGGAGATGCTTTATACGTGGCCAGTACTTTGGTCAGACTACATTTTACTGAGCCGCAGGACAGCATTTTAAAATTTGATCAAGATTTATATTTGGCCACAGTAAAGGAAAATTCCACAGAGGTTCAGATTATTATCGTTCTTGGTGTTGTTGGGAATCAACTGAAAGAACCACTTTTTTTCTCTGTCTTGAATGGCACAGAATGGTTCAGAATGATTCCATCTTCAGGAGTGCTACAGACCAAGAACGTGAAGTTTGATCGTGAAATTCAAGATGTGTATGAAATAGCAGTGGAAGTAAAAGATACTAGAAATCCACCACGGGTATCTCAAGCAATTGTAAGAATAATAGTGGATGATATTAACGATAACCCACCTCAGTTTGAAAACCTACCTTATTATATAGCAATACAGGCTGGCACTGAGCCAGGTGATATTATCTTTAGGGTTTCTGCCACAGATCAGGATCTGGGAAATAACAGAGTCATTTTTTACTCCTTGGAGGAAGACTACCAGCATTTCTGGATTGACCCCTCTTCAGGAGACATCTCACTCAAACAACCCCTTGATTTGCAAACTTTAAATAAATACACACTAAGTGTTATTGCCCGAGACACCGGTGAGCCTCCCTTGTATGCTGAGGAAGAGATTACCATAATGGTAAAGAACAAATCCAGCCCTCTGTTCCAAAGTCTTTTCTATGCTGCAAAAGTGCCTGAAAGCAGTCCACCCTACACACCCATTCTCCACCTCCAGGCCCGAAGCCCTGAAGGCTTACGCTTGATATATACCATTGTGGAAAAAGACGTTCTCAGGCAGTTCCACATTGATTTCAAGACTGGCATGCTTATGGTCACAAGCCAACTGGATTATGAATCTGATACGAAACATACATTTACCGTCAGAGCTACAGAAACAGCAACGGGTTCCTATTCAGAAGCAATTGTGGAAGTTCACGTTGAGGATGTGAATGATAATTTTCCTTTATTTTCACAGACTGTTTATACTGTGTATGTCTCAGAAGATATGCCAGCTCAGACCCCTGTGATTCAGCTCTCGGTTACAGACCAAGATTCAGGGTGGAACAAACTCATTTCATATCAGATTTTAAAGGATCGTTCAGATGCCTCAAAGTTCTTTAGTATTGATGGCAGCACTGGTGAAATAACAACAACTCGGGCTCTAGATTATGAAACGAACCATGAATTTCATATTAAAGTGAGAGCCACAGACCATGGGATACCTCCACTCAGCAGTGAAGTTCTTGTGATAGTTAATGTGCTGGATATCAATGACAATCCACCAAAATTCAGTCAACTTCAGTATCAGGCTAATGTGAGTAAAATGGTCAGCTGTGGTCAGGTTGTGGTAAAGGTACAGGCTTTTGATCCTGACAGCAGGGATACCCCTAGGCTGGAATATATGATACTTTCAGGAAATGAGAAAAGGCATTTCACCATTGATGGCACTTCTGGTATCATTTCTACACTAAATCACTGCAAAAAAAATCTGGAATCTTTTTACAGTCTTAGGGTTTCTGCTTCAGATGGAGTTTTTAAGACCACTGTGCCAGTATACATCAACACAACTAATGTAAACAAATACAGCCCGGCGTTTCAGCAGGATGTTTACGAAGCCGTATTAGCTGAAAACGCAAAAATAGGAACTAAAGTGATTGAGCTGTCAGCTATTGACCCAGATGATGGTGCTTATGGCACCATAGATTACATCATCATAAACAAGCTTGGTCAGGAGAAGTTTCTAATAGATGATAAGGGGCGCATTGAAACATTGCAGAAACTGGACAGAGAAAATTCTACAGAAAGAGTTGTTGATATTAAAATCATGGCCAAGGATGGAGGAGGAAAGGTAGCATTTTGCACTGTCAAAATAATACTTACAGATGAAAATGACAATCCACCTCAGTTCAAAGCTTCTGAATACCTCTTGTCTATCCAATCCAATATGAGGAAGGGATCTCCAGTCATTCAGGTTTTAGCTTATGATGCCGATGAAGGAGTGAATGCTGATGTCACCTACTCTGTTGATACAATGGAGGAAGTCATTGCAGAAGATGTGATTGAGATTAACACTGTCACGGGTGTTGTCATAGTCAAGGAGAGTCTCAAGGGACTAGAAAACAGAACAGTGAAATTTAGAGTCAAAGCTGAAGATGCCAAGCCTCCCCACTGGCATTCAGTTGTCCCAGTGAATCTTCAAGTTGTTCCAAAGGAAATGTCATTGCCAAGGTTTTCTGAGCCATTATATACCTTCTCAGCATCTGAAGATCTCCCAGAAGGATCAGAAATAGGATCAGTTCGAGCTATAGGAGAAGAACCCATCATCTACAGTCTGGTACAAGGAACCTCTGCTGAAAATAATGAAGAAGGGATATTCACTCTGGATAAGCAAAGAGGGACCTTGACTGTTCAGAAGGCAATGGACTATGAGAAGATGAAATGGTACCAAGTAGATGTCTTGGCTCATTCTTCATATAAGAATACTGACTTGGTCTCTTTAGCATCCATTAACATCCATGTAAAAGATGTCAATGATAACAAACCTATTTTTGAGGCAGATCCATACAGAGCTTTTGTTATGGAGAATATGCCAGCAGGGACCCCTGTGATTCAGATTACTGCTAATGACCAGGATACTGGAAGTGATGGGCAAGTGTCTTATAGCCTAGGATCAGAATTAAGCTACATCAGAGAATTCTTCACCATTGATAGTGGAAATGGCTGGGTTATGACCCTTAAAGAGCTAGACTGTGAAGTTCAGAAAAGCTACAAATTTTTTGTTGTTGCTTCAGACCATGGAAAGAAAATCCAACTTTCTTCTCAAACTCTAGTAGAAGTCACTGTCACTGATGAAAATGATAATGCTCCAGAGTTCACCAATGAAATTTACAAAGGATCAGTTGTTGAGAATGCTGAGCCTGGGCAGATGATTACCATTCTTAATACTATTGATAGAGATCTTTCAGAAGAAAATCGGCAGGTCATGTGTTACATCACTGGTAAGTATCTATTTCTGTTAAGATTTTAATAAATAAAAATGAGGGGAGGGTGCTTTGAATAAATTTACTTAACTTTAAGAAGCACCCTTTTCTATAAATTAGTTTTACTGATATCTGTTAGTTGCAACTATAAGGTGATTTTCATTATTAACAATGGCCGTTTGGTGAAACATATGTCTTATCAAGAGATATTTTGAGACTAAATGTGTAGAGAAATAGCTACATATCGTTGTTCCTAGAAAGAGTACTTTCTATTAGGTCTTGTTATATAGAGATCTTCTACACTAGGCTCAATAATTGCTATGAAGAAAAATTCTGATCTAAAATGCATTGTGATTTAACTATATGACATTTATCTGACTCTAAAACAGAATTGCGATTAGTCAATTATGTACATTAATTTGAACTTGCAATTTTAATTCCAGTCCTGAATTAAATTTCTAATCGACAATCAAAAGTTAATTATGCATATACTGTAACTCTCATGTCAATTGTCTATATCAGTGATGGTGAACCTTTTAGAGACCGAGTGCCCAAACTGCAATCCAAAACCCACTTATTTATCACAAAGTGCCAGGGCTGCATCAGCATTGTGGTGCCCTCGGGGGGCGTGGCCCACTGGGTGGTCATGGCTGCACTGGTCCTGGCAGACTGGGTGAGCGTGGCCAGGGCAGTGGGGGCCAGTCCCTCGCCATCTCTGGGGCATCCTCGGGGGCCAACAGCACTTGCTTGCTCACTTCCTGCCCTGTTGCGTCCAAATGCCATGTGCTCGCTACTCTGTTGAACTCTGCTGGGGCAACAGCGCATGCCCACAGAGAGGGCTCTGAGTGCCGCCCCTGGCACATGTGCCATAGGTTCGCCACCACTGGTCTATATTAACCAAATGTGTCTTTGCATGATAAATATAACCTATAGATACATATTTTATAATTTGCAATTTATTCAACACAGATATAGAACTAAAAAGAATTGTATTTCACTGTAATATATCAAATAAATCATTTTGCAAATGGTCAGTGTAGATTGAAACATTGTCCAGCATACTAAAGAATTGTTTAGTCAGTTCCCTATATATCTTTTTCGTAATTAGTCTATAGTCAGTATCTATTATAACCCCCCCCCTTTCCCCGCAGAGTGAAGGTTAATGAAATAGCTACTTCAACATATACCATAATCAGTCCATTCAATCTACTGGTTAAATTTTATGAATGAACTCAGTTTTCTGTATGATGTCAATTATATGTCACAGAGCAAGTAAATTTTCTGGTTTGTCTACCAGGGGTGTCAAATTTACAATGACACGTGACGTGTTGCGACATATCATGACATTTTTTTTTCATTGCCGGCAATGGGGTGGGTGCGGTTTCAGCATGATGCATCCGGCCAGTGGGCCGGCAGTTTGACACCCCTGGTCTACACATAACATGGGTGAGTAATCTTTTTGTTATCTTGAAACCTGAAACACTTCTTTTTTCATAATCATATATTCTCTATCTTATCAGAAGGAGATGTTATGGGGCAATTCGGTATCAGTGAAGTTGATGGAAAATGGAAGGTTTTTTCCAAGAAGCCTCTGAACAGGGAAGAAACAGAAAAATATGTGCTCAAAGTCATGGTGTCTGATGGAAAATTTCAAGCAGCCACAGAAGTGGAGATTTTAGTCCTTGATGTTAACGATAACAGCCCTGAATGCAAGCAGGTAATTGTAGATGCATGTAAAAGGCCTCATTCCGAAATTATGCAAACATGTATACACAGGATCTGTATTGAAATGGTGCCAGAGTTGACCTGGAGAAATCACAATTATGGAGCAATTATTTGAATAATTACATATCTGCACAATACTGAATCCTCCATTAGTTGCTTATTTTGGAAGATACATGAATTATTACTATCTTGGAATAACATAATGTTGGATAGCATTAGGGTGGCAGGAAGGAGCCCATCTGTGACACTTCATTGTTATTGGTTAACAAACAGGTATATTGGGCACGTGGCTTAATGTTAACCTTTTAAATTGGTAAAATAATTTTCTTCCTTTCCAGACACTATACGAAGGGAAAATTTCAGAGAATGAATCCCCAGGATTTTCTGTTCTGAAAGTGTTGGCTACAGATGTTGATGCTGGTAGCAATAGTCAGATCACTTACAGCCTTCATGGAGTTGGTGCTGAGGATTTTAGACTGGACTCTTATACAGGTAAAATTATTACGTCCTTTTAAAAGTGCAGTTTTGCTGTTCATACTCATTCTTTGACCACTTATTAGTATGAATAATACAGTTTGCTCCTGTTTACTATAAGTAGAGGTAGGTAGACTTTTCGGTGCATTTTGAAGACTTCTTTAGTTGAAATATTAATACTGATGTTTCTCTCTTGATTGGCGTAAGTATGTCCTCATATTGTAAAATGTTGGTGGGATTTTCCCTAGAAAGAATATTTAATTTAATGTAAAATATTATTCTCTTCTCATGCACCAAAACTCACTGTAATAGTCTTGCCTGGTGTTTTCCTTCTTGTTCTTATGATGTAAGGAGAAGACTTTACATTAAGAAATCAGGTTTCCTTGGATACTACCTTGTAGGGCTCCTATAAGACTTAAAATAGAAAGATTTATATGAATGAGTATGCATGGGTATTTTTTTGCAAAATAGTCTTATAAAAGATTAGCCCAAATCTGAAAACTTATTATAATTATATTTAAATTTATTGGCCACCCAATTCCAGTGGAAAGATGAAGATTTCTTAGATATCAATTCATAAAATATTATAGTTTTTAGATAATATAATTCTAAAGAATTCTGTGGTGTCCAGGAATAGGAGAGTAAGAAATATATTTTTTTTGAATCTTTGGTAAGCATTTATAGTTGTATCCTTTTTTCTATTTGCCTGGTTCTATTTCTTAAAATGTTTTAAAATGTACCTTCGCATAGAAAGAATCTTGCCCTTAAATAATGGTATTGAAAGCCCTGCACCAAATCTTTGCCTTCCATCTATACTTACCAGGAGAATTGACTACTTCTACATTATTGGACCGGGAACTGAAATCAAAGTATCACCTTGTTGCCAAGGCAACAGATGGAGGAGGGCGTTTTTGTCAGATGGAAATTACTGTGCACGTAGAGGATACCAATGACAATGCTCCCATGTTCTATCCCAGTCATTGTGCTGTAGCCATATATGAGAATACATCAATAAAAACGCCCATTGCAGTTGTCTTTGCAAAGGATCCTGATGAAAGTAAGTTGTTCCCAAATCCTATGTCATGTGCAGTTGTTTTCAATGCTTAAAGGACATGGCATGTTCTTGTTTATGAGGTTACCTACCAGTATTAATATTTTCTCTTATAGATAGTGGGTCATCTTGATAGATAGGCAACAGATTTCCACCTTGGTGACATCTTTATATGTAACATAGTATTTTTTTAATAAATAAAGATGGGGAAATAGTAGACCTGTTATGTAAGGAGAGGGGAAATGTATCAGGTATTTGATATATATTTTTCAGCGTTCAGTCAGGGTGGACATTTTATGTTGAATGTTAATGATTTATTTGTTATTTCTTCCTCACACTTTTTTATTCTTCGCTCGGTTTTTGCTGTTGTTGTTTTGTAGTTGATGTCTTCCCTTTTTCTTTTTATTCTGTATTTTAACTTCGGAGCTAAATAAAAAAAATATTTTTAAAAAAGAAATGATGGCAGGTACTAGTTTCCCTTCAGTTCATCCCATTTCTGAAAGAGTAATTCCCAAATCAAGCGAATTCTTGCATGACATTTCTCGTTTGATGTTTTCCAGTTCTCAATGGTGAGGTGAGATATCACCTTGCTGAGTCAGCTAATGGCCACTTTTCAATCGATGAGATAACTGGTGTAATCCGTCTAGAGAAGCCTCTGAAGGAATCCCATTCAGTTTTGGAGTTGACCGTGTTGGCTAAGGACAGGGGAGTTCCACAGTCCCTCTCTTCCTTTACTACTGTGACTGTCTCAGTTGTGGATTTAAAAGAATATCTGCCAGTATTTCTCAACACAGAATACTTAGTTGAGGTAAAAGAGAATGTGGCTGTTGGGACAGAAGTTTTAAATCTATCTACCTTGACAAGAGCTACTGTTGCAAACACAGAGATTAGATATGAAATCACAAATGGAAATGATCTTGGGAAATTCAGGCTTCATTCAAGCACTGGTGAGTTCTTTCTTCAGCAAATAATTCAGTCTACTGATTGTTCTCTTATAACAAGGATTATTTTATCTCTGATCTATTTCTTTTCTGATTTAATTATGAACATATCGAGATTTCAGACAGAGAAAGAATTTAGAGAAATGTTGAACATTACTCGCATTCACGTTTTAACGTTCCTACTCAAAACTCAGTAAATGTTGAAATTTCTAATTAAAAAATATTGATTTATCTGAGACAAGTTGATGTGCCCATGTGGCAATCCTATTACCACTAGATGGCACCCAACAACCGTCACGTTTTTGTTGCTGGTTTGTTTTGAATGGTTAAAAATTTTCAAGTTAGCCAGTTTTCAAGAGTTGGGCTGTTTTAATTTTGTGTGTTTGTTTTTTAAATCTTAATTCTGCCTGTATTCGTAGGCATCCTGTATGTTAATGGAACTCTGGATTTTGAAGTTGCCCATGATTGTTATTTAACCATCGAGGGTATAAGAAAGATTTCTACATCTCTCAGTGACGTCACAATGGTTATAATCAACATCACAGACATAAATGATCACATGCCAGAATTTGACCAAGATCTTTATATTGCCGACATCAGCGAGGATGCGGCCATTGGTGAAATAGTGCTCATGGTGAGACATAATCATAATCAGGGTGGGCAATATTTTGTGGGATGCAAGCCACATTTAACATTTAGTAATGGGCAGGGTTCTATTTTCCATGTTTTTCTGCCTGGATTTTTGAGGGATGTTCAGGAAGACTTACTGCTATTCAAAGTTACAATTATTCCTATTTTATAGCTCATGGTGTAGTAATAGTTTGCATTATTTTTGCTCAAAATGATAGGAATGTACACTACCAATTGTTGCATCATCGATGGTCAGGAAATCTGTAAAAAGGCCTCAAGATCTGCATGCACAGGCATCTGTTTCTGACTAAGATCATGCCAAAATGATGAAACATACATCATAATACTATGATGCAACATCTTAGTTTTCATAGTTACTTTTATTGCAATGTTGCAAGCAAGGGCATAAGAGGCAGAGCTTGTTTCATGTCACCATAACATACATTTTGTCACTGGTACTCCCACTCCCCTTACTCTGTAGTTCTTATGCCTGCATATGACTTTAGGACTATAGGTTGTCCAAGCCAGACTTATGCTACAACCTCATTTCTGCTGCTCTCATTTTGTGTTTTGCTGTCTTGAAAAAACTATGAATTGGAGGATGCATATAAACAGTGATATGGGAGAGAGAAAGACAGAATGGCATTGTTGAAGACTATCTCCAGTCTTTTCTATGGTCAGACCAGGCTACTAGAAACCACTTTTGACAAGGAAGGAAGGAAGGAAGGAAGGAAGGAAGGAAGGAAGGAAGGAAGGAAGGAAGGAAGGAAGGAAGGAAGGAAGGAATCACATCAGTGTTGAAAGCCAAACATCGATGGGATTTATATTAGAAATCAATCCCAAAATTAATATCTTCTTTAAAAAGCTGGAACTGGGATAGCCAATGGTATTGTACCCACAAAGAAGACTGTCTTTGTTTGCTATTATTACTGCATTTTTTATCCTTTTGACAGGTTTTAGCTAATGATAAGGATGGAGTGATGAACAATCAGATCACATATTCTATTGTGGAAGGGAATTCATTAGGTCATTTCATGATTAATCCCAAAGCTGGAGAAATCTATACTACCAAACACTTGGACAGAGAAGAAGTGAGTAACATGGTTCACTTTGATACTGAAAATAAAATCTCTGAGCCCTAGCTCCACAAGACATGTTGCAAGTGAAATTCATAATGCCCCTCTCCTGACATAAGAACCAAGAAAGACCCACTGGCCTTTTTTTGACCTTAGAAAGATTCCAGATGCTGCTCTAAAATGAAAGGAACTGCAGTTCAGTGGTGCTGTGCAAACTTTTGAAAAAGATCCAAAGAATCTTTAAAGTGGTCTCACATAGTTGACTCAAAAGCTGCTCACAGTTGCCTCTGCATGTGAGTATGTGCACAGCCCCCCCCCCCCAGCGGTTTCTGACATTGCAAAGCACCCTTTTAATTGCTTTCCACATCCCTAATATTCACTATATGACAAGAAATGATATTTGTTCCTTAATGGACTCAGTCATGAGTTTATTATTTAGTGCCTTTGTTCTCTATTTGAGAATTACCTTGCTTAGAAAACAGAAGTACAACTGTATTCTTTATTTAGAATCCAGTATTGAAGTTGATAAATGAGTTATGGGTAGCAAAACATGTCATGTAATAAATTCTTATTATTTGCCTGGTAGAATTTGGGGTGGTGGGTTCAGAAAGAATCTAACCATCTGTATTAAGAACTAGAGTACATAATTATTTAATCAATATTTGGTTAATACATTGTTTCTCAAACTTGGCAGCTTGGGGAAATTTGGGATTTGAAGTTCACAAATCTTAAAGTTACCAAGTTTGAGAAACACTGGGTTAATACCATATTTTCCGGTGTATAAGACGACCCGGCGTATAAGACGACCCCTGACTTCGGAGAAGATTTGCATGGTTTAGAAAGTCGTCTTATACACCGGAAAATATGGTAATTGTTGGAGTAATAAATCTTCCAAACGTGTTTTGTTTTGTTTTTTTTAGATATCCAGCTATTCGCTCAAAATCCAAGCCATGGACAATGGGCAGGCAGCGCTTTCCAGTGACACCATCGTGCTCATTCATGTGTCTGATGTTAATGACAATCCACCTAGGTTTTTTCAGCTTAATTACAGTGTTGCAGTTCAGGTAAGGTAGTAATTCACAGAGACCAACCTTACCCAATTAGTCTTTTACAGAGATAATCTTGAAAGCTGCCAGGTTAACCATAGAGTTGCTAAAGACTCAGAGATAGCAGAAACTTAGTAGCAGTAAGAAATCAATCAGTTGCAATCCCATTCATTTAAAGGTTGCTACATAAAACCATTGATGTAGATTGTACACCTGTGATCAGCAGATATAGCAGTAGTAGACAAATTACCATAGTCCAGGGATCTTCAAACTTGCCCTTTTATGACTTGTGGACTTCAACTCCCAGAATTCCTCAGCCAGGCACACTGGCTGAGGAATTCTGGGAGTTGAAGTCCACAGATCATAAAAGGGCCAAGTTTGAAGACCCTGCCATAGTCCCTTTGCTTTCAGATAAGTAAGGAATGTCTGGGACATGTTTATTATGCACATAATAATGATTTTTAGATTAATTTACAGACCATTCTTCTGTTTGCATTTTCTTAACCATTCTGTCATCTGTCCCTTTTCCTCCCAAACAAGGGGGACAATTTTTTTTCTAACTAATTTGCTTTTCTTCAACTAACATACCAGGAGAACTCTCCAGTTGGCACCAGTGTTTTGGAGCTAATCATGAATGACAGAGATTCTCCAGAGAATGGACCACCATACATTTTTCAAATTGTTGAGGGAAATGAAGGAAGAGCATTCCAGGTTAACCAGGATGGAGTGTTAGTGACATCATCCATCTTGAACAGAAGAACAAAGGAACAATATCTTCTGCAAGTTCAGGTAGATTTATGTCCAAGTCAAGTTGAAACTAATAGGAGACGTCTGATTGGATCTTCTAACATTTTTTTTTAACAAGAAGTGACCAAGGAAAAGTAGATAAGGGGATGCCAATTAGTCAACCATTATGGGAAAAAGTTGTTTAACTCTGTTCAGGGGAAATCTTGTCTGTATACTACTGTTCATCAAATGCTACTGGCTTGTACAGTGACATTTTGTATCAAAAGAAAATCCCAGCTTCTTTTCAGAAATAAAATAGTAGAATCCAAGTACAGTTTTGGCATTAATTTTCAAAGAAACTCAGTCTTATATAATGCCAGTAGAATCTATCAAAATTGGATTTCATTTCAGACCCTCTGGAATGTTGCTGAAACATATAGATACCAATAATATTTGAGAATGAAGGCAATAGAATATGAAAGTTCATAAGTTCTGCAGGTATAGTTTCGGGTCCCTTAATTCCCAAAGATATTTTCACTGGATTTCAATGTGGTCATGCACAAATGCAACTAGTATCTTTCCAGCGTTTAAATGTTCAGTTGATTGCCTTAGTTTCCTGCCAGTATGCTAAAGATGAAATGGTAGCTGTCGGATTGAAATAGGTGTTTCTTGAGAATAATAGCAAGAAAGACATTTTGTTGGCTGATGGAAGAAATGGCTACTGGGGTAAATGGATTTTTGATAGTTTGGATTCCTTGCTTTGTGACTTAAATAAGCAAATCAGATATACAAGGAAAGTATGTAAGTTCTGGCGATAGTAAAGGTTTTCACAATTTTGTCCAATAGGTTGTGGATAGTGGTCTCCCTCCTCTTTCTTCTTCGGCATTTATAAACATCCATGTGATACAACAAAGCCAATACCCTCCTTCAGCACTTCCTCTCGAGATCTTCATCACAACTAATGAAAGAATCTTCCGAGGCGGAGTTCTTGGCAAAATTCATGCCACTGATCGAGACCCCCATGATACTCTATTATACAGCTTTGTGTCAGTAGTTCCTGAAAAGAAACATTTCTCTGTGGGACTTTCAGATGGAAAAATAATTGCAACCGATGGTCTCCAACATGGCCATTATTCTCTGAATGTAAGTGTTAGCGATGGGACCTTTTCAACCATAATCAGAGTCCAGATTCATGTATGGTCCTTCAGCCAGGATGCCCTCGATAAAGCTGTGATGCTGCACTTCCGCCATCTTAACCCAGAAGAATTTATAAGTGACCACTGGCGCAACCTGCAGCGCTTTCTGGGGAGTATCTTAGAGACAAAGCGACAGAATGTCCACATGGCTAGTTTGCAACCTTCACAGGCTTCTGATGGGGTGGATCTTCTGTTGGCAGTTGGGGAACCCCAATATTCATTCTATAAGCCCAGCTTCATCGCTGACCGGATTTCTCAATCGGCTGAAGAAATGGACCAGCGAGTTGGTCTGCGGGTAAAGAAAGTGACCTATGTCCCATGCCACGAGGCCAACTGTATCATTCAACGTGCTTGCAAAGAAACCTTTCAAGTTGAGCCAGGCACAGTGTTCACTTATAGTACTGCCCGTCTCAGTGTGCTCACTCCTCGGCACAGTTTAGAACAGATCTGCACTTGCAACGGTGAGAAAATATTGCTGTTTACGATAATCATTTTTCCTACTTTGTAAAACAGACATTGTAGTATTCTCTGGCACTGCTTGTTACTCAGAGTACAGTGTCTGAAATATTTTTATTCTAAACTCTGGCATTTTTATTGCATTTTTTGTTCAGACTGCTAGACCATTGCCTATGCTGATGGAGGGGGGGGGATTATTCCACGGAGTTTCGGAAAAAAAATGCTTCCCAAAACTGAGAAATGAATTGCTTCCCAAAACTGAGAAAATAGCTAATTTATTACAAATGCAGATTTAACCCTGTAGAGCTCCCAGTGGTATCCTAGTTAGTTTTACTGTCTTTTGTCCTATCTCATGACCTTCAAATTAACTCTATCCTGCACACAGATTTATCTTGATTCCATAAATAATGGAATGGATAGGAATGGGGAAAAGCTCCTTCCCTGACATCTGGCAGAGCAGCAAAGCATGCCATATTTGATGGAAATTGTCATTTATTCAGTGCTACTAAGAGATATGAGACTCTTTCTAAGCCAGAAAAGAATTTAGGTGCCAAACATCAACAGTTGTGGGCTGTGGCCCAGGGATTGGGGACCCCAGCCTTATGTAATAGCCTTCCACAGAAATACAAATGATGCTTATTTGTGTTTGCCTTCAAATAGTGAAAATCTGACTTTTCACCCAGGCAATGGGGCCAGGATATGGATGGAGCCAGCATAGTATGATTGATTAATAACTACAGATTTTATTACAGCCTATCATTGTTTTAATATTATGGTGCAGTTTTTATCATTGTTTGCTACCAGGTTCCTTGTAAACGGTATAACTTTGTTTAATAAGTAAACACCACAAAATAAGTTTGAACAATTAAAGTTCTTTATTTATTGTATTAGATATGAAGCACAATTGTTTGCAGCTGTTCTTTTTTCAGACTGTAGTTTTCGTTGCTTCTGTTGTCAGGCACAGCTTTGAGGTTCAGTGGGCACAGTTACATATGGTATCACCATCAAGGCAAAAGGGATTGGCAGATGCACTTCCACTTACAAACCCACCAGCTCCATGCCATACTACTCTCTACTAATGGAAGCAACAGTGCTGTTCTCCAGGTAGGATTCGTCATTCCTTACGCATACTCTGTCCTGTGACCGTACAAATCAGCTTTTTTTGATCTGCCATAAAACCACTCCTCAAGGCTGGAACCAGCACACTGTTTCTTTGCCTCCTTGATAAGAGTGTTTACTTATATATAAAATTGCAATTAACCAAATAAAAGGGGGGGGTTCTGCCAAATATGACAAGTTTCTCTTAATCTGGTTTCCTGCGAAACCACATTCCTTGAACCTAGATCAGCAGTTCTCAACCTATGGGTCGCGACCCCATTTGGGATCGAACGACCATTTTATGGGGATCGCCAAACAACGCGATCCGCCATTTTACCCCTCAGGGGGCGGCGCCGCGTATGCGCACTGCGCATGGGGGCGGCACCGTGTGTGTGCACCGCGCATGGGGGCGGCACCGCATAAGCGCACTGCGCGTGGGGGCGGCGCCGCGCACTGCGCATGGGGCGGCGCCGTGCATGGGCCGCGCATGGGGAACGGGCCACGCATGGGGCAGCCCCGCGCATGTGTGTCATGCATGGGCGGTGGCGCGTATGCGTGCTGCGCATGGGGGGCGCCGCGCATGGGGCGCCGCCGCGCATGCACGACACGTCCATGTGACCGGGGGTCGCCATATAAAAAGGTTGAGAACCACTGTCCTAGATGCTGCCCTCATTGCCTCTGTAGAAATATGTGTCTTTCAAAACTGGATGGGTTGAATTGGAGGACCAAAGGTTAATCTGAATGTGGTACAGGAAATATGTGATCAATAAAAATAACACAATAAATACACAGGAAATACTTGATAAAAAGTAAGGTATGTTACACAGAAAAGATATAAAATGTCTTAGTCTAACACGGGTCTTCAAACTTGGCCCTTTTATGACTTGTGGACTTCAACTCCCAGAATTCCTCAGCCAGCATGCCTGGCTGAGGAATTCTGGGAGTTGAAGGCCACAAGTCATAAAGGTCAAGTTTGAAGACCCTGGTCTAACATAATTCTACCTTTAGGAGTAAAGGGCTAGATAAAAGGATAAGGGTGTAGGTTGCCTGTAATTTCAGGAGGGAAAAAGGAGTGTAATTATGGCTCTTTTTTCAGTGCCTTCAGATCACAATATGTGCATCTAAACTCAGAAGGAAGGCAACTTGCATTTACTGTTGCAGTTTTCACAGCAAAACTTTAGCATTTTGGGTTCTTTCCTTACTCATTTCCTCTCCCAACTTGAACAATATCCTCTATTGTCCAGTAAAGTCACTTCTGATTTACACTTTCCTGATTCTTAACTTTCTTTATGTCTTCTTCTCCCACTTCCCTTCCCTTTCCTTAACTTTTAAATGCCTGCTGTTAAGCATTACATCACCACCATCAAAGTGCTTTAGCTTTGGCCATAGGCCTCCTCAGGTAATATTGTCTTTGTAGAGACATTATAATGAAAATACATCCTTTTAATACCTGGCCCCAACATAGGATACAAGCATATAAATTACAGGGTTGTGTCGCCATTTGCCCATCTGCCCCACGCTTTTACATATGCATTTCCAGTTATGAAGTTCATTAATGAGTTTTAGCAGCAATACCATAGTTGTCAAACTCGCCACGTCATGTGACGTGTCACAACATATCGTGACTTTTTTTGCATTGCTAGGGTGGGTGTGGCCTCTGCATGATACAACTGGCCCACAGGCCGGTAGTTTGACACCCCTAAGCTATACCCACTGCAAGGATTTGAGGAACTGCAGATCAGTCAATCTATCAACTGCATCTGGGAAAATTCTGAGTAAACAATGATGTAACCCATTTGTAAGCACCTGCTAGTTAGCTTGGACTAATACAAAAGAATTCCTGATTAATTAAGCCTATCTCATTTACTAGTAGGGAAATTTTATTAGTAGATTGTAGGAACATCATAAAACTTGTGGGCATATATAACTTAATCTCAACAACTTCGTTTTCATTTCAACAACAATTTCATGACACTCTTTAGTAAGCTTGTTTAAGTGTAGGTTGAAGGATACAACTATTAAGGAGATGCATAGTTGACTTCAAACTATATTTTCTGAATCAAACTGAAAGGAGATATTAAAAGGATTCCACAGAGTTTGATGCCTGCTTGATTCCCTTCAGTATTTTTATTTATGACTTGAAGGATGATGAGATGGAGGGTATATTGTCACACAATTACATGAAATTTAAAAGAGGCGTGCAAATGAAAAAGAAGTTAAATGTACAAATATTGGGGAGAGCAGTAGCTCAGTGAAACAGTAATAGTTAACTCTTTCTGTTGGTACTGTTCATAATTTGGCAGGCAGTTCATTTGTCAGACTGAAATTTCCCAAGTTAATTGTCAGTATAGTTGATTTGATCTGCTGTGCCAGTCTCTGCTTCCTTGAATTTAAATTGTTAATATTGACTAAGCTACTAGACCTGGGCTACTGAACTTTGGACATTCATTAGATGACAGCAAAAAGATCCTGAAAACGAACTTGATTCTACCATCTGATAGTCAATCCAGGTTTTTTTACCTGAACAATCCAAATATGGCAAGCACTATTGTTGGCTATTATTGCAATATTTTTGTCTTTTTTTTAATTGATTGCAAACAGCTTTGAATCATCTTGCATTAACTGTATGGGATATACCTGTTTTTAATCAATCAATCTCTGTTTGCCAAAATAGACAGGTTATTGCCCAACATTTCTAAATTCTGTCTGAAATCTACTCAAGTAGGATGCATCTTTTTCCTGTATGTTTCATCCATATGAAATTATGTACAGTACTGATTTGAAAGCCATACTTCCTGCATTCAATGGAAAGAATGCTGTAACGGGCCTATAATTAAATACACTGAGTATTTTGTGATGACATGTAACCGGAAAAGGCAGTCACAAGAATCTTTGTAGGCATCCAGTGCTTAGGAACATTTATGTAAAAATAAAGAGTGAAACCAGTGAGATAATTAACACTGTTCAGGCAGGCTGACAACAATTTGCAGTTATTTGGCATATTTTATTAATTTTCTCAGCACTTCTGCATTCTACATCTGGGCTAAAATAGTGTTGCTGTTTGTTTGCCTTGGCTATCTCCTAATTGTTCATACATTTTCTCATTTCAACTGAAATGTTTGTGTGGAGACTATTATTTATTAGAGTAGAATTCCTAGTTTGCTCAGATATCCATACAATGATGATAAAGGAACTGGAGCAGTGCTGAGTATCATTGGAAATTTAGTGTTAGAGTCTTTTGAAAGACCATCTCTGATGAGAAGGTTCTCTCCTGATCAGAAGTTCCATTCGCTGTCACAGGATATTTTACCTTTTACCTTTTCTTTGATTCAGAATAGCATAGTGTGTTTTTAGATTATGAGATAAATCTTATTTTATGCATTGCCAGATGCCTTAATGACAAAAGACTGGGTAGAAGTTTAATAAAGTTACAGCACATACAGATCAAAGATCAAAGCATTTGTACTAAACAAAACAAAACCTCACTATCTGCCTGTAACTCTTACATATGAGACTTTCTGCTTTCAAGTTAATTATTCAAGAGCCTTTAAGCCATCAACATACTCATCCAAGTTTGCAAGCTAATTCAGTTGAGATCTGGAACATATGTTACACATTGACCTGATACGTTTATTCACAAATATGCGTTTATTCACAGAGAGTAAAAAATTTTCCTCTATTAATAGACGGATGAATGGATGATCACTGGCTGTCGTAGTGTATGATTTAAAGTACCTCACAGAATTTAACACAACTTTCGAAAGTCATGCTACATCATAATTTAGTTTTTCATGAACACTTTAAGTTAACACTGAGAGTTTACAAATAGGATACCAGATTAAAATACAATCACATTAATGTCTTTGAATATCTTCCACTACCATTTGGCAGATGCAACATACCTTCTCATAGCACCCTCTTTTTTTGGGGGGGGGCTGTATGTTTATTTATTATATTATTTATATGGCTGCCCATCTACCAAAGGAACACTAGATGGCAATATCATCCTCCAGATACAGTTTCCTATTATTTGTTGATGACTCATTGATTTTAATACAATTTGGTAGAGAAGTGAGATTTTATAATTTGTTAGTTTTCAGAATTTTAGTACTTATTTCCTCTTTGCTGCTGTTAGGTTTTGCGCATGCTTGCCATTTACAAAAAGATCAGCATTCTAACACTAGCCAGGGCATAAATACAATGCATTTGAATAGATAACTTCGATGTAAATTACTTTTGAATCACTTTCTTTCAACCTATTTATGCACTTAAGTTGCAATTTTGTACACCCTAGGAATGGCATCTCAGAGATTATATGGAAATATAGATTCCTCCTTCCTGGGATGTAGCGAAAGCTCTTCCCTATATAAACTGTAACAAAACTTTCATTTCTAAGGATTAGTAATGTTGTTGGCAGAACAATGTTATGTCATTGAGATCTAATTTGTTTCATTCTTTTGAACAATACTAGTAACACATCTTGCTTCTGTTTAATAAACTCCTCCTGGATTTGTTAGTAAATTTTGCACTAAGATCACTAGATAAAGAAGTGACCATAGATTCATTCATAGATGCCTTATATATCCCACACTATCTATAGGTTTTTCCTCAACAATTTCCCCATCTATCTTTCTTTGCATGACATGACCAATTCTATGTGTTTCTATTTATGGATAAATGACTCACTCTGTGATAGAAGAATAGACTATCCGTGGAATCCAAATGATGACAGGCCCCAATTTTGTGCATATTCTAGGCTACTGCCTAAAGCACTGATTATTTCTGAGGCAGGCATGGAGAAACATAAAATCTATTCTCAGAGAGAAGGAGAAGGGTCTGCTCATTGTTTCAAACCTGACAGGCATGGGGGAAAAAATAGCCCAGTGCTGTCTGATGAGGTAGGGATTTGGAACTATAAATTATTCTATAAAGTAAGCTGCATGCTTTCCTTCACTGTCATGATTTGTTCCAGATACAATTATTCTCATCTAACTCATCTAATAATGCCCTTAGGAATAGTGGACATAAAATACTTCATCTTGGCATCTCTATAAAGATTATTTTCTCCCACCTCCCATAGCCTTTTACTGTAAATGGTATTTATTGAATTGTACATATGTAAACATGGCACCATCCTTCTGTCATGGGATGAATTATGATTTAGAAGCATAGTGGTGTATAATTCCAGGTGTTAGAGACTTAAGCTGACCAACAGCTAACTCAGCTTGGCTTTCACAAAAAAGCTGTTTCCTCTACTGATTCTATTCATGGAGAATTATCAGCTGCTTTCTCCTGTTTGAATCCTGTCGCTGCTTCTGCTTGGTTGCAGTGAGGGAAAAGCCAACCGGGAATAGGCAACAGCATCTGTTGCATTAAGAGAGTGAGAACAGAATCATTGCTGTGGCACCATTTTATTAGCTTGAATCCAAAGGCCAGAAGTATTCTTAAATGTCAGTGTATTTTCTTCACTTCTGAATGGATAATAGGCAGGAACAGAGACAGCTGGGTCAGGCCTCCTACTGTCATGCATGGTACTTCACATGCAATGGCACAATCCCATCTTTTCTGTATGTCCTTGTGTCAAATAGAATTGCCAGTGCAGCTGAAAAGAAAAAGAGGAAAGAGGTTCTGGACAAATCACCTCAGTTTGAAATCAGTTGTGCTCCTCCCTTAAAAAAAAAAAGAACAAACAGCAAAGGTGAAAATATGTTCTTTTTTTTTAGTAGTACATATATCAAAGAATATACATATAATCAGTGTAGCTAAAAACTTCATAAACATAGTCATTAATATCATTGCACAATGATATTAATGATATCCTCTACAGTATTTACAATCACAATTGGGACCAGGATTTCTGTTGCTAAACAAGGTAGTGGTTAAGGCAGTCCCACCCAATTTTCAGCCTTTTTGCTAAGGTTATTAAGTGAATCACTGCACTTAAGTGATCATGCAGCCATTAAATGAACCCAGCTTCCCCTATGGACTTTGCTTGTCAGAAGCTAGCTAGAAAGGTCACAAATGGTAATCAAAGTCCCTGGGATACTGCAACTATCCTAAATAATGCTGCTTGTCAAGTGCTCAAATTTTGATCAATGACTGTGGGGGTGCTGTAATAGTCATAAGTTTGAGGACCGGTCATAAGTCACTTTTTTCAGTGCTGTTGTAACTTCAAATGGTCATTAAATGAATGGTTTTAAGTGTAGGACTACTGTAGTGTTATTAGTCATGTTAATAACAATTCATCCTGGTCCTTAAATTTCCTAACAGAGGGAAGACAAAATCTTGCTTTACTTCCCATAGCTTTCCTGTTCTTTGCTCAAAGGATTGGAGCAGGAAGAAAGAATTAACTTTGAGTAGCAAGGGCTCGATTCATCAGAAATTATAGAAGCTATTTGAAACCTAGTTGGAAACTTATAACTTGGAGTGTACAAACTGTCCAGTGACAAAGAATTATTGTTTTGGAGTGATAATTGCTCAGTGACACAAGTAAAGCAGTTAGATGTGGAAGTTTCAGTAGATATTTCAAAATGAAGCCGCCATTTATTTGGCCAATACAAAAAAAAAGAGGTCTAAAATATGTTTTGGATTCTTAGACTTTGGCAACCTAAATCAATACAAAATACTTATTTTAAACATGTTTTGTATATCTTAACGCAGCTTGTTAATGGAGTGCCTCATCTTGGATACAGATGTCGGAGCGGCTTTAGTGCGAACCTTTCATCCCATCGTTTTGTGAGCGACAGAGTGTGGCATTCAGTCTTTCTAGAAGTGAAAAGCCGCTCCATCCACTTTCTGGTTGATGACATGGTAAATGCCTCTCTCCATCTCCCAGAGAGCTGCAGCGTTTCCCACTCCACAAGAGATCTGTTGATTGGAGGACTAGTTCAGCACCATCAGCCTCAGAGAATCAGTGGTGGGTTTAAGGGTTGCCTGAATACGATTACTGTGGATGGAAGAAATCTGGTGGTTCTGCCCAAAGAAAAACGGTCCAGAGGAGTGGTTGAAGAATCGAGCATTAGGCAGTGCTGTCCACACACTGGTGCCTGTAGCAGCAACCCCTGCCTCAATGATGGACTCTGCAGTGAAGTACAACACGGTGGTAAGTGTAGTTTGGAGCAGCTCATCTTAGGGAATTTTGGGAAAATTACAAATATCTCTAGGAAATTGATCACGGAAGCTTCTCTTCCTACGGTAGTTATTTAACCACTATATTCCAAAGTTGTGTGTTCTGAAAAGGCATGAATTTCTGTGGGATAAAGAGAAGGGATAGGCAAAGTGAGCAGGCTGAATGTTCTCATGTTTTCTTTGAACTACATGTTTAAACGTCCATCTGCAGGATTTCCTTTTAATGAAGGAACCGAACTGATAGGCTCTAACTGTAATGAAATATTGTTGTAAACTGTCTTACAACAGGGTGATTCTGGTGGAAATAAAGCATTATTATGGATGTGGGTGAGGAAAACTGTGCAGTGAGCCTCCAGCAGAGTGAATAGAATTTAAAATAAAAGTGATTATGCTAATGGGTGAAAATGATGTGTTTAATAAAGGAAGAAGAAATTCAGTTGCACTAAATCTTTGTGTAAATTATTTCCCTGCCTGCAACGGTTCTTCCTTTATCCTGGTCACATGGAAGTGACTTTGATACTAATGTCTGGTAATGGAAGGTGTCTACCATGAAACTCTTGGAAACACCTTCTCTAGAATTAGAATTCAGTTGTGCCCTTTTGCTACATTTGCCTAAAGCCTGCAACTGAGTGGCATGACTTGACAAATAAGCAACTAACACAAAGCAGACTACATCTCTCTTGGTTTCCTAGAGATCACATTGACAAGATCAGAATCCTGTTTGCTCAGCACCTCATTTACTTCAGCTGCCCTTCATGAACAACAAGGTTCATCAAGAGAGGGGGTGCAAGTTCAAGTCCATGCAGATTTATATTGAGGTCACCAGAATGTGGCTGAAGTTTAGTTGTGAATTTACAATACCTTTCACATCAATGTTGCCACCTGCAGTGTCAATTGCTGTGCATATAATTGTAGTTACCATTTAGGCCAGTGGTTCTCAACCTTTCTAATGCTGCGAACCCATAATACAGTTCCCCATGTTGTGGTGACCCCCAACCACTTATACATCACCGGGTGCCAGGGGTGTGGCCAAAGAAAAGGGGGGAAAAATGGCGGACAGCCTTGTTTGGCGACCCCCATGAAATGGTCGTTCGACCCCAAATGGGGTCCCGACCCACAGATTGAGAACCACTGATTTAGGCAGAGACATCATATCCCCAGCTTCTTAGTGGAGATTTCAATGCATTAAAAAAGTTATTCCTTGCGAAGAGGAACTGTGCACCTAATTATTATAACATCACATCATCTGAATTGTATTCTGATTTTGTATGTGGCTGCCCTATCCACTTTTTAAAAATAATTTTTCTTTTGCCTTTATTTGACCTATTTTCATTAGGTTATTTTTGCACCTGCTCCACACAATTTTCTGGAGATCACTGTGAGGTGGCTGATGGCCTTTGTCAAGGAAATACTTGCTTACATGGAGGGACGTGTGAACTTACTAAAAATGGTGGCTATATTTGCCATTGCCCTGAGAAATACTGGGGGGGAAGGTAAGAATATTATCTTAGTGCTGACTTCATCCTTTTGAACTTCAGCAAGGATATCATGTCTATATTAATTATTCTGCAGTGCACATATTCATCACACAATAGAATATTGCAATGCAATAGACATGTCTATTTAGGAATGTATGAATATTCGAAATTTTAGAACGTTTTTAAAAATTTTGGTCACCTTATATTATCTCAAATATTATGGAATCATAGGCAGTTATGATTAAGATCTATTTGCTTATTTTTTTATTCGTTCAATAGAAAGACTGATTGAATGAACAAATGAATGAACGAACAAACAAATGAACAAACGAATGAATGAACGAATGAATGAATTGCTATGTAGACAAATTAATTGTTGTATAAATAAGCAAGATTGGAGATATGACGAATACTTAGAATTAATTGATTTGTTGCATGAATTTCTGTTGTGAACATCCAGGACAGTGGTGGCGAACCTTTTAGAGACCGAGTGCCCAAACTGCAACCCCAAACCCACTTATTTATCGCAAAGTGCCAGGGCTGCATCAGCATTGTGGTGCCCTCAGGGGGACGGGGTGTGTGGCAGACTTGGTGAGTGTGGCCGGGGCCAGTCCCTCGCCATCTCTGAGGCATCCCTTGGGGGGCAACGCCGCTTGCTCGCTCACTTCCTGCCCTGTCACTTCCAAACGCCACGTGCTCACTACTCTGGCAAACTCTGCTGGGGCAATGGCACGCATGCCCATAGAGAGGGCTCTGAGTGCCACCTCTGGCACACGTGCCATAGGTTCGCCACCACCGATCCAGGACATGACTTTAATTGTATTGTGATTGCGTGATTTTGTTTCTATTACATGGCATGCCAATTTTAATTTGAGATTTTAAGAGCCTGTTTATATAGATGAGTGTTTTATTAGAAATGCTCTTCTAATTATTCTGCCTTCTGTACTCAAAGTTTACACTATCAGGATCTTATGGAGGGCTTAGGTGAGGTCAGGCTATTTTGAACAAATCAACAGTCATATATTTGATATCTGAATGTCCCAAAGCTCTGAAGGTCTAGAACAGAACAGAACAGAACAGAACAGTTGAGTTGGAAGGGAGTCCAACCCCCTGCTTAGGCAGGAAACCCTACACCATTTCAGATAAACGTTTGTCCAGTCTCTTTTTAAAATCTTCCAGTGTTGGAGCATTCACAACTTCTGGAGGCAAGTTGTCCCACTGATTAAGTGTTCTAATTGTCAGGAAATTTAGTTATATTTTCTGGACCTTTTGGGTTTCCACTTAAATGCATATTCATTGGCACAACAATCCTGTGTGTTGCGCTTCACAGATCTCTGCCAGTTGAGCAGATAAGATCATGATTGGTATTTCAGTTTTCTGCCCACTCATGATTCAGACCCAGGAACCATTCTTGAGGGTTTCTTCAGTATTTTTAACATTGGGATATATCTCTTCTGAGATCAAAGCTGTCGCCTATTTAAGAGGAGGAAATTTGGAAAAATCCTATGGATCTGGGATAACTTTGTAGGGACTAAAAAATTCTATGTATTGAGAGGGCACTGTTGATTTCTGCTTCCTAATTCTTTCCTCAACTTCATCTATTGTAAAGAAAGGACAAATGAATTAAATTCACAGTAGTCTTAAATGTGCAGAAAATGGTAGTATACCTATGTCTCCTTTTTTTTTCTCTGAAGGTCCTGCTTTTAGGTTTGTAACTAGAGTTATTGGTACTTGCTTGCTGATGTCAATCTTTTGATCACAGGTGTGAGAAAGTCGCTGAGAAATGTTTGAAAAATCCATGTCAGAACTCGGCACGTTGTGTGAATAGTGAAGGTTCTCCTCACTGCATCTGTACAGATCACTTCCAGGGAACATTCTGTACCCGTAGAATTGGGATTCCAACCATTAGTCCATCCAGTGAGATTTGGAAGCCTGAAGGGATTGCCAAAATTTCTGCTGGGGTGTTAGGCATAGTCATCCTGGTGATAGCTGTTATAATCATTCACAAATGCTACTGCCACAAAGTCAAAGCTCACAAGCCAGTGGCCAAAGAAGATCCAGACCTGCTCTCCAAGAGTGAATTCTCAAAAAGTGTTGGAGTTGGCACACAAGGTATTTTACCCATTGAACTCAATATTCTCAACAATGGTCATCACAACCATTTCAGTGCTCTAGACCCAGACAAGCCTTCTGTTGTGCCAGAATTCACCGCCTTCAATTCAAGCAATATGCAGAAACAACGGGGTGCCATTGTGTGCAGTGTGGCTCCCAATCTCCCAGCTGCTACCCTGTTATCTAACTCTGATAATGACTCTACACTGAAGAGTTCCTGGACTGGAGATAAAATGGGTTTGTTTTATCTTTGTTTGTTTTTCTTTCTCCTTTCCTCTGTTTTCACTGGATTTTTCCAAGTAATGTTCTCTCCATGCTCTAAAGCCACACTGGTTATTCCTATGTTTGGTGGTATCTAGCTGTTCTTTTTCATAACAGTATTGTGTTATGGTGGTATCAGTTTTGTCACATTTAAAATATAATTATTCCTTTCCAGTTAGTATTTTGTTGTCCTGCACATTGAATATAGTTACACAGTATCAGATAGTTAGCAAACTATGGTCACATCAGTCATCAAGAGCAACACAACATAGTGATGCAAGTAAGCTCTAAGTAAATAAATGTAGCCAGGGTTTGTTGTTGAAGTTTCTCAACTATTTTTCAAATGAGCTAAATAGACCAGTTATAGCTAATATCTTCTAACAGCAATATTCTTCAATATCAAAGTTATAGTAATATTAAAGACAACTCATGTTAAAGAAAGACATGATTAGTACAATTAGTCATATCAAAAAGAGAAATGTCATAGACCATTTTTATATGAACTTGGGCAAAGCACAAAGTAATAAGGATTAAAGAATTAGAAACATGAATCATATTCGGGGGGAAGTCAATATATTGAATTACAGAACATTCAGATGCATAAGAAACCAATTAAATTTGTACTGAGTTACAACTTTTAATATGAAAGAGGAAAAACATATATGGGGTATTATCATATTAAGTGTCAGTTAAAATAGTGATGCACAAAATGATACATATTACAACATACTGACATCCTCTCATACAAATACTTAATTGCAATCACTGGTCATATCAACCTTAAATCCCCCACAGCAAATAACAGTAACAAATGGACACAATAGAAATGGACAGCTACTCAAGACATCAATTACACAAAGTCACGTTACTTGGAATAGGACATACATTGCAAAGGTATATTTAGCCATCCTAAAACCTTGGAAAGGATCCAGTAGTCAAAAGAACCAAATCCAGTCCAAACTATGCGGTAGGCTATGCATAAATAACCACCAGCATTAATATACAAAAATCTGGCAGATATGCAGCTGTGACCAGTCTCCTTTTTGTCTGGCAATATGCTTAACAGATGCCTTTCTTTGAATACTACATTCCCACATTACTCCATGCAAGTCTACACAAACAGCAGCAAGAATATGACTGGGCCCTGGTCTTCTACTGAGTAGATTAGAAAACTTTTGAAGAAAAGAAACCGAATCTCAAATCATAAACAATCCAGATGCTGGGTTTAGAACAGTCAGAACACTGAAAACGAAATGGTTAAGTTTTGTTCTGAGGTTGGAACCAATCAGAATGTGTTGTTTCTCCCTCAAAACAAAGGTCTTGAAAGACATACAATTTGTTTTGCGCTCATAACTGACAAAGCAGCTATTCTGTCAGAATGTTTCTGGAACTATCTCTAGTTCAACATGTTTTGTGTATCCGCAGAAACAGTAGAATTGCAGGATACAGTGAGCATGAGTAGCTGTTGGAAACAGCATTTGTACAGTAAATAAGGACAACAAATAACAGTAATGCTAATGATAAAATCTGATAGGTTTGAAAATTGGTCAAGAACATGTAATTCACTTCTGAAAATATCCATCAATATATTTCATTTATCTTGTCCCTGAGTTTATCACTGAGTTTGATCCATGCAGTGGAAAATCTTTGTCAACAATTCCCTTAAACCAGGTATTGTATTGTTCCAAAATTAGAACTGGAGTAGCATGCTAGACCTTAAAAATTGTTTTAGCTCCTGGTGAGATGTTCCCTCTGAGTAGATTATTTTTATTCGTGCTTGATAGACTTTTTGCAAAGTTTACAATTTTACAGAGCTCAGATTCTTAATTTTATAATACTTAAGAAAACAAGTTTCCTCATTCTCCAAATTATGAAAAATTATGTGGTTAATATGAAGATGCAGTGAAATAATAGCTATTGCAGACTATATATTTATTAAGAGATACTCACAAGCTTCTGATTTTATTTCAGTGTATCCAGGAGAAACAACCTACTGGCCACCAAGATACCAGTCAACAGACACTCAGGAATATCATCAATATGAAGTTATTGAAACTCCCCTTCCACCTTCCCCATGCCATCGACCTCCTCCTCCTCCTCCTCCTCTTCCTGTAGACTCAGATCCAGCTGGCCTTTATGGTGGCTTTCCTTTCCCACTTGACCAAAGCAACAAGCGGGCCCCTATTCCGCCTCGTTACAGCAATCAAAATCTGGAAGACTTCTTACCCCCTGGTTCCGCCGAACTAGCTTCTTCCAAGTGTCAGAATGAATACACTGCAATCAGCTATTATCCTTCTCAGTTGGTAGAAAACGAAGGGCCACTTTACCATCCAGACAATGGGTACAAGAGGGTTAGCATGAGACTTAGTGTGGCCCAGCCCTCCTACGCAGACTGTGAAATCAGGCCTATACCGAATGTCAGAACTCAGCCAACATTGCCTTCTAATTATGAGGGCTCCGACATGGTGGAGAGTGACTATGGAAGCTGTGAAGAAGTGATGTTTTAAAAAAAACAAAATACAGTGCATCTGTATTCGCAATATGCCCGAAGGAGAGGACATTTAATTCAAGTATACTTCACTGAAATGTGCAACCTCTCCATTTTAACAGCAGCATCTTTCCTCCCGGGTAACTGTGCTAAAAGATAGCGTTCATGGGTTCTGCTCGCGGTCCAGCCCCAATTTTTTTTTTTTACTTGGGTGGGACTCCAAATGGATCATGTTGCTGTTTTATAGAGCTGGATTATATCTGGGCAGAAAGATAGAATTGCAAACCAGGGCATATGAAAGCACTTTCAGTGAGTGCTGATAGCAGCTGTTTTTTTTTTCAGTCACAGTGAGTCCTTGAAAAAGCAAGTGGCAAATTACAGCAATTCTCTCTGTGCCTCACACAGGTTGTTTTATTCATGTATCTCATTTGTTGTTTCTATTAAGAAATATACAAGGATGCCACAATAATCCAGAAAAGGAACTAATGGATGGTGTTTGATGGACATTACCTTTTTTCTGATTCTCATAATTTCCTAGAAATTGTTATCAAGGAGCTTCATATTTCTGTCTAGGAAATAATAAGAAATTAAAAAGGGCTGATTTTATCTACATCACTTTGAATATATTTCTCAAACCACTGCCTTGAACTATTCATATTATGGATATGGTATATATGCATATATTGTGCAAAGTTGTGTATGAGAGAAAATGTGTGAGAGAAACCATTTATGGGTTTATCTAGAAAAAGAACCAGACAAAAAGAGGAGTCGAGTAGATAATTTAATACAAGGCTGGCCCATACTTTAAATGCACTATATATCTTTGGTTAAATTTCTCTGTGAGAGTTTATTGTGAATATTTGTTTATAAAAAGCAATAAAGAATTTTAAAATGATATACGTGTAGTAGAAGAAGAAGAATGGGTGGTATTGGAGATAATCAGTAGTGTTCATAGCTCTCTGTTTATTTAGGGAGAGTGGATTCTGGAATTTTTACTTTTACTTAAAATCTAATCTCATTATACCATGAATCATAGAATCATAGGGCTGGAAGGGACTTTAAAGTAATCCTGATCTAACTATAAGAGGTTTCCAGGCAAAACAATTAGATATAAGTTTGTTGCACATCTTCATCTCTGGAGATGTATATACCTAGTTCATATCATGTGCAAGTAGATTATGATGAAGATGAACTTAGGTAACTGATTTTAAATTACAGAACCATGACAAACACAATGCAAGAAAGGCAATTATTGATTTGTCTGTTGATAACAAGTTATAAGTACAAAAACTATCCAACCTCTTGACTTCTAGAAAATGATTTCAGAATTATATAAACTTATATATTAAGTTTATATAATTTATATATAAGCATATAAAGTTTATATAACCTTTATAATATAATAAATATTGCAATATATATATATATATATTAAAATAAACTTTATCATTTACATATAAATTATAACTTTATCATTTATATATAAATTATATAAACTTTATATAAAATTATATAAAGAATTATATAATTCTTGCAGAAAAGTGCTTTAACCCAAGATTTTCTTGCTTCAACTACAGAAAAGACAAATGCAAACCATTTATGTTGCATTTCAGATATTAATATATTCTGCATGAGGATAATCTCAGCTAACTCTTTACAGTAGTGTGTTACATAATATCTGCTTCAGTAACTAAAGCCCAGTAATATTATGGCCACCTTCATCAATGAATTGTTCTTATAAGGATGGTGGTCATTATGGTGCAAGACTAAAATGCTTTATCTGTACAGACCCCTATGTTGTCATTTAAAAAAAAAAAAAAAACCTAAATTTTATCTTGTCATGCCATCTGGTGGTTAATACTACATTAGCAGTTATCTGCATCACTGGCCATCAATTATACTATTGAATGAGGTTATTAACCTTGCTTGCAAGAGCTTCTGAGATCAAAATGGTCCGGCTCTAAACACCAGATGTATCGCCATCACCAGCGTCGCTTTAGTTACTTTAGTTAGATTTTTCTCCGTAGTCTTAGTTTCTTTCCATGGATGGAAAAATTAATAACCGCCTCACTTAGGTGACAATAAAACCACAGGAGAGGCTGCTTTCTCAGCTTCACTCCAGAACGTCACAAGGACAAAGGAACCAAAGCATCTGCTGGGCCAGAACAGGAGAAAGAGGCAAGTCTGAAATCGGAAAAAACAGCGGCAACTTTTCCTAAGAACAAGTGGAGCGAAACAGTACAAGTGCAAACCACGCCTTAGGTTTACACGCGACCTCGATTCATTTGCACACCCGCCTTCCTACAACGTCGAGGGGAAAAGGGCAGCGATCTGACCACCGCAAGAGGGCGTGGCCAGCGCCATGAGGAAGTTGAAAGCACGGAATGGCCAGGCGCGCCCTCCACAGGACTAGCTTCTTTGTGCGCGACTTCTGGAAGGCAACGGGAGGCTAGGCGGGTGCAGGGATACTCCGAGTACAGCGATGGGGGGGGAGGGGGGCATTTGGGAATGAATTGCAGAATCACAGAGTTGGAAGGGACCTTGGAGGTCTTCTAGTCCAACCCTCTGTTCAGTCAGGAGACCTCAGGCAAATGGATGTCCAATCTCTTCTTAAAAGGCTCCAGTGATGGAGCACCCACAACTCCAGGAGGCAAGTTGTTTCACTGATTAATTGTTCTAATTGTTAGGAAATTTCTCCTTAATTCTAAAAATCTAAATTAGTTCCAAGATCTAGAATGGACTACTCTCCTTCCCAGCAAAATCCTCTAGCTGAGAATGACCGGATACCATAGCACGATTCTGAAAGGTCCAGTGCTTGGGAAAGGCAAACAGTTGATATAGCTTTGACCCCTTCTCTGGATTGGCGGCCCAATGCCTGCTCTAGCTTTGCCTCTCCTTGAATTGGCAGGTTGGATTAACACTCCTTGCTTCCTCCGAAATTACTACAGAAAAAGCAAAAGATTTGGGAGGAGGTTCTGACCAGGTTCCTTTCTGCAAAGAACCAAGCAAGCTTTCTCCTCTTTTAAAGGGGACTGTATGGGGACTTCGTTGTCTTTGGCATGTAAACGTACCTAAGAATGAGTTCCTCAGTTACTCCCTTTCCAGGCCCCAGAATTGCCAAAGTGCCTGCAGCGTCCAAGTAAATGGGAATGGAAAAGGAAGAGTTGCAGAGGAACCGGTCTGCTGGGTTGGGAAGGGAAAGTGGCCTCTACCTCCTGTGTGGTAACTTTCCTTACCTTTGTCCTCATGATCACCATTGCTAGTCATCCGGGGGAACTTCTTGGTGATTCAGTTAGTCTGCAGTAACAAGAAGTGGGCAAAGCAGGTAATGGAAAAGCTGGCCACAACCCTTGGTTTCCAAGGTTACCCCATAGCCTGCAACGCCTGCCTGACTAGGCCCTAGATCAGGGGTAGGCAACCTCAGCTCTTTTATAACTCATGGACTTCAACTCCCAGAATTCCTGAGTCAGCATAGCTAAACTCAGAACATTTCCAGTCAACAGTGTATAACCTGCTTTGTTCATTATTTTTTCTGGTATCTTAAAGAATGAACATATTTCTTATAGCATAAACTTTCCTTGTCCCTTAAATATTCTTAATATTTAAGAATATTAGAATTGCATCTTTCCATGATCCTCTTTCTCAAGGTCATAATCGTCTTTTTCTGTTTCTATTCCCCCCAATAACTGATACTTGGATTCCAAAAATAATATAAAGCTGACATAAATAACAGAATAAGAGAGTTGGAAGGGACCTTGGAGGGCTTCTAGTTCAAGCAGGAGACCCTATACCAGGGGTTCTCAACCTTGGCAACTTTAAGACTTGTGGACTTCAACTCCCAGAATTCTGGGAGTTTAAGTCCACAAGTCTTAAAGTTTCCAAGGTTGAGAACCCCTGCCCTATACCATTCCAGACAAGTGTCTGTCCAGTCTCTTCTTAAAAGTCTCCTGAGATGGGGCACCCACAGCTTCTGAAGGCAAACTGTTCCACTGGTTAATTGTTTTCACCGTTATTCTCCTTAGTTTTAAGTTGCTTCCCTCCCTGAATAGTTTCCATCCTTTTTTTTTTTTTTTTTTGTCTTGCACTCTTGATACTTTGCAAAACATGGATGGAATAAACCTGGTTGAAGAAGCAGATGTAATTTTTCCCATTGTCCCAAAGAGTCATTCTACGTGAGATAGATTGATAGATAGATAGATAGATGATAGATTTTTTTTCCTGCCTTTATTATTTTTTCTTTTTATAAATAACTCAAAGTGGTGAATATACCTAATACACTTTCTTCGTGCAATTTTCCCCACAGCAACAACACTTTGTGGTGGGTTTGGCTGAGAGTGAGTGACTCGCCCAAAGTCCCCCAGTGGCTTTCATGCCTGAGGCAGGACTTGAATTCACAGTCTCCTGATTTCGAACCTGGTGCTTTCATCACTTAGACCAAACTGGTACTGGGAAAAGACTATTTTATCTTATTCTCCTCTGTCTTTTTGTCTGTATAGCACAAAAACCAGTTATACAAAAAACTACAATACCTTCTTAGAAAAATATGCAGTTGTTTAGCCAATCAGTTACTCATTTATGGGGGGAAAAGGCATCTTTATGATGTCCCAAAGATGCTTTTTCACGAGGCAACTGGACTTTCTTGTTTTTCTTTGAAAACATTTCGCTTCTCAGCCAAGTAGCTTCTTCAGCTCTGACCGGATGGTGGGGAAATGGAAGGATTTATACTCCTTCCAGACAGCTGGTTATTTGCATTATTTTAGAGCGTCATCGAGGCCACCTGGAGGTTTATCTATGTCCTCAGGGTCACCTGAGTAGTGCAAATGGGAGTGGAGCCTTCTTGGAACCGCTGAAAGGACTACGTTGTAAACTGGAGATAAATGATGTCGTATCCCACCCCACCCCCCCTTGTCGAGAGAGGGTTGTTCAATTTTGACAACTATGACCTGGATGTCTAAGAATCTCCATGGACATCTTTATGATGATATATAAAAACATTTTATGATGAAATGTCAATGTTGTTGAGATGAATGGTACACACAGTTAAAGTGTAATACAATATCAACATGCTAGTAACTAAAAGGAAATTTATACTTCCTTGGTATCAACACAACTCTTTTGAGTGTACTGAATGAGATTTCATATTAAATGATCCCAAACTGTGAAGCCAATCAGAAGACAAGTTCTAACTTCTGTACAGTACTGGTACAGTATATGGTGGAATGCTGCTAGAGTTTCTCAGGACCTGTGATATTTCTGAAGAACCTAGAAAGTTGATTTAATTTTCTCTAACTTCAGCCAGTTACATTGCATACATTTTTATAATGATAGACAAACATGACAAAAGCTAAAATAAGAGCCCAGTCTCTGTATGAAACTTTCAGTTAGAAATCATAGTTCTACACACTTTGCAAACTTCTATAGTTGGAATGATTAATCCTATGCCAACTGGATCAGTTTGTCTGTTTGTTTGTTTGTTTTAAAACAATAAAACAGTTTTATTCATGAAACTGATAGTTGGGTATTTTCAAGTTCTCACTGTCAGGAAATTCCTCCTTAGTTCTAGGTTGGATATCTCCTTGATTAGTTTCCATCTGTTATTTCTTATCCTGCCTTCAGGTGCTTTGGAGAATAGATTGACCCCCTCTTCTTTGTGGCAGCCTCTTAAATATTGAAAGATTGCTATCATATCATTCCTTCTTTTTGTTAGATTAGATATACCCAGTGCCATACAACCGTTCTTCCTATGTTTTATATGAAGTCCCCTAATCATCTTTGTTGCTCTTCTCTGCAATCTTTCTGGAGTCTCAACATCTTTTTTATATCAAAGTGGAAGGCTGCTAGTGCTGCCAGTCAAAAGTCATTACCCAGCTAAACCTTGTTTCTCTTTTTATTATCTGTGATAAGAAAAAAAAAAGTTTGTAGAAAACCGTGGGAAGATTTTGAATGGAAAATGCCACTGTTTGGACTTTTACAATGGAATTGTACAATAAATATTTGGACTGGAAACACCCTTTGAGTTTTGGTCAAAGGTGAGCACAGAAGATGTTGTTTGGATCCATTTCTTGCTTTCTGGCATATAATACTCTTATTATATTGCAGTGTACTCTAGGAGTTGTGTATCTTTCTTCTTTAACTTGGCTTCTATACACTGCTTTTTTTGTAAAAACAAAAGGTGCTGGGACTCGCACATGTCATACAACCCGCCTTGCCTACTTTACAAGGTTCCATCCAAAAAAGGTACTAGAACTCCGTTCTGGGCGTTCAATGCAAAAAAAGCCCTGCTTCTATAACCATGAAAGTGAGATGTGTAAGTTGCATATTATCCTATACTACAAGGAAAAATGTTTTCTTCTCAAATGAGTCCTTTTACTGGGATCCCAGCTCTAAGAATTTTTATTCAATCAGGCCCTTGATCAATCAGGGAGAAGAATGAGTGGACTGTTGCTCCTTCCAGTAATAAGATCTGAATTAATTTCCTTACTTGAAAGTTATAAATAGCTGATGTGTGCAAGTCTGTGAGAAGACCTGATATCAAACTTTCTTCTAGACTAATATGAACATGCCTAGTCGGTGTAATGGGGATGAAATATGGGAACTAGCTCCCAGAGCAAAACTATTATCCAAGCATGTCTGGATTAAAGCTACCAATGTCAACCTTTCATGGTTCATCTTAATTAGGGTTTAAGGGATCATTCAGGGTAGACAACTTACTTTGCAGGGAGATTGTCCAGACTCACTCTCCAGAATTTTCAACTAGGGACAGTTCAAGACAGCTTCCCATGTTTTTTGATGGGAAAATGGATGTCTTGGAAAGATTATAAATTCTACTGTACTCACAAACATACTTGTGTCTAAAATTGCCTTGGTCTTACTCAAAAAGCAAGATCAGTGCTGTGTTGATTGTCCATATTGACAGTTTCCACTGCATTAAAAAAGGTAGCAATACCTATGGATTGTGAAACCTTTTAATAAACCTTCAGTTGTTAAAACTGAAAAATACTACCTTTTGAAAATGAGCATTCAAAATATAAGGAGCAGGTTGGAAAAGGCCTCATTTCTGTGCTTTTAATTTGTCATTTTAAAAAAATATGGGGAACTGAAGGTATTAAATGGTGCTCCAGGTGTTTTGGAATTGCACCCAAGGCACCTATTACTATTGGTACTATCTTTGCTTGCTTTTGCCACAGTCATTCTATTTCTATTTGTGGGTCTTTTCATTTTGTGATTTTCTTCAGTTCTTTCTCTTTGGTTCTGCTTCCTCCATGTACTACCATGTCCACTATGCAGACTTTTTGTCTTTCATATCAACAGCTGTTAAGTCTGGGGTGTTGTGTGGCAAGTGCTTATCTGTTTAAATTCTAAAGCTCCAGAACATTTTAGTGTCTTCATTTTCTATTACTTTGTTTATTTTGTGGTCACACCAGGTCTTGCTTGCAAGCAAATGATATTTGTTGCAGATATTTCAGTACAGCATTATTACTACTTTCTCATGCTGTTGTTTATAGTCATTCTGTGTGATCTTCTTGCAGCAACTAACTAGGTGGTCAAATGTTTCTTTAACTTCATTTCAGAGATGGCATTTGTTGTCTGTTGCTGTCTTCTAAATTCTGGCTTTGTATGCATTTGTTCTTAAGGCTTAGTCTTGTTCAGCCAGAATTAGTCCCTTTGTCTCGTTCTTCAGTTTTCCACTTCTTAGCTAGGTCTGTTATCTGCTTTGCCTGCTCTTTTTTTAATATACAAGCTACGTAATACTTTGCCTTGCTAAGTCTATTTTCTCTTCTTCATTTGGTTTTTCTTAAAGACCAGTTTGGTCTGTTCTGTACTCAGTCAACCTTCATAGTATGCTAGGTTTAGGGCATCTTCTTTACTTCAAATATTCTTCCGATGCCCTTTTTATTCTTCAGCTGTCTGAAGTACTTGCAGCATTCCCTACCCAATTTCCTTTATAAGTAGGGTCGGTCAACATTGCTGCCTAGATGAAAGGCATGATTCATTGTCATTATTTTTCCTTTATTCTTCCCGTCTAGGGCTTTTTGTTCTGTTTGAGTCTAGTCCACTTATCCAGTTTTGTATCTAATGACTGGAATTGCTCAAGTGTTAATTGCCTTGATGATATTTCTTCCATTTATTATTCAGCATGAAAACATTACAGCAAATGGGACACTGGATCAAAGCAGGCTTGATTAGCAAAGATGCTGAAAATAGCTGTATGAACATTAATTGAAGGTCCTTTGCACATACACAAACTCAAAGCAGAGTTTTGATCTAAACAAAAACATTTATCTTCGAGATAACCCCAGTATATTTCACTTCCTAACGTGAAATCCAAATGTTTTGCATTTCAAAATATGTGTGTGTTAGATGCCACCTCAATACTCTGCAAGTATGCTTCCAGAAGTTCTTTTGGTGCCAGGCTGCCATGGCCAGATGAAGGTGGGGGGAAAATATGCTTCTGGTGAATGAAATTTCACCGGTCCTTTCCAAGTACAGTCTCAAGGTCAACTCCTTGGGAACAGAGCACAGCTGCATTCCTCAGGAGACCGTTCTAAAAACATCTCTTTTAAATTTGATTGGCCATGAGGAGGCCAGCTGTGGGAGAAAACTTCAGAGGGAAAAGTTGTTCTTGGGATTTTGGCACGAGAATTTCAGTTCTGGCTTTGCACTACTGTATTTCACTTGGCTTCTAGTAAGCTACACCTTTCTCAATCCAATGATGTTAAGGCTCATTCTTACTTAGAGACTCAATCTGAGACAGGTCTGACAGTATGATAAAAAGCTAGCGACTTGATACCATCAATAATGCCAATTCAATGGCACTGTGTTTCAATGCTTGTTTACTTGTATCCTTAATTATAGTGTGTCTAAATTCTTAAGCAAAAGTGTTTGGTCTTTTCTTTATGACCAAGGAACCTTCATGATAACCAGGAATTGTTCCCAGAGAAAGTAAATCATACGGGAAAGCATGTGATATTATACTTGCTAACTTCCATGGAATGAATTTGAAGTCATTTAGGGATAGCAGGGTGGAGTGGGGAAACTGAAGCAAGCTTTGTTGGAAAAGCAAGTCATTCGTCTAACAACCAAGTGAAAATTTGTGTCCATTTTTATTTTTACAGAAAACAATTTAACACATCTCTGGGTAATCATTCAGGTATTCAAGATTTATAAAGGAACATTATGAACTGCCCTCCCCAAGGTTTCTGCATAAGGAGCTTAAAAGAGGGAAGAATGCAGTCATCAAAGAAAGCCAAGAAATTGGAGAATTTTCTGCAGCCTTTGTTGCTCTGCCAATTTAGGATGGTTGGGGCTTCAAATTATTTATGCTTATGTTCATATTTTAATGATTGGCTACCCTCCATTCATAAGTTGAGATTATCCAACAATAATCCATTCCCTTTGACCACTATCTTTTCCTTTATCATGGACACTTTAAAAATATTTAATACTTAAAACAAATATATTTATGTTGGCCAATGTTTTATGATAAATTGGGATATATGTAGCCTTGAGAATTTGACTATCAACATCTCTATCTTTCAGGTCTTATGACTCAAATTGAAACAGCAAGAACTTTTTTCAATATATCAGTGTCTCCTATGACAGAACCTTTTTTTAAAGTTTTGTTATGATGAAATATGGAACATCCAAAGCATTCTGATGGATGCAGATGAGTTGGATGAGTTGGGAGTTTTGTACCAATTTTTTTTTCATTCCTTGCAGATCCTTAATTCTTGACTAAACAGTCTGTTAATGGATATTATGTGAGTAGAAGATGCATGAAAGCTACTGCCTAAAGAGCAATAACATTGACTTATATATATAGTTCATAGTTGGGTAGTTTAAAAATGTCAATACTGTATATTGTCCCCACAAACTGGCTCTTCATTTTACTGACCTTGGAAAAATGGAAGGCTGAATCAACCTTGAGCCCCGTCAAGACCAAACTCCAGGCTGTGGGCAGAATTTGCCTGCAATACTGCACTTTAACCACTGTGCCACCAGACCTCCTCAATTTCTATGCTTGCTCAGAGTTACATGTAAGCATACTTTATAACCTATTTCATCCCAAAACACCATCCTGAATGTAAGCTGGACAGAGCTTCCAGGACTGAATGTGGATTTGAACTTTGGTTTCTCCAGTCCTGCTCCAGCAACCACTACACCATCCTGAGTTTTCACTGTCTAAAGAACTGGAGCACACATTTGCCTGAAATATTCTTATAAGCCAAGCAGGGATACTTTGTACTGCAACTCTGTCAGTGTGTGTCTTGTCAAAGGTTTGTAAGTTTATTTAAATTGTGAACAGTTAACAAGAACAGCTGCCTTGATTTTGTGTAGTTTTTAGTTCTGATACCATGTTGAGGAATAGCCAGGGCATATTTGTTATTACTTTATTTATTCAGCTTCATTAAGTATTATAAATTATAAGCAATATGAAAAAAATCAAAGTCAGTGTGGAACCTTATAATAGAGTAAAAAAACTGAATTTATTGAATGAAACATCCACTAAAGTATATCCTTCAGTTACAGCATTATCATACATAACATCATCTGTATCTCCTATAAAGTACACCCAATGTACATAGTGGCTTGCTGTACACACATGTAGGCACAAATAAATAAACATTGACTGCTTCGATAGACATACAAACAGACATAGTTTTCTATCTTCAAAATCACTCCTTGTGGAAACATTTGAGAATAATTGTATGCATTTCTAAAATTTAGGTTACCCAAAATATGTTTGCTTAATTCTGCACCATGTTTAAATATGTGTCACCAAGCTACCCTAAAAGGAGCAACAGTATATCCAATTGAAGGCAAAGGTCCAAAGTGGTAAATTAAGAGTAACGTTAAGGAATTGGAAACTGTTCCCAAAGCTCTGTACAAACATTAGTTGGGGCTTTCATCTAGTCTCCAAATATGTAGTTTTCCAATTTCTTAGATGTATGCATTGATCTCAATACCTTCCATGTGGTCCCCTTTGGAAGTCAGTTTTGGGGACTTCGATAGTATTAAACGTTTGGGGAATACCAAAGGTGTGTTTGGATTTTGCACATATCTAATTTCACAAGTGCAGTCACTTCTTTTACAAATAAATAAAACTAAAGTAAACAGACCTGATTGACACTGAAATACCCTTTTATCCATTATCAGAGACAGAGCAGACCAGATGACAGAGATAACTTATGGAGGGAGACATCAGGAATGTTTACTTCAAATCCCATAGTTACCGACTCAGTATGAGATCTGAAGAGGACCAGGATGGAGGACAACTACATTACAGACACAACTAGACAACAGATCAAAAAACTCTTAAGATGTAATTATACAGAACAAATGCTGTAGCTTTATCCTTCTGTGAGTACTACTGGAAGCAGGTGTATAGACAATTCAGTAATTCACAACTGCCTCTTTCTGGGCTGTGCAAGAAAATACAAATATGCCACAATTTATTCTAAAGGGGAAGAAAAAGAAACCGTAAAAGATAATTGTATGAAGGGAATTTTATCATATATAACCAGACAAGGCCACCAACCACAATGCCAAGGATATAGATTATAATTAGTGGTAATGTCTGATGTAGACTTTTTTCATTAAACTGGAAAAAGTGTTCATTCTCTAGAAGTCAAGAAGAAATACTATTCCCACAGAGAAGAATGCTTCACATTGTGTTCCATCAGAATACAAAATTTTATAGAACCATAAATTACAGACATATTAAGGCATCTATTGCGATATAAGTGAACAAATTCATTTCATTCAGTGGCTGTGATGAATATAACTAATAGCCAACCTTGGACACGCAGAGACTAGCAGAATGCTACCAATGCAATATTATGGGAGGATCAACTTTTCAAATAATGGAAAATCTACAAATCAGTAAATGTTAAAATCCTGCATTTTCTATGGAGGTTATACTTAACATCTACCAAATTGGTCTTAATGGCACTTGCTATTGAAAAGTGGGGTAATCCCAAAGTTAAAAAGCCAGTATCAAATTCAATAATGCTTCTTTGCGACTTCATTAAGTTCCCTTGTTTCTCTACTTTCTGCATCCATTCTGCTTGTTTCAGTAATGTGCACATAATCACTTATAATAGTTCAAGATGCTACAACTGCAAGAATGCACAGGCATAACCTTATCAATTCTACTGTTTGTAATAATTACGAAGTCAAAATATCAGTTTATTTTTTTTAAAGTTAGAAATGTGTCATTGCTACTCAAGAGAGAAGCAACCTAGAACTAAGAAGAAATTTCCTGACAGAACAATTAATCAGTGGAACAACTTGCCTCCAGAAGTTGTGAATGCTCCAACACTAGAGGTTTTTAAGAAGAGACCAGACAACCATTTGTCTGAAATGGTATAGGGTTTCCTGCCTAAGTAGGGGGTTGGACTAAAAGACTCTAGAAAGAGTACAGAGAAGAGCAACAAAGATGATTACGGGACCGGAGGCTAAAACATATAAGGAACAGTTGCTAGAATTGGGTATGTCTAGTTTAACGAAGAGAAGGACAAGGGGGGACATGATAGCAGTATTCCAATATCTCAGGGGCTGCCATAAAGAAGAGGAATCAAGCTATTTTCCAAAGCACCTGAAGGGAGGACAAGAAGCAACGGGTGGAAACTAATCAAGGAGAGAAGCAACCTAGAACTAAGGAGAAACTTCCTGACAGTGAGAACAATTAAGCAGTGGAACAGCCTGCCTCCAGAAGCAGTAAATGCTCCAACACTGGAAGTTTTTAAGAAGAGACTGGACAGCCATTTGTCCGAAATGGTGTAGGGTTTCCTGCTTGAGCAGGGGTTGGACTAGATGATCTCCAAGATCCCTTCCAACTTTACTACTATTATTATTATTATTACCTCCAAGGTCCCTTCCAACTATTCTATTTTTAAATTTTATTTCATCTTGACTACTCTGGCTACCTGGCAAAGGTTCTAGTTAATCATGGTAAAAACTTCCAATACCATTAATCTGCAGGGCTCTGTTCATGTCTTATGTCCTGGGTTCACAGGCAAATTTAAAGCAGTTTTAATTTATATTTCACCGTTATGTTGCCAAGACCAGAATATTTAATATTTGTCTATTTTCTCACATGCTTTACTATATAGGGATAGAAATATAAACCCCAAGTATATCCCAGAGTTAATGAGACATCTATAACTTCAGAAGAATGAGAAAGGGGATAGGAAGCTAACTCAACCATAAAGCAATGCATAAAAAGTAGATAATTCATTACAATGGTATTTAAAACCAGACTACAAAACCTTTCCAAAATAATTCATAAATTCTACATTTCAATATCTATTTAAAGTGTTAAATAAGTATTTGAGTGTCATATCTAAAGAGTGATAATTCCGCGTTCCCTTCTTCATCCTGTGTGGCTATTCATGAAAAAAGTTAAAGATATAACCTAATCACAATTACTGGAAGAGATCAATGATATGCATCCCATCTTCCTTTTTTTAAGTCATAACCCAACAGAAATAAGTCCTACTGAATTCAGGGAGCACAAATTGCTTCCTGGTAAATTGCATTTTAATTATAATTTAAGGTCTACACGTCAAATTCAGATCCCTTGGCTAATTAGATAAACACAGAAGAAACCACAATTCAAGCCACATGTATGATTGTTTTAGAAAACAAAAATGGTAGTATCAAATACCTAATAATGCTATGAAGCAGCTAAAATCTTAGGAAGAATTTTTTTTTTAAAATATCCTTAGTGTAAACTATTCAATTTCAACACTGTTCCTGAGAACAGTGTTCCTGAGAACAAAGGCAAATAATAGAAAATTGGATGTGTATTGCACTTTTAATATAAGAATCTCCATGTGCCTACTCAATCAATTTGTCTATTTTGATTGGCTAGCTTTTCAAGGCCTCTTATATGTGAAATAAGAAAACCGTGAAAGTTGGGCCCATGAATTTAACCTATGTACATATGCTAATTGGCTACAATTGTTAAGTAGTTCTCAAAGTGTTTCCATAATCCAGAAGCAAAATAATTCAGAAGTTACAACTATGCATCTGACTCACCTTATGTTTTTTTATAATGTATATACATATACTCATGTGAAATTATTGTTTACATGAAATTGGACTATAATCATGACATTCAGGGCATAGCTTTTCCAATTTTTTCAAAAGTATGCTTAGTGAATGTACCTTGAAGCTACAACAAAGCAAAAGGTTACAATAGATAATTGGTTTACAATATCCTATTGTTTCCACAACTATAAAAAAAAAACTTTAAAAACACTTTTCAATCCCCTATCCAGCTCATACATGTATCTTTTTTCCCATAGAATTTTGATATGAACCCTGCTATAGAGTCAGAGTAGCAGTGCTGGATTTGGCAATATAAACCTCATTTCCCTTTTTATATGCAGTCCAATTGGTGTTGCCTGAGAATTATAGATTAGGCAGCTTGATACTATTTTTAGTTTTCAGTATTACCACCAATAGACACAAAACTTCATGAAATAGGAGCATTAATTTACTGCAGCTGTTTTTAATATTACAAACTGAGTTTCATTTGCGCTTCCCTCTTCTGTGTTAGCTATCATTTTCAAGCTATTTTCTCGCTTTTCATGCAACTATCTAAAAATAGGAATTTATTTTAGAAATGAGACATACCGTATTTTCCGGCGTATAAGACGGCTCGGCGTATAAGACGACCCCCGACTTCGGAGAAGATTTGCGTGGTTTAGAAAGTCGTCTTATACACCGGAAAATACGGTATACGGGGGTCGTCTTATATGCCGTATAATACGGTATACGGGGGTCGTCTTATACACCGGAAAATACGGTATTTTACAGCGTATAAGACGACTTTCTAACCATGCAAATCTTCCCTGAAGCCGGGGGTCGTCTTATATGCCGAGTCATCTTATACACCGGAAAATATGGTAATAGTTTCTAAGTTGGTAGCCTGAAGTAGTTTAAAACAAGAACAATGAAAATAAAAATGAACTGGTAACATGATGCTCAAAAGACTTCATAAAAATGATCTGGTGAGGAATATTAGGATTCTTAATTCTCCCCATATTCACTGCTCTTGATCTAGATATCTAGTAAAATCCAAGATGCTTGCAAGACATTCAATTTCTTTCAGGTAAGGATAATCATAACTGAGCACCTTTTTTGTTTTTTATGACATCTCCTAAATCAATCCCATACAAAAAAAGAAGCATAAATAAATAAGAGCCCCTTCTTTTTAACCATAGCCGTATCTGTTTAACCTATAAAATAAATAGATTTGGAAAGCAAGGAGGAGTCCCAGGTTTCTGCAGTTGCTATGAAGAAACTCAAGATCCATCCGAACTGCAGATAACTTCTCAAAGTGAAACAGGTTACAGTGTCATGGTAAAGCAGTGGTAGCATTGGACACAGTTGGTACAATCAGTTCATAGAGAGATTCATATGTCCCCACAACAAAGCCAGTAATACCGAAGAGGCTGATGAGAATGTCTTTGGCCAGGATGAGCGGGTGCAGGCCTTCCGAATAATAGGTGAAGATCTCCAAGATGGGCGGGATAATAAGTGCTAGAGCACTGCTGCTCACTGAACCTACCAGAGCTATGACAATGTCCAAGCGAGGAATCAGTATTGCAAGGGTACCTGAGGGATAGGAAAGGAGGAAATAAAGGTTTTGTCAGGGAAGATGCCTGCTGAAGAGCAAGCAGCTGAGGTAGCTGCCCTTTCTTTACTACAGCTTCAAATGAAATAAACATCGTTTTAATTTCGGAGTAAATTTTTAGTCTATAATAAACTCTTCTGGCAAAACAGAAGGGGACATGAAATTAAACAGACGGCACTGAATCATGACAAAATGTGCCATCAGTATATACACTCTTCAAGCTCAGAGGTGGGACTTGTAAACAGCTCAGAATGAATTCTCGAATCTAGCAACAATATTATTTATTCCAAATATCTGTACAAAGCTATTGCATTAGTCAGGCATCCTCAGATGTTTTGAGGCAATGAACGCCTTTGGAATTCTGAGACCCATCACCTGAGTGTCATGTGGGGTGACCCTCTATTCATGAGATGGCCACCATATTGGACAAGTCACATCACCGCAGCAACCTAAGAGAATTTTTCACATATCTACCTTTTTTGGGGGGGGGGGGCAACTAAGACACTGCAGATCAATCTTGCAGCTCACTTTTATCCTTTTGATGTAGGTGTAGGGCAGGGGTGGGGAATGATGGCCCTTTTATGCCTTGTGGACTTCAACTCCCAGAATTCCTGCGCCAGCCATCCTGACACAGGAATTCTGGGAGCTGAAGTCCATAAGTCATAAAGAGGCCATGGTTCCCAACCTCTGGTGTAGAGGGTGTATTTTTTCACCAAACAAAAGCACTGCCTGAACTCAGCCTCCATTTTTATTTTCTATAGAGCCCAGTAATTTTCTTACCAATATCTTTACCACAATGAAGCATCCCTTGGGCTGAATCTCTACCTGCCAAGTGAAAAGAAAACTCTCACCACTCACATGTTACGCAGACCAGGAATACTCTCAGCAGCAGTTTGCAACATAATCTCCAGCGTTCAGGGATCTTGGAAACAGCCACAGGAATTATTATTTCTGCAGGGACATAGAACTGCAGAGCGTAAGTGAAGAAGATTCCGAGGGAGTAGAGCAGCTTGACAGACTGGTACAACCTGCAAAAATGAGGCAAGAGGCAACCATTAAATCCACTCAGCTTCCTGGTGAAAAACCAAATAAAAAATTGAAGTCAGTGCACTGACTGCACCATTTGAAAATGTTTGTGCACCCTAATCCAGAGACCACAAGGGAAATTTGGCTCATGAGTAAGGAGCTAAACGTAAGTCACTCTCCCTTGAGGAAAGAAAGTGTTATTCCTGAACCAGGGTTTTGGATATTGCAGAAAGCCTCAAGACCAGGTCCAATAGCCTTATAGCAAAGCAACAAGTCAAAGGAATATCCCTTGATAAATTGCCTGTCCCTGATATGACAACTGCTAAAGTACTTGTTCAAAATTACTTATGACTTCATGAGTTTTTAAAGGCATGGATTCCTGTTTAAAACTGAGCACTCACGCAACGATGCAACAAGTTTTATTTCAAAGCCTTCTTTTTTCAAATAGTGAGAAATTTCTGATGTCATCAGAAATCAAGCTCCTTATTTGCCGTCATGAGACAGATACAGCTGATAGCTGATTGCATCACTATTATAAAATTAGAGGGCAGTGCTAACTAAATGTTGTTAGAAGATATAGTGCTAGAATTGATGGGACTGAGTTTAATAAAGGAATTATCAAAATTATTGTAAATTTGAGTTTTGAAAATAATATAGCATATATTTTTAAAAAATATAAAAAATCAACACATGAATATAGGCTCTCTCTCCTATGGAATTAATTCTGTTTATTTTTAGTGACCACAATACATAAACAGAAAGAACTGGAACCTAAAATACACTTTTTTATCCCAAGTACAGTTCTGCAACATTGCTTTTCTTGGATATCCTCTATATCCATGGTTCTCAACCTGTGGGTCGGGACCCCATTTGGGGTCGAACGACCATTTCATGGGGTTCGCCAAACAACGCAGTCCGCCATTTCCCCCCCTTTTCCTTAGCTGTGCTACTCCCTTTTATTCTATTGGCTTTTGAAAGCCAATAGGAATTGTCCAGGCTGTCTCTGCCCTGCTGAGCCCGCCAAAAGTCCCATTCTGCAAACGGTGCTGCACCAGTTGAGTAGTCCTCGACTTACGACCGGTTGGGGGTCGCAGCATTAAAAAGGTTGAGAACCACTGCTCTATATATTGTCGCACTATATAACTCATACCTCCTTACTGAAATTTTGACATGGAAATATGTTCTGTCAGTTTCGATGTCATATTAAACTAAGAATTTCTATTAGAAATGGATAAAAATGAAAAATTGATTCAATCATCTCCATACAACAATTTATGAATTGGAGAACCTGGTGGGGTGGTTGGAGTAGAAGAAGGGAGACTGAATTTCTCATGGCTTCCATCAGAATTAGAAATGGGAGAATGAGTTATGGGAGTTAAGATTAGACAACTTTATTATCATCAGTGACAAATTTTCCAAGGAGGTATTCTAAGCCAATGTGATGATGTCCTATATGTGGCAATATCAGTGGTGGGATTCAGCCGGTTCACACCACTTCGGCAGAACCAGTAGCTAATTTTTTGTTGCCCAGGCCCAGAATGGAGGTACGGAAGCAGCATCCACACAGAGAACCGGTTGTTCACATATTTGAATCCCACCACTGGGCAATATGTTTAGTCAGCTAATATAAGTTCCCAGGATCATGAATGAGAATGTGATAACCTAAGACAGACATGTCAAACTCGCGATGTCACATAACGTTGCGAGACATATTGGGACAATTTTACCATTGCTAGCAATGGGGTGGGCACGGCTTCAGGAAGATGCGTCCAGCCCGAGGGACCAGCAGTTTGACACCTCTGACCTAAGAGATAACCCAATTACAGGGGACAGCTGCTCTGCATTCTCAAATGTTTCTGTGGCAGTACTGGTCTTTTTCCTAGTACAAAATGCACTATTTGAAACATGCTTGAATCAGTTCAAAGTATGCAAAATTTGGAACACAGAGAAACATGTATTGATATAAGAGATGGTGGCCATGAGAAAGAATGAAGACATGAGACAGAAAGTGACTGAGACTACACTCTAAGAGCCTCCCTACAAAGGAAGCACCTTTGGAAATTGTTTTTACTTTTCAGCATCTGCAATTCCATTCTTGCTCATTCAGGAGTAGCCTATAGTTCGACCTTCTCTCTGCCTGGTAACAAAAGCTTCCCAGTTCAACTCACCAACAGTCGGGGAGATTGAGAGTGATGCTGGGCTGGATGTTAGCTCCAAAGCGCAAATATCCTAGTGTTCCCAAGCTGAGGTAGAACGAGGTGACAATTGCCATTCCCACATACAGAATAGTGTGAAAGTGCTGAGGGTTCTTCATTTTGTTTTCTAGAGGGAGCACCTTGGAGAAGAAAAAAAGCCCCAAATATTCAGTGAATATCATTTTACTCCCCTGATTAACCTAACCTTTTCACAACAGACCAGGGCATGCTTAGCATTTGGTCTTCTTAATGAATCTTGTGAGTATCGGGACTTCAATTTCAGTGAAAACTAATTGTGGAAGTTTGAGTCAATCACTGGCTCTCAGCCTGATTGACCTCACAAAGTTTTTATTGTGAGGAAAATTGAACTGGCTTAGCTCCTAATACTTCATTAGATATTCCAGTCCCCTTCAGTCACATCGGACAAGTTTGCACTCACAAGCATTTGTTCTCAGTCTTGCTCTGAATCCTCAGAAATTATCCTTATGATCCTCAAAACAAGAAAACAAAAGAGTACAAAATAATTGAAGTCAGTGCATAGGCTGAGGCCTAATAAGCATTTGATAGGACTCTACCCTTGTTTTCATTTCTTGAATGCATGACATAATCAAATAAAATGTCTCATAATAGCAACAATCATCCAAGTAATATAATTACCCCTCTGGAAAATTGGATCTACAAATTAAAGATAAAAGATAAACATGACTAGACCAGAGAGAAGGAAAAAGGAATAGAATGGATCAAACATTTCCATGTTTATTCCAATAGATCAACTAGATATGTTCAAAAGATTAGAGCTATATAAGATAAGATCACTCATGTACACCATTATGTTGCATTTTAATTAGAGTTTTAAGTTAGAAAACTCAACATAAAACAGTGTTTGGTCCCAGAACAGCTGTGAGCCATTATCAGGTCAGGTGCAAACTGGTCACATGCTGCCATACAAAGACTGTCATTCAAATATAGACTAAAATAGGTAACATAGGTCTTGTCATAGGTTCAAAGTCTTGAAGACTAAACATGTCTGGCTGCAAAGAGACAGATGTGCTAAATGCCACCTGAGAATCTACTAGACCTAAGTTATTTTTCAGTTCGTAGCAAAACAAGATTCCCAGCCATGAGTGTCCAACCCTGGCAACTTTAAGGCCTGTGGACTTTAGCTCCCAGAATTGCTGGCTGCGGAATTCTGGGAATTGAAGCCCACTGGTCTTAAAGTTGCCAACGTTGGATAGCCCTGTTTTAAGCTAGGTTTCTAGGCAAGACTTACCACTCCAATGCCTTCAAAGGCAAAGATGGCTGTACCAAAAAAGAGAGGCATTGTCTTCCAGGCAGCTACCATAGGCAGATGGCTAGGATTTGGAATGTCCTAAAAAAAAGAAAAGCAGATGATCTGTAGAAGGTATTTCAATTGGAAGCAGTTGCAATTGAGGAAACTCTCTTATATTGAATCAAACCAACAGAACCCTCCTCACTCAGATTTTCTACACCAGCCTCTTCAAGCTTAATATCCTTCTTATTTGCTAGAATTACCATTCCTAGAGCTCATAAAAGCCTTGCTGGCTACCACCTTGTGGAACTGCAAGCCAAACTTGATAATTTCTTGCTTCACTGTGCTTGTATTCTGCCGAATTTACCAAACCCTCTGGGCAATTATGTGGTTATAACATTTTTTTTAAAAAAAATCTAGAAATACATACTCTGCTAAGGAAAAATACAAAATGTAGGTAAAGTACTATAAACTGCCCAGAGTCATTTGGTAGAGAAATGAGCACCATATAAATTTAATATATAAATAAAAATAAATAAAATAAACCGCTGCAGAGATGGCAATTAAATTAAAATGATGACAAAACTGAAAGAATATCTCTTACATGGTAGCTTTACACTGATTAGTAGCTACTATCCAAGTTCTCAGGCAACAGTTTTCCTCTGCTATATGTAGAAGTGATGGAAACTCAACTACTTCTATTGTTTCCCTGACTTCTCCTTAAAAAGGTGTTGGGTTTAAAGACATTACTATCTATGAATCTCATAGATCACTGAAAACAAAAAAATACAATGCTCAGGTGGTCTTCTATCAGTTACTAAAACCTTTCTTTCTAGACTCTTCCCTCATTAAATGAAATGCTGTTCCTCAGATACTAAAATCTACCAGTAAGAAATAATTAACTTGTCTCACGTATGTGAGAGAATCAATCTCTTTGTGGAGTTATTTTTCATTCTACCCTCAAAACAAGCATATTATTGTTTCATGGACTGGGCTTGGCCCACTCTATCTCTTCACATATGACATTTGCTTCTTCAATTCTGCCATTTATAACCTCTCAGAAGTATTTTCTTCAACCCTTCCTGACCCAAAGTCCTTCACTCATTTGAATGTACGACTCTGTCCACTCGATGATCCCTCCTCTGTCCTTTCAAATTGTTTTTCCAGGTAACTTTTCTTCTAAAGTTTTTGTCATAATTATATTTCACCCCGTCCAACTAAAATAAAACTTAAAGCACACGTGATGTACTGTGATAATGCCTTTCCCTTTGTAACCTAGTTTGATATTTAAATGACAAAGCACAAAGGCACTATATCTGTCTTTGAAAATATTTATTCCACATAATACCACGGACATCCTTATTAAATATGTAGCATATTCCATTCACCACAGAATTATACTGCCCTTGGACCTGCAAAACCAACAAAATGGCAGCACCAAATGCTAAGAAAATTCTGAAAAGAGTCAGTTTTATACATACCCGGACAATGTATTGGTATAACATTATCAGGCTGCTCAACATCAAAATATTGGCCATCATGGAGAAAATGGAAAGAATCTTGAGATTCTGGATGAAGACGAGCAATATCACAAATGGTAAGAAGGACAGGATATATAACTGAGAGCTCATTGTTGGAGCCCTCACAGCAGTTTCATTGGCACTGCAGTCATTGGTGGTACCGTTGGCAGCAGATATAACCTGAATAAATATAATGATAAAAATAAATTGTTTATTAACCAGCTACCTTCCACGGGATTTGTATAGTGATTATAATAAACTGTACTCAGCAGTAGGTTAACACGAGACTGCCCCAATCTGGTGCTACTTAGATGTGTAGGGCTTCATTACACAGGATACAGGATTACTAGAGTTAGTCCAACACACTTGAGCTCAGAGGGTGGAGAAAACCTCTCTAAACCACTCAGGATCACGTAAGTGTAATGAGTGGTATAGGAATTTAATAAACAAATAAAATAAATTCTAATTCCAGTGTGGTCAATCAAGCAGCACACCATAATACACACATTAATTTGCAAGGGTGCTGAGAAAGACTGAGCTTTGATTCCCATTTCTCACAGGATACCACTCATGATTTCATACCCACACATTAGTTCAAAAGGAACAGATGGTTCTGAACACCCACGTAAGAGGACACCAACTGCCCTCTCTACAAAAAAAAAAAAAAAAGGATGTATCAGAGCAGTCAATACTTCATAAAATTAAACAAACAAAATGACTCTATTTGGCTTTAGCTTTAGTGCAAGCTTATTATTAAATCTGCTGAGACACTGGCCCCATTTAGCAAATATTAAGCTTATGGTATCAAGATCAGGATGAGAAGTGCTTGCCAAGTTATACAACTCATTATAATATATTCAATTATGGAACTGAGTTGTTGACTCGTGTCTCATGATTCATCATGTAAATGGCTGACAGAACATCAGCAACTCAGACAAAAAAAATGAAAATATTTTTCTCAAATTCAGAAAGCAATGATCCCACAGAAGAAAACACAGCCTTGGGTAAAACAATGACACCTTTGTATTCTGCTTTCCTCAAAGATTAATACAGTTGAATCCAGCAAATTCTTTATGATTTCTCAAGACATGCAGGAAGCACATCAGAAATGACAAGTGCCAAATTTCAGAAAATTGCATCTCATCTTTTCTAAATTTAGTGAAAATATTCTGCAAACTAATTTATTGGTTATATGCATATCTTGCCATTCTTCTAAGAGAAGTAGCATACAAAGAATTTTGTTCTGTTTTCCCCAGAACAACAATTTTACAACGTGGTTGATGTGAGAGATGGAGACTAGCAGAAAATATGCTTTTATACCAGACAATACACTTGAATTTAAATCTTCCTAGTCCTAATCTCTAGTCCTAATCTAATACTGCACCATACATGCTCTCATTTCATTTTGGTCCAAGCATAGGAGGGTTTGTTTTGTTTCTGGGAAATATCTTAGTTCAGAGTCTTTCTAATTGCAGCTGGATACATATATTTGTGATAACCAGAGACTCAGCCATGAGTCTCCTGCCATATACATGAAAGAGCTACATGAAAGAGCATGAAAGCAGCTACATAAAAAAGTAAAGTTAGAACAGTGTTTACGATCCTGAATTTTTAATATATTTGCTTTGGATATTATAACACATTTCATTATTTTGATTCTTACCTGTCTGAAATTGTCAGCAAGGAATACAAAATATACACAACAGAATCCCAGCTGAGTAAGAATTAAGAAAAAACTCACTAAGTACCTAAAAAACAAGACATACTGTAAGTATGCAAGATTAACAGTTGTAAATATTTAACTTTCCTGATGTATCAATTCATTCTTCTGAAATACTGCTAAATACAAGGCCAATTAAAAATGTAGTACTCAAGTTTTAATGAAAATTCACAAAATGACATCTTATAATGCAACCAGAGACAGAATAAATCAAATAAAATAAAACTCCTGTTATGTGAGGATTACAATTGTAAATTTTTCACCACCATAGTATTATTTTTCTCAATGAAGTTGAGGTTTCTAAGTAGCTAAGACCTACTCTCAAAAACCTTGCCAAAATTGTGATGTAATGAATTTCTCAGTAGTTAAATTCCATAAAACATTTTAAATGAAAATGTGATTATTTTATTACTACTTGAATTCAAGTCGGCTCTTGAATATGTCTGATGCTACACTATTATCTTTAATTTGCAAGATCTCAATTCTGCAAACAAGGTGCTCGGTATGGTTTAGTCAATTGTATATTTACCCTTGCATATTCACCCAGCTGGGACCTTCATAGTTAGTTATATTTGGCAAGGAAAATAACAATTGTTTCAGTTTAATAAAATATAATATTTAATAGAGAGTGATCCCAACTTCCTTAATGGAGGCAGTAACCTGACCTAAAAAAGTCTTGTCTGGTTTGAAAGACCCAAATCAATCTTCCCTGATCTGAGTACTTCCTATGCACCGCAAATGCCACTCATAAAATTCACAACCCGCATAGCAAAAAAATTTACCTCCATTTTAAGGGACAATTTAAACTGATCACTATAGATGATACTAAACAGCTATAATTAAGATAAGTACCTTCCCCAGATAGAATGAGTTCTGAGCCATGAAAAGGGACCAGCCTCTAGCCCATGCATGACAGCATCCCCATAGTCCAGAAATGGTTTGTGATGCCTATTTGAAAAACAGAAAAGAAAAACAACAGAGATATTTAGAGTTGTAAGTGATTAATCTGCTTTCTGAAAAGGCATCTGTTGAGAAAAACAAACTTTTGCAATCTATCTTGCTAGTGGAAATCTAAGAACACAGCAGCACTGATTTAGGAATATATAAATCTATGAAAGCTGTTTGCTTAAAATTATGGTTATTTACCAGTCAAAAACTACTTTATACATATCTAATTCTATCACAGCAGCTCAGTTTGATAACTATAGGTCTCTGGGAAGGACCTGATGCCAAATCCAATCTAAAAATCTGGCTGACAAATCACACCAGTTTTATTAAAATGTATTTCTTTATTAATAATTATGTGTTGTATATTTATATATTAATATAAATTGTGTTATATTTATGTTTTTATATATTTCATTGCACATTATAAAATATATATTTTAATAATTACAAAATATAAAGACCTGGAAATAGAAGTAGAATAACTGGCAAAAGCAAACAAAGATAGTGCCAGTAATAATAGGCATCTTTGATGGAATCCCAAAACTTCTGGAACACTACTTGAACACCATTAACATTGACAAAATCCCCATCATTTCAAACGTCAATTTTACTTGGAACAACTTGTTTCTTGCAACAATACTTTTAACACCATCAATCAACATCTCCCTATCCCAGGTCCTAGGGAAAGACTCAACAGGTGGATAAAAATAACAAATCCAGTCTAAATATCTGACTGATTATACAACCAACCATAATAATTTTTCTCAGTGAGGCACTATCTTGACATGGTTGTGGGGCTTGTGAGGAAGACAAGACTTATGACAACAGATTCAGTCATACTGGACAGGTGTCATCAGATGAGCCAGACAAAATGTGTGTCTCCAATAAATAATATGGTGAGACATAATTTAGACAAATCATACCAGATCATTCATCAACAAGGTCACAAGGACCACCCTAGGTGTTGGACTTCATGGACATTTGGTAACAAATGGACTACAAGACTCAGGACTGTTGGCTGAGCAACCAGGGCCAGCAGCTGCAAGACTACTAGAACAAAACTTGTTTACCCATCATGCAGATACATGCAGACATTATCTTTTCTTACAAATCAAATTCATCAAGAAAAGAATATTTGAAAAGAATGTAAGAACAGTATCCAGAAACAGAAGTAACCGAAGCAGGCCAGCAGATCAATGTCAATTTATAATACAAAATAATATATTCAGAGAAGCTTTGGAAGAACTACAAAGGTCTACTCAGGGTAAAGAAATCAAAGCCTTGTTAGAAGTAGCTCAGTCTATATAGGCAAACCAGAGGGAGCCAGAGTAAAGAAAGCCAGCATAGCTATCAAATTATTTTTATTCCCAAACCATCCTCTCCTTTGCCTTCTCCTCAGAAAGAACAAAGCCCTGTAATTTAAAAAAAAAAAACAAGAAAAATTGAAACAAAGAATAACTAAGCATCTAGAACAGCACAAAAACCACAGAACAAAGTTGTCTGTACTGAAGCTTGTTCCAAAGAAACAGCACAAGAACTGAAAGGTTGCAATAACACCAAATATAAGCACCAGCCTACTGCAAGAAACAAATCAACTAATGTACAGCATGGATACAACTGTAACTGAATACCTTGGAAATAATAAAGCAACAACCGCTATAGCCAAGAAAATCAGCAGATACCGAGCTCAAATTGTATGCCGTAAGCAGAATCTCCAATTTCAGTGAAATCAGAAATTTTTCTACCAATTGTCAATATTGGGACTGCAATGAACCAGTTGATACTTGACAAAGAAGAAACAGTACAGTGCAGAACCAACAAAAATAATATATAATAATAATATATTAAGTTATATGCTGCCCTATAAGATCTATAATTGTAAACCCTGAATCTAGGTTGTTTACAATTGTTAAAACATTAAAAAACAAAGAACAAAATAAGAAATACAACAATGCAACAAGGCAAAAGAAAATGATGGCAAAAAAAGCAAACCCAGAGAAAAATTTCAATTATGCATGCTTAACAGCAGTGGCTATAATTCAGATTTTCTTTTTGTAATATTCTCATGCATGTTGTGTGGAGTTTAATTTTTAGAAGACCGAATAGGTATATTTACACATCTTAAACAGTATCTTGAAACTTCAAAAATGTTGCCTGCTTCTGTGCTGGACCAATGATCTTTTCCATGTGACAATAAAATCTCTCATGCACAGAGGAAAACAAGTACAGCAAGTTTTCATCCACATAGAAAAGTAGAAATTTCTGCACATATTAGAATCTCCAATACTACATAAACAGAGCAAAGGCAAACTTGTAGGAAGAAAGATGCAAAAAATCAGGAATCTGGTAGTAGCTTCTCTGGCTAACAAAACAGCTATTTTGGGCATTGTTGCATTGCTCTAGATCAAAGCTTTTCAACCAGTGGTACTGGTAACACCTGTGGTACATTGGCACCTGGCAGGTGGTATGCGACCATCCTAGAAAAGTGGTAGTGGGGTGGGGAATGAACTAAACAGTGGCAGGACCGCACAAGCCTGAGTGAGAGATGGCTGGAGCTGCAGGGCTGTCAGGGTTCAGCAGAAGTGCCAGGATCAGTGCTTTGGGGCTGTCAGGGCTCAGTGGAAGCGCCAGGATCAGCACCAGGCTCCAGCTGGAGCTCAGCGCTGATCCTGGCACTTCTGCTGAGCCCAGAAGAAGCACCAATCAGCTGGAATGTTGCAGCATCTCCAGGGTCTTGTGATTTACATTCAGATGCTTGGCAACTGATTCATATTTATGATGGTCACAGTGTCCCAGGGTCATGTGAAGTGACCAAAACCTGCTGCAACCACCCAGCAAACAGGGGAGAATAAAAACCAAACACCCTCCACCCCACCCCCACTGCCAATCCTCAACAGAAATGCTCACAACAATGGAAACCTCAGACAGGAGGAAGAGTGCCATTGTAACTTCGAACAGTCACTAAGCGAACTGTTGTAAGTCGAGGACTACCTGTACTTCATCAGTTTTTCCTTTTTGGGGAGGGGTCATCAAGTTTTTGATACCTTGCTAGGCGACTGGTGGTACTCGGTACTCGGATGTTGCCATATCCTAAAATTAGTATAATGGGTGAAAAGGTTGAAAAGCCCTGCTCTAGATCATGGGTGTCATATTTGCCATGTCACGTGACATGTTGCGACGTACTGTAATTTTTTTCTCATTTGCCAGAGCTCGGGTGGGCCCGGCCTCCTCATGATGCAACCGGCCCACAGGCCGGTAGTTTGACACCCCGCTCTAGATGTTTAGCCTACCCTTTCTCTGATGACTGCTAATACCAGCAGCAATAGGAAATCAAGACTCCTGAACTGGGTCACTAGGAAGAAGGAAGAAGTAATTAAGATTTCCTCCTTCCTTCTCAAAAACCAATATGGAATACTGTTGCCATTAGCAATCTAGTCTATTTTTCAACTATCCTACAGAAAAACTGGAAGCACATGTTTACTTAAGCCTGCTGATCAATCTGATGAAGAGCTCATAACGACGAGACTGCTGCTTTCTAGCTATTGAAAGCAGCGGGAAACCAGCACTCTGGTAGTTTCAATGATCACCAGGAAAACTTGGGCAGGGTTCGGGAGCAGCACATGTTAAGGTTGCAGGTGACATAAGGTCTACAGGTAGGTGATTCATAATCTAGATACAATATAATCCAACAGAATGATAGTAGTGTTTCAATATCAAGGTCAACTGAGCTTTAATTAATTACAGGTTCTCCAAAATGAGTCATTGTAATTCTAGTGTCATAGGAGGCTTCAGGAGAAAAGAAGAGCACCATAAAAAACATGAGACTTGTTAGGCAGTTCAATTATCGTTTAAAGACCCAACCCAACCCCCAAAAGGGGGGAGACAAGGACTAAGGGCCCATCTCCATAAGTAAAATTACCCAGTTTGGCTTTCTAAATTTCACTAGGTTTTGTTAATAGAAATCTGCCTTATTTCTGCATGCCATCTACCAATGAACCTCTATGCTTGCTCAGGGATGGAGATAGCTCTGAAAACAGATGCATTGTACATCTTCTAAATGGGTAGCTCAAGCATCATTTTTTGCTTATTCATTTTAGTAGCATTTGAGAAAACACAGTGTGCAATCTGAAGCTGTCCCAGCAGCTAATGAAGCATAACAGGATTGTATAATCTTCCCTCACATGACTAAATGATTCTGTGCCTTCAGCACAAGCTAATCCTTATTCCCTGATCTATATTTTGCTTTCTTTATCAAAAGAACTAGTTTGTCTCTGTTATTTCAGCTGTTTTATAACCACCACCATTTTCTTCCAGGGATAGCAGTTGTCATAATTCCCTCTTACTTCTGGCACAGGTGGTGAGCGCATTTAACGAGGATGTCCATGCAATGTACTGCGATGATTCCAATCACAAGCAAGCAGATGGGACCCAGCTAAACAGTGAAAGAAGAGTAGAATTAAAAACATACTCTTGCCACTGAAGATAAATGCAGGCTTTTAGTAAAATAGAACAGTTTTCAGCCAGTCTTGAAACAGTCACCATTCAAAAGAGGAGAGAGAAAAAAAGAACCAGAAGTGAATAATCTGACCTTTGAATTTTGGTACACCTACCATATACATATTACAGTGTTTATAATTTGGGGGGGGTTATTTTATGCCCCATGAATCTCCCAAGATTTTGCTGCCAAAATTCAATAGAAAATCACTCTTTTTCCTAATTATTGTGGCCATAAATTAATTCTTCAAAATTCAAACAACAAAAGCTAAAAAATCCAGGCATCTCTCTTCTGATAAGGTCTGGGCCACCTTCCATTGATTGCTAATTGCTGGAAAAAAACACCTCCTCACCCCAAATCTGTTTGCTTGCATCTGTGCCAACATTTCTAAATCTCAGGAAGAAGCTACTTAATGAACAATTAAATTTAAAAAAAAAACAATCTTCTAAGATTAGAACAAGGAAAAGGGAAGGTCAACCTGTTTTATATTTAAACTCTGCTGGATCTGAAGGCATACTTATATATCAAACTTTAGCACTATAGGTGAATACTTATATACCAGAATGAGCAACAGAACCCTCCAATATGCTTCAAAAAGGAAAGTTGGAAAGTTCTATTATCCTACTATTACTTGGATTGCATATGGCAGAGGTCCCCAACTTTTTGGGCACCAGGAACCGGTTCCATGGAGAAAGGTTTTTCAACAGACCGGAGAGTGTGTGGTTTTGTGTGCTGCCTGCATCCCATGGATGGAGCTTTGCTTGTTTGTGCGGACCGGTTGCTGGCATGCCCTGGCACAGTACCAGTCCATGGACTGGGGATTAGGGACCCCTAGCATATGGCCATGAATGTATCTTAAATATAACTTCCTGAATAAGCTACATTTAGACAGCTGTTTGTAGCATATTAAGCTAGAAACAAACACACCTCTGTTTGGCTTATCACAAAGTAGGAATTCTGTATGAGGATGCATTGATTTGTTTGTGGATATGTGTTTAATTTAATACTTTTATACCCTGCAAAGGTTTGGTGAATTAATTAATTTTATTTCTCTCAGTTTTTAATTTCCTCTCTCCAATTTCTAACCTTTAAAAAGAAGTTACACAAAATGTATATATGAAAATATATTATTTCTTTTATTACAATTTTTATACACTTTTACTAATATAAATGTCTTTACAACCATTTTTTTCAACATAAAGCATTCTTGTGTTAAGTTTTTATTAATGCATACTTTTGTGGGAAATGCTTAATATAAACTATCAAAAAACAAATGTGTGTCAGTCTAGAAAGTGTAAATTAGATAAATATGAAACATCTTCTACTGTTTCTTCGGCATAGTTTCTATTCGTGCTCACTATGTTAATCTTATTAATACTCTGTTAGTTTTTTTGAAATTCTTTTTTCAGTTTATTTTTTCCTGAAACCTATCTTTAATAAATATGACAGAAGCACCAAAATCCAATGGACAATGAAGAAACTTGTAGCTCCTTAAAGAGAGGTTGGTTACAGCATCAATTTAAATGAACTATAATTTACTCTATCAAATACATAAAACTACAAATGTCCATAATTCACTATAACTCTTTATGCATCTGTTCAAGAATAGTGGAGCCCCCAAACATTTATATAAATAGACACAGTCTTTCAGATGCCAGAAGTTTGTGTTATACTGCAATATGCTTCTATTTTTATTTAATTTCTGGTTCTTAAACTATTGTTCTACCATTTTTCTATTATTTATCATGTTGATAATCCACTCACTCCTCCAGAAGTTTACTGAGGAGGTGTTTCACTGGTTTTGATTCTTCCTCTTTCAAGCAGACCTCTCTATATTAGTTAATTATGTGGCTTTCCCTCTCTCTTAGCTACTTCCTCTTGATCCTGTTATTCACTTTGAATCTTTATTTCCATCCTGACACAAGCCATTCACTTTTTTGAATAGTCAGTGTGTCATCTCCTTTTCATAATAGATTTGCTTGCATTATTGCCATCCTGATGTATTAATATTATTTATTAATAATATTATTATTATAAAAACATGTTTAGAAACAGAGAAAGCATGAGGAAGGTAAGATTAATGTTAGCCCTTTGAGGTGGAATAAGTCAGGAAACAGACTCTACAAGTCTGGCTGGAACTTAACTTTATTGATATAGGCCACAATAACAAAATCTTGAAAGCTGACTGAGGTTTCCACTGTCTCCTTTTATACATTATTAGTCTAAGGATCAAGAGGAGGACTAATAGAGAACTAATAAGTCCTCTTCCACATCAGGTCTGGCTTCTTTCTCGTGTTTTCTCTTTTTCTTGGCCTTAAAGCATACTTTTGCAATCACTGTCTCTACTTTGCTTCTTCAAAACCATCTCCTTGGCTCTCTTCAGTTACCTACATTCACTTGTGCTGAGGATGTCAAAATAATATAATTAGTATTGTGTCTGTAGCTAATTCAGTTCTTTTGTATACCACATACATGACATTAGAACTATTTTGATATAACTTAGTTTAATTATAGTTTAAAAGCTCTTGAGGGCAGATTTCTGAAGAACTTTGAATTGCTGGGAGAGCTTTAATGCTCAAATCAGAGTCATATTTAATTTATGGAGCATGTATATAATGTTAGGGTGCAGGATGTCCACATACTTGAGGATATTTTTTCATTATTACAACCTACATACTTAATAACCTACGTAATTATTTCACAGAACAGAAAGTAAATATATTACTCAGGCTGAGTTGAGTGAATATTATCTGATGTACAAACATGCACTTCCCAAATGTTAGATGGTTATCAATAGAACAAGATGAGGCGGACACTAAAAATATTCTAGCTTAGATGTTTGCCATGGCTCCTTTCAAATTGCTAGAACATGGAACAGAGATATGTGTCTGAAGTCCTCTTTTTTCAATGTAAGCAAATGTAGGATATGTTTTCTCTGTTGTAGCATGTATCCTGGATGCTGTAATTATTTTATAAGCGGTAAGGGGCCACTTATCATAATAAACTTTCTTTTGAGGAATATTAATTATCTTACTGCCTCTCTTCCTTCCTGGTTACAACAAGGGCTTTTCAAAATAGCTATGTGGCAAATCCCGCAGCATTTCCATAAATCTAGTTGATGCAGTAATAGAAAAAATACCAGTTATTGAAGGAAGTAATACTTTACTCCACCTTTAGCATCTTGATTATTCTTCTCTGAATCCAGGGCTACCAAAAATTAAGCTTGTGAACTGTCAATTACTAAAAATTATATTGCAAGACTTTGCAATAGTGACAGTTAGTTTAGCAATGATAGCTCAGAGAAGGATCAGAAGAGATCGGTTTTTTTTCCAGAACAAGATTTAATAATAATAATAATAATAATAATAATAATAATAATAATAATAATAATAATAAAGTTGGAAGGGACCTTGGAGGTCATCGAGTCCAACCCCCTGCTCAGGCAGGAACACAAATTTCTTGCTTAAACAAGTAAGAAATAATGTAATGAAATTTGCAAGACAGGTCTTTTTTCTCATAGAATAGAATAGCCATGTGACCCCAGCAACTGAAACCAACCAAATGCAAAATTCTTACCACAATACCAGAATTTTTGATTGCTAACGGAAGTCCTAACAGGCCAGTACCAACATTTCCTTTCAAGAGATGTATTAAAGTTTGGTACCATCTGAAGGGGGGAAAAAAAACAACACAGAGAAATTAAGTACTTCAAAGAACCTATGGTTTTTTCTTCAACCTCAGGGATGTAGAACCTCTACTGTTCCAAACATTGCAGAACTACAATTCTAGAAGCCCAGGAAGCACAGCTAAAGTAGAGGATCTCAGGTGTTGAAGTTCAGCAATATCTGGTGGTTCTGAAATTTTTCATCCTTGGATTAGGGCAAAACAAAACAAAAACTGAAGCTGAAAGATTACACTGTCTTTGGAGATGTAGGAGTGCCCTATATAAGTATGTTGTATTAATTACAACATACATGACAGCAGCCAGACACCAATTTTACAGAAAGTAAGCAGCTGCTGTATCAATTGTTACATTTTGGGTAAGGTAGCTCTGTAGCTTCAGCAGATCTAGTAATTCAATTGATAACATGAAAAGATGTCAAGACAAGCTTTCAAATAATATCACACTAATAAGGTTACAGATACAAATTAAATCAATGTAAAGGTTTAAAAATGTCACAATTTGTCCCAGAAGCAAAGTTGTTTTAGATTACAAAATCTTAGGTTTTCTTGCACTTAACTGATATAGATTAGAGATGCCAAATCAGGGACTTAAAAAAACACACCTCAGGCTGAGAACATGGGCCATTACTTTATGGGGATTTCTGTGTGTCATCTTGATCAAAGAGCAGATTTCCATGTTCAGAATATTTGGCAGGAAAATACTCATAATGGACAAATCTTTAAAATGGGGGAGCCGGCAAGTCATAGTCATCTGAAGCAGTCAAGAGGCCAGAAGAAAATTGACTTTAAAAATCTGAAATGTTACATAATTCATAATGAAATAATTCGTAATCAGGGTACAAGTCTGCATGCTGTATCCCCAGTAAATTTAGTAAGTTTATCTGTGAATGACCACCGCTTTAGCTTTTTATCTGTAATCTGAATGGGCCCTGGCATGATGCCTGCATGCTTTTCCCTTCAGGTTAAATTAATTAGCCAATGCATTTAGATGCAGACTGATTCTAATGAAGAATAAAACCACTTACGTTGTTCCATTTGTTTCTCCAAATCGTTGATAGGATGATGGGCTGGAAATATTGTTCAAGCCATCTGGGAAACTGCCATCGGGAGTCACATCTGTTGAACTGTAATCATTGTAGTCTTCATTACACAACCTCTTGGTGGACATTGTGACTGTGGGAAAAGCAGTATTAGTCACCGTAGTATTTACTAACTCAACATTTCCCCCCTGGGTTTTTGTAGCCTCAATTGCACAAAATTTCTCTAGATGGACCATGGCTGTAGCACAGTTGTCCTGCTCCTATGAATGGAATAAATTCTGGCAGATAATTATATATGTGGAGTGCCACACCTCCTGACCTACACAAAGAGTTGCAACAGGAGCATATTTAAAGGAAAACTCCAGATCAGAGGAATGTTTGGGATCAGCACTTTATTATAACTACTACTGAAGTCAAAATGCAACACTTTCAAAGTCCAAAACACCCACACTTTCTCCCCACCGGCAAGAAATAGCCTCTCTGAAATTCATTCACCCACTACCACTACCTTGAAGAATATCAGCACAGATTTCTGCACTTTGCAAACTGCAGCATTTCTATCCAATTCTCCCCAGCCATTCTGTACTCAGAAAAAAGGTCAAGTAAAATTATACGGGTAGCTTTCTATCAACTGGTTCAGGTGATGTCTCTTTGAAGTGCGACTAGACATTAAATCCCAGAATTCCAATGCAATATGGCCAGGCTGGTAGGCAATCATAAGAAGCTTCACCCTGAAGACCATAATGAAGAAGAATGAACTAGACTAGGAAAAACAGTGGGTGTCAAATTTTAGGAATTAAAAAAAAACCAACATGAATTCTCCAAGCAAAATTATGACAAAACTTTTCACTCATCTCCTTTCATAGACACTCACTCAGATGCAAAGACAGAGTGAGATCAAACTAATTTTGATCACGTTGCAATGACTTTTAGTTGATTCAGCATTCATTTCTTTCAATGTTAAACAGCTCATCCAACTTTTAATGTCAATTATATTGTCCAAGTCTCACCTTGCCAGACAGAAAGGGTAAGTTGCAGATCCCATTTTTTAAAAGAATTTCGACTGGTAGGATCCAGGAAGAGAGCCTCAACCTCCAGAAGTGAGCCCCCCCCTCCCCACTCTTCTGGCCTTCAGAAAAAATGTTAAGACCTCTGTCTGCCAAATGGCATGGGAGTCAAAAATGTGATATGCAACCCTGGGATAGTTGGTCTCATGAGACTGTTCTCTTTACCTTGTTAACTTTTAAACTTTTACTATTCTAACCCCACCTTTTAAATCTTTTTAACATTGTTCTTATTTATGCTTTTGTATTATATGCTTTTTTTTTTTTTTATTGTGAGCAGCCCAGAGTCACTGAGGTGAGATGGGTGGTATACAAATGATGAATAAAAATATATTTCCTTGTTGCTAAAAAGCTTTCTCTCACGAAAATCTGAACAAAAGGAAGATATTTTACTCAGATCAACTTTTTGTCTATCCAAAGAAATAGAACTAATAAGCACAAATACTCGAAGTGCAGGAACTGGCTGGGTAACATTATACTGGCTGTGATAGAAATGAAAAACTTTTTGTCTTGGATTTAATTTTTTAACTGTATGGCTTTTCTTGGCAGTCATATTTTATCACGTTTATTGATTATGTCTTTAGGGAGCTGTAAACTACAAAATTCTACTTAGAACAATTTGTACTTATATAAATATGATGTACTTATATATACTTACAATGACCTTAGCAGGAAGCTAGCCTTCATTCAGATATAATGTTCAGTACAGAGTGCTCTATGAACCAAGTCATTGTGCCTTGTTCAGCAACTGTGACATGAAAGATCCTGACCCAGCATTATATATAAACTGTTCTTCAAAAATAAAAATTAAGAAAATTAGAAATACTAAACGTGTGTTTTTTCTTCCATGAACATCAATTCCTCAAAATCATGGGTTAATGGTAGCTATGAACTCAACAATTAATTAATCAGAATTTTATATTGATTTTTCCAATTTATGTTCATAGGGTAAACGTGAGAATAAATTGGAAGGGAAACTATTTCCATCTCAGCTTTCCATCCTTCTGAGGTTGGTAAAATGAGGACCCACATTGTTTAGGGGCAATATTCTGACTCTGTAAATCGCTTATAGAGGGTTCTAAAGCACTGTGAAGCAGTATATAAGTCTAAGTGCTATTGCTATCTTGAATCCAAATTTGAATTTGCTATATTTGCAAATTCAAAAGAGGTACATGGACACTCCTTCAGAGCTATATGTTAACATCAATTCTACTGAGCTGATGACCAAATGCTATTTTTGGATTGCAAGACATCCTAATAGAAGAAACTGGACATACTTGGAAGATCTTCTGACTGTTCCTAGAAAACAGAGGCCTTGCTAAGAAGATAGGATGTTTTGAGACTTGACTTTAAAAGGCTCTTTCAGGTCTATTTTTCCTTTTAATGTATGACCACGATGTTATTATAAATAAATAAGAAATAATAGCTTTATAAAATGGATTTTATTTATCATGGCTTTACTTACATATAACATTATCTATTGACATTTAATTACTATATCAAATTAAAAACAGTTGAGACCTTAAGGATATTCTAAGGATATACTGATACTATTTTTCTATAATATTTTAATATGATAACTACTGACATAGTCAGTCGCCAGTTAAAGAAGCATAGCTTAGTTCAGCATTAAATTACTGAGACTACAACTGACTGACAAAAACAATGATTTGACAAAAATGAACCTTTGAGCTATTAAGAATTTGCTACTACCCTGCTTTGGGAAAGAGGTGATGAAATTAGTCATAAAGAATTAGCCATTTTCTCTTCTAAGACAAATTTGGAAAAACTGATCAATTGGGCTAGCTTTGGGGAAAAAAGACTACCTGTTCTATAGTTCAAGCAAAGATAATTTTCATGTATAAATAAATGCTGAATAATTCATGCAACAACATTTTATTTGTTTATTTAAACTTATTGGCCACCTAACCCCAGTGGATTCTGGGCAGCCTATGGAACTAGGCAGGGCTTTTTTTGTCATACAATGCCCAGAATGTAGTTCGGCACCTTTTTGGGATGGAACCTTGTAGGGTAGGCAAGGCGGGTTGTATGACATGTGTGAGTTCCAGCACCTTTTTTTTTTTTTTACAAAAAAAAAGCACTGGAACTAGGTAAAAAATTAAAAAAAGCTAAAAACATTGAATCACACTGACAGCTCAGACTATAATAATCTAATGGAGAGCAAAAACAACGAAACAAAACAGGGGCACTGTGTGAATAATATACATCAGTCCCAGTCCTAAGAACAAAGTCAGATTTTCAAAGTTTTCAGGAACCTCTGGAGAGAAGGCGCCAAATAAAAAACAGACAGTATCTGTAGATACACAGACTTTCTATAGTTTAATCTTATTATATCTTGGGGCAATAAACAAAGTGACAAGCTCTCTACTAAAAGATGGCTGAGGGGAAATACTTTTATACTGCCAAGCTTGATCCACTGTAACATTTGAATGTGGGAACAGGTAAAAAAGCCAGCCAGTGTCTGTCCATAACCCCAACAATAAAGACAAAAAGGGAGGATGTACATCAACTTTATTTAGTTTGATCAAAGATCAGTAACAAAGAGAAACAACCTATCACTCCATCCTGACTCCCACAAAGATAAAATGATATTTAAATGCCAACATAAAATTTGCTTAAAGGGGCCAAAATGAGCATATTACTCAATAGAATCTGGATTCATTTTGTCAGAATATATTGAAGCTGCTATGCAAAATGTTGCAACATTCTGTGTCACAAGGGTTTTTTTTTCTGATAAAAGGAAGTTAATGTGAAATGTGTTAAACCAACTTGGAACATGTAATAAAAAGGATAATAAATTAGCCTTCTTAAACAGTCATTAAAGCAGAAACTATGTCGCACGAATGGATGAATTTAACAGCAAGGAATCACATGGACAAGTTCAAGCTACATATTTTTCATATTGTTTACCTACTGAAGATAAGATGTTAAATCTGGCTCTAAAGGATAATGTTTGCTGATTGGCAAAATCATGTACTATTTGTTCTCTATTGTTCTCTGAGATAAGAATAGTTTCGCTTTGATATCCAATGCCTATAAGCTTTTTTTCTGATTGTTTTCTTATTACAAAAGATGAAGAAACTCTACAAAGAGGTCTCACAATGAGAGTTTCTCCAAATTTATTTGAGACCATGAAGACTAAAATTGGCAGATGGCATGAAAGGAATCAATCCTGTAGAGAAATAATGGCATTTAGGCCAACTATATTATTCATAGCCATGCTCTTGTTTCAGTCTTCAGCTGAGCAGACTCTAATCTCTGGATTGCACTGGATTCACATTCCGGTGCTTAGTAACACCAGAGATGCCCACAAGATGTATCACTTTCCTCAGTAGGGTCATCATAAGTTCCAGATTATTTCACACGTGCATGTGAGCACATGATACAGGTACAAAAATCATTTCATTTCAGTGATCATTTCACTGCAAGGCTGCCTTAGTCATTTGCTCCCTCTATATCTGTCTCCCCCCTCCCCCCCAATTACGGTAGATATTGCTGTGAGTCATGTTCTTATGAACTTAGTCTGTGGTATCTGCAATAACTTGTAGTTTGGATAAAAATCCATCTATGAATTACAGAGCAATTACACTAAGGGTCTGACAAAAAGTTGTTGCAAAGCTGCACGAATGCATGGCCCACCTTTCAGGCAGAAGAATTTTAGAATCACTGAAAAGTTTCTTTGAGCTTGTAACATTGCAAACTCCATGTATGTTTTTTACAACCCCAAAATTCTGAAACATTACAAGAATATATTAAAATTCCACACTTGCTCTGCTGTCCTTCTATTATCAATCTCAATTTAGATACTTTTGCAAAAGCCATCACTTTAATCTGCTGAAAACTAATTACCAGCTGGTTTTCCTCACAAAACTGTGCTAAGTTACTATGGGCTCATTTAAAGCTGAGTTAATTGTTGCATTATTATAAACAGCAAGAATGACACATTTACTTCTGCTACTTTGAGAGGTTGCAAGTTTGAATCTGAAAATGTCTTTGCAAATATGTTTAGGAATAGCAAAGGAACTAAAATGCAATGCTATTCAACTCGCTTATTTACCAAGATCTGAATTAATGATGACACTTATAGGTTATTGATAGAGCCAGTTTGGTCTAGTAGTTAAGGCACCCCACTAGAAAATAAGAGACATTTGAACATGAGTTCAAATCCTGTCTTAGCCAAGAAAGCCAGCTGTGTGACCTTGGGCCAGTCACTCTCAGCCCAACTCACCTCATAGGTTGCTGTTGTGAGGAAAATAGGAAGAGGAAAGTGCACTGGATATATTCACCACCTTGAGTTATTTGTAATAATAGTGATGATAATGGTAGGATATCAGTAAATAAATACTCTAATTTGGGAATCTTCAGATAGTTTTGAAAAAGAAATATTCAAATGAAATATTTATGTGAGCAATCATCACATCCTGTGCTAAGCACATTGGGCTATTCTGAATGAAAGGTGAAAATATCCATGACACCCCTACTAGCCAGACCATATACCGATGCCAACCACTCCTGACCTGGCAATGAACATATGAGAGATACAAAAAGACCCCTTAAGCCTTCCCTCCCAGTGACATCCAGGCTGAAATTAAGTGCATCCCACAATAGGAAATATCAGACACCCAAATAAAAACCAAAAGAAATCCCCTCAAGACATGGAATTTTTTTGCACACGCTAAAGACTCTCCAGATGTAGACCTGTCACCCAAAGCTGACACCAAAACACATAAAAGATATGAGCATTATCTCACCCTGCAGGTGAAAAGGTGGCACTTCTTCCCAGATCCACCACAAACCTTCCAGGCAAACCATCTCCACAGCACTAGGGCCTAGACTTTCCTGTAAATATTTCCAAATCTTGCTTTCAAAACATGCCATCTTCAAGGGCAGAACTGTGTGTTATTATTTGCTGTCAAATAAATTCAACCTCCACTTCAAGTAGGTATCCTCTGTTCACTTACCCAGCCCCAGAACAGATCAGAATTTTCTTCTAACAGGCAAAGAATGCTGAAGAAATGTAGGCACCATTTAATCCATTTGGAAGCACAGGGGTCTATGAGCGAGCCCCAACGGTGCTTTTTCAGGAGGCAACTGGACTTCCTTGTTTTTCTTTGAAGAGGTTTTGCTTCTCATCCAAGAAGCTTCTTCAGCTCTGACTGGATGGTGGAGAATGGAAGGACTTATATTCCTTGCAGACAGCTGGGCATTTGCATTCTTTTAGAGGGTCACTGGGGCCATTTGGAAGTTAACCTGTGTCCTCAGGATCACCCGAGTAGTGCAAATGTGTATGGAGCTTTCCTTGGCTGCAAGATATTTTATGCCCTGTGTCCCTTCACTCTTGAAGACAGGCACAGGCTGTTGGAGGTGAGTCTGTGTTGTCTGCATCTCAAACTGAAGCGCAAATGGTTCCTATAGTCTGCAGTGTTTTCCGGAAATCTGTTCATATTCCTGCACCATTCCAAGGGTGTTCATCCCAAAGGAACTATTTGCACTTCAGTTTGAGATGCAGACAACACAGACTCATCACCAACAGCCTGCACCTGTCTTCAGCAGTGAAGGGACACAGGGCAGAAAACATCCTGTACATTTGCACTTCTCAGGTGACCCTGAGGACATAGGTAAACCTCCAAATGGCCTCAATGATTCTCTAAACCAGACATGTCAAACACAAGGCCCTGGGGCCACATGCGGCCTGCAAAGTGGTTTCATGTGGCCCGCGAAGCCATCCTGGAAACAGTGAGGGAACGGCCCCCACTGCCTTGGCCCTGGCCAGCCGGGAGCCAATGTACAATTTTGTGGTGGCCATCTATGCTGAAACGCATTCAGTCTTAGCTCCACAAGGCCGTCCAGAAACAGCGAGCAACAAGCCCCTGCTGCGTTGGCCCTGCCCCCCTGGGTGCATGCTGGGGAGGTGTCACCCTTTGTGAGGAATGCAGAAATGCACCATGCCTTGGCGCTTGCCCTGGTCCCACCCCCCTCTGCCAGAGACCCTCAGATCTGTTCCACTCCTGCCCAGACTCCCACAGACACCTTTGATGCGAATGATGTAGAGCTGGCCATGCCCACCCAGTATGCCACACCCATTCCATCCACGCCCACCCAGTAGGCTGCACCCACCCTGGCCACACCCACCCGGCCCCACCAAGGGCAACCGCAATGCTGATGTGGCCTTCAATGAAATTGAGTTTGACACCCCTGCTCTGAACGAATGCAAATGCCCAGCTGTCTGCAAGGAATATAAATCCTTCCGTTTCCCACCATCTAGTCAGAACTGAAGAAGCTTTTGGATGAAAAGCGAAATCTCTTCAAAGAAAAACAAGAAAGTTCAGTTACCTCGTGAAAAAACACTTTTGGGATAACCATGACCTGGATTATTGAGAACCTACATAGACATCTATAAGTTAGCATTTGCTTATAAGTGTGAAGCAATTTGGATCAAATAACAACAAACAAGTATTGTTTAGGCTGAAAATTGATCTTTACAATTTTAGATTACATGACTAAGAGTTGTTGGTACTAAAATTTTGATTAAGTCTTCTGTTCTTCTTTGGTCGGTTGTAAAATATTCGTCTTGGCCTACTGATACCTTGTCATTGTATAAAGCACTATTGTAGAAATTTAACTATAACACCCACAGGCACTGTCTTATGTAACTTTCTACAACAATATACGAAATTTTAACCAAAACCCACTTTCTCATAAATACAATTTTAAAAAATAGGCTTGTAGGGAGGTTTGTCATAGAATCCATCCCCAAATTGCTGAATCACAGGGAGTTTCTTTTATTTTCAAATATATCATGAAATTGATCTTCTCAATGTCAATTATTTTTTTAAATGACTGGAAATGACCCCAAAACAATTTATAACATTTAGTAAGCAAGCAACACTGATCATTCCTAGTACATGACAGAAGTATTTGTTTTGCCAGGCAGGGCAAGAAAGCTCTCCAACAAATCTGAGTATAGATAGTTATTCAGCAACAATTGAAACATATAATCCCCATAGCCCTCTAGAAACATAAGAAGTGAACTAAAAGAACATGTAGACAAGATTTTTGTTATACTCCTACGCACTGGGACTTAATGTCACCCTATAATTTCTGTAAAAATGCACAAAGCCCTACTTTGAAAATCAGCCAGTAGAGGCACTTTATCACAAGTAGATTTTTTTTTTAAGATTAGAGATTACAAAACAGCAGGAAGACAAAGAAAAAGTAAAAAAAAAAAAAAGAACCCTGCTAAGGAAGGCGGAACTTGGAAAAATACCAGACGAACATTTACAACCTTAGATAGGAGAAATGTTAGCAAAGCAAAAGGATCCTTCAGAGATCAAGGGTGACCTATGTTCTTGTCCTTTTTTGACCGCAGTCCAAAACACAGCAGTGAGTACTTTTCATTCAAACACCAACTAAAGTACAGAAAACTGTCTTCAGCATGGATAGAATATTAAAAACTCAGTACAGCTTTAGAATTTATAATTCTAGAATGTTTCCTGCTCCTATATTAATGATAATAAAGCAATAGTAGTGCAAAAGACAGATGCTATGGTTTACCTTATTTGGTTATTGCCTCCTAAAGATGGTCTCAGTTGTGGGAAGCTGTAGCTAAAGACCAGCTTGAGGTGAATCACAAGCTGATGTATTTTCACAAACAGAGAGGATATTATATTACACTTAGGCTCCAACCTTCTCCTCTGTTCTCCAGATGTGTTTAAATTCTGGGAAGTCCTGGATTAGTTCTCACTTAACAACCACTCATTCACTGATAGTACAAATGGAAAACATCGCTGAATGAAAGTGGTACTTAGGATCAATTCGCACAGTCATGTGGGTACAACCCAGGCACTCAGTGGCATGCTTGCAGTTACGATACTGCAGCATCCTATGGTCACACAATCCCCATTTGCAACCTTCACTACCAACTTCTGACAAACAAAGTCAATGAGGAAGCCGGCAGAAAGTTGCAAATGGTTTGATCTTGTGATCTCACGCTTAACAATGGTGCAAGATTTGCTTAACTAGAAGCGCCAGAACTGCCCTAGCTAAACAATGTGGTAACATGATGTCACACTTTGTGATGTCACTTAGCTATGGAAACTCCAGTTGTTAAGTGAGGACTACCTCTTCAGGGTTCACACATGTCTGGAGAACCTCAGATTGGAGAGAGCTGTTTGAGATTCTTAGTTTGACAGCCCTTCTTCATTCTTCCTACATCCTACTTTGGCTAACGTAGCATTCCTGAAACTTTCTATTTGGGGATTATAGAAGTAACTATTAGATCTAGCTTTGAAGCATTTTGTAAGTTGTCTCCAGATCACTTCCCTAAACAGGAAGAACTTCATTGCAGAAACATATTTTACACACAAACATACCTACCTACATATGCACATAGAGTCATTATCTATACCACGCCTACTCCAATAAAGCTATTTGTACACTGCTCATACACTGCATTTTTCTTTTCCTTGTTTCTTTATTCACAACTATTCCAATGGCAATTATTTGAACATGCATTAAACATTGTTCACAGTACGATATTTATTTAGACATCCTATTGTAATTGTCTCGTTTTTACCCCTTTCCTAATACAAGAAGATCCATATTTTCCAACTGGTTACATATATACCATCTCTGTAAACAACTATTCAAATTCAGTAGAAAAAAGCCAATCCCTCTCACTTGCTTGGTTTTCACTTTTTAACAAATGCTATTCCCGTGATTAATTTCCCCAGATTTCACATAAACCTACACCACATGCAAATGCTTTCTCAGCTGATATCTGCCGGACGACCCACTCCCCAGCCTCGATTTGCCCACCTCCCACCCACCCCCGGATCTGCCAGCCTTGTGGGCCACCGCACAGCTGGGAGAAAGCCGGGTGCTCCTCAGCCTCGGGGCCACTGAACGCTTGGCCTCATCAGCGAAATGAAAGCAGCCTAGAAAATCAGCCTCGTTTGTTTTCCCCATGCACGCAGCCAAGCCTCTAGTCCTCATGCCCCCTGATCCTCCTAATCTGTCCCCGCACGCACCCTATCAGCTGCCAGTTTCTTTTCGAGCCAGACCCACCTCCACCATTAATCTCTTTGCCTTTTCCTTTTCACCGGCTTTCCATTTTGGCCCCTTCCTGTGACGGGTCATCTGATTGAACTTGCTTTCTCTCTTCACGTGACCACGCCGGGTCCGCGGTCGACGTGTAGATGTGGTGTGACGCTTTTCGGGAACGCGGAGTTCTCCGCCCGGCTCGGCAAGTCAACTTCCGCCCAAAGGACTAAACGCGGCTTTGTTTTGTGTTTTGAAATCTTCACGCCGCCGACTGCAGCTTGGACTGCTGCGCCCCTTAGAGGGACGCCCGTCCGTTGCAGCGGAGAAGCCGCTGTTGCTGCTCCTGCGCTAAGCTCGGGCGCGGCTTTTTCTTATTATTATTCTTCTTCCTCCCGCTCTGCGGCGGCGCTTTCTGCAGGGGACGCGGAGGTCAAAGCCGGCCCGGCCCTCCGCTCCCTCCCTCGGCTGCGGTTTACCTCCCTCGGCTGCGGTTTAGCTGCCTGGGATTTTTGCGAGGCAAGACCCGGCTCTTGAACAGCAGCCCGGGCCCATCTGGTGTTTTTTTTTTTTTTTTGCATCTGCAGTGAGCTCGGTTGGTAGCAAAGCGTCAGGGGCTTTCTTGGTATGGTTCTCGAACGTTGCTGTCGTTATTCCTGTGAGAAATCATGAAATCGTCCCGAGTGTGTGTGCGTGGTGGTCTCCTTTTCGCGGGGGCTGCTCTCTTGGTAAACTGTGTTCTGAGGCCTGGAATATTTTTGGTGTTTGTAAGTGCCCTGAGCTATTTCGACGTGGAGAAAGTAAATGGTAAAAAAAAAAAAAAACAGGAGTGGTTTCTAGCCATTGATTTTTAGCTGCCGCCAAAGAGCAGCAGCTTCCGATTTTTGATAAAATTGTTTTCCTAGGCGGCAAAGGAAAGGAAGGAGCTCTTGAATGGCCTATTCATTTAATGCATTATTATTTTCGCCAGATATCAAATGCATGCACCTGGCTCATTTCAGCCGCGGGTTGTTGAAACGGAACTTGGTCACCTCCTGTTTGGATCAGTACAGCACACTACACTCTCACTCTTCAGTTGTAACTGGTTCAGAATGCCGTGGCCTGGGCAATTATTGTACCAGTCTTTGCCAAACTGCATGGGCTTCCGATGCAATCCAAGTTATTGGTTATTATCAGTAAAAACCTATTGTGGCACAGGACCATGTTATGCGACTGCCTGCCTCCCATTTTTTCTGCTTGGTGCATAGATCCGACAAAATCAATGCTCTACTAGGTCCCTTCTGTGAAAGAGTGCCATCTAGTGGGTCCAGGAAGCAGAGCCTTTTTGTCAAAGCACCTGATCTGTGGAACGGTTTGCCCCAAGATTCAGATGACCCTGACCCTGTTATAAGGCTCTTAAGACTTAGTCTAAGACAATGTTTCTCAAACTTGGCCATTTTAAGCTATGTGGACTTAAACTTCCAAAATTCCCCAGCCAGGCTGGGTTAGATACTTTTGGGAACTGAAATCCACACGTCTTAAAGTTGACTGCACCTGTATTCAACAGTGAAGGGACCCTTGGCAGAAAACATCCTACAGCCTAGAAGGCTCCACACACATCTGCATTACTTGGGTGACTCTGAGGACACAGGCAAACCTCCAAATGGCCTCAATGACTCTCTAAATCAGGGGTCTTTAAACGTGGCCCTTTTATGAATTGTGGACTTCAATTCCCAGAATCCCTCAGCCAGGCATGCTGGCTGAGGAATTCTAGGAGTTGAAGTCCACAAGTTACAAAAGGGCCAAGTTTGAAGACCCCTGCTCTAAAAGAATGCAAATGCCCAGCTGTCTGCAAGGAATATAAATCCTTCCATTCCCCATCATCCAGAGCTGAAGAAGCTTCTTGGATGAAAAGCGAAATGTCTTCAAAGAAAAATAAGAAAGTCCAGTTGCCTCCTAAAAATGCACCTTTTGGGACAACCATGACCTGGATGACTGAGAACTTTGCTTAGCATATTGACTGGTCTTGGTTAGCAAATTCTTTTGTCTTTGGTATGCTCTGCTTTTGTTTTGTTATATCAGGTGGCCGTACAAGTTGCAAAAGTAAACCACAGTGGCTAAATTCATGTATTATGCTAGATGGTAAGCCATACTTTGCAAATCTTAGGGAAGACATAGGTTCCTGTAGTCTGCATTGCAAACACTATTGCTTTGCACAGTGAGCAAACCCAACTTCACTGATCATCAGACCAGACATAGATAGTTCAATAAAAATATTTTTCATCTCAGAATAACAGAGTTTTAAGACAAACCAAATTTCTAATGAAATCTATTAGACAAGTATGGAACTCATCTTGTGAACGCAGTTTAAACAGTCTGTAATTACATCACATACTAACCCTTAATTTGCTTCATCATGGCTTGCAAGTAAGCAGAACATATTTTGATGTAGGGGACTGCACAAATCCAGCCAGAGAGCCCAAAGCTCTTAAGGATACTTGCACTTTTAGATACAAAAAAACAGGAGTAATATTTCTCTTGTTCTTGCCCTCTTAGATCAGACTAGCTAAATATGCCCTTTCACAAGTGCCCTTTAACAAAATGAAATTCAATAGTGAAAAAAGTAAGGTTCTACATTTAGGCAAGAAAAAACAAATGTACAGGTGTAGTAGGGAGTACCTTGCTCAATAGTAGTAACTGTGAGAGGGATCTCGGAGGCCTAGTGGACAATCATTTAAATATGAGCCAGCAGTGTGCTTGCAGCTGCCAAAAAAGCCAACACAGTGCTAGGCTGTATTAACAGAGGGATAGAATCAAGATCACGTGAAGTATTAATATCACTTTACAATGCCTTGGTAAGGCCACACTTGGAATACTGCATCCAGTTTTGGTCACCACGATATAAAAAAGATGTTGAGACTCTAGAAAGAGTACAGAGAAGAGCAACAAAGATGATTAGGGGACTGGAGGCTAAAACATAATGCACGGAATTGGGTATGTCTAGTTTAACAAAGAAAAATGGTGTAGGGTTTCCTGCCTGAGCAGGGGGTTGGACTTGATGACCTCCAAGGTCCCTTCCAACATCATCATCATCATCATTATTATTATATTAGACCAACACTTGCCAATGTGTGTAGCTCATAATGAGCTGACTTCCTTTTCCCACGATATCTCTTATGACTAAAATTTTATATGGTTGAGAGTTTTCTTCACTAATTACCATCACGTCACTTTAGCAAAATATACAGAAAGGATATAAAAGCCCCAATACTGGTTAAGAATGTGATTCGTAATGTGTTTGTGCAATAAAATACATTAAGATGGCTTCATGAAGAGTTTTTCTTATGTAGTAATAGCCTATTGCTGTCCAGACGTGGTTTACTTTTAAAAAATATGCTCTATTTATTTTCAATAAATAGAACTGGAAACAAAATCTGGTTTTGTTCTAGTAGTTTTAGTAACCGAATAATGTTTAAAAAATCCAGATAATTGAGTTTTCCTAGCTATGAATCATCATGCCAGAACAAATTGTTTCAATTTGTTGCCTGATTATCACAGGTCTATTAAAAAATACAACTGCTTAAACTGAACTAGTAAAAGATCAGCAACATAACCCAGTAGTGTAGAAAAATATCGGTGTGGTTCACAGCTGATTGCAGTACCTGGCTAACTTCGGGTGATCTCAAAAAGCTTAGGAGAGTTGGACCAATTAAGTCCTTAAATGGAAGATTACCAACAAATCAACAAAGGGGATAAAGGTTAGACTGGGGAGGGGGGAACTCTGCAGAAGACAACTTTGGCAAATTGTTTCTGAATTGTTGCTAAGAAATTATGTTTATGACCAAAATATTACCAAAGATCAGTTTCAGGGAAATTTTGTATAATCTATTACTCATTACTCATCATGATAACGTAAGGGTGTGCTCTTCACATTTACAATACTCAGAAGCAAAAAGCAAAAAATGTGTTATAAATGTATTGAAAGGAATAAAGATGGCCTTTCTTCCCACTTCAACCACCATATGTGATCATTTCCATTTCACTTTATGAGCAAAAGAATTGCATTTTTGTAGGAATGGTTTGAATTAATTACGTATCTACTTTATTATAAGACAAAGAGATTTATTTTGAATTTCCCTTGTTCCATTTAGAAGAAAAGGTATTGCTCATGTCACATATCTCTGTAAATCAACATTGGGATTTAAGTATGATTATTGCAGAAAGTAGGAAAAGCCATCCTTAATGAAAAATAGTACAGGAAAAGATAAAGGGACTTTTTGAACAAGATGTATAACAAGTACATAAACTGCTTCCCTGTGAGTACAACTCTCAGAAACACATCATAATGATTATCTTGTCAATTTTTTTTTTGCAATGCCTTTGCCGTACAAAGTTATAACAGTAGTTTACTGAATAATGTTAGTCATATGGCCATGCCATAGCTCTGCCAATTAAAGCAGAAATACAGGATAATTGCATGGTTTGAAGGCAATACTGTCATGTCTAGAATCTTTTTTTATACATGTGATTTAGAGACAATTATATGGATGAGAGAAGGAGATCACTGCATTGCCGTATGCAACAGTGTAAAGAAACTTTTGCCACTCCTGCCATTTTCCAAGACTCTTTACTTGGAAATTGCATGTACTAAAACAAATCTTCAAATTTACTCAAGATTAAGCAACAGAACCTTTCTAAGTATCATTTGGATAGTTACTCCAGTATAAGGTGTGCTGCATTTTTCCTGTTCGTACCAAATGATATAGCTTTTATTAGAATTAAGGTAAACAAGGAACGTATTGTATATAGTGGAGGTAAGATCAAAAAGCATATTGGGTAGATGGAAGAACTAAGATTTGGGGAGCCAGAGAATAGAATACAAAACAATTGTAATGTCATTTTAGCCTATCCATTTAAACTATGTGGAATGCCATCAGATTACATGAAGTACCAAAAATTCACTGAATTCTAAAACTTGAGAGGCAGATTTCTATTAATGCCATTAAAAGCAATAGCATCAAAATATACATTTCTGCACAGAAATGCAGGTATAGAAGCTAAGCTTCTTATTGCTCAGAGGACAAAGTGGAAAAGAAATACAACAGAATACATCCAACTCCTTACAGTTGGGAGAAAGATTCTGTAATTTTTAAATCAAGCAATAACTGCTGCCAAGCCTAATTCTTAAATTAGAGCTATAGGCCAAAGATTCTTTTCTGGATTGTTTGTATGGATGCCCCTTAAGCACTAACTTGCATGGTTAGGAAGCAGGGATTATCTACATTGAACCTAAATGGCTTTGGCTAATTGTAAAAAGCTAAGCTGTATCACATCTAATATACTCGGATGGGAGATGTCTAAGGAAATCTCAGAACTATAGGTTAGACTGGGAAGCAAATCAGAACCCCAGAAAGTTGCAAGGACCACACTACTTTTGTATTATTGCTGGAATCAATTCCATAGAAATCTCTAGGCAACTATCAGGAGTCAAGTACGGCTTACTTGTAGTAGTTCAAAATATCTAGAGGACATTCTGAGAGCTTGTATGGTGTAGAACCTAAGGTGCTAGGCTAGAATGGGAAACCATGTTCTAATCCTCCCTTAAATGTGAAAGCCAGCCAGGAAAGCACAATCAAATCATTCCTTCTCAGTCCAAAACAGCTTCTGATCCTAACAAGCTAGCTAGTAAGAAGAACCCCTCATCACTTCATGGTATGTCAGCTTGGCTCTAAGAACTGCAGTAAGCCCAGTGCAAAAGAAGCAGATCCTGCAACAAAGCAGGATAAAAGAACAACACACTAATGCTGCCTTCCATTAATAAAGAGGCTTATGACGGCTCATTGTTAATACTTCTCAAACGCTGCGATCAGAAAATGATTCTAATTTAACTTTGCTAGGGCAGCAATAATACACTCTTGTTACACTCTTAATCACTTGGCAATCATTGTTTGGAGGCTGAACCTTCTGTTAACAGGATATTTATACATGACATTCAAATTATGGCACAATTTAATCGATGTCTGAGTTATTTGATTACCTCCCAAGTCACTAATTAGACAGTCAAGTTTTGCTTAATGCATAGGAGGTACAGTATGTTAGAAAATAATAGAAAGTTGGGTTCTAAGACACTTGTTAATAAGTGGAGCCAGTTGGTTCCTTAGGAACAAAAAAGTCAGTCTTCAAACAAGGAGAGAAATGCTCATTTAGGGGGATATGTGCTGCTTTGCCCAGCAATACCTCTGTAAGCACTTCGTTTTTTAAAAAGAATTAGTACATTCTTATGTAAAAAGTGGAAACTGCTCACTTTAAAAAAATTCTTTTCATGCTTGCTTTGCCTCACCTCCCCAGAAAACATTAAGCTTATGAACAGCAGGATAAAGATACAATGGATAATACTGATCTCAGAATGAGAATTCCACAAGGTACCATTTAGAAACTGTCCCATTCTAAAAAATATTTCTGGTATACTGAAAGAGCCACTCCATATAGGTTCCGTAAAATGTCAAAGAGGTAGATCTGGCTAGTTTTGTGGGGAAAAATGCATGCGCAGCAAACTGCCATGCTTTCCCCCCCAGAAACCTTATAACCTTTTGATACCCTTTGTCCCAATGAAGCAGCCAGAAGGTCATCCCCTTTTGACTTAATACCTCACCTACCTAAATAGATAATATGCTTAAGTTACTTCCTATCTCTTCCTGCCTTTGTCAGTTCTTTCTCCTTTTGATCTATCTGTATTTGTTTTTACCTGGTCTCTGATCAGGTAATATGTTACTAGAAAATAGTTGCTTATATGAAGGAATTTTCCAATGAAGAAACTTTATGTCAGCATCTAATGGTTAAACTTATGAATGTAAGATGTCAGCATTTAATGGTAAAGCCTGTGTGTGTAAAAAGTATATAAAAACCAATAAACACACAGAGACTCTCAAGCTGTCTCAAGCTGTGACAAGCAGCTCTGCAGCAGCTTCAAATCTCTGCTCAAGATATGCCTGAGTCTTTTTCTTAGCATCTTACATAGTTTGAAGTAGCATCCACAAAGCAGAATATGCAGCTTCTCCAGTCTTTTTAATACCTGGTTTAGATTATCCTGTCATCAGTACACCTATATAACTTCCACTAACTCATGCCTTGAAGAGGCGTAGGGAAATCTAATAAGGAATCCTCCAGTGGAATGCTCCAATGCTGGGCCCAATGCACCTGGCAGAGTATTTGCCAGCTAAACATATGCTTAATGTAGGCAAATCCCCATTTCCAACCAATAATTTGTATAATCTGGTCCTTAATAAGTTTTAGATAGGCAGGCATCATTTTCTAATAAGGAACATTCTTTCCTTGGATTCTCCAATTGGTCCTCCAAGTAATTAACAGCCGTCACAAGAGCAGTAACTATCACCCTTCCTCTTCAAATGCGGCAAAGTAACTCTTCATGTTAGTCATAATGGAATAGAAAAAGCTGGAAGAAACATGGCACGTGACAGTAAGACTCAGTGTAGCCATCAAAGCTTTGCATGTATGTCTTCTGCCTGCAAGGAGAAGGACAGCTTGGTGCAGGACATCTCTTGGTCCCCGTTGCTCAGCACAACTCTCATCTTGTAGTCTCCATTGGTGAGGAAAGAAGGCAAATCCATGTTGGGTATGAAGAATTCAGAGGAAGGAAGGGTGTAGGTCCCCTGAAAGAAAGACAAGCCATCCCGTCAGTCTCCATAAGTTGATATATTGCCTCTCCCTGTCTGTCAGAGTACAGTTTGAGTACCAATAAAGCACACCAAGCATATCTTTTAAAACAGGAGCAGAAATGAGGAAGCATTTACAGGACTGAACTACTGAAATAGCTCTTCAGTGTAATCAATAAAAGATCACTGCAAATTGCTTAAACAAATTTGTGCATTTGAGCATGACTCAGTATGGAACATTCCATTGTCTGCTTTTATATTGTTATTCGGTACCTAGAAGCGTTGTGGATAGTCAACACAGGCAAATCTTCTATAGCCCAAGATGCTGGCTAGGTCCTCTGAGAAAAAGGATATCTACTATGACAAGATAGATTGCTAAAAGCAGATTTGAAAAAAGAACTTGGAAATTAACACTGGCAAAATAGCGAAGAGCCAAGAGAATTGGGCTGAAATAGGGTACAATAAAGCATTTTGGAAAACTTACACAAGGATTGCATGTTGTGATCTGTCCATAGCAAGCTATATGCTTTCACAGAAAATCCAGATTCCTCTTTGAAAGGTGTCCGGTTCTATTGGCAAGTTAACTCCTTTATTTTAATGCATCATTACATTTTAATTGATAAGTTTTCTCAGAGATGCACTGCATTATGGGCCACCTGAACGCATTCATTTTGTAATCATAAGACTGAAGTTATGTAAATAGTAAAAAAAAAAAAAACTTAAGAGCACATTTGACTACAGCTGAAAATCTTGGCCAGTCTATCATCTATTTCTGGACAGAGCTGCATTAATGGAGGCACACAGCTATTGGTGGTATACCAACTTTACAGAGAAAGGAGTGTGAGCAGCTGCTGATGCCCAAAGGATTTTGTTGCTGTGTTTCGAAGACTAAGAAACAAAAGGAGGAAGAAGGCTCACCGCTTTGAATGGGCAATGACATGGAATGTTGTAAGTTTGCAATGGCGGTGGACATGGCTCGCCTGGAGGGATGAGACTGTCCAGCATGGTGCAAGTATCATCATAGGTGCAGCTCCCAAGCTGATCCACACAAGGGACTTTTATCCAGATATCCCCAAGCTTCTTCTCCAGTATGACAGTTGCCTGGAAATAGATGTGAGCATTAATATTCCGTCTGAAAATTTCTTCCTGTCATTAATACAACCTGGCGTTTCTTTCCCAATAGGTTGTTGATAGCAAACTAGTTAAAACAACTTGAGAAATCAGTGATTGCTCAGTCAATTTTCTGAATGTGTATCACTATTTAGGCTACTTGCTTTGAAGAAAAAAACAATAACCCTGACTCATCTTTAAATATAGGGACTGAATCTGGTCTGACAGCTAAATTTGGGACCCCACCTTATCTGGGAGAAGATAAATATCAGGGAGACACACCTTGAAAGAGGTGTAAACCTCATCCCCAGAAAAGTTCGTTTTTCTTCTACCGCTATCTCCTTTCGGATGAAGGATGCCACACTCCCAATAAGCTCAACTGGGAGATGCAGTTGGATGTTGCCATTTTACTTTTCTATTCACCTTGGGAGAAAGTGTGGGAGAAAGCCCCTTGCAAAAGATTACTTAATTATAAAATGCATCGGATTAAAGGAGCATGTTCATGGACAGGATTTATTCTCCATGAAATAATCCAACATACAGAAGTTAAAAGGGGGGGGTGACCCTATCACTTTGTAAGGAGTATTAATAAGCAAAGCATGCGCTCTAACGCTAAGCTACAATCACTTGGGCACCCTTGACATAAACCTAATGACCAGCTGGGAAAATAATGCCAGCCAAATGCAACTTTTATCTGATTCAGCAAGGCAGCTCTTATGTTCTCAGATATCATAAGCCACCACCTAGGAGCAGTAGAGAGCCATACAAATGCTGCAAGTTTCCTATACACTCTTCCCATTTATATCCTTTTTGGTATAGAAAGCAGTTTTCTCCAACCTGGTGCCAAACCCCAACCTTGCTTAGCTAACAGCTGAAACGCTATCCTCTAACACAGGCATTTCAAACTCGCAACGTATCGCGACTTTTTTCCCAGTGCCGGCAATGGGGTGGGCGCGGTTTCGATGTGATGCATCCAGCCCGCGGGCCAGCAGTTTGACATGCCTTCTCTAACACGTCTGCAGAATATCAGCTGATGTCGTCTTTCCCAGCCATTTATTGCCATCCCTTTTTTTTCCTCTGTGAATATTCTCTAAAGCTCCTAAAGGAAATGAACCCCGACTGTCCTTTGGAAGGACAGATATTGAAGCTGAAACTCAAATATTTTGGCCACAAAATGAGAAGAGAGGACTCATTCCTGATGTTAGGAAAGACTGGAGGCAAAAGGAGAGAGGGATGGCAGAGAATGAAATGATCAGATAGTATCACTGACTCAATGAATATGAATTTGGGCAAACTCCAGGATGGGGGCAGGGGGGCTGATGCGCTGCAGTACACGGGCCCACAAACAGTTGGACACCACTTAGCGACTGAACAACAACTCTATAGCAGGAAAAATAAAGGTTCAATACCATTGCTCTGTGCTGGTCCTCAGAGGAAATAACAGACACCAAAAACACAGTTTAACTACCCAAGGTGGCCAGGCATGCAAAGAATCCCCTAACTAAGCCTCTGGGTTCTGGCTGGATTGCCTCCTCTCCCCCAACAGCATGATAAGGATTCACAGGACAAATGCTCACAAGGCAGGCCAGCTTGGCTGGTATCAAAGGTCTCAGACACTTGTCCTGTTTTCTGTGATGCTTCTGAGAACAGCTGAAGCTCTGTTTTTCCTATGCGAGGGATTCTCTCTCCTCCTAATGTGAACACTTCCACATGGTTTTTTTTTTCACTGCTCTCAAATCAGCCATCATCTCTATTCATAAGCGGGTACAATTTATCTCTAGCTCCTTACCAGCACCTCCCAAATCACAGCTGAAGGGAATTTGCAACAAGGAAGTTGGGAAGAAGTGGTGTAGACTCACTTCTCACAGGGTATGTATGTGTGTATTATTCAGTCACTCCAACCATGACCTTACACTTCCTCATTCTCACAGAGATCAGCTGCCACCGAGGTTTGCTAAGATGCTACTATTTCCCAGAAATTTAAAATATAGCAAAGGGACAGTGACTTTGGGGTTTGCAAGATCCACTGGCCATAATTGGACTAGATGGGAAACCATCACACTATGAAATGAAAACATAGATGAGAGGCAGGGTATTGGCTAAATGTCTTTGGATTTTCCTGCTGTTAGCAGAATTAACAGGCTCATCTTTTTCCAGCATTCTGAGTGTGGCTGTAGCTGAAGACGTCAGGAAACTGGCTTCCAACAACTTCTGAAGAGCTGGCAATTGAAATGAAATGCTCTTGAGGAACATGCCTGAAGGAAATGTACCTCTGAAAGGAGAGATGAGGGCTTGATTATACCTAAGTCACATTTTTAATAATCAACCTAATAAATACGTTCTAGACTACTATGCTGCACTTTTCTAAATTTTGCAATATAGTATTTCTTTCTCTCTCTCTCTCTCTCAAAAAAAAAATCAGGATTAAAAATCTATTTTGGCCCAAGATGTACAGGAATGTTTGTGGAAACTCTATGAATTTTAATGAGAATTTTCACATCGTTTTGTGTTCTTAAGGTGCAAACTGATGTGGAAATTGGACTGAATGGATTTTGGCATGCAATACCTGCAAAGCTGCCATGGCCAGGGAGCAAACAGCATCCCTGGACAAAATCTTTCTGCAGAATTGGAGAAATCCAGCATTGGTTACAGCACCCAAATAAATGAATGAAATGAAATTATCAGAGGCAACTCACTGAATTTCTCATTATGGATTTGCTACTTATGTTCCATTTTCATAAGACTCTCCGTGTCCTCTAACGTTTAAAAACAAATGCAACTTCTCCGAGTTTCCTACTGAGCGGTACTAAGTTTACTTTATTCTCCAATGTGTAATTTTTTTCAGGCATTGCTATCAAGACCAATGCACTCTTGCATAAATATTAAGAGAACCTCTAGGCCAGGGGTAGGCAACCCTGGTTCTTTTATGACTCGTGGACTTCAACTCCCAGAATTCCTGAGCCAGCCATGCTGGCTCAGGAATTCTGGGAGTTAAAGTCCACGAGTCATAAAAGAACCAAGGTTGCCTACCCCTGTTATAGGCCTAAGCTCAAGAAAAATGCTTGTCCCTTGTCCAAGCAGTTGCGAAATGTGCTGTCTGGCCAAATGTGAGCAATATCTCTTCCCCCCACTTACTTAAAAAAAAAAGCTTGGTGCAAAATCCAGAAGATTTGGGTTTGAAAACAGCCTTGAACGTGCAAACATACATATCATGTCACAGTTTCCTAGTTAGAAGCAAACCTCAGTTTGCCATTTTGAGTCAATCTCAATTCTAGCTAATGAACAAGCCATAGCATTGTAGCTGAAAGGATTCCCATACTATCCTGTGACTCTACAACAGAAAAGCCAGGGGCCTATCAGTTGATTCCAGCTGAAGTCCACAGCCCAGGTGAGGAAGACGGAAGCGCTCCAATGCTAGGTGAGTTGGAAACCCACCTGGAGATGACCCAAAATCACAAAATTCTACTTCTTTTGACAGAATTTCATTCTATTTTATCTGAGATAGCCCTTTCTACCTCAGTGCCCAAAATCTAAAACAGGAAAAACAGCACTAGATCAAAAATAATAATAATGATGATGCTAGAATGAACACAGCTATGAGAACTAGTAACAGAAAGATCAAGAAACCAGTAAGACAGGAAAAAAAAAAAACCATGAGAACATGAACAAATTAGAAGAAATCAGCATACAACATCTGAGCTAAATCACAACCCACGTTCTCAGGCCTGGGGCTTGAAAGGCTCATATATACATAATTTTTCAAGATTCAAAAGTTTTGCGCAAAACCAAGTAGGTTGTATCAGTACAATCAATAAACACAAGGCAATTTTCATTATATTACTCTGTGGGTATTATCTGCAGCTTTTACAGTCTTTGAAGGCTGACATCATTCTGGATATAAAATTATTGTACATCTCCTGATTTTATTATTATCCCTTAGAAAGGGATAGACCATGGTATGGATAACTAGTTGCTTAATAGGAGAAGATAAGCTGGAATCCAATTTCTGCTGATTTTTTTTAATGCTTTATAATAGGCTATCTAACTCCCAAATAGCTTACACGGGGTAAAAATATGTAAATCAGAATAGCCAATAACACTACAGGCGATACACTGAAACCAGCAGTATCACAATACAATGTAAGTGGGATCAAAACCCCATCTATTCCAATAATAACGAAATTACAGGCTATGAAGTTTCTCAACCTTGACCACTTTAGGATAAGTGGACTTCAATTTCCAGAATTCCACAGCCCGCATGGGGAGTTGACGTTCATACTATTAAAGGAGCCAAAGTTGAGAAACACTGTTCTAAAACACCTGCAAGCACCCTTTCCTTCTTCTATTTGGAGGATGGCCAATTTTTTTAGTCACAGGGAACTGAAAATACTAAATGGGGAAATTATGCAAAATGCAGGGCTAATATTTTCCACATTAAGCGAGGGCTTATTTTTTGTTATTTTGTTTCATTTTTAATGGTCTCAGGCCTATTTTAGGGCATACAGCTTTCCTGCGTTTTCTGACTTAACACGGCTGGAAAGGGCAGCACCACTTTTCAATAATCACACTGCTAAAAACTGGCAAGGAGCCTTGGGTCTACAGACTATTCACTCCTGATCTACTGGAAGAGATGTCTTTCTCTGACAACAATTAGGAAGGGGAAAAGGGCTTTAGCAAGAGGCAGGACTAAGATGACTGTGAGGTATCTTGGAGACTAAGCAGAGTCTGCCATGGTTGATGCTTTGACGGGGCATCAGCTGAGAATGACAAAGCTGCTGAGTGGACTGGAAAGTTGGGGGGAAAAAAAACTCCAGAAGGCAGCATTCTGTTAGGTTCCAAGAAAACTACATGGATTCAATCATCAGGGTTTGAACATTATTCAAAGATGCCTTTATTTAGGAAAGGAAGAACAAAGGGGGGAGCTGAAGAAACTAGAGCTACCCATGTCCAAGTTGAGCTGCCACAAAAAATAAAACAGTGCAATCTTATATCAGGCCTGGTTTAGTTAAAGATATCAAATAAATAATGTTTATTTTACCAAATGTACTACTATCAATGCAAGTAACAATTCTGGTTTGGTTTGGTTCCATCATCTTTCACGTACCTTCAGAGGAGCACAGAGGCTTATAGTGTTGGCCCCTGATGCGCTGACTGTCACATCTCCAGGGACAGCAATTGGATCTGGACTTACAGACAGACTCTTAATTATTGCAGGTTCCGATGGAGGACCACAGTTCTCCCATGCAAAGTTTTCGACCTAAAGGTGTAAAGAAAGACCAGATTTAAAATGGTGCATTAGGTTTGACAGGAGGACCTTCCCCAATCTGGTTGGGGAACACTGGCTAAATTGGCATCGCAGCCCAAATACATCTGGAACACCCCAGCATAAGGGCAGCTATGTTATGTTTTCCTTAACAGGATAAATTATTGTTACAGAACTTGGAAAGTATAATTTAATTAAGGAAAAAAGAGGAGTGGTTGAACTATCCCTTTGTGCCTATCTAACACTTCCTATCCTATTTTCAATTGATCAGATTTCCTTTCTTTTGTTTAACAAGATCTGTATTTAAGTGATAAATCTGCATTTTCTAGACTTTCTGTGAAGAGTCCCATGATCCACTGCACTTTTAAACCCAGAATGCTACTTTCTAAGATATTTAGATTAAGCTTCTCTCAAACATGTAGTTTTCTGTGCATTTTTCATATGGAAGACCAGGGCTTTTTTTCTCATAGAACGCCCAGAACGGAGTTCCGGCACCTTTTTTGGATGGAACCTTGTAGGGTAGGCAAGGTGGGTTGTATGACATGTGTGAGTTCTGGCATCTTTTTTTTTTTTTTTTTTTTTTAGAAAAAAAGCACTGTGGAAGACCATTAGACCATGGGAAACTCTCTGTTTGCAGCTAGAAAAGGTACAAAAAGGATTTACGACTTCAGTTAATCTTATAGTTTCGTTTGGTTCCTGCATAAAATTTATTTACGTAGGTGGCCTTCAAAAGGCAACAGACAGAAAACATTTTTGTTCTTATTGTTTTCTCTGAGTATCAAAGTACAAGCGAGGCTACAGCAAAGCTTGAAAAGAGCAAAAGCTTTGTGGACAGGCAGGAGAATTAGAACAGCCTTCCCATCCAAAGTGTCCTCCAGATAGGGAATAATAATCTTGGGCTTACAATCACAATTGAGCCCAAAATTTCTGTTAAGTGAGTTCTGCCCCATTTTATGACCTTTATGACCTTTCTTGCCATACTGCAACTGATAAGTTAGTAACTTGGTTGTTAAGTGAATCTGGCTTCCCCATTGACTCTACTTGTCAGAAGGTCACAAAAGCTGACCTTGGGACACAGCAACAGTCCTAAGTATGAACCAATTGCCAAGCATCTGAATTTTGATCAGGGGATGCTGCAAAGGTCGTAACTGTGAAAAACGATCATAAACACTTTTTTCAGTGTCATTATGACTTTGAATGGTCACTCCATGGACTGTTGTAAGTGGAGGACTACCTGTACTGAGCCTGCATTTTTTCCAGGAGCCTGGTCACCACTTCTGAAGAGCCCTAGATTAGACAAAGCAAAGCTAAAATATTTCTGTGGCCTTTTGCTTTGAATATTATCCTGGGGTGCTCTTGGGACTGCAGTTATTCTATTACCTGCTGGAGAATTTTCCTCAATGGCCCCAGTCACTTGGACACTACAGATTCCTATACTTCCTTATGAAAATGCAGGGCTCGGCCCACCCAGCCCTTCAGGATTGGCAAGTACTTTTAATTCTTAATGAGAAGTGCTTTCTGTGTAGGAGTTTTCTGTTGTTTGGAGAAACCTTTCAAGAGACTGGTTAGACAGGATGACTCCCCGTAGCTCCAATTGGTAAATTCTCAGTTGAAAGCCACTTTTAACACAGAAGCAAAGCACTGCAATCTATAACAATTTCATCACAGAGTACTTCAGGTCTGCACACGTTAGACATAACAGCAGTGACATACCCCAGAACCTTCATGGAGATCACTGTGTCCCTTACTCAGCAAGTGCTATTGGGTAAATCTAAATTTACATAGATCTTTAAAAAAAGATAAGCGTCCTTGAGAATTAAGATTGAAGTTTAATCATTAAGCTTATTTAACAAACACAGCTTTCTTGTGCAAGGACATTTTCTTAAAAGTGTTGCAAAACCTCTGCTTCATTTGGTCAAGTGTAATCTCCAGTACTCTGGTAATAGGATATTTATAATGTACCAATAAATATTTGTAGTTCAGGGTTGAAATGAGGGGTCCTTGATACTCACAGAGTTTGGTTGTTTTCTTGCAGATGTGTTTTTTACTCAAACTAGATAACATCATCAGTGCTAGAAAAGAGTGGGATTTGCTCTCAGTTTATATTCTAGCACAGGGGTGTCAAACTCAATTTCATAGGGCCGCATCAGCATTGTGGTTACCCTCAGATCTGAGAGTCTCTGGCAGAAATGGGTGGGACCAGGGCAGAGCCCATCAAGCCGGATATGTGAAGTAGGTGAGGGCCATTTGCTGGCCACTTCCAGGCGATGGTGCATTTCTTCATTCCTCCCAAAGGGTGACACCTCTCCAGCATGCACCCAGGGGGTGGGGCCAACACGGCAGGGGCTGGTTCCTCGCTGTTTCCAGACGGCCTTGTGGAGCTAAGATTGAATGCATTTCAGCATAGACGGCCACCACAAAATTGTACATTGGCTCCCAGCCGGCCTGGGCCAGGGCCAAGGCAGCGGGGGCCGTTCCCTCACTGTTTCCAGGATGGCTTTGCGGGCCACATGAAACCACTTTGCGGGCCACATCAGGCCCCCGGGCCTTGTGTTTGACATGTCTGTTCTAGCAGCTTCAAGACCACTAACACTGACAAGGCAAACCACTAGAACAGTGGTTCTCAACCTGTGGGTCGGGACCCCATTTGGGGTCGAATGACCATTTCACGGGGGTCACCAAACCATGCTGTCCGCCATTTTTTTCCTTTTTCCCTAGCTGTCCTACTCCCTCTTATTGGTGGCCACACCCACTTGGGGGTCACCACAACATGGGGAACTGTATTATGGGGTCACGGCATTAGAAAGGTTGAGAATCACTGCACTAGAATATAAACTAAGAGCAAACGCCAGCCCTTACTAGCACTGATGATGTTACCTAGTTTGGGTAATGAAATGTCTGCATAAAAACAACCTAGCTCAGAGAGCAGGAAGAGCACCTTATTTAGAATGTAATGTTTTATAAGTAACATTTAAGATAATTTTGAAAGCAATCTTATTAGATTCCAATGTAAGAGGCATTTAAGCCCATGCACTGATCGATCAATCAATCACTCCTCAAAAAGCCGAACTGCATATCCAAAAAGAATGTCTTATGTATCCCACATCCTAGAACTGTACAAGGAATTCACAATGCATATGGGAAATTATGTCTGCATGCTATGTTGCGCACTAAGTTTTGTAAATGACAAAAACAATAGTTGTTCATCTGAAATAAGATAGACAGATAGACAGATAGACAGATAATCTTTATTGTCATTTTTTTACTGTTGGTACAATGGCACATATTAAAAATGAAATTTAGTTGCCCAGTTGCTCTGTCTGCAGAACCAACTGGCAATCATTTCTAGAAAACAGGAATATCACTTTGTTCACACACAGTGAACACGGTATGTTTTCCGACTGCTGTTTTTTAATATATAATATTTTCCCCTTTATCCTGTTGTTTTGGCTGGTGTGGTTTACTTCCTTACAAGCTATTTCCAGAACTCTAATGGCTACTTCACACAGGAATAGCCCTGAGTTGCATGAATCGTTACCATGATCTTATTGTCTTTTAGAGTAATCTTTATCAATAATATTATAATAATGATAATATTTGTATTATAAATAGAAGGCTGCCAGTTTGAAATCTGGCAAACATTTCTATTACTTTTTTTTTGCTTTCCATAATTTAATTATGGAACTTTTTCCTGAGTTTCTCAAGGCATATGTTATAATCACTGCACCATTGCAATGTTACTCACAAAAATAGCTATAAAACCAACACATCAGTAGGAAAGGCATTATTTTAAAATTTGATACAGGTGCATTTTGAACTTTAACAGTGTGTGTGTGTGTCCTCCACACAATATTATAGCCCAAAGTTGCTTTTCAAAAGGCAACAGGATTTTCTTAGTTTTTTCGTTGAAAACATTTTACTTGTCATCCAAGAACCTTCTTCAGTTCTTCAGAAACATTTTCAAGGAAAAAACTACAAATCCAGTTGCCTTTTAAAAAGCACCTTTGGAACAACCATGGCCTGGATGATTGAGAATCTCCATAGACACTCTCCCCTCCCATAAGACTCATCCCTATCAAGGGAAGCAATTGGGAATTTTCCTGGCACAAAAATGAGGAAGGACAACAGCAGCTGGGCCATTGTCCAATCGGAGGATGTGGCAGCAATTGCTAATAGACAAAGTGTTTTTCACAGACAGAATGTCCCGTAACTCCCCAGAGGCACAAGTACAATTAGGTGAAACATGGAAAGCTGCTGGTAGTGAATGTACACCACCCTGGGATGAATGACTTAATATTGTAATTCAGTTTACAGCAGCATCTTATGTTCCACATGGAGTCAATATCACAAACACTTACTTCCAACAAGTTCATTGGATTACTTTGGAGTGACCCTTCCCTGAAGGCCAGCAAGCAGTCAATTGGATATTTAATAGTCAGTCTTTTTGAAAAAAAAATAAAAATGTGCCTATTGTACTAGTTATTTTAAGTATTGCTTATTTTTTTATGTTCATTTTATTGCCCTATATTCAGTATTTAATGGCTTGTAGCCTACCCTGAGATCCTTAGGATAGTGGCCAGGTTAAATATATTTACTTTGGTAACTATTTATCTTGCTCCTAATTTAAATGAAAGAGGATGAATAGGAACTCAGGAAACCACAATTCCAAATAGTTTGCAAGGGTTGCAGTGGTGTAAGAAACACTATTCAAATTTGCATTCAAGTACAAAGCCTTGAGCAAGATACTATAGTATATACTATCATAGGGGGTGACTAATATTATAATTACTAACCTACTACTATTTGCTCTGTTCAAATCCATATGACCAAGTATACTATCAGAAGTTGTTTCCTTAGCCTGGTTCTAAATATACAATTACACAGAAATCATTTCTCTACCCATTATGATGAGACATTGGGAGCTCCACTAATTGCATTTGGAGTATATTCCTATTAATTTCTAACAAAGATTATATTAGTAGCAGCGATGAGCAGAGTTTTAACACACCTAAAATTCACATTCCGTTGGTGGCAAGAATTAACTACAACATCACATGCATAGTCATTAGGACTGCCTGCAAAAACATAACATTAAATTTCTGCTAACAACAACAAAAAGTAATCAGATGTGGGTTCCTGATAATAATAGCCTTTGTTTGAAACCCATTGTTATTTGTTTTCCAACTACATTGACAAGCCAACATGTTACCAGCTACTCTTGTGGTATTAAATCCTTCAGCATTACCTCAGATTTCCAAAATGTGTGTATAGAATTATAAGAAGTCACATAGGCCATTCTGTCACACTCCCAGCCCAAAAACAGTTAAAGCATTCCTGACTTAAGTTTTCACACAAATAGGAAGAAGAGAGCTACGATAAAATATGAAATACAAAAAACAGCAACATACAAGAAGAGATTTTGTGCATTATAATTAACATTTTTAAGAGGAGGAGGGGAATACCTACAATTCCCATCACTTCTAGAAAAGGGATTAGGTTGAAGGAAGAAGGCTCCAGTACTACAATATAGCTTCATGCATGCGTGCAGATCAATCGCCACTCATTGTTACCTCTGTCAAAATAATAAAAATGTATTTCCCCAGGGAGCCCTCTTTACTTTCGCATTCAAGGGATCAGCCACAATATATTCCTCGCCTTCTTCCACCCTTCATGCCAGTAGCAGAAGCGAAGCCATTTACCATTGCTGTCACGTACCTTGCTCAGGGACCAGGTAATGTCCGGCGCGACAAAGCGTTGTTGCTGGGGTCCCCCATGGACAGCTGTCAACAGCTGGAGAGCGCCTACGGTCAGCCAGAACGCCAAAGCCTGCATTTCTTGGATCAACTCGGCTAAAATCAGGAAGAAAGCAGCTCACAAGCGCAGGGAGAGATCTAAAGCTCTTCGAGGTTCACTTTCCAGCTCCAGGAAGCAAGAGTCCCAAGAGTCCAGAGTGAAAAGCCCACCAAAGTCTCGGGGGTTATTTACTAGCCTCCCGTCCTCTCCTTCTGCATCAGAGATACCTTTGAACCCGCCTCCTTTCTCCACCAGATCTCCTGACGGAGAAAACGTGACTTATTTCGCAAGCACTGAGACCGGCAAGCGAGTTCTCTTCATGCTCCGATGCGAGGGAAGCGTTCTGACCTCTGCTGGTACGGAAGGTGCATCACTCAGGCAATTCAGATTGATTTCTACTTTTTTTAAAAAAAATGCTTCATTGAAAGGGAAGGAGGGGGACCCATTGGGAACTCATATTCTCCTAATCTCAGATTTTTTATTTCTACACCCATTTGCATATCACCATTTGTTCCCGATAAGAGCCAATATGGAATCTCCACTGAAAGTCACTCATTTATTTAGAATTTAAGGTGGAGAAAGGAGGCGGGGGTCACGACCCACAGGTTGAGAACCGCTGGACTAGGCCATTAAACTTTCATCCCATTTGGAATAATTGCTGTACTTTGTCTTCTCCTAATCTGTACCTTTTTTATCAGCTCAGCTGATTGGATTGTTTCCTGGATTTTTCTAGCCACTGTGTCAAGTTAAGTTGACAATTAATACTGTGGATGACACATGCATATCAGACCAAACGTATTTGCTCAGGAGCTACAAAGTAATTATGCAACTGCACAGTGCCCAGGAAGTATTTTACTCACTTTCAGAACTGACTCAGCATTCTTCCTCAGGACTCTTGCGTTTCACCAGAATTGGATGCAACTTAAATAAAACATGTATTGATAATATCTGAAAAACTCCTAGGTTCAGCATTCCATATTTGATGGCTTTGGGACAGTTAAAAGGCAACTCCTCTGAAATACCAGCTTGAACTGCATGTTAAAGCTGTGTAAAAGTCCTAAGCTCAGCATTCCATATTTGATGGCTTTGGAACTTGTTACACTGCAATTCCTGTCACCCTACTACAGCAGTGTCTATCACAAACACCGATGGCATTTGATGCAAAGGTAAATACAGGTGACCTATTTTCATTTGCTTCATCCCCTCTGCAGACACTGCAACTCTCTTGTCTTCCATATAGGAATTGAAACTGAGGAAGAGATTGGATCACCACTGGGCGCGATTGATTAATATGTAAATTCTTGGATCTTCCAGGATGAATATTGCAGCCAAAACCTATCTAAAGGTTCTGGCAGGGTTGTGTTGTTCCTCCAGATTGGCTCTACTCTGTCTGATGACAATCTACTTGAGCACTGAATGATGACCACATAGACAACTCTTTCCTACTAGTATTTTATTTTTATTAGATTTGCATCCCATCCTTTATGTGGCAACTCAAGGTACCTTATCCAGAAATCAGCTTGATGCCACTCCTTTAACCTGTGGGAGCTAAGAGACAGTCATCAGGCCACAATCATCCAACGACTTTCCCATGAAGCGCAAAGGCCATGATCAGCAGGCTTTTGCAGGTGTACAGTACTTGGAAGCACAGATTTAGTGCTCTTTCAGACCATGTTCAGACAAAAGGAGATCAAGTTTGGGCAGATTTCTAAAGCCATATTCCCTAGGCAAGTGACAGAATATTGGTGGCAGATGACCGAACCCATATTCTCCTGCTTTCCAGGACTGTTTTGTAAACCTTTCCTGACAAAAGAATGACAATGGAAAAGTTCTCCTAGCTACACTTGAGATGCAAAGCATGATTATGGTATTATGCCCATTTCAGCTTCATTTTGCATACTTTGGTAGTCATGTTGGACATTCTAGGCTGAATCCAAGGTAAAAGTGGCTGCAGCCATCAAAATTTTCTTCAGAGCACTGTTTCTCAACCTCAATAGCTTTCAAATGTGTGGACGTCCAACTCCCAGAGTCCCCCAGCTAACCTTGCTAGCTAGAGAATGTCTGAGAGTCGCTGAGGTTGAGAAACATTGCTTTAGAGTATTTTTTCCAACAACACCTTTTTCATACTCAAGTAATTAATGGAATATATGTGTGTGTGTGTGTGTGTGTATGTGTAATGTATACACACACACACACACACACACACACACACACACACACACACACATATATATATATATATATATATATATATATATATATATATATATATATATATGCAGGCCGAGTCAAGGGAGTATATGCAGGAAGTTTTTCAGACAGATGTCTGATTGATTACACCTTGACATTTTTAACTGCTGCACTGCAGTTTTACTTTTTACTTCCTGCATATGTGTGTGTGTGTGAGAGAGAGAGAGAGAGAGAACCAGTTGTTCACATATTTGAATCCCACCATTGTTATGTATGTGTGTATGTATGTGTATGGAGATGGAAAAATAAGGATTTATGTAAAAGCTATGTACATTTGAAGATATATCCTATGAATGTTAGCATCTGCAAATGACAGTTGCACCTATTCTGCAGGAGCCCCCATAGAGCAGAGGTCCCCAACCTTTTGGGCACCAGGGACCGGTTCCGTGGAGAGAGATTTTTCCGCAAACCAGAGAGTGCATGGTTTCGTGTGCTGTCTGCATCCCACGGATAGGGCTTTGCTTGTTTGTGTAGACTGGCTGCTGGCATGCCAAGGCCCAGTACTGGTCCACGGCCCAGGGGTTGGGGAGCCCTGCTATAGAGCATGACCTGTGGCAGTGCACATGGGTAGCTGCATCTCGGAATCAGGATCAATCTGATATGATGTGAGAGATGGTCAAAGGTCAGGGCTGATGATGAAGTGAAGTGGTAGCTAATTTGAGGGGCTTTTGAATAGAGGGATAGTCTCTGCTTCATACCAAGCCTAGGTGCTACCATCAAGTACTGCTGTTCAGGGGCAGCCTAGACGGGGGGGGAGGGGGAGAGATAGAGAATTGTTCCTCTTTTGTTCAGAGGTGTGTGAGTAACACATCAGCAAAGTTCAAGTTAGACATTTTTTGAATTTTTGAAATGCCAAGCCCAAAAGGTTTGCCATCGTGGTTTTAAAAATGCCTACATGCAGAGACTAAAAACAACTCACTGAAGGTTGCCCAGGGTTGTATGAGAGAATTTAATTCTATCAAAATCTTTTCACTTCTGTTCCATGTCAAAAGGTCTATGTTGCTAGAACTTCGTATCCAGGAGTAAATTGCTTGGAGGAAAAAAACTCACACAACAGAGGCTTTCCTTTGGATTAGTCCCCTACTGGGAAAAAACATTTCCCCCCCCCCCCCTCAATTTCTCTCCAGTTCCTTTTGCCCGAGTTACTTTATTTGTGAAATACCAGCACAGATTTTTAAGATGCAAAATGGCTCAAAGCAATCTCAGATGGTACTCCAAAGTATTATTAGCAGGGTGGTGTCCCTTTGACTAATTGTATGCAAAAATGTCTGAGCTGTTACTACTGAGGAGGAATCTGGCAAACCACTTTTCCTACTTACATCCTGAGATCAAAATGTTGCCTCGCCTTAAACAAGGGAGCAAGCAGGAGATCCTATCAACAGGAAAACAGGTTGCTGATAAGCTTGGCAAGCCTTCATTGTGGTGAATTTTTTTCCCCAGTTAGCTGAGTCAAAAATGAATTACCCCAGCTGTTAAACACAGACAGCAGGGGAACAAAACCCATGCGCTGGTATATTCTCATCTAAGAGCATTGGGTTTGAGCTGTACATATTTGCATTATAAAAGAGAGGTAGACTGGTGGGAATTTTTTTTTGCAAGAATACAATACAGTTAAACCTATTGCAAAAACCATCTCACAAAATCTGTCACTCACTTCTGAAAAAGAAGGAATGGCTTGTAAGAGGCTTTTCTTCAAACTTCACCAAAGCTCCAGTGTTTAGAAAAATTACTGATGCTTATATGAACTTTTCCCTGTTTCTAAGCCTCCACATCTCTAAATTTCTACCAAGTTTAAAACAATAAACTATGTTAGCTATGGTTTTTTTTATAAATCACTTTGGGATATACAGTATTTGAATAGAAAGAGGTATAGAAACATACTTGGCAGCTGCAGCACACTGCTGGCTCATATTTAAGTGGACAATCTCTTAAATATGAGCCAGCAGTGTGCTGCAGCTGCAAAAAAAGCTAGCACAGTGCTGGGCTGCATTAACACAGGGATAGAATCAAGATCACATGAAGTGTTAATACCACTTTACAATACCTTGTTAAGGCCACACTTGGAATACTGCATCCCGTTTTGGTCACCATGATGTAAAAAAGATGTTGAGACTCTAGAAAGAGTACAGAGAAGAGCAACAAAGATGATTAGTGGACTGGAGGCTAAAACATATAAGGAACGGCTGCTGGAATTGGGTATGTCTAGTTTAATGAAGAGAAGGACGAGGGGGGACATGATAGCAGTGTTCCAGTATCTCATTGGCTGCCACAAAGAAGAGGGAGTCAAGCTATTTTCCAAGGCGCCTGAAGGCAGGACAAGAAGCAAAGGATGGAAACTAATCAAGGAGAGAAGCAACCTAGAACTAAGGAAAAACTTCCTGACAGTTAGAACAATTAACCAGTGGAACAACCTGCCTCCAGAAGCTGTGGAATGCTCCAACACTGGAAGAGACTGGACAGCCATTTGTCTGAAATGGTATAGGGTTTCCTGCTGAGCAGGATCTAAGATCCCTTCCAACTATTATTATTATTGATCATTGCACAGTCAACCAGATAACTGGATTTGGCATTTTTGTCTACCTATCGAGTCCTTCCCAAGGACCTGGGATAGGCAGATGTGGATGTTTGATGGTATTACGCAGGATGGAAGCAGTTCCTAGTAAGACCGCCTTTTACAATTGACTAATGGCAAATTTGTCAATGCCAATGATGTTTAGATATCCTCTTCTTGTTGGACTGATCTGTAATAACAGATCATTAAGAGCCGAGGTGGCACAGCAGTTAGAGTGCAGTACTGCAGGCCACTTTAGCTGACTGTGTTCAGCAGGTCAGCAGTTCAAATCTCACCGGCTCAAGGTTGACTCAGCCTTCCATCCTTCCGGAGTAGGTAAAATGAGGACCCAGATTGTTGGGGGCAATGTAAATATATATATATACATTGCTTACTGGTGTACACCACTTAGAGAGTGCTTGCACTTAAAGCGGTATGTAAATCTCATAAATAAATAAATAAATAAATAAATAAATAAATAAATTATTTCTTTGTTTTCACTCACTGTATATTTGCGACGGGTAAACATCTTTTCTTCCAGTAGTTCTGCAGCTGCTGACTTCTTCTTCTTCTTCTTCTTCTTCTTCTTCTTCTTCTTATTATTATTATTATTATTATTATTATTATTATTATTATTATTATTATTATTATTATTATTATTATATAATTGGTTTTGATTAGAGTATACCTTGTGACCCCTCAAGATGAATACGTCCATTTAGGAGAAGCCACTACTGATTTTGATAAATCTGGGGATGGGAATTACAGCTTGCCCTGGGACTGTGAAACAAAAGGGTTGCCTGGCCCCACAGTAGTTGGAGGATGTTTTCAGTTTTGTAGACTGCAAGCTTGCAGATTTATCTTACCATAGAACACAGTGTCACATAAGATTAATCTTTCCCCTAAAACAGGGGTAGGCAACCTCGGCTCTTTTATGACTCGTGGACTTCAACTCCCAGAATTCCCAAGTCAGCTATGCTGAGGGGAAAGGGAGAGTTTCCAAACTGAGCCATGCTGGCTCAGGAACTCTGGGAGTTGAAGTCCACATGTCATAAAAGAGCCGAGGTTGCCTACCCCTGCCCTAAAATAAAAGCCACACACCAAAGTACTTGACAATTTGTTTATTTGGACTTTTTTTTAATCCTTTATTATTTTTTATAAATAATTCAAGCATAAACATGTCTATGGAGATTCTCAGTCATCCAGCTCATAGTTACTTATCCCAAGGGGCTTTTTCACAAGGCAATTGGACTTTCTTGTTTTTCTTTGAAGATGTTTCGCTTCTCATCCAAGAAGTGAAATGTCTTCAAAGAAAAACAAGAAAGTCCAGTTGCCTTGTGAAAAAGCCCCTTTGGGTGGAGCATCAACACATACAATATACCTTCCTCCTTTTATTTTGTCCACTTCAGCAGCCCTGTGAAGTGAGTTGTGCTTAGAAGAAAGTGGACTTTCATGTCTATGGTGGGACTAGAACTCGCTGTCTCCTGGTTTCAAGCCCAGTGCCTTAACTACTAGACTGAATTAGTTCTCATATTAATATCTAGTCTCAAGTCCATTTGATAAATGAAGAGACTCTTGGCTCCTCTTTGCAATACCGTACATCTAGCATTAAAAAGAGTTCATGCTAGTTTCTCATGGCTCATTATTCCTATGAAATAGAACAGTAAAGCGTACAATTATGATTAAACAAGAACAACTAGAAAGAAAAAAATTATGCCTCTGTTTGGGAATCAAAGTATTAACCAGAGTGCAACTTCCTTGCTGCTTAGAACTACATCCATTGGCTGCACAAGAGAAATGTGTCTAGTAGGTCAAAAAGAGCCCCAGTGCTCTTGCCTATTTTTAGCAGGCCTGCATTTGCAACATCCTTATTTAGCAATCCACTGTAAGGAGAGGCCGAGTGTGTATGTCACCGTGTATGCAAGAGTTTGTAGGGGATTGTGACAAAAGATGTGTTCATGGAACATATTACTGCCTCACACCAGGCAAGCACTGACAACTGCTTTCGTTATCCTTTGCAAAGGATTAAGGATAGTAATAAATAGTAACGCTCCAACGTGACTTTCCCTTCCAGTTATCTATGATCTATGAGTTGGCAGCAATAGGAGGGATAGTGTAAATCATCTGGCATGGCTTCATTTCTTGCTCCCTGTTAGCTCTGAGAAGTGTGTGTGTGTGTGTGTGTGTGTGTGTGTGTGTGTGTGTGTGTGAGAGAGAGAGAGAGAGAGAGAGAGAGAGAGAGAGAGAGAGAGAGAGAGAGGGAGGGAGAGGGAGAGGGAGAGAGAGGGAGTAAACTTTATGTGTGTATATATCTGTGTGTGTCTATGTGTTTGTGTACTTGTCTTGCATAGGCTAGGCTGGCCAGCCAAATCTTGTTATTAAACTTATCAGAACAGACTATTAAACAACTCAAGAATATTCAGCCACTGCATTTGCTCATGCATTCCACAACTGCTTGCCATACCAAGTCTTTGCTGACTGGGTTGATACAGCTCTTGGTTAGATTTGCATAAAGCTATGGCTTGTTTCATCATAGTTTATTGGAAAAGTCATCTACCCGCTGAGACCGCAAAATGCACAGTGCAAACCACAATAGCTAAATTCACATAATCAAACTTTATGGCCTAAGGCGGTTGTTGTGTCCTGAGCCTGCAAATGCAGGCTCAGGACGGTGCAATGGTCCTGGGATTTGCAAAAGCTGCCTGGGACCAGACTGAGTGGCGCTGGCCTTGCACACATGCGCAAGGTGGGAAAAGTGCCTGTGTTCTGTTGCCATTGTGTCCGGGGATTTGAGCATATAAAAGGAGGCCTGCGTGCCTTTGCTCGTTGTTGGGGTTTTGGCTGGAAATGGAATAAAGAGTTATTCAAGGAAAGATGTGTCTTCATCATTTGCCATTAATGCGAGGACTTAACACTGGTGACAAAGGTGGGATCCCTTTACAAGCTTAACAGAAGAAGGCTGTAAAGACTCACCCAAAGAAGTCCTGAAAAGGGAAAAATGGTGTTAAAGTCAGCGTTCCAGCCTGCCAGTACAGCGTCGCTGGAGGGTGAGTTCGGCTGAAAGACCCTTTCCCTAAAGAGAAGCGAGTGGTGGAGTGATCGTGAGGATGGGGACATCGGTCGTTTATCCGAGTTCGATGTCTCACACCCGGAAAGATGGGAATCATACATTGCGAGGGTGGAAAACTATTTCAGAGTCAACCAAATTCGAGAAGATGGCTTGAAGGCTGCCACCTTGTTATGTGTCTGTGGACAGGACACTTTTGAGATTGCAGAAAAGCTAGTGGCCCCTGCCTCTCCGGAAGCAGTAACGTATACTGATCTCAAGAAACTTCTGAAAGAGCATTTCCAGCCCAAGTTGTCCATCATTGTTTGGAGGCACATGTTTGAACAAAGGGATCAGAGGGCAGGTGAATCTGCTAGGGACTTTATTGTGGCCTTGAGGTGAGCAGCCAGACCGTGCGAGTTTAAAGATTTGGAAGAAAGGCTGCGGTTTAAGGAACAGAGACTTACAGCAAAAGATCTTCACTAAAAAAGATGTCTCCTTCCAAGATGCTCTGCAAGAGGTTACAACAGAGGAAGCAGCAGGTGGGGCAGTAAAGAATATGTGGCCCATCAGAGGCTCTCCAGAAACCGTTGCCGTCCATCAGGAGAACGTGCGAGAAGAGTCGGAAGAAGTTCCTGAAGAAGAGGTGGATCAGCTTTACCAGGCAGCCGGAAGGAGACAGAAGAAACACACAGAAAAGGCTTCAACAGCTCTTCAATGCTTCAGGTGCGGAGGATGCCACAGACGAGCTGACTGCCGGTTCCGTTCCGCCATTTGCAGAGCATGTGGCAAGCAAGGCCACATCGCATCCGTCTGTTTGGGTCATCAGAAGGTACAACCTAGAGAAGAATTGCATCTGAAAGGTACCAGGGTCCCCAGCCAAAATAGGGTAGGTTTCTGCGCAACATGCAGAAATATTTTAAGGATAGGCACACATAAACCCCTTAAGAAGAAACTGTCCCTTAAAGTAAGGTTACAAGGGGTTCCTTTATCAATGGAATTGGACACTGGGTCCGCTCTCTCCATTATTTCCCTCAACACATTTAGGAAAATTTGCAGCAGCAGTGGCCTTTGAGCTAAACTCAGGCCATCCAATGTAATACTCACAGACTTTCAGAATTCTAAGGTGTGTGTTAAGGGGGAGACCACCCTTAAGGTACAGTACAAGGATTTTGAAGGTCCCTTAGATGTGTTGGTTGTTGGGGGTGAACACACGAGTCTTATTGGACTTGATTGGTTCGAGGCTCTGTGAATCCAGGTTACAAGGCTGCACAATTTGCAAACGTGGAGCCTGGCAGAAGTCTGCAAGGAATTTGCAGATGTGTTTAGCCCTGAGCTTGGAACCTACAAGGGGCCTCCAGTTTCATTAAGATTAGATCCTTCCATAACGCCCATCAGGGTTAAGCCCAGGAGAGTACCTTTTGCTCTCAAGAGCAAGATCGATGCTGAACTGGACAAATTATTCCAGCAGGGCATCTTAGAACTTGTGGATTCTAGTCCATGGGAAACCCCCATAGTAACACCTCTAAAGGCTAATGGGGACATACGTATATGTGCAGACTACAAATGCACACTAAATAAGGCACTACAGTAGCACGCTTATCCAGTACCTGTAGTAAGCCATATCCTGGCCTCCCTCAAGGGGGGGCATATTTTTGCGAAGCTTGACCTGGCACAGGCCTATCAACAGTTGCCTGTTGATGAGGCAGCTGCTGAGGCTCAGACAATTGTAACCCATAGAAGAGCTTTTAAAGTAAAGAGACTGCAATTTGGGGTGAATGTAGCCCCTGGCATATTCCAAAGTATTATGGAGAACACACTGAGGGGTATTCCTGGAGTCTGCCCATATTTTGATGATGTCCTCATTGCTGGGGAATCATCTCAAAACTTGGCAGAGAGATTAAGGGCTGTCTTGCTTCGTTTTAGAAGAGGAGGCCTTAAGCTAAAAAAAGGACAAGTGTAAAATTGGAGTCAATTCTACTGACTTTTTGGGATTCAGGATAGATGCTAAAGGCATTCACCCTTCTGAAGCTAAATTGAAAGCTATTCAGCAGGCCCCAAGCCCTAAGTCTAAGGGCGAATTACAAGCTTTTGGGGGGCTATTAAACTTTTACCATGCTTTTTTGCCACATAAAGCTGCAATAGCTGAACCTTTGTACAGGCTCTTAGACAAACAATCCTGCTGGCAGTGGACTAAAGTCCATGAAAAAAGTTTCAATGAGGTTAAAGCCCTGCTTACTTCCAATGCTCACTTCAATGAGCAGCTACCTGTTTGCATTGCCTGCGATGCATCTCCATATGGAGTGGGAGCCGTACTTAGCCACCTGAAGGCTGATGGGATACAGGTCCCTGTGGCCTATTATTCCATGACCCTGTCTTCTGCAGAGCGTAATTGCGCTCAGATTGACAAGGAAGCATTAGCTATAGTGGCTGGCATTAAGAAGTTTCATGATTTCATATACAGCCGCCACTTCACGGTCTACACTGACCATAAGCTCTTGTTGGGGTTGTTTATCACTTCTAAACAAACCCCACATATCCTGTCTCCTTGTATGCTGCGTTGGTCCATCTTCCTGTCAGCATATGACTATACATTAATTCACAAACCTGGAAAGGAAATGGGTCATGCAGATGGCCTGAGTAGATTACCCCTGCCAACCTTGGAGCCTGATCCTGCTCCAGCCGTTAATATTTTGTCCATTCAAGAGTTGCCAGAGTCTCCCCTCAATGCTAGGGATGTGGCTGCAGAAACTGCCACTGATCACACATTTACACAGGCATATGTCAGGATGGCCTGACACGTGCCCGGACACTGAGTTCCAAAGTTTCTGGCAAAAGAGTCATGAGTTGTCCACTTTCAAGAGATGCTTGTTATGGGGAAGTCGGGTAGTAATACCGGCCTCATTGAGGTCTAGAATCTTAATCTCTCTGCATGAGGGACACCCTGGGATAGTCAGGATGAAAGCGCTTGTGCGTAGCCATTTGTGGTGGCCTGGCCTTGATAAAGCTATCAAGGCCCAGGTACATGGGTACCATGTGTGCCAACAGTCCCAGCCTGAAATGCCTCAGGCCCCAGTTCACAGGTGGGAGGAAACTCAAAACCCATGGTCTAGGGTACCTATAGATTATGCTGGGCCTCTTCAGGGGCAATTCTTTCTGGTTGTTGTTGATAGCCATTCCAAGTGGCTAGAAGTTGTTCCTGTATCCTCCACTACTACTGCCAAGACTATCCAGGTGTTGAGAGAAATTTGTGCAGCTCATGGCCTTCCATATGTCCTGGTTTCAGATAACGGTCCTCAATTTACCTCTTCTGAGTTCCAAGCTTTTCTTCAGGCTAACATGATCCGCCATGCAACTTCGGCTCCTTTCCACCCATCCACCAATGGAATGGCTGAGCGTATGGTGTGCACCACCAAGGATGCCCTTAAGAAACTGACTTACAGTAACTGGCATCACAGGTTAGCAGACTTTCTTCTTGCACATTGCACCACACCTTGCACAGCCACAGAGAAGAGCCCTGCTGAACTTCACTGGGGTCGCCAGCTTATCACTAAGTTAGATAGACTGCACCCTGACCAGGTGGCGTCTCAGGTGTCGTACCCTTGGGCACCGAGGAGTCTGAAAGTGGGTGCTCTGGTTTGGACTCAGAACTAAGGGCCTGGTCATCTCTGGGTACCAGCTGTGGTCTGCAAGATCTCTGGACCTTTGTCCTATGAAATGTCCTTGGAAGACGGCCGTGTTCTTTGGCAGCACATAGATCAGCTGCGTGTGAGGCTGGATTTTCACCTTTCCACTCCTGGCTCTGCTCTGGGTGGGGGGGAGGAGGACTATAGAGTGCATTCTGAGGATCAATGTCAGCAGCCATTACTGGCCGCAAGGAGGCCATTGATTCCCCATCTCAAGATTCCGCAAGTGCTCTGAACAGGAAGTCATGGGGCAGGGGGTCATCCCACACACCCATACTTATTTCAGCCAGGGAGCCACACTGGGGGTATCCACATTATTCATACAGAACCAGTAATGCTCCAGACAGGGAGACTGACCGGGGGTATCCACACAACTCACATCCTGCAAGAGAACTGGCAACACCGCAGGGGAGCAGGCCAAATTCCGCAACTGCTCACAGAAGGAAGTCCTCTGTAAGGAAGGCAAACAGAGAGGCTACTCCTGATTCAGGCACCTCAGGCATGACCTTTGGGTCCACCGGATACTGGGGCCCTGCAGCCATCCCTGTATCTCCATCTGCTGACTTTGGGTTCGTGGGACAGTGCTCCTAAGAACGGTCCATTGTGGATCTGGGGAATGCCACCCCTCCAAGGGATGCTGGTTTGAGTTCAGAGGGTCCAGCCAGCCAGCAGATGGGCAGGTCAACCAGGTACTTGGGGCAATAAAGCCCTGACCTACTGAGCCTGGCAGGCGAGCAGGTAGGTCAGGCAACAACACCAGGGTCTCCTGAGGCAAGTGGGCAGCAATGTCCTGGCTCACCCAGCCTGGTGGGTGAGAAAAGGGACCAAGCAAACTCTTCCGGTCCGAGGAAGTCGCAAAGGGCCAAGTGCTTGCCCAAATATCTTTCCGATTTTGTGAAGTTGCTGTCCAGTTCCAAGGGTAATGCCCTTGAAGTCATAGATTGATAATGTTATTTTGTTTTATTTATGATTATAGCTATTCACCCAAAGCAATGGGAAGAAACTTGTGGGTGGAGGCAACCTCAGGTACTCCCTTCCATGTTTGGCTGTGAGGAAGTGTGACACACTCCCCGAAGAAGAATGTTAAATAATGATAGGATTGATTCAAGCTAGGGGGGAGGGGTGTTATGTCCTGAGCCTTCAAATGCAGGTTCGGGACAGTGCAATGGTCCCGGGCTTTGCAAAAGCTGCCCGGGACCAGACTGAGTGGCGCCAGCCTTGCACGCATGCGCAAGGCGGGAAAAGTGCCTGTGTTCTGTTGCCATTGTGTCCGGGGATTTGAGCATATAAAAGGAGGCCTGCGTGCCTTTGCTCGTTGTTGGAGTTTTGGCTGGAAATGGAATAAAGAGTTATTCAAGGAAAGATGTGTCTTCATCATTCGCCATTAATGCGAGGACTTAGCAGGTGTAAATCCCTAACTTTTGTTATTGGTGAGTACATTTGGAATATTTAGTTCTAGACACTCTTAGAACTTGGTTGCTAAGGTTTTACCTGTTCCCCAGATAGTTTTATAGAAGTTATATCCAGTTTAAAAAACTAATAAATTGCTTGTCTTCTATCCTCTGTCCTGTAGGATCCCCCCCACCCTTTATAATTGCTCTTTTTCCACGGCTGATGAGTAATGTTCCAGGCCAAGGATAGTAAAGAGTTACAATGTAAGATGGGAGCTATATAAATCTAATAAATAAATAAGCACTGAGCTGATGCCACATAATATTTCTATTTTTAAGGAATGTCTACAGGATTTGTTGTATACATTTCTTTATTATTTATTTTTTTCTTCTTCTTGCCTTGCCAGTAATTTTTGTTTTTCTTTTTTATTGTAATTTGTAGTGATTTACTTTACATGTAATATCTTTTGAAATTTAAAAAAAAATCAGTAAAAAAAATAAAGAATGCCTACACTGGATTTGTTGGAGGTTGGCATTTTGCGTTGCAGCACGCCAGCTTCCCATATTTAATATAGAATATTTATTTTTTTAACTTAAAGGCAGGTGGGACAAGGAGTCCTGTGAACTCTGTGGGAGATGAGTTTATAGGCAGGTGAGATAAAAACTGCATTCAGAGACTGAGGCGAAGCCTGTTTTGGATGAGGCTACACTTTCCCTGAAAAAATCATTCAGTTTGGGAGTGTCCCTTAATTTTCAGGGCTCAATGAATTTGGCGGTGGAAACCAGAGACCAGGGGTGTCAAACTCAATTTCATTGAGGGCCGCATCAGCATTGCGGTTGCCCTCGGGGGGGCAGGGGGGCGGCCTACTGGGTGGGCGTGGATGGAGTGGGTGTGGCCTACTGGGTGGGCATGGCCAGCTCTACCTCATTCGTGTCAAGGGTGCCTGTGGGAGCCTGGGCAGGAGTGGGACAGATCTGAGGGTCTCTGGCAGAAAGGGGTGGGACCGGGGAAGAGCCCATCAAGCCGGATATATGAAGTAGGCAAGGGCCATTTGCTGGCCACTTCCAAGCGATGGTGCATTTCTTCATTCCTCACAAAGGGTGACAACTCCCCAGCATGCACCCAGGGGGCAGGGCCGACGCGGCAGGGGCTGGTTCCTCACTGTTTCCAGAAGGCCTTGTGGAGCTAAGACTGAATGCGTTTCAGCATAGATGGCCATCACAAAATTGTACATTGGCTCCTGGCCGGGCTGGACCAGGGCCAAGGCAGCAGGGGCCGTTCCCTCACAGTTTTCAGGATAGCTTTGCGAGCCACATGAAACCATTTTGCGGGCCGCATCTGGCCCCCGGGCCTTGTGTTTGACATGTCTGCCATAGAGAGAAACATAATTTCACCCTCCTTCTAGCTCTTTGTAGTTCTATGTCTAGTAGGTTAAATGTAACTCTTCCTGAAGTCACTGGACCTGGCAACTTCTCCATGCCTTGCTTTCTCCTGGGCCTGAGGCAGTTTTTAAATAAATAAATAAATACCATAATGTAATATAATATAACATAAACCTCCCATCTTGATTACTGCAAGTCCTAGGTGTGACTCTCCTCAAAAAATACCTGGAACAAAATGCAGCAGCTAACTTGTGCAAGGTAGAGAAATCACATGATGCTTGACACAGGAAGATCGACACTGGCTGCCAAGGGATCACCAGATAAAATGTAAAGAGTGAGTGCTGACTTTTAAATGGCTAAAGGCGGGAGCATCTGGGGACAACCTCTCTTGCTTTGTGAACCTGTCGAAGTTGCTTAAATCAGCAGGAGAGGCCCTTAGGAAAATGTCCCCACGGCTACAAAGATGTCCATCCAGTATGTTGAAGAGGAACTTGTCACAAGCTATGGAACCTTCTTCCAAAAAGGTACTTTTGACCGTCACTTTCCCCATACTTAAACTTAGTTACACTGAGTTTATTTACATGTTTTATAATTTGCATTTTGCTTAATTAGGCTAACTTCCCTTCGGTAGCTGCATAAGCAGAAAAAAACAGGCTACGTATTTCATTAGGAGGAAGAGGATGTCCACCCAACACAGAAACTATTTGCAATGTATAATAATGCATGTGGAGAGAGGCACATGTCTGAAATCAATTCAGTGAATCAATTCAGCGAATCAATTAATACGAAGATGTTTTCATATTCTCAGGGATTATCATGTGTATTAACTATCTGAAATCCTCACATCAAGAAGTATCATTTTGTATTCTTATACCAAGGCTGCAAGCAAACAAGTACAGTATATTGTAGCCCATCTTTCCATCGAAACACGGTGGTTAAAAATAAGAACAAACAAAAGCAACTGGTTGAAATACAGTTAAAATGCACATAGAAATGCTGTTCAGGTCTTCAACTTACAACCATTTGTTTAATGAGCGTTCAAAGGTACAGCAACACTGAAAAAAGCGACGTAACTCTTTTTCATATGACCATTACAGAATTCCTGTGGTCATGTGATCAAATATCAGGTGCTTGGCGACTGGTTTATACTTACGATGGTTGCAGTGTCCCGGGGTCATGTGATCACCTTTTGCGACCTTCTGACCAGCAAAATCAGTGGGGAAGCCAGGTTCACGTGACAATTGTGTCACTAACATAACAACCGCAGGGATTCCCATGACAACTGGGGCAAGAAAAGTCATTAAAAATTCACTTAACAACCGTCTTGCTTAGCAACCGATATTCTGGGCTCACTTGTGATTGTAAGTCGAGGACTACCTGTACCCAAGATGCAAAAGCAAAAAAAAACGTGGTCTGATTGACGGAGCAAAACTTAATTCCTCTTCGGATGTTACTGAGAGTGGGGAGAAAAATGCACCTTCTGTCTCAGGGTTGTTCAACCTTGGCAAGTTTAAGAGGCGTAGACTTCCATTTTCAGAATTCTGGGAATTGAGGTCCACACCTCTTAGAATTGCCAAGGTTGGGAAACACTATTCTGTGAGAAGGGATTCCTAGCTTAGGTGTGACCAGATGGATGGGTGGGTGGGTGGATGCAAAATTGTAATCAGCATAATTATCAGGAACATTAGCTAAGAGGTTAACTTTACTATCTACTCTTCAGTAGGGTACTAGATAAAGCCTGGCTCTGATGATTGCATATGCGGGGGGTGGGGGGGAGGGAGGAGGGGGGTGGTGTATTTTGGTGAAATAGATTTGCCTTTGCCTCCTCCAGGATATGCTTCCATGTCATGCCTACAGTCCTAGATTTCATGATGGTCACTCCTAGGTGTACCACTGGTCTGATCTTGTCCAAGTTTTTTTTTTTTCCAAGATCAGCCAAGGTTGACTTCTTGTGGCCACCTGCCCTTTCTTCTCATGAGACTTCTGTGGTCATAAATTGGCCGCAGACATTGATGCTATGCACAGAAAGCTGGGAAAGTCATCTTCAAAGAGATTCATAGTATCACTCATAAAGACTGTCTGAAGTTACAATGGGCACTGGGATTTTCACACCTTTGTAGCATCCTTATGGTCACGTGATCAAAATGTGGTTGTTTGTCAACTGGCGTGTATTCACGACAGTTGCACTGTCCCGGCATTATGTGATCACAATTTGTAACCCAGCCGTTTTCCGACAAGCAAAGTCAACAGGGGAAGCCAGATTTACTTAATGACCGTGTGATTCATTTAACAACTGCAATGATTTGCTTAACAACTGTGGCAAAAAGGTCATAAACTGAGGAACAATTCACTTCACAACTGTCTTGCTTAGCAACTGAAATTTTGGGCTCCACCATAGGTTGTAAATCAAGGGCCTGTATTTGGTACATGGTAGAACTTCTCTATAATTCCAAGGAATGCTGTGGTTCAAATTAAGATCTGGAAAAAAATATACTCTCCTATAACTTTTCACATAATACATCCATTGATGTAGATCACCACTGGTGAAGATTCCCCCTGAGATAGGCAGTCAGGTTGTCCGGTGCATGGCTCAATAAAATGGCAGTCCCAGCAATGGAAACGACATTGAAATGCACCAAGGACAAGCTATGGATGTAATGTATGGTGTTTCTTCTCATCTGAATGCCATCTAGTCATGATAGCTGACTGATTATTTAATCATTTGTCCCACACAAATAGTTAAAAAAAAGTCTCCATCACCCAAATTCTTATATTGACAAGGCAAGTGTCTGCTCTTGAAAATAACATTTCAAGTGCCCACTTCCTGTTTTAATCCTTTTGACTTAGGCAGTTTGTGAAGTACAGATCAAAAGATTATAGTTACAGTTTCTGTTCCTGCAATTTCAGTCTACATCTTGCAATTCACTTAACCATTTCCTCTACTATTATTGACTCAAAAAAAAGGGTGGGGTGGGGAGCAGCTCTGGTGGTTTATGACCTATCATCTTTCAAATGGCTGGGTAGCTACCTAAGAGTTCTGGGCTTCTATAACTTGATTTATATCCATCCTCTCATTTAAGACTTCAAGATATAATACTTCGGCCCTCTGTATTTCCCCATAGCAACCAAGTTCACAGAAAGAGTAGCAGAAGCTTGAAACCAACTTCCAGCAGAAGTAGTGGGTCTATCATCAGTAACTGAGTTTAAACATGATTAGGACAACAGAATAACAGCGTCGGAAGGAACCTTGGAGGTCTTCTAATCTAGGCCACCCCCCTGCTCAAGCAGGAGACCCTATACCATTTCAGACAAGTGGCTGTCCAGTCTCTTTTCAAAAGCCTCCAGTGATGGAGCACCCACAACTTTTGAAGGCAGGTTGTTCCACTGGTTAATTGTTCTAACTGTCAGGAAATTTCTCCTTAGTTCTAGGTTGCTTCTCTCTTTGGTTAGTTTCCATCCGTTGCTTCTTGTCTTGCGTTCTGGTGCTTTGGAGAATAGCTTGATTCCCTCTTCTTTGTGGCAGCCCCTGAGATATTGGAACACTGCTATCATGTCAACCCTAGTTCTTCTTTCCACTAGACTAGATATACCCATATATATAACCCTAACCCTAATCATCCTAACCCTAACCCTAACCCTAATCATTTTCCAAAGCGCCTGAAGGCAGGACAAGAAGCAATGGGTGGAAACTAACCAAAGAGAGAAGCAACCTAGAACTAAGGAGAAACTTCCTGACAGTTAGAACAATTAACCAGTGGAACAACCTGCTTCCAGAAGTGGTGAATGCTCCAACACTGGAAGTTTTTAAGAAGAGACTGGACAGCCATTTGTCTGAAATGGTATAGGGTTTCCTGCCTGAGCAGGGGGTTGGACTAGACAACCTCCAAGGTCCCTTCCAACTTTATTATTATTATTATGGATCATCACACAGTCAGCCAGATGTTCAGACTGGATTTGGCATTTTGTCTACCTATCGAGTCCTTACCCAGGACCTGGGATAGGCAGATGTGGATGTTTGATGGTATTACAGATATCGTCGCAGGATGGAAGCAGTTCCTAGTAAGGCCGCCTTTTGCAATTGACTAATAGCGAATTTGTCAATGCCAATGGTGTTCAAGTGGTGCTCCAGTTGTTTTGGGATTGCACCCAAGGAGCCTATTACTATTGGTACTACCCTTGCTTGCTTTTGCCACAGTCTTTCTATTTCTATTTGTAGGTCTTTGTATTTTGTTATCTTCTCCAGTTCTTTCTCTTCTATTCTGCTGTCTCCAGGCACTGCCACGTCCACTATCCAGACTTTTTTGTCTTTCTTATCGACAATTGTTAAGTCTGGGGTGTTATGTTGCAGGTGCTTGTCTGTTTGAATTCTGAAGTCCCAGAGCAGTTTAATTTTATCATTTTCTATGACTTTCTCTATTTTATGATCCCACCAGTTTTTGCTTACAGGCAAATGATATTTTTTGCAGATCTTCCAATGCACCATTGTAGCTACTTTGTCATGCCGCTGCTTGTAATCAGTCTGTGCAATCTTCTTGCAACAGCTTACCAAGTGGTCCACTGTTTCTTCAGCTTCTTTGCATAGGCGGCACTTACTGTCTGTTGCTGTCTTCTCAATTTTGACTTTGTATGCATTTGTCCTTAAGGCTTGGTCTTGTGCAGCCAGAATTAGTCCCTCGGTCTCTTTCTTCAATTTTCCTGCTCTTAGCCATTGCCAGGTTTTATTATTATCTGCTTTCCCAGCTATTTTTTTCATGTATTGGCCATGTAGTGCTTTGTCTTCCCATTATCAATCATCGCACAGTCAGCCAGATGTTCAGACTGGATTTGGCATTTTGTCTACCTATCGAGTCCTTACTCAGGACCTGGGATAGGCAGATGTGGATGTTTGATGGTATTACAGATATCGTCGCAGGATGGTCTTTGTTTTCCATCACTGTGTATCTGCGACGGGTAAATACCTTTTCCTCCAGTAGTTCTGCAGCTGCTGGCCCTGGTTGCTCAGCCAACAGTCCTGAGTCCTGTAACCCATTTTTCACCAGATATCCAGGAACTCCAATATCTACCGCGGACCTTGTTAACCCGGGCGACGTCCGAGCCGGTATGGCATTCTGAAATTTACATCTCACCATATTTTTTATGGGAGAGACACTCTTTGTCTGACTCCTCTGATGAGACCTGTCCAGTATGGTTGAACCTCTGGCATAGCTCTCATCTTCCTCAGAGTACACAAGCCCCACAACCACGTATTATTATTATTATTATTATTATTATCTTTCTGGCTCTTCTCTAGACTCTTTCCAGAGTCTCAACATCTTTTTTATATTGCGGTGACCAAAACTGGATGCAGTAGTCCAAATGTTCTCTTACCAAGGCATTAAAGAGCGGTACTGACACTTCACCTGTTAATGGGGAGTGTTTATCCCAGTAGGATAAACACATATCCATCATCCGATTAAAAAAAGTAAAATATAAAAATAATTTAAATACATACATACATGCATACATACATACATTTAAAATAAAAAAACAAATAAAATCAAAGGGCAGACTTGATGGATCACTGGGTCTTTTTCTGCTGTAAGTTTTCTGTTTCTAAGATAGCTTGAGCTACCAGAGAAGAATTGGCCCAAAGTTACCCAGAGAACTGCCACAGATGAGGGTGGACTAGAATTTTGATATTCCCATTCAACACTTCAACTACTAGACCACACTGACACAGTGGGTCGAATGCATAGTCCAAGTTAGTATTAAATTAGAGGGGAATAATTTGTTCTAAATCAGATTGCAATTCCATTTTTATCCACCAGGTGGGGTATCCTATTCCACAGGGGTTCATTCTAATTCCACAGCATTTGAGCAGCTGTTCAACTGCTTTAGCTCATCCCTGTGGCATCTTCTGCCACATAGTCAGGAAGGGACTAACCTTTGCACTAACTTTGCCTACTCCATTAAGGCACATATCTTTGTTAAGGGGGCATCATTGCTCCCAATCCACAAAACTTTCTTACACTGCATTCAATTCCCCAAACCCGAATAATTCAAAGTTAGCTGAGCTAACTGTTGCCGTTTATCTTCTTCAGTTTGTACTTGGTCTTCTTTTATTTTCATCAAGAGAGTCATGCCTTCCTCACTTCCTGCCATTCAGACAGCCTTTGAAATATTTTAATTTCTTCTATTCTAACATTTCTCAAGATAACTTCAGCATTTAATTTAAATAGACAGACACACCGATTCTGAACCATTTGGTTGCTCCATAACAATAGCACTCTTACAGAAGCTATGGCAAAACAACCTAAAAAAAATAACAAAAGATAAAGTGTGTAGGTACATAGATCCGATTTATTTCGAATAGAATCATCAAAATTGGCAAGCAGATTGAAATCTCTCTCTCTCTCTCTCTCTCTCTCTCTCTCTCTCTCTCTCTCTCTCTCTCTTTCTCTCTCAGAATGCAGTATATCAACACTCTAAATATAATGTAATACCTCCAGATAATTTAAAGATCCATTAAATGTAGATAATTTAACATTTTCTTTTTTCGTAGCTAGAAGCAACTGCTTTGTACCTTTCGCTGGGATTTTCCACAGGCGAGACTACCCTATCCTTGATGAAGGAAGTTCCTTAAAGGGTGAAATCTTATCTTGCCTGCTCCCCCCTTTTAAATGGCAACAACTTACAAAGCTGCTGTAATTGAAGTCAGTAACCACAACACTGCCTTCTCCAGAACACCCGCCCTGCCAACCTCTGACGTGATGATCGTATTGCAGGGAATACCAGGCTGGGCTGAGAGATAAAAAGACCACAGTGCTAAGGAACCACAACCACAAGGGTGGGCCTGGGCAGTGTAGTCAAGCCCAGCCAACCCACAACTCCATTTCCAATGTTCTGAATTTGAATATCATTGAGCTAAGATGGAAGAAGGTAGCTGGGTGAAGAATGATGCACACTGGGAGATTGTGCCTTGTAGCCCTCATTGCTAAGATGGTGCCATTTCTGCTCAGACACCCAGTTCTTGCTACCCTCATGAGACAGATCAGGAGGAACATAATACAGGCTTAGCTGATGGTGACTCAGTTTAAATTGAATGATAGACTGATTGCAACCTGTTTCAAATAAACCAAACACTGGAAATGCATCATATCACACATTAGGTATCAAACCACAATGTATAAACTGCAATAACTGGCAAACATGAGGGCTGTGTGTGATTTGTAATGATGGAGAAGATCAGGGCTTTTTTTCTCATAGAACGTCCAGAACGGAGTTCCAGCACCTTTTTTGAATGGAACCTTGTAGGGTAGGCAAGGCGGGTTGTATGACGTGTGTGAGTTCCAGCACCTTTTTTTTTTTTTTAAGAAAAAAAGCACTGGAGAAGATACACTTCAAAATTTGCCAGACTATAAGGCACATCTCTGCTGCTGATTGAAGCAGTCAGGCATCCTTGGGGCTCCCGTGTGATCTTGAAAAAGGGAAACGGAAAAAAGAGCCGCTGCTTTAGCACGTTCACTTTAATGCACCAGTTTGATCTAGTGGTTAAAGTACCAGGCTAGAAGTCAGAAGACTGTGAGTTCTAGTCCCGCCTTAGCTATGAAAGCTGACTAGGTGACCTTGGGCTAGTCCAGGGGTAGGCAACCTTGACTCTTTTATGACTCGTGGACTTCAATTCCCAGAATTCCTGAGCCAGTCATGCTGGCTCAGGAATTCTGGGAGTTGAAGTCCACGAGTCATAAAAAAGCCAAGGTTGCCTACCCTTGGGCTAGTTCCCCCCCCCTCTCTCTCAGCCCAACTCATCTCACAGGGTTGCTGTTGTGAGGAAAATAAGAGGAGGAAGATGTGATGGATATGTTCACCACCTTGAGTAATTTATAAATAAACAGGTGGGATATAAATTTGACTCTTATTAGCAGGTTCTTGCAATACACTACATCAGGGGTCCTCAACCTTGCAACTTTAAGACTTGTGGACTTCAACTCCCAGAATTCCTCAGCCAGCAAAGCTGAAGTCCACAAGTCTTAAAGGTTGCCAAGGTTGAGGACCCCTGCACTACATCACAAACCAGACCTTACTAGTCACAGTAGTTGGTTCACAAAACATGCTTGTCCAAATCATAACCGCAGCAGCAGCAGCAGCAGCAATAGGCACACACTGTGGCTTAGAAAAGCTTTCCCTATATGCACTGTCCTATTTCTATGCTGTTTCCTGCTGCAGGTTTGGTGCAAAGCTACAGCTAAAGGCAGAGAAGTTAACTTCAGTGAAAGGTTTCATCTAATATATAAAACATGAGTTTTTACAGGAAATAGTTAATGTCAATTTATATAAGATCAGCCATTGGAGTCCGTAGGGCGGGGAGAGAAATGACAACATCTGCACAATGAAGTCATCACACAAATTACCACTTAAATACCTTGTTCTGTAAACAAGAAAGTATGTAGTTAATGTGGAATAAAGAACAATCATTAGAATAATGATGTGTCTGCATAATTACTGGAATAGTGCTGTGTTAGTAGTATGTGACTAACCTAATGCGCATTGCACTTGGATACAATGTATATAGCAAACTCTCCATTGTATACCTGTGAGAAACGAACCTAATGTATTACAATGTGTATTTCAATGTGTATTCCTTTGTTCCTGAGGGAAAAAAAGGAAAGTATAAAACTGAAGTCTGAACCCGCCCTCGGGGTTCAGAATTGCTTGTTGCTATTGCTTCTGAACCTGCACAATAAATCTCTCTGCCAAAACCCTCTGGAATTCGTAAGAGTCCTTTCGTTTTCCACAAGATAGTGATGACATTTGCATGACAATATCATTGTGCATGACATCATTTTACTGTCACTGTGGTTTGCTGTAAATGCTGCTGCTAAGAACTTAATCTCAGGGGAATGTAATTTATTCATTAATGTGGTTGCATTTGGATTCCATGTCTCTACCTGAAATGGCATGAAGAGAGTGCAGAATAAATGGATAAAATAAAAAAAGATAAAACCAATTGCTAGCATGCATATTATTTTTTTTAAAAAAAATTAATTAGATCATTAAGACAAAAATAAAGACTTCTTCACGTTGAACTTAATTATAAGGAACTGCAGTGACAACCCATTTAGTTTTCTTGGCAACAATAGTTGTTGCTGATTACCGGTCTTCGTTTTTCCGAGTTCTTTTTTCAACTTTCCAGTTTGATTTACACCCCCAGATGATCTCCCATCCAAGCGCTAACTAAAATTTGGAGCGGGGGGGGGGAATCAGCCGAGGTGGTCTAGTTACTAGTCGCAGATCAGGAGAGATTCCCAGCTGGGCAGCCGGGTATCTGTTTGGGTTTTGTTTTGTTTTTCCTCGAAAACGAAAGCACCGGAGACTTTCGAATAGGGGCTTTTCTTCTGATACTTACGGCGCTCGGCCGCCTAAGCATGAAGTTGAAACGGGCTGTTTTCAGGTTCCGTTTCAGGGTCTTAGAGGAGGCAGTGCGCGGAGATGGAGACCTCGCTGGCCGGCGGCGGCGGCGGCGGCGGCGGCGGGTATTGCCGCTGCCGCCGGTGCCCTTGGTCTTAACCCCTTGACCCCCGCAGAGCTCCGTCCCAGCCACACAAGCGAGGAGAAATGGGCTGCAAGGGCAGTAAACCGGGCTGCTGTGAAGCCAGAAGGAAGGTAAGCGCGCGGGGCAGCGGCGGCAAAAGTTAGTCAGGGCTGCTGGACGTGGTATTTCGGGGTGGGCTCGCACCCTGGTTTCTCTTGACAGCCCTGGGGGGTTCCAACCGGGGAGAAGAACTGGGGGGGGGGGCGCGTGGAGTCCCGTCCCTCCGATTTCTTGCAAACTCGCTCATACACACACACACACACACACACACACACACACACACACACACACACACACACACACACACACACACACACACACACACACACACATATTTTGTAGTGCCAAGATTTCAGTCAGTTCGCGAATCAGAGGCGGGAGGCGTCCGGGAAGGGGAAGGGAAGGAGCTGTTTAGCAACAAAAGCTCAGAACTTTTCGACCGCAGCGACAAGTGTGTGTGTGTGTGTGTGTGCGCGCGCGCGCGCGCGCGCGTGTGCGTGAACAACTTTAGCGGTTATTCAGCTCTCCGCCGCCGCTGCCGCCGCCCCAAAACCGAACGATTTGCTGGCCGATGTCCCGCAGGAACGCCGGGGAGGCGAACGGACCCTTCGCCCCTCGCAAACAAAGGGAGCCCCCCCTCCCTTTCTGGCTATAATACGAGGGGGAGGGAGGGAGAGGCAGCAGCCGACGAGAGAAGTCAACTTTGGAAGAGGGTGGTTGATCAGAGATACATTACAGTCCAGTGAAGTTTACTTCTCACTTGTAGCGCTCGGGATGGGAGCTTTTCTTCCCCCCTCCCCCAAGGAAATCCGCGTGTCTCTACTTGGTCCGTTGCTCATGACCACCCATCCTCTCCCAAATTAACCTCCCACTAAGTCACCTTTAATTTAGGAAAGGGTGGTTTTAAAAAAGAGAGAGAGAGAAAGGTTTAGAAACATCTTGGCTAATATCATAAACTGCATGCACATCCGGGGCTGTTCTGTAAAGTAGGATTTACAAATCACAGTAGCCGTACTGAGCTGGAACCATCAAACTTCACCATGTGCTAAAATGTATGTCTCGTCTTTGCCATCGTGATTAGTAATTTTGGCAAGTGGGGTGAATGGGGTGGGCGTTTATGCCACAGTGAGAAACTTATCCAAGGTTGTCCAAATAGACTGTTAACCTAATGCAGGGAGGTGGCCCTTATTCTGAATTCGGTATCCAGAGGCAAGGGACTTAGCCTAATTTGCTGGATCTCTAGGAAAAGAAGCCACATCAGTATGTAATTTTCAACTGGAAAAATGAAAATAAAATCTATCTCAAATTGCATAAAAGGCAGCGCAAATTCCACCAACCTTCTCCTTTGTTTTAAACAAGAAAGTTTCTACCAGGTTATTATCTTGTATTTAAAATGATGACTCCAACCACATTTCCAGGCAAACAGCAATGCCTGTAATTCCATCGTGCTTATTTTGGGGTCAGGATGTATTTGTTTAGTTGGAGGATGCTAGCAAGAGCAGCTTGATGGAGTGGCAAAGGATTAACTTTTTATAGAAGTACTTATTTTGAATTTAATTTTTACTAGGAACAGGCCTATGTTGTATAAAAAGTTTTGAATAAAGTTAGATAAAAAGGCTTGTGCAGCCTTTTCTTTTATTAATCAAATTCTTTAGCAACCTACATTTGTGGGACATATTACAGAGGTGGTTAAAATGAACTATACTGAAAATTACGCATTTTGAACATTGAATGATATTTCAAGTGTGAACTATTTTTGTGTAGTGTTAAGGCTTCCGGCTAGAAACTGGAGACGGTGAGTTCTAGTCCTGCCTAAGCCACAAAGCCAGCTTGGTGACTTTGGACTATTTCTCTCTCTCTGAGCCCTAGGAAGGAGGTAGGGCAAACCACTTCTGAAAAACTTTGCAGGATTTGTCCAGGCAATCTCTAAAAATCAGACATAATTAAATGGGAGGAAAAAAATTGATGTACCATCTAATCTTCTGATTCTAACCGGCATGAGACTCATGAAAATAAAAAATGCATATAATCACAAAGTCCATCCATTAAACCAATAAATAATAAACAAAACATCCATCTTTCCTTTCCAATAACTCCTCCACCACTGAGTACAGGTGGTCCTCGACTTACAGCAGTTCATTTAGTGACCGTTCAAAGTTATGACAGCGCTGAAAAAAGTGACTTATGACCGTTTTTTACACTTACAGCCATTGCAGCATCTCCAGGGTCACATGATCAAACTTCAGACACTTGGCAACTGACTCATATTTATGACAAAAGGGTCCTGGGGTCATGTGATTCCCTTTTGTGACCTTCTGACAAGCAAAGCCAATGGGGAAGCCAGATTCACTTAACAACCACATTACTAACTTATTCAACTGCAGTGATTCATTTGCAGTAACAACTATGGCAAGAAAAGTTGTAAAATGGGGAAAACCTTTCTTAAATGCCTCACTTAGCAACAGAAATGTTGGGCTCAATTGTGGTCATAAGTTGAGGACTACCTATATTTCTTTCAAATGGGCCATTGCTTCCAACCCGCTCACTACCCTTAAGTATCATAGTGTTCAGAAATAAGGAGAGGAGAAAGAGGGAGAGAAGGAGGGAGGGAGAGAGGTTAACTCACCAGGCTAGAAATCCAGGGATCTTGACTTCTAGTCTTACCTTAGGCCAGTGGTTCTCAACCTTTTTAATGCCGCGACCCCCAACCGGTCGTAAGTCGAGGACTACTCAACCGGTCATAAGTCGAGGACTACTCAACTGGTGCAGCACCGTTTGCAGAATGGGACTTTTGGTGGGCTCAGCAGGGCAGAGACAGCCTGGACAATTCCTATTGGCTTTTGAAAGCCAATAGAATTAGACTCTATTCAAGAGAGTCTATTCCATTGGCTTTCAAAAGCCAATAGAATAAAGGGGAGTAGCACAGCTAAGAAAAAGGGGGAAAAAATGGCAGACTGCGTTGTTTGGCGACCCCTGTGAAATGGTCGTTCGACCCCAAATGGGGTCCCGACCCACAGGTTGAGAACCACTGCCTTAGGCGTAGAGCCAAGTGGGTAACCTTGGGCCAGTCACTCTCTCTCAGCGCTGGGAAAATGACAGTGGCAAATCACATCTAAAATCTTGCCAAGAAAACTGCAGAGACTAATCCAGGCAGTTGCCAGGAGTCAACATTGACTCAAAGGCATACTAAAACACAAACACAAATCTGGTGAGCCTTTCTGTTCTGTACCTTATGTGCACAGTGAAGATGAAAGAGTTTTGCAAAGTGCAGGTCTTTATTTCTAAAAAAAAGTGCCACGTTCTCGATCTCCAAACTACAGACACAAATCCACCATAATTATTGACAGATAAAACTAAGACTTTGCCCATAAGCAGAAACATTGTTGGCTGATTATTGGCTGATTCGTATGGTGAATGTATACTCCCTACTTGAGGCCATGTTTCACCTGACTGAACTTAGGCCTTATGACTGATGGTGAAAACCTTTGCAAAAAAACATTATAGCAGTAAATATTCATAATAATCATATTCCGCTCAGAAACACTGAAGTTTGTCTTTACATACTTTTCCCATTTCTCCGAGAAAAAGAAATCTAAAAAGACAGCCCTGTTGTTCTCTGTGTTTGGAATCTGTGCTTTGAGTTACTAAGGGACATCTCTGAATGCTTTTTCCATCTTTTCTTTGGCAATGTGCACCTGTAAAAAAATACGCTTCTCAGTAAATATGCTTTACTCAGTTGCATAATACATAATACATTAATCTCCTACATGCATTGAAAACAGTTCTGTACCAGCCAGAAGAGCTCTGAGAGAAATTTATATCCAGATCACTCTGTATTTTAAAACCATCACGTGAAAGGCAGAGTTCCAGAATCTTACGATTCTTTGAAAGAAAGGAGAGACCAGGAACTGGAAAAATACCATGAACTCAGGTTATTGGTATCGATGGACTAAACTTACTTCTACGTATGACAAATAGAGTGAGAACGTCTCACAAATCTCTTACAAAATATGTCATACCTTATCAATTGTATCCTTTGCCCCCCAAATTAATAAGATTGGAGACAAATTGTATTTTATTTTTTTGTGCTGGTGAAAGGGAAAAACAGTGGTAAATTATTGTTTTGGGGTCTGCTCCTAAGTCCGATTTTGTCATTTAATCATTAATACCATTGCAAAGCCAAGTGTATCCTGCTGCCCAGCATCCATTTGGCTGACTTTTAAAAAATTAATTGATATATACCCTATCCCAATTATATTCCAAAGGCAATGTAAGATTGACTTAGGACTATAATGGAGCCTTGATCATCATGATTTTACTGCCCTTTTTGTGGTGGTTGTTGGCAAAACTGTCATAAAATGGGGTGATATGATTGCAGGTTGCTGCAAACAGCTGTAAATACAGCTATTGTAGGAGATGGCCCTGGCCCTTGACAGCCACGTTGCCAAGTTCCCAAAGTTTGGTCATGTGACCACCGAGGGGGTGGATGCAACTGTCAGAACTTCGAATCCAGATTGCAAGGGTAGATTCGTTATAACTTTGAACAGTCGCTAAGCAATGGGCCATAAGTTGAAGAAATATCTGTATTGTACAGCATGACCAAAAAAAAAAAAAAAAAAAAAGCAAGAAGCAATGTTGAAATCTTAGGTGTTTTTGTATTTGGTGCATTATTTGTGAAACTTATGGAAAACATCACACAAATCCTATTATAGTAGTAGAATAATCAGGAATAAATAAATAGCTGTTGAATTCTGTAGTACTCTCTGAACTGGTTGTTTGCTTGCATTATCCAACCTGATGGAGTTACTAGTTAGGTAATGAAACATCTACAAGCAACCAACCAAGCTCAAAGGGAACTAGGAACTCCACAGTTTCAACCCAGATATATTCTGATGTGTTCAACCCTGATATCTTTTCCTCCATTGGAATAAATAAACATGCCTAGTTAAATAAATACATTAACACTAGACCAACAATAAAGAAGTAAACAATACACTGGTCAAGGAACCACCAACTCAGACAAACAAGTTAACAGTAAGCAATAGCCTAATCAAGATGCCACCATGATCACTCCCATTGATACTGACAGGGCAAGCCACCAGTATATAAATGAGACCAAACCCCACTCCCTTCTAGCAGTGATTATGTTACCTACTTTGGTAATGAACCATCTGCAAGAAAACAAACAAGCTCAGAGACCACCAAGGACCCCATAAATAAATAACTTTCCAGTTTGCCCAGAAGCAAGTCTACTTCTCAGCCCCCCCCCCTTTTTTTACTGTTTTCCTACCTTTTCTAGGGCATCAGAGGTAGACAGAGGTTTACATCTGGAAGAGAAGGAGGTTTCTAGTGGACTGGCTGCAACTGACATATATGAATCCAAAATCAGGGACAGCATTAAGGCAGGCTGTTTGCATCCTAATCTGAAGTGGAATAAACTAGCAGACAAACCTCTAGAACATTTCCAACCTGGCACCACAGTAGGAAGGGTGAATGCAATCCCAACAGCTACCATTGTGTACCGTTTAAGATTAATGGTGCTGGAGTCTATAACTTGTATTATTCAATTGTTTTTAATTTTAATGTATTTTGGCTGAATAACAGAGAGGAAATCAATTATTCAAAAATTTAGATGAACAGATTCACACAAATATGTCTTTTCCATGCTGAGTACATTTTGTTTACTGATAGCTATCTTATTTTCTATCATGCATTTTCCACTTTATCTATCTATCTATCTATCTATCTATCTATCTATCTATCTATATATATATATATATATATAATTTTTACTATCAGACATTTTTTTTTAAAAAAAAGAATTGTATGTATCTTCTTCTAAAAGAGATTCAGGCTACATATATGGAATTAACCATTTATCTCCTTGCAATCAATTGTATCCATAACAACTGACAATATCAAAAGGATAGCATGTACCCATTATATCACTACACAAATAGTACAATGATGTAATGACATCCTGATGGTCTGATGCAAGTCCATTAAGTCATGTCCTTTGCATAATGACATCACAATACACTTTGTCCCTTTCCACAATTCTCCAGTAGAGAAGGCTAGTTCAAGTGGCAGGCAGGACAGTTTTCCACCTCAGACAATGGCACAACTAAATAAGCTGTAACTCGGGACTGTATTGTTTTATACAACATCTTGAGCCATAATTTTGTTTATTTGAGCTTAGTGCATTGCATGAATCCACTAAGTCCCTGGTTAGTGAACCATGACTTGAACCAACTGTGTCAACTTGGCCCCTTTCAGTGGTGTGTTCTGCTTCCAAAGTTTTAGCAATGGCAGGTTAGCTGGGAAATGAGAGAGTGTTCAGGCTGAGCAAAAGTGTATTATGTGAACCTACAGAATGATAGTTTACACAACAAATCAAAGTTAACCAAACTCATAAACCAGAGCCAGAAACGAGAAACCTATTGAGATTATGGCCAGCTGGTAGTATCTAATATAGAATGTTGTTTCTTTGGTTTGCTTTGACTGTGCTGTGTGATTCCAGCTATTGTAGTTTGTAAACTATGATTTGTATACATTAACATTATGACCAGACCAGACTACTGAAACAGAGAAGGTTTGATTGCATGAGCTAACTAGCTAGGAACCAGCTGTTTGGGTAGGGCTGTCATAATATTCCATGTAACAGATTCTTGGCCATTTCAAGGGTGTGGCTTCAGTCATCTATTTTTGTTTCTTTAGAGCACAAAAAGATAAAGAAATGATTGTGTTGGTGCCACAGCCAGAAGCCCACAGGGATCTGTAGCAAGAGGAATGCTGGCTGAGCTGCCCAGAGGATTGTAATGTTACATTATATCAGGGGCTGGAATTCAGCTGCCTGGCACAGGGGGAGACAACGTGTGTTTATAGTCTGATCCCTGATGGGGAGAAAGGCTGAGAGATGGCTGGCCTCATTCCAGAACCAGATTAGATATCCTGCACTACTGAAGAACAACCCTGTAACAAGCTAGAGTCCAATGAAAAGTAAGCAGGCAAAGTCTGAGCAACAGGCAGAAATGAAAAGACACAGAAAAGAAAAGGCACTGGACAAAATGTGTGGGAACAAAAAAAATTCTGAAGGAATTTTTCTTGCATTCTTTGACTCCAGTTACTTTACTGCATCTGAGATGATTTGCTGGGTATTTAGACTTAGAATAGCCTCAGTCTTTAGCTTGCTTCATACAGAGATTGCCCTTCCAGATGTCTTGGACTACAAGCCCTATAATCTATGCCAAGTATAAACAATGAGCTGCTGGACAAGTGTTGTCAAAGTTATAGTCTAACACAGATGGAAAACACTAAAATGGGAAGACACCAAAATGGGAAATACTAATCTATGGTCTCCCATCAGGTACAGAGGGAGAGGTTCTCCTCTCAGAGATGTGCTTATCTGGATTCCTACTTACTTACTTACTTACTTACTTACTTATTCAATTTCCTTAGTTGTCCATCTAAATCCAATTGATTTTTGGATGGGCATCAGCCTACACCCAGGGGCAGAGAGGCTGGAATGGCCCTGATCATCTGGGACTGTCTGGTGGCATTCAGATGTATTGCTGCATTAGTGTCAAAAGCACTGAGACACTTCCTGGTTGAAAGGATTGGCCTGTGACATCACCAATGCCTTGAGGATGCTCAGTTGGGGTCTCCTTTCATGTCCCCAGCAGGAGCTGGAGCAAAGGACAGGAGCTCACCCCATCCCACAGGTCTTGAACATGGCTTTCTAACCTCCAACCCAGTGTCCTAACCACTCGAGCCAATGTGCATCTTTTCATAGGTACTGCTCCAGGTGATTGCTATCAGGCCCTTTAAGTTGGCCTCTAGAGATTGTTGCTTCTGTATCAGCTTCCCTGCTGCAAAGCAACCTATCTGACTGAACTCCAGGTCTCGGTAGCTGAGTTGGCAGCAAGTCTTAGTGGACTTTAATCTGACCTCTGGGTATGAAAGGTATTGGCCAGGAAAGCTAGAAGCATGAAATTTGGCATTAACTAGGTTGTTAAGCATCTGTACCTCTTAATTGAACACTCATTGCAATTTTAAATATGCATTTAAATATAGTTTGAATAAAATGAGAATGGCTTCCTGTACTAGCTATCCTCTCAGTCTGGACTACAAGAAATACTTGTAATATAATACTACACTTTAAATATTTCTCCAGTCACACTGATTGGAAACCACAAGTGTTGTACTTCTACAGCCTGGAGCATACAGATCAAACACTATATACTTAACAAAAACTACTCACAGTCACAAAATAAATACAGAATTTTTAGAATATACATATTCTAATTCTTCAGTAAATCAAGTCTGCTAGAATAATCTTAGTCAATGCATTTTTAAATTATAATGGAAGACTAATGAATGATTGTTTGTTCTATACCAATGAAACAGTCCATCCTGTCCCCAGCATGATGACTTTTAATATCTGTTTCTTTATATCCCACCTTTATTACATTTATAAATAACTAAGGTGGTGAACATAACTAACACTCCTTCTTCTTTCTCTTATTTTCCCCACAACAACAACCCAGTGAGGTGGGATGAACTGAGAGAGGATGACTGACCCAAGGTCACCCAGCTGACTTTTATGCCTAAAGCAGGACTGGAACTCACCATCTTCCGATTTCCAGCCTGGTGCCTTAACCACTCAAGCAAATTGGCTTCAGAAGATAATAATACATTATAACTCCTCTAACTATGACAGCCACTATGCTTGTTTGGAATGATGGGAATTGCAGTCTGGCACATTTCTAATGCATAAAACCAGTAAAAGCTACACCATGCCAAGAGATTTCTACACTAGAATTTTCCAGGGATGATATCTTATCATTTAAGTGGCCTTCACACTTAAAGACCAATGGGAAAGAATCTCTTCTCTTCTCTTCTCTTCTCTTCTCTTCTCTTCTCTTCTCTTCTCTTCTCTTCTCTTCTCTTCTCTCTCTCTCTCTCCCTCCCTCTCTCCTTCCCTCTCTCCCTCTCTCCCTCTCTCTCTTGCAGTGGGTAAATAGAGAAGTAACATCCCTCTATTTTCTGTCTCCAATTGTCAGTATTACACCATCTCCTGAAGTCTGGAATAAGAGAAACCAGATCCTGTCTTTCCTCTATGTGACATTATTTCAGGATATGAAGAGTGCTATCATATCCCTTCTTGTTTGTGTTTTTTCACATAGGAACATATGCAGTTCTTCCGATGTTCACAGCACAGAGAACATAATGGAATGAAGCCTATTCTTTTGTGGCTGAGAATTAGCTGATATGAATATATAAAAGACCAGGTAGCCAAATACCTGTTTTATGGCTTTAATCACCAAGGATTATTCTACAGATTAGGAATTTTAGACCTAAATCAAATACCTCTTAAAAACCGCATGCTTACGGTTGTAAATATAACAGGTGAATGACATGATTTGATTTTCTCAACTTTAGCTGTCTGTCCAGACACGATTCCTGAAAGTGTCAGCCAGCCATTGGGGGGCTGAAAGTGATGTGAGTTATGGTTTCAGATACATCCGGAGGAAGGATGAGTGAAATTCATGTTCAGAAATATTCAGTACACAATGCCTAGAGACATCTAAGAGATGGTTACATTGTAGTTCTCTGCTGAATGTAATTTCATGGCAAACTCAGATGTTTAGAGTGGATGTAGAGCTCCATCTTTTCCTAGTCTGTTAAATATTGTTGCAACACTTAGGTCATTTCCTGACATGTATTCCACCCATCTTCAAGTTGGCAGAAAAGCACATAAAGCATGAAAATTTGTCCTGGTCTCTTGGTTGAATTTGATTGTGCTTTAGCCAGCCATAAGTCCAGGAGGTGGTGCCATGATTACAGAAGATTAAATAGAAGACTGTGTTATATAAAGCATTAAAGACCCACAATTGGCCTAGCAAAATTATTTGACATCTACCCTGTATACTGAAATAATGTCATTTCATTGCTGCCTGAAGTTGGATGCTATCTTTTGATATCAGCAGACATAATACAGCAAACATAATGCTGCAAAGTCCTTGACTTATAACCATTGTTTTTGTGACCAAAGTTTCAACAGCACTGGAAAAAAAGTGGAATGGAATGGAATGGAATGGAATGGAATAGAATAGAATAGAATAAATAGAATAGAATAGAATAGAATAGAATAGAATAGAGCTGGAAGGGAACTTGGAGGTCTTCTAGTCACACTCCTATAGTTTTTCACACTTACAGCCATTGCAGCATCCCCATGATCATGTGATCAAAATTTGGACACTTGGCAACTGGCATGTATTTATGATGATTGCAGTGTCCTGGGAACATGTGATCACTTTTTGTGACCTTCTGACAAGTAACATCAATGGAAAAGCCACATTCACTTAACAACCATGCAGCGATTCACTTAACAATTGTAGCAAGAAAGGTCATAAAATGGGGCAAAACTCTCTTAGCAATGGAAATTTGGGGATCAGTTATGGTCCTAAATTGAGGACTATCTATAGCAGTGGTTCTCAACCTTTTTAATGTCGCGACCCCCAACCGGTCGTAAGTCGAGGACTACTCAACCAGTCGTAAGTCGAGGACTACTCAACTGGTGCAGCACCGTTTGCAGAATGGGACTTTTGGCGGGCTCAGCAGGGCAGAGACAGCCTGGACAATTCCTATTGGCTTTCAAAAGCCAATAGAATAAAAGAGAGTAGCACAGCTAAGGAAAAGGGGGGGGGGGGGAAATGGCAGGCTGCATTGTTTGGCGACCCCCGTGAAATGGTCGTTCGACCCCAAATGGGGTCCTGACCCACAGGTTGAGAACCACTGATCTGTAGAGTAAGTCTGTGTCTCAATTCGCCTTGTAACCTCCTACAGTAACTTCACAGTGGTCCACAAAGAAAAAAAAAACTGGTAGGGAAAGAGCCTTTAAGGCAGTGTTTCTCAACCTTGACAATTTTAAGACATGTGGACTTCAACTCCCAGAATTCCACAGCCAGCATTGCTGGCTGTGGAATTCTGGGAGTTGAAGTCCACATGCCTTAAAATTGTCAAGGTTGAGAAACACTGCTTTAAGGAATTATCACTTGTCATGTACAGAATAAGCAGTACCCAGCTTTGCCTATGCTTCCCCCCCCCCATCATTACGTTTTAAATTAAGTCTTTCCTAACTGGCATCTTCTCGAAAGTATTTTGCACAAGTGTTCTTCCTTTCCTGGGCAGCAAAGGTGGTACCGTTAGTTGGTTGCAAAATGGAAGCAGTTTTTATATACACTGTTACTTAAAACAAGGCTGAGATGGAAACTCTGACAGTAGCAAAGTTTAAGGCGATGGTAAAAACAGGGGATGCTATAACAAAGCATTCCTGAACTGATGATATCACTGTTTGAACTGTAGCCTCGGCTGGATATGGGTGAGTGCCAAATATTTGGAGGAATTATTAGGACTGAGATTCTGCCTAATAACCAGTGGTTATTTATGGTCTTCTGAAGAACAGTGCACTCACTCTGCACCCTGATTTTAATCTCTAGAGCTGGCCATAAAAAGCAGAAAATTATTGTTCAGTCACCAGCTCAGCTTCACCCAGTTGCCCAGATGTGTGTTGTGATTGGCCATCCAGCTGCTCCAGGAGAATCATGGGCATATGGAGTGTGATGTTTGGGTTAAGGGGAGGCATCTGACACAACTGTTGGAAAGTGTAGGCTGCACCCCGATTCAGTGGAGTGTGGTGCCAAACTCTTGTTCCTTGTTTGTCAGTTTCTTAAGCCTCCTTCATGTTTTCCAACTGTTCCTTCCCAGACACTCCTTAAGGAGTTTGGGCCCCCAATTTTCTCAGCTCAGCTAAGGTAAAGGATGGAGCCAGCTGCAAGGACACAAAGCAGAATGCAAAATAAAGAGAAGCTGAATACATTTCATAGCCCACTAAAGGGAATACGAGGGCGGGTGTTACAATCCATGTTTGTGTGTTTTCAGATGTGCAAGGATCTTTTTTTTTTTTAACTCTCTAGGTTTCACAATGTGACCCCAGAGTAGGAAGGACAATGATCAAGTTCACTGTAGCCCATTTAATCGCATCTGTTATTCAGAATGTTTCTGCATCTATTCCAACTCTGCAATTAAATCAGTAGACCAGTATTTCTCAACCTCAGTGAGTTTAAGATGGGTGAACTTCCACTCCCAGAATTTCCCAGCCAGCAGAGTGGCTGAGGTTGAGAAACACTGTGTTAAACCATGTGTCATTGAACAGGTAATCTTTGTCAAGTAGTCTTTGTAAGTCGTGACAATCGTAAAAGGTTTATGACCTTTTTGCAGCATCATTAAATGAATGCCATGGTCATAAAGTGGCCAATGCGGTTGTTAAGCAAATGTTGCAGTAGTTGAGCAAACCAATGGTATGCTATGAGTGTGGTTTTGCTGCAAACTGGAAGTAAATGCCAGTTTTCAGCAAAACCACTGTACAACATGGTCACATGACCATGGAATGCTCAAATGGTTGCTGAATTTGGTCCATTTGATCCTGAGAGGGCCCAATTGTAGATATTTTGAATCCAAATTGTAAGCAGCCCTCAGATAAGTCCAGTATAAGTTTGAACGGTTGCTAGGTGACCAGTCGTAATTCGAGGACCAACTGTGTCTTGCGTGGTGTACTGAGCTCATAACTTCACTGCTTAATGTGCAGGCTGGTCTGAAACTGAAATTAGTTTCTTTATTCTTGCAATTTTTTCCACATGTAGCAAACGTTTGTTTGATTGCTATTGCCAATAAAAGGGTCTGGGTTTGATTCTTATGTGGTTTAATGATACTGAACTTTCTTTCTTTCTTTCTTTCTTTCTTTCTTTCTTTCTTTCTTTTTTTTTCTTTTTTTCTATTTTTGTACAGTACTATTGGAATGTTTGTTTATTCATTTATTCAAGTTGTATGGCCATCCATCTCAATAAATGACTCTGGGCAGCAAGCCAATCTTCAAATAAATTAACAATTCCAACTACAATTTAAATTAAATTAAAATACACAGCAGCTGAGGAAGATATCACAATCAACAGACACTAGCACAGCCAAGAAACAGCGCCCTTCACTCATTTGGGACCCCAGGCCCAGATCCAGAACTAGTTACAGGGTATCCCAATATCTGAAATAAGAATGTTCCAGAAGGTGGGCCTTAGGCATGAAAGCTGACTGGATGACTTAAGGTCAGTCACTGTCTCTCAGCCCACTCACCTCACGGGATTGATGCTGTGGAAAAACAGGAAGAAAGAGGATTACGTATGTTTGCCACCTTGAGTTACTTATAAAAATGGGATAAAAATCTAATAAATACATAAATAAATGGGGTTCCACTGGGACCCAGAAATTACCCATCTTGCCAAACTGGATCAGACAAGTAGAAACAACCAAGGAAAGATAGTTCTTCAAGCAGCCTGGTCCCATGCTATGAAGGGCTTTCAAAGTGACAACCAGCACTTTGAATTGCACCCAGAAGCACTGGGTGCCAGCAAATAAATCAGCTCACAAAGTAGTGGTGATACATGGGCTGAGTAGCCAGCACCACGTACGCCATTCTGCGCTAGTTGAAGCTCCTGAATGGTCTTCAGAGGCAGCTCCATGTAGAGCACATTGCAGCAGTGCAATATTATTGCAAATCTTCTGTGTGCAGTTCTTTTGGCCTCCAACAATATGTTAATAAAGTTATGGGTTTTTCATAGCATCTGAGAGATGATGGATAGGCAATATGGAGAAAAGCAACTCAGCTATATGTACAAGGTGAATGGTACAAAATGAACACATATAGTTAAAGGTAGAATGAGTTCTATTGTTGTAATCTGCTTCTACCTGATGCAGGCAGTATTTTTTGTTTCATGTGTCTCCATTTTTAAAAAACAACAACAACATACATTTTAAACAATGTGTTTGCATCTTGGAGAAACAATATAGATTTATCCTATGGATGAAATGATAACTGGTGAGGGAAACTAAGGATACCCAATGCCATGTCACAGCTATGAGATGTTGTGTGATGCTTCAGTCTGTCACAATTAAAGGGAGCATTACTTTGATTCATGGCAAAGATATACATAGCAGAGTAGACAATTTCTTACAATCCTGATTCTGATCTTGCTGCATCTCAACTATTTTCAGCCTAAGTATATAGCCAAAACTGATTGTCAGGAAGTCTTTCCAAGCCTTACCCAAAGATGCCAGATACCAAATGTGGAATCTTTGACATGCTATTTACCAGTGAGTTAGAAGTCTTTATGTTTGGTATTAAGAAACAGGTGATTGATGCCTTCATCTTTAAGGTAGACTTAGCAAGTTAAGTCCAATTTATTTCACCTATGATAAATCTGTAGATGAACTTTGCTTCTGATCTATCTGTAGGGGAACTCCAAGGATGTGCTGTTTCCTTATGGCGGAAGTCTAACATTTCCTGCCCAGAAATAGGTTCTCTACCATGAAGAATAGAATGTTTCATAAATAAACAGAATAAATTCTCCCCAGATTTCATGACCTTTGCCTCAAAAGTGGCAAAGTGGATCAGTTATTTTTCCAAAATGATGGGCTAGTTGTGTACTGATAATGCTTTTATATGTGATGGATAAACTTTAACCATTAGCAACAGACCGATGGACCATTCCCTTCTATCTCTAACACACACATACACAGAGACTAAAGACTAAATCAGTTTAAACACACACAAACCTTTTTCTCTAGCAGCGATGGTACCAAGCACAGAGGATATAATTGATTTCACAAGATGGTAAATAAAGACAGTACTTAAGTAAAACAGGAGTTGATGGTAACCTGAGGAACTATGAACTATGCCACCATTGATAATTTGCTGTTAGAAGGATTCAGAGAATATCCCATGCTGCCAGCATCAAAATTTCATCAAAATGATCTGATTTTGTCAAATCTTTGTCTTTGTGACCCTCCTCCTCCTCCTCCTCCTCCATGCAGTAAGTTATTCTTCTCTTTGTATCTTTTGTACAGAAAGAAATAAAAACTCAGTATAACAGCGGACAAGCTTCCTGTGAATTGATAGCACTGAAGACTGAAGGTACAGATAGTTATTAAATATTTTGATGCGCTTCCATTTGAAAAATCACCAAAGGATACCTTTGTTTTTGTAGAACTAGGGGCTTTACATAGAAAGTTCTTATTATTTTGGGAGATGAATTCATGTGGAGTAATATGAGAATCTGCTCTTGATGGGTATAATTGTTGAGCAGAGATCATACCTTTCTCCCCCTCCTAATTCATTCAATTTGATGAAAGTAAAATTGTTCTCAAAGAAGGGGATTTTGGTAAAATTGTCATGGATAATACGAGTGTCATATTGTTGTCTTTATTCAGTTACGAAGTAGCTAAAGATGTGTGTATATCATCCAATTTTCTCTCCAATGGTCTGCTCTCTCTATGGTTTCCCACACTTCAATTAAATCCTAAGGAAAAATATCAAAAGGGAAATATATTGTACAGTACATGATCAAGTATAGCTATTTCTGCAGAGTATGGAAAGTATGGAATAAACTGGGCTTTTATAAATCAGCATATTATGATCTTCAAATATATTATGCCCTCAAATATCCTCCTTCCATGCTAAAAAATAGAAGAGTGGAGATGGCATTGAGCCTATATTCCTGCTTTTCCCCATTCTTCCTCCCACAAAAGCCTTATTGGACGCTCAACTCAGCATTGAGGAGTTGCAGAATAAAAGTGATGACACGAGTCTACCAGCTCTTCCTCCCTATATATGTTTCCCTTGAATGGACCCATTTCACAGATAAGGGACTGTGAGTTGTAGAACTGAAGCTATTATGCATAAATATTTACCGAGATACCAAGTATTCTCATATCCTTAGCATCAAGAGAATGTCAACTCTCTTTTATTGTATATCAAGAAATACAGGGTTACTGTCTTCCTTCAGAAGGGATTTAGGGACTACTAGACAACCTATGACCTTGGGTCATATTTCCTTATTCAAACAGAGAAACAAAATGACCAAGGGCAGGCAAAAAAACAAAACAAAAAAAAAACAGTGGGAGTGAGATGACTTCTGATTTCCTGCTGGCTTCCCTATTGAGTTTCCTTGTGGGAATCTGGCAGGGAGCATCAGAAATCCCTTCCTTTCCCTACCCATGGAATGGGGGAGGAACAAGGGATTGTGAGATTGGCTGGAAAACTGTCATGAAACTTTGAAAATGAAGATCACACAACTGCAATAGCAGTCTAGCAGCAGCTCGTGGCACTGAAATAGCCACCACGTTCCCACATATCATACCCTCAGGAATCATAAGTCCTGGATTTTGGATGCATTCTGTAAGTTAGTCCATTTAATGTACCTTGGTTTAAAAATGGTTGCCCAGTGATGCACCTTTTTTCCCCAGTTAAAGGCCATTACGAGAGATTGAATAATATACAACCAGAATAATGATTGGCTGATACCTGATGGATATAAAGCATAAGAGATTTTACCAAATAAATTTTGTTCAAACTACATTTGCTCCACATAATGTAGATAGCCCATTGTTCTGTACCCCTGTACCCTCACCCATTATCTAAAAATGCCTCAAAGATTCACAAAGTCATTTGTGGCTCTTGACATAGCATCTGGGAATTGCAATCATAATAAAACATCTCCCTTTGTCTCAACAGCCTGTAAAAAAATAAAGGTAATTTAGGAGCCTTTGGTTCTTTGCTACATGTGAACCATGTGGTGTCCAGCATCATAAATATGTATTTGATTAGAAACAAATAATGGCATTAAGTAATATGTCAAGACTTGGCAATCATCTTCTCCTTGATGTTCCTGACTAGTCATGCACTCTCATCTCTGCAAACAAGTTGTTACTTTTTAAAATGTAGGTTTTTCAGACCTAGTAACATATCAACTCCAAAGTTACTAGTTTAAACCTCTTCAACTTGCTGAGAAAACCTTAGGCAACTATTTATTCTTTATTTAGTTCATCAAGCTGTGTATGAAGCGGCTTTGACTGTTTCCTTTTCTTGTATTCTCCTTTCCCACTTTGCTCCAGTGTTGCTTTTGTTGCACTTATAATTTACAGGTTCAAAGAAATCAAATTCTACCTTAAAATCTGGGGAAATATCTGGCATGGAATTGCCTATCTTATACCAAGTGCTGTGTTAAACATTTTGCATATAAATAGCTCTGCAAACTAGATATCCCAGGCTTGCATAAGGAATTTGCAGAAGCTGAGAGATAGCTTGTATATTTTCATGAGCTTGATGGCGACTTAAGAAAGACTTTGTCCTAATATGGACACAGAAATGTGGATCTTGTAGAAAGCAGATGGACTCCATCTATAATAAGCTGAGTGTACAACTGATTTGTTGTGATCCAGAAAATGATGCATGCATAGGAGATTGGCATATATTAACCCTCTTCTTACAGAGTGGGACATAGCCTAATAGAGCCTTTTTTGTGGCATGCTATTTACAACGTAACCGTAAAGTTCCAACAATGACTGGCGCACCTGTCTGAAGGCAACAAAGAATTAGTAACAGCGGCTGGGTATCCTTAAAAATACAGGTAGTCCTCGACTTATGATAGTTCATTTAGTGACCGTTTGAAGTTACTATAGCACTGAAAAAAGTGACTTACGACCATTTTTCACATTATGGCCGTTGCTGCATCCCCATGGTCACGTGATTTACATTCGGATGTTTGACAACTGATCCACATTTTTGATAGTTGTAGTATCCCGGGGTCATGTGATCACCTTTGGCAACCTTCTGATAACCAAAGTCAATGGAGAAACCAGATCCACTTAACAAATGTGTTACTAATTTTGCAACTGCAATGATTTGCTTAACAAATGTGGCAAGAAAAGTCATAAAAGAAGGCAAAACTACACTTAGCAACATAAATTTTGGGCTCAGTTGTGGTCGCAAGATAAAGACTACCTGTAGTCTCATGTGTAACCTAAATTTGATTTTGGTGTTAACTCTGTTTGAGAAAATGATTTCATGTGAGTTCTTATGGGTAGGATATTAATCCAGGATTGTATGTGACCATGATTATAACCTGTTCTGGTATTTCTTATCATAGGTTTAATTATTGACTTTAGTTACATTATTCAAAATAAGGATAAAACTTCTCAATGGTCAAAAGCTTGGGCAGGTGGGCTGGCTGAAAATTCCCTAGATATTTCCAACCCAATCAATCACTGGGGGAAATAAGCAACCTTTGGGAGAGGTGAGCTTCCAACAGGGATTAAAAAATTGGGAGGGATTCAAAGAAATGCTTAGAGACCCATTGCAGAACATGTTGGCACAGTTAAATAATTTTAGGTTCTGGAGGGAGTTTTATGCCTTCCCTGCCTTATTAGCTACATGTACTAATGCTCAAGTGTTCTATCAAGTGTGCTGTATTGAGGGGCCATTCTAATCACTTAGTTGAGTGGGAACCAGGATGTCTGCTCCAAAGTTATTATTGCAAAAACTTAGCAGAGTTTTCACAGCTACCTTGGGAAGGAGGTGAGGGCAAGAGTTGAAGAAAACGCTTAACCTGTTATTCAAAGTTGCACTTCTACACAAGGAACGTCAGTCTGCATGCAACACACTGCCATTTGTTAAAACAAGCCAAGGCTTTAGGCATTCAGGATCACAAATCTACTTGGGAGGAGTGGTCTCCCCCCCCCCATCCAAAGTAGATTTTTGTGGGTACATAAAAGAGTGCTTGGATAGGAGTTCATAGTGTAAGTAAATGACAGTGCATGTGACTTACACGTTATACTACGCCTATCTTTTGCTCTAAAACAAATCTCTTTTAAACAAATATGGCTTTCCCAACAAAGAAGCAATACCAAATTGCAGTTGTTTAAATGAACAGCATTTAGCACTTATTGCAGCTCAGCCAGGTTCCTTACACAGTGGTGAATAATAAAAAGGACTGTAGCGAACAGATTTTGTGTTCATTTATAAATCTTGATTGGATTCATCTGGGATTTTAAAGAATCTCATTTCAAGCCACCATGGTGTTAGGTCAGAAGTGGTACTCCAGACAGAATTCTATATTCAAGGGCATCAGTTGATTTGATCAAAGACTTATCAATATCTATAGCTCATTCTTTGCTTATTCTTTCTGAATTATTTGGGAAGTTTTAATCCCTGGCAAGATGCATGGGAATCCAGGTTTATGTAACTCTCTTCCTATATTCTGCGCTGCATATAACATTAATAAGCCCTCATTAACCGCATAACAGATCAATATTCCTGTCTGTCACTGATTGCAAATGGCATGAGTACCTTGTTTTAAGGTCCTCCAGCAAATTGTGCATGTACAGAAATGAACATTTGTTACTTTCAGTTTATATCTGATGCTTTTAACAGGCTGTTCTAGAGGGACCCTAGACATTGTGTGTGACTGAACAAGCTGTCTTGCTAGCAGTGTCAGATATGCCAGAAGCTTCTTCAGAAATTCATGTTCTTCTGTACAGGAAGTCCTCAACTTACAACAGTGTGTTTAGTGACCGTTCGAAGTTACAATTGCACTGAAAAAAGTGACTTGTGACTGTTTTTCACACTTACGATCGTTGTGACATCCCCATGGGCACGTGATCAAAATTCAGACATTTGGCAACTGACTCATATTTATGACGGTTGCAGTGTCCCAGAGTCATGGGATCATCTTTTGCAACTTTCTGACAAGCGAAGTCAATGGGGAAGCCAGATTTGTTTAATAACTGTTTTACTAACTTAATCAACTGCAGTGATTCATCTTAAGAAGTGTGGCAAGAAAGATTTTAAAATTGGGCAAAACTTACTTAATAAATGTCTTACTTAGCAACAGAAATTTGGGGGTCAATTGTGACAGTAAATCAAGGACTACCTGTATTTATAGAATATGTAGTATCTGTTCCCAGAAACCCTTTGGATAACAAACTGGGCTTTTATAACAATGTTGGAGAAAAACAATAGCATAACAACCAAGATAGGGAAAGGGAAAAGAAAGCCACTTATATGTAATTCTTCTTTTCTCCCTTCTCCTTGAACAAGCCAACACAGATTATTTGCACAATGAAGCAGAAAAAAGGAAGGCTGCAAAGCTGGAGAAGCAGATGGAGGAGACCACAAGGCTCCAGCAAGAACAGCAGGAAGAAGAAGATTGTCTGAAGGAAGTTCACCATGCTGAGATTCACAGACTTAGACAGGACATTCAACTCCAGGTTAGAACTGCCTTAACCTGCCCGTTCAATATGCATCTAATTAGGTGTTCATGTATATATATCCTTTTGGTTTGGGATTTAGTTTCCTTCTGTTTTCTGCACTAATCAGATTCAGATAAGCCCCCAATACATTCCTTGGGGGCACCATACAAATACAGGATTTATATGGCTCCCCTTTTGGTGTCATCTGAGTAGAGTACTTTTATACTTGAAGATGAACAACCTTGTTATATTACTTCAGCTGGTTTAAATTCGCTCTTTTTGAAGACCACATGTATGAATTCACTTGGGATCATTAAAAAAAACACAAATAAAAATGTTCACTTCTCCCTGTACATTGGAAACCTCACCGATTTCACAAGTGCTTATTTCCTTTCCTGCTATTTCCCATTTTCTCACTCTTTGTGGAGAGTGATACTGCAAGAGGAATCTCTGTGGGTTTGCCCAAAGTTGGGAAAAGTTAACCTACTTCCTTTTTTCTATTTCAATTGAAGCTGTTCAAACTGAGGACAGTTAATTTTCTTCAAAGTGCAATGAGATAGTGTTGCTTAGGTAAATATGGAGACAAAGTTAACAGCTGTATTATTTGGCTCCTGTCAGTAAACCATGGAGCAGTTTCTGCTGATCGTAACTACCGGTAGCTGATTTACAATACCTACCACCAAAGACTTGTGAGATATGAGTATCATTATTGAAAATGAACTATACTATTTCTACCTAAAGCATCATATGTTGACAACAGGACTCATATAAAGCTAAGATCCAAATTCTGCCGCACTATGACAGGAACAAATAACCTCAGCAATGACATCAACAGATGACAAGCCTGTATTCATTTATTCTTTTATACATGGAGAGTTGCCAGTTTGTCTTGTATTGAATTAAGTGGAGCCCTGCCGAGAAATGATATAATATCTTACATTGGAAGTGAACATGTGTATTGGTCATCAAAATCGCAATATCCTGAAAGCAAGGTAGAACATTTCAGCTTTCAAAGGTATTCGAGGTAGCTGTACTTCTATAAAGGAATTATTTTATTTCAAATATAACAACTAAAATCTATAAAGAGATTCAACTGTATTTCCTCTGAATTGGATAGAACAGAAATGCTTATAAAAAATTACCTGTGTAAATTTGCTCACCAATATGAATAAATGTATCACACTAAAACACCCAAATAAACCACCCAAGACTTATGTAAAAATCTACTGTCAAAAAATTGATAATTACCATATGCTCAATAATGTCATGTTACATCATAGCAATAGCAATAGCACTTAGACTTATACAGTATACCTTCCCATAGTGCTTTACAGCACTCTAGGTGTTTTACAATGTAAGCATGTTTTGCATATTGCCCCCAACAATCTGGATCTTCATTTTACCAACCTCAGAAGAATGGAAGGCTGAGTCAACCTTGAGCCAGTCAGGATCAAACTCCAGACTGTGGATAGAATTAGCCTGCAATACTGCATTCTAACCACTATGCCACCAGGACTCATGTCATCTCCTTTAATTTAGGCTATCTAATTCAAAATGATTCTGGGTGTCATTCAATATTAAATAAACAGATAAAAGATTAATTGACACAGAAGACTTGGCATACTCCTACAACAGCTCTCCTGAGGATTCTTCTATCTAAATTAGCCCAAGTTCTGAGAGAAAAGGACTCTTTCTAAGGCAGTGGTTCTTAACCTGTGGGTCGGGACCCCATTTGGGGTCGAACGACCATTTCACGGGGGTCGCCAAACAAGGCTGTCCGCCATTTTTCCCCTTTTCTTTGGCCACGCCCCTGGCACCCGGTGATGTATAAGTGGTTGGGGGTCACCACAACATGGGGAACTGTATTATGGGGTCATGGCATTAGAAAGGTTGAGAACCACTGTTCTAAGGACTTTGAGTAAGGTAGGGTTGGGGACCATATAAATCTCAGTGGAAACAATGTTCCAGAGGACCGGAGGATTAATGGAGAAGGAGTGATTCCTGGGACCCATCAGATAACATTGTCTTATCGATGGGTCCCAAAGCAAGCTAACAGTGTTAGATCAAAAGGCTAGGCAGATGCTATGGAAATAGATATTTCCTCAAATAGTTAGGTCTTATATTATGAAGATATAAGATATCATCCTGTCTGCCACAGGATGTTTATGACAAAGGATTGTACTCTGCTACTGTATTCCTTCTCACTAATATTTGATAATGCAAGTAACCATATATATCACAGCTTTAATAGAAAATAAAATAAATTATCTTGAGAGATTGTCATCATATATAGAGTTCTGATTAATTTCAGTAGTGCGTTTCTGAAGAAAAACTTTTTGGACACCAGAGACCGGTTCCATGGAGAGAGGTTTTTCCACAGATCAGAGGGACTATAGATTTGCATGCTGCTTGCAGCCCACACATGGGGCTTTACTGGTTTGCACAGACTGGTTTCTGGCATGCCATGGAAAGTTATAGACTAGAACAGGGGTGTCAAACTGCCGGCCCACGGGCCGGATGCTTCATGGTGAAACCACACTCACCCCATTGCCAGCAATGGAAAAAAAGTCACAATATTTCACAACATGTCACATGACATTGCAAGTTTAACACACCTGGACTAGAATATCCTTAATAGCCACAGATAGTTGGTTGACTATGGATATGAACTAAACACTAATTAATCTATCATTTCTCATCCGTCAAGTCTGCTTCTTTATCTCTGTGCTATAGTGCTTTGTTAATAATCAACAATTTTCCATGATAAAAACACACTCTTTGCAATTGATTCTTTTTTGGCATGGGAATCCCACCCCCTGTACTTTAAAGCCTACCAAATCTGTTTGATCTGATGTTCAAGTGGAAGAATGCTTCTAACATCATCAGTCTCTATTCAAAATTCTATGCAAGTGTATTCAGATGCAGATTCTTTAGGGTTATTCATAAAGCTGCATAAAATTAAAATGTTAATCTGGCCACTCCCATTTCAGTCAACTGAGGATTTGGGAGTGGTAATCTAGAAGAGACAATTTGACGGAAACTGTTCAAAATTCTTTTCGGATGATTATAATCAGCATGTTTTATGATAATAATGTATTTTTATTTACCTACAGGTTAACCTTTTATAGTTTTCCCTCCTTTAGGTAGAGAAGGAGGACTTGCAGCATAAGCAATTTTCTGAAAAATATGATATGCTGAAGAGAGAACAGGAGGAAACACTGCAAAGTAAGAGTCTGAAAGATGTTTATGGTATTTGTGACATTTCTTCTGTTTCTGACATTTTTTAACAAAGCATCAATGTATGCCACCCTGTATTATATATAACAAAGGCAGAACTAATAATAATAATCCAGATTAGTGTAAAACGAGTCTGTGGCAAGTCTCTGTCATTAAAGATGAAGGCTGAGAATGAAGTAACTATGGCTCCCCACATCTAGACAGCACCACATTTTATTTATTTATTTAAAACATTTATATACTCACCCCTCTTATAAACAACTCTGGGCACCTCTCAATCAAAAGTTCAAACAGCATAAAAATCATAATAACTCTAAAATTAAACATAATTAAAACATCAATAGAGTCATTGAGTGAGCTGAGTGGCCATAGAAATTGAATAAATAAATAAGTAAAAAAAGAAAAAAAAACAATAAAAACCCGACACCAAGTCAAACTTCTAATGTGCAGTTACCTATTCTTATCACTTTGGGGGGAAAGCTGGATCTGCGAAGCTTTATGGAAGGCTAAAAAGGCAGAGGCCTATCAAAGTTCAGGGGGGAGGGTTCCTTACAAATCCTTGTAATGAAAAGACACCCATCCTATGGCAATATTTAAAGAAAGGCAGTAGGAGATTGCTCATCTTATCTGACCCGGTATGAGGCATAGATGTCCTTTGGGGCTTCCCAAAGACATTGAGGATCCCTGCCTTGCAGTTTAATACTTTTTTTGAATGACAGACCTTTAGAAGAACAAGCTTCTGTTTACATATATGGTACCTGTTGATAATAATACAGATGCTATTTCTTTTCTTGATGGGCTTAGTTCTGGTGCTCTAACGCTGCTATAGTGAAGTTCCCAAGTTGTCCATTGGATCTACTGCCTCTCAGTGCTTTCCCTTTGGGTCCTACCTGTCACAGATAGTTGCACTTTATGAACAGCAGAATTCATAAGCCTTTTCTCCAGTTTTGTGGGAAGGATGCCAAAAGAGGAAAGATGGCTGAGTAACCAAAGCATAGGTAATAACCACAGAAACTCAGCAAGAAATAGCAGGAAGAATATAACCTTTATGAGCACAATTTTTAATGTCTGAGCACTTATCACCTCTAAAAAAGCTTTAATCATAATTTTGCTATGAAGAAAAAGATGCCTACAGATTTCTCTCAAAATTGGTGATGCTTGCAGGAGACCCTTTGCTCATCACTGGTATGACATATTCCCAAACCAATTTGCCCTTATTCAGTTCTTGTTCTCTATAGATAGTCCATATTCACTAGAGATGTGCAATACTTTAATAAATGGCTCATCCTATTTTTTCAGTGCCTTCTGGCTCTTTGTCCATACAATTTCCTAGGCTCACTTTGCTTACTCCATCTGCCTCCTGTATGTGACTCAAGATGACCGATTTGTCAGTCACTACATCTAAAGAAACCATGAGTACATAAAAATGGAGCTTGTGCTTTCTCTTGTTTGTATTACCTGTTTGATCTTTCTCTTGCAGAACTCCAGAAAACACATGATCAAGAGAAGCTGTTCCTAACCGAATCCTACCAAAAAACTCAGGCATCTTTGCAGGTAACAGTTTCTCTGCTTCAGGGAAATAGAAAGGGTCAGGATTCAGTACAGCGGATCAATATGGCAGCAAAAAAAGGCTATCCTTACCCCATCCCATCCCCAGCCTAGCTCTAACACAGTGACAAGTATGAATATGCATATATAAATTGCTACCAGTAAGTAGTCCTCAGTGAACAACCATTTGTTTAGCGACCATTCGAAATTAGGGCAGTACCGAACAAGGAGGTTTACCATCTATCCTTGAGGTTGCAGCCTTCGCAGTGTCCCTGAAGTCACATGATCGTGATTCAGGCATTTACTAACAGGGTCCCAGCGTCCTGCAGTCATGTGATCGCCATTGGCAAATCTTCACTGCTGGTTTCTGATCAGCAAAGTCAGTGCGGAAGCCAGCAGGAAGTTTCAAATGGCGATTATGTGACATCAACTTAATGATTGTGAGGGATTCACCTAATGACCTCAACTGGAACTGCCAATCATAAAGTTGGCACACCCCATTACCTAGTGATTAGATTTCCCAGCTCTAATTATTGTAGTTAACTGAGAATAGTATATGTTTGGGTGCTTTGTGAGTGTAAATGTGATATGAAGATTTGCATTTTTGGAATGATTTGGAAGCAGGGATGGCACTGATGCCTCTTAGGTTTTGGTGCCCTAGACCAGTGCACCGTATAGGTAGTCCTTGCTTCACCAACGGCCTAAATTAGCAACCATTCAAAGTTATGAAGATAGGAAGAAAACAGTTTTGCAACCAATATTTGCATTTACAATCATTGCAGTAATCCCATGGTCATGTGATCGCCATTTGGACACATTGCAACCAATGTTGCATGTCCCATGGTTACATGATCACTATTTGCATGCTTCCCAACTCACTTCTGGCAAGCAGAGTTAATGGAGAACACAGAAGTTAACACTGTAAGCTGCAGTCATGTGATGCATCAATTTTGAACTCTGTTTATAACAAAGTACATGGTTGGGGTTCTTGAATGCATGACAACTGAAAAATCTGTTGCTAAAAATTGAAATATGGCCTCAGAAGGTTATTGTTAATAGCAAAACTGACAGACTTGATAAATCAAATTTTGCCTAGATAACCATGTAAACTGCTAATGTATTATTAAATATATTACTTTTGAAGCAATCGCCTATCTGCCATGACAAAGAAAGGAGCCATCATGCCATTAAAGTTGCCTGTTGGTAATTACAAGACAGAATTCAGTAAATCATAGCGAAGTATAATTGTCTAATAATGATAAAATTTTGATCTCTGTTTTCATCTGCATTGTTCTATCTGGTATCTTCCCAATGTGCCTCCTGGTTGGTAATTATGGAATTGCACTTTTGTACTTCTAGAGAACACAGTGTTGGGGGATATAAATTGCATCATTCTAAGATATATTGCACTTTGAGGAATTGGTGACCATGAAGCTAGCTATAGGTGTGTGGAGGTAGAAAAGTATTATTGCTATTCTGTTGTTGTTTGGAAACACCAACATCCTAATTAATGGCCTATGGACTGTTCCAGAATCTTCTGCTCATAATAAAAGAGAAACTGGGAGGTCTTGTGACATCACAACAATGGATGGATGAATCTATAACAGTGATGGCAAACCTTTTAGATACCCAGTGCCCAAACTGCAATCCAAACCCCCCTTATTTATCACCAGGTGCCAGATGGGTGTGGCTGCAGTGGTCATGGCAGACTGGGTGGGTGGGGCCTGGGCAGCAGGGGCCAGTCCCTCACCATCTCCAGGGCACGGCACGTGTCCCCATAGAGAGGGCTCTGAGTGCCACCTCTGGCACGCGTGCCATAGGTTCCCGACCACTGTGCTATAATATCATTGGCAGAGAAATGTCCCAAAACAGTAATGTGTTGGTATAGCATTCTGACTGCTATAGCTTCTGTAACAGAAATGGCAAAAGGAAGTTTTGCCCCAAATTATCAAGGTTCTGAAGTTTTAATAAAATAAAAAGAGATATCCAGTGCTGAAATTTACTCATTCCAGCACCGTGCACTGAGTGTGAAGAGCAGGAAAAATCCAATGAAAGTCATAAAATAAGACTAATTTGATCTATCTCATCTTTCTGCTCCAGGAGACCATTGATAAGCTGACTTCACAGCTGAAGTCCTTTCAGGAGAAAATGAAACGGGTAGAAGAGTCAATTCTGAGCAGAGATTATAAAAAGCACATTCAGGTAACTTTACACTGGGTGGGATGTCTTGATCTGTTTATTTAAAGAGAGTGAATAAGAGAGTCAAAAGAGCAGGGTCTTCTGAACATACCAAAACAAAATCACAATAAAAAAATTGATGGAAGGATACTCAAATGCTTTTGCTTTCAGCAGCCATTCTGCACTGTCAGGTCATAAGAACAATTATTTTTTCCAGTTCCTATTGCTGCTTGGTTTAGTGGGCTTGAAACTGTTTACAAATAGTCCTTGAATTGTGGCTAAATAATGTGGTCATAGAGCATAATATCACATAATCATACCACTTAGCAGTGGTAAACCTGCAGTCCTTTTTGCTATTGTCATTAAATAAAAATAGTGGGTTGTTAAGCAAATATTTTCTCCCAATTTCCTGCCAGCTTCCCACAAACAAACTCAGCACAGAAGCTGACAGGAAGTTGCAAGACCCAGGTGGCTTGCAAACAGGACAGAGACAGGCAAGTGGATACTACTGGGTGGGAGAAGGAGCAAGGGAGTGTGAGGGTGGCTGGGGAGGGTGTGCAAGCATACACAGATTGGAAAAGGACACACAGCAGAGCATGGTGGAGCTTGGGGTGACTGCTACTGGGTAGGGGAGGGTACACAAGGTTGTGCAGATGACCAGGGAGGTGTGGCACAAGCACACAGGCTTAGAAAGGGTGCATAGGGGGGAGAGACTTACCCAAGCAACATACAACCTTCTCCACCAGTTTCCACATCAGTTTCTGGGAAGCCAGCAGGGAAGGTTGCAAATCACAGTTACCTGATTGCAGGATGCTGCAACTCTTGTAAGTGCAAGCCAATTGTCAAGTTCCTAGATCGCAATTACCTGTCGGCAAGGTGTTGGTATGGCCAGAATTTCAAGGAACAATCATAACCACTATTCATGCAGTGCCACTGTAACTTCAAATAGTTGCTGAAAGAGTGCTCATTAAACAAGGACCGCTGCTCTCATTCTAAAAGGCTTAGGTCAGGGGTGTCAAACTGCCAGCCCACAGGCCGGATGCATCATAGCGAAACCGTGCCCACCCCATTGCCAGCAATGGAAAAAAAGTTGCTATATATCATGACATGTCATGTGACTTGCGAGTTTGACACCCCTGGCTTTGGTGAAGTGGGGATCATCTGGATCTCTGTGGGAATCTCATCCCAGAGGACAAGGGCAGAGACGTGCACTTCCAAGTCCTTATAGATGATAATAAAAGGAAATTGGAGGGTGCCAACCCTGCAGGATTGAATCAGCTGAGCAGATACTATGGGAAACAGCCAATCCCTCAAGTAACCAGGGCCTATGCTATGTAAGGCTTTATAGGAAGCAATCAGCTCCTTGAATCATACCTGGAAGCAAATTGGCAACTGGTGCAGCTCACATGGACCAACAAGGCATGCCCATTCCTGCTCTGGACTAGTTGAAGCTTAATGTCTTGTTTTGCTAGCTATTTTGACAACTTATACTAGAAAAAAAAGAACATAGCCCCTACAAACAAATAAATGCATTTCTCCCTTTTTTAAAATAAAAATCTTTAAAGGACTATGGGACCCCCAGCCAGTTCTGGGAGCAAGAACTAGAGAGTCTACATTTTGTCATTGAGATGAAGACTGAACGCATCCACAGCTTGGACAAGAAGCTGCTGAACCTGGAAATAGTGGTGGGTTACTTCTATCAATTCTAAATGTAACTGAAAAGACTAATAAAAGAGCTGTGCTGTGCTTAAAAAGAGAGAGAGTGAGAATCACCTTTTCTAATTTTGTGCCACTGGATACTGTGGAATAAAAAGATAGGAATATAGACAACTACCTTCCAAATGACCTTTTTTTTTTCATGACCCAAGTCATCTAATCTCACTATTAAAATGAAGAATGATTTGAGAAAGATGCAATAGGAATGGGCATTTTCACCTGTTTATGTATATGCACTGTTCCCAGTGGACTGTCAGTCCATCAGTTTTCTCTTCCTGGCCATTAGATAAGCATAGAAATATCTCACCCATCGGTAGTCATGTACCATTCCTAAGTAGGGATGCCTTATCTCACTCCTCTGATTTGTGGGGAAGTACAACAAAGCCCTTCCTTCTCCAGAATGAGCAAGAAACCACAAGCCATATTAGGATCCCCTTATGCAAACCTGCCATCCCCTCCTTGCCTTGGGAGAATAGCAGGAGCAGGGAGGCGGAATCTGGTCTCCTCCTACAGCTTCATAGACTGCCCTTTGCAAGACAAGGCTATGATTCACTTCCACTTCGACAGTGATACTTGTTTTCATTTTGCACAAAACTTCCCAAGTACAATAGTAGGAAGAAAGGACCAAGTGACAGGGTAAGCATCGAGTGGCTATGTTGACGGATCACTAGGTGTCTCAGTTCTCTTTGGGAGCAGATCCTTGTAGAACTCAAGGTTACATCACTAATAATACTGAATATGTTTTATTTATACTGGTAAGGATTCTTCAGGGTTATGAAGAGCCATTTTTCAGCCCTAATTGGAGCTGTTGGGAATTGGGAACTATATCTGGAACCTTTGACCTTCCCTAAAAATCATGTGCTTTTTCATAAAGTTACATGTTAATGTTTGGAGTTGTAATCCAAGACTTTTGGAAGGTGCATTTGAGCATGAAAAATACTTACAACCAGTAATGTTCTTCCGTTTCCTACAAAGGGCAAATGATTCCCAATTCTCTACAGATATGAGGGCAGAGATCAGAATTTTATTAGTGCACTTAATCTACAGTTTCCAGGATGCAAATATGTTTAGGATGGTCACATTCCCATAAAGTTCTACGGCTTGCTACTTGGTCTTTGTGTGACTGTGACCTTCTTGCATGGTATACCTTTGTTGTATTTGAGGTTTGCTCACCCTACCTGTATTCTTTTAGATGGAGTCAAACTTATTAGTTGAAGAGAAAATTAAAATTCTACAACAGGAAAATGAAGATCTCCAAGTACGGATGCAGAACCACATGACAGTGACAAGGTGGTGTCTTTACTACAGTGATAATCCTTAAAAGGGGGTTGGACTAGATTAGCAGGGGGTTGGACTAGATGACCTTCAAGGTCCTTTCCAACTTGATCATTATTATTATTATTTATTTGTTAGATTATCTTACCTTTAATACTTTATAAATAACTCAAGGATCCTATTTTCCCCACAACAAAAAAAACCTGTGAAGTGGGTGGGGGCCAAAGAGAGTGTTTGGCCCAAAGTCACTCAGCCAGCTTTTATGCTTAGGGCGGAACTAGAACTCAGTCGCCTAGTTTTTAGTCTAGTGCTTTAAATCACTAGACCCAAATTAGCTCTCATTCAAAAATGATTCCTGTTTGATCAATTTTCTGTATCAATGTAATCTGATGACTATGGGAAATGTTTTTATTCGACAAAGTCTCATGGCTATTGCACTTAGTAGCATTACAAACATGTGAAGAATTACTAAATGCTTGGGCAATGTTTTTTTTAAAAAAAGATCTTTATTTTTAAGAATGTATTATATGTCCTTTTCTCCCCAGTTAGTAATTTCTCCTAGTAAAGTTGAGTGAGTGTTTTGTGGCTTCCATGTGTTTTTAAACTGCAATCTTCCATTATTCCTCCCAACTAATAGACTAGCAGGACTCATACAACACTCTAAGCCATAATGGCATTATTCTGGCTTTGTCTTAAAGTGTTTTATGACCCCAGCCGCTATAGTTTGGAAATCATGGTTTATGGCTTATAGTGATGTATTCAAGAAATTATGATTAAGGAAATCATAGCCTAGCATCTTGTGGAAACTCAAGCTACATTGATGACAATTGAAGTTCAGTAACATTTGAGGAGCCACAAATAACAGTAGAATCTATAGGACTTTCTGACTCTGGAATTAACTGGGATTGCCATTTCTGTTGCCTCAGGGATCTTCCTCCAGAAAGCGAGGCTTGGGGTTTGGGGACAATGCAGAGTATCAGCAATTTTAAGGGATCAATTGGGCATCTTAAATATCTTTAAGGAATCAAGAACCGGTTGTGCTAATCCCCAACCCCTCACCAATGCAGAAAACAATAAAAATTATTAGATCCAATTAGAAAGACTTTGAAGGCCACAAAGCCTTCAAAGCCTTTCTAATTGGAAAGGCTTTAAACATAACCACTAAGCTGTGCAATTAGTACACCTGGTTTATATAGAACACGGGTGTCAGACTCGCCACATCGCGTGACGTGTTGCGATGTATCGTGATTTTTTTTGCATTGCTGGAGCTGGGGTGGGCGCGGCCTCCGCATGCTGCCACCAGCCTGTCAGCCGGCATTTGACACCCCTAACAGAGAAGAAGTAGCAAATCCTTGTAATGAAAACTGATGCATACTTCTTTCTTCCTATCTGTACAATGTGGTCTAAGAGCTGTAATCTTTACCATGCTTTAATAGGCAGCTGTCTGATGAGCTTCTGACCATTCGTGAGGCCCTGGAGAAGGAGACCCAGCTGAGGGAGCAAGCTCACCGAGAGAAAGAGGAGCTCTTGTACAGGGTGCTTCATGGCGATTCAGGCCACCCCCTTGCTATTTCTACTGAGACATCACTCATTGCCACATAGCACTTTGAGAGGCCAAAGACACTGATGTGGTATAAAAACAGAAGAGGAAAGGAGACCACCATGTGACTGTTTCGTCCTTGCATTCTACTCCAGAGGTGTTCAGATATTTTTTATCCCATGGACTAAGGTGGTCTTCAAGGGACATGCCACAGGTCACACTCCTCCCAGACAAATGAGGGCCAACTTAAGAAGTGGGAGCAGAGACAACATTCACATTAAATGAATTAAATAATTCCCATTATTTAAGAATTTTCCATTTCTGCCACATTAATAATTGCAATGTAGAGGGGATCATGCCGAAGGCTGGCAGGGAGGGATTGGATCCAGGTTGTATACCTCTGTGCTGGCCATGGTGTTTTAACCTAAGGACAATTCTTGTTGGGATTTTCTTTTATGCCCTTGTTCTTTGAAATCCTGATAAATGGGATTTTTTCATCTTCCTTTCAATAGTGGCCAATTTCAGTGCTAGTCAGGGAGGTCACCCTTCGGACGTTTTGTCATATATAGCAGTCAGGTCAGGTCTTTCTCTTCTTCTCCCAAGAAATAGTGGAGTTAACTACCTCATATAATAGACCTTGTGAGGGGGTAAAAAAATTAGAGAAAAAGGAGTAGGAATTACAAATACATTGGCACTTCACAGTCGCACAGAGATACTAGAGTAGATAAAATGAAAGATTTACAATTGATTTCAGCTGATGGAACTAGAGTTAAACCAAAATTCTAAAGCAGTTGGATCTTAAACCAGTGCTTTGTAAATTTGAACTGATTTGTAACTAAGTTCCCCCATTGCGTCTTTTTTCTGCTGTGTCTCCATGATATTTCTTCATCTTGTCCCTGGCTCATGTGTGACTCAAGCTTAAGTCATCCTTAGCTGTGCTGGGATTAAAGCAGTACAATATTTTCACCTTATTCCAATCTGGTCAAGGATGACCTTTCCTGTCTAGTAAAATCAGAGGACTAAATGAGTAGTACTTTAAAACTATGATAATTGCAAGACTGTCACGATAGAATTAGGATAGGAATTACCAGTGAGGCAACAACTTTATGATTTTCTACTCATTTAAGGATGGGCGGATAGCACTTAACATAGTAGTAGAGAAAGACCTTAAAGAAGAGGTTCTTAACCTGGGGTGACCGCATCCTCAGGAAGTGTGAGAGGGAATTTCAAGGGGTGCAAAAAAGTCATAATTATTTTTTTAGGGGGTGCAAATATTGAACATTTGCTAGGGGCATGGAGCATAGAAAAAATTGGAAACCATTGCTTTAATGCAAGATGTTGAAGTTTTTCCTGCCTCATGGGGTTGCTTAGCCTTGATCACCTTTCATATGGCTAAGAAAAGATTTTAAAAATTAACTCGGTTATGTGAGCTTGATTGTTCTGGATCTCCCCATTTTCTCTGTTGTTAGAATTATGATCAGTTACTGCCCACATTCTTTTATTATTTCACTTTCTAGAACAAAAAACTGGTTCTCACAGATTTGGAAGACAATGGGAAAAAAACATCATTTTAATTCATTTGCTTCTAGAATCAAACTCTTTTGTCTTCTTTGACAGGGTCTCTCTTTGCTAGTTCAAAATTTTGAGAATGGTATATTAGAAAGGTTCTCAAAAATTGAACAGAAATCGAAATTCTTATTGTATGACTGTTTTGTAAAGCTGATAAATGACAATGCCCTCTACTGATTGTAGGGGGGTGCTACAAGTTACATAAAAAAGTGATTGTCAGATTGGAAGAACTGCTATAGGCATGTAATAATTTAAATTCAAAGAAATTGGATGTTAAAATGTATTGTTTTAATGAAGAGATTAAATTGGTGTTTATTATAGTTCTAGTGCAATGTAGACACAGAATGAAGTGAATAAATATTGGTACTTAGTACTGCTATATATTCAAGGAAATCTGATATAGTTTTATCCTGGAAAAAAACATTACAAAGATTTAACTAACTTCTGAACTGCCCTCTAGCTAAATACAATGTTCTGTGTGCTACAAAATCTGATTTTGGAGTGATTTTCTCCAACATATAATAATTTCTATCAGACTGACCTAATTGTTCAGGGCAAAACTGTTCCTAGATCATGAGAGTAATCTGGTCTAATCTGCCCTGATCAGGCCACATATGGAATATCAAATCCAGTTGTGGCATTGCAGTTCAAAAAGAATATCATCAAACTGGAGCAGGTTCAGTAGAGAGTGATCAAGGTGGAGAACAGATAAAGGATCTTGTTATATTTACAAAGGGAGGGGAGATATGATACTAGCCTTCAAATATTTGAGGAGCTATCACACAGAAGAAAGAATGGATTTATTCTCCATTGCCTAATAGTACAGGATCATAACCAATGGATTAAAGCCACAAGGAAGTAGATTCAGGCTAGATAGGAGAAATAACTTTCTGACTGATGTCCTTTGGTAGAATAGGCTGCTGCATGAAGTGATGAGTTCTACCTCACTAATAGTTGGTCAGTTGTTAGAGATGTCTAGTGGATCCTGTATCAGCAGGAACTAGATGACCAAGTTGTCCTATGACTCTAGGAAAATTCCATAAACGCTCTCCTTATTCAACACCAGCACTTACCACAGGAAAGACTAATGCAGTAACTGATGAAAAATGTCCTGGGTAACATCACTCTGACCATTATTTTGTCTGGTTCTCTTGAGTTACCATATTGGCCAGCCTAGTTCTCAAGAAGTGAGTTTTGTAGGAACATCTACTGTGTTTTGCAGAATGAAAGATTTATACAAAGGAATGTACAGGCTTATGAACCATGGCACTACATTATGCCAGCAAACAATGGATAAAGGTGTCCTATAAATATTCAAGCCCCATTGAACATAGGATTGCAGCTTGCAAGACCAAGTCATATACCTGGGTTCCGAAATGATGAGGTAATAAAAGATAGGAATACCTTAATGAAAAACCAGCAGGTGAGAAGTCATCTCCAGTGCAACAGACAGAGTTTTGATCCCATTTTCATCAATCCCATTTACTACTGTAAACTGTGTTTTATTTTTCTGATCTTGATACTCTGGTCCAGGAGAGGCATTTGGTTTTGGTTCTTTGTTTGCTACAAGAGTTAAAATTGGGAATTTTTTTGCAGGGAGACATTTTCATATAATTGCAAATAAGTATGAAACACTGTGACATGAGTAATATTTGAAATGGTCATCATAGCTCCAATGCTTACAAAAACTCTGGGAACAGTTCAGATTACATAAAATATTTATTTAATTTCACTTTTATTATTTTTATGAATAATTTATAAAAAGTCACTTTGGATAGTGAGATGGGTGACATATAAATTTAATAAATAAAATAACTCAAAGCAGCAAACATACCTAATACTCTTTTGTCATATTTTCCCCACAACTCTGTGAGGTAAATTGGTAATGAGAGTGATTGGCACAAGGTCACCCAGCTGATTTTCATGCCTAAGGTGGGACCAGAACTCACAATCTCCTGGTTTTTAGCCTAATGCCTTAATCACTAGACTCAACTGACTAGAATCACTAGATCTGAAATACACAATTCCAGATAAATAACAGATGGCAACAAAAAAAGTATACTTTTATCTCCTTACTGCCATCTAGTGATCCAGATTTTAGCAGCTTGGTTCTCATAGCTTAATTATTTCCAGCAGTAGCCATTCAATCATATAATTGTGCCTTAGAAAACCACTTTATTAACAAGTAAATTTATGGCTTTATTGTCTATTCTGTACTTCAGCTAGAGATCCTTCAATTTACAGTATAACTAGTTACAGAACTGAGGTTTTACAAGGATAAATGGAAGTCTTATTCCTGGACTAACTCAGAAAAAGGCACAAATAAGCCACTGCTGTTTTTCCCTATATGTTTATCCAGAAAACCAGTGAATACAGTTCTTTATGAAAAATATTTAAAGAAATATTTGCATTTTTAAATATATTTTCTCAAAAAGTTCTTTGGACTTTTCCCTGAAATGCCTTTATTTAGTCCCAAATTATTTCTGTCCATATTTCCCAAACCAGAAACTCAGTTTTAATATTCCATCTATGAGCACTACTGGGGAGTGGACTGTTTTGAGGGAGTATTGCAGTCTTTCAATGTCTGCACTTCTGTGCTTATTAAGTGAAAATTGAATGTCACTGAATACATATATAGAATTGTCTGCTAGTGGGTTCTGGAAAGAACTAGTTAAACTAGAAAGAGTTGGCTGCAGCCTGCTTTTGTGCCTAAGTAATGCTGGAACAAAGCCAGACAATAAAATACCTTTGTTATATTGATGATGCAATCAAAGCCTTTGCAACTTTAATGATAAGCATCTTGTGGCAGTGTTGTGCATATTTGTCTGTATCTTTATCTATCTATCTATCTATCTATCTATCTATCTATCTATCTATCTATCTATCTATCTATCTATCTATCTATCTATCATTATCCAACTAATCATCTCACTTTAGCTCCCAAGAAATCCTTTGAACTAGTTTTTAGTTTTAGATCCAAAGAGGAAGAACAGATGCCTTAAGATATGCTACTTAGAAATGGTGGGGACAAATGATAAACGTAATATCAGAAATATTCATAAACGTTACTTTAAAATAGATATAGATATCTATTTTTCTTGTTGCATGAAATATTTTTTATTGAAGCACTCCAGAAATAATACTGTGATGTTTATGATTGAAAATATGAGGAAGGTAGTATTTGCATATTGGTGCAGCTAAAAGTGAGGGCTAAACTTGGTCTGATTTATGTTGAATTCTTGTAAGAATTGATAATGGTCCATTTCATGAAGTGCAACCATTTAGTAATGACAATACCTTCTATTCAGTAACAAAATAATATTTCTGCCCATTTCCTAAAAAAGAGACCCTCTCCTTAATGCAAATTCCAAAACCATAAGAAGTAGATATCGTGAAAAATAAAATAAATATCTTCTATTAAAAAAAGGGTTTGAGAAAGTGTTTCCAGAGACTGGAATTTTAATGAGCTATATATAAACAGTCAGCAAACTCTCTTATCCCTATTATTATCCCTACTATTGCTTTTCTTTGGGTTTTAAATTTATGCAAGCTGTTTGTGATTGTTATTATGAAAGACAGAATAATGAATTGAAAAATATAACTGAAGGCTCACATAAGACTGTAGATAAAACAAATGTGGATCATTGACAATGTAATTTTTTTCGTACCCTTATGCTGGTACCTGTAAGAAAAGGAAATTATTTAGGGGTGGGCTAACCAGCCAGCAAGAGCAGTTATTGCTTATTGTTGTTTTATTTTACTTTTAGCCATTCTGAGAAATCAGCCATATCATTATTCATGGATTACGATAGCCTTCTTTCATTTTTCAAAGAGAATAATGCCACAGAACACTTGTAGACCAAAGGTTTGAAAAAAACTATTCTGCAAGGCAAGCTCACTTCACCACCTACTTCCTGTCCTAGATAGCCCCAAGTGAAAGCAACAGCAATTTCTGGCTCTCCAAAACAGTACAAGGGACACTGCAGTTGTTTCTGGTCTGAAAGGATGCTGAAAAGGGTTGCTTGATTTGGGAGCTGAGGAGGATTTGAAAAATTGGAAATCAAAAACAAATATGTGTCCTTTTTTCCAACACTTTGGCCATCATATATTCAAATATATCAGCTGCCTCTACACTGAGAAGTGCCTAATCCTAGCTATGAAGATACCAAAATGATGAAACATTACAGAAAAAATATGTAAGGGGTAGGGAATTTACAGGATGATGTTCATGTTATTCAAGCTCCACCATTTTGATATGTGCATGGCTGGCTCAGGAATTCTGAGAGTTGAAGTCCACGAGTCATAAAAGAGCCAAGGTTGCCTACTCCTGACCTAGAGCTAGAGCTGACAACTGTAACAAAATAAAGGCACGGCACAGGTCAAGACAAGTCTGACAAACATACAACAAATCCTCCCCCCTCCCAAATAAAGACAAGAGGCACAATAAGGTGGAATCTGGAATTCAAAGCACCATACGAGGTAAACATGGCAGAACTGAGACTTGAACAGTTGTTCCCACATTTTTTTTTCTCAGGGAGGGAGGCCAATTGAGCCAGGCTGAACCATCTCCTAGAAGCACAGTTCAGCTACATTGCTCATTAGAGTCTATTCTCCTGTCCTGCCTACTTCTTGACTGGCCTATCTGACATGTGAAGATCAGCCCTCTGGTTCTATATGTTTAAAACATGCCTCTGCTTGGGACAGGGTTGGGTAAACTTCAGAATCCAAAAGGCCTGTTAATAGGTTCAGGTAAGGATTCTTGCAGGCTTGCTAGACCTGCCTGAGCAAGAGTGGAGTCATTGGTTTCAACACTGCTGCAATCACCTAGCTTATGAAATACACTGTATTTGAGATTGTTGTAAATTTGGTTCTTTACCCTGTTTGGCACAAACATTTCTGCCGTTTGGGTTGTTACCTTGCTTCTGTTGTTTCTACAGCTGTTTTCTTTTTACCATAATGACATCATCAGGAGATACTGAAGTTTCATTTTCTATTTTCATACCAGAATTTTGCACCCAGATATCAAACTGGCTACATCATGTCATTCTGTTGATTTACTTTATTTTTGTTTCCTGCTCTAAGGTCCTCTTTTTTTCCTAACCATTATTTTCTCAGCCTCCTGCTTTCATTTGAGGATTCAAAGGACTTAAGCAAGCCCAGAGGCTGACTAATGGATTTAAGCCTCATTTTTTAAAACATAGATCCATATGAGCCTCAGCCCCAGTCCACTGCAGAAGCAGCCCAAAGGCACCCTTAGCTCCATGTTCAACTGAGCTTCTCTCTCTTTCCTGACACCAATCTTGCCACAAAAGCTATTAAGGTTAAATGTCTATGGAGATGCTCAGTCATCCAGGTCGTAGTTATCCCAAAGATGCTTTTTTCACGAAGCAACTGGACTTTCTTGTTTTTTCTCTGAAGATGTTTCACTTCTCATCCAAGAAACTTCTTCAGCTCTGATTGGATGGTGGGGGATGGAAAGATTTATACTCCTTGCAGACTGCTGTTGATTTGCATTCTTTTAGTGAATCGTTAATGCTACTTGGAGGCTTATCTGTGTCATCAAGGTCACCTGAGTGGTGCAAATGTGTGTGGAGCCTTCTAGGAACTGTGATCTGTGGCAAAGTTTTTTGTTTTTGTTTTGGAAGTGGTTTGCCCTTGCCTGCTTCCTAGAGTTGAGAGAGAGAGGGATTTTCTTAAAGTCACAAAGACTTGAGATTTGTGCCTAAGGTGGGACTAAAATTCAGGGACTTCAGGTTTCCAGCCTAATGCTTTAACCTCTGTATCAAACTGGTTTTCATTTCTGTTACCTATTGAGAAATAGAAGTAAACGAAATAAACCATTCCATGCCATGGTTTCCTTAAAGTCATTTTTTAAAAGTGACATTTGAATCTGGGCTGTTTATTAAATGAGTCGTTTTCTCTAAAGACAAATCTTTGTTCTTCTTCCTCTCTGTGCTGTGACAAATTCCATAACCAAAGTAAATGAGAAAACCTGCAATACATTGGACAGCAATATCATTCTTTTCCTTTCAAAATGTAAAATAAATAGAATAACCCCATCACAAACACCCTTATAAAATAACACTTAGGGTTATATAGTCTATGGCTTACTTTGTAAGTAAAATGCTGTTATCAAGATTATCAAAGTTAATACCTCATCTCTGAGTCATACAATACAGTCAAAAATTGCACATAGTACTAAGCCAAAATGTGCCTTGTTTACTTTCAATTCCAGCCAGTTGTGGTTTGTCTAGTAAACCATGGTTAAACAATGGTTCACAACTCACTAAATCAAAACCTCAACCCAAACTGTAATAGCATAATAAGTTAATAAACTGCCTTTCTTCTGGTGCTTTGGGCTGGTAGAATCCTTATTTTATGAGTTGTATATGATTTGGATCTGATGTCTTATTGTTCTGATGCGGTGCAAACAGATTTCATTGAAAAGCATCGGTAATGTCCCAGTCAGATGCATTAACCAATGTTTTAATTTAAATTTTAAACTGCTCTATAACTCCAGAAACCAAAAAAAACATAGAATAGGGAGAAGTCATTTAGACAATAGAATCTATCTCCCTGCTCAATGCAGAAATTCACATTCAACCATCTCGGACAAATGACAGATTAGCCTCCATTTGGACACATCCACTGAAGGAGAATCAACCACCCTTCTGGTTAACTGACTCCACTGTCAACTAGCTCTTTGTAACCTTGAGGAACAGAAAGCGCTGCAACCAAGACAACAGTCAGATAAGCAGGAACGGAATTTGAGAAAGTGTCTCAGAATTGACCTCCCTTGTTCTATAATCCTTTCTTCTGTTAAAGAATAAGCCATAATTAGAATTTAGTAACTTCAGTGAGATAATAATCAAGAACTTTTGTCTTATCAGGTATTCATGGGAAACAGATGGACAAATCATGATTTATTGATTTGAAGCCTACTGAGTACATTGCTAAACTTACCAATAAGCAACCATACTGAGAACAGAACCCAGGTTTCATAACTCAGTTGGGCCATCAGGAAACTATTGACTAAGATACTGATGATAGGTAGGAATGGCAGGCATGGTACCTAAATTAATACAGATATTTAGGAATTAGGCTTCAATATAAGTGTGGCTTTCTATAGGCCTCATACAATATACCAACATTCCTTTTGAGATTCCCAGACTTCCAAAATGGGTGAAGTTAAAATTGTCTGATCTTTTTCTAAGGGTGAGAGGGTGGTTAATGGATGTTTTACGCTTTGCATAGACTTAAAATATCCAATGTATTTCTTAAAATCTATGCAACCCACAAAAAATCAGATCCCTTTTCCCAGGGGGGATTGTTGAATTTTAATGAAATAAATAGATGCATACATTTTTACAGTTAACTATTTCACCCTACAAATTTTCTCTGGTTTCCCCTCAAAAACAAAAAAAAGTATCACCTCCTATGATAAGTTCCCTTTTCTACTTCTTGTCCTTTTAATCATTAGGAGCTAAATGGGGGGGAATCATAATGGTCTTTGTTTCGGAAGAAAAAAGCAGCAGTTTATGAGAATGATTTTGCTGTATTATTATAAAATAAAAATAATAGAAGGAAAAAATAAAATAAAATAAAGGGAAAGAGTGGCCCTGCTTATTTTTTGAGTTTGCTCCTGGCTTGCTATATGAAGCTTAGTGCATTGTTCTGGCTCTTGAAATTTGTGCTTTCTTTCTTTAAGAGAACAAAAACATTTCTGTATTATGGCATTTAGTTAGAGAATATGTGGCTATAAATTCTTGACTTTGCCTGATCTTTTATACTTAAGCCAAATACAGCAAGATAAATTTAATAGGGCACATCCAGGAAAAAACAGGACTGGGAAGAAAAAAATGATCCTGGACTAAGGGAATGGTAGATCACTTGTATTTTGTCAGGAAAACTACAGTACATGGACACACCCATAAAATCATCAGGATCAAGTTAGATTAAAAAGAACTGAATTATTATAAAGAAAAAACAACTAATTAATTAAAGAAATTTTAGTGTATCAGAACTGAGCCAGAACAGGAACACCTCTAAGGAGAAAGCCAAGCATTTTACTAGGGCAGTGGTGGCAAACCTATGGCACGCGTGCTAGAGGCGGCACTCAGAGCCCTCTCTGTGGGCACACATACTGTTGCTCCAGCAGAGTTTGCCAGAGTAGCAAACACATGGCGTTTGGAAACGACAGGGCAGGATGTGAGGAGCAAGCGGCGTTGGCCCCCCAGGATGCCACGCTCACCCAGTCTGCTGTGACCACTGCAGCCATGCCCACTCAGTGGCCACCCCCCACTCCCCCGAGGGCACCTTGGCACTTTGTGATAAATAACTGGGTTTTGGGTTGCAGTTTGGGCACTCGGTCTCTAAAAGGTTCGCCATCACTGTACTAGGGGGGTTCAGCATTCCTCTGAATTAAACTCATGAAAATCTGCATATTGTAGAGGTGATTACAGAACTCCCATCTTATCCTGTCCTTATTTCAAATTACAGAACTCCTAAACAACATGCCATTATCACTATCACTCCACCCCAGTTCTTAACACCAACACTACCACTATGGGCACAGTTCTTCAAATCATTGAAGTAAATGCTAAACTATTGGAAGTGTAGAACAGCTTTGAATCATGAGAAGAACAAAAAAAAGAAGAGGCAGCTCCATTAAAAAAATGTACACTTTGATTAGAAAAAAAAGAGAAACAGAACAGACTTCAAAGAAAAGTTATTAGGCCTCCCCTTCACAGTTCTCTATGTAGCTAGCCTTCAGGAGATTCCATCCATCTGGACCTAATCTCAGCATTAACAAACTTAACTTACCCATGAAATTTCTTTTTAGCCTATCTCCATGTTGTTGTTTTGCTCCATTCTGCCATTGGAGCATCTTAGGGTGCATAAAACTTGTTAACTTTGTCATCCATTGGTTGAGAGTGAAGTCAAGTGACGGTAGTGATTTGAAATAAGGACAGGATAGAGATTGGTAATGGGAACAACAAAAATCAAACAAATTTGTTTCATTTGTAGATGCAGATTACTTCAATTAATGAATGGGTGGCTGCCCAATGTTCATACCTCATGCACATATTTGGCTTGCCAACTAAGTATTTTGCTGCTTACCATGAAATCTACTTTTTCCTGACTTTGAGGCTGTCTCCAGATGACCAGAGATGCTAGTAGAATCCCCAGCAAATTGGAAAAAAGGCAGACAATACACCACAGAGTTCCAGATGTCAAGCATGGCCATTTTGTGGCGGTCAGCACACACACAATACAGATGAAGAAAGCTGGATAGAACATGATCTGTGAAAAGCATGCAGGGGACAGGCACATTTTCCTCATACAAGACCAGACTACCCTATACATCCCTTTACATGCAATGGAAAAGCTCAAGACAGATTAGCATGACTGTTTAATCTAAAACCCTTTAGGAACTAGTAAAGCTGGTGTAAATCATTAGTTAGTTATGCCTTTTTTCTTTTTTCTAGGGTTATAGAGCTGTTTTGAATGTTGTTCAGTACACATATAATCTGGCTCTTTCTACTCCAAGTGATGGCTGTAATATTTACTCTGCATTTATGCATTTATTTGATGCAACACCTTTCTTATCTAATTTTTATATGTTCAGTGAACAATAAGCTCAGAGATAATGATGCCCAAGGGCATCAATATGGATGTTATGATTGGTCAAGGGCTAAATGAAGATGAACAAAACGAAATCTAGACTAGATAGGATGCTAGTGATCAGATTTTTATTAACTTAAAACAACTGCTTGTAATCTGAGAGAGCTTTTTGCTTTTAAACTGGTTAGATTTGGCAAGAGGAGATCACACACCATGATTATGTTTTCATTTAAAAAGCATATCTATAAAGTTTAAATGGTGTAAACTACAACAGTTAGCTTTCTAAGTGGAACATTATAATGTATGTGATTAAATCATAAATCTGCATACTTTTCTACACAATGATCTTAACTTTCAAACATTTTAAAGCTTAACTATATTCAGAAACCTGTTATAAAACAATTTGAATGCTTTGGTGGTAACATTTTGAAAATATTTCAAGATGTCTTTGTTATTTTCTATACAAAAAATAATATTCCCCTATTTTGTTTCAATTTCAGGGATTATATTGGACTAAACTTTTGCCTTTAGAAGAATAGTCAAGGGACATCTCTTTCTCTTCTCATATTGATTTTTAACAAGTTGAGTGCTTTTTAAACCTCTGTCTCCTTATTTTTCTATTTGGTATTTTATATTTTAGATGTTAGCTGTGTTGATTATTCAGTTGAACCCATGAATATGCTTGTGGACATTTTTAAAGATTATTTTAACAAAATAATTGGGAGGAGGGAGAGGAAAAAGCTGGCTATCTTCAAAACAAAATCTCTAATGTTCTTTTATTGATAAGAATGGCTTCAGGATTCCCATGGGCATCATTAGAAAATAAAAAAATAATAAAAAATAATAAAATAAAATAAAATAATAAAATAAAATAAAATAATAAAATAAAATAGTGGCTGCTGATTTAAAGAAAAGAAAAAAATATTATATCCTGAAGGGCTAGAGGTGGTGATAGAAAGCAACCAATTATCTAATGAATGTTTCTGACAGGTAATGCCCACTATTTTAATTAGGTAAGCCTTTCTCCATGACAGCCATTTTCTGAAGAGACCAAAAGCACGCTCTCAGAATTCTAAATGTGCCCAACACTCACCAAGAATAAACACTGTGTATGCCACCAGTCTGGAAGAGTGATGGGACGGAATTATATCAGGGTGTATTAGGAGGTCTATCCAAGCCATTCTGCTTACAGTTGTCTTTTCTATTGGGTCTGGAGAACCAGGATCAGGTTGGTACCTGCAAAAGTATTTAACAAAAAATCAATGGTGTCTTATTTCTGATGGAACTGGCATCTCCAGATGATGTCAGAAATATGTCAGAGCCATTGCCAATAAAATCATTTTCAGATAATTAAGAAGGCTAAGGGAGGCAATGGAGACCTATGAGCAAACTACAGCTTAGTTTTTGTGGTTTCAGATTTTGATTCAAATTCCTCACTAAAATTTTCTATGTAAGAACAAGACAGTTGGGTAGAGAGGGAAAGGGAGATGCAGAAATATGAAATTGCAAAGAAAATCTCCATGGGAGTAATGACCCTATGCTCCAGGAGCAATGCTCCAGGAGCATCAATGCTATTTATGGAAATTAACTGAATATGAAAAATAATATATTACATGATAATATATCATTAGCATTCTTCTAATATTGAGTCATTCTAAATTCAAAGAACTGTATGAATATCTGGAACTATTGACAATCATATATACGTTTTCAGTATTCTCATTTGGTACCAATAGTTACAAGTTCAGCTTATTACCTGAGAAGTAGGATGGAGACAGCAACTAAAGTGTAGGCCAGCAGTGTTCCAATAGACATAACATTAACCAAGATCTTCAGATCAAAAAGGACAGCCAGCAGTGCTGTGAAAACAGAAAACAGTGCCTACTGCAAGCAAAATCAGTTGAGTATTTTCTGTTCTTGTAGACATCTGTATAAGGACAAGATCTCTAATACTTTGCCAAAACAGCTCTTGTAAATGCTTGTCATGGTTTCAGTCCCTTGAGTTAGAAATAAGGTAAGGGAGAATTTTTGTGTGAACAGGGAGTGTACTTTGAAAATAACTCAGAGTATTCTGGACCTCATGTGAGGTGAGCACCTCTCTGCTATTCAGTAAAGCACCCAACTTCCGGATTTTTGAGTGAGACTGTAAAAAAAGGCACTATTTTAGGGAGTCAACTTAAGATGGGGTCAACAGCATCTCTAAACTGTTTTCAAAGTATGGACAGCCCTAGCCATGGTTCAACAAGGGTCAAGTTCAACTCAAGGAATATTTATCTTTATCATTATTTTTTCTGGAAAAAACAATACCTAGGCTTACCTGAAACTGCTCCAGATACCAACGTTGAAATAACTGGATTTTGTTGGCTATTCACTCTGGCCAAAACATGAAAGAGAAGTCCATCCCTGGCCATTGCAAATAAAATCCGTGGCATTGGGAACATAGCACCCAACAAGCTGCAAAAGAACCCCAAGAAAAGAGTAAAATATCCATGCTAATAACTTGTTTCCAGTGGCAATCTGCATTACATGCATTAGAATAAATTTTGCAAGAGAAAAAAATCTACAGCTTCGGAGGAATGTGAATCATGGAATTGATATTTTGAGAATGATGTACCTCCATAGAGCTTGATGACAAAACAATGTTTTAGGAAATCATTGTATTTTAACCTCCAATATGCCATACCTGATAATAAGTAAAATAAGTAAAATAATCTGCAACGTGTACTTGACATACCTGAGACACATATACCTATAGTGATTTGTTCTTACAGCGAGCAAAATGGGTCCACTAAAAAGCCAATCACATAAAGGATGGACAGGCTAAAATGTATTATGTACAGTATTTGCCCTCTTTTGTTTCATTGGTAATTTTTCTTTTAATCCTGTTCTGAATGTAAATTGCTCCAAGTCACTTTCGACTGAAGCAGTAGAGAAGCCTAGTAAAATAAACAATAATCAATTACTGTATTTTTTCTATAAAAAAAATCAAAATCGAATTATAATGAATGGCTGTAGATTCAAGATAATCAGATGGAAAGACATGCTCATAAAATGCATCATTTATTCATTTACAGAATTTGCTCTCCCAAAATATAGTGATTGCTACATATAAATTTACTGAGCACTGATCTACCAGAGCTTATTAATGACAGTTAAAGGGAACCTAAGTTTCAGAACCTTTAAAATCAATAGTTAGTGAGTCAACATTGTGTGACATGTTGCCTTCCTGCCTTTGTCATGGTTTTGGACATATCTATATGGCTATAGTTAGAAAATCCTAGACAAGATGATTGTTGTTATATTCTTAAAACATAAGGATATGAAGTAGCTCTACCTGGTTGTAAGTGCACAGAGTGACCCCACAGCAACAGCATACTTGGCTGGTCTCCATCCAATATATTCAAAAGCCACTGGCAATGGGCTTAGTGGATCCAAAAGGTGATAGGGCATCATGAGGGTCAAGGCAGCAGAAACACCAAAATATATCATGAAACAGATGAGAAGTGAGAAAACGATTCCCAGGGGGATAGATTTATGAGGATCCTTCACTTCTTCACCTGTTAAATACGGACATGAGAACCCTAAAGATCACTTTGTAATATACACTTTCATACTTCTGATTATTTATTTAATAAATGTATGAATTGTGCACAGATATAAAACCAAAATTTTGAAAGAGAAATAAAAGCCCAAAGGAATTCATCTGCTACTAGGTACCACTGTGCAATCACTCACTGGGATCAGCAGCACATTGAAATAATATGGCTTTAAGATACTTCTAGACTTAGTGAGTAAGGGACATAAATACCTCTGAGGGAAAGAGCTTTGAAAAAGGTCTATCTCCTGGGGCAGGGGGAGTGATTCTTAACACGCCATCTCTAGATGACCAGATTTCATGGGCCGATTTCATTCTGGTAAGGTATTGTCTAATTATCTTATTTCAGACACCAAAAATGTAGAGTATTTTCCATCTTCCTCTTAGGAGAACAACAGAACATAGGATACCTTTAAAGGGATCTATATCTCTTCTTGAATTCATGTCAATTTTTATAATAATAATTTATTAAATTTGTATGCTGCCCAACTCTCAACATCTCTGGCTGCTCAATAAAGTACGGAGTTTCACTCTTCCTCGCCAAAGCTCTGGGTCCTCACAGCTCATCTAAACAACAGCAGAGTGGTGGCCATTCAGATCATGGGGGGCAGGGGGGGCACTGCTCATTCCAAAAGGTAGGCACTACTACAGAAAAGGCATATTTCCAGGATCTCAATAGATGACATTGTTTAATCAAAGGAACCCAGAGTGTTTAAACTCTGTAGGATCAGATCAGCCAGGCAGATATTATGAGAAATAATTATCTCAAGTAAGCAGACCACATGCCATATAATTGCCAAATAGGAATATCAATAATTTGCATTGCTCTATACTCTTACCTATCCATGGATTAACCATTAAGCAAAATAAGTACATGCTTATGTCACCAAGGGAAGGGACACCACAAAGTCCCCCCCTCTGGTATCTTGCCCTTAACTTTTTCACTGCCATGCTCTATTTTTCAGCTCTTGTTGAGACCTGGAAGGGCCAAGGGGCATCACTATTGGACCAGGTGTAGCTAGTGGTGGGATTCAGCCAGTTTGCACCATTTCGGCAGAACCGGTAGCTAATTTTTTATTGCCCAGGCCCAGAATGGACTTCCGGAAGCAGCATCCACACAGAGAACCAGTTGCTCACATATTTGAATCCCGCCACTGTGTGTAGAACATCAACTGGCCTTAATCTGGCACTGTTCTTACCTGTAGTTGCAATGCAATCAAATCCAACAAAAGCATAGAAACATGTGGCTGCTCCAGCCAGAGTGCCTGAAAAGCCATATGGCATGAACCCTCCAGTTCCATATTTCCAGGTGTCATTGCCAACCACAGATTGGTTACTTTGAAGAAAAAACACATTAAATAAATCAATCTGAGAAAGAGCTGAATGGGTATATTTGAACCAATTGGAAAGAAAGTATTTTAAAGAAGTGTTGTTCTTCTGGGATGATCTTGGTGAATTTAACTACTAAAATCAATTAGAATGCTGTGGGGTATAGAAGGAATGTTACACTGGGAAAAGTAAAGTTCCTGATTTCTCTAGAGAAAGGGCAGCTCAGCTCACAAATGAAATAAATTCTAGCTATTCCTCTAACAATAAACAGAAATATCAGGAATCTGGTACCTTGCAGAAAACATTCACATACTTAAAAGCTTTTTCTTTTTTTGTAAACTGATTCTGAATCTTTTGAAAACATATTTTGTGGACATTTGTTGGTTTTTACTTGAGCACTGATCAGACTAGTTTCTTACCTAAGGTTACTGTCAATAAGCCTTCGCAGATCATCTTCACTTAATGTCCAATTTTTCAGGTCTCCTCTAAATAACCCACTAATTGTTATGAAGACAAGGATGACCACATTAATAGTTGTAAAGACTTTATTCACTGTGGTAGATTCTTTTATGCCTATGGAGAGGAGGCCTGTGGAACAAAGAAGGCAGAATAGGATTTGTACCAAGATCTTATTGTTGTTAGGAATTATACTTACGAATTGCGTATGGCACAATATGAAAGCGTATGTCAAGAATATCTGGATATGTTGTTGAACAAGCTCCCTTTACTAACTGAAAATACAGCTTCTGATTCTAAATAGCTTGTAACATATAATTGCCAAAAGAACCAGCTAGGGATATTTCCTGCATTATTTTATTTATTGGATTTGTGAATGCCACCTAACACCAAGAAGATTCTGAGCGCCATCCAATCAGTCTAATACATAATTTAAAAAATATTAAACCAACCAGACCAAAACAATACTCCCCAATATGCAAAAATTCAGCAGCCCCCAGGCCTAGAATCCAAGCCACGTCTTAGGAACTTCTAGAACCCAAGGAGAGAGGGAGACCTAAATATCTGTGGGTTAGGGTTCATTACAATCTTAATGGATGGGGCTACATCAAGCACTCCAAATAACATAATAATAGGTTGTGGAGATGCTAATTGTTAAAGGGACTACAGATCAGAATGCAGGTTTTCCACGTCAGATATCTTCAGTGCAATCTTCAGCACCTCCCATAGATGCTGTGAAAGGTTTCTGAAGTTCTGAAAGCAGTCCATATAACCCAAATGGAACCTGGTCTATTCTGAAATAAAGCAAGCATGTTAATATTGTTGCATGAAACATGTCTAGGAAGATAGCTACTAGAAAGCCGTTAGAAGAATCTCGTTTTTTAGTTTCTACAGTTACGCAGGGGTAGATTTGGAAAGCAAATAACAAACTTTTATTTAGTACTCTAGTACTTAGCAACTGCCAATGTCTTCTTGCAGCCTTTTCAAACCCTATTGCTCCCAATCAGTTGGAATTTAACACCCAAAATTCACATCCATGCACATATTAAATAAAACCATTCCTTGCCCTGAAAACACATGGCATGCTAGCAGGTATAGTAAACAGTAAATCTAATGAGCTTGTGAGTGGTATCTGCAGGATTGGGACAGTGTAACTGAGATTTTGATACCATCATTTGGGTCTGTCAGAGATTAACAAAGGGCACAATAAGAAGATAGATTTGTTTGCTTTTAGAAAATGGTTACCTTGATACGGGGTTGGTTTTTAACAGTAACAAGATTGAGAAACAATCGTGCAAACATACCTGTAACCAAGAAAATGAGGCAAACAGCAAAGATATCTGGATATTCAGCCAGGCCTGGGATGCTCGTGGCCAGATGTATGTTGAAAACATTCCCCAGGTTTTTACCCAAAATTTCATCAAAAGTAGCACTCCATGCTCTGGCTATACTGGAGGCTCCTACAGAGAAGAGACCAGGTAAACCAAGTATTGTCAAATATCAGGCAGAGCATACCAAACTTTAAAAGCAACATATTTTGCAGTCCAATCATCTCTTCTATGAACACACATCTACATTGCACAGGAAGATGTTGATAATTGCTGGGTTCTATGGAGGGGGAGGAGAGGAGGAGGAGAAGGAGGAAGAGGAGGAGGCACCAAAAGAAGAAGAGGAAGAAGAGGAGGAGGAGGAGGAAGAAGAGGAACAGGAGGAAGAAAAAGAAGAGGGAGAAGAAGAGGAAGGAGTTGTAGGTCCAGAGACAGCCTAAGACAAAAGTTTAGTATATGACTTGAGATGGGTGGCTATAGAAATTGAATAAATAAACAAACAAACTTACTCCATCCCTTTTAATATCCCACTCATATACAACCTAAGATGCAGAGTCCAATTCTTCTATTTCACACAGGCCCCGAATTGCACGCACACAGACAACAATCAGAAGGGGGCTTACTGCAAAGCTAACACTTCAGTGCATTTAAAATACCTTGAAATAGGAACTGTACAATGAATTGGCTTTGTGCCTCCTAGCATTCACAGGCCAATAAAGAAACCTCATGGGCTGAATTACACTAGAGTTCCCCTTGCCTAGTCTACGCTGCATGGCAGAGGATCTTTAGATTCTACAGCATTTTCAACAACGGCCTTTCCCAGGGCAGCCCAAAGATATGGAGTTTGGAAACTAAATGGGCTATAATATTGAACCCCATTCTCTCTAGAAATTCACATCTACTTAAGCTCTGATATAACTGAAATCTAACACAGTACTAGAATGGAGAGGCCCAAGCCATGATAATACCAATTACATAGGACAAGAGCAGGTTCCACCCCGTGACGAATGCACATAGCTCTCCAACTGTGATGTAGCTGTACAGATATGCTGATCCTGTTAGAGGCACCCGGGCTCCAAATTCAGCGTAACAAAATCCTGCCAAAATGGATACCATAGCAGCAATCAAAAAGGAAATGATAATGCTGGGTCCCGACGTATTCTTGGCTACTTCCCCTGCTAAGACATACACCCCTGCACCTAGAGTACTGCCCACACCAAAGGCTACTAAATCCAGGAGATTAAGGCAGCGATGCAGGTGTGATTCTCTGTAGCCATTAGCAGTTATTATTTTCCGACGAGAAACCATCTGAAAGAGGGAGATTATGGAACTCCAGACTTGCATCTGAAACAGAAAGAGACGATCCAGATTTTCTTCTATGTGTGATATTCTTTCAGATATTTAAAGAAGGCTACCATAGTCATTCCGATACACATAATGGGAGTATATGGTCCAGATTTGCTGATAAACTTAACAATTGAGCTAATTCATAAGTTATTTATATTTATCTTATGAATCTTTTTTGTTTTTATTTTTTGTCTTTTTCTTCCGTATTCAATGTATGTTTTACTTTTGTATGTCACTTTTTTATTTTTTGTTTAAAAAAAGCATACTGTTTTGCTAGCTCGAGGACTGGAGGAATGCATATTAACAAAGAAAAGAATCAGAAACTGATAAATGTTTTACATGAAAATTCTTACCCCACAAACTGCAGTTGGATGCACGGACAAGTAAATGGAAACAAAACCAAATAGCTTGAAATAATTATGTAATACTACATAAAAGCTTATTCTGTTATACTTTGCAAACAATATTTCCTTAATCATTTTAATGCACGTCATATGTTGATTCAAGTGAATGAACCTTAGAAAAAGCTAATTTGGAGGGCTGTGTAGAAAATAATCTCTTGATGGAAAAATACAAACACCATATTCAATTAACCTGAGGGTGGTCCATATAGGGCTTTAGAGCCAGTTCCAGATTGATGCAAGTCCCATGAGATTGTACAATAGTTTTTTGTAGAGCAGCTACAGCATAGTCCATGCAGAATTGCTAAGTTTATTTTGGAAATGAGCATGCTGGAACTCTGCAAAGCTTGTGTTGGGGGGGGGGGAGCTGATCATTTCTCATTCTTGGAAATCCCTTCTAACTCTGCAATGTCTTTATGCTGAAGTTTGTGAACACACAGAGAGAGAAAGCTATAAATAGTCTCTCTATCCAAGAAAAACATGTGCAGTGAGTGAGGGAAGGAAGACACTAGTTCAATGTTATATTCTGTGTTCTTCTAATGGGCAGCTGCAGAATCATCTGGAGGTCTTGGAGGCTGTGCAAAGGACAGCTGCTGGCCATTGAGAAAGTGGTGAAAAGGATCTGGGGAAAGTTCAAGAAGTGACAAGGGCAGTTGTGTATAAAAATGCTCTCAGATATTCTCAGACAAAAATGACTGAGTGGAAAAGCTGAGTCTGTTGCTGTTCTCTCTTCAGTCAGCAGGTTGCAGAGGAGTAACATAGTAGCCAAAGGTCGATTTGAAGATGGCCTTTTTAAAAATAGCCAAAAATAAATAAATAAAAGAGAATCACTTTTCATACAATAAATCGTCATGTGCCTATTCATGAAGGTGGAGATAAAATACTGAAGACTGATGCTTCAATCAGAATGATCAAAGCTAGGCAAATTAATTTAACTGCCAGTTATTTAACCTGAAATCAGGTATTCTTTCTCATTTGTTCTTGATCAAGCAGAAGAAAATGCTTTTGGCTAAGCTTTTTTCTTGATCTTGCTTTTTAGCAATTAATCTACTTGCACCTTATTTCCTTTCACACTTCTGCAGATTTTCAAGATGCTCACTTTAGATCCTAAATATAGATTTTGGTTTGTAAACATGCCAAATCATAAAGGAGTGTTTGTAGAAATGAAGACTGTTATTTCAAGTTCATCTAGCCATCTAGTTTGTTTATAACATTCCCAAATCAACATTCTAATCATTCGTTATCTGTTTACAGCAGTGGTTCTCAACCTTTTTAATGCCGCGACCCCCAACCAGTCGTAAGTCGAGAACTAAACCGGTCGTAAGTCAAGGACTAAACCGGTCGTAAGTCGAGGACTACTCAACCAGTCATAAGTCGAGGACTTTCCCTGCCCGGGAGTGCCGCACATGCGTGGTGCCGCCCCCTGTGCCAGCCGAGGCGTAGCTGGCAAGCGGCAGAGACAGAGCAGGTCGACCACCGGCTGGGCCACTAGCTGGCCCAGCCCAAGGGAGGTAAGGCACCCGCCGGAAAAAGGGAAAAAAATGGCGGACAGCCTTGCTTGGCGACCCCCGTGAAATGGTCGATCAACCCTAAATGGGGTCACAACCCAAAGGTTGAGAACCGCTGGTTTACAGTTCGTTCTTGACGTCCCATCACAACTGAGATTACTGATTACTGATCAAAACTGTACTTAAGTGAAATGATCATGTGACCGCTTTGTTCAATGACCACAATCCTAGCTCTCCTAATTGTGATGATTAAATGACTACACAAGGCTGGCACAGGGGGTGAGGGAGGCTCTGGGAGACCTGCCACCTGTAACTGTCCCTGTACCTTTTAAAGTTTAGAGCCTGTCTAGTGGTTAAGACACCAGGCTAGAAAGCGAGAGATCACGTGTTCTAGTCTTGCCTTAGCCATGAAAGTCAGTTGGGTGTCCTGGGGCCAGTCATTCTCTCTCAGCCCAACTCATCTAACAGGGTTGTTGTTGTGGGGGAAATAGGAGGAGGAAGATATGTTGGATATGTTTCCCACCTTGAGTTATTTGTAAAAATAATAAAGGCAGGATACAAACAGATAAAATACAGGCCCACAGGCATGTGGAAACTGCTAAAGCTGGGAGGCCTGGCCCCTCTCCATATCCCACTAAACCAGGGGAGACAGGGCCCTCCCCCCAACTCACCATATTGGGGTCTACTTACTTTTGCCTTTTCCTACCACTGCTGATAAAGCCTTTCTAGCCTATAAAATGATTGCCTTCACTAGCTTTCTGGCCTGAAAAGAGCCTTTATAGCCTTTGTCCTTCTAGAACAAAAGAGAAAAGTGCCTTTCTAGCCTTCAGAATTTTTCTTGCCTTTTTGGCCTAAAAGCTAGTGAAGGCGATCATTCTGAAGGCTAGAAAGGCTCTTTTCTGAGTAGAAAGCCAGCGAAAGCGATCATTCTGAAGGCTAGAAAGGCTCGTTCAGTAGCTGCAGAAAAAGATACAGATATGAGAACTCGGGGATGACAGGGTGGAAATAGGGCCTGAGTGGTGGAGAAAGCTAGCCAGGGATCAGGCCAAGGCCTAAAGAGCCATGGCAACTTTGTGCATGCCAATGGGCCAGGTGGGCTGCTGAGATGGAGGAGAGAGATAGGCAGTTGGGGAAGGGTGAATTGCTGTGTCCCTGCAGTTGTAAGGGTGGGCACCCTGCCAAATGCTCAGATTTTGATCATGTGACTGTAGGGGTGATGCAACAGCTGTAACTTCAAGCACAGAGTTAAACAGACTCAAATGGACATTGAACGAACAGTTGAAAGTCGAGGACTACCTGTATTCCAAAATACATTTTTAAATTCTTAAACTTACATGAAACTTCTTTTGCTAACGATTGTAGGAGATTCATCCAGTGTATGAAACTTGCATTCTGAAGGTTCCTAATACTGAAAAAGCAGGTAACAAACCATTTCCAAAACTAATTAAGAAAAAAAGTATGCAATCTTTTGAGGATGCCAAATCATGGCTTGGGCCAAGATGGTGAGCCGTTGGCTCCCAGAACAGTAAACTCGCTGCCTTATGTCTCCTTGCAGGGAGTTTTTCTTCCACCTTTCCCAGCATTAAAGCCTTTTCTAGAGAGCTGGGTCTTTGTATAATGCATCCCATATACAGTAGAGCAATCTAATTATATCAAGGAATTCGTTAATCCTTATTGCCAAATAATCATGGACAATAGCTCTGAAATGTTATTACAAAAATGTATTAATTCCCCAAAACAGGGTAAAGTAAAACAAGTGTTGATTTTTTAAAAAATCAGGTATCAATGTAGGAGATTTTCAGAAAAGGCAACAGAATTATAATAGAGATATGCTTTAGAGCTGGGGTCCCCAGCCCCCAGTCCATGGTCTGCAGCATGCCAGAAACTGCTCCGTGCAAACAAGTGAAGCCCCATCTCCAGGATGCAGGCAGCACATGAAATCATGCCCCCTCTGGTTTGCAGAAAAACCTCTCTCCATGGAACGGGTCCCTGGTGCCACTGCTTTAGAGCAACTTCCAATCTGGTGGTTATAATTGCTGGGAATGATAGCAAAAAGTAGTTTAACATAAGTGGAAGATACCAGGTTGGGAAGGCTACTTTGAAGGAGGAAAGCTGCTTTGGAATGAACTGTGGATTCTCGCTTTGGAATAATCAACAGTTAATGTTCATGATGAGAAGTAATGAAAGGTAGTCTTTCCAATAATGTGAGTTAGACAGATGCTCAATTTTCCATTCCAGCCTGCATTTTTAGAGATAAGTTACTTGTAGGTTAATCAGATTATTCTTCCTTTTTCAGTGAATTTAAGAAAACCTACACCTAGAAGACAGGGAGGAATTTATGGTGGTGGTAGTAGTAGTAGTAGTAGTAGTAGTAGTAGTAGTAGTAGTAGTAAAGTTGGAAGGGACCTTGGAGGTCATCTAGTCCAATTCCCTGTTCAGGCAGGAAACCCTATACCATTTCGGACAAATGGCTGTCCAGTCTCTTCTTAAAAACTTCCAATGTTGGAGCATTCACCGCTTTTGGAGGCAGGTTGTTCCACTGGTTAATTGTTCTAATTGTCAGGAAGTTTGTCCTTAGTTCTAGGTTGCTTCTCTCCTTGATTAGTTTCCATCCGTTGCTTCTTGTCCTGCCCTCAGGTGCTTTGGAAAATAGATTGACTCCCTCTTCTTTGTGGCAGCCCCTGAAATATTGGAACACTGCTATCATGTCCCCCCTAGTTACCAAGCTACTGTTATTATGAGAATGAAATGGCTGCTCTGCATATGGCATAGAGTTAGTATACTGCAATTTACAGATTCCAGCATTCAAAACTAAAAACACAAGCAAACCATGTATGCCACATCAGAAGAATGAAACATTCAGTGTTATACTTTATTTAATGAAACAGCATTTGCTGAGGGAGGGGGAGGCAAGCAAAGCTAAGAGATCATATTTCATTGAGCCAGAAGATACTGTTCTTAAAAAAAAAGTGGGAAAATTATAGTTATCCATATATGGTCATAAAGTTAGATTTAGTGGGATGTTGTCTTTGATTTAAGTCACGTGACCCATCTGTGGTTTTTGAGCTCTTGTCCTTTGCTGCTGCTGCTGCTGCTAATGCTTACTAGCTCCAAGTATGAGGAAAGTCTTCTCTGTTGGGGCCTCCCTTGACTTTTGGCAAGCAGGATCAGTCCTACTGTTAGGCTAACTGGAGCTGTCAATTCTGACAGCTATTTTGGAGTAACCTCAAATAGATAGTTAATAGATTTGTTTTTAGGAAGGAAATGTTTTTCTGCCTTAGGTGTCAATAAGAACTTGGTTATTTCTTGTGAGTTTTTCACTTTAGAAAAGGGGGTATTTCTTTTTTCTACTTTCTACTTTCTGCTGCAGCAAAAGCAACAACTACTACTTTTCAAAACTTTTCAATAGCATCATCTTGCAGGTTATGTGGCAATACACAGCATTCTTCCAGGCTGTTGAATCTACTTTCCATTTTAATTTTCTTCAGTGCTTCAGAAGGATGCTACATCAAAAACACAATGGAAATTAAAATGGCATCTCCATTATTCATTATCCATGTTAGATGGAGACAGAATTAAAGAAGGCCAGGACAAATCTCTGTGGTGGGTTCATGACAACTCCTCAAGGATGCTGGACCCAGTCCTAATTAGGTTTTTTAGATATTCGTATCATCCTACCTGGATAGTATAATTTGACTCAGTCTTCCCCAGCCTGGGCCCTTCATGACCTATCAACTCAAAGTGATTTTCTCTGGATATATTTTCTCTGGATATTCTGTGTATTAGTCTAAACACCTTCTTGACACAATGGAGGCAAGTGATTAAAGTTTAAAGATTGCATTTTTATTTAAACCCAAGGCACATAATAAATTTCATTTTCCAGCATTCTATTGCATTCTGTTAAGGACTAAGTACATTTTTTGTGTGTGTTAGAGGGGGCCATTCATATTCTTGCTGTATCCTAACCTCATGAACATGCTTCCTCAGAAGCAATTCAACAGAATTCCATCTGCTGGGTCCACGTGCAGAAATTGTCTCCTCTCCCAAATCCCTGAGAGAAAGGCGATCCCAAAATTGAGACAAGATACATCTATGCAAGCCATTTTCCTTACTGATGTGCTCTGGGTGGTATCTCTTTTCCCGGCAAGTTAGAGATGTGGAAAAAGAGGCTCGCCCGCTATAGCGAGCGTGGCGTTCTCTGCAGCAAACATCGTTCTCTTTCCCCCGAGAGGGGAGCGAGGGTGGTGCCAAGGGCCGGCCAGAATTGGAAGATTCCGAGGCGTGTGACGTCGCGGCTCTAGCGGAGCGCGGAGGAAACAGCTGCATTGCACCGAGGCCGGCCTGCCTGCCTCCCTGCCTGCCTGCCTGCCTTTGATCCCTGCCCTAGCAAGAGCCCGGTTGCTTAGCGGTGGATCCTGCGGCCTCTCCTTTCAACAGCCTTAGAGAGCAGAAGAGGCGTCGGCCCAGCAAAGTAAGGATTTGTATGCCTGCCTATAGCTCTCTCCCTCTCCCTCCCTCCCCCCCTCCTCTATGTTTGTGTGTGTGTGTGTGTGTGTGTGTGTGTGTGTGTGTGTGAGAGAGAGAGAGAGAGAGAGAGAGAGAGAGAGAGAGAGAGAGAGAGAGAGAATATGAACAATTCAGCAATTGTATTGGTAACAGCTGCTAAACAGTTTTTATTTAGCAAACTCATAAACGGGGAATACTGCCACATCGATTCACATAAGGGGGGGTTGGGACTCATCGTTTGTCACTGTTCTCTATAAATGTATATTTGTAAGGCGCCGGCGAGGTTGGCTTACACTCAGGCTAAGCATTGTTCGGTGATTCTGTCATAGAGAACTTTTTCTTTTCTTGCCTTTCTTCTTTTTCTTTTTTAAGTCTTTTATACGTGGGAAGAGACGTTACTAAGTTATTTAGGATGGTCTTGCTGAACTAAGGAAAATCTTTTGAGGGATTTTGTCAACATGGTTACAGCCAATGAAAATGGTTCCAATAAATTGATGATTTTTCCCCCCAGTGTAATTCAGTCTTTGCATCCCTTCATCCAAACAAAATAGTTATTTGTTTAAACTGTAACCAACTTCAAATCTGAGAAGTGAAATAGTATCATACATGTGTAGGATCTTGAAAAAAAATCTTCATAAACTTTTTGTAAACTGATAAACTAGAAGAATGCAGATACTGCCTATTTGGGGGGCTTTATTTCTGCTAGTGTTGTACAATTGCATTTGAAAATTGTCTTTACCTTTTTTTTTTTATTAATAATCAGGCACAGTTGAAATCTTGTGGGCCCTTTTTGAGGGAAACCATTTTTGGCCTTATCTAAACTTCAGGAGAATGTATTTGGCAGGGATTGTTAGTTGTAGGAATTAAACCTCATGAAATTAAGTATCGAAAAAGAATAAATAAATAAAACATTTATAATGTTACTTCTTTTTGCTTTCAAGGCTAATTATTTTCATCTCTGAAAATTATTACCCGATTGATTTATTTGGGGAATTTTACCCGACTATGCTCTCTTCCAAATGTTCCACAGAATTTCCACACAGGATGGAAAAGACTTTATACCATTTAATACAGAATAATATATTTTCAGTTAATATGCTTGCCATATGTTGGCAAAGGAGTCTGATAACTCTAAGCCCTCTATTGCACTGGTCCCCTTCTGCTTTCTAGGGGCTGGGTGTGGTCCTGGGTATCATATAGCTCCAGAAAGGTTTTTTGCACAATGACTTGGAAAAAAATCCTTCTGAATTCTATGCTACTATTTATTTAAATTGGGAAGTTGCTTTCTGATGCTGCAGGCAACAACCGTTTTTAATTATTGCTTTCCTAGTACACAACTTTCAGGTTTTTTTTTAAAAAAAAGTGCTGTATTGTATTAGACTGTTGGTTTGTTAATGAAAACTTCATTTTGATACAGATGTTTTAGCTGTATTAAGTAATGGTGAGTGAGTACTGGGACGATAGTTAGAATCTGGGCAAAATGTCTTTGTGTAATTTTTTTTTTCCTCACTGTCTTTAAGAGACCTGGCAGTTTTCATGAAGGAACTAGAGAACAGGCATAGTTACTTTGCAGTGTCTAAGGTAGAGACCCTGGATACTTGTAAGGAAAAAAGCCCTGACTATCAGAAGACAGTGTGCTCCTATTTATTATTTAATTTCTTACTGAATTTTCTTTTGTAAGAAAAAAAGCAATAGGGAGACAAGGTGAGGAGGATCAGAATTTTTTTAAAAAGACATATGACTGCCTGTCATTACTGTTTAAACTCCTGAAAAAGAGTTTTCTCTTTCAGACCAGACCAGATACAGAAAAAGAGTTTTCCAGACCAGTATTTCTGGACAAAATCTAATTTTTAAACTTACAGAACACAGAATGAATCTGGGAACAAAGAGGTCAATGTTTCTTTCTTGACTTCAGTTAATGAGAGCCAAGTTTACAATTTCATTGTCTGCTTTAATAGATCTTTGTGGGATTTTTGCAGTATCTTTGTGAATAGAATTTTTATACAGTAGATGTATTTTAGAACTACATCTTTGATGTCTACTGTTGTAATGCTTCATGGCGCCTCATTTCAATGGCTTCTATTTATCTTTTACAGTAGTGACATACATTTATTTAGTTTTGTGTATTTGTCAGTGGGGGGGGGAAAGTCTGATTTTTTTCCCCTTCACAATGGAAAAATGATAATCTAACATTTCATAGGAGCCTATTTCTTATTCATCTAGCCTTGATGAATCACTAACTTTGGCACAAATGTGGATCATCATAATAAACTGAAAAGGATGTTTGTTTAATACCCTCACCCCAGTGCAGCTTTCCCTGCAGTAGTGCATATGTGAATACTAGTGTGTTCCATTTTATTTTATGTGAGTTCAGAATATCTCCATTAGAATACTAAGAAGTATGTATGCAGAAGGAAGAATGTCTTAGTCATGTAATTTAGGTTAATAGATACCAGGATGATTTGTCACCCTTAATTCCCACCAGTTTCTGTTTTATTGAATGTGAACATTGGACAAGATGCTTTTTTCCTCCTCTGGTCATGTTGAAAAGTTACACAAATGAGTTTTCTCAGTAAGGCAACATGAAATGCAAGGTACATAATTTTAGATGATAAAAATGTAAGCTTGAAACAGCCTATGTGTATCCAACTAAAAGTATTAATTTCTTGCAAGCATTCTTACCACTAAATTTTAATATTCAGAACATAGCAACAGCCTCATTTGATCAATATGTCATTCTTGATGGATCAATGCCAAATCCTTCTTACCAGAAGTATAAAACATTGTTTTCTTCCCACAAGCACATTCAGTAAGCTGTGAAGATGTGCAGCTGTTGTTTCCCACTCATCATGGCTCAATTAGTTTCTGTTTCTGTTGCCTCATATGTTTAAGCATGCCTCATGTGCTTCCCTTTATGCTGATTTTTCTTGACCACATTTTGGGAGATATGCCAGAGAAGACATGTTACTTTGTTCACCACTGAGATCCTTGAAGTTAGTAGCATGTGCTGACTGATATTGTCTATGTGAAAACTAAACAAAGCCAAAACTGATTTAGCTTTATGCATATGCCACATAGCTACTGACATTTGGTTACATGTCTCTATCTAAAACTAGGTTAGAGTGAAGACCAAATTTCCCACCTGCTCTTAGAGCCAAGATAAAAATGGCACAATTAATTAGAAGCATGCACATATTCTAACCAAGAATCATAAATTGATACCGAGGGACTTTTATAAAAAAAAATCATCAAAATTTCAGTTTCATTAAACATGTCTTTTCATATCCCACCCATCTCTTTTACATTTTTTTTGTTTGCTTTAGGGATGACCTGAATGAATGAGGTCTTTTTTGTTTTAATAGCCAGCATATTTTATGGTTTCAGTCAGATCACCTGTATTATTATCAGTCAACATAAAGCAGGGATTGATATTCCAGCTTTGACAGTCCTTGAAGATTTCTGTTGGGGTATTGTATCATTGCTTCACAGTACTAGAGAATGTACAGACTAAGGGAAGTGAGAATTCATAGGCTTGGTTCACACATCTTGCTTAAATCATAATATATTTGTTGGTTTGGAATCCATGGGAATCTTAATCCATTGTGGCTTATTCAGCAAACCTAGTTAAAATAATTTATGATTTAGTATGGAAGGAGTACATAATAGTATATTTTGTGGAAAATATTTTGCCCATCAAAAAGCATCCATGGCTGAATTCTGCTATAATAGGCCCAACCAAGAAATATAGCTAGTATTGCAGATACATGTTAAATGATAGAAAATGTACCTACTATCTAATGCAGCTGATATGTGATGATCCTGCATGCCTTAATGTATACTGTATGTTAGTGTGATAAATTCATATTTATTGTATGCACCGTTATATTTTTATGGATTCCTGTGAAATACTGGAGAAATGTAAGCGGGTAGTAGGGTGTACCTTATTTCTTTACACTGGCACTTTTGCTAAAGACTTTAAGGGGTACCTTCTCACTGAATCGTATCCCTGTAGATTGACTGCAGTGCAGTGATGCATTGCCATGCATTTTTACTAGCTGGAGAGGCCTCATGCATCATAGAAGTAGTTGTGCTTACAGTGATTGTCATGCAGTTGTGCAGAGTGGAAAAAAAAAATATTCCTCTTTGTAGTTAACAAGCTAATCCTGGCCTGCTTCTATTAATCCTGGATTTTTTTTTTGCATGTCCTTTGCATAGATGCATAAATACTTCAATATTTAAAAAAAAAACCTGAACTTGTTTAATAGATGTGGCTTTCAATTAAATATGTTGTCTTTTTTGGCATCAGCAATTCTTTTTTATGTGTTCATCATCAGACATGTCTTAAGAATTCAAGGCCAATTATTTTCATCTCTAAAAATAATTACCCAATTGATTGCCAAGGGTCAACAAGTATTACTTATTGTAAAAAATGATATCTATAAATAACAAAATTGCAAATTACCCCTGAATATATGCTACATATATGCCTTTCTCAACACTGGAGCTGTAAAGCAAGGTATTGAAAAATAAGTCAGTGTTCCTATTCAAATATATTTGGGATACATTGTGGCCACATTTTTCATTAGCTTTTAGTTAGCAAAGAATTTGAGAAAATGTAGCTGCAACTCAACTGCAAGGGGCCAGATGGGCGAAGTCTGATCTGAGTTAAGTAGCTTTTCACAGGCTTTCTATATTTCTCTCAGAGAGCAATATTTTAGAACCATGCTTTCAAAGACTAACCAGGGTTTGTTTTTCTATTTATTTACAGCATCCTAAACATCTGTGAAATTTGGACAGAAAAAATGTCAAACAAAGGAAAGGTGAGAAACATTTGGTATCTAGTTAGGGAAAAACTCAAGGAGTGATGTGTCAGATACTGCTTGAGCACAGAAACTTTCTACTCTTCATTAAGGCACGTGAGCTTGAAAAACAATTATGGCTGCCTTATCCAGGCTACTGCTGGAACAAGCTAGCTCATTCAAGCAGCATGATATTTTTTTTTTCTGGCTTGTGTACCTAAGTACCAGAGAGTTTCTGTGTTCACACAACAACTAAGGCACTTATTTCAAATTATTTTCAAAGTGTGGATAATCCTAATACAGACAGTCCTCAATTTACGGCCGCAATTGGGCCCAACATTTCTGTTACTAAGTGAAATAGTTGTTAAGTGACTTGCCCCATTTTATGATTAGTTGGTGCATGATTAGTTGTAAAGGTAAAGATATCCCCTGTCCAGTTGTTGGATAATCTCGACTCTTCCAGTTGTTTAGATTGTTCAGATAAGATTAAGGTTGCTTAATGGTACCTTTTTGGGAAAAGGTAAGTCTAGATTATAAAACAGTGAGTATTGTGCATCTGGAGCAGGCTGTGTTTAAATGATTCTTTTCAAGTAGTATATAAAATCTTACTGCAAAGAATTAATATAATGCCAATAGTTTGTTAAAACAATTGAGGTACCTCCTATAGTTTTGTGAGATCTGGACACGTAATCTGAAGATCAACACATTCAGATCTGTATTAAAAGGGCAGAAAAAAGGATTGTGTAGCAAGCAGTGAAAAGAGTCCAAAACAGTAATTTGAAAGCACATTAAAACATAGGTGTGTTGCTTAGACAAATACAAGTCAGAGGCAAAAAACCAGAATACAGGGTGTATGTAATTACATGAAGATGGTTGCATTGTTTCAAGGTAAGCTGTATCTTTAGAAAAAAAAATGAGATTTGAGTTCTAAAATCAAAGACACTAACTACTCTACACTTTCAATTTCCTATAAGACTCTGTGTTAAGCCAATAATGTACATTTAACAGGACAGAGTTGGAAGGGACCTTAGGATTTCCCTAGGTTTTGCTGTCTGCAAAAATAAGAGATGATACCTGAAAAGTACCATATCTATGATAGTGGAAACAATAAGTTGCAAAATTTGATTAGAGTGCATATGTGCAGAACAAACAATATGCATTCGGTATTCCAATATCTCAGGGGTTGCCACAAAGAAGAGGGAGTCAGGCTATTCTCCAAAGCACCCTAGGGTAGGACAAGAAGCAATGCCTGGAAACTAATCAAGGAGAGAAGCAACCTAGAACTAAGAAGAAATTTCATGACAGAACAATTAATCAATGGAACAAGGTACTTAAGGAAAAGAAGTGCAATATGAGTAAAAACATATGGCAGCAAATTCCTAATAGCAGAACAGCAGTAGAAAGTGCCTCCTGAGGTTGTGAATGCTCTAACACTGGAAGTTTTTAAGACGAGATTGGACAACCATTTGTCTGAAATGGTATAGGGTTTCCTGCCCGAACAGGGGGTTGGACTAGATGACCTCATAAGTTCCTTCCAACTCTGTTATTCTAGTCTGTTCTGCTCTGTTGTATTCTGTTCTAAGCTTCTGTTTGTGCTAGTGCAGGTCTATCAGATAAAAATTATAAAAAGGAGATGCTAATGCTATATAGATTACAAATTTCAAAGAGACATGTATATCTGAAGTTTTGAAAGTTTTGTATATTCAGTATTCTAGTACAAGATTTTCATCAACTAAGAACTCAATGCAGGCTTTCTTTATGATGATAATGATGTAAAAGGAAAAAAAAAACCTGAACTTTGGAATCCATGGTGATACTGTCACAGTTTTTCCAAACATCGGAACAAGAGCTCGTTTGGGGGAAATGAATCCATGGCTGAAAATGCATGAAGTTCTAGGATGAAAACTGTTAAGATTTGAGAATGGCAGCTGAGGTCATGCAGATACCGTATCATCCTAGATAATTGATTTATGATGCACCAAATGAGCTGCTGTTCTGCTATGTTTTTACTCATATTGAACTTCTTTTCCTTATACTATATACCTTATAATTTTTTAAGTGATTGTGTTATCCAAAATTATGAACATGTATATTGTTTAAATGTTAAACAATGTTAGCAATAGTGATAAATGTCATGTGCAGTGCCATTTCTGAAAATAATGTTGTGTATGGATCACCAGTGGTAATCTTTCTGCATTACAATTATTATTTAATTATTTAATATGTACTCTTAAAAAAAAAAAAAAGCTGAATGTTCCCTTGCCATACCAGAAAGTGCTGATGTTATTTTTCAAATGATGAAAAAGGATTAATTTCTCGCTAATATTCACAATTTTGAGAACTTTTGTGTTGCATCTTCTTATAAAAATATCCTTTCCATCAGACATACCAGAAGAAAAGTATTATTTTGGAATACATTCAAATGGCAAATCCTTTGCCATGCTGGTTTCAGATTTGTTTTAAACTTAGAGTAACTGGTAGGGATGCCGTTCAAGTATGACCTGACAGTTGAAAGAATGCATTATAGATAGCATATATGTGGTGTTAAAAGAAAAAAAAATGTGGTGTTAAAGGAAAAATTAGGTATTACTGGGGTGCTTCTTTAAAAAATTTGCTGTTCAAAAGTGTGTGTTTCCTGTATAAAATGGATGCCTATATAAGATTTTCAGAGAAAGATTCTATTATTTCCTTTGGGTAGTCACATTTGTTAAAGAATATGGGTATGCCTGAAGCTTTCTTCCTTCTTGTGACCATAATGTATGATCCAGTGAATAGAACCATTGTGATATAATAAAAATGAATTAATTAATGAATTTATTTAGGCTATAAAATGAAAATTACACTTGAAGCTGTATTCTGGACCTCAAATGTCCAATTTAAAATTGTGGTTCAGATTGTGTCACTCTTTTATAGATATGTTCGAGGACTTTTGAGGCATATCAATAAATAAAAATGTCACAACATATCTGAAGGTTGTAAGGATTGGCAAAGCTAGTCCCTTCAAGACAAGGCAATCAATAGAGTATAGGAGCATATGGAGACAGTAGGAAGACAATTTGCGAGGTTTCCCCATCTGTGTGAGTATTGTATTAATGCATTCTAGAAGAAGAGAGAGAAGTACTTGAGAAATGATTCACCCTAGGACAGGGGTAGGCAACCTTGGCTCTTTTATGACTTGTGGACTTCAATTCCCAGAATTCCTGAGCCAGCCATGCTGGCTCAGGAATTCTGGGAGTTGAAGTCCACGAGTCATAAAAGAGCCAAGGTGCCTACCCCTGCCCTAGAAAATAGAAATAAAGAAAGTAGAGGAAAATTACAGTGTGGAAGAAAGATGGCAGTGTATCAGAGTCTGGATTCTGTTCTTTTTGTGGTAGTGCTAGAAGAGGTGGCACAAACATGATGTAAGAAGTTGACATTATCAATAGAAGAACCTAGGACAAAGTAGTTCTATTTATAACTTCAAGGCTCTAGGCATCTGTCAGAAAGCCAGGGTGACTCATAGATGTGGGGGAAGGGATATGAGGAAAGAGAATCTATTTTAATTATACAAGTGAGATTTCAATCGGAGTCTGTTACTCAGATGCTTAAAGGTTCTTCCAATGTTATATCCTTGCTTTGCCATGGTCACTTCCACATTTGCTCCTTCGCATGAATAGTCCCTAGCTCAAGGCCAGGTGCATCCTGGGGAAGGAAAGGAATTGTGTTATAGAGAAATGTGGAGTGTGATAGTTCCCATAAACGTGAAGGATAGACGTTTCAGCTCAGTCATAAAAATCGAAGTGAGCTGTATTCTATGACTGTCCCACTGGAATGTGTTTCTAAGTATATAAGCAGCCAAGTATTAGTCACAGCTGTCGACGTGGAGAAGAAATTGTATGTGCGCTAAAGTATCATTTATCATCCTACATTTACCTTTACCATCTTAGCTGAAAGCATTCTGAGAGAGGCCGCATCTAGTGAGAAGCAGCTGGGGGCTGCCTGAAAAGAAATCTGCTACGGTCTTCATTGTGATTTGAATTGGAGAATGGCTCTATGGAGGGGAGGTGATGTTCATGGACTACAGTGAAGCGACAGTTTCCCAGGAAGGAGGGAGCACATTCCAAAGAGGGGAGGGCCAGACAAGAGGGGGCTCATAGCAGAACTGGAATGTGGGAAGAAGAAGTGATTTAGGATAACCAGTCCCTAGAATCTGCAAGGATTAGGTTAGGGTAGTAAAGGTTTAGTCTAGCAAGATTTTTTTCTATAGGATGTAAGCAAGTAAAGAATTGAACTTTGATTGGATTTGTCACATCATTCTTGGCTTAGGCCTGACAGATATTTGTGAAGAGATATTTGTGTTCCATGTCTATGGAGATTCTCAGTCATCCAGGTCATGGTTGTCCCAAAGCTGCTTTTCAAAAGGCAATTGGACTTCCTTTATTTTTTCCTCGAAGACGTTTCATTTCAGAATTGAAGAGGCTTGGATGAGAAGCGAAATGTCTTCAAGGAAAAAAACAAAGTCCAGTTGCCTTTTGGAAAGCACCTTTGGAGAACTGCTCCGTCTTTTCTCTCAGAACATGTGATGGAACATTAGCAGCTCCATAAATTTGCCTCTGAACGGCATTGTTATTTCATACTGAAGCAGTAGGTGTGAACTTAAATGGTCTCCAGAAGATGGTACAGGAAGACCTGTAGGAACGTTGTCCATGGGGTCGCGATGGGTCGGACATGACTTCGCAATTAACAACAACAACAACAACAACAACAACAATACTACATTCATCTCTATCTAACTGTCCCAAAGGGAAAAGACAAAAATGCTAGAGAATCTTTTGCAAGAATACCTGTAATAGGTGATTTATTTATTGTGAATGTACATTAATGTTCAAAAATGGGTTGGGAAATGCCACAGTCCTGAAATGCTTGCTTAGGCTGAGCCCTGTAATCTTAAAAATATCTTTTGGATCATATGAGTTAATCGCTCTAGCTCTAAGCAGCTTAAATAGGGCTACTACAAATTCATATAACTTTAAATGTTAGTGAAATTTCAAGGAGGAACACTCTCTACAGTTCTGGAACTACCAGCTACATCCTGTTTTATTGTCATATTATATATAATTCCACTCTGTGGTACATTGAATAGATTTGGCTTGCACTCAAATATTGTGTTCGCTTCTGATTACCACAATATAAGAAGGACATTGAGAAAGTAGAAAGAACACAGAGCAGAGTGACAAAGATGGTGATGGGGTTTTAAGGCTAAATCCTAAGAAGAGTGGTTAGAGAAACTTTCTTTAGCTAAGGAAGAGAAAAGGAGAGATGTGTTAGTTTTTTTTTTCCCAAATATTTGAAAGGCTTTCATAAGAAAGAAGGTATGGATTTATTCTCCACAGATCCTGAGGTAGGACAAGAACCAACAGGTAGAAGTTTTGTAAAGGGACATCCAAGCCTGAAATAAGAGGGGACTTCCTGACTATGAAAACTATTAAGCAGCAGAACAACTTTCTTTCTGAAGTCCAGTCATGAAGTCACTGGAGGTTTTCAAGCCACAGTTCTTAAGTAATTTGTCTGGAATGGTCTGATGATTCTATCCTTGGACAAGGGATTGAAGTAATAGATCTCCAAGATCTATGATTCTATGATTATTGTACATTCTATAGGTGACATGTTTTGAAATTAATAACAATTTGATTTTTATCTTTTTTTTTTTCACTTTAGGCTGGGCGATATAGGGGTTCAGTGAAGGATTTCCCAAACTTTAATGCCAACCAGGATGCAGAGGCACTGTACAATGCTATGAAGGGATTTGGTATGTCTTCAATATGAACTCCTATCACTTTGAATTAAAATTTGTTACAGTTCTCATATACATCTGGCTTTTTAAAATGTTTTAAGCATGTGATTTAAAAAAAATCAATAGTAGTGTTTTAGGTACAAAACCAACTGGAAGAAGGCAGTGGCAAATCATATCCACAAATGTTGCCTAGAAAACTGCAGGGAATTGTCCAGGCAGTTTCCAGGAATAAAAAAATGACTTGAAAATACCCCTCCCTACCCAAAATAAATCCAATAAGAGCACTTCATGACAATGACATCATCTGTGCATTTTCTTTTCTATGGAAATAGTGTGCAAGAATGGTGAGAAGAAGAGATAATAGAGTATTGTTTTTTTTCTAGGTTTGGCATATAGGTAGTGGATCCAGATTTTTTTAAGGTGATTCTAATATATGTTATATAACTTGGCTGTCGGTTTTAGGACCCAGTTATCTTAAAATGACTGAGGCTTTTTTCCCCCTGCAGGCAGTGATACAGAAGCTATACTAGATCTCATAACATCCAGGAGCAATAAACAAAGAAATGAAATCTGCCAAGTGTATAAGGCTCTCTATGGAAAGGTCAGTCTCAGAATGGATGGGAAAACTGGAAAAAAGAATTTATACAAGGCTTGTAATTTCATCTTTAATTACTGGATTGTGAATGGCAAACATCCATTCCTCCAGATATCTTGACCTCTCCCATGTATGAATTTTATCTTTTTATGCTTCATTATTGTCTTCTTCTACATCATGTACATCTGATTCTTAAGGTCTTATTTCATAGTCATGATATACTAATGATCAGACTGAATTTTTACCTCCTTCAACTAAGGAACCAAGGATATACTTGGAGCAAAATTTTAGGATCTGTTAATCATTGCCAGTGGTGAGCATATCTTTTACTCTGGCAGCTAGCCCCCATACTCCAAGGGGAAGACCTCCCATCTTTTAAGTCTGTTATATAGGATATACATACATTTACCTATAGGACCCTTTCCTGTGGAAGAATAGGAGGAAATAGGTCATGAGTCCTATATGTCTAATTTGAGTGTTCAAAACATATGCTTTGAACAAACAGGATAGAAATAATTTGTTATGCAAAAATTCTTTGCTTTTAGCTACCACCTCTTTAAATGTCTGGAACGCAGGAGATCAAGTGGGGTCTATTTCACTTTGCAGGAGATGTCTTCAAAGAGATGTAAACAGAAGAAAGCTTGCTTTTTTAATTGGCTGTCAAAACGGAGGACAAAATAAAAACAAGATTGGTCTCTTTAATGCTGAGTCTTCTGATTCATTCACAGAATTTAAGGGGAGTGGCAGCCACAAATAATGTATAAGACAATGCTGACCATTTTCTGACATTTAAATCTCATAACAGTTCTTTCATACATTGTGTAATAATAAGTTTCTCCTTAACAGTGGTATTCACATAGATTAGATTTTAATTTAAAAACAGAAGTCTGTTTTTTGCTTTCCACTAGAGAGATGCCAGTTGATATGTTAGCAAAATAAAGTTTATTTGTTTCTGCTTCCAATGTAAGAATTCAGTTTTTTAATTGATTCTAAGACTATATTTTTCTGTGGTGAGTGGTCTTCTTATAAACTGAGCAAAACAAATAGCTTTTTAATTCCTTACCTTTTCTTCCTTTTTATTAGGACCTGATTGCAGATTTGAAGTATGAATTGACTGGGAAATTTGAACGACTGATTGTGGGTCTAATGAGGCCTTTGGAGTACTTTGATGCCAAGGAAATCAAAGATGCTCTAAAGGTAAAAGTTTAATTATGGTTGTCATTACTTCTGAGCTCATGAAAATACTAATCATTTTACTATACTTTTAAAGTACATTTTTTCTTCTGCAGAGCATTTACTTTTCCATCTTTTAAAGTAAAATATATTGTAGCTGATACAGATAAGTTGTGTTGCTTTTTCTTAGGGGATTGGGACTGATGAGAAGAGCCTGATTGAGATCCTGGCATCTCGGACCAATCAACAGATCCATGCTCTGGTGGAGGCTTACAGAGATGGTGATTACTGCAAGATCTTTTTATTGAGTTGGCTTCACCCACTATTCATTCATGGCTGTTAAAGTTGCAATAAGATCTACAGGATCATGCTGGAGAGATTATCACTGAGATGAAGTTAGCCTTTTTCTCTCTGTCTCTAACAAATATTTAATCCTGAAGGTTTAACTTTACCTCAGTGATCATGGGCAAAGGTTCTTTCAGCCTTTTGTTCAGTTTGTACAATTATCTTGATATACTGCTTTTGTCCTTGTCCTTGTGCTGTTAGTTTGTGGAGGGATGCATTTATGATTGCTTGCTCAGTTTTGTTTTTGGCATTTATATATCAGATGAGAAAAACAGCAAGGTTTGTTAGTAACTTTTGTGTGGTTTTTATAGTGTATGAAAGGGACTTGGAGGAAGATGTCATAGGAGACACCACAGGACACTTCAAGAAGATGCTCATTGTACTGCTTCAGGTATGTTGGTCTTTGTGTTCTCTTTTAGCTTTTATTCTAGCCTTATTTAGCCGTACTAATAGAACTGATGCATTGTGTTTTTTTAAATAGGGAAACAGAGAAGAAGATGATGTTGTGAGTGAAGACTTAGTAGCACAAGATGCCAATGTAAGTAATCATCACTGCCTAAGTGATGATTCAACAAAGGAAGAATTTAATCTTTTTTCAAATCCAGTTCTAGAAAAGAAAGCATATTCTAGAGGGTGAACTAAGTCCTGTGTAGATAATTTTTGTAAGTTCTGATGTACTTTTTTTCTACAATTCCACAGTGTATAGCCCTCGATAGCAATCAAAACTAAACACTTAGAAACACCCATTTTAGTGTAAATAAGGATAGGTCTGATAAATGCTTGTTTATATTATCTCCATCAATAAATAAACTCCTAATAGAGGTGGTCCTCAAGTTATGACCATAGTTGAGCCCAAAATTTATGTTGCTAAGTGAAACATTTGTTAAGTGAGTTTTGCCCCATTTTACGACTTTTCTTGCCACAGTTGTTCAGTGAATGACTGCCTTTGTTAAATTAGTAATGCGGTTGTTAAGTGAATCTGGATTCCCTATTGACTTTGCTTGTCAGAAGGTCACAAAAACTGATCACATGACTCCAGGACATTGCAGCCATTATAAATATGAACCAGTTGCCAGGCATTTGAATTTTGATCATGTGACCATGGAGATACTGCAGTGGTCGTAAGTGTGAAAACCGGTTCTAAGTCATTTTTTTAGGGCCGTTGTGACTTTGAATGGTCACTAAATGAACTGTTGTAAGTCGAGGACTACCTGTATTAGTCAAATGATTTGTCAATCTAGCTCTAATTGGTTTTCTGTGCTGTTACTCTTTTGATGTAGATAATATTTATAGTTTGTCAATGTAAAAGAGTAAAGAATAGGATTTCAGACATTCTTAACTGAATGCTAAATTCAAGGAGATATTCTCATTGGACTGCATAGCCTCAGAATTTAGGTTGATTTGTAGATATATTCCTGAGGCTTTGGCAAACTGCCATAGATTTGATATATTGTTTTGTTACATTGTTTGTTACAGGCTATACATTTATATAGTACTTTTTCACCAGGAATTGAAAATGGCATGCATAGCAAACCCTTCTCCAATTTTCTTCACAGTAACTATACAGTATAGGTAGGATGGTTTAAGAGGAAGTGATTGGTTAAAAATCATCTAATAAATATTGACATAAAGTGATCTTAATTTTTATTGAGCTATCAGATCAGTATTACATATCAGTTTTGAGAATTTACTAATGCTGACTAGAGTTATATGGATCATTATTTTATGATGGTTTAGAGCTTCCAAGATAAGATGCTTTGAAAATGTTGATGGTAACAGTAGTTGTTTCCTTTTTCATGTTGTCCTGTGCACTTATGTTTTCTAAAAGGACTTGTTGGAAGCTGGAGAGCAGAAATGGGGCACAGATGAGGCCCAGTTTATCTACATTCTTGGAAACCGAAGCAAACAACACCTTCGGCTAGGTGAGCTGGAACATTGCTGTAAAAGAAATAATAAAAATCATTTGAATCTTAAGAATCTCAAATTTTCTTAGCAACTTGTGATCTCTTTCAGCAAGACTTCATGTGTGGTAGGTAGGTAAGAAGGGAAGAAGGGAAGGGAAGGGAGGAGGGAGGGAGGGAGGGAGGGAAGGAAGGAAGTTACATTAAAATCATTCATTGGAATCTGGTCATGATGTCCTTCTGAAAAAAAAAATAGTTAACCAAGACCGAAATAAACAGCCATTAAAAAATAGCCACGTATAACCACAATGTTGAAGGTTCTTTGGAAAATATTTTAATTGCAGTTATTTCATTGATTTAAATTGAAGGATATATTTCATAATCTCTTTGCTATATAAATATATGAGGTTTTCTATTGCATTGCCAAAGATAGTCAAATTGAAATATTATGCATGATTCAAATATTTCCTAAAACAAAATTAACATTTGTAGAACGTTTTTAAATGTTTAAGGTAAGTCAAATGAATAGTATTCTTTGCCCTTGCATCATCTACATATTAATAGGATAATACAACTTGTCTTTACCAGAAAACTTGAATCTAAGAAGAGAAAAGTGAAAGTCTAAAATTTGTTAATTTTTTTTAAGATGATGAAGTATTGTGCTTATAAATTTAGATTGCTCTTTAGCATTTTTTTAAACATAAAAAAACCACATGGAGCAATTATTAGCTGAAGTATTTTCTATTGTAGAACATTTCCATCTCATTTTATCGCATAGCTGTGATTCAGTTTATCTAGAGATCGGTGGTTGTGAAGGTTATTAATTTTCTGAAACAAATAAAAAAAATAGAACAATGGGTTTGCAAGATGCATCAAGGGCAGTTGGTCCTTTACTGCTTTTGTTTGCACATTGGGTTGGCAAAGGAAGTAGCTACTATCTCATGAGTTCATTTAGAGTTGTGGATGCTAACACATAAAAAAATTAAAAAATAGCCAAACTCAAGATATTTTAAGACTTTTAAAATGTAAAACACGTCCAAAATCTCTTGAGATCCCAAGTGATGACATAGAGATATTTCTAGACTTTGCTATCTCATAAGACTTGGTTTTTAAAATTCTATTACATATAATTATAGTTTCAGGGCTTCCTCCTGTAGTAATGGATGCACGATGCTGCTAATCTCACTATGAAATGGCAGTAATGCTAAATATTCCGTTTAAATTACATTGTGATATTGAGGTAGCTCTATATAAGCAGGTGCCATCTGGAATTCAGCACTTTTGATATAGAAATAAGCCAAGTGCAAGTGTGTTTATGAGAGAGACAGAATACCTATCTCCCACTATTTTCAGTCTTTAATGAGTATCAGAAGATTTCGGGAAAATCCATTGAGATGAGCATCCGAGAAGAACTATCTGGGGACTTTGAAAAATTGATGCTGGCTGTAGGTAAGCTGGATCCTACCTTATAAAGTATTTTTTGAAGAACAGAAGCAGGCATGAAGGGACTTCAAAAGCCAGAATTAGTCAAGTTAAATCTGAATGAGGTTCACTTTGATTAAGATGAGGAAGATATAGAATCCCTGTAACTTACGTCTACGAGGAACGTGTAGATGATTTCCAAACATCTAGCAAATTCATAGAATTTTTTGAGATAGAATAGGGGAGAGAGAGGGATATCTCTTTCTCTGATTGTTAATAATTTCACCATTCATGGTTAAGGGTAGTAGTTATATATCAGAGAGAGATTTGGGTTGTTCAGAATAAAAATTGGCAATAACATCTGTGTTATGAGCATTTTCTTTGTCAGTTGAGCATAAGGAAATCATGTTGGAAATAATGCAATTAAGAGTCCAAGAGGAGAGAATGGCTGCCTAAAACTCTACTCAGGAGGCATCACAGTGCAAGACTGAACAGCATTTTTTGTCATTTGTGACGCCAGACAGTAGGTTTCGAAGAATTTCAGAAAATGCAGTTTTGACCCTCAGACTTAAAACTCTCTCTCAACACTCTCTCCACAGTGAAAAATATCAGGAGCACAGCTGAGTATTTTGCTGAAAGATTGTTCAAAGCAATGAAGGTGAGTAGCACTCCAGGCCTTCTAGAGAGTGGCTTTCATCTCCTACTATATGTATTTTCTGAACATTAGGAGGACCACTGCTGACTTCTCTAGATTTTAACTGTTTGGACTTTTCTAGTATCAAGATTAAAACAATGAATGGAAATTTAAATCCACATCTGCCTATCTAGTTCCAAGGAGTGAACACTTAGCTAATTTTAATAGTTATACCGTGCGACCTTTATTATGATAGTTCATAAAAATGAGATGCTAGCCTTAACAAGTGTGCTTTGAATCTGTATCAACTCAACTATACAGATTCTAACTGCACAGGATTTTATACCAGCACATGTTTTTGAAAAAGAGTTTTGGATAAACTAAGTCTATTTAAACAGCCAAGTTTGTATCATAAATGTTATTGTAACAAGAAGCTACTCGTTTTAGCTTTCATCAGTCACAATTCATTATAGGTATAATATGTAATCAGTATTGGTACAAAGAATGACACAAAAAATGTTTGTTTTAAAAAAGAAGGTCAGAGAACAAGAAAATTAAGAAAACATGTTTTAACATAATTCATATTTCTAATACAAGGTTTTTTTATTAATTTCTTAGCCAAACATTGGCTTTAGCAAATAGCATTAACAAACCATATTTGGAGGAACCTATTCAGGATAATATATGCAATTAATACAGAATAAAATATAATTTATCATAAAATAAATGTTAAACAATATTGACGTAAGAGTATTAATCAGTTATTACCATTATAGTTAATAAATTTAGAAAATGTTGCCTTATTCTCTTTTTTGTTGAGGATGCCCTATAAATTTTTCCAAGGTGTTTTGAGATGCACATAGCAATTGGGAATAGCCTCCCATATTGGATTCTAGCATCTTCATTAAAAATTTGAACATCCCATGTCCCTTTGGATTTTTGTGACCTTAAATGATTCATTCTAGGGTTTCGGGACAAGAGATAACACACTGATTCGCATCATGGTGTCACGGAGTGAGATTGACATGTTGGATATTCGGGAAATATTCCGGACTAAGTATGAAAAATCTTTGCATCATATGATTGAGGTAAACACTACATATTTGCACTGCAGAGGCTGTGTGAAGTTTATCATAGTAATTTATATTTATAGTGCACTGAATATTATTAAGCAGGGACCTAGTGCTGTTGAAGGTATCTGCGATCTCATCCTTCCACTTGTTTTCATGTTATGCTTGGAAGAGATCATCAGCACAGAGACGATTCAGGCAACCTTAGAGAGAGACGATTGGGTTAAACTTTCCTTTGTGAGAGCTTAGGTTATGTTTTTGTGGCAAGCATTTAAGTATTATAACTTTCATCTTAAGGATGATTTGCACTTTGGCTATAATTGTGAAGACCTGAGTTTTCCTCTCTCCCTTTTACAGAGTGACACATCAGGTGATTACAAAAAAGCACTACTGAAACTGTGCGGGGGAGATGATGAGTAAGTCCAATTCTGAAGCCTGGTTTCTTGTGGGGGAGGAATGCTTTTTAAAGGCTCTCAGTTGCTGAAACTCTTTTTGAGCCTGTATCTCTAATAATAATATTTCCTAAGTGGTCTGTGATTTTTTTTTTCCTTGCAGGGCTAGTTTCTCCTATATCGTAGCGAATACGTTCCCCCAAATTTTCTGTAATATTTTCTGGAAAGTGAGGTTTTTCATCTGAGGGTGGCCCATTGGACAGCAGATCCTTCACCTCAGTTTTTGTTGACAAGCTAAATATGTGTTTGTCTGCCTGGAAGGATTTTGATTCTTTTAAAATACTCTTAATGTTCATATTATAATTATAGGGGAAATCTGTCTATGTGGTCACTAAGAGATGACCCAGTCTTGATGGCACATAATCAACCATATTATAATGTATTTTTAATCATAATACCTCAGCCACAAAATGTAGTAGGAACATATTGCTATGTGTTTTGAAATGCTTTGATCAGCAAATAATTGATTATTACCCATTTCTATGTTTAAGCCTCCATATACTAGATCTAAGCAGGTTCAGCTTCCTCTCTCTTTATGCCTCCATATCAGAACTTGATCCAGTATGTGGGTATATACTGCTACTGCCCAAATTCAGTAGTTGAACCTGTGAGATTTTATAGTGAGACACTTTGGACCATCCTTCATTAATTGTTGCATTTCAAATACACTAGATGTTAACTTTCATCACAGCAGTGATCACTACAAATGTTAAGTAGTGTAGTTGGGACATCTAGAAAGTAAATATTGCATGGGATGATGGCTTGGGCCAATTGCATATGTCAATATTTAATGCTGGTTGTGATGATCAGTGATTTTACTAAGCATGAGAACTACTAGTGTATTTCTTACACTGTATGGAAATCAGTGCAGAGAAGAGTGGAGTAGCAGCAGTACTAATACATCTTTTAAAAAACTCATAGAATCATTTGCATTGTCTATCCATGTGTTGCTTTTGCAGTCCTCAAATGACACTGAAAATAAAATATTCAATTGAAAAAGTAACCATGCAGGCTACATTTGAGACAAAGGGTACCTGCATTCATTGTCTTCCCACCTTTTCTCTTCATTCAAAGCTGTGTTGATCGCATTGCACTTGTAACAGAAGTACTGAGGTGCTGCTAGGTTGAAAGGATTAGCTGGTGATTTCACTGTTGGGGGAATGTCTAGTTGCGTGCTCCTTTCATGTCCCTGTTAAGGAGCTGGTGCAAAAGATGGGAGCTCACCCTATCCACGGCAGGCTTGCTGCTTGTCAGCCTAGCATGCTAACCACGCAAGTCACCATGCTCCTTCAGCTGTGTTGATGCTTTATTTTTATTCAGAGAAAGGCCTAATCAAGATTTTAGAGTTGGGCTAGCATAGGCGTTTAATAATTTGCTTATGATCCTAGTACACATTAAGAAGTACTGCAGCTGCCTTTTGCAAAGAGAGAAGAAAAAAACTCACCTAAACTAGATAGATAGATAGATAGATAGATAGATAGATAGATAGATAGATAGATAGATAGATAGATAGATAGATAGATAGATAGGCAGGCAGGCAGGCAGGCAGGCAGGCAGGCAGGCAGGCAGGCAGGCAGGCAGGCAGGCAGGCAGGCAGGCAGGCAGGCAGGCAGGCAGGCAGGCAGGCAGGCTGGATGTTGTTTGAGAGTTTAGGTACAGGAGAATTGGGATAATGTGACAGGCACCAGCTGGATTTGCACAGGATCTGCATCTTCATGTTTTAATATGTCTCTGCAAATGTCACCCACCTTGTTTCTTTCCATCCCTTCCCCTTCCAGTGCTGCAGGTGAGTTCTTCCCTGAAGCTGCGCAAGTGGCCTATCAGATGTGGGAACTTAGTGCAGTGGCCAAAGTGGAGGTTAGAAGCCAGCCTTCCCTTCCCTTCCCCTACCTGTGGCTTGCTGGCTCAAAACCACAACTGCTTCACTATATGCACTGCTAATGCTCTGGACCTGATAGATATCTTGCCTATTCAACACTTCTCCCTTCCTAACAATTTCTAAACCTGCAACTTTAACTAATATGCATTCATACCTAAAAAACGTATTTTCCCCTTCCTTGCTCTTCCACATCTTTAGGCATTAACATTTGAAGATGTTGATTATTTCCCAGTATAATAGGTTATCTGTTATCTAAAAAACAGTCCAATGAAAGTGCCTTCTTGTAAGTGCCAACACGCACCCAGTAGAATCACTGCAGCTTCATGAATGCATCTGCAATATGGATCTTTAGAGCTATGTTAAGAAAACAATCCATAGCTTCTATTATAAAATCAGATTAGCAATAGGTGGGTTTTCTTTTTTTGCTTGTTTTGCTGTGTGAGCTAAACAACGTACTAAACATTTCACTAATTACTTTTAAGGGGTGAATTCACATATGCCACATAATAGTGGATTATTTTACCAAGCAAACCGCCTCCTTTCTCAGACTGTTCTTCCATCATGACATGTTACTGCCTAATACAAGGAAACAGACAGTGATTAAATTATGGTATATAATCACTGGAATGGACTGTGTGAATTCATCCTAGGCTTTTTGCATGTGAAACAGTTGGAGAGTCAGTCCTAAAGAAATCGGGTCTTTTTCAATTCATGTCTAGAAGATTGCCGATGTAATCGGAAACAGGCACTGAGAAATTGAAATATCATTTAAAGATACCCTCCACATGCTGACTCTGGGAGATGCATGGGCATGGAATTTATCCAGCTGTTCTCCAATTGTTTTATTATATTTTCTTTGTTTTAAATAAAATAGCAATTGTTAGGAGAAGAATGGGGGTGCATTATTTGGATGCCCTTCTGCTTTGCCCTCGTTCTGTGCCTCTCCCATATTAAAATAAATAATTTTAATTTAAACTACTCTTACATTTCTGCAGCTGAAAGGAACTATTTGTCCAGCTGCAAATTTCAATGCTGACGGTGATGCAAAAGTGCTCAGGAAAGCCATGAAGGGGTTTGGTAAGTAAACCTTCGCAATGCGTTGATGCAGAGTAAGAAAAATCTTCTTTTTATTCAATGGTAAAGTGACAACATTTGTAGACTTCCAGGATAGGAAGTATTATTGCTTGTGTAAGGACCCACTTCAACTAACCACCCAAGGAAGCAGAACTCTTGAAACAGGCATTGTCTCAAAAGGATACTTTTATTAGGGGTCAGTGACAGTAGGGAAGACAAGGCGAGATCTGGGAAAAATCCCACGCAAACGGTATAGTTAAGCTAGCAATATTCCTCCTCCCACCAAGGTCATAATGTCCATTTGAAATTCAGCCAATCCACAGGTGATTAGCTGATGTGCGGGTGATTGGCACAGTTGGCGCACATCTCAAGGTCTTCTCCAGCTTTCCTTTCTCTGGAACCATCTCCCTGATAAGGGAGATGCATTCCTATCTCAAGGATGGAAGCAGGAGAGGGAAAGTAGAAAGCGAAAGTTATTCCAAGCTCTCCCTCTCCCCAGCAGAATGGCAGGCCCCAAAATTAGAATATATATGCAAGGGGACCTGACAGCTTGTCCAGATTTCTTCCTAAGGCAGTCTTTCTTAGTTGAATGCTTTTAAAGTGTAGGTAATGTTATAAATCCATTTCCCATTTCCAGTCACATTCTAGGAATGGTGTAGCCTGCACCTCAACCTTGCAATGTAGAACTCCATTGCTAGGTTTTATTCTACTAGAATCAATATTCTAGTAGAATAAAAATAAACCATTCATGAAGGTTTGGAGACATGTTATGATTTAAATCTTGAGTTAAGTCTTGGTGGTCCGTGGCCATGAACCATGGCCACAAAAGGTACTTAAATGGGGTCTGTGGGTGAAGAAAAGGTTGAGAACCATTGCTCTGAAACATTTCTTGGCTACCAGTGGCTATGGTTCTCCTTCCGGCCATCTGCTTCAGGTAGCTGATTGGAGAGATTGATAATCTTTGTAAATCCTAGGCAGCCATGAAACCGAAGCCAATGCAAAGCCAGCAGCGGTATACAATGCTGAACTTGCTGCACATCACAACTGCATATGTATTTTAGGAAAGACAATACAGAATTGCAAAATATGTTGCTACCGGTATGTCTGTTATGCCCATTTAATTATGTTTGATATAAGGTTGTGTAACTGCATAATGCAAAAAGGAATATTTTAAAATTAAATAAGCATAAAATGGAAAAAAAACACAACCCCAGAAATGTTGGAAGGAAGCAGTTGCATTACTCTTAGGCCTGCTTACTAGATTTACAAAAAGTATATTTTGAGATGTAGGTTACATTCCTTGAATCTTCATTCGTGGAAGATAAAGTGCCTTTCAAAACAAACCTGGTTACTCTTCTGATTCTCTGATTCGAGAAAGAGAAGAATGGTTCTAATATTGCTAGAAGCAATCATCATCTACAAGTAATGCAGGCAGGAAATGCTCCATAAAAACCGTATCAATGCAGAGTCCTTGCATCATGTTAGTAACTGCTAGTCCGCCAGTGTTTCTCAACCTTGACAATTTTAAGGCATGTGGACTTCAACTCCCAGAATTCCACAGCCAGCAATGTTGGCTGTGGAATTCTGGGAGTTGAAATCCACATGCCTTAAAATTGTCAAGGTTGAGAAACACTGTGCTAGTGACTAAATGATACTCTGCTGCTTCCTCTCAAAACCCAGGAGATGGCACTGTTGTATCAAAAGCTCATTGTAGTTAGGAAGAATGCCCAGGATAGAGATTTTGTTATACATTTCCTAATAGCAATATACTGCTTCACAGTGCTTTACAGCCCTCTCTAAGGATGTAAACCACTTAGAGAGGGCTGTAAGCACCGTGAAGCAGTATATAAGTCTCTAAGTGGTTTACAGAATCAGCATATTGCCCCCAACAATCTGGGTCCACATTTTACTGACCTCAGAAGGATAGAAGTCTGAGTCCACCTTGGGTCAGTCAGGATCAAACTGCTGGCAGTCGGCAGAATTAACCTGCCATATGGCATTCTAACCACTGTGCCACCACTGCTCAATAACCGATTGCTCTCTCAAGCCTCTGCCTAGTCTTGACATTCTGTCAGTGGCTCTTGCCATTTTATTTAAGCTCAATGTGATAGGTAGAAAATGAAGAATATATTCAGAGTGATGAATAGAAACAGCTGAATGGTTTTATTTCTATTTATTATTCTTTTAAATTGCTCAGTAAGAGGCATTCCCTGGGCATTCATTCAGAACCATAAACTATATTGCATTTGTTTATTTATTTAGGAGACCTGTTCTCTTCCCGAAACTCTAGGTGGCTTAAAAAAAAATCTTAAAAAATGAATACAGTATAAAAAAAAAACCTGTGTTTTTATTCATTAAAATAATAAAAGCCAAAAGCCAACCTCCCAAATTAGATAGTATAACCAATGAACTAAGATTTGTTTGGTTGCTTATAATTAATTCCCAAAAGCTTTCTGCAAAAGCTAAGTTTCACCTCCAAGAAGGCCATTGTGTGTGTCTGGGTGGGGGGGTCATCCTTGCTTCTTAGGGCAAACTATTCTCAAGGAAGGACCTGTTGTAAAGAATACCAATGCTCTTTCCTGCTCTATAATAACTGTAATTAATAAGATGCGGGCTTGCAAAGTAGTTTACAAATTAGAGATCCTGGCTTGCATTGAACAGCATGAGCATGCTTGGAGCTTGAGTTGTAGTAATGGCAATAGTTCATATACAGTTGCATCTCAGCTACTTCCAAATCTATTTTTAAGACAGGAATGAGGCTACAGTCTATAGCAGGGATCTCCAACCTTGGCAACTTTAAGACTTGTGGACTTCAACTCCCAGAATTCCTCAGCCAGCAAAGCTGGCTGAGGAATTCTGGGAGTTGAAGTCCACAAGTCTTAAAGTTGCCAAGGTTGAGGACCCCTGATCTATAGGGCGATGTGGTAGCCTTCTGAACATATTGCAGTAAATCATACTCCACAGGAATAATTCAGGAATTTTCCACATAGAAACCAGAAGCAAGCTGATACGATGTGCTATTGAGCAAACATGCTTATGCACTGATTTGACTTTTCCTTTGCTCCATACTCTTGGCTAACTTGCAATTTCTTTAGTCACTTGTACTGGGCTGTAATCAGGTTGGCTGAAACAAACTTTAAGGATGGTGGATTTGTAAGTCAGAAAATACTAGGATTTTTTTTTTTTTTTTAAAGTCCTGGAGGCAGTAAACGTAAGTGATTGATCTTAACAAAGAATATTCTGTCTCTCACCCCAGTGGTGAGCCTATTGGAACAATTTCCTTTTTATAGTTCCATGGGATTACTTCCCTGACTAAGTGCAAGAGTCAAGATTTAATATTATTGAACTGAGCCGAGGTGGTGCAACAATTAGAGTGCAGTACTGCAGGCCACTTTAGCTGACTGTGTTCAGCAGGTCAGCGGTTCAAATCTCACCGGCTCAAGGTTGACTCAGCCTTCCATCCTTCCGGGGTAGGTAAAATGAGGACCCAGATTGTTGGGGGCAATGTAAATATATATATATACATTGCTTACTGGTGTACACCGCTTAGAGTGCTTGTACTTAAAGCGGTATATAAGTCTCATAAATAAATAAATAAATAAATAAAAATGGTTGAATCTATTCTGTTTTCTGGGTTCCAGGCACTGATGAAGATGCAATCATTGAGGTTGTCACACAGAGGAGTAATGACCAGAGGCAAGAAATCATAAAAGCATACAAGTCTCATTATGGCCGGGTAATTAGTACAATCTCTTCTTTTGTATCTCATTCCCTTTCTCCAACATTCAATTGATTTACTTATTGCAGTAGCTGTTACACAGTAATGCTTATAGATGGCCTATTTTAAGTTTGGTGTTACTTTTAAAAATAAAGAATTAAGATCATCTTTCCCTTGCTTGCCTTCTCCAATTAGATGACTTCTAGATCTTCTGCATAACCATCTCAACTGCTACTTCAAAACTATAGTGTGTGTGTGTATATATTATTATATTAAGATCTCTAGATTTCAGAATGCTGATATAAAGATGTGTCAGAGGTCCATATGCCAATATTCTTTTTCTTTTTAACAACAACAAAAAAAAAAAAACAGAAAATCTAGCACAGAAGAGAGCAAAGAGGAGCACATTTATAATACTTGGGAAATTTGTAGAACTTCTCCCAATATATCTTTCTTCAGCTTTTGTTTGCTTTTGTGCCATAAAATTATTTGCATGCATGAGGCATTCAGGATGAGAAAAATATACTAGAAGAAAAATTATTCTTCCCTCCTTGTTGAGTATCATGGAGCAATCTATTACTCATATCACCATCAATGTCAGCTGGTCTTTTTTTTTTTTTTTTTAAGGAGGCCATCTTTTACCTGAATGCCTAATCTTCCATTGACAGTTTTAGGCAGGAAATGAAAAGGATGAGTTATGCATTTTCTTTGTGTCTGGCAAACTGACCTATAAATATCTACAAATAAATAGATGACCTCCGACGTCCCTTCCAACTTATTATTATTATTATTATTATTATTATTATTATATAGAACTGCATTAAGGGATACAGCATGTAACTAATTGGGGGCTTCTATTTTTAATTACAGATTACTTTTAATCTGTATGCAGATGTTGACTTTGGTGGAAAGCCTCTTAGCAAATCAATAATTATTGCATGTGGGGGCAATTACAGCTAGAGTCTGTTCATGCCTTCTCTATTTGCCGCCATTCTTCCTTCCTGCTCCAGTCACAGGATAAGGCTGATACTCCCAAATACTGCATACATTATGAACCCAGATCTAATGAATGTGGCCCAATAGAAGTAGATGAACTTTCATTTCAGAAAACCTCACCCTTGACCATGCTTGCTAGGAGTGATGGGAGACAAAATTTAAAAATATCTGAACGGCCATGCTTCATTGTGTTATGTCAGAGCCTTTCTTCTAATTCAGCATTGTCTTCCTGACTGGTATCAGTACTTTGGAGTTTCCTATTCTTTTAAATAAAATGTTATTAGAATTTTGAATACAAGGAAGGAAGGAAGGAAGGAAAGGAAGGAAAGGAAAGGAAAGGAAAGGAAAGGGAGGAGAAAATGCAGAGATTAAAGAAAGGATTTTAAAGAAACGGCATCTAATTTAATTTTACTGCAGTTATAAGTACAAATATAAGTTAACTTTTTACTCTAGGGTTATAGCGTTGTTTACATTTTCTCTATATTGTATGATTGTTATTCTAATCCTCAAAACCATATATCTTTTCATTTTTTTCTGTTTCCTACAAAAAGTCAATTAAGGGGTTTCCAATGATTGTTAAATGTCCTGTGTCTGATTAAAGCAGCCAATTTGGCCACACTTCTTGGGAGTTTCCAATTTGCTTTCCTTCATGAGCGTCTCCTCTGACAGGACCTTATGGCAGACCTGAAATCTGAAATATCTGGACCTTTGGCGAAGGTTATTCTTGGACTGATGATGCTACCAGCCTTCTATGACGCAAAGCAGCTGAAGAAAGCCATGGAGGTAGAGCAGATTTCTTTTTAATATATTATTTGAAGAACAGAAAGATAAAGTTAACCCACACAGAGAAGGAAAGAAGGAAAAACTCTTTATTGTGCCATTATCTCAAAGAATAATTAAGTCCTTGAGAGAATTTCCTTCTTACTAAAGACTGCCAGCTCAGGCTGACTGGTTCAATTCTGAGCCAACCTTTTTTTTCCTCAGAAGCTGAAATACCAGGACATGGATGCACTAGGCATTCCCTATAAATGTTAGCACTTAGCTGCCCTGAAATATTAACAATGACTAATTGGTCAAATATCTTTACATCACTCCAGGGGGCTGGAACTGATGAGAGTGCTCTCATTGAAATTTTGGCCACACGGAATAACCAAGAGATTCATGCAATTAATGCAGCCTATAAAGAAGGTAAAGCGTTTCTTCAATAATTCTTAAGGGCAGTGTTTCCCAAACTTGACAATTTTAAGGCATGAGGACTTCAACTCCCAGAATTCCACAGCCAGCAACGCTGGCTGTGGAATTCTGGGAGTTGAAGTCCACATGCCTTAAAATTGTCAAGTTTGGGAAACACTGCTTAAGGGGAACATGGATGTATGAGACTAAGAAACAAGAAAGCATTTATCCGTTGCTGTATAAAATGCCTAAAATTGTGCCAGTATACATTTTATTTACTTGCTTACTTGTTCATTGGTGTTTTCTATATAGCTCCCAGACTAACAGGTTGGTAAATCACTGCTATATTGGCAAATAAGCAAGGTAGAATGTCCTTATAAATAGCAGGAATTGAGCCTGATTCAAAGGAAATAATCACCTCTCATATTGGTCTGTTTATTGTGTCAGATCAAGGTTAGAAGCTACTAACCTTCAAGGGTAGAAGCTGCTCAGAATAAAGTATTTCTATGGGCCTCATTCCATGTGAATATCCTATTCACAACTAAGAACTGGAATCAGGACTTTGATGGGTGTTTTCTAATGTTGAGGCTGCATGTAGCTGACCTTGAAGGATTAAGCAGAGTCAGGCATACAGTAGGTAATTTTTTAAAGAGGAGAGCACTGGAAAATCTCAGGGCTAATAGACTAGACCAGTGATGGCAAACCTTTTAGAGACCCAGTGCCCAAATTGCAACCCAAACCCCACTTATTTATCACCGGGTACCAGGTGGGCATGGCCGCGTTGGTCGTGGCAGACTGGGTGGGCGGGGCTAGGGTGGCAGGGGCCAGTCCCTCGCCATCTCCGGAGCATGGCACGCGTGCCCACAAAGAGGGCTTTGAGTGCCGCCTCTGGCACGCGTGCCATAGGTTTGCCACCACTGGGCTAGACTGAAAGTCAAAAAACATTCTGGCAATCCAACTTACATTTTTTTAAAAGAAAACAACATGGGTGTATCTTTTTAATCACCAGAAATTGCATTTGACTCCAAAGTGTCTTTGAACACTTTCTTCTGCTTTTGTGTTTCTCCAGCCTATCATAAGTCTTTGGAGGATGCACTGAGTTCTGATACTTCAGGACATTTCAAAAGGATCCTGGTCTCTCTGGCGCTGGTAAGAAATTTTCCCCCACAATGCATTCTTAAAGCTCCTTTAGTTAAAGATAAGTGTTTTCTATCTGATCTTTCTGAATATCTAATGATCAGATTCAGTTGTTAAATCACCTTTAAAAGTTTCATTATTATTATTTTTTATTCATCAAGGATCTTGTGCATTGATAGTGGTACATTCAGTTGAAAAGAAACAATTCTATGCATATATTTTGCATGCAGGGACAATAATGCTGCTGAGCTGTAGTGGACACCGGTTTAAAAGATAATTTCACCCTCTGTTTCATATCGTCACCACCAGAAAGCAAGCAGGCGGCATAGGACTTGAAAGCTGCTTCAAGCTGTATTGCTTTTATTTATTGTGCAACAGCAGACTTTTAAAAGGCCATTTGCATTAAGGTGATAAAATCTAAAATTGCTCAGCACACGGATACAAGCATATAATGTGTTAATATGTGGCTATAATGTGTTTATCCTCAATAAGAATGATAGAAATCTCATTCTGAACAAATAACACAGCACAGTGTTTTCTGAAAAGGGAGTGGAGATAAACTATATGCTTCCCAGGCCTGTGCTTTTTCATAATTGATGCCCCCACTTTAAGAGATAAATACTCTCCCCTCCCATGTCATTTATTTTGCTGGATATGAGCAGCAGGGAGGGGACCATAGTTGAAAAGGGATAAAGGCAGTGCTAGAGGAAGTTTTCTACTAATAATAAGCATCAGGTGTTGGTATTGTAATTAACTATGTTGCCCAGGACAGAATATGGCACTCTGGATATTATGAGGTTCAGTTCTCAGTTGCTCTAGAAAATATGGCCAGTGACTAACAAGCTAGTAGTGGAGCATATAAAATCGGATGTATCACTGGAGGGTAAAATCACAAAATTCTGGCTATATAATGCAATCAGACTCATTGGGGAAAAAAAACAGCTATGCTCAGAATGGTCAGTAGGAAATGGAAACAAGGCTTCCAGAAAACATGAGACATCAAAACTGACATCAGCCAGAGCATAAAAGAACTGAAATAAGCCTTAGAAGATTGGAAAATATGGAGAGAGCTGGTCCATAGAATTGTCAAGAAATGGGCATGATTGAATGGATAGCATCATCACCAAAGAATGCTGGGAGTTGTAGTTCTGCAGTCGATGGCATGTGGTGCTATCTATCAGATCCAGCTACAAAAATCTAAACAGTTAAAGGGCAGCAAATGAATACAGAAAACTCTTTAATTATTTGGTGTCATCTAGTGGGCTTCCAAATTTTTAAAACTCGAGGTTTTGTAGCTCTCATAGCATTGCTTGAGGCCTGTGGTCAAGTAAACTAGCAGCTGCCAAGAAAGGTAATGAATTATTTAAAGATGTTAATTTCTTGCCCATTCACACTGGCCTATGTTTTTGCTCCTTATTAATGGTTTTCAATGTCTAACTGCAGGGTAACCGCAATGAAGGAGGAGAAGATTTTGGGAAGGCTCGTGCTGATGCTCAGGTGAGTAAAGCCACATGTGCAGGAAGGGATCTGCTGTGGCTGTTGCCTTTCTCCCATGATGTAGATTTGGAGATACTAGAGCTGATAATAAGTTAACGATGGGTTGCCTGAGCTCTGCTTTGCCATAAAAGATACCCCCAGAGCAGAGAAAGTAGTAGAGAGCATTTGAAAACGCTCCACTGGACTTCTTGCTCTGAGCTCATGTATATAGAAACAGATTTGGGACAAACAGCATGCGAACGTATGATTTATTTAGGCTTTGTTAAGTAAGCTGCATTTGTTTGGATTCACACAACACTTTAAGCCCACACCAATGCCTCAGTATCATGTAGGAACCCAGTTGCACTGTGCGGTTAATTCATGCATCTCAAATTTCAATGTGGGTTTTAATTGAAGCTTTTCATTTCCCAAAAAGTAATAACAGTAACTCATCATTTTTTTTCCAAGTCCATGTTAAGGGACACTCATATTAAACATAATGTTAAAATTGGTTAAGTAATCCATTTTTAATGTATGCCAGATTCAGGAAGGAGAGCAAATGTTTATAAGTCACCAACTGAACTTGGGATACCATGAAGTGTTGCGGTTCAGACTGTTTCCACAAGAGGGAGTTCTATCTAATATTTCTGCAGGGTTATGCATGATTTTGAAAGCAGCAATGCTTGTGACTGCTGCATCTAAATAAGCAGGAGAAAGTTGCAGAGGCTGGTAGCCCAAAGGTGAACTTTTTAGCCAGATCACAGGGAATCTAACACTTTCTGCATTTATTCAATGCTTAAAACAAGCCGGGCATACAGAATTGCTTCAGATCAACAGACCACATTCTCCTTGGTTTCACCATCTGCTGTAACTTTCGCATGGGTGGCATATTCTCATGCTGAAGCTGGAAGTATTTTTTCGCAGGCCTTTTTTCTTCACCTAAAAATTAATCTTTTTTTGCACAAGTTAATTTCTGTTATTTTCCACTCTTCTTTGCCCAAAGAATTTTTCTGCTGATCTCTTCAATAGCTCACTGTTCCTTTTTCTTTGCTATGCTTTCCTTTCCTATTGAAAGTTGTGGGGAGCAAAGGTTTTAGTCTTTTTCAGCTATTCAGGAAACTATTTTTTTTATTGAAAATTTTGATAAGTTTTACAAAAAAAATTCCTTTCCCCCAACCCTCCCCTACCCTCCCCCGACCTTCCCAGAGCTGAATACAGGCTTAATTAAAAAAAATTTAAAAAAATCTTAAAACACATATAAACCATAAGCAAATCTAAATACATTAATTAAACAAATTATAAAATAGTTAACAACAATATATAAAAAATACAAGAAGAAAAAAAAAGAAACAAAAAAAGAAAAAATCAAATAAAAAAAGAAAAATTAAAAATTAAAAAAAATATCTATGAAATATCTTAAATTTTAAATATAAATTATTCAAAAACTAAATAATATTTTTATATCCAACTTATATTGTATGAAATCTATCCATTTTTTCCATACTAGGAGGTACTTCTCTTGCGGTTGATCTTTCAAGAAAGCCGAAATCTTTGCCATTTCCACCAAATAAGAAACTTTAAGAAACCACTCTTGCAAAGTAGGCAAAGATTCCTTCTTCCAACATTGCCCTACTAACAACCTGGCCACTGTAATTAAATTTAACATCAATATAGTCTCTTTACTATCACAATCAGAAACAATACCTAACAAAAACAATTGTGGGGTAAATTTTATCCTTCTTCTAAAAATTCTTTGAATATTCCACCATATCTTAATCCAAAAAGCTCTTATATTTTTACATGACCACCAGATATGATAATAAGTAGCATCCAAACATCCACATCTCCAACATTTAGGCTGCAAGTCAGGATACATACGAGACATTTTTTGTGGATCAAGGTGCCATCTATAAAACATTTTATAAAAATTTTCCCTTAAATTTTGGGCTTGTGTAAATTTAACAGTCCTCACCCAAATAATCTTCCAGATATCTAATGGAACCGATTCATCAAAATTTTGTGCCCATTTAACCATACATTCTTTAACTAATTCTGCTTCTGAATCCAATTCTACTAACACCCCATAGATTCTCTTAATATGAGTTCGTCTTTGATCTTTTATTTGTTTTAACAAATTCTCATCTTCTCTAAGCAAACCCACGTTACGATCTATCTTCCACCTCTCCACTATTTGTCTATACTGAAACCATGAATAAATAATATTTTCTTGTGTTAATTCTTCCAAAGATTTTAATTGCCAGTTTTTACCATCCCATCTAAGTAATTGTGCATAAGAAAGACTATCTATCTTGACTCCTCTCCTTATCCCTTCTATCGCATGCCATGGTATAGCCCATAGTGGAATTTTAAAATCACTTCTATAATATTTCTTCCAAACCCGAAGTAAAGAAGTCCTTATAATATGAGATTTAAAAACCCTATCAACCTTTTTATTAAAAATTAAATAGGCATGCCATCCAAAAAGTAAATCCCAACCCTCCAAGAGGAGTACTTCTACATTTGTTAAATTAACCCAATCACTAATTAATGTTAAAATCGCAGCATCATAATACAATTTCAAATTCGGTACCTTGAGTCCACCTCTCTCACGAATATCTTGTATAATTTTAAGTTTTACTCTTGGTTTTTTCCCTGCCCAGATAAATTTATTGATACCTTTCTGCCATTCATTTAAATTAACCTCATTCTTTAAAATGGGTATCATTTGAAATAAAAAAAGAAACATTGGCAGAACATTCATTTTAGTCGCTACAATTCTCCCCAAAAGAGATAATTGCAGCTTCTCCCAATTTTCCAAATTCCTTTCATAATTATTTTTATACAATTTTGCATTAGAAACAGATAAAATAACCCCCAGATATTTTACCTTATTAACAACCTCGAAATCTTTCAACCTAACCAGGGTCTCCTTGTCCAGATTGGTCATGTTTTTAGGCAATATTTTAGCATTTGGGTCAATATAAAAGGGGGGGGAAATGACATTGCCATAGGTGTATACTACAGACCACCCAACCAAACAGAGGAAATAGATGAACTTTTTGCTAGTCAGCTAACTAAGGTATGTAGGAAGCACACCACAATAGTAATGGGGGACTTTAACTACCCTGACATCAACTGGGAGACCAACTCCGCACCAAGTGGAAGATCAAACAGGTTCCTGGCAAACCTAGCAGACAACTTTGTCTCCCAAAAAGTAGAGAAGGGAACTAGGGGATTAGCCATTTTGGATCTAATTCTCACTAACAGAGATGAAATGATAGACAGTGTTGAAGCCATAGGAACCCTGGGAGGAAGTGATCATGCAATATTAGAATTCAACATTATAGAAGCACAACCAATAGAACACAGTCAAACTGAGTCTTGGACTTCAAGAGAGCTAATGTCAATAAACTTAGAGAGGGCTTGGGAAGGATTCCATGGATGAGAATCCTCAAGGGGAAAACAACTCAAGAAGCTTGGGAATTTTTGAAAAATGAGATAATAAAAGCACAGTCTAGCACAATACCAACAAAGAGGAAAAATAACAGCTCTCAAAAGAAACCAGCATGGCTGCATAAAGAACTCTCTGACAAATTGAAAGATAAAAAGGACAAGTACAGAAAGTGGAAAGAGTGGAACATAACTAAGTCAGAATATCAGCAAATAGCCCGAGCCTGCAAAGATGAAGTTAAGAAAGCCAAGGCTCAAAATGAACTAAGGCTTGCGACCAAAGTCAAAAATAACAAAAAAAGCTTCTTTCAACATGTAAAAAACAAGAAAAAAGTGAAGGAAATGATTGGTCCATTAGTGGGTGGAAGTGGCAAGAAGGTGACAAGCAACAGGGAGAAAGCAGAACTATTTAACTCATTTTTTGCATCTGTCTTTACACAAAGGGAAAAAACAGACTAACCTATCAAAAATAGTGCCATAAAAAACAAAACAGAAACACAAGTTAAGATAGGCAAGAAAATGGTTAGGGAGAACCTGTCCAGCCTAGATGAGTTCAAATCGCCAGGACCAGATGGATTACACCCCAGAGTTCTCAAGGAACTGGCAGATGTGATATCGGAGCCACTGAACTATATTTTTCAAAGATCCTGGAACACATGGGAACTACCAGAGGACTGGAAAAGAGCTGATGTAGTTCCCATCCTCAAAAAAGGAAAAAAAATGGATCCAGGAAATTACAGACCTATCAGCCTGACCTCAATACCTGGGAAGATCCTGGAAAAGATAATCAAACAACGAATCAACGAACACCTAGAGGCAAACAAAGTCATTACTAAAAGCTAACATGGGTTTGTCAAAAATAAATCATGCCAGACAAATCTTATTGCATTCTTTGACCAAGTGACAAAATTAGTGGATCAGAGGAATGCTGTGGACATAATTTACTTGGACTTCAGTAGGCATTTGATAAAGTAGATCACAACCTACTACTTGACAAGATAGAAAAATGTGGGGTAGACAGAACCACCACCAGATGGATCCGTAGCTGGCTGACCGGCCGTACTCAGCGAGTGGTCCTCAATGGAACTGCATCTTTATGGAGGGAAGTGTGTAGTGGGGTGCCCCAGGGCTCTGTTCTGGGCCCAGTACTCTTCAACATCTTCATCAACGATTTGGATGAATGGATAGATGGGGAACTCATCAAATTTGCAGACGACACCAAGCTGGCAGGAATAGCCAACACTCCAGAAGACAGGCTTCAGATACAGAAGGATCTGGACAGACTTGAACACTGGGCACTAACTAACAAAATGAAATTCAATGGTGAAAAAAGCAAGGTTCTACATTTAGGCAAGAAAAACTAAATGCACAAGTACAGCATAGGTGGCACCATGCTCAATAGTAGTAACTGTGAGAGAGACCTCGGAGTCCTAGTAGACAATCAGTTAAATATGAGCCAGCAGTGTGCGGCAGCTGCCAAAAAGGCCAACACAGTACTAGGCTGCATTAACAGAGGGATAGAATCAAGATCACGCAAAGTATTAATACCACTCTTCAATGCCTTGGTAAGGCCACACTTGGAATACTGCATCCATTTTTGGTCACCACGATGTAAAAAAGATGTTGAGACTCTAGAAAGAGTACAGAGAAGAGCAACAAAGATGATTAGGGGACTGGAGGCTAAAACATATAAGGAACGGTTGCGAGAATTGGGTATGTCTAGTTTAACGAAGAGAAGGACAATGGGGGACATGATAGCAGTATTCCAATATCTCAGGGGCTGCCATAAAGAAGAGGGAATTGAGCTATTTTCCAAAGCACCTGAAGGCAGGACAAGAAGCAACGGGTGGAAACTAATCAAGGAGAGAAGCAACCTAGAACTAAGAGAAACTTCCTGACAGTGAGAACAATTAATCAGTGGAACAGCCTGCCTCCAGAAGCAGTAAATGCTCCAACACTGGAAGTTTTTAAGAAGAGACTGGACAGCCATTTGTCCGAAATGGTGTAGGGTTTCCTGCCCGAGCAGGGGGTTGGACTAGATGACCTCCAAGGTCCCTTCCAACTTTACTATTATTATTATTATTATTATTATTATTATTATTATTATTAATAATAATAATAATTTTGAAACCCGAAACCTGTCCATACTGTTATATCAATTGTAATAGCTTTATTACAGAATCAGTTGGTTGAGATAAAGTAACAACCAAGTCATCTGCAAAAACCCTTAATTTATATTCTTTTTTATTAACTTCTATTCCTTTTATTTGCTGTGATTCTCGAATTTTAATCAACAAAATTTCCAAAGTTAAAACAAACAGCAATGGTGACAATGGACAGCCCTGTCTAGTCCCCTTCTCAATTGAAAACACCTCTGACAAACCCCCATTAACTATAAGTTGTGCCGTTTGCTTTTGATAAATAACACGAAGAGCTTGTAAAATTTTTTCTCCAAAATTCATTTTCTCAATTAATCTTAACATAAATTGCCAATTCAGCTGATCAAAAGCTTTTTCAGCATCTAAAAATATCAATCCTGCAGAAACTTGATTGTTTTTATCTAAATATTCTAATAGGTTAATAATTTGTCTAACATTATTCTTCATATACCTTCCAGTTACAAAACCCGTTTGATCCATATGTATTACATGATGCAAAACCCTCATAAGTCTATTAGCTAAAATTTTTGAAAAAATCTTATAGTCTACATTTAAAAGAGATATAGGTCTATAATTCTTTGGTAAAGTGAAATCTTGGTCTTCTTTTGGAATCAAAGATATAAAAGCTCTGCCCCATGACAAGGGGGTCTCTGAACCCTGTAATATATTATTAAAAAGCTCCCTTGAAGGTTGAATCAACTCTTGTACCAAAGTTTTATAATAAATAGATGTCAATCCATCAGTACCCGGTGCTTTACCTAATTTTAATTCTTTAATTACTATCTCAATTTCTTCACTAGTAATCAGGCCATTAATTTCTTGTTTCTGATCTTCTGTTAGTTTAGGAAAGTTAGCATCTTTTAAATAATTATCTATATCTGAAGCCTGTACTTTAGTACTCATATATAATTTTTGATAATAATCTAAAAAGATTTCTTAATCAATTCCTTCTGATATACCAATTTACCATTATAATTTATTTTATCTATAGTTCTCTGTTTCTGCTTCTTTTTCAATTGATAAGCCAACCATCTCCCTGGTTTATTGGCATTACAAAATGTATTTTGTTTCATATACAATAAATTAGTTGCAGTTTGATCAGCCATCAACATATTAAATTGTGATTTAAGCAATTTTATAGATTCCTTAATCTTCTCATCTGTGGAGTTTAAAATCAGAGCTTTTTCTTTTAATTTAATCTCATCTTCCAACTCCTTACGTTTCTGCACCTGCTTCTGTCTATAAACCTTATTCATTTGTATCAAAATCCCCCGCATGTAAGCTTTACCTGCATCCCAGACCATTGACATTGAAGTTCCCTTATACATATTTAAAGCAAAGTAATCCTTTAATTGCTCCTTTAATTTTTGAACATTCTTTTCTTGTCTAAATAAATTTTCATTCATCCTCCAAGATCTCCTCTCCTCTTTTTCATTAACCAATTCCATCCAAACTGGACTATGATCCGTCAATATCCTAGGAAAGATCTTAACATTCTTTACCCTAAAATATAAATCCATTGTAATCAAGAAAAAGTCAATTCTTGAGAAAGATTGATGTCTGTCCGAAAAGAAGGTAAAGTCTCTCTCCTCCAAGTTATGTTCACGCCAATAATCTCGCAGCTCCCAGTCCTCTTTCAAATCAAAAAAAGCTTTAGGTAATTTAGCCTGTTTAAAAGAAATAGAGGGTCCTTTTTTGTCTCTTTGTGTATCTAGAACACCATTCCAGTCTCCCATTAATATAACAGATCTATAAGGCTATTCAGGAAACTATTGACAGTTTACTTCCTATCCCCACCTTCCTCACCTAGAGGCGTATATAGCAATCACACTTAGATTTGTATACCGCTTCGTAGTGCTTTACATCACTCTCTAAACGGTTTACAGAGTCAGCATATTGCCCCCAACAATCTATCTCTTCTGTCTGTGACAAATCAAAGATAAAATTACGGTCCTCCGTTGAATGCCGAGGCTCTATGGAGAAAGGAAGTTTTCTGGTACAAATTTAAAGTTTAAACAAAACCATAAAGACAGCTTTCTATGCTGCTATTTGAGAATGTGGGACCTCTTTATTAAAAATAAATTGTGAAATTCGGAGCATGTGTTTTTAAAAAATATTGTTTCAGAAAACCCCACCTACTAATAACATACAGTAAAAGTGGATAGGTATGCATGCTACATATGCACATTATGTCACATATGCTGCAGCTTTTTAATCTTTCTTCCCCATTGGAAATACTCCTGGAGCTGCCTCTCGGGCAGGGAGGGACACCAACAGATAGCTAGCAGTTTCCTAAATGCTGGAAAGAGGCTCCTGTGTTGTAGGATCCTTATACCAAAAACATGTGCTCAACAAATATTAGTACAAATATCACGGCTGTGCGTCAGGCAGACCTTCCTTTACAGAGTTGTGTTTATTTTTGTTTCCATGCTATTTCAGGATCTTCTCTCCCTCTCTGCTTTTGTATTCATCGGAAAGATGACATAACTTTTCAAAATAGTGTATTTCCACTCATTACTGAAAATAAAGTTAAGGGAGGTGTGCATGATTAGCCCCTTCATGTTGAAGAACTGCACCTGATCAGAGTATATCTGAATAAAAAATGACAACAGGACTTCTTTTGTTGCCATAATTAAGCAGGCTATATTGGTGCTGATGTGATCGTAGAATGCCCCAATTTATTTATGAAATCCCTGGAGGGACCTGTGCCACACCATCTCTGACCTTGTTGCCTTCCTCTCCCCCTCTCTCTCCCTTTCTTTCTGTTGTCAGGTGGTTGCTGAAACCCTGGTGAGTGCCTGCCCTTTATTTTTCCTTGACATGTTCCGAATGTCTGTGTAGTTTTCCCAACTACACTGCTTTGATCTACAAATACATTTGCTTTTCTTACACTGGGTTTTAGGGAATGGTAGAATTAATACATTGAGTGTAAAGTGCGGGTGAAGGTAGAGTTGAATTAAGTGAAGGATCTGTGATTCTCATCCTAGGGAAAGCTCTTTGATCAACAAATGGCAGAGTACATCAAGGTTGCGAAAATAGTAACCAAAGTCCATATATATTCTATAATTCTATTGTGTCTGCTTGGGAATACCAAGTGGAGAGAAAGAAAGAGAAAGAGAGAGAGTGTTTTCAGCTGGGCCTACTGTGACCAATCAGTGGTCTTTAAAGTCTACCTTATCTGAGGTCCCTTAACTAGGAATGCCAAAGATTTCAGAGACTTTTTGAATGAAAAGCATGTGGCCTGTTTGGAATGACAAAAAAGATCCACTACCAATCTGGTTGCTAATGCTGGGCTCCTCTGAGCTCACACAATAATATTTTCCAAATCAATATTAATTTGCTTCCCTAATTTTGGATTTTATGTTGCATTGGCTGGGCTCCCAGCCTGAGATAACTGAAAAAAATGTGTGTAGATAGAATTATAGATAGCCTCGCTTAATGGCCACAACTGGAACCGGCAACATGGTTGTTAAGCAACAATGAATAGTTTAGAAGCAGGAACAGCCTTTTAATTATGACATAAAGAGAATTAAAGATACTGAGAATAATTTGTACTGATCCACTGAATGTGCCGTTTATTTCTCTGTGCATAAGAATCCCATAGCAAAATGGATTTTTGCCTGTTGTGGAAAAGATTGATTTGGAACTTTGCCCCATCATGCACAAAAATTAATTCAAAAAATAATTTTCCTTATTTTTTGCCAGATAGAAAAGCAGTTGGATACTCATGTGGATTGGGGAGAAATCAGACTTCATAACAGAGATGCTCATTTTTTTAAAAAATAAATTTGGCTCTACTTCTGTAACAGTCTTTTGACATGGAAACTCTTATGGTCTATTATTAGATCCATAGGAATGGCAGTATGTTCTGTATTTATTCATAAAGAATAAGACTTGGGGAGAGAAAGAATATATCATACAAGACTTCCGTGGTGGGTTTGGGCTGATAAACATTTTCAGTCACTGCACAGTACTAGTGAAGAATAAAATGCTGGTATCAAACTAAATAGATTGGACAGACAGATTTATAGCATCCTAACAATATTATGACCAGCTGATCAGATTATTCCAAAACAGACTTTTGATACTCACTAGATCCCGTTCTTTGTTGTTCTCCTCCTCCATCCCTTCATTCTTCATTGATTTTGCAGAAATTGTCTGATGTTTCTGGTGATGATTCAACATCCCTTGAGACCCGCTTCCTGAGCATCTTGTGCACCCAGAGCTATCCCCAGCTCAAGAGAGGTAGGAAGGCAACAGGGATGTGTTGTAATTGTTATATCTTACCTTTACATGTACACCTCAAAGCAAAGTACATCATGTTCCTGCCTCCTATTTTCCCCACAAAAAGCCTATACACCCTGGACTGGCCCAGCCAGTTTTCAAGCCTAAAGGAGCACTAGAACTCAGAGTCTTAAGTTTCTAATCAAGCACCTTTAACCACCTCCCAAAACTGGCTCTCCCAAAATGTATCATCTTTATGCCATGTTTATAATCATGACTAAGCACAAAATAACTGATTTGAGGTTTCCAGGCTATGTAGTCGTCTGAAGCAGTTACCTGGGTAGAGCTGTAAGAACTAGACAATGAAAAAAACACATCAGCAGACAGTTAAAGTTTCCTGTATCTTACGTTGTTGCCATCTAATGGCCATCTGGATTTTTTGCAGTTCAGATCTGGTAGCCCTGAGTTTTGGGAAAGTGTTGTGGCATCACCTAAGGCAGGGCTTCTCAACCTTTTCACCCATTGTACCACTTTAAGGATATGGCAACATCTGAGTATCACCAGTCGCCTAGCAAGATGTCAAAAACTTGATAAAGTACAGGTAGTCCTCGACTTACAACAGTTCGCTTAGTGACTGTTCGAAGTTACAATGGCACTGAAAAAAGTGCCCCCCAAGCTACAGCTGAGCAAGACACCTGCCTGCCCACCCACTTCCTCCTGTGCGAGGTTTTCATTGTTGTGAGCATTTCTGTTGAGGATTGGCAGTGGGGGTGGGTGGGAGGTGTTTGGTTTTTATTCCCCCCCCCCCGTCTACTGGGTGGTTGCAGCAGGTTTTGGTCACTTCACATGACCCTGGGACACTGTGACCATCATAAATATGAATCAGTTGCCAAGCATCTGAATATAAATCACAAGACCCTGGAGATGCTGCAACATTCCAGCTGATTGGCGCTTCTTGGCTCAACGGAAGCGCCAGGATCAGCGCCAAGCTCCAGCTGGAGACTGGCACTGATCCTGTCATTTCTGCTGAGCCCTGACAGCCCTGCAGCTCCAGCGATCTCTCGGTCAGGCTTGTGCGGTGCTGCCACCAGTTCAGCTCATTCCCCTACTCCACTACTTTTCTAGGATGGTCGCGTACCACCTGCCAGGTGCCAATGTACCACAGGTGGTACCCATACCACTGGTTGAAAAGCCCTGACCTAAGGACTCGAAGGAAAGGGGCTGGTACAATCAACTTGCTAAAGAAAGTTTTTAAAAAATCTCCTTTGCTTGAGAAAGCCAGCATTTTTGGATATAAAAATTCATGGACAGGAAGTTCATTTAATCATCTAAGCCAGGGGTGTCAAACTGCTGGCCCACAGGCTGGATGCGTCATGCTGAAACCGCGCCCCCTCCCATTGCCGGCAATGGAGAAAAAGTCACAACACGTCACATGACGTTGCGAGTTTGACACCCCTGATCTAAGCCTTCTCTGTCTATGTTAATAGTTTATTCTGCAGCATCCCCTAATTGTTACCAGCCCAGAAATTCATAGAATAATCTTTAAGTCAATCTTGCATTGCATTGGAAATTTAGGTTTTACATTCTGCCCTTGATCCGTGTAGTTTTTCAAGAGTTCATTAAGATGACGAATCATGATGTGGCCCATGCCATCAACAAACGGATGTCCGGAGATGTCCGGGATGCCTTTTTAGCTATTGGTGAGTGTTGTTTTGTATGAGTATAATATAGAAACATGCATTTTTTTAATGTATGTAGAATGCAGCCTTAACTAAAACCTCTCAGAGTGAAATTCATCTTGCAATGTTTTGACAGTTGAGCAATTTTCTGTGATTTGCATAGATGAAGCAAGCTGGCCTAAGCTTCTTGTAAAAATGTGGAGTGTGGTGTTTCACAGAAATATGGCTGTATTGCAAAATTGGATTAATATATGAGAGAGAATGCATATGCAGTATTGTATGCAGCAGTGGAAAATAAACCAATTAGCCTGGAAAAGAAACAGATGGATGGGATGATTACTGGAGATTTTCTACAGGCTATTAAAATGCAACACTTTTCTGATGGTTTATTTTCAGCTTTTTGTACCATCCTAAAACTAGAAAGCTGACCGTTTTTTAAAGTAACATTGATCCTACACATACTACCAAGTGTCATTCTTGACTGGAGTATTTCAGGTTGCCTAGTGTGACTGTGGCTAGGCAAAGTTCTTTCTGGCTCAGATTAAGCTTGTGTGTGTGTGTGTGTGAAACCGTACTGGAACTGAACAATCCTTCATCTTAGTTTCAGTCATTTGTGATGGGTATTGGACTCTTTTAACCCCTCAGGCTTTTGTCCAGGCCTACTGTTGGCCCTAATATGGTCAAATATACTTGGGTACTGGTTACAGGGTAACTCACCTGTCACCTCTTCTCTTCATCAAGCCTTACAAGAACCGCTTGCCTTATTTGCTTGCTTGTAATGCCCTCACTGGACTGGAATGGACCTTTTTTCTTGGCCTCTTCTGTGTCCTGTTTGATGGCACCCAGAGGCTAGACAGGTACTGAAGAAGGGTGGACAGAGAAGCCACATCTGCCCATGCCCAAAAAACTTCCGCATTCATGCATATTTGCAAATCAGGAAGTGGCTGCTCAACCATCCCTCTTATTGCAATTCACAGAATTGAGGAGGGAATTTTTTGAGTTCTTTGTTCCTGTTGTTAACTGTTTGGGTTTTTTTAAAAAAAAATATTTAAATGATGAGGCATCAACATGGCAATGAAGATGCACCCTTCCAGTTGAAAATCTGGACTCAGAAAATTTCTGTGCATAAAGGATGGGAACTAGGATGCAGTTCAATTTGTGAAAAAGCTTTTTTTTAAAAGAGAAATATTATGATTCGTGTGTTATTTGATATTTATTGGGAAGGCCTCATTATCATTAACAGTTCTTTTGTGAATAGTTGCTGTTAATAATGTCATCAAAGCCTGTATTTCTTGTTTCTCATTTCCTCCAATTTTCCAGTGAGGTTACAGCCCCTCATTCCCTTTGTCCCCTCTCCCTGGTTCCAGCCACACCTGTAATTCAGGATAATACTTCATGCACTTGATGAAGTGTGGACACTGGTTGATGGAAGCCTAATAATAAATATTAAACCAACTCATGATATAGTTGTGAGTTCTTAAAGAGCCATGCTGTTTTTTTCTGCAACAAACTTCTTTGGAAATTGCTCCCTTCCCCCCATCTACCTCCCTGTTTGGAAGTTCAGTTCCATAATTTTACATGGGCAGATTTTTTTTTTTATCTCTCTCTTCCTTCCCTCTTGCATTTGCTAAATCAGTGGTTCTCAAACTTTTTAATGCTGCGACCCCCAACCGGTCGTAAGTCGAGGACTATTCAACCGGTCGTAAGTCAAGGACTACTCAACTAGTGCAGCACCGTTTGCAGAATGGGACTTTTGGCAGGTTCAGCAGGGCAGAGACAGCCTGGACAATTCCTATTGGCTTTTGAAAGCCAATAGAATTAGACTCTATTCAAGAGAGTCTATTCTATTGGCTTTCAAAAGCCAACAGAATAAAAGGGAGTAGCACAGCTAAGGAAAAGGGGGAAAAAAATGGTGGACTGCGTTGTTTGGCGACCCCCGTGAAATGGTCGTTCGACCCCAAATGGGGTCCCGACCCACAGGTTGAGAACCACTGTGCTAAATGAAAAGCTGTACTATAACCAGTTTTATTTAGAACTTTTCTGAGCAAAGGGTGGCTGAGACAGAATTATATTGCATGCAGATAACTTCTGTTGGCTCTTTCCTGGCAACACATTCATTTTCTCCCTCTTTGTTCTCCCTCTTTCTCTGAAGTGCGGAGTGTTAAGAACAAGCAAGCTTTCTTTGCCGACAAGCTATACAAGTCCATGAAGGTAAAAACAAACACCCATTTGTTGTTGTCGCCCCAGGAAGGAAGAGTCAGTATTACTAATCAAATATTTTGGTTGGTTTCTTTTTTCTTCTGGTTTTAAAGAGGTCAGAAATGTCTTATTTACAGGGAGGTGATGCTATAAACAGAGACATTTTAGGAATCTCCAGCTAGTTTAACTTGTTCCTTTGTATAAAGAGAATTCCTTAAGAAAACTTTGCTAGAGCTCAGGGGAAGTCACGAGGGGATACATTCTCTTTTGGTCATCCCACCTTCAGAACTAGGATTCAGCAGGCTAGCAGGAGCCAGATGCAGTGACCCAACACCCACCCTGAAGGGCGCTCAGATTTACCAATGCTGATACATATTTTGCAAAGCAGGATATGAAGCTTCCATTCAGTTGCCTGCTCTTCATAAATTTGCGGGAGCAGCAAAAGTACCCTGTTGCTAGGTGATGGTTGTTGTTGCCATCTCTTCAAAATATTTTGCAGTAATAATGTGAGTGGAAATCCACCACTTCCTGCCTCTCTCATGCTGCACCTGGTGGGCTTTTATAATCTCTTCAGGGTGCTGGCACAGATGACCAAACTCTCATCAGGATCATTGTTTCAAGGAGTGAAACTGATCTGCTCAACATCCGGCGGGAATTTTGGGAGCTGTATGACAAGTCTCTATATCACATGATTGAGGTAAAGAAACTTTCGGGTTTTGTAAACACCATTTTGCCTATTTTCGTGTCATAAGTGCTTTGACCTTTATCGTTCACCTCACTTTTTGCCTATGACTCATTAGCCTCACGGCAACCTGACTGAATATTAAATTCAAGAGTACAAAAAGAGTTCTCCTTAAGCTGAAAAGAACAAAACAGATCAATCTGTAGGGATAAGAGTATGTCATGCACAGAGAGACACCCCTGGGTTGATGTGAAGAAAAAAATCATGCTCTAAAGTGCATGCTTGTTTAAATATTGGGTACATTTATTAACCAGTTACAGGTAGTCCTCGGCTTACAGCAGTTCATTTACCGACAGTTTGAAATTACAACAGCACCGAAAAAGTGACTTATGACTGTTCTTTTTTTTACACTGATGACCGTTGCAACCCCATCACATGATCCAAGTTCGGATGCTTGACAACCGACTCATACTTGTGATGGTTGCAGTGTCCCGGGGTGGTCACGTGATCCCCTTTTGTGACCTTCTGATAAATAGATTCAATGGGGAAGCCAGACTCACTTAACAGCTGCAGTGATTCGCTTAACAGCCGTGGCAAGAAAGGGCATAAAATGGGGTAAAACTCACTAACAACTGTCTCACTTAGCAACAGAAATGTTGGGCTCAGTTGTGTCATAAGTCAAGGACTACCTGTACATGAACAGCAGTTACTCAGTTAGTGTGCTTTGCCTGCTCTGACATCACCAGGGAAACACACACACACACACAAACACACACACCACTCCTTTCTTGAATCGGTATGGAGTTTTTGACCCAAAAATCTAGTTCCTCAGTCAGACTATGCTTAGTATACCTTTCAAAAAAGATGCTGAAGCAGTGTTGTTCAAACCTGGCAATTTTGAGATATGTGAACTTCCAACTGCCAGAATTCCCATCCTGGCGGAGGAATTCTGGGAGTTGAAGTCCACACATCTTAAAGCTGCAAATTTGAAAAACACTATGCTAAAAGAACCTGCTGTAATCTGTTCACCTCAGTGTTGGTAATAGCAGTGGGTTAATAGCAAGGTGAAAACAGTAATCCTACACACCTGGAGGGCATGATTTAAAAGATTGGATTTTAAGGATGTGTAGTTTTAATGTAAATTTGACAGCTATGGTTTTTCTTAAAGAATTCTGTTAATGACTAAGATTAAGAGTGGTACAACTGAGTTTCCGGCAGAATTATAATTCTGATGGCGCTTTGTATATAGCATTGCTTGTTAAACCATTTAAGATATGCCTAGTGGGTACTCAGTAAATTAATTCTCATTTTTGCATACTTGATTATTTGGATGCATTTTCTGGAGTTTTTTTGGTCACTTTATTTTCCTTGTTCCAGAAGGATACGTCAGGAGATTACCGCAAAGCACTGCTAGCTGTTTGTGGAGGAGAAGATTAAGCAGTCAATTAGTGCTATAGAAACCCATCTTACCTGAGCTGTTGTTACTCACTTATGTGCAACCTAAAAGTTACAATTGCTTTGAAAACTTCAAGGATATTTTGGATTCACTGAGGCCACACATTGTGTTAGAGAAAAATAGCTGTTATCACAGAAGAGCTTAAAATTGCAAACAGCAAAGACAACAAGAATAATCAGTTGAATGGTTGGGGGGGGGAAACTGTCTGATTTTTGTCAAAGCTGACCAGTGGCCACCTGTTTAATGCCATATAGGTATATTGTGAACCAAAGAAATAAAATGTTGAATGCTGCCGGGCACATAGTTGTTCTTGTTTGTTTTGGAACAAAGGAAACACATCTAATAGGAGAGTCTAATTTTCAGTAAAGTTTTGGGCATGCAAAAATGTTCTTATTCTTCCAGCAGTTTATAAATATAGTCATGAGTACTGACAATAACAAATACAAATACAACCCAAATCAAAATTAGAGATGACCTTAAAAAAAAAATTGAAGGCAGAGCTGTACTCTCTCTGCTTGTGAGAGTCTGCAAAGTGCAGCATAGAAGGAATGAGATTTACCTATTTGTTTCTTTATTAAATTCACATTTATTTATTAAACTTAAATACCACCAGTTTCAGTGGTATTTCCTTACAGTAGTTTACAGCAGAAACAAAACAATCATGGAGCAGAATTAAGAGAACTAATTGTGAGCGATTCAGAAGTTTGTTATATATAAATAAATATACCACCCAGAGCCCCTCTGGGAGGGAGATAGGCAGTTAAGAAGATTGATATATAAATTCAATATTAAAATATCCAAAACAGGTTTAAAAATACAACTTTAAGCATTTGTTATGTGAAATAATAACAATAACTAATCGTAATGGCATAGGAGCCTTGGTGGCCCAGTGGTTAGAATGAAGCATTGCAGGCTAATTCTGACGACTGCCAGCAGTTTGATCCTCACCAGCTCAAGGTTGACTCAGCCTCCTATCCTTCCGAGTTCGGTAAAATGAGGACCTCCAATTGTTGAGGGCAAAGTCTAAGTGCTATTGGACTGAGGAAAATCTTACGTAAGAATTCAGTCTTTCCTGGATTCTTATTTCACCTGAATATAACAATCCATTAAGAGTAAGGATCAGCAATCTCATCAAATCTATGAAGTTATTGGGATTGGGGAAACCTGGAGTAGGTACAGTCAATCCTTCAAACTTGTTTTCTGAAAAATGGGGTTAATAAAACGGGCTGAATTTATCCGGGTGGATATGGTGATCTGTATTTATTTAGGTACCTAAGAATAGTATTACTGTTCATAGGACTATTATGAGTAACCAGCAACTTTGATACTTGAGTAACTCTAGCTTCCTCACATCAGAAGCATCAAAATTTATTTTTGATCTCTTTTTCTTCAGTGGTCAGGCAAGCTGAACGTTAATTAGTAAAATGAGATGCACGAGTTTTCTCAAATTAGGAAGAGCCCTTTCCCCCTTCCCCTCAAAAAAGAAAACCTTCTAAGGAGTTTAACTCATTTGTCCACTGAGTTTATGCAACAAAAAAAATCATTTCTGCTATATTAACTTGAATCTTTGTCTCTTCCTCGTGAGGATTTCCATTCTCCAAAATAAAAGAAATAATAATCCATTCAAAACCTATTTCTGGTTTTGTGACCAAAAAAGAAATCGTACATAAATGGGATTGATGACAGCTTTATTTGTAATAGCTTCTCAGTAAAAAAGTTACTAAACTAAAGCAGTATTTTTTCCAAGGAGGTTTTGAACACAACTTCTTTATACATCGTGACAAAGGGAACACCAGGCTGTTTTGCTGACCAAAGTGTCTTCCTTTCCACCACCCTGATAAATAGAATATTGTATTGCCTTCTGTGACTTTGCTTGAGGGTGGCAGCAGAATTGCCTCTGAACACAGCCTGTCATCTAGAATGGTGACTTAACGATCTGCAGTACAACCGTTTTGTGCAGCAGACATGGTTGTGAATTTTGCCTAAAATGTTAAATTTAAATTTAACGACAAAGAATTAAAGGGAGACTAGTATAGCTATTTCAATATTGGGGTAATCAGGTTGCCCTGATAGACCAGAAAACAATTTGCTTAAAATGGTTCTCTAATCATTTCTAATCACTTCATTCTTTTATGATAGAAGAACTAATAACAAAATAGAAGAATGGGCCTATAGCGTACAATCAAAATAATGGGGCAGTCTAATAAGAATAATTTACTAGAATACTGGGAATGGACTGATCATTGTCTTTGACTACTGGGAGAATGTTGGGAAGCCTAATGGACCTTTGGATTGCTTCATTTGCTTTTGTTTTTTCTTCTAATGTATCACCACAGATGTTTACTTTTAAACTATAACCATTAAGCACATCACACTGCTAAAAAGATCACTTAATGTGGACCAGGCCAAGGAAGTTTCTGACAACAATCCAAACAATAATCTCATTTAATTGAAATAAAAATCAATTTTAAATCATTTAAAAACATTTAAGGAGCTTGCAGAAAAGAAAAGTTTCGGTTTTTCTCTGCTATATACGCGTTGAATTTGATGACACAACAGATGAGGACTGGGCAATGATTTTCACAGATATTGGGTTGTTAATTGTGCTACTTTTTGCAAATAGGTTAACATGGCAGAAGATGTGTTGCCATTTGAAGCAACAGGATTAATTCCAATCATGGGCATTTAAACCACATGGTTAAAATAAAAATTTTTAAAAAATATTGCACCTTGTTATTTTGTAAACTGTTAATACTATGCTTTAGGTAAACAGACTGGATCTGAAATGATAGACGGATAAGTATATGAATGGATGGGGAGATGGGGAGATGTGAAATTACCAGGCATTTTAATTAACCTCAGTGAATATTTGCTCTTATATTAGCCTGTAATTAAAAGAGTTTAAGTTTATTTCAGTCTTTATTAAGTGGGTATGTTAGATATTCCATGTTGGCTAGAATCTTGTGAGATACAATCCTAATACACTGCATCTGGAGAGAGCCAGGTAGTGAAATGTATATTAAACTGTCATGACATGCCACCTTTTTCTTTTTGATTGGTGGCCTAAATCTTTCACTGAGTGTCCTATAAATGAAACGAAAACTTAAATAAAATAAAGGGAAGTGAAAACCAGTGTGGTTTAATAGTTGAAATGATGGGTTAGGGATTGGGAGATTCTAATCCTTAGGTCCCCTTTATGGATTACTGCCTTGTCGTGGCGAAGGGGCTTGCGTAACTCAATGAAGCTATAAGCTATGCCGTGCAGGGCCACCCAAGACGGACAGGTTATAGCAGAGAGTTCTGACAAAATGTGATCCACTGGAGAAGGAAATGGCAAACCACTCCAGTATCTTTGCCATGAAAACCCCATGGACAGTACTAAAAGGAAAAAAGATATGACGCTGGAAGATGAGCCCCTCAGGTCGGAAGGTGTCCAATATGCTACTGGGGAAGAGCAGAGGGCTAGTACTAGTAGCGCCAGAAAGAATGAAGCGACTGGGCCAAAGCCGAAAGGACGCTCAGCTGTGGATATATCTGGTGGTGAAAGGAAAGTCCGATGCTGCAAAGATTTTTTCTCCATAGGAACCTGGAATGTAAGATCCATGAATCAAGGCAAGCTAGACATAGTCAAAAAAGAGATGACAAGACTGAACATCGACATCTTAGGAATCAGCGAACTAAAATGGACAGGAATGGGTGAATTTAACTCAGATGACCATCAGGTATACTACTGTGGGCAAGAATCCCTCAGAAGAAATGGAGTAGCCTTCATAGTCAATAAAAGAATAGGAAAAGCAATACTGGGATACAATCCCCAAAATGACAGAATGATCTCAATTCGAATCCAAGGCAAACCATTCAATATCACAGTAGTCCAAATCTATGCCCCAACCACTGGTGCTGAAGAGGATGAAATTGACCGGTTCTATGAAGCCCTACAGCACCTTATAGAATTAACACCAAAAAATGATGTCCTTATCATCATGGGGGATTGGAATGCTAAGGTAGGAAGCCAAAAGATAACCGGAATAACAGGCAAGTTTGGCCTTGGAGTACAAAATGAAGCAGGGCACAGGCTAATAGAATTTTGTCAAGAGAATACGATGGTCATAACAAACACTCTTTTCCAACAACCCAAGAGACGGCTCTACACATGGACATCACCAGACGGTCAACATAGAAATCAGATTGACTATGTGCTCTGCAGCCAAAGATGGAGAAGCTCTATACAGTCAGTAAAAACAAGACCAGGAGCTGACTGTGGCTCAGATCATGAGCTTCTCGTTGCAAAATTTAGGCTTAAATTGAAAAAAGTAGGGAAAAGCACTAGGCCACTCAGGTATGAACTAAATCATATTCCTGATGAATATACAGTAGAGGTGACAAATAGATTTAAGGAATTAGATCTGATAGACAGAGTGCCTGAAGAACTATGGATGGAAGTTCGCAACATTGTACAAGAGGTAGCAACTAAAACCATCCCAAAGAAAAAGAAATGCAAGAAAGCAAAATGGCTGTCTGAGGAAGCTTTGCAAATAGCTGAGGAAAGAAGGGAAGCGAAAGGCAAAGGAGAAAGAGAAAGATACACCCAATTGAATGCAGAATTCCAGAGAGTAGCTAGAAGAGATAAGAATGCCTTCTTAAATGAACAGTGCAAAGAAATAGAAGAAAACAACAGAATAGGGAGGACCAGAGATCTCTTCAAGAAAATTGGAGATATGAAGGGAACGTTTCATGCAAAGATGGGCATGATAAAGGACCAAAATGGCAGAGATCTAACAGAGGCAGAAGAGATTAAGAAGAGATGGCAAAACTACACAGAAGAACTATACAAGAATGAGCTTAACATCCCAGATAACCACAATGAGATGGTCACTGACCTCGAACCAGACATCCTAGAATGTGAAGTGAAATGGGCCTTAGAAAATCTGAGCAACAACAAAGCTAGTGGAGGTGACAGTATTCCAGCTGAGCTATTCAAAATCTTAAAAGACGATGCAGTAAAAGTGCTACACTCAATTTGCCAGCAAATTTGGAAAACTCAACAGTGGCCACAGGATTGGAAAAGGTCAGTTTACATTCCAATTCCAAAGAAAGGCAATGCCAAAGAATGTTAAACTATCGCACCATTGCACTCATTTCACATGCTAGTAAAGTTATGCTTAAAATCCTACAAGCTAGACTCCAGCAGTATGTGGATCGAGAACTACCAGAAGTACAGGCAGGATTTCGAAGAGGCAGAGGAACTAGAGATCAAATTGCCAACATACGCTGGATCATGGAGAAAGCTAGGGAGTTCCAGAAAAACATCTACTTCTGCTTCATTGACTATGCAAAAGCCTTTGATTGTGTGGATCACAACAAATTGTGGCAAGTTCTTAAAGAGATGGGAGTACCATACCATCTCATTTGTCTCCTGAGAAACCTATATGCGGGTCAAGAAGCAACAGTGAGAACGAACACGGAACCACTGATTGGTTCAAAATTGGAAAGAAGTCCGGCAAGGCTGTATACTGTCGCCCTGCCTATTTAACTTATATGCAGAGCACATCATGAGAAAGGCAGGGCTAGATGAATCAAAAGTTGGAATTAAGATTGCCGGGAGAAATATCAACAACCTAAGATATGCAGATGATACCACTCTAATGGCAGAAAGTGAAGAGGAACTAAAGAGCCTCTTGATGCGGGTGAAGAAGGAGAGTGCAAAAGTTGGCTTGAAACTCAACATTAAGAAAACCAAAATCATGGCATCCGGCCCTCTCAATTCCTGGCAAATAGATGGGGAAGAAATGGAGGTAGTGACAGATTTTATTTTTCTGGGCTCCAAGATCACCTCAGATGGGGACTGCAGCCAAGAAATTAAAAGACGCTTGCTCCTGGGGAGGAAAGCTATGGCAAATCTAGACAGCATTACTAAAAAGCAGAGACATCACCCTGCCAACAAAAGTGCGTATAGTCCAGGCCATGGTTTTCCCAGTTGCAATGTATGGCTGTGAAAGTTGGACCATAAGAAAGGCTGAGCGCCAAAGAATTGAGGCCTTTGAACTATGGTGCTGGAGAAGACTCCTGCGAGTCCCTTGGACTGCAAGGCGTTCAAACCGGTCAGTCCTAGAAGAGATCAACCCCGACTGCTCTTTAGAAGGCCAGATTCTGAAGTTGAAACTCAAATACTTTGGCCACCTAATGAGAAGGAAGGATTCACTGGAGAAGAGCCTAATGCTGGGAAAGATTGAGGGCAATAGAAGAAGGGGACGACAGAGAATGAGATGGCTGGATGGAGTCACTGAAGCAGTAGGTGTGAATTTAAATGGACTCCAGAAGATGGTAGAGGACAGGAAGACCTGGAGGAACGTTGTCCATGGGGTCGCGACGGGTTGGACACGACTTCGCAATTAACAACAACAATCCTTAGGTATGCAGATCTGGGTGACCGGGAGCCACTTACTCCCTTTCAGCTCAAATATAATCAAATTCTGCAACAAGCCAGCTGAAAAACCAAACCTCGTATCATGCATTGGTAAGCTTTCCTGTAAGAAGGCAAGTGCAGAATCTAGTAGCTTCTGCAACAAAGCACAACAAATACTAAAGAAAAACAACAACAGGGAAAGTCCAGAGAGGAAAAGACCCCAATGAAGGCAATAGAAAAAGAGATGACAACAGAAGGTGATGAGATGTTACCCTTGATGACACAAACATGATGTTACAAGAATTCAGGGCAGAGACCATCCTGGCAAAATGCCCATTGAAAGAGTCAGAAACACAGTGAACAACTGGAAAACAACAGCCCACAGAAACTAATGATGGCATTAATACAACTATTCTCACACTTATCACATTTACTTCCGTCACTACTTGGACTTTGTGGTTTAGAAGCTTTTTTTTTTTCTTCAAAAAAGCCAACCAAACAGTATAAACAAGTATTCTAGCTGCTAGATTCATTTTGGTGGGAGGGCATAAGAGTTACTGAGTTCATTTTCTAATTTCAGGAGCACTTCATCTTATTTAAATCATTCCCCTCATAAGGAATATTTAGTCAAAGCATTGTTGCGCATTGCTAAATGTTTATGTCCTATACTTAAAGAAAAATTCCTATATAAAATCTTGAAAATTGGATTCTTAAGACTAGGCATACTTTCATTTTTATTATTATCTTTTGGGAAGTAGCATTACATTCAACCAACATCAGAGATACAAATTAGTGGTGCACAAGACTTTTGTAGCTGTATCTGACCCTTTGTATGTTAGGGGTAAGGTAAAACACATAAACTAGACCGGAATAAATACATACAATTGTTTTGTCACAATAAAAATTAGTGCCTGGCATCATTGGAAAATAAGGTGCTCTGGAAATCACACAAAGCTTTGAAAGCTGGACACAACCTTAGGAGTTCTGGTTGTTCATCCTAATATAAGGTGAGCAAAGGAGAGTCTTCAGCCCCTGGTTTCCATATATCTCAACGTCCCTACTTAAACAGTGAGAAAGGGGATACCACCAATGTTCTATGCTTATGTATTATAGGATATTATTCTCTCCCACCTGTTCTAATTTATACTCTAAATATAAGGTGACCAACTTTTTTACAATGAAAAGGAGGACACAAATAAATTTTGCCATCCTGGTGTTTTGGTGCACTCAGCAGCAATTCCTATTGGCTTTTGAAAGCCAATAGGGGGAGTAGCACAGCTCATGCAAAAGTTGAAAAAAAAAATCAAAAAAGGTGCCAGAACACCATTCTGAGCGTTCTATGAGAGAAAAAAAAAAGCCCTGCAGATTAGTCTTCAAATATCAAAAAGGAGGACATGTAGGAGGACACTTTTCGAGGGAGGACAAAACTCACAAAAGGAGGACTGTCCTCCCTAAAGGAGGACGGTTGGTCACCTTACTAAATAATTATCTGAGGGAATCTGAGAGATGGTGGCCTGGCTCATACTTTGCATTAATCCAACACATGAATTATTGGGTTCTGGCATAGTTTGTTTTGTGAATTCAAACACTGTGGTTTGCTTAGTGTGATGAATGAAGGTGGCCAAGTGTTAATTCAGTAAAGCATAACTAAACAAATCAGTGAACAAGACCAATGTCTAAGGCTGAATGGAGATTTGAACCTGGAAATTCCAGGTCCTAATTCATTGCGCCTAACAAGGAAACATAATGTTCTGGTTCTGTGGAGACTTAATGAAATTAAGTGAAATAAAAATGAATCTTTATTTTTAATGACTTTGTGTTTTAGCTTGATTCTGAAGTTTAATTAAAGTTAAAATTACCTAGCACAGTAATAGGAGATCTATTCCAATTTTATATTTCTCTAGTTGTTTTTCTTTTTAGTTGATCTCTGATATCAGGTATATACCTCGTAATGTTTTCCTTTAACCACCCATCCCACTCCAAGAATGTATACAATGTATAATATATACAGTTGGATTAGATTTATATTTACTATCATTAATCCAAATTGACATTAAGGAGTTACTATTCACTTCTGACCTATTCAAAATTGCCAGATGACTTAGTTCAGGCCAGTGATCTATTTCTGTATTCCTTAAATAATTTTTTTTTTTCAAAAAAGGATCCAAGAGCCTGCTGCATTTTCCATGCTCAATTATATAGTCCATGTGCACAAACAATGCATGCTTGAACTCAAAATAGTATTAAATGAAAGTATGGAAAACTTTATTTTCAGAAGAATCACAAAAAATGTAAACAATGTCCTAATTTACAGAAGACCGTATTTATTCTTAAAAGAACAATTGTTTATTTTAGAATATTCTTTGATCTTGAAAAGTTGGTAGTCCAAATTTAATTCACACAAAAAGGAAAAATGCTGAGAAATCAGTCTGAATAGGCACCCAAATCATTTGATCACATTTTCCTCACTAATGTTGTGCACATCCTGTTTCAGTCATGCTATAGTCATTGTTTTTTTATGATTATCTATCATCTATCTATCTATCTATCTATCTATCTATCTATCTATCTATCTATCTATCCATTTCTATCTCTTTATCATCTGTTTGTCTATATCTATCTAACTCTATAGAGTAATGGCCAAACTTGTGGAAACCTTTCGGGAAAAGTGTAATTTTGAAGTTTGATGGCTAATAACACCACTATTTTTGGAGTATTACCATAAAATTATATATCAATGGAAATTTAACCAAGAATGTAATACAACATAGTTTGTTCAATTATCTGTACTGTATTCTATGAAAAGTTATAGCCAAATAACCAGAAAAAGGAAGCACAACTTGCTTAGGTTGATATCAGATAGCTTTCCTTCATCTCATTGTAGCCAATGAGCATGAGTGTTTAGAGAGTCAATCAGTGTCATGTTGTTTTGGCAATGAGCCAATCAGATCACAGTAGGATTCAGTTATTGATGTCATGTATTGAAGCTGAGAGGAGGACATTTGTCAGTGTGTTATGTGATCGCTATCAAGTTGGTTGGGGGGGGGGTTTCTTTCATTTAGTGAGCTTGTAAAATGTAATAAAATTAAAGTAATGGTGCAAAGAGTTGTCTGGTTGCCCAGAAAGTGATGTAAAATAGTATTATTAAGTGAACAAGGCTACAGTTATAAAGAAATTAGAAGAAAAATTAGTGGAAACTTAACCAAAGGTGGCATTTATACTGTACACTTTTCCCAAAAGGTTTCCACAATTTTGGCCACTACTGTATTTCTATCTATCTATCTATCTATCTATCTATCTATCTATCTATCTATCTATCTATCTATCTATCTATCTATCTATCTATCTACCTACCTATCACACATTATGTAAAACATTGCCCACTTTTATCCTCTTTTGTGGGTGTGCATAAGTAACTTCTGAAATAGCTACTGTTGGAAATAATTATTTTAAGGGGTGACATTTGGGTATTTTTTGCTTTTCCTGAAGCCCTGAGGGGCATATTGCCAACCCTAAAATTCAGAAAGGCATTTTCCTTTGCTCATGACCAACAGTTGTAGAAGAGGATGGAAGCAGAAAATAATGTCTTAATTTTAGAAGAGGTGATGACACCAAAACAGAGGAAGGAAGAAAAAGTCTAGTTATGAGAAAACAAAATAATACAGTCCTCTAAGTGATTTCCACAGGAAAAACTCCACTTGCTAAAGATCAGAAGCTAAGAGATGCATATAGCTGTATTGCATGGTTTTGTCTGGGTCCAATGAAATATCCAGGAAAAGCAGAATTGTGTTTCAAAAATTGCGACATTTTGGAAAAAATACAACCCAAATAAAAGTCTACTGGAGATTGAATCCAGATGTCTGGCACATATTTCCTTGAGCCTAATAATAATATTTCACATCCTCTTTTACCACTATCTGATTCCTGAAAAAAAAACTGACTTTCACTTCATGTTGTACTTTTGTAGACATTTTTTGTTTACTTCTATACAACAGAAGGAATAATGATGATGATGATGATAGAGTTGGAAGGGACCTTGGAGGTCTTCTAGTCTAACCCCCTCCTCAGGCAGGAAACAAATGGTTGTCCAGAATTTTCTTTAAAAACTCCAGCGTTGGAGCACCCATAACTTCTGGAGGCAGGTTGTTCCACTTATTAATTGTTCTGTCAGAAAAATTCTCCTTAGTTCTAGGTTGCTTCTCTCCTTGATTAGATTCCATCCTTTGCTTCTTGTCCTGCCTTCAGGTGCTTTGGAGAATAGCTTCAGGTAGTACTAAAACTTCTATTTTTATTATTCTCCCCTCAACTGAACTAAAATTATTTTACTCATATTTTGGAGAAGAGTAGGACTAAAGAGAAAAAAAGGATAAGGAAGTATGTGTGGAAATGTGTGATGCTAGATTCTAAACACACACAAATCTAAAAAAAAAGAAAGCAAAAAAATCAAAATACAAGGAACAAGAACAATTATTTGGGAGGCAGATACCAAAACCTAATATAGTTGGAATGTTGACTAAACGAGACAGCTTATTAAGTTGCTGGATTTTTTTTTCATAAAAACTGCAGGATAGATATTATTGAAAGATTTGTGCCAACTAGAAATGCATTATTTCTACAGGTGGGTGGCAATGCTTTTACATTGCTTTTAAACCTCTGATTATTCTTTATTTTCTTTTCCCAATCATTTCAGGTTCCTTCCTTCATTCATGTGTATATACAGGTAATCCTTGACTTACAACAGTTCAATTTAGTGACCGTTCAAAGTTACAACGGTACTGAAAAAAGTGACTTATGACTATTTTTCATACTAATGACCATTGCAGCATCCCCATGGTCACGGGATTTACATGTAGATGCTTGACAACTGACTCGCATTTATGATGGTTGCAGTGTCCCGGGGTCATGTGATCATCTTTTGCGACCTTCATAAAATGGGGCAAAACTCACTTAACAAATTTCTCACTTAGCAACATACATTCTGGGCTCAGTTGTGGTCACCTGTATACAGCAGGGGAAATTTCTCTGGGGAGTTCTTTAATAACAAGGATCAAACACATTTGTTCCCTGGAGCACCCATTATTATGGTGTTGGAGGCAGCAGAGGCTAACCTAAAGAGGGCAACCTTATTATATAAATATATGGAAATTACTTATAATTGGTTCAACAGAACAATTGATTGACTATGTAGTCATAAATTTGATTGGACATGCATGCATACTAATTTGGTAAAGACAATGAAGTAACGAAAGTGGTACTATAAAGGCAAGAGTTCACTAACTTAAGATCAAGGCTACCTCCTCTGAATAAGATTACTGTTGAGGTGTTATTATCTTCAGGTGCTATCTTTCAGGGGCTTTGCTTCCCAGCACAGTTGTTATCTCATAGAGACTTAATCAACATTCTTTGTGTCTAAATGCTTTATAGTGGAACTGACAGTTTATTTTCCCTGGGAAAATGGATTTGGGAGGGATAATTTACTTGTCTTATCTAATGCCATTTTCTTTCTACACCAACACCAATTTTCCCAAGAGAAAGAAACATGAGAACACACTGATGAACATTGAAAATGCACATCTAATGAAGAAAGGGCAAAAAAATCACACTGGAATTTGCTCTGAAGCTTAAGTTTTGTTTATCTCCCATTTTCTGAAGTACACTATGCCAAGACTTTTTTTTTCTTTATGAAATCTATACACCATCTCAAACTGATTATACCCTCAAGGAATTTAGATACTGATTAATATTGAAGTGAGTTATAAGGAAGGAGGGAGGAAGGGAGGGAGGGAGGGAGGAAGGAAGGAAGGAAGGAAGGAAGGAATCCCTCTGAATTAAAGGGGCTCATCCTCAGAAATATGAAGAAATCTGAGATTACTAATCAATCTGCATAAATGTTTCAGAAATCTCTCAACCACATAGTTTAGAGAGCATCTCAAGCAGCGCTGCAAAATCAAATTATAAATGGCAGGGCTAGGCAACCTTGGCTCTTTTATGACTCGTGGACTTCAACTCAGGCTCAGGAATTCTGGGAGTTGAAGTCCACGAGTCATAAAAGAACCAAGGTTTACCTACCCCTGGGCTAGTACTACTGAATACTGTATGCTTCCAAGAACTCTGTCAAACCTATGCACTGATTTTGCAAAAAAAGAAAAAAAGAAAAGAAAAGAAAAAAAGAAAAGAAAGCCCCACATCCATTGAGTAACAAATGGATATTTTTTGTTATATTGATTCACACCCATTTGTTCCTCATAAGAATTATGCTGGAGTAGGAGAATGTATCTTCTCCATTAAGAAAAAGGAAGCTCTTTTGCAAAAGAATTTCCCTCTGTCCTTTTTCTCATACTGACTAAGATATGCAATACCTAGGTATGCCGGGGAAAGAAAATGATAAAAAAAAAATCTCTAATGCCATTGCCAAAGTTGCTAACAGATTTTTAAACACCTATCTGAAAATAATTTTAGTTTAATTAATAGAAAAAGAAACAGATCTGATTTTATCTAACAGAAAGCAAAAACTAAAGAACATATGTTCCTTAATAATGAAAAAGTAAACAGTAACAGAATGAAAAAAAATACAATAGACTATACCCACCTACAAACTGCCTGTCAACCAACCCTATCTAAAACTAACAGTGCATTCTCATATAATCCTAATAAACATTTCAGCAGTCTCAGTTTGTCACCCTATGAACAGATTTGATTTCTGTTATCTCAACTGAGATAAAAAGCCTAAGAACATACAAACCATAGCCTTTGGCATTTTCCTTGGTTACATAAAACAGATGATTTCGTGCACATCAAAATCTGTATTTTAATTACCTACATAGGTGGTGATGAGTTTCTGATTCACTAATCACAAAATGAGACTATGGTCTATATAAATTCTTATCTCTGGAATAAGTTCTAAAGAACTCAGCAGGTTTCACTTCTAAGTATATATACCGGTACATAAGCTTGTGCAGCTATTTACAATTCATTTCACCAGAGTCATTCCCTATTATTCTTCATCTCTGCCCTCATTTAGAAATGGGGTAACACAGGAAAGGCATCAGAAAATCTTTGCAGAGGATGAGGGCTTAGAACAAAGACTGCTGTGGAATCTGATTTCTTTGCTCCCAGTCATGCTGGAGGTGGGGAGATTTCAGTAGCATTTCCACCTTCTAATTTAAGAAGCATTCAAGCCTTTTAACCTGCCTCAGGGCTTTGCTATGAACCTGCTCACCCTAACCAGGGCATTCCAGTCAATGAATGTAATTGTTGGACCCAGAGGGCTCCATCTTCCATACCGAGATAAAAATAAAGGCTAAAAGTCACTATATTAGGCAAGCTCTTATTGATGTATGGACAAAAATTTGGCAACCAAATTATACCCAAGTACCTAGTTGGATCTCACCGTTAGAAATATATGTACACCCAAAATTTACTCAATTAGACAAGATCATAACATATAAAAATATTTTAGATGAAAGAGGGGAATTGAAATCCAGGAAAACCATCCACGATGAAGGGATAGAATTAGAATGGTGGGCATACCTGCAACTGCAGGCAAGATATCGGAAAGACAAAAAAGAGTTAGGTATTAAATTAGAACCAATAGAATTGGATAAAATAATTTTGGGGTCGGAGGATAAAATGATTAAAAAACTATACTATTATTTGCTAGATCAGGCAACGTACGAGGAACAAGTAAAAGTGACTATGTTGAATTGGAGTAAGGATTTTGGTCTTAATTTTGATCTGCATATATGGCAAGAACTATGGGCAAGAAACAAGAAGCTTACTTTGGCCACCTCTTACAAAGAGAACCTTTACAAAATGTTTTATAGATGGCATCTCCCACCCACAAGATTGTCTAAAATGTATACCAATGTCTCCCCTAAATGTTGGAAATGCAATTTGAAAAGTGGAACTTACTATCATATGTGGTGGGAATGCACGCGAGCTCGTGATTTTTGGAACAGGATTAAAATTTGGTTGGAAGAAATATTAGAGCAAGCGGTAGAACCAAAACCAGAACTCTTTCTATTAGGTTTAACTACGCAAAAACATGACAAAGGCGTATTTTATTTAATGCTACACATTTTAACGGCCTCCAGGCTGGTTTTTGCTCAAAATTGGAGGAACAAGGAAACCCCAACGGAAGAAGAGATCCTGCATAAAATTTTAATATGTGCTGAGATGGACAGGCTTACAATGATTATGAAAGACAAAACGGAACACGAATACTTCGAAATCTGGGGCAAATTTTACCGCTGGTATGAATTAAGAACTGCTCGGACTTCAAACTAATGGTAGAACTAAAAGATATACATAACTGTACATATAATTGTATATATAATTGTATTGTATAAAAGATGAGGTTTATATAGAGGTTAAGAACAAAAAATTATAAAATTATAAAATTTTTGTACTATGATAGGAACTGATAGAAAAATTCACTCTGGAATGTCATGTTTGTCCATTGTTGTTTTAATTGTATTAATGAATAAAAATTAAAAAAAAAAAAAAAAATAAAGGCTAAAAGATCATAAGGAGGATTGACTCTGGATGAACTGATCTGTCAGGTCAGATTATTGACCTGGCAAATGGTCCTTTGGAATGATCTAGATTCTGAATTCAGAAGTAGGTATTTCTCAGTAAAGAAAAGGAGAAAAATATGGTGTCTGTTGATCCATTTCTCAAGGGCTAAGCTCAGAATTAACAGAATAACAGAGTTGGAAGGGACCTTGGAGGTCTTCTGGTCCAACCCCATGCTCAAGCTGTAGACTCTATACCAGTGGTTCTCAAACTTTTTAATGCCGCGACCCCCAACTGGTCGTAAGTCGAGGACTACTCAACCGGTCGTAAGTCGAGGACTACTCAACTGGTGCAGCACCGTTTGCAGAATGGGACTTTTGGCGGGCTCAGCAGGGCAGAGACAGCCTGGACAATTCCTATTGGCTTTTGAAAGCCAATAGAATTAGACTCTATTCAAGAGAGTCTATTCTATTGGCTTTCAAAAGCCAATAGAATAAAAGGGAGTAGCACAGCTAAGGAAAAGGGGAAAAAATGGTGGACTGCGTTGTTTGGCGACCCCCATGAAATGGTCGTTCGACCCCAAATGGGGTCCCGACCCACAGGTTGAGAACCACTGCTCTATACGCTCAGAATAGTCCCTCAATACTTTGTCAGTAGAAAAGTTCAGTATTTCTTATCCACTCAGCAGCATGGCATAATTTATCTAATCTTTTTGTTGCTTCCCTTTAATTGTTTTATTAATAATGAATTAGAAAGACCGCAGGAAAAGCAAAAAGAGAGGGAGAAGGAGAGGGAGAGGGTACATATGCATGAATAAAAATACATACAGTGCTTTTTTTGTAAAAAAAAAAAAAAAAAGGTTCCAGAACCCACACACGTCATACAACCCGCCTTGCCTACCCTACAAGGTTCTATCCAAAAAAGGTGCCGGAACTCCGTTCTGGGCGTTCTATGAGAAAAAAAGCCCTGAATACATATGTAATATTGTAATCTCTAACTCAATTATATTGTTACTTATTATTATTTATTAGTTCATAAATCTTGCATTAAGATCAAGGCTGAAATAAAAATTCAAACAGTGAGATACTGTGATGAAAAAGAAAACAAAAAAACAAAATAAAAATGCACATTATAGGAAAAAAAGCATTCAGGTTGCTCTTCTCTCTTACATTTTCTCTTTTGTTCTCTTGTTTTTCTTCATCTGGCCATTAACTACTAAATATTTTTATACTACGCTTTAAACATAATTTATCTAATCTTAACATAAGCAGAAGGTCTGCTCCTTGGGATTTAATTAGTAGTGTAGTCATACACATATTTACACAAAAATGACAACTTTTTCTCCCAGCTAAATATGTATAGAGTTGAAATAACTTAATTAGCAACAATATTTCTGCAAGGATTAAAAAAAGAGGATTAGTTTTCTGACCCTTTCGCTATATGTGGCCTTTGAGGCCACATTCAAAAGAGCAGGACAACAACTACATTTAATTTGATTTATAGTTTAATGTTGATTAGATTTAAACATAATTGATGTGTTTACTCTCTGTTAATGTATAAAATATTTTTTGTGCCTTCAAGTGGCAACTGCCAGGACAACTGCTGAACAGCTGTGATATAAAAAGAGGCCCTGCTGGATAATAGTTAGAAGGACAAACACTTAGTGCTACGTACCATAAGTTAACAGAGCTCTCCTCCTACAAGGTCTCAAATTAGTATCGTTTGCACTACTTCTGTATTCCAGTTTGTACTACTTGTTTAAAATCACAAGAGTGGTTTGTTTTAAAGCTGGAAGAGGCCTTGGTACACTCAGGGAATAAAGTTATGTTTCTACCTTTGACTACCCATGACATAGAAGTAAGGTTGAACATTGGTTCCTTGATGTTCAGATAATGACATAAGCAACTAGGTTAGTTTCAGAGAAAAGGATTATTAGGTCAATGTTTCTTTTCTTCCTGAGACATGACTTGGTTTGTCAAAACTGATGAGTTACTGGGTAATTTTTAGATATGGGCCAATTTCCCACTGGGTGACTTTTAACGTCAGCCAACCAGGCATTGCTGAGGTGATGCAAAACCTGTCCTCACTGCTGTTATTGCAGGACCACAATGATTGTAAGATAGTTCTAGAATCTGCTGGAACTCATGAGCAGGGATTCTGCCTTAGACAACTAATCTGGGGTAGCCATTGCTCTGCAGCTTCTAGCGACCCAGAAGAGCTTTCCCATTTCTTTTTGATCCTTGTACACTGTCTCAATGTCACCTTCCCCGGTTCCCCTTTGTTCCTTGGGGTCCTTTGCATTCTTCAGTGCCGCAGGGCCACCTTTGGCTGTGAGAAAGATTCTGTGGTTCTGGCTTGCTCAAATGTACTCAGATTAACCCTGAGTATATGATTTGCATAGACAGTAGAGATCTCAATGTTCTGGAAATCCCCTTTCCTGACCAAAACTTCCTCCCTGGACTCAGAAAGCGTCATCGTTTTGTTTCACTGCTTTCTTTCAGTGCAAAGCAATGCAACAGAGCACTCTGAGGGGGTAAACAAAGAGCCCTCCAGATGTTAGAAAGGAGAATGCCCTAGAAAAATTTTCAGTGCTACCCTTTGTACTCGTTCTTGGCCAGCAAATAGCCTTCTTGCCTTGTTGGTTCTGCCTCTTTTACCGCTTCGGGCCTTGTTTTCAGAAGATGGCTTTTCACTTAGTCTCTTTTTTAAGGATATTAAGCAGGGAGAAGTGATCTCCCATCCTACCATATGCTGTATGTATATTGATGTTTACATTATTGTTTGTATGTACATGCATAGTTTTTCTTGCTGAGAATTTACTGAGCCCTGCTGATTTATCGGAATATTCAAGAACATTGATGCATTGGGCACCCCAGAGATACAATTAATAGGCTGATCTTATTTACAGCTTGAATATGCAAATGTCCTGGACTCCCTTGAACTCATTGGGACTGATTTCCAAGCAATCACTTCGAGATTCAGGGATATTGGGGGTTTTCTACATGCACTGAATAGTGGTTAAAGGGGAACCAATAAGACCCAGGATCCAGTCCACTCTCAACCACAAAAGGCTCACTGGATAACTGGGCCAGTTATTGTGTCTCAAACCTACCTCACAGGATTGTTGCTATGTAAAAAAATGGGAAGGGGGACACTACGTATTCCATCCTCAGCTCCTGAACAAAAAATAGGGTATAATTTTAATAAATAAACAAGTCTTTTCCTCTCTCCCTTTTCTTTTTCTCCATGTTTGTTTTTAATACTGTCCTCCAGCTTTTCAAGAACTGACTTTTGGACACTGTAATTTATTTTGTAAGTAGAACATTAGCCTCCTAAACTACCACCATGGTTCTTTGCTTTTAATCAATAATTTCCTTCATGCAATTTCTGCTTCTTTACTTGTTCGATTCAAATGCAATTCATCCCAGTCTTCCAAGGCATTTATTTCAATCTTAGTCACTGGAAAGTCCATAAAGCTTGAATATTTGTCCAAAAAAGGGGCAGTGCTGAATAATATAATATTTGTGGGAAGTACATAGCATGAGAATGAAGAGTTCTAAATACTGCAGGGAGCAAAAGGATGGAGAAATTATGATGTTGTTCAATCATTCTAAGCTTGTTATAATACTTCACAAACACAGAGAGGCACACACATACACAAACCCACAATACAAATATACACATTTTGGCAGAGAGAAGTTCCCTGAGGAGGGACTCCAGCATGAGTCTGAAAGCTCGTAAGACTAAAACTCTGGTCCCAATGACTGACCCTGATGAGATCCTGCAATATTGTACACACATTGCTTCATCTATTTCAAATAAGCTGCCCAATTTTCTGATTGGGCCTAGCTAGCTAGTAACTTGCTGATTCACTCATTCATATACTGTATGTTTATAGTCAGTTCATGCCTGCCAGAATTGGAGAGGTTCTCAATGATTTACAATTCATCTTTAATAGCACGTCTGTGGAAATAAAATAAAATCTCAATGCAGAGTAACAGAATAAAAGAGGAAGGAAGGAAGGAAGGAAGGAAGGAGGGAGGGAGGGAGGGAGGGAGGGAGGGAGGGAAGGAAGGAAGGAAGGAAGGAAGGAAGGAAGGAAGGAAGGAAGGAAGGAAGGAAGGAAGGAAGGAAGGAAGGAAGGAAGGAAGACTGAGCAATCACTATTTTCAGATAGCAACAAAGTCTGTTTTTCCTTTAGAATAATTCTGGATCTAATCTAACCCTAATTCTAAATCTAGGAAACACAAAAAATACCTATTTGAAAGCAAGCACCGGTTGAGCTTCCAATAATACAAACAGGCAGCTGTACAAATATTTCCAGCAGCATCTACAGCAAACCCCAGTAATGGCAAAATAATGACATGCATATAATAAGATTTCCATGCATATACCATCTTTATCTTCTTGTGTCTTAATGTCAAATGCAATGTGTCATTTGAGTGATATCAGATGTCATTTTTGCTGCCTTCCTGCAGATCTGCACGTTCATGTTCAAGATCACCAAATGAACATGAATTGCCTTTGAACTGGGTTACACATTGTGTCATACTGATTGTGTGAGATGATGATTTAAAGCAGGAATAGGAAAGTATGGATACAGTCTAGAAGTAAGGAGAAATGTTCTGACAGTGAGAACAATTAATCAATGGAATAGCTTGCCTTCTGTGGTTTTGGATGCTCCATCACTAGAGGTTTTCAAAAATAGACTGGACAATCATTTGATTGGGATGGTATGAGATTCCTGCCTTGATCAGGGGCTTGGACTAGAAGACCTCCAAGATTCCTTCAGCCCTATGGTTCTGTGTTCTATGTTCTAAGCTTTAGATTAATTAATTTTCCGATTGTTACTTTGAAAGTTGAAGGAATAGGTTGTTGATAAATGATGAATAATTTCCTGATATTACATTTTATTCAAATATTTCACATGATTCAGTGGGGACAGATTGAATGTTTTCGTCCAGTAATAGCAAAGCAAATAGTATCTGAATTGTTGATTCATGCTTGACTCCTGCTGACACTACATATCCTTGTAGTTTTCTTGGAAATGATACGGAAGTGACTTTACATTTCCTTCTTCCAAGTTACTTTTCCTGCTTTCCCCACAGTTCTAATATTTCTTAGAAATATCCCATTAAATACTTAATCTGGTCTGACCCTGCTTAACTCTCTTGACATCAGTCAAGATCTGCTGGATACTAATATACATTAAGACAAATGTTTAATTTCCATGGTTGCACACATGGCTTAAAATAGCTGCCTATATGCATTCCCCATCCAAACATTTTAGATCTTGGGCTTGAAGTGTAGAGTTTGACGAAATAGCTCTATTTATAGTTCTTCAGATGCTGATGGAGGAACCTATAAGAATATACTGACTGAAAATAAATCTAGTTCTATAACTGAACAGGCTTTCCCAACCTTTCTTCAGATATTCCCAGAAAGACTGACAGCATGACCAGAATTCAGGAAACTCAAATCTCAAATGGCAGGAAATTCTGGTTACTGAGAACTCAATATATCTGGGGTGGAACAAAATTTTGCAGAAAGTCAGGAAAGGTTTCCTCTGGGATGAAAAAGTGCTTAGTCAAGAGCAGTGTTTCTCAGTTTTGGCAACTTGATGATGTGTGGACTTCAGCTCCCACAATTCCCCAGCCATACCTCAAGTTGCCAAGGTTGAGAAACATTGCTTTAGAGGATACCAAAAAGCAGTATTATTATCTTATTCAGTAGGACCTACTTATTCGGCATTGTAATAAGGTCCAAGCAAACCCTTATTAGTCTTTGATCTTCAGATCTTAGCAATGGAAGCACAAGAACAAATCTTAGAAAACGAGTTATCTGAAACTCTCGTAAATTTTGCCTCAGAAATATAAATGATTCTAGCAAGACTTGGAAATAAATTACTGTACTCTTATAATAAGTTATATTTGGGAAACAGTACAGGTAGTTCTTTACTTACAACCATAACTAAGCCCAAAAATTTCTATTGCTAAATAAGACAGTTGTTAAGTGCCATTAGTTCCCAATTAGCATTGCTTGTCAGAAGATCACAAAAGATAAACTACATGGACACTGCAACCATCATAAATACATGCCAGTTGTCAAGCGTCTAAATTTTAATCAAGTGACCATGAGGATGCTGCAATGGTCCTAAGTGTGAAAGATGGTCATATTTCATTTTTTTCAGCACCACTGCAACTTTGAATGGTGACTAGCAAATGGTTGTAAGTCAAGGACTATCTGAATAATCATCTTCCGAAGAGTCTCGAAGTACTTCTTGCATAAAGAGCAAAAATCACAGATTTCAGAAATCAGGAAGAAAATATTAGTTCATCAAAAATGCTCTAAAAAAATGTCATAATGCTTTTCTATGGTTGGATAGTACAGATAGCTTTGAAATACTGTCATTGCTGTGTTTCCAAAACAAAGATATGGCGGATCAGTTAAAGGGCAAACTAAAATAATCAGGAAGACTTGACTAACTCCCCCATGAGAAAGTAGTGCCATTTGTGCTATTCTAATTTAGAAAAGAGGAGATGTGTAAGGAGCTTGACAGAGATATGTAACATGATGGTATAATGTTATATAATTATATAAAATTATATTATATAAAATATATTATAAAATATAATAAAAATAATATATAATGTAATATAAAATATATAAAATTACATTATATAAAATGTAATGTCAATATAAAAGGGGGGGGGGAATGACATTGCTATAGGTATATACTATAGGCCATCCAACCAAGTAGAAGAAATAGATGAACTCTTTGTTAACCAATTAACAAATGTATGTAAGAAACATACCACAGTAGTAATGGGAGATTTTAACTACTCTTGATATCAACTGGGAGACAAACTCTGCAGCAAGTGGGAAATCAAACAGATTCCTAACCAACTTAGCTGGCAACTTTGTCGTCCAAAAGGCAGAGGAGGGAACTAGAAGAAAAGCTATACTGGACCTAATTCTTACTAACAGAGAAGTGATACAGGGAGTTGAAGTTGAGACCACATCATATTGGAATTCAACATAATGCAAACACAAGCAATAGAATATAATCCAACCAGTGTCTTAAACTTTAAAAGAGCTGATTATAAAAAAGTCAGAGAGAGCCTAAGAAAAATTCCATGGATGAAAATCCTAAAGGGGAAAACAGATCAACAAATAGGATCATAAAAACCCAGTCCAACACAATACCACTGAAAACAGACATAGCCTACTTGAATTTCAGTGATCCATGAAATAACTTTCCTTTGCAATGCACAGCAGCTTGATGGTTGGAGTGAATCAAATTACAAAAATCTGAGAGAGAAACAATTGTGCACATGGATATATTTTGTTTCTTATAATTTTATTTCCTAATATATTTTGCAAGGAGCCCTTTTTTTGGCCTAGAACTTTCTTCAGGCATAATAGAGGTCATCAATGGAGAGGGAAAAACCCATCCTACCAGGTCAGATAAGGTAGGCATGCTCCTAGTCCTTTCCCCTAAATATTGCCTGCTGGGAGCTAGGAAGTGGCTCTTCATCATGACAGCTCTTACCCTATGGAAAACTTCCCCCTAAATTTCCACAGGCCTCTGGCCTCCTAGCCTTCCATAAAGCTTTAAAAACTAGACTTTTCCCCACACAGTGACATAAAGTGTTAGGACAGCATGTTAAGACAGATAGGCACCAGGATTTTGTTATTTTTAATGTTTAAGTTGGTTGAGTATTATTATTTTTTAAATTTATTTGCCCCTATCTCACTGTGGGGCTCCTCTAGGTGGCTTACAACAACAAAAAGTAAGAAATGAAGAGTATAAATGGACGTAAAATAATAGAAAAATAAAATAAACAATGAAGAACATAACATGAATACATCAATATGTTAACCAAAGATAAACAGGTGGAGGGGGGGAGAGGGGAGGGGAAGTCTGGCCTTCAATCCAGCACCACTTCCAGTGTGGTCAATAGGCAGAGCCAGATCTTCAAACTCTAAAGTTATAGTTTATAAAATGATTTAATATGTCTCTTAATTTTTGACTGGAAGTTGGCCAGAATTGGTTGAAAGATGGGAAGCTATATAAATATTTTAAATAAAAATAAATAAAATAAAATAAAATAAATAAAAGCCAATCCAGCAAAGAATGATATCAGAAGGATATGGTAAAAAAAAATCACACATATAAAAGCCAGTTTTATTTATATTATTGTAGCTGCCATCTTGACTTTTATCGCCATGGCATGCAGACATCTCCAGCTGAGCCTGAAACATTGTTCAAGGCCACTCAGGGAAAAACACAATTAAAAGAGTGCTGATTGCATGTTTATAACACTGCCTTTCCCAAAGAGATTATTTACCTTCTAAAAACTCTGGTGTCTACAGAATGCTTTTGCTTTTACTTTTCTTCTCAAATCTCTCATTTCTCCACAGTGTGGCAATTCTCTGTCAAAGAGTCCACATAATGCACCATTTGCACAGAGTGCAAATGAGTCAAACAAATTAGCTTATGTTTTCTGGTTCTGCAGGATATACCAAGTTGTAAATTGGCAATACAACTTGGGTTCACATAACCCGATAAGCTAAAATACAGTGGCTCAGAGTGTCATATAAACTGAGCTAATAGAAGCGACCTCAGTCACTGCTTATAGCAGTTTTGTCACAGAAATGTGATATTATGGGGTGGTGCATAAAGAAGACAGGCTCCAGGGAAGGAATAGTAACATAAAGGCTAAAATGATTCTTTCCATTTGCTTAGTTTCCATTGTTTGGACCACAAATTTTGGGTTTGATACCACATGTAAACATTTTTTTAGTACTCAAAAAAAAATAAACCTCAATGAAAAGCCAGTTTTCTAGCAAATAAACATGGGATTCCATCTACCGAATATATCTTCTCAGTGAAGTAACTATTCCCGTAGCAATGACGTACTTCAGCATCCCCCTCTGGGCTGCAGGGGAGCCCTTTAAATTATCTTTGGATCCTTTTCAAAACCACCAGAAAAGCTGTCTAAGGACCTCCTTCACGGGGAATTCCCCGTCTCCAAGCTAAATGTAAGCCTGGGTGTGTCTTCCATTCTGCAGTTGATTAAAGCATCTTGGAAGGCTCTTTTCGACCCTCTCTCTGATTTGCCTGAGTGAGTAGTCAAAGAAAACATTTGCTACAGATTTTCTGGGAGTTTGGGGCAAGATGGTTCTCTGGTTTGGATATAATAGAGAGGCTGCACTATCCCTTAATTTAGGATTTTCATGTTTAGGGCTACCTGATAGAAAACTGCAAGAAAGCAATGTTTACTCACTTCAGCAGCCTAGGAGAAAAGAAGAAACTTTGGTTAGTTTAGCTAAAATAAGTTTTCTAAAATAGAGGCAGAGGAAATTCAAATAAAAGTTTGGATAATGGTAGGGCTTTGATTAAACACAAGAAAGAACTGGTATATAATCACTGGGGAAAAAATAGATGCTCTAGTGTATCAAGGAGATTGACAACTCAGAGAAAAGGCTCTTTATACAAAGTTATCTTCCAAGTAATATAAAATAGGAGAATTCATTTAACAAAATGCTGGAGAAGAAACTCTGGAAATATGCTTCTGAAGGTGACTTTGTAGAGACTGAACTACTTGATGGGCTATTTTTAGTGGCAGCATTTATTTGAGAAAAAAAGAATGCCACAGCTGCATAAGGATAAGCATAGCTTTGCTGGATGGCATTGTCTTTAAAGTAAAAATTCCTTTAAAAAGCAAAAGAAAATGTTTTAAAATTCTGAATAGAAGACACAAGAGGCAGAAAAACAAAACCTATAGTTTCCTTCAGTGTTGCTGCCTTGTTACATAAAGGACTAAGAGAACTTTGATGAAATATATTAGGTGTCATTCACAGTGGCTGGAACAGTCACTTGGCTACAAGCTGTGTTGTTAAACTAATTACTACCCAAAAAACCCTGTCTTTGTTCATTAATTTATCGCATGCTAATAGAATTCTTGTAAGGATGTTTGCACAAATTGTCACTCTCTTTTAAACTCTAGAGATTTTTTTAATTTCTGTTTTCATGATCAGTTTCCCAATAAGATTTCTGTACCTATAATGAGTAAATTCAACTTATCATACTTTACTTTCTGTGTTGTGTTTCAAAAGGTCTGTTCATACTAATTACAGGACAGAAGGGTGGGGTGTCCACCATATTTTTGTTGTTGGCATAATGCTGTTTCTTTCCAGAGGCAATGGACAATTTGCTGGCAAATCCAAGATGGATTTGCTATGTCAGCCGATTGAATACAGAAATATATCCCACATCGATATAGGATATTTTTATCTATATAATTATATAATCTATAATTAATTATAATTTAATCTATATAATTATATAAGAATATAATTATTACAACCTTAAAATAGGTGTGTGCATACAGTGATATCTCACATCCCACAAACCCAATATCTCCTGATCAGAACCATTTAGTTGTTTTTTTAATAGTAATTTTACTAAAAATTACAACTAAAGCAATAAAAAACTAATCAACAAATGTTCTCTTCTTTTTATATCCCCTTATCTATGCTTAAAATTCCTTAGTCGTTTCAATCCTGATCAGCAAAAGCTCGTTAAAGGTTACCAGAAATAACAACATATGTTTTAATTTTGATCAAGTAAGCCAACTTTATATTCCTTCCTTTCACTTCTAACAATCTTTCTTTGATATTTAGTATCGTCAAATAATGCCTTAAAACAAATTCTTTTCAGTTTTTCTTTGTCCCTTTTCATAAAATTCTTTAAAGCTTTAATAAGCCTCTTCTGAAAATCCACTGTAGGAAGATTATCCAGGTCACCCTCTTGATTTGTTATTTATGTATCCCTTGTAAGTATAAAAACATCACCCAGTCTTTTTTGTATGTCCAGGGTAGCATCTTTTCCCATATCATTCTTGTAGCTTGTTATTTTTAAATCCACTTTCAGATCAGCCTGGTCTTCTCTGGTAGACCTTGTTCCTTTTCTATAATGTATTTTAAACATAGTCTATCTATAGAGTCAGACACTTTTGAAATTAACTTCTGTGTCCATTGTTCAAAAATATACTTCAATATGTCGAATGTTAAAATATTTTGCTCCATTCTGTATAAATAAGTCAAATTTAAACATTCTTCTCCTGTACTTGTATCTTTAGTTCCTTCTAGTTCTCTTTGCAAGTATCCTCAACTTATGCCCTCTAGTTTAATGACCATTTGAAGGTACTCCTTGCAAAGGTTGCTTTATGCCCTGTAAAGCACTTCCAACCACTGTAATGTCACCTCTCCCCACTCCCCTGCATACAGGTGGACCACATGAGATACATGTAGGAGGAAAATTTCTCTAAGCCAAATATGAACCTAAGGGTAGGATCTCCATTGCTAGCCTAAGTGTACACCAAACCCAGATCTATTGTGAGAAAATCTTCTCCATTAACGCTTCAAGATATTGTTTAAAATGGTGAGTAAACCGGATTATGATTCTTATACTAGTAATCATCACTTTTTTTTCCCATTGTCTCATGCTTGGGATTTCTTGCTTGATTCAGAATTAAGGTCAACTGAAACATTTTTCTGAAGAAAAAAAAAGGGTCAACTTTAAATTTAATAAACCCTTACAACGAGTTAAGTATTTTCTCAGATGCATTTCTTTCATTTAAACAGGTTGCTTTAATGCTCCTGCAAAACAGGTATATACTGAAGGCAAATTCAGTTCAGATCTTATGAAATTATACAGTTGTTTGCAAACCAAAATGTTTTCACAATAAACCCAGCTAGTGAGCATACCTGTCATTGCTTCATGGAAGTCTCTGATACAGAGATGTATAACCCTGAGCCTAATTTCTAAAGCTCTGACCAGGCTGCTGAACAGGGAGGGAAGAAAAATGAGAGAGGTGAGTTAAAAAAAGGAAACAGACACCTGGCCCCACCTGCCAATAATGTCAGTACCATTTTCTACTATTATGAATCTCCGAATAGATTATGAAATTCTCATCCCTGCTTTACAACATTCCCGTGTGATGCCTCTGGTATAAACTTTCCCACTTGTTAAAATTCAAGAAAGATATCCCCAAATTTCTAGATCTACCAGAGGCCATGCAACTTGTGATCTCAGGTGTATGGTTGATGCACACAAATGCTGTAGAACAGTGTTTCTCAACCTTGACCATTTTAAGGCCTGTGGACTTCAACTCCCAGAATTCCACAGCCAGCATTGCTGGCTGTGGAATTCTGGGAGTTGAAGTCCACAGGCCTTAAAATGGTCAAGGTTGAGAAACACTGCTGTAGAATGTCCTTAATGTGAGTTCACATGAAATAAAATAACCATTCAAATAGCCACAACATTACAACATTAGCAATTGAGGCAAGATTTGGTGTTCTCAGCTACATTCTCGCAAGACTGCAGAATGGAACGCTAAATGTTCATGAGCTTTTGTAATCTTATGAGATTTTTTTTTTAAAAAAATTTAAATTAATTCCTAACTAATGCTGGCATTCTAACAGGCATAGTAGTAGATGCATGATGTTACTCAAAAGCAATGTGTCATCAACCTGGTTATGTCATGGTCCTAAAAAACTTGCAGTGATGTTTCAGTGGTCCACATAAATGGAAAAATTAAAAATGCAGGCAGAACACATAATATAGAGTACTGTTTCAGAATAACATGCCTACAGAATTTACTCCCCAGTATAATGACCAATGCACCAGGGATTCATAATTATTAAACACCATTTTCATGAGCCACCTCTCAAGGGAAATTGTTGAAAGTTCTGTAAGAAAGGATAGAATAATAAAATGCTTACAAGCTTAGCAGTTTTACAAATGATTTGCAGTGATCTCCACATATTTGCATAAATAAACATATTAGTAAAAAAAATAAAACTGAGTTTAGTGAAACTTATTCCCAAGAACATGGATTTCAAACTAGAAGTTGAGTTAGGAAAAAAAAAAAGAAATAATCCTGCAATTAAAGATATTTATCTTCATAAGAAAAAATTGCTATTAATATGTCTATTTATAGGAAACCATGCTTTTGACAAAATCGGTGATAGAAAAACTGTTACCTATCCTTTTCATCTCTCAACCGTATCAAATGGATTTTTTTAAAAAAAATTTAATCCCACCTTTATTGTTTTTATAAATAATTCCAGGTGGCAAAGATATCTAATACTCCTTCATCTTATTTTCCCCACAACAACAAGCCTGTGAGGTGAGTTAGACTGAGAGACTGGATCAGAGTTATCCAGGCACTTTTCCTTTGAGGGGCTAGTATGTTTGGGCTACAAAACTCTGGGTGACCATTAGATGGCAATAAAGACATACAGTACTCCAGATCTTCCTGCCACCTGGATGTTTGCAGCCCAGATCTGGTAACCCCACTTGTCTTTTTCCCAGCTCACTGTGACAGAGACTGAATCTTTTTGTTTTCTCAACAGATAATAGCAATAGCAATTAGACTTATACAGTATACCACTTCACAATGCTTTACAGCCCTCTCTAAGCTGCTTACAGTGTCAGCATATTGCCCCCAACAATCTGGGTCCTCATTTTACCGGAGGATGGGAGGCTAAGTAAACCTTGAGCTGTTCAGAATCAAACTCCCGAAGGGAGCAGTGAGTTAACCTGCAGTTCTGCATTCCAACCACTGCGCCACCACAGCTCTCTAGAGCACTCCAAAATTCAGACCCTGGCCTATGCTGAATCTGGAATGATTTTTTTCCCCCACCAAACTTTCCCCTGCAATGGTTCCCTCGTTTTACTTGTTATGGTTAGCATCTTTTTGTCATAGCCAATTTTAGTTCTGAATGGAGTTGCACTACCCCAGAGAGACCCAGTCTGGACTCATGACTCCTGCTCGATTAGCAGGTGAAGTCGTGGCTAGAACCTTTCCACAACTTTGTGTTGTGTGCCAATTGTGCTTTTTCCTGGACTAGGAATTCCTGTGCTCAATCACTCAAACCCTGGTCATCTCATGCTTGGATTATAGAGTGCATTCTACAAGGGGTTACCCTTGAAGAGTATCCAGAAGCTTCAGCTGCTGCAGACTCCTAGGTGGCCCATGTTACACTGCTATTGTAGGAGATGACCAGGCTGAGCCCGAGGCTAAGGTCAAATGTATCATCAGTTTGGTCTCTACGCAACTGTAAGAGACCTACGTCCAGCCCTCTGTGCTTCGGGGTCCAACTCAAGGTGTTGACTATCACCTTTAAGGCTCTGCATGGCATGTGTCTATGTTATCTGAGAAACCAAGTCACTTCAATGGGATTAGCCTGCCCCACCCATACTGGGAGAAGGGACATGCTGCAGATTCCATCAGCCAAGGAATTTCTGCCAGAAAGAAGCTTTTTTGTCGTGGCAGAACATCCCTGGAACAATTTGTCCCCAGAAATCAGATCTGCTCCCACCCACTTGGCCTTCCAAAAAGCCTTGAAGACATGGCTATGACAACTAGCCTGAATCCCTATTGGGGGTATGGCACATTGGAGGTGGCTAATAGAGTAGAGAATAACCTGCGTCCTCCCTGTGCACACGTTGCTCTCTTTTTCCCTCTCCATCCTGCTTAGCTTTATTTTAATTCAACTTCTAAATTTAAGATCTTTATTGTTTTAATATTTTATACTGCATTTTATTCAATGTTTGTAAGCCACTATGGTTCTCTTTGGCGAGATGGGCAGCGTACATGTTTGATAAATAAACAAACATAAGCAAAAATTGCTAGGTACTTTCAGATAAGGCAAGGAAGTAACAGGCAGTAGGGAGAAAGCAGAGCTGCTTAACTCATTTTTTGCATCAGTCTTCACACAAAAAGAAATTATAGCTCAAAATATAAAAAAACTACTGCAAAAGACAAACTAGAAACAAAAATTAAAATAAGCAAGAAAATGGTAAGAAAACACCTATTTGACATTGATGAATATAAATCACCGTGACCCAACAGATTATATGCCAAAGTTCTGAAGGAGCTGGCAGATGTTATCTCAGAACCATTGCACCATATCTTTCAAAAATTCTGGAGCATCAGGGAAGTACCTGATGATTGGAAAAGGGCTGATGTGGTTCCCATCTTCAAGAAAGGAAAAAAAAAAAACCAGAGCCAGGAAACTACAGACCAATCAGTCTAACATCAATACCTGGGAAGATCCTGGAAAAGATAATAAAAAAATAGATCTGCAAATAACTAGAAGCAAACAAAATTATAACTAGTAGTCAGCACGGGTTTGTCAAAAACAGATCATGCCAATCCAATCTCATTTCATTCTTTGATAAAGTGACTAAATTAGTGGACCAGTGAAACGTTGTGGACATAGCATACTTAGACTTCAGTAAGGCATTTGAAAAAGTAGACCACAACCTGCTGCTTAGTAAGCTAGAAAAATAATACTTTGCATGATCTTTGCATGATAGACAACAACACCATCAGATGGATCTCAACAAGTAGTCCTCAATAGCAGCACATCCATATGGAGAGAAGTAAGCAGTGGGGTACCACAAGGTTCTGTCTTAGGCCCAGTACTTTTCAATATCCTCATTAATGACTTAGATGAAGAAATAAAAGGGGAGCTCATCAAATTTGCAGATGACACTAAACTGGCAGGAATAGCCAACCCCCCAGAAGACAAGCTCAGGATCCAAAAGGTTCTTGACAAACTTGAACAATGGGCCCTATCCAACAAAATGAGTTTTAATGGGGAGAAGAACAAAGTCTTACATTGAGGCAGGAAAAATTAAAGGTTTAAGTACAGATTAGGCGAGACTTGGCTCAAAAACAGCAACTGTGAGGGACCTTGGAGTCCTAGTGGACGATCTCTTGACTATGAGCCAGCAGGGTGCAGCAGCAGCAGCCAAAAAAAGCTAATACAATCCTGGGTTGTATAAACAGAGGCATAGAATCAAGGTCATGCAAAGTATTAGTACCGCTTTATAAAACCCTAGTAAGACCACACCTGGAATACTGCAAAAAATGTTGGTCACCATACTACAAAAAAGATGTTCAGACTTTGGAAAAAGTTCAGAAAAGAGCAACTAAGATGATCAAAGGCCTGGAGACTAAACCATTTGAAGAACGGATGCAGGACTTGGGTTTGGCTAGTCTAAAGAAAAGAAGAAACAGGGGTGACATGATAGCAATATTCCAGTATTTGAGGGGCTGCCACAAAGAAGAGGCTGTCAAACTATTCTCCAAAGCACCAGAGGGCAGGACAAGAAATAATGCTTGCAAACTGACCAAAGAGAGAAGCAACCTGGAATTAAGGAGAAACTTCCTAACAGTGAGGACAATTAACCATGGAACAGCTTGCCTTCAGAAATCGTGGGTACTCCATCACTGGAGGCTTTTAAGAAGAGATTAGACAGTCACTTGTCTGAAATGATAGGTTCTTCTGCTTGAGCAGGAGGCTGGACTAGAAGACCTCCAAGGTCCCTTCCAGCTCTATTCTATTCTAAGAAGGCTTTTATTTTATAATTGTCTTACCGCATTCAGAGAATTTTATATGGAACTTTGAATACAGCCAACTTCCACTTGGTGTTCTCCCAAGTCCTTTTATTGCTTCTGTTTTTTTCCCCCTTGCAGGGGAAAATCCATTAGGAAGGACCAAACGATATTATTGCAAAATGTCTTTTAATAATTAGCACTAGCAATCACATATCTGGAAACATCCCCACCTGAATATTATATTTTAGAAGCTGTGGATACCTTAGGGTGAACATTCATGAACAAGATCCCCATAATATTATGTCAGATAATGGCATTTTGACAGATGCAGATTTTGTTACCACTGCAATAGAAGCAATTGCTTAAAAAATAAAGTACAGAAGTCCACTCCTTATGCATTCAGTCACATTGCTCTCCCACTTCTCTTGCGATCAGCTCTATGCAGATAATTTTTTTAAAATGCATGACCCTCCCCATTCTGAATTCCATGTTGAAGTGGTGCGGAACTATAGCAACATACCTAGCTGTGTAATACTTGCACAAGCAATAATAATAATAATCTCTGACTATAATTGCCGAGCAAGATTGTTCTGAAATGCCAAGCTGCTGTAAATTAGTTTATAATACCTTACCAGCACTTCCTGCGAGCTTACCTTTTTTATTTTAATCATGATCTTAGCCTATATTTAGCAGAATGCAGATTTAACACGATCCCCCTTTTGTAAAAAAAGAAAACATTACATTTATTTTGCACATTCATGCTAGCTAGAGGAAGAATCGTCTGGTTGCTAGTTTTGCCACGGCTCTTCGGTGTGCTGCCTCCCTACTAGATTTAATTCCGATCAAATCTCATTGCATGTTATCGATTTATCCTTTGCAAAAGGGACGTGGTGCTTTATTTCGGGAAGGGCATGGAGCAGAAAGAAAAGGACTGAAACGTAAAACCGAGCAAACTTCAACCCCCCCTCCCCCCAAGGGAAAGATCAGCGAGGAACGCACCACAGGCTGAGGGGCAAGCAACCATATTTCTTGTTTATGCAGAAAACCGTTATGGCCAGCTCCCAGCTTTGCGTTCAAGGGCTGATTCGGGAGATAACGTCAGAAGGCAGATTGTTGACTCTCGGAACCGAAGCGCAACCACGCACGTCTAATACGTTTACCAGCCCATTTGGGCTTCCCCGCCCCGGTTCCTCTCTTTTGTGCCTCTGCGGACGGCAGAGGGAAAGTTTGCTGATTAGCTGAGCGGCTTGTCAATCAGGCGCTTGGGAAATTCCAAATGGGCGGATCTGAGTCAAGGTTCCTCCTGGGCAAGCGGAGAGGAAGTAAAAGCGATGCTCGTGAACGCAAAGCTCTGGAGGTCCCGAAGCTGTTTGGACCTCGATCTGTACAATTTTAGCAGGTAGGACTAGCTCACCTTCTCCCCTCTCCCTTCTCCCTGCAGGAAGTCGAGCTCATTACGCCTCTTTTAAACTGAAGAAGGAGGTGGGAAGGATGGAGTCCTGGGTGCTTTCGGTACATGTCCCAGATGCTTTTATGTGTGGCACGGCTTATTATTATTTTTATTTTTAAATAATAATATAAGGGATGCATGTCACATTTCCTGGTATTTTAGGGTTTGGGAATAAAGGCGAAATAGGTGAGCATGTGATAAACAGAGTATTGCTGTAAGGGATGCATGCAGAGGCAGGTCTGAATTCTCTCGTTTGGACCACTTTCTGGTGAACGATTTTTCTTAATCTCACTTCATATTGCACGTAGTAAACAATGATGTGGTAACTGTATTGAGTTTTGGGGGTTATCCAGAAAAAAAGGTGAACGTTCCCTTTGAGTTCCCTGCATCCCTTTGAATGTAGAGTCTTTTTAAAAATATCCTTTTCCAAGTACACAACTGAAATTCTGTTGACTTATTTCTCTTTGTTGTTAAAAGGTCAGATCTCCTGTATGTGGCAACTCTTTGAAGTACATGAGTGGAAAGATCACATCAGATTGTGGTGTCATGTAAATGAATTAAATTACTGACTCATTTGCTAAGCACTGTTCTTGTTTGGGAGCAACTGATGTGTCTGACATGTGGGGCCCAATTCTTTTCATATATACCTATTTGTTCAAAGTTAAAATATGTGGATTCCCAGATAAACATGCACAGGATTATATAACCTTTTTTATGTCTTCCATAGACTACAGGTTTGAATATGTGGGAAATATTTTATCTTCTCTTTCCCAGACTGAGTTAGATCCATTTAATTAATGTTAAAATATGATTGGCTGGTTTGTGGCTGGTATGCTTGGTAGGACAGGTAAGTCCAATTGATGGTATTCATTCTATAATGGTTAATCAGCATGTCATGGTCATGGTGAATAGCTACTAGTGAGCAGGGAATTAAAGCTAAATCTCATTAGTAAAAATAACAATCTTCAAATTGAAGGAGGGGCACAGATCTAGCCTCAGACTGGGAAACAATGTAAGCAATTACATCTTCAAATAGTTTTCTTGATAACAATATAGTAATGATTTGCTACTACAGTATTGTGGAGGGGGGAGGTGCTTCTACTTTTCAGTCTAACCTATATTCCTGGAATTTCCTGTCATCTCCTTTTCAATCCTAATTAGGCCTTAGATTTTTTTTCTTTTTGGTGGTGGTGGTGGGGAGGTGCTGTAACAAATTCCCAATTATTTTTCAATTATTTTGGTTTGTCAGTTCACTTTCTCATTCTCTATTTCTCAGAATAAAGGAAAATAAGCATAATCACACATTTTTCTAAGATATAATACAGGCAGTCCTTGACTTAATAGTTCATTTAGTGACCATTCAAAGTTACAATGGCACTGAAAAAGTGACTTACGACCATTTTTCACACTTATGACCATTGCAGCATCCCCATGGTCATGTGACCAAAATTCAGATGCTTGGCAATTGTCAAGTATTTATGACAATTGCAGTGCCCAGGATCATGTGATCACCTTTTGTGACAAGCAGAGTCAATGGGGAAGGCAGATCCACTTAAAACCATGTTACTAACTGAACAACTGCAGTGATTTACTTTACAAATATGGCAAGAAAGATCATAAAATGGAGCAAAAGCCACTTAACCACTATCTTGCTTAGCAACAAAAATTTTGGGCTCAATTGTGGTCGTAAGTGGACTACTTGTATTGTTTTGGAGGGCTTAAGAATATTGTGTGAACTGAACCTCTTGATTTGAAAACCAAGGTTTAGCATAATGTGTGAAACCAACTAATGGTTACTAGTCAAGTAACAGAGTAGTTGAAGCTACAAAGAGTCTTGGAAAGCTTCACTTCTGAGTAACTTTCTGTTGGAGGTATCCTTGTATTTCAGGCTATATTGAGTTGAATGAAAGTAAGAGTCAATATTTTGTCAATTATTTGATACTGGTGTTTCAAAATTCTGTCTGTTGTAAACATTTTTATTTTCACAGAACCTTATTCTCATTTAATTCATGGTTGAATTAAAAAACACACAACCTGATTTTAAAGGGAAGGCAAGGCAGTCCTTTTTAAAGGATTTTTTTTATTCCATTCCTGCTTTGCTGTTGGAATCATCATACAGTAGGCAAGTTCAGCAACAGAGTTGTGATACAACCATTAAGGTGAAAGGCTCAATAAAAAAAAAAGAAACTGAAACCATCACCAGTGGCCTGTGTACAGAGTATGGATATCAAAACAAAGAGGTAGATTTGTGAGAAAGGGTTGTTATGTGGCATATCCCCAGTTTGGTTTCTGTTACTCCATATGCAAAATAACATTGCAGTACATATAGTCATCCTCCACATATTACCATTATGGAGACTGCCCATGACAGATGTATGTTGCAACAGTCATAAAATCAGTTGGTCATGTGACCAATCCAATTTTATGATTTTTTTTTTTTTTTGCAATTATCATATGTGCAAACCCGGCAGTCACAACTGTGAACCTATTGTTTGTTATGGGTGTGATTTTGCAAAAAAAATGGAAGTAAGCGTTGAGTTTTGGCAAAACCATGGTTAAAATAGTCACATGACTCTGGGATGCTGCAAATGGCCATAATAGTGTTGCCCAAAGGTATGGTTATGTGACCATGGTGGTGGGATGGGGGGGTGACCATCAGAATTTTGAATTGGGTTGTTAAGTCCCCTTTTTCAGGCAGGTTGTAACTTTGAAGAGTTGCTAAGCAACCGGTCGTAAGTTGAGGACAATCTCTATATGTATTGGCTTCTGTGTGAACTAGAACCTGCATTATGTAGAAGCCAAGGTACATGTACTTCACGTGGAGGATTTTTCTCCTGCACACATCACTGCTAAACATGTTGACATTGTTTGAGTGACGTTTGCTTGTGCACAGAGCTTTTTAAAGAATGCCTGATGGAATTACTCCATTGTCCTAATAGATTCTCCCAGAATCCATCTGATCTGTTCATAGACTAGTTTCTTTGATTTTGTTTTAGCTTGTTGGTGAGTCTAGCCACTGTGGTTTATTCAATAGCCTGTGGTTAAACTATGGCTTAGTATCTATATGAGCTAAGTCACCAGCTCCTTATTGTAACCTTTGGGTGAACTCCTGTATTGGTTACCTGTACTGGAAGTGGTTAGGCTCTCATAGTGTTCCAGGACTCCCTCTGTAGCCTTGAGATACAGAACTTCTGCTAACCAAAGTGTAAAAAGAAAAGAAAAGACAGGATGAAACCAAATAGTTTAGACTAGACATGTCAAATTCGCAACGTCACATGATGTAGCTCGACATATCGGGACTGTTTTGCCATTGCCGGTAATGGGGTAGGCCCATGGGCCGGCAGTTTGACACCCCTGGTTTAGACTTTTGCCCTTACTTGTCTATCTGTGTATGTATGCATGTATGTACATGTGGTCCTTGACTTACGACCACAATCAAGCCCAAAATATTTGTTGCTAAGCAAGACAGTTGTTAAGTGAGTTTTGCCCTGTTTTATGACCTTTTTTGCCACGGTTGTTAAGTGAATCACTGCATTTGTTAAGTAACGCAGCTGTTAGATGAATCTGGCTTCCCCATTGACTTGCCAGAAGGTGGCAAAAGGGGATCACGTGACCCTGGGACACTGCGACTGTCATAAATATGAGTCAATCGCCAAGTGTCTGAATTTCGATCACATGACCACAGGGCTGCTGCAACGGTCGTAAGTGTGAAAACAGTCATAATTCATTTTTTTCAGTGCTGTTGTAACTTTGAGTGAGCTGCTGTAAGTTGAGGACCGCCCGTATACATATTCACATATTCTGTAGGTGTGTGTATATGTATTCATGAGCATTCCAGGCAATAGTATAGCATTGGTTTGAAGGTAACCATGAACAAGCTTTCTAGAAGTAAGGGTACACAGACTGTTTATTATAAACTTTAGACTATTTATAATAAAGTTGGACAGCGAGAGGTGCTCTGGGCACAAGAAAAGATGTAGTTTTAAAATTGTGCTGGCTCTGTTCTCTTATTACAAAAAGGAGACGGTCCCTGACATCTGTGTACAAAAGCGAGTCATTCAGGATGTTGAGTTCTGATCTAATCACTCCTCCCTGAGATGCACTGTCATTGGTGATGTCTGTACCAATTCAATGCCAGCTCTGGATACATATTTTCTTTCCCAAGTAGTGGTTCTTATTTGTGGCTGAATCATTTGGACTTTTACCACTATTCATTAACATTTACCTCTCTTTTTTCGGCCATTGGGACAGGAGGTAAGGCAGAAGGTCATGATACTCCCTCTCGCCTTTTGTTTTTTTTTATTCATGGCATTCATGTGCTATGAATCATGTTCTGATGGTTTCCCCCTGAAATAGTCTGGGCTAGAATTGGCCTCTGTTTCCTGGAAAAAAATCCTTGTGTTTTTATTATACCTTTGGGGACATATGCCAAAATACTATAGTAGCGTGTGTTCAGCTACTGTATCATTCATTTATTATTCAAAATTCTAAAGCAGTGTTTCTCAACCTTGACAATTTTAAAGCATGTGGACTTCAACTCCCAGAATTCCACAGCCAGCAATACTGGCTGTGGAATTCTGGGAGTTGAAGTCCACATGCCTTAAAATTGTCAAGGTTGAGAAACACTGTTCTAAAGCCACCTATCTCATATATGTGACTCTGAGCAGCTTAGAAACAGTTAAAACAAATATAAAAACCAGCAAAAAAAGAACAATACAACAACAAAAATATATAAAAAACACCTGACCTTCCACAAGAGCCTGAAGACCTGGCTCTACCAGTTGGTTTGAGGCCCAAATGGGGGACTATACGCTGGTTTGAGGCCCAAATGGGGGACTATCACGCTGGAAGGAGGTGGCTGACGGACTAATAGCAATTCCCCTCCCCCTTGTACGTTATGCTCCCTTCCTCCCCATCTTTTAGTTACAATTGTATTTTTATTATGATTTTACACACACACACACACACACACACACACACACAGAGAGAGAGAGAGAGAGAGAGAGAGAGAGAGAGAGAGAGAGAGAGAGAGAGAGAGAGAGAGATATTTATTTTAATGTTATAAGCTGCCCAGAGTCACCTCACAGTGAAAGAGGTGGCAAACAAATTCAATAAATAAAGTCAACCATCCTAAAAGACATAACTCACACCCAAGGCAACCCCATTCATCAAAACAATTGATGCAACCACTGCCCTGACTCTACCAGATCCCCAAACCCATTGACAAAGTCATGACTTCAGGGTCTTTCTAAAAGCCAGAAGGACGACTAAGGCCAATGCGATCTCCAGGGGGGTGATGTTCCACAAAGTGGCAAAAAAGTCTCCTTCCTAGGTCCTGCCCAATGAGACCTACAGTGTGCCCCTTCTCCATGTTGAGGGTCCTGCCTAACATTGAAAAATAATTTTAATTATTTTTAATTTTTAATTCTGTGGTCTTCTCTTATATAATAAATACTGGTAAGGAAGTCAGTAGTGTACTTTTTATGAAAGTACACTGTATATTCAGTTGGTTTGTATCGTCAATTCTTTCTTCAACTTGTTATCAGAAGATGCTAATCTCTATAAATGCTTAGAGATCTAAGCTGTGCCATCTAATCCAATTTCTCTAATTGCACATACAGTACAGTATTTCCTACCCTGTTTAATTTATGAACGTGGCCCCCAAGATCATTATTTTAGACAGTACTTGAGCAAAGAATCCTTTTTAAAAAACCTGCAGGATTATTATTATCTGAATTTCTGGAACTGAGGTTTAACCATGGCAGGACAGTATTAAAATAATAGTTTTGAACAGAATGAATACTCAAACAGTAACAGTATGCTCAGAATAAGAATAAATGTGTCTTTATATTAACAGACCGGAATAAATGCAGGAGTTATCATTTGTGTAAATGCAGCTTTTCTTAGCCTGCAAGTTATTTTACCAACATATTTACTCCTGGCTTCCTTCTTCCAGTGGTCTTTTAAAATAATCTACTTGAGGGAGAATATTTTCAGTTGCTATTACAAATAGTCCTTTCTTAACAACTATCCTCTTTAGTGACCACCTGAAGTTATGATGGTGCTAAAATAGTAACGTTATGATGGGTCCTCACACCTATGACCATTTCAGCATCACATGATTGTTATTTGTGTGCTTCACTGCTGGCTTCTGACAAACAGACTCAATAGAGAAGCCATCAGTAAAAAATTGTAGTTATATGATGTTGTCCTTAATGACCAAAGGTGATTTGCTTAATGACCGCAGCAGAAGTGAAGTTGTAAGTCTGTGTCAATCATATGATACCTCAGTTAGTGACAGAGTTGCTGGTCCCAATAGTGGTCATTAAATGAGGACTGTCTGCATTAGATAATAGAGTCAGAAACACTAGCTGACCTACTGTAATTCACCCAATGCCTTTTAGTAGCTTCTGTAATCTTATCACAAAAGATATACAGCATGGATCTTTTATTTGCCATCACTCTACCCATCTACCCCCTCCACCAAGTTTTCTAACACTAAGGAGAAAAATACCCCTGTAGCTGCCTCCTGTTTTGTATTGAGTATGTGTAGTGCTGCTGACAGTGGGTGGTAGCGGACCTGTTGTGAAGGCTGCGATGTCATTTAAGTGGGCGAAGCAGAGAAAAGGTGGGCAGAATTACATTGTGGTTTCTTCTTTTGCACTTGCAGACATGGCTGTCTCATGACCTTAGTATGAGGGGGAGTGTTTCCTTTTGAAAGTGCCAAGGTATATATCTCTTTCAAAATAAGTTCCCTCTCAGCTTTTAAAAAAAGTCATCATTAATTCTAGCTAGAGTTGTCATGGCACCAAACTGATCCTGGCTGATCTATATAAAAAAACAACAACTGAGTAGAATTTGAACTAGACTGAGAAGTTGAAAAGAAGCATCCTGAAAAAAAAAAAAAAAAGTGTAACCAACTGGGCCTTTTACATGACCAATTCTATCAGGATCTGATTGCTCTCAACCTCTGCAATCTTAAGATGTCTGGACTTCAACTCCCAGAATTCTGGGGAATGGTGGTGGCTGAGGAATTCTGGACATTGAAGTCCAGTCATCTTAAAGATGCTAAGGTTAAAAAAATTGCTATAGGAAATTAAACAGACCTATGTATTCCAGAATTCCAAAAATGAAGCTATACATAGAGAACTTACTAATGTAACAGAGGAAATGATAAAGCATAGGACAGGAAAAGACTCATTTGATTGGCATTTCAATAAAATATCAATGAAACTAAATGAGGGAAGATTTGCAACTGGCAGAATGGAAAACTTTGTCACACAATCCACTGTTAAACTGTGAAATTCACTGTCACAGGTATGGTAGTGGGAGCTGGTTTGGATAGTTTTAAAAGAGACTGAAGAACTTCATGGAAAATCAGGATATCAGTGGTGTTTAATACTGATAGCTATTTATTATTTCTTAAATTGTAGGCTGCATATCTTAAATATTGGCTGCTGGAAGGTGACTAGAATCTAAGATCACCTGGTAGTCCAGTCTGGTGAGCTTCACAGATGAGCTTCTCAAAGCATCCAGTTGGATATTATGTATCACTGCCCTAGATTGTTACTCTATGGCAGGGGTGTCAAACTGCCGGCTCACGGGCCAGTTGCATCATACGGAGGCCGCACCTACCCCAGCTCCAGCAATGCAAAAAAAGTCACGATACGTCGCAATACGTCATGTGACGCAGCGAGTTTGACACTCGTGCTCTATCGGATAAACCAACAGGGCTTTTATATGGAAATTTTTTCTGTCTATGGCAGGCGTGGGCAACTGTAGCAACTTTACAACCTGTGGACCTCAATTCCCAGAATTCCTAAGCCAGTATAGCTGGGAGTGAAAGTCCACAGATCATAAAGTTGCCGTAATTGCCAATCCCTGATCTGTGGTATTTCGACCACATGGTAGTGATTCCTGTGATATAATGGGATTGTCCACTAGGACGTCTCCATGGGGCAACTGTTCCTTGGCAAAGAGCTGGATGCAAGAAGAACTAAATTTCACTAAATTCAGCACATGACTGTGAGACTCTTAATTGAGATTAGGAGTCATGAGTGAAATTATGCCAGTGCTTATTCATCTTCATTGAGTCCTAGTGCATTTTGGGCCCCACTTTAAGATAATGACTTTGACCCATAATGACTTTTGAGGCCCATTATGGCATTGACTAAATACCACTGCTAGGTGAGAACCTTTTTGGTAATGATGGTGTGTGGCAGATGGTGTAGATTTTCTTATATATATTTATATTTCTGTTAGCACAGTGGTTCTCAACCTTTCTAATGCCATGACCCCATAATTCAGTTCCCCATGTTGTGGTGACCCCCAAGTGGGTGTGGCCACCAATAAGAGGGAGTAGGACAGCTAGGGAAAAGGGAAAAAAATGGCGGACAGCATAGTTTGGCGACCCCCATGAAATGGTCGTTTGACCCCAAATGGGGTCCCGACCCACAGGTTGAGAACCACTGTGTTAGCATATTTTATGTGACTTTATTTGTTGCCGTGAATGCTATTTAAATTTGATATTTGGTTGGCATATAATTACTATATATATTTTCAGCCTGCTGAAGGACTTTAAAGATGCAGTAGTAATGTGTTCACATCTACTTGTCTGTCTGTTTACCTACCTACTTATCAAACTTTTTTAACTGCCCATTTCCCTCACAAAGGAGTTATGGGTGGTGTTCATTTTAATTGATTACAATAAAACATTAAAAACTGAATAATTTAAGATTAAAAATGTAAATATGTAAAACAATATTATAAAATTGCAAAAGATGGAGAGTTCCAAGATGGGAGGTCTAAGAGTTGGGGAGGGTTTCTTTTGGGGCCAACCAGCCTCATAGCTGTATGGGCCCCTGTGTGTCCCAACAAGGCTACACAATCAGATTTTGACACCTTTGCAGGAGGCCAAGAGATTGGGAGTTTTCCTCACCGCTGAGGGCAAGATGTTCCACAAACATCTTGCAGTGGAGAAAAGGCCTTTCAGTCGGAAGTTCTCTGACTGATGAGGTCTGTAGCATGCCTTCCCTCCCTGAATGAGTGGGATAAGCAGATGTGACGGGGTGAAGCCATAGGTAGCCTGGCCTGGAATTATAAGGTTATCAAATAGGTTAATCATAATTAGGATACTTTCACTTCCTGCAATTACTACCCCAGCAGGCCATTATTAGTACAACAATTTACAATATATTGTTGTCATTGCAGTTAAGCCTATAGAAATTGCTGCTCAGTGAGATACTTGGAACCTTTGATGTTCACTCAGTTTTGTTGTTGTTGTTAATTGCGAAGTCGTGTCCGACCCATCGCGACCCCATGGACAACATTCCTCCAGGTCTTCCTGTCCTCCACCATCTTCTGGAGTCCATTTAAGCTCACACCTACTGCTTCAGTGACTCCATCCAGCCACCTCGTTCTCTGTCGTCCCATTCTTCTATTGCCCTCAATCTTTCCCAGCATTAGGCCCTTCTCCAGTGAGTCCTTCCTTCTCATTAGGTGGCCAAAGTATTTGAGTTTCAACTTCAGGATCTGGCCTTCTAAAGAGAGTCAGGGTTGATCTCTTCTAGGACTGACTGGTTTGAACGCCTTGCAGTCCAAGGGACACGCAGGAGTCTTCTCCAGCACCATAGTTCAAAGGCCTCAATTCTTTGGCGCTCAGCCTTTCTTAGTTTAGTCAGTTGCAACAAAATGACAAAATGAATGTTGCGTTAATATAGATTTGATGCTTGATTATCTTGTGGGATTCAAGTACTAATTTGGTACAGTCACAGTATTTGCTGATTCTCTCCCTCGAACCCCCAGATCATTACAGGAGTGGCAACTTCATCATTCAGTGTTCATGCCACATTGTTTCAAACTGGGGTAATTGTAGGTTTAAATTGTTATGTTTAGCAGTTGTCTGCTACAAATCTAATCCCCAAAAGTTCTCTGGGTCAGCGATTCTTCAGAAGAAAATATCTTATTATGGGAAATGTTATCTATGCTCCAAGATTAATGCACTTGAGTATTCTCAGTGCATGAAGACTAAATTTCTTGATCAATTTCCAGTCAGCTGCTGGGAATCTCCAGAAATAGATACTTAGATTACTCATGAACCAATGACTCTTTCTCATTGTTTGATATGCCTTCTGTTTCATTATCAGCTGAACCTCAATCTATACTCTCCTCCCTGATCTGCTTTCTCAGCTCAGCAAAATGGGATTACAATGATGAATATATCATGTGCCAAGCAGATAAAAGGGGTTTTTTTTTTTTCTGCCAGGAGGCTGTTGTTGGGATGGTTGTGTTCAGTTGATACAAAGCAAGCAGAATGCAGTTGTGTTTTCCCTTGAAATTTTGTATAGGATTTGAAGGCAGGGATTTACCTTAGGTTGAGAATATCTACAGCAGTAATATTCTCTACCTTGGCAACTTTAAGATGTGTGGATTTCAACTCCTAGAATTCCCCAGCCAGTATGAAATCTCATTTTGGAAGTTCAGCTAAATTATTTTAAATTGGTTATAATTCAAGAGACAGGATTTGGAGATTCGAGCTGGAGATTGACAAATGTTTGATTGCTCTAGTTTCAGCCAAAGTCAGATTCCAGAGTAAAGTGCTTAAAGTGGATAGAGCAAGATGCCTCTCTCTCCCTTCCTCCTTTTAATATTTTTGTATGCAACATATCCCGTCTGCCTGCTGACTCCTGATCTACTCAGTGCCTTCGCTTCCCACAGATCCTGTTTCCCTTCAGCTACTGACATCAGTATGTCTTTTGCTCACTCTTACCCTCTGAATCACTTATTCCCCAAATAACTCCAGGTCAGTCCATATCTAGAACATAAGGCTCCCACTTCATTCTGTACACAGGTTTTATACACCCAAAACATACATACTGTACTTCAGTTCAGGCAGAGACCACGCAAAACCAGCTGTGTCATGCATGGAATGGTTCACTCATTGAACATTTTGAATATACCTGTTTCTAAAATATATATTTTGTAAACTGTTTGGAAGACTGTTTTGTAAACAGCCAGATACAAGCTCCTCTGTTATCAATGAAAAAGGCCCATGTCCCTATTAGGTCACCAGAATGCTATTATTAAAAAAACTAAAGTTTCCACCATTACATGTTAGGGAATAAATTGGCTATAAATGGGAAATAATTCACTTGCTAACATTTTTGTAACCCCATCCTTTTCATCTCAATAAACCTCGCTATAGAAAATGGTGATGATTTTGCCTGAAAAGAATTAGGTACTTTCATTTCAGGCAGCTGTTAAGGAAACTGATGTATCTTATATTAGAAATTCAGTATTTTATCAGTGGGGGGGGGGATAAAGGTGGGGAGACATTTCTGCTCATTTTTATTTTTGGAAGCTTCAGTTTTCAAACAAGGTTTTTTTTTAATATTCAAGATTTAAATTTCTACATCAAATTTATTTAATTTCTTTCTGGTATTAGTGAATAGTAAGTTTTCCTCACTGGAACTTGCCTTCATGTGCCATCTTCAAATTGGCACATTTAATATTCTTGGAAAATATTGAGGCCTAACCAGCTTGGCAAGTCCGGAATTTCCCCTCCTACTCTATTAGCTATAGGAGAGGTGTGGTATGGAGTAACATGCCAACTCCAGTTTGATCCTTATGAACTTTGGGAATCCAGATTTGGAAGGAACAAGGTGATTTTTCTGCAACAAACTTGGGAAACATTTATAACTCAGATCAATTAATAAGATTTGAAGTTGAATATTTGAGATTTGAGTGGTTGCAATAAGTAATGTTCACCCAAAAGAACAATGGTATCTTCATCTTCATTGTAATGTTTATGTCAACTCTACAAAGTTGCCATCTTGCTCGTTCTAGGTTGCCACAGAAATGGGAGGGGGTATGGAGGATTTATGCTAGTCTAAACATTTCACTGTCCCATGGGAACCAAGGTCATTGCTGTCAGTTAGATGGAGGTGTGAGCATTTGGTTAGAAAGCCCGCCAAACTGCTATTGGTAAATGTAGATGATTGTATAGCACTGGGGTGGGAAGTTTAACTTTGTAATAATGTTTCTCTTTGAAGGGGATTTTAGACTTGGTTTCACTTTTGATCATGACGATACTATGTAGCCAATAAACATGATCTTTGAGGAAACCTCTAGCCTCAGAGTTCTTATTTGTTTGGTCTCGTCTATCAGAACCTTGACAGTCTAAATATGGGTCAGTAAGCTCTAAACATCTCAGAATCTTTTCTTTCATTAGAGGATTTAACAAGCTAGATGTTATGACCTAGGACGCCTAGATAGAGGCAGGCTTGGATAGAGTCCTTTATTGCTCTGCTAATTCCATGACAAATGGCCCTACAACAGCCAGTAAAGCTCCACTTTAAACTTCCCTAAAGGTAGACACTCACAGTCAGTGGAACACAGTCCTACAAACAAAAGCCAATAATCACCAAAGTCAATTCACAAAGGCTGACAGGAAGTCCAAAAACAAGATGCAAGTCCACAAGGCAAGGACCTTAAGTCATACACAAGATTTGTGGTCCACAAGGTAGAAACACAGTTCAAAGCAGGGTTTTTTTTCAAGGCTGGGGACATGCATGCTGAAGCAAAACAATTGTTCCCTACAAAGAGTGCTTGCACTTAAAGCGGTATATAAGTCTCATAAATAAATAAATAAAGGCACTATCCCCCGGCCTTTGCTTAAATCAACCCAAGCTAGGTGTTCCTTGTGAGGAAGGGCAGGGTGGCCTTGCTAGCAGCCTCACAGATTTCCTTTAACATTGCCTCTGCTCCACTCTCCATGTCCTCGGATGGAGTGGGGGAGTCAGCTGTTCCTCATCAGAGATCTGCTGCTTTCAGCTGATCCTCCCCTATGTTTGTGAGGGCAGGCAACTCCCTGTCCAGTCGACTACCTCCCCCATTGCCAGAAGGGCCTAGGACAGTATCGTCCTCAACCCCTGGGCTCTCCAAACATTCCAGAGCAGACATACCATCCCTGTTGGATGGTCCTGGTTCCAACTCCTCCTCCTCTTCCAAACCAGAATCCGACGAAGCCATGACACTAGAATATCAAATTGAGCTATAATAGTTATTGCTGTTACCACAACAGCTTTGTAGTGGTGATACTCTAAGGATGATATTCAGAAATATGATAGGTCATTAAATAAATTGACATCTTGACCTCCCAAAATGGGAGCCATATATGTATTGGAAATAAACTGTTGAGTTCAACAAATTCCTGTAAATAGTGATGCTCAAAATGCAACATGATGTATCTTGATTAATAGAGGTTCCCTCTGGAAAGAATTTCCAGAATTTCACATATTAAGTTTATTCTGAAGTACTCGTTTTTCCAGTGCTTGATGGTATTTTTGAGCTATGTTACAGTGTATTTCTTTAATTATAATATACCAAAATGCTAGGAGGATACCTATTTCCCTAATGGTCTGAAGAACTCTATTTGCAGACTTATTTACAGATTTAAAAAAAAATTGGGGGCTAGTATTAGTATGTGCTTAATTTCTCCCTTTTTAAAGAGTTAGGTAAACTGACATATATTAATAATTTAGTTGTATAACATAATGTAAATATTTACCTAAGGCTAGTTTTGTTTAGTCCAGAAGAAATTGTGCTTTCATGGGGGTTTTTTTGTATACTTTTTTTTTTTTAAATAACTCAATAGTACAAAGGGCTTAAAAATGTACACCCCACAACTGGTATCTATCATAAGACCATGAGAAGCATCCTGCTGTGTTAAACCAAGGGCTAGTTTGAACTGGCATTCCATTTCCATCATTGGCCTGCCAGATTCTTCTGCAAAACAACTGCACAAAGTCAGTGGCTGTTAACTATGCAGCATTCAGCATCAAAAGAAAGATAGGATTTGCTTAAGCATATGATTAGAACCATCAGTTATCCAACCGGTTGTTCCTGCTAATTGAGCAAAAAGAAATATTTGCTCAGATCCCTGACTCATTTAGCCTGGTATTATTGACTCCCCCCCCCCCCCCGTGCTATACATAGTTATAATGGCAAGGGAACCTAGCACCTCCTGGCTGCAAAATATATGTGCTACCATTGAGTTGCCCTGTTCTAGTAGATAGGTGATAAACATAAGCCCAGCATGGCTTATCTTAGTTCAGTATTTTTGTTTCTAACAGCAGCAAATCAGATGCCTTTAGGACAGAGGTCCCCAAACCCCGGTCCATGGACCGGCACCGGCCATGGTATGCCAGAAACTGGGCCGCATAAGCAAGCAAAGCCCCATCCACGGAATGCAGGCAACACAAAAAACCACACCCCTCTGATCTTCGGAAAAACCTCTCTCCACAGAACTGATCCCTGGTGCCCAGAAGGTTGAAGGCCTCTGCTTTAGGATACACACAAATGGAAGGCAAAGATACACCTTTCTCCCGCTAACTGTTCTCTTGCTAGTGGTATTTGGAAGCATGTTCCACCTAATCTGGAAAAAAACCCTTGATTTTTCAAAGCCAATAATTTTTGGTAGATCTGTTCACCATGAACTTATCCTACTTATCGTGCCTTTCCTTGGTTGCCTTCTTTCAGTTACACTTTTTTTTTTCAAGCCATCTAATCATTTTTGTTGCCTTCTTTGCTCCCCCCCAGCCCTATTATCTTCTCAAGTGCAAAAACTAGAATTGCATACAGATGTACCATATATTTGTGTAAAATAAAATACTGTTTATTTTAAAACCTTTTCTTTGTGATTCCTAGCATGGCATTTGCCCTTTTTATAGCTGCTGCACACCGAGTTGACATATTCATTGAGCTATCTACTATGAACCCAAGATCTTTTTTTCTGGGTAGTGATAAACAATTAGGCACCATTAAGCAATTAGAGCTTTTTAACTATGCAGCAGTTGATCATTAATTTCTTTGTTGTTTGGGTAATCCTTCAACCATTTTAAGGAGCTACTTCTGGAATCCTTCACAACCACTGTGATTTTGTTTCACAGTGAGCAAAATTATCTGCAAAATTGGACAGCTCATTGTTATGTGGAAAGCATACATCTCAGTGAACTTATTGTGCTTTTTAAACAATATGTTCTAGTACAGCAATATCTACCGCTCATCTTGGTATCTTCTTAATTGTTTGGTGACATCTACAGGATCTCACTGCAAGATAACTCCTCTTTGCTTTCCATGAAGATAATTTATTGCTCTATCAATAATTTATAATTTATTGATAAATGGGAATATGTATTTTAGTATGTTCTGTAGAGGTGAACTCTTTAAATACATAAAATGTACCATAAAATTAAGGCAGAGCAATGAATCAAATCTGTCATCAGCCTAATAGTGTAGTTGCTAAATATTTGAATATGAGTTCTTCATTTTTACTTTTGCTTTTTATAGTAACATTTATGCACCTATGTTTATATCACTGATACTTTATTTTTTTCAATCCATGCAGAGTTTTTTAGTTAGGGTTGTTGAAAAAACTCCAATTTTGTGTAACTTACTAGTCATACATTTAGTGAAAATCAAAATGAAGAACTTATTAATACAACGTACAAGTCATGTGCATAAATAATTGATACAGTAAGTAGTTGAGCTGGTTTTTACAGTATAGCTTTTAATAGCAAATTAAACTAATCCTCCACAAAGTTTCCCACCAGTGATTATTTGATTAAAACCAGCAACATATTCTCTTGATAAATTGGCTATCAAAAGAAAGAAAGAAAGAAAGAAAGAAAGAAAGAAAGAAAGAAAGAAAGAAAGAAAGAAAGAAAGAACAGGGATGTGCTTTCCTATTTCCATATCATAGCCATTCTCCAACGGAAGAGAATATTTGTAGTTTAGGGTTGAACTATGGGGTCAATAGCAATAGTGCTTTATTGGACTCTCCGAGTGGTTTACAGAGCCAGCATATTGGCCCCAACAATCTGAAAGGAAGAAAGAACTGAACTGAAAATGTAGAATACACATCTCCCCCACCCACTTTCTATAATATTTTAATATCTTTATATTTGCAAGCACAAATATTTAATATTCTTTATAAGGAAGTCAGGCCTTCAGGAACTACTCTGAAATATTCTTCTCAAGCTGGGTCTCATTGGACAGCATAAAGAAGTGGATCTGCTCTCTGCACCAAATACATGCAGATACAAACCAAATACATAGTTTTAGACCTGGGACACAGGTGATTTTTGTAGTCAAGAACTCAAGATATCAGCAAAAATTTCTCACTGTTTTCTTAGAGCCATAGGAATGGTGCAAGTTGGTAGATGAAGTTCACTGAAGTAACTGTGCTAAATGAAGAACATTTAGCTTCGTTTTGTTTCTGAAATCTCTCTTCTCTAGGGGGAAAATCCCATTGTCTCTGAGCCACCCAAAATTTAATTGCTAGTCTAGTTGTTGATTGTGTCAGGTTTCAGCTCTTAGCTGGAAAATCCCCAGCATTCCTGAATCCTAATAGGCGGGTTATGTAAACTGGGAAATGCCTCTGAAGTACAGATCTTGGATGCCGTCATTTGGTGATAGAGGTAAGCTTGCTAATTGTGCTTTCTGGGAATCATTTTTGTATGATCCCATCTCTCTGTTTTTTTCTTTTGGGTAGACTAGCAAAGCAGGTCTTGTTCTTTTTTGTTTTGTTTTGTTGTTGTTGTTGTTGTTATTCCTAGTAAAAGACTGCATTGTTGCAGGCCTATTTTGTTTTGTTTGCTTGTTTTTTTGAGGCTGAACAGACAGTGGCATCCCTCCACTGCATGTACACACAAAGACACACCAGAGGCTACAGTATGAAAGGCCACTTTGGATATACAGTAACCCAAAATAAGAAAATTCCATATGCCTCTCTTCTTGCCTGGTAATAAAAATGCACATTTCTATCCCATTTCCTGATAGCTACAATTGGCTATTCATTACAGCACATCCAAGAAGCTTTGATACTTGAAGCAAACAAGGAATAAGGTAGATTTGGTGGCCCACCAAGCCTTGTCTTTATGCAGAAGGAACTAGGTCTGGGGCTCAGAAAGACCAATTAGGAATTTTTGCTTATGTCCACATCTTCAGCCACTGGAGGCAACCACTACAGTCTGTCTAAAGTTGGAGCCCACTTTTCACATTTTGCAATTCAAGAATTAAGACCAAGTCTAGTATTCTGTTCTAATAGTGCCCATCCTATTGCTACTAGGGAGCAGAACATGAAGGAGACATGCTACTTCTGTTTCTCTTCCAGCATTTGATACTCAGAGTTTCATCTTTCTGTTCCCTCAGCTTTTCTTTCCCTCCCTCTCCAAGATTGAGGGGAAATGGGAGAAACTGTGAGTCTGGGGAGCCTTTTCCATCCTCATCCAATTAATTGCCCCATTATCTGGTTTGCTTTGCTTATTAGAAGCTAAGTGTCTTGAATGAATCCAGTGTGTTTTTTGAAGCATACAGTCTAGCTTAGCACATAGTGAGCACTTGTTTGCTATTCAGTAAACCAGAATTAAAACCAGGATTTTGCAAGGATTGAATCTTGCCAGTACCTAGTATTGTCAGTACAGTTGGCTGAATATTTTTTAGATAATCACTGGTAGGAAACTTTGTGGAGGATTAGTTTAATTTGCTATTAAAAGCTATACTGTAAAAACCAGCTCAACTACTTACTGTATCAATTATTTATGCACATGACTTGTAAGTTGTATTAATAAGTTCTTCATTTTGATTTTCACTAAATGTATGACTAGTAAGTTACACAAAATTGGAGTTTTTTTCAACAACCTTAACTAAAAAACTCTGCATGGATTGAAAAAAAAAAAGTATCAGTGATATAAACATAGGTGCATCCCCATAGTCACCCGTCACGGGAGTCCTTACTATAAGTATCTGGATTTGCATGAGATTACAAAGCACAAAAGCATGTAGGTATACTCATAGAGGGAAGGAAATTTTAGAGCCTTTTTCTAATTGGCTGCTTTTGTAACAATTTCATAGAGACTTTTAGATAACAAATTTGGCTGAGATTTAATTGCCATACTTTACAGAAGTTCAGAGGATCACTAACTGACCTAAAGATAATTTTTGGAGGTAATATGTATGAAGGAGAAATTTTCTGACAATGAGAACAATCAACCAGCGGAACAGCTTGCCTTCAGATGTTGTGGGAGCTTCTTCGCTTTCAAGAAGAGACTGGACTGCCATCTATCAGAAATGGTGTAGGGCAGTGGTTCTCAACCTTTTTAATGCCGCGATCCCCAACCGGTCGTAAGTTGAGGACTACTCAACCGGTCGTAAGTCGAGGACTACTCAGCTGGTGCAGCACTGTTTGCAGAAGGGGACTTTTGGCGGGCTCAGCAGGGCAGAGACAGCCTGGACAATTCGTATTGGCTTTTGAAAGCCAATAGAATTAGACTCTATTCAAGAGAGTCTATTCTATTGGCTTTCAAAAGCCAATAGAATAAAAGGGAGTAGCACAGCTAAGGAAAAGGGGGGGGGGAAATGGCGGACTGCGTTGTTTGGCGACCCCTGTGAAATGGTCGTTCAACCCCAAATGGGGTCCTGACCCACAGGTTGAGAACCACTGGTGTAGGGTCTCCTGCTTGGGCAGGGGATTGGACTTGATGAACTGCAAGGTCCCTTCCACTATTCTATTCTATTCTATTCTATTCTATTCTATTCTATTCTATTCTATTCTATTCTATTCTATTCTTAAACCAATATTTTTAAAATGAGGCATTCCCAGTGTAAAATATTAGTGATCTGAGTCTCTGAACTGAAACAGAACTGCACACTAATAAAAAAAATACTCCTGTTTGTGAACTTGCCATTGAATATATATTGCACTGTAAAATGTATGTTGAAAGAATGATTTATTGTAGAAGAAGCTCTAAAGACCTTGACTGGATTTGTTTCAACTTTAATTTCATAGAATTGCTCATTAAACAACTTTCCTTAATCCGATGTCCTCTGGACTGCAAGACCCATCATCTCCAGCTAACAAAATTGCTGTCTATACTTGATTTGGATCATCTTAATCCAGCATAATGGATGATGCATACATAACATTGACTTCTTCTTTTTTTGAGATTATAGAAGGAAGGGGCATGGAGGATTTTATTAGAAAGAGGCAGAAACAAAACTCAAGACACAATGATTATATATTATTTCAGTTGGAGGCAACTAATTGCTGAGCAATATGAGTGGGAAGTATGTTTTGTTCTCAGATTTTGTGGCTTTCCCACTGCATCTAATCACTCAATATAAAACGAGAATGCTGAACCAAATGGACCCTTAGTCTGATCCAGAATTATAGTTCTTACAATTTTATCATTACATGAAGTGTTCTACTAAAGTTTTTTAGCACATGCCTGGCCTCCTGCCATAATTCAAGGCAGATTAGATTGAAAAAGAGTTCAGATTTCTTAGAGCACTCTTTTTGAAGTTCAGTGCCATGATTGTTAATTTGTAAATGTGTTTTAGAAGACATTCCTATATCTCTGTTTAGCATTTCCTCACATATCCGAAAATGTTACAGGTATACTGCTTAACAGTGATTTTTGAGTCAGAAGTTATTTGATAATTTAATGCTGATTACTGTTCCTGTGTCACGGTTGCCTGCCCTGAGAATAATAGCCTTCATGGAGAATGTGCAAATCAGAAATATAAATGCAGAATGCAAATTATTTTTTGTAAATAAATCAGAATGGAAAAAGTATGTAATCTGAAACACTGAGCAACATATGATAGCACGAATGTGAACGATGTAACTCAAAACATTTGTAAGAAAATATATTCAGGGGGAAAAACCTCTAGAGTTCTCAAGAAGCGAGTAGGAGGGTATTGGTGAAACATCAGGAATTAAAGGCTTGGATCTCCTTAATTGCAGTTGTTTCTTGAGAATTGTCATTCTCTCTAAGACGCTACAATGACTAGAATCGGGAGGTGACCAATGTCAGAAAAATTGAATCGGGGGAGGTGATGGGACTATAGCACATTTGGCCACAAGACTCTTTGGACTTTCCAAAATTACTTCAGCAATAAAATTTAGATCAGGGGTGCATATCAGAAATACTGGAATGGACTAATGTCTAAATATCAGCCTTATATATTTCTTAGAAACTTAGAAACAATATTTTTTTCCTGTTTCTAGAAGCCACTTATGTATTTGTGATTCACTTAATTGTTTTGTTGTCTGTATTGATGATTAATTTGTTCATATCTGATAACACACATATTTTAAATTCCAGAATTAAAGAAGAGAACTACAAATATCATATATATATATATATATATATATATATATATATATATATATATATATATTTGTATGTGTGTGTATCATCATCATCATCATCACCATCATCAATTTAGCCATTGTTTATCCACTGCAAGATAAATGCCTCTTCAACATGTTTCCAACCAATAGGTCCTGAGCTTTCTTTTGCCAATTAGGCCCGCAATACTTGCTGATGCCGTTGATCCATCTTGTCTTAGGTCTTTTTCATAGATGCTTTTTATCAAGTGGGATCCATTCTATGACTGCCTTGGCCCACCTGCCATCATTTCCTCTTGCTGTGTGACCAGCCCATTTCCATTTCTGTTCTTTTATTCTCCTGATGATATCATATACCATACTTTCATTTGTTCTTTAATCGATGTGCAAGTCTTTGTATCTTGTCTTGTAAAACCAAGCATGTCTTTTCATGGCTCTTTGCGCCACTCGTAGCTTTTGTATCGATTGTCAATTAATGTTTTCTAAATTTCCTGTTAATCCCTATGGATAAAAATATAGCAAACTGTATATGGAGAAAGGCAGAGAAATTTTCAAGAAAAGAATCCCCAAGGAAACCTTTGGTTATTATAGAGGTTTCTTAACCATATTATGTCCACATCTCATTGATCTAAGTCTGATGTCATTGGCAACTTATTGGTACACCAATTGAAACTGTTCCTTGCTGTAAGTATTTCAATCTTCTTTGATGATTCTCTTTGGGAATGCTAACTTTTTATTGTTGTTTTACATGTCAGGGAGAAATACCTGGAAATTCAGTAATTAATCTGCAGTTATGGAAGGCAAGGGGCCCTATCGAATCTATGACCCTGGTGGGGGGACACAGGAAGAAGCATCTGCTGCCTTCGAACGGCTAGTGGAAGAAAATGTAAAACTTAAGGAGAAGATGCAGGGAATTAAATCTCTAGGTAACGGTGAGCATGAAATGGAAGCGCAATTGACTCCTTGTTATTATTGTTGATGACTTTTCTCTTTCACACCAATACAAAATAACATTGTTTGCACTTTATAATACAAATTGAAGAGTTGTATGATAGCTTCCAGATGTTGCATATAAACTGGGCCTGATAAATTATCTGGATTCAGACATACGTGACCTACATGTTTAATGCTTTCATTGTCATTACCACTTCTGAATGAAAAGACTCAAAAGCATCCTCATAGGCTTCTATTTGTGTTGATACTGCTGCCTTCTTACCTACCTATAGAGCAGTGGTTCTCAACCTTTTTAATGCCGCGACCCCCCAACCGGTCGTAAGTCGAGGACTACTCAACCAGTCGTAAGTCGAGGACTGCTCAACTGGTACAGCACCGTTTGCAGAATGGGACTTTTGGCGGGCTCAGCAGGGTAGAGACAGCCTGGACAATTCCTACTGGCTTTTGAAAGCCAATAGAATTAGACTCTATTCAAGAGAGTCTATTCTATTGGCTTTCAAAAGCCAATAGAATAAAAGAGAGTAGCACATCTAAGGAAAAGGGGGGGAAAAATGGCGGACTGCGTTGTTTGGTGACCCCCGTGAAATGGTCGTTCGACCCCAAATGGGGTCCCGACCCACAGGTTGAGAACCACTGCTATAGAGTCACATGTACTTTCAGAGAGCCAGTTTGATGTAGTGGTTAAGATGCTGAGCTAGAAACCAGGAGACTATGAATTCTAGTCCCACCTTAGTCCTGAAAGGGATCTGGGTGACTTTGGACCAGTCACTGTCTCAGCCCAATCCAGCTCACAGTGGGGAAAATTAGTGGGGGAAATAAGAGTACTATATTATGCATGTTTGCCACCTTGAGTTACTTACAAGGTAATAAAGGCAGGATAGAAATCAAATAATAAATAAATAAATAAATAATCTCATCTCAGTCTAAAGCATTAAAGCTGAATTATGGATATACATGAATGGGGTACTTGGGTAAAGTGAAATGATTATCTTTTCCCTACATAGAGATACTTGCTTAACTACCTTGTCCATATAGCTGTCCAAACATTTGACTGCTCTGCTGGTAAGTGAGGATGATCTCCATGTAGAAAAAGGATAACCTATCAAATAATCATTAGATTAAAATGCAATACAATAGGGCAAGCATTGTAAGCTGGGCTATAGATATGATGTATTGGTAGAAAAAAGATTTGAGCAAGGATCAGGAAGCACCAAATTATACCCTTTCTGTTTTGCCAGGAGAGTTATTAGAAGAGTCTCAGTTAGAAGCCTCCAGATTACGTCAAAAAGTGGAAGACCTCGTGAAGGACAATGAAATGCTAAGATCAACCTCCTCTTTTGAAAAATTTGAACAAATAGCAGGTACGAGAATATTAGAACAAATATGTGAATGTCCATCTGCCAAACCTACATTTGTGCATTAATGTGCGAGAGGAAGAGGGAATGAAATTAGATTTGGAAAAATGAGCGATTTTGATGGGCAGGAAAAAATAAATCTGCAATTGTGCTTTTGCCCATTCTGGCAGATGAATCGGGCATAGTAAAATACGCTTCAGTCTACATTGAGACATATGAAAAGCATTCACAAGAACAGGAGCGCTTGCATAAAATGAACTCAGCTCTTGTAACAGTTCCTCATTTTCACCTTTCTGAATACAGCGGAACTGAATTATAGCTGTATCACAGAGCAGTGGAAACTCTCCTAGGCTTTATCCAGTGGGGAAAAAAGTAATCTCAAAAAATAAGCGATGGGAAAACCCTTAGGCCAGTGTTTCCCAAACTTGACAATTTTAAGGCATGAGGACTTCAACTCCCAGAATTCCACAGCCAGCGTTGCTAGCTGTGGAATTCTGGGAGTTGAAGTCCACATGCCTTAAAATTGTCAAGTTTGGGAAACATTGCCTTAGGCTGAAGAGTTAATGCCAACAGGCGCGACCGAGTTGGGCTAAATTAATGAATAATTTACTTAGTTAAAAGATTTCTATGGCCATCCATTTGGAAAAAAAACCCAACGACTCCTCTGCGTGGTGCACAATGGCAATAAAAAGCAAAAGTAAAAAATAAAAATCCAATGACCAACAACAAATCCAATTCCAATAAATAAATAAACATAAAACGCAAAAGTCTGGTGTCCCCAGTCTTTCTCCTCCAGTGCAGCCGTCACCAACTTCTTCAGGTGAGACTTCATAATGGGGATGGGGATAGCAGCTTTTCCCTGGATTACTGGGAAGGGCAGGCAGAAGGTACCTGGGAAAGGTAGTCTGTTATACACCTAGCATATAGAGTGTTGTTGTAATCAGCACCATGAATTGCACTTGAAAACATCTTGGTACCCAATGCAGCAGTTGTTTAACAATGCTGAGATTTCCTGATAGGCACATTGGCTGCTATATTTGAGATCAGCTGGGCATCCTCATGTAGAGCAAGTTATAATAATTCAATTCTGGATAACTTAGAGCATCTGCACTCAAATGTCAATCAGTGGCAGGTTGCTCTACTTTAATTGCTTTGAAACTTTATAAAGAAACGCTGTATGTCGCATCTTCAAAATGATGCACTTTCTCTTGCATTGCTGAAGCCACAAAACTCTCGCTTCAGTTCTTAAAAAAAGAAAGAAGCTGACATTGCCTAGAACAGGTTCCGCCTGACCAAGGTAGAAGTGAATCGATCAGTTTTATATATTTTCATAAATTTGATCTTTCCTGTTTCTGCATCTGTACAAATTTCATTTTTTTTAAGTACATGAAAATCCACATTTACATATTACGTAAATATCCATTTAAAAACAAAGATAAGTGTGCATTTTCCTTAAAAGATGCATCTCTATGAATGTACTGTGATGTGTACTCTATATCAGGTTCCCAACCCCTGGGCCGCTTCTTGAAGTGATGGGTGAGTGTGCACGTGTGTGCAGCCCCACTTGCATGAGCAGTGGGCAAGCACGTGCACAAAGCTCCATTTGTGTGAACAACTGGTTTGCATGTCCGCTGCTTGTGCAAATGGAACGGTTGGGGACTGCTGCTCTATATCATTCATTGTAATTATGTACTTCATTCTATTTCCCATACTTAAATTGAAAAATGCAAATCAATCTGATAGATGAATTCTACAAGTGTTCTTCATCCTATGCCACTATGCCATGTTCTGAAGAGTTCTAGAATTGCTGAGAATTCAACTGAGTTTCTGTAGTAAACCAAATTATTTATTTGATTGATGGATTGATGGATTGATGGATGGATTGATATAGCTGTCCATCTTCCAATCAAGCCTCTGGGCAGAGAATTAATAAAAAACCCAGTAGAACAAGTATAAATAATAACCAACAACAGAAACACAATAATAACACAGTGGCACCCAAAGACAATCAAACCCAAACCAGGTAAACCCATGTCAGAAAAAAAGAAAACTCACCTAACCTATAGGACCATAACCTGGGGTATATCCAGATCTTCCAGGATTTATAAAATGCTGTCAGAGTTGGGGTCAAATTAATCTGGGGGTGGGACCCTGATGGGAGAGAATTGTTCCAGATCTTCCTGACAAACTGTAACCTGACATTACTGATTGTTCTCTTCAGTATGTGCTGTGCTGCTGAATTCATCCTGCAATGCAATATTAATTTGCATAATGAAACACTGTGACCCCATAGACCCAATAACCAGTATTTGGAGTGAACTGCCTATGAGCAGGGAATACCATTGAGTTGTCCAGTTTAATGTTTCTCTTGATTGAAATGCCTAGTCTTTCATGAGCTTGTTTAGGCTCCTCAATATCTTTTTTCCCTTGTTGTTCTTCTCTAAAAGCTTTGCATGCCGTCCTCTTTATCAATGCTGGAGCCTTGAAAATTGTCAACTACTTCTATTTGTTGTTCATCTTTAATTCTTCTTGCTTTCCAGGTGACATCATCTGCTTTCTTGATGTTCAAGGAAAATCTTGTCCGCTTGCATTTCTGTTTTGCTTTTAGAATGATCCTTCTTAAGTCTTTTTTTTCTTTTCAGTTTCTGCAACCAAGGTAATGTTGGCATATCTCAGATTACTGACATTAGTTCCAGCAAGGATTTTGACTCCAACCTAGTACTTCCAGACTTATAGTACTTGTAGTACTTCCAGACTTGTTTTATTCAGTATATAAATGGAACAAGTATGGTGATCGAATGCAATCCTGTTTGACTTTGTTCTCATGGTGGTTTCCTAGTTATTGTAAAGATTTCTTATCCAGAGAAGATACTGAGGTATTCCCATATGCTTGGAAGGATTGCCAAAGTCTTGAATGATTAACAGTATCTAAAGCTTTAAAGTAAAACGGAAATAGAGCTCCTTTTCATATTCTCTTACTGTTGCCATCATCCATTCAATATTATTATAAGGTTTCATGTTCCCCTGTTTTGTTTTTTCTGAAACCTGCTTGTCCAACTGCCACTTTTCTCTCAATACAGGATTTTGCGGAATCTGATCTCTTTTGCAGAATTTCCAGCAGAAATCGTTAAAGCTATTCTTTAATTAGAACATAGTTAATAATTATTAATTATATATAAAATGGTCCTCTATCTATATGCTTTAATTATGAGATGAAACTCCCTTTTTAAGGATTTGAATCTTTTCTAGTCTTTGGTCCATGGTGCTTTTCTCCATATTTGTTGGGAGAGATTTGCTGTGGTCATTAATGTTTCCTCACCAGCCTTTTTCAAGAGCTCTATAGGGATCCATCCTTGAGGCACTTCTGTTTGTCAGTTGTTTCATATTCCATCTCATTTCCTCTTCAAGCATCATTGGTTCCTCCTCATGTTCTTCTTTTTCTAACACAGTGTCATCTTAATTGAATGTACAGGTTTTCTGGGTATTCCTTCCAGCTTTTTCATATTATGTTCCATCATTAATTCATTTATGTTCCTTATGACTTTGATGCAAGTTTAGACTATTCTCATGTTTTTCTGATTTCTTTTAATCTTCCCATTCCATTATTTTATTCTATTTGTCTATGTTCTGAATTTGTATATACATCATTATTTCTTCTCATCTGTCACTGGAAGTTTGTATTGTTCTCTATTTTCTCTAGATCTGCTTTGGCGTTTGCCTTTTTTCTTTGGCCTTGTTCAGGGATAGGCAACCCAAAACACCCAAAGAGCCACTTGGACTCATTTCCCACAGAAAAAAAAACCACTGGGAGCCGCAAAACTTTTTTGATATCTGAAATGAAGATAACACTGCATATATCCTTTTTTACCTTTAATATGTATGTATGTATGTATGTATGTATGTATGTATGTATGTATGTGTGTATATATATATATATATATATATATATATATATATACACACACACACACACACACACACACATATATATATTTGTGTGTGTTTGTGTGTGTATGTATGTATGTATGTATATGTGTTTGTGTGTGTATATATATATATATATATATATATATATATATATAATAAAGATAAAAAGGATATATGCAGTGTTATCTTCATTTTAGATGTCAAAAGGGTCTCTCTGTGTCTCTCTTTCTCTTTCCTTTCTCTTTCCTCTCTCTCTCTCTTCTCCCTCTTTCCTCTCTTTTTTCTTTCTTCTCTTTTTTCTTTCCTCTCCCTCTCTCTTTCTCCCTCTTTCCTCTTTTTCTCTTTCCTCTCCCCCTCTCTTTCTTTCTCTTTCTTCTCTTTCTCTCTCTCTCCCTCTTTCCTCTCTCTTTCCCTTTTTCCCTTTCCTCTCCCTCTCTTTCTTTCTTTCCTCTGTGTTTCTTTCTCTCTCTCTTTCCTCTTCCTCTTTCTCTCATTCTCTCATTCTCTCTTTCTCTTTCCTTTTCTCTTTCCTCTCTCTTTCTCTTTCCTCTCTCTCTTTCCTCCCTTTCTCTTCTCTTTCCTCTTTCCTCTCTCTCTTTCCTCAATCTTTTTTCTCTTTTTTTTCTTTCCTCTCCCTCTCTTTCTCTTTCCTCTCTCTCTTTCCTCTCTCTTTCTCTTCTCTTTCTCTTTCCTCTTTCCTCTCTCTTTTTTCTCAATCTTTTTTCTCTTTTCTCTTTCCTCTCCCCCTTTCTTTCTCTTTCCTCTTTCTCTCTCTTTCCTCTCTTTCCTCTTTCCTATCTCTCTTTCCTCAATCTTTTTTCTCTTTCCTCTTTTTCTCTCTTTCCTCTCTCCCCTTTTTCTTTCTCTTTCCTCTCTTTCTCTCTATCCTCTCCCTTTCTCTTTCCCTCTTTTTCTCTTTCCTTTCCCCCTCTTTCTCTCTTTCCTCTCCCTCTTTCTCTCCCTTTCTTTCTCTTTCCTCTCTCTCTCTCTCTCTCCTTTCCTCTTTCTCTCTTTCCTCCCTCTCTCTCTCTCTTACTCTCTCCCCTCCTCTCCCTCTCCTCTCTCTTTTTCTGTCTTTCTGTCTTTCCTCTCTTTCCTCTTTCTCAGGCGGGGAGGGGGAGCAGGACAGGAGGCAGCAGCTCTGGTGGCGGCGGTGGCCACTGCTGCATCATCGGGGCTCCCCGCCGTTGCCCCCGGCCTGGCTGCTGCCGCCGTGTCTTCAACCAAATGGGCAGGGAGGGGGGAACAGGACGTGAGGCAGCTGCTCCGGCGGCAGCGGCACGGCAGCATCGTCGGTGTTCCTCGCTGCTGCCAAGGCCTGGCTGCCGCCCCGCCGCATCCTCAACCGAATGGGCGTGGAGGGGGAGCAGGACGGGAGGCAGCGGCTCCGGCGGCGGCACAGCAGCACTGTTGGGGTTCCTCGCTGCTGCCAAGTCCCGGCTGCCACCCCCGCCGCGTCCTCAGCTGAATGGGCATGGAGGGGGAGCAGGACAGGAGGCAGCGGCTCCGGTGGTGGCAGCGGCACAGCAGCACCATTGGCGTTCCTCGCTGCTGGGGCGGCGGCCAGGCCTTGGCAGCAGCGAGGAACACCGACGATGCTGCCGGGGAGGGGGAGGGGGGAGCAGGACGTCAGGTGGCAGTGGCACGGCAACATCATCAGGGTTCCTTGCCGCTGCCCCCGGCCTGACTGCCACCCCCACTGGGACTCCGCACTGCCTGGCCTCGCCCTCTGCCCATCAATGGAGCTGCGGTGGAGGCAGCGCCCGGCCGAGCCGCCTCGGGGGCAGCAGGAGGAAGGAGAGGAGGAGGGTGAGGAAGCAGCTTCCCCAGCCGGGACTCCACGCTGCCCAGCCTTGTCCTCCGTCCATCGATGGAGCCGCAGTGGGGGCTGGTGCCACATGGCCTGTCAGCCCCTCTGCCAGCCTGGCTGCTCCCCCCCAGGTACCCCTCTTGCTCCGGCACTCACCCCAGCCGCCCGGGGGGCACCAGAAGAAAGAAGGAGAGGAAGAGGGCGAGGAAACCACGCTGCCGCTCCAGCCGGGTCTCTGCGCTGCCCGACCTCGCCCTCCGCCCATCCGATGGAGCCGTGGTGGGGGACTGGTGCCACGCGGCCCCTGGTAGCCCCTCTGCCAGCCTGGCTGCTCATCCCCCCAGGCACCCCTCTTGCCCCGGCACCCACTTGAGCCACCTGGGGGGGCAGCAGGAGGAAGAAGGGGAGGAGGAAGAGGAGGGCAAGGAAGCCACCGCCAGCACTGGGCCCCAGGAGGCGGCTCTCCTCTCCTATCTTTGCTGGGCTTCCTTCCCGGCAGCCTGGACTCCGGTGCGCCTTCCCGGCCAGCGGGTCCAATGATTGGGCTGGCTGGAGATTGCAGGGGCTGGTCTCCCTTGGGCTGTAGCTTGCGGTAGGGCTAGACCGCTCAGTGGAGCCTCCAGCGAGCCGCTCCCAGCAGGGATCCCGGGGCTTCCCCGGGCGGCTCCAAGGCCACGAGGCCCTGGCCGTGCTTCTCCCAGGGGGTGGGGCATCCGGGTGCAGGGCCAATCAGGAGCCCTGCAGGAGGTAAGTCCGCCTGAGAGAGAGAGAGAAGGGAAGCAAAAGTGCCTCTCTGTCTCTCTCTCTACAAATGGCGGAGGAGGCTCCGGAGCAGCAGGTGATGGCTCAAAGAGCCGCATGCAGCTCCGGAGCCGCCGGTTGCCGACCGGTGGCCTTGTTTGATAGCCAGTGTGTTATTTGTTTTCTTCTAGCTTTTAATATTACTTTTTAGCTTTCTCTTTTACGGTCATTTTAACTAACTCCAAACAAATCCTTGAGCTTTCTGTCAGCTAGGTGCAGCCCGTTGAATCTGTTTCTCACCTCAATCTTATATTCGTCTGCAATGGGTTTGTAGTATGTATTCCACTGAAAACATGGTCTTCTCTAGTCTTTTTCAGCCTGGCGTATTTCTGTGATTAGTAGCGGATGATCTAATTTACAGTCAGCACCCAACAATGTTCTGCAATTCAGTATAGATATTTTCCATCTGATACATAAGATATATTCTGTTGATTACAGTGTGTTGCCCATTTGGAGATGTCCAGGTTATGAGCTGTCTTTTGTTGTTGCAAAATAATGTCTTAAGGGACATACATCCTATTTTCTGCATGGAACTATTAGTCATTGTTCTGCATCATTGCAGGTTCCTATTCTGAATCTTCCAATTGTATTGCATATAGTTTCTCTTCAACTTTTACATTAAAGTTACCACTGACTCTCAGAACCATAAAAAAAATCTGAACTCGAAAAGAACATGCTAGGAATTTATGTTAAACATTTACAATCAGTCCAGACTAATTACTATTCAAAATGTGATTTCGCCCCGCCCTCTTCTACTGCGTTTTGTTTTTCTCCCACCCCATATATAAAAATTGATGTTACTTTTTTTAAATTTGGAAATTCTGAATGTCTATGGAGATTCTCAGTCATCCAGGTCATAGTTGTCCCAAAGGTGTTTTTTCAAAAGGCAACTAGACTGTTTTTTCTTGAAGACGTTTCACTTCTCATCCAAGAAGCTTCTTCAGTTGTGATTGAATAGTGGAATATGGAAGGATTTATATTCCTTGCAATCATCTGGTTGTTAGCACTCATTCTGAGAGTTGTTGAGGCTACTTGGAGGTTCATCTGTGCCCTCAGAGTCATCTGAATAGTGTAAATGGGTGTAGAACCTTCTTGGAACTGCTGAAAGGACTGTGTTGTAAACAGAGACAGATGGTCTCGTATGCCTTTCCCTTGGTTAAGAGAGCGCTGTCCAGTCTGAATGTAGATGGCCTGTTTGACCCCTCTTTTGGAAATTCTGAAATTTAGTAGGGAATTGTATTACTAAGATATTACTGGTTTATGTATTGTAATATTTTTCTTTTAAGAGTTGAAGCCTCTTTTGCTACATATTAAGCTGTAATTCCTGTAGAAACCATAACTAAGGCAAACCCCCCCCCCAGGTTTATAAAGATAAAGTTTTCCCCTGTCCTGTCATTCCTGACACTAAGGGATGGTGCTCATCTCTGTTTCTTAGCTGAGGGAGCCAGCATTGTCTGAAGATATTTACATGATCATGCGGTCAGCATGACTATGTGCCGAGGCGCATGGGACTCTGTTACCTCCCCACCGAAGTGGTATCTATTTATTCATATTTGCATGCTTTTGAATTGCTAGATAGGCAGGAGCTGGGGCAAATAACAGAATAATAGAGTTGGAAAAGACCTTGGAGGTCTTCTAGTCCAACCCTCTGCTCAAGGAGGAGACCCTATACCAGCGGTTCTCAACCTGTGGGTTGCGACCCTTTTGGGGCTCACACGAGTCTTTCAGAGGGGTTGCCTAAGACCATCGGAAAACACATATTTCCGATGGTCTTAGGCAGGGCTTGTCAACCGCCTTCTCTCCCTCCCCCCCTCCGCTCCACCTCACTTGTTTGTGGAAAATATGCTGCTTGGCGGTAGTCTGCACAAACTCTACCAAATGTGCCCTGCAGGGGGTGCATGAAGAGCGCAGGCACAGAGCAAGGCCCCGCCCTCCCCAGAGACTCATTGTGCAGCAACCGGATTGACTTCTTCTCGTGCATGCAGGTCAGCGAAGGGGAGGCCGCCTCAGCACCCAACTCCTGCGCCCGTCAGCTGGCGACCCCCAAACTTGCGCTTGTCAGCCAGGAGGTCTGGCGACGGCTGCCGGTCTCCTTTGCCACCCCGCCTGTCCTCGACTTCTCCGCCCATTCATGTCGAGCCCGCCGGGGCTTGACAGGGAAAGAGGGAGGGAAGGAGGAAGGGACTCCTCCTCCTTTCCTAAGCTTCAAAGCACGATCGGCTTCCCAAGGGCGCCGCAATCCTCACAAAAGTGGGGGGGGAGAAGCAAAGGGAACGAGAAAGCTCGCGGCAGGCTCGAAGGAGCACCTGTCAGCTTTGGTGACGAGAAATTCCCTACAAACCCAGGGAAGGAGTGGAGAAAAGGAGCCCCCTTTGGGAGGAAACCGCCACCTTCTTCTCCTTGGCTTTGCGCTCTTCTGTTCCTCGGCAGCCAGGCTGCCAAGCCTCTGCTGGCTGGAACTTCCTTTCCTTCCCTCCCTCTTGGTCTCTTCCTCCTTCCCTCTCTCTCCCATTGCCCCTTCCTTCCTTTCCTTCACCTATCTCTTTGTCCCTCCTTCCCTCCCTCTTTCCCCTTGTCCCTCCCGTCCTTCCTTCCTTCCCTCTTTCCAGGATCGGGGCGAGCCTCTACAGCTGATCTGCGCTTCTGCAGAGCAGCCCAGAAGCAGATCAGCTGTAGCAGCTCTCCTTGGCTCCTGCCCAGCAAACTTGCTCGAGCTTTGCTAGAAAACATGCCGCTTGCTAATTTAGCAGAAGCACAAATCAGCTGTAGCCCGGCGCTGATCCTGGAGCTTCTGCTAACTTAGCAAGCGGCATGTTTTTGGCGAAACTGAGCAAGTGACCTGGGCGGAGCTCTCCTCTGCCTCTGCCTGTGCACGGGCAGTTTTGGCATGTTACCATGGCCACTGGCAACAAAGCCACCAGCCACGCTGGCAGCCTATCCCCCTTCCCTTGTCCCTTCCTGGGCACGGGGGGGGGGGAGGAAGTAAGGGACAAAGAGGGAGGGAAGTAAGGGACAATGAGAGAGGGAAGGAAGGAAGGAACAATGGAAGGGAGGGAAGGAAGGAAGGGACAAAGAGGGAAGGAAGGAAGGAGGGAAGAAGGAAGGAAGGGACAAGGGGAGAAAGGGAGGGAAGGAGGAAGAGACTAAGAGGGAGGGGAAAGAAAGAAGGAAGGGACAATGGGAGAGAGGGAGGGAAGGAGGAAGAGATTAAGAAGGTGAAGGAAAGGAAGGAAAGAAGGAAGGAAGGGACAGTGGAAAAGAGGGAGGGAAGGAGGAAGACACTAGGAGGTGAAGGAAAGAAGGAAGGAAGGGACAATGGGAGAAAGGGAGGGAAGAGACTAAGAGGGAGGTGAAGGAAAGGAAGGAAAGAAGAAAGGGACAATGGGAAAGAGGGAGGGAAGGAGGAAGACACTAAGGGAGGTGAAGGAAAGGAAGAAAAGAAGGAAGGAAGGGACAATAGGAGAGGGAGGGAAGGAGGAAGAGACTAAGAGGGAGGTGAAGGAGAGGAAGAAAAGAAGGAAGGAAGGGACAAGGGGAGAGAAGGGAGGGAAGGAAGGACCCACCCCAGTCCCATCCCAGAGACTCACAGATTTCCCCCCCCCACAGGCACTCTGCAACCTGAGTGATCAGCTGGCCACGCCCTCTGGCCATTGATCACGTGACCCTGGGACACTGTGAAGGTCATAAGTATGAATCAGTTGTCAAGCATCCAAATGTAAATCACATGACCCTGGGGATGCTGCAACAATCATAAGTGTGAAAAATGATCATAATTTGCTTTTTCAGTGCTGTTGTAACTTCAAACAGTCACTAAGCGAATTGTTGTAAGTTGAGGACTACCTATACTTTCCCATTTTCTCCTTTTTTGGGGGGGGTCAAGTTTTTGATACCCCCCCCCGGCCAGATGGATGGGGGGTTGGGGTTCATCACAACATGAGGAACTGTATTAAAGGGTCGCGGCATTAGAAAGGTTGAGAACCACTGCCCTATACCATTCCAGACAAGTGGCTGTCCAGTCTCTTCTTAAAAGCCTCCATCAATGGAGCACCCACAACTTCTGAAGGCAAGATTAATTATTCTCATTGTTAGGAAACTTCTCCTTGACTCTAGGTTGCTTCTCTTCTTGATTAATTAAGTAATGCTGGCTCATCCTATTGCGCAGTGCTCAGGTGTCAAACCCAGGCATGAACAGGGAAAAATCAGCTGATGACAGCCTACTGGAGGAACAAAGTTGAAAGCTGGAAGGAATAGAGTTCAGAACGGAGGTGAGAGCAGCCTTCCAAATTTAGGAGAAACCTCTTGGGAGATAACCTGAAGATTGGAACTAGAGGCTGAACAGAATATGAAGCCACTCTTTAAGGTCATTAGCAGAGAGATCTCGCCAAAGGAAATTTCAAGCAGTATTTGAACTATTTGAAACCTTTCTTCAAGGAGCTAGCAGTAGCAGGAGGAAATAAAGCTAGTGGAAGATTGCTATACATAAATTATCCTTATTGTGAGAGACTGACTAAAGGTTAGGAAAATCTCATCTGAGGAAACAACAGTTGAAAGATCAAGCGGTTGGAAAAGATTTCTTATGTATTAGGAAACATAACTAAATGTATGGACTGAGGTAATCTGTGGCTTCTGGTAGAAAATCAAATCCTTATGTAAGCCCTCATCCCATAATAAGTATCTTTTTGTTCAGCATGTAAACTGTTCATATGGTGATGTCAGTGTATGTGCTATAGCAATGATGGCGAACCTTTTAGATACTAAGTGCCCAAACTGCAACCCCAAACCTACTTATGCATCATCGGGTGCCGGGTGGGTGTAGCCCATTGGGTGGGCGTGGCTGTGGTGGTAACAGCAGACTGGATGGGACTAAAAAGTTCAATCAATCAATTCTAACTTTGCAAGATCTTTTTTTTTCCCTGTGAGAAGTTGAAATTGACTAATTAACCTTTTTTTTTTTTTGTACACAGTGGCGGAGGCCTAAAGCAAAAAGGTTTTATAAAACCCAGCTGAAGGCCTAGGACTGGGGTGACGGCACACTTGCCCACAGAGAGGGCCCTGAGTGCCGCCTCTGGCACCCGTGCCATAAGTTCGCCACCACTGTGCTACAGGAACAAAGCTACAGAGGTTTTTTTAATGTAACGTACACTGTGGTTTTTTTTTTTTTTTTTGCTTACAGTAGTTAAAACATTTTATAGTTGAGGGAGTGGTCCTAATGCTATAAACCCAAGCCTATATTTTCTTGAAAAAACAAAATCAGTCAAATGTCCATATGGTTTTGTCATGGGATTAAAGGAAACATATCTTACATGGTTTAATTGAGCACTTTTAATAACTATTGGAGATGTAATTTACAATTTGCTGCCTTGGGCATCAGAATAACTGAAACCAGATCTCTAGAAAGACACATAGTGTGATAGAGATTTGAAGGAAGTATTGCTTAAAGGCTAAAATGCATGACTAAAATGATAAATCCAAATGGAAAGGCTCACAGGGAAGCCTCTGTTAATCTTAGAAAATGTAATAGTGTACCATTGATTTCAATAGACTGTACATATTTGTATTTTAAGTAAGACTTAAAATATGTAAAAGGTTTCTAAACTTCGATGATTATCTTCTTTTAAAAGGTAAATTAACAGCAAATGGAAAAGCTGAGGAATAATTTTGATCTTTCAATATTACAGTGTGCTAAGCCCAGGAGGAAAGGGGGGAAATTCCAGCTGACTTTGATCAAATGTCATTTATATACATTTGCATCACACACAAACGTTGCCCCAGAGACCAGCCACTTATACCATATGGAAAGATAATGTGACATGTGGATTTTTGTTAGTCTTTCAGGCTTATTAGAACCTCTTTTAAGAAGAAGGCGGCAGAGAGGACTTTAGACTCATTGACATATCTGGTTGGGGTTTTCTTAAACAAGGAATTGGTTAAGTGCAAATAATGGTTGTGTTTTCTATAAAAGCTCAGAATCTATTTCCTGTAACTGCAGGGCATGTCTTTTTCATTCTGTCCAAATATCTATTTAGTCTCCTCTTCTTCCCTCCCTCTTTCTTTTTTTTTTCTCATTGTACTTATTTCTGCCCACAGAGTCAGGACTCTAAGGCTCACTAATTCACTTTTTTTATAGGTGGGATTCCAGAACTTTGCTCGTCCTCAGATATTCCGGTTGAAGGTGAGAAGAACCCAGAAAAAGCAGCACAGAAGCCATCTTCCAGCGTAAGAAATCAGTCTTGAGTATTTTTTATAGCTATGACCACAAATAAACAAATGAACCAAGCAGTTAGGCATACATAGTTGATGTCTCAATTTATTTGAGGGGTGAAATGTATGCACTGAATTTGTCTGCTACAATGCAGTGAAGATATAGCAGTTAATAGTATAGTGTCCATAATAGTTCAGTGTCCATAGTTGGTAGGATTTATTTTACTTTATTTATTTCACTTTGAATTAGATGCCACATGACTTATGAAATTAACTCTGAGTGGCCAGAGCAGTGCTAAAATTGCAGAGCCACGAGGCTTACAGAAATATATAAAAATATGTAACTCTCCTACCCTAAAATCTCAGCTTTCAAGAGTTGTTGATAGTTATTTAAAACAGCACAGGGTGGGGAGATTGGACAGCTAAGCTTTTCCTGTATCCTGGTGGCAGTGTGTGACTACCTGACTGGACCCCTTTAAAAGAAACATTCTGGTTAACAGATAAAGCTATACTACAACATTTTGTTGTAGGTTGCAGTTTTTGTTATTGTTCTAAGGCTATCTGACCATCAGGTTACATAATTAAAAGCAAAACAAAGCATTTAAATGTGCTTTCTCTCCCCCCCCCCCTTCTTTCAAGGGATCCTCATCTGAATTTGAAATTGTTGCCAATGAAGATAAGAGATCCTCTCAAGAAAGTAGTAGGAAATCTGTAAGTAATGAAACATTTCTCAAAACTTCCTTGTGCAATTTTAGAAATGAAAATAGGGATAGGTAGTTATGGAGCAATTCACAGAAAATAGGCTAACTTTGATATCTGCCTGGATTTGACTGATCAATTACTTTTTAAAAAAATAATTGTAACTGAATTATATTGCACCATGTAGCATCTTGTAGAAAAAGGTTACGCTCATTCTTAATGAGCTTAATAGTCTAACATTTAACAGTGTCAAGCATCCTATCTAGAGCCAATGAATCTATGTGTGTATAAGTATATTTGTATGAAAAAGAGGAAATGTTTCTCTGTAGGTCATTCTTAAAATTCAAAATACTTCCCAGGTATTTTTTGATCATTAGGGGAAAAGATACCTATGTTCCCATTCTTTTTTTCTTCCTGGTGGACAAAGGGTTAGGATAAAGGAGAAGATTCTTCACTTTAAGGGAGAAGGAGATCGATCCTACAAATTGTAGAAGGGGGAGATGTAGTGCATTCCTACATTCTGTGCTAGATTGCTCCACTCATTGCTGGTTTAATTTCTGTGATTGCTTTGCATGGTCTGTCTCCAAGGAACTGGCTTTTTCTGTCTAGAACCAACTGCTGCTCATAACTGCTATTGACATTTTCTTGCCCCCCAAAACACACAACTGTAAAATCATGCATAGGGAGCCCTAGTGGCACAGTGGTTAGAAGGCAACATTGCAGGCAAACTCTGCCCACAGCCTGGAGTTCAGTCCTGACTGGCTTAAGATTGACTCAGTCTTCCATCCTTCCGAGGTCAATAAAATGAGGACCCAGATTGTTGGGGGCAATATGCTGACTCTGTAAGCCACTTAGAGAGGGCTGTAAAACACTTATGAAGTGCTATATAATTGTTATGTGCCAAAGTATTTATTCGCTTGACCATTTCCCAGAACAGATTTATAGAAACTGTTAGAACACAGTGTAAGAAAAATAATCTAAAGGTGATATTGTCAAGAGGGTTTTTTCCTCCTTTTTTACTTATATATGCAAAGCTACTAGCAGGTCAACTATTTCCTTGTCTTTGGTAGCAATGTATATTTACAAGCTTAGGCAATCAGCAAGCAGAATGGCAGACAGTATCAGAGGCATAGAGCATAAAGCCTTTCCTGAGAAAGGTGGGGCAAGAACCAGTGTTGCTTGAGTAAGATTATGTCAACAATAAGCAGATCAAGCTCATTCCTGTTGCTGGAAAAACTGCCAAAAAGTTATTGTTGAAAAGGCAGGAAGACCAGACCAAGAATTTAAATTCTGAAGCCATAACTACAGGGCTTTTTCTGCATTCCCCATAAGCCTCCAATATATACATGATGCTCGTGTTGTAAGCAAGTTCCTGACTGCGGAGTTGAGTCTCTGGAGAGTTGAGATGCACTGTCATACCTGGAATGAAGTCTGACAGCATGATGTGCCCCCTCGTCTTCCCAAAACTATGGGAGGAAAAATTCTGCTTCAACACTCAAGATTGAACAATCCTCTTGTAACTCTATAAACATGAATCAGCAAACAAGTTCTTTGCTCCAGTATCAGAACTCAAGTTGCAGCCCAACTGGACCAATTAGCTCAGATGATGCGGGAATTGAAGGGGAACTCATCAAATTTGCAGATGACACCAAACTGGCAGGAGTAGCCAACACACCAGAAGACAAACTCAGGATCCAAAAAGATTTTGACAAACTTGAACAACGGGCCCTATCCAACAAAATGAGTTTCAGTGTGGAGAAAAGCAAAGTTTTACATTTAGGCAGGAAAAATCAAAGGTACAAGTACTGATTGGGTGATACATGGCTTAAAAACAGTAACTGTGAGAGGGACCTTGGAGTCCTAGTGGACAATTGACTATGAGCCAACATTGTGGAGCAGCAACCAAAAAAGCTAATACAATCCTGGGTTGTATAAACAGAGGCATAGAATCAAGATCACACAAAGTATTAGTACTGTGTTATAAAACCCTAGTAAGACCACACCTGGAATATTGCAGCCAATTTTGGTCACCATATCACAAAGATTTTGAGAGTTTGGGAAAAAATCAGAGAAGAGCAACTAAGATGATCAAAGGCCTGGAGACTAAAACATATGAAGAACAGCTGCGGGACTTGGGTTTGGCTAGTCTAAAGAAAAGACGAAATAGAGGAGACATGATAGCAGTATTCCAGTATCTGAGGGGCTGCCACAAGGAAGAGGGGGTCATATTGTTCACCAGAGCACCAGAGGGAAGGACGAGAAACAATGGCTGGAAACCGATCAAAGAGAGAAGCAACCTAGAATTAAAGAGAAATTTCCTGACAGTGAGGACAATCAACCAGTGGAACAGCTTGCCTCCAGAAATTCTGGGTGCTCCATCATTGGAGATTTTTAAGAAGAGACTAGACAATCAACTGTCTGAGATGGTATAGGTTCTTCTGCTTGAGCAGGAGGCTGGACTAGAAGACCTCCAAGGTCCCTTCCAGCTCTATTCTATTCTAAAGACTGGAGGATTTTCCTTTGGGCTGATTTGTATTTGGTCTAATATCTTTCTTATGCCTGAAGCATCAGCTTTGTACTTATGGGAGGAAATGGCCTTTTGCAAGCCAAGTGCTGAAGACTTGTAGAGCTAGACTCTTGACTTATCGCAGAGTGCATTGAACCTCCTCACCACCAGCAAAGACTGGAACTTCCTGCAACTTTATGTAGCATCCCCATTTCCTGTAATCTTGGGAAATTAGACTGGCTTCAGACCCACAGTGCAGGACATCAGGACTTTTGATTATTCAGCATGCAAAACTCATGGCTTGCAGGACCTAAAATCCTCACCATTCACTACTCCACACATGGAACTTTTCCTATCTTTCCTGCCAAAAATAGGGCCTAGTCTCATATGTTTTGAAAAGAAGAAGTTCAGAGTCTGGCCCCTTTTCCAATTTTCTGGCTACTGTCGATTGCTTTCCTAGAACTTTGTTTCCTGAAAAACACAAGTACCCAGCGTCAGGGACAAAATTAGTTTGCCTGAAAGAGTTTATTGATGAGAACTGACAATAGCTTCCCCTCTTCATTTCCACCAGTGTTTTCTTTTTATTAAGAAAAAGGCTGGCACTCCTAAATTCTGTAACCATTAGGGATTGCTGTCTGCTTTTCCCTATTTTTTACACTCTTGGAACATAATTTTGTATTACATTGGGTTTTGGGGAGTATATCTGGATTTGTGTGAAAGGGTATAAATATTTAACTACTTTTCCTGCTTGTTGCAAGAATTAACATAAATTAAAATGTGGGTGAGATCAGTCACTGCATCTTCGGCATTTAGAAATTATATTTTTAATAATTTTTTTTTAGAAATTCTATATTTGAACTATTCATTTTTTTCTGAAAATCCTGCTTCCAATACGGAACATCTTTGTAATTTAGCCTCTACACTAAGCTCTGTTTTTATATCCCTGTGTTAGGTTATTAGGGTGTTTATATTTCCTCAACAATAATGTAAATAGAAATCTGTTAGATTAAGATGTATTCTGTTTTGGGAGCCCCACTCTGTAGCAGTATTCCGAATATACATCATTTCATCAGCTACATCAGTTTTAAATATAAATTTGATTTTAATTTTGCTATACTAATCACACCACTAAGTAAATTTACCAAGGAGATTCCCTTTAAATGGGATTCTGACACTGAAATACACAGGCAGATGTCAAGGCATCTGTTCTTTGCTGCACTTATTCTGGCAAGCTTTTTGTGAACAAGCCAGCTAGATTGTTGCACCCTCTCCCCTCCACACAGGGAGCTGGGGACAAAGTTTCCTTGGACTATATATCAGATTTACATGTGCCAAGTACATGTTTGATGTTGTGGTTAAGGCACCAGGCTAGAGACTGGGAGATGGGAGTTCTAATCCTGGCAGACTTTGGGCCTCTTTCTCAGACTTAGGAAGAAAGCAAACTACTTCTGAAAATCTTTCCTTGAAAACTTCAGGGATTTGTCTAGACAGTAGAATGTGGATACTACTTGGGTGAAAGCTGCCCTCTTTTCTAAGATAGCTCAGTTCATTCCATCTAGTGGCTTCCCCCAAAATTACCTTACTCAGCAAGTTTTCTGGAACCATGATTTGTCCAAACATTTTGTTTCTGACAGAAACATGTGAGCATGGGGCTGGACTAGAAGGCCTCCATGGTCCCTTTCAGCTCTATTCTATTCAACTTCCTTAGCTCTGTCTATCATTTTCAATCAGATAGAGAAACTGAGAAGATAAATATGCAATTGATGGGTGTTTATAGTAAATATGAATGCCTCCTTAATTCAAATAAGTATTTTTCCAGGAATTGCCCTGCTGTTTTACAAGGCCAGGAAAATGTATAGCTTCCTGATGGAGGCCCTGAGAGGTGCAGCATGCTTAACCACACTTGTTCCAAAGTACCTTTTCAGATCTAAAGCATGGCACCATCCATACTACAGTGCCCTGATCTACAAATGCTGTCCCACTGAATAGCAATGTGCTGAAATGGGATGTGTTGTTCGTCCATCAGTTTTGATGAAGACCTTGACATCTTGCGGGTTATGGGCCATCAACGATGTGTCCATAGGTGGCTAATAAGACCGATGTTAGCACGGAATGTTCTGCCATATACTGAACAAAGAAATGTAGACACTGTTACTTCAGCATTTGCAGCTCTGGCTTTGCGGAGTGCTCGTTTTTCTTGTGCCAAGATTGTCCTTCTGTGTTCATATGTCTGGCAACCCTGGTACACCAAGGTGCGCCATGTCGGTCGATCATGCGACAGAAGTTCCCAAGAGATGGTGTTAATATCCAGGGACTTAAGAGAAGCTTTTAACGTGTCTTTGTATCGCTTATTTTGTCTCCCGTGTGATCGCTTTCCTTGAGACAGCTCACCATAGAAGAGCTGTTTAGGGATGCGATGATCTGGCATCCTTACAACATGGCCTGCCCAGCGCATCTGGGCTTTCATCAACAGAGTGTAAACTGATGATAGACCTGCTCTGGAGAGGACATCTGTGTCTGGTATCTTATCCTGCCACCGGATCCTCAGAATTCTACAAAGGCACGTCATGTGGAAGTAGTTCAGTTGCCTAACATGCCTCCTGTACACTGTCCAGGTCTCACTAGCATACAACAGGGTATTTAGCACTGCTGCCTGGTAAACTTTAAGCTTGGTAGCAAGACTTATTCCACGGCGGTCCCACACGTTAGTCCACAATCTGCCAAATGCAGAACTTGCCTTGGTAATTCTACAGTTGACCTTGATGTCAATTGTCACTGCACGGGAGAGGGTACTACCAAGATATGTAAATTGGTCCACTGCTTGCAGCTTTTGTCCCTTTACTGTGATGGTAGGCTCTTGATATTGGGCTTTTGGAGCTGGCTGGTACATCACTTCAGTTTTCTTCATGTTGATGAAGAGGCCAAAGTTGTCACAAGCGGCTGCGAATTTGTCCATGCTGGCTTGCATTTCCTGCTCCGATCCTGCATTAAGGGCACAGTCATCAGCAAAGAGGAGATCTCGTAGCACAGTCTCCTTTACCGTGGTGACAGCCTGAAGTCTTCGCAGGTTGAACAGTTTCCCATCGGTTCTGTACCTCAGATTAACTCCCACTGAGCTGTTCTGAAAGGCGTCTGACAGCATGGCTGAGAACATCATGCTGAACAGTGTTGGTGCCAGCATGCAGCCTTGCTTAATGCCATTAGTAACAGGGAAGGCCTCTGAGGCTCCACCATTACTCAGAACACGAGCCGCCATGCCATCATGGAACTGTCGTACCATCAGAATAAGCTGAAATGGATATGATAAAGCTAAAGGATAAAAGCAACCAGGGTGGCCTATAATTATTGTTGACAGTGAGTTGTAGGGGATGAAGGCAAGAGCCATTAATTTGGACATCCAATTTTCTATTAGCAATATTTTTAGGCTGGGCTGAAAGGTTAGCATCTTAAATAATAATTTTTTAAATAATAATTAACTAATTTATTTATTTATTTATGAGACTTATATACCGCTTTAAGTGCAAGCACTCTCTAATTTCTTCTCCCAAGCAGTAATTAAGATGCAAGCAAAAACTCCACTCCACCCACCCCCCCAAATCCTAACAGGTCTTCTGGTGTTTACATGCTAAAATAAATGCATCTTGTTTAGGGGGTTTAGTTTCCCTTTTATCAGCGATATTGCTCCAGTTTAAAACTGGGCCATCCATGGAAAAGAAAGCTCTTAACAGCAACTAGTTCTTTATCCTGCCAGAAGTCTCATTTTTGTTCTCAAAGGTGAGAACTTGGTATTATTTGTGTGCTTTCAAGGGCTCCTACGCAGAGGAAGGGGGAACTCCTAGCCCAGTTTTTTTTTTTAAAAGCTGAGACATAGCAAGTCTTTTCATGTGTTGCTACCAACCAGCAAGGGCGAGGCTAGTCAAGCAGAAGGTTTAAAGAAGCAACTATATTGATATTAAAATAAAACACTTTTATACCCACTTTTTCAAAATTTGGAGTGGTGTGGAACAGGCAAGACATCAACTCTGGAGTTACTAAGTGGGGTAAATAGCTCTCATAGGCCTGTCAGACATTAATCGGGAGATTGCATTTCCAAACATGCTGATGTTGTCTTTGTCTGCATAAACTGTTGGCTGGGGTAGAAATGGACAAAACAACTTTTATCAGATACTTCTTAGTTACGTTAAGCACACTGGCCCTTAGCTGGACATTTGGCAATGACTGCACAGCTCCTGATTCAGAGGCAAACACATAATAAATGCCAGGCAAACACATAGCTTTATTAATTATCAAAAACAATTATGATTAGTTACTCTAACAACAACTTTAATAGTGACCCAGGAATGTTATGATCCACCCTTTTGTTACATAATTCCATAAAGAAAGCAGAGATAGTTTATGCATAGCTACCTAGTGTATACGTGAGGCCACACACACGCACATGCACACACACACACACACACACACACACACACACACACACATATCTACAACATGTATTTTAAATCACAGCTTTGTTCTCATGAGTAAATATTTCCCCATTCTGACATTTTAGAAAAGGAACTCCTGGATTCTGGAACAGGAAGTAAGATTAGATACCAATGCAATTTTTAAAAAGTGCATTAGATTTTTAATGATAACATGTTTGGAAATGTATGTGAATAGTTCAAGTGGAAATACAGGAGCTTTAGAAGAGGTGAAAAAATATATTCTTTTAGATTCTTTCAAAAAATATTTTTTTAAAAAACGTTTTTGTTGCAGTAAGATTTTCTAGGGCAGTGATGGCGAATCTTTTAGAGACTGAGTTGGCCAAACTGCAATGCAAAACCCACTTATGCCTCATCGGGTGCTGGGTGGGTGTGGCCCATTGGGTGGGCGTGGCTGCGGTGGTAACAGCAGACTGGGTGGGACTAAAAAGTTAAATCAATCATGATTGATTGAGCCCTTTTTTTTTGTACACGGCGGCAGAGGCCTAAAGCGAAAAGATTTTATAAAACTCAGCTGAAGGCCTAGGACTGGGGCGACAGTGCGCGTGCCCACAGAGAGGGCTCTGAGTGCTGCCTCTGGCACCCGTGCCATAGGTTAGCCACCACTGTTCTAGGGCATTGGCAAATGCAAAGGATTACTATAATAAGTGCCTAAAGGGGAAGTATGTTGTTGAAGAGGACTGGACCTTTGTTTATTTATTTATTAATCAAATGTATATAACTGCCCATCTCACAAGGGTAACTTGGGACAGCACTCAACAAACTTGGTTGAAATTAATTGTGCATACACATCCTAGGAAATTCTCATCTGAATATAACAGAGTTCGAAGGGACCTTGAAGGTATTTTAGTCCAACCTCTTACTTAAGCAGGAGACCCTATACCATTTCAGACAAGGGGCTGTCTAGTCTCTTTTTAAAAACCTCCAGTGATGAAGTACACACAACTTCTGAAGGCAAGCCCTTCCACTGTCAGTAAAATTCTCCTTAGTTCCAGGTTGCTTCTCTCTTTGATTAGTTTCCATCCATTGTTTCTTCTGGTGTTTTGGAAAATAGGTTGAACCCCTCTTCTTTGTGGCAGCCCCTCAAATATTGGAACATTGCTATCATGTCACCCCTCGTCCTTTGTTTCCCTAGAGTAGACGTACCCAATTCTTTTATATTAATATATCAGCATATCAGTCTAAGCATCTTCCCAGACTGTAGGATCTTATCTGAGTTGAAAGTTTTCTCTGTTTTTAAATCAGCACAAATAATATTGGGATACATGTTGCCGACCTGCACCTCCCTTCTATAATTACTCCTTTTTGTGTTACTAGATGACAAAAGTTGATAGGTTTTATATATAGCTTGAGGGTGGCATTGGCATTGTTGGAATAATAGAGAAAAGTTTACTTTAACACTGGTACAGCTAAAAATGATTTGAGCCTCTTTCACTCATGTACTGGAGAGGAGCTGAAGACCCCAATGGCCTGGGGTCTCCATAGAAAAGCATGTTGGTTCCATAATTAAATGTAAAGTGGAGAAAGACCTGGGATTTTAGCTTGGTATTTCTGGAAACCCACAGGCTAAAACCATAAAAAGCATCTGTAATAAAATACTTATCAAGTGCTAGGCAATGATATAAAAATGGTAAAGACTTCCATTTCCCTAGCAACAGAGTGCCTAAATACTCTTTTTGTTGCTGTATCGTGTAGCTATGATATTTGGGAGAAAAAGACCCATTGGGGCTTACATTTAAAAATGTACAGTTCCATCTGTAATTTCCCTCACCTCATCCTGAAAAAAAACCCCTAAGTTAACATCTTTGTTTCTTACATATAATAGTTGGTTATTTGCCATATTAGCTGATTACAGAAGTGATAGTCTGCCACATCTTGAGGGCAAGAATTTGGGAAATCTAATGAGAATCTACCTTGAGTGTAGTTAAATTCCTTGAAAGTCCCTTATATTCTGACTTACAAGGCAATAAAGACCTTAGACTGAAGATAGATGTACAGGTTATGGTTCCTTCTTGAGATCGTTTCCTCATGAATCATTTGCAGAAGAAATGGGTAAAGTCTCCTGCAAGACTGGATTTTGTTTTTCCTGAACCAAGTTCATTGGGGCAGCCTCTGGAATGGGAGGAGATTGTGAGTCAGCTGTAGGTGCTGAGCAAAAGGTAGTATTTCCCTGCCTTTCACTTTCAAAGATTCCTTTCCCATGGGCTGCCTGTGAGGTGGCAAACCCAGATGACTCTGCTTGCGGTTGAGCAAAGGGTCTGTTCTATGTGCTCAAAACTCTGAAGAGTGAACTGTAGCTTCCCGTAGCAAAGGCTTGGCCGGCTTCCTGAAATTAAGGAGGTAAGTTTAGGATATGTCTGAGGAACAGACTGCTTGCAATATTGGAATGAAAATTTCAGTTGCTCATGCAACTGCAAAATGAGATTCTGGAACTGGAGAGCAGAAGATAGGAAAAGGCATTCTTAAGATGGGAAAGAAGAAACGTTGGCCCAGATGTGGAAGGTTTCATCCATTAGAGCGGAAATAGTGGTGAACTGGATGCAAGTTCAAAGCAGTGGTGGCTGCCTTTAGATCCCTGATGGTTTCTGCCCATTTCAGCAGAATGGGAATGCTCCAGTTCCACCGGTGAAGCAGTGTCACTTGGGGGTTTCTAGCAAAGGGGTCTTTTCTGTTCATGCCACCTGATTTAATGCAACAGCCCCCCCCCCTGATATGGCAACCCCTTCAGCTTTCTGGAAGGCTGGAAAGACCCAGCTTTTCTCTAGGATCTGGGACCAGGATATTAATAGGATGCTATCATATTGTGGCTATGTTGACATGTTAGTAAGAAAACCTTTAGGGAACCGCAAGTTAAGGATTTTTTAAAATGGTTTTGTATGTTTTGCTTCGTGCTTTTACCTCTATTGGAAAGTGGTAACCTTAGCTGGAAATCTCGTTCCAAATCCTCCATATCCTTCATTTGGATGGGGAAAATCTGAAGGAAGCATCTATATCTCCTCGAATAGATGTGGACATTTTTATCAGAATGGGATTGCTCTTAAAAAGGAACCTCTGGTTGGTTATGCAGTGGCTTTTGTCTCCAGTCAAGCAAATATAATTAGCATCGTGCCTTTGCCCTCTCACTTCGAAACTTGGGAGGTGAGGAGTAGGGAGTTACAAGTAAGGGGTGAGCAATTGTCTCCTTTCCCACTTTTAGCTTTGTGTGAGCTTGCTGAATTCCTTTGATCAGCTCTGAGGTTGCAGGGAATCTTATCTGGAAATGTAATTTGGAGCAGAGGTCATTTTAGGCTGTTTTATTGTTACTTTCCCTGTGGCTCTTTAGAAAATTTGCTGAGGCAAAGTGTAGCATTCCAGCAGTGTGCAGTCAGAGTTAAGCTTTCTAGGAGTACACAGCATGCTTAATTTTAGAATAAGCAATCTGTGATTTACATCACAATACAGTCTGCCCATAAGAAAACATTTTCCATTATCCTAAATGGGGAATGGATTATAGTTGCTCAGTGAGAAGGGGAAAAGGTTTTTTGGCATTGGTCTTGCAAACCAATTTTGAAACCAAGCTCTGGATAGCTCAAGTCACAAATGACAACCAAAATATGTCCTAATGACACCCCGCAGAACAGTGGGAATTCCAAGGAACAATAATCCTTAAATGTCAACTTCAACTTCTACTCAATCCTGAACTGAGAGATTTTGGCACCTGTAGTGACTGTAGAAACTTAACCTAGATTGGTTGATTGGAAATCTGTAAACTGAATGTTCTTTATGGAACAAGAAAAACCTTGCAACGTTCAATAGCGGTATGTCTGCCAGCTTCTTGAGTTTTAAAAAATTGTATACGGAAAGTAAATACTAACTTATATGCATGGGAAATTGTCTGGGAAAGCAGGAACAGGGAAATCATAAAGGAGTAAAAGAGTTAAAAATTCTGTAATGAGTCATTTTGGAAACACAGAATATTACTGACAAGGGTAAGTACTATCCCAACGAATCACAACATCAACCCAGATACACATCTTCTTTGAAGAGGGAAATAAATGCTAGCCTTGGATTTGTAGTCCAGTCTTAAGAGAAAAATCCCTCTTTTTTTGAAAAGAACCCCCCCACACACACACACACACCATCTCTTAAATTGAATTATTGTAAAGGTTGAAGATAGCAGAAAAGAGGGGTCAGAAGGGTCTGGAGTATGTTCTATGTGATGGGGATTCTATTTCATGGGGAAAGAGACAATTTGGGAAGGGGTACAATAGATTTGATAGATTTATCCCTACTATAGAAAAAAATGAATTACTTTATAAAACACTGGGTATTCTCCAGAGCAATCCCCAAATGGGACAGTTTTCTTATCTCCACTTAAGGGAATAGGACCTTAAGGGGCAGAAAGCAGCTCTCTCTGAGAGTGGTCTAGAAGATTTCTCATACAAAAGCTAGAAGAGGCAGAAGACCTGTTCTTCCATCTCCCTGTGTAGCATAAATCTTTTTCAGGTGCCTTCCCACCACAAACAAAGAGAAATGGCTTTTTTGAAAGTGCAGAATGGAGTCACATCAGGCAGTCATATTTGAGGAATTGTCCAGGTCTATGTTGAAGTAAAAAAAAATGAGCAAATGCTTTTCTGATACCATTTTCTACTTTGGACCATTTTCTGCAGGACTTAGAGCCGCTTCTGAACGAGGACACCAACCTTATGCTCCACCTTCAGCGCTTCGAGAACACGCTCAGTCTTTTCGCTGAGGAGTCTGACAAAACCCAGCTTTTTGCCCATCTGGGCCGCATGGCTCTGGAGTTTAACCGCCTGGCCTCCAAAGTGCACAAGAACGAGCAGAGGACATCTATTCTTCAGGTCCGAGGGCTGCTGGTAGATGTGCACAATTCATTTGCTTCTCTGTATTCCTGAGTTCTCATCTTTGTCTTTTTTTTTTTTTTCCTTTCCCCCCCAATTCCACTGAGTGGCCATAACAGATGGGGTACAGGTCATCTCGTAAAAATATTTCCTATGCACCCAACCATAGTATATCATCCCAGGTCAACTGGTTTCATCGTGCATGTTATGGCCTTTTACTTTTTTTTCTCATTCTTTTATTTCTGTGACATCCTTAATACTGCTCTCTTCCTTTCATCTTTTGGGCAAATGAGTAAAATCCTTTTGGTCCAGTTTTATTGCTCCCATTTTAAGCTTAGATTTCCATTTGCCTTTTATGAGCTCATGCTGGGTAGAGACTTTATTGCAAACTCTGTAACTACTCAAAATCACTTTGTCATGCATGGTGGCATTCCATTGTCCTAAAGCAGTTCCTGCCATAAATAATCACTTGTCATTTAAAGACTCCCTGACCCCAATTAGGAAACATAAAGGTATTCCTTTGTTCATTCTTTCCTTAAGTGTCAGTTTCCAACAAGGATACCAAACTTTCAAAGGATATAAGACGTGGCCTTTGTCAGGCAGATCTTTAAAGCATCAGAAAAACTTTTTCCCCCCCAGGTACAAACTGATCAGTAAAGCCTCTGGCTGAAAAGAGAAAGAATATTTCCTTGGCAGTGACATACACTTTTTATTAGTAAAATGTGCAGGGGAAATTGTGTCACCTCTGAAAATGATGGTTATCCTTTTTTCTGAGAAATTCTCTCTGAAGCTGCTTTGACATGGTTTTGCTCATATCACTTATTTTAGCAATAACTAGCCCATAGGGATGAAATGGGCAAGCTAGGCCAAGGAAGGGCAGAAGAAACCATATCCCTTTGAAGTCAATGAAAATGTTTCTCTTATTATAAAAACAATTATATATATTCAGGAGGGGTAGAATTCCATTATGGGATCCTAGCAAATACAGAAAGTTTCTCTTATCAGAGATGGATTGAACCCTGTTCTTTCTTCCTGTCCAAGGTTTTCATAATATTAGAGGCAACCAATATAGCATAAAGTGTATACAGTTGTATATACATTTATTTGCAATCACAACAGTCCATAACAGTTCAGTACACTCCCTTTAAGATTAATTAAGATCAAGTATAGTATAAAGTGTATCTTTCAATAATTATTTGTAAGAACTGCTTGGGATTTTATATTCTCAAATTTTAATATTTGATAAAAAATAAACATATATATATGCAAGACGTCTATGCTATTCTTTAATAGCATTCTGTGGAGAGAGGTTTTTTCCACGGACCGGAGGGTGTGTGGTTTTGGGTGCTGCCTGCATCTTGCGGATAGGGCTTTGCTTGTTTGTACGGACTGGTTGCTAGCATGCCGTGGCCCAATACTGGTCCACGGACCGGGGGTTGTGGACCCCTGCTTTAAAGGAGATTAACTTCACATAGACGTTTGCTGCTTTCGTGAGTAACAGAGACATGTCATGCTTTCATGAGATCTGAAGCACTTCAGGATTTTTGAAGCATGTACAATCTTAATATTTAGTGATGGTATCCAGTTAGAACTGAGAAGATCCAATTCCTATCAGTTACTGTAAATGAAATTTGACTCTTCACTATTTCTCAGTTCCATTTTGAGGTTCTTAGGGGTGAGGTGTGAACTGAAAGAATCCAGTTGGATATTTGTGTCAACATTTGAAAAAAGAGGTGGTGAGGTTAGTGCTTAATTCAGAGTAAAAGATAGACAGGTGGCTTCTTGCTGGAAGCTTTTTGAAAATATTTAAACCATTCAATGTTTTCATCAGACCTAAACAAATCCATATCTCTGTACAATCCTACCCCGTACTATTTTAGAAGATCTGTCCTCCATGCTCTGATGTCAGAGTGCAATACATGACTACTAAGATTTCTTAGCATTGGTGCCTCTGTGAAATGAGCCTCTTTCCAAAGAGGCTATTTCATTGGATAGTTTTGTTCTCTCCAGCCCTTGGATGCTTTATTGTGTCACAGAGATGTTTTTAACTAACCATATCTTTGCAGTCTAGCAATTTTTCCGATTATTTAAAGTGTTTATTCCATTTATGTTTTTGTTATGTATGTTATACTGCTGTTTTAAATTACATGTATAGATGCAGATTTAAAAAAGCCATTTTGTTTGAGCAGTGTTTTTATTTATGAAATAAAAACCATAGATGAAATATATAGGTGGTGGCACAGTGGTTAGAATGCAGTATTGCAGGTTAGTTCTGTCAACTGGCAGCAGTTTGATCCTGACTGGCTCAAGGTTGACTCAGCCTTGAATGGAATGGAATGGAGTGGAGTGGAGTGGAGTGGAGGAGTGGAGTGGAGTGGAGTGGAGTAGAGTAGAGTAGAGTAGAATAGAACTTTATTGTCACTTTGAATGTACACTAATTGGCATACATTAAAATGAAATTTTGTTGCATTCAGCTCTCAGACTCAGAGGGTCCTTCCATCCTTCCGAGGTTGGTAAAATGAGGACCCAGATTGCTGGTGGCAATATGCTGATTCTGTAAACCGCTTAGAGAGTTCTGTAAAGAACTATGAAGTGCTGTATCAGTCTAGGTGCTATTGCTATGTGGTTCAGCAAATATTCAAATGACTCTTAAGAAATATGGTACAATGCATGTCTCTTTCTTTCTTTCTTTCTTTCTTTCTTTCTTTCTTTCTTTCTTCCTTCCTTCCTTCCTTCCTTCCTTCCTTCCTTCTTTCTTTCTTTGCTGTATCTCTCTCAATTTCTCTTTTTCCTTCAAACAGACATTGTGTGAACAATTACGGAATGAAAATGAGGAGCTGAGGACAAAGTTGGAGAGGGAACTAGAGCAAAGGAACGAGATATCAGAGAAACTAAGGTGAGTGACCATCAGGAGGGGAAAAGAATATGTTGGTGAGCAAGCATACAACTGGGGAAAAGGAAAAAGTCTCCTATCTTGGAGTAGATACATTAGTGCTACTACACATGTTGATTCTAGTATCAACTTTATTCTTTAATCTACTTTAATCTACCTGATAGGAAGGAGCAGCAATGTGGCCAGTACTCTACAGAAAAAGTTACAATGGTGGGAAACCCCAGGGAGTGATAAGGGAATTTCCATATATTGCAGGGTGCAGAATGAGTCTAAACATTGGTCCAAACCATTTATGTACTTAATGAGGGAAAGGCCAGAAAAACAGGTAAAGCTTAGAAGACAATTGTGAGGACCTTCCTCTTGAATGCTAGTTTACTTAGCTTACATAGGGTAGCATAAAACTATGCCCACAAGTCCCAAAGAAAAAGAGCCTAGCACTAGCAGTGGCCTGTTTGGATTGGGCATCTCACTTGGTTAAGAAAAATCTTTCCTAACCCAGAACTTTTTGTGAAAGATCAGAATAGCTCATGGAGAAATATTTTTCTTCCTTCCCAATGAAGCTAGGTACTGGCTCACATGTTCTCCCTTACCAAAAAGAAATGGCTTTCCTTTCATAAGAGTTATTATGATCTGTGAGATCTTTCAGAAAAAAATGGATTTTCGATTTGCAGGTCTTTAAAAGATTGTCATTAGAAACAGAGGCACAAGGTTTATTTTCACAGTTGTGAAAATGCTTGAGAATTACTAAAACAGCTTGATCCAGAGCATCAGGAGCCTTCCTTACTTTTGATAGAGACTATATTGTTGTCCTTTGTTTTTAGTTCCACAGATATCATTTGTATCCTGCTGGCTTCAGCTAATAAAAGTGAAGCTTTTCTGAATACTCTATCCCAGTGATGGCGAATCTTTTAGAGACCAAGTGCCCAAAAACTGGCCCCGGCCCCGTTCCACCCCCTGCTCCGCCCCCACCCTGCCTGCCTGTAGGGCCACTCACCACCTCCAGGGCCCACTGCAGATTGCCCCGGCAGCCCAGCAGCGCCATGGCGGCCATGCCCTTTGCCCGCACCCCACAGCATCAACTGTGCATGATGGGTGTGAGGGCAGAATCTTATCAACACTGCCTGGTTGCCATGTCCTTGGCTACGGTGCTCTGTGTGGGCCACACTCGGGGGCTACCCTCCTCCAGGGGGGCTGCTGATGAGGAGGGGGTCGTGGGGAGAGGCAAGGCTGGGGAAAAGGCACGTATGCCCATAGAGAGGGCTCCGAGTGCCGCCTCTGGCACGCGTGCCATAGGTTCGCCACCACAGCTCTATCCTCAATATCATGATTATTCCAGTCCAGACCTTATCTTTTAGCTAGAATTGTGGGGTGATAATTGCATCTGCTTTGTAAAAAGCCATGTATTTAATTCTCCAGTAGATGGTGCCCTTGATACCTAGTTCTAATATGAATTCTACGCTCCCTGGGCAACCTATGTTCTAGGATTGAGTTAGCTCTCAAGCAGGGGATAAGAGAACTATTTTGCTCTGCCATAGATCCTGTTCATGTTATAATGCAGTCCATTAGCTGCTTGGACAAGAATGGACAACTTGTTCTAGCTCAGTTTCTAAATCAAAATCAAACTCTGTTTCAAACCAGTTAATGTAGCCTTAAATTCACAGTATGGTATGCATATATGTGGAATTATGTATCTTATTTCATTTTTTTTTCTTTCTTAGATTGATATCCTGCCTTTCCAGCAGTAGTTTAAAATAACATATAGAATCATAACAATGTTTCTGGGGTTATTTTCTTATAATAAAAATTGAGAGGGTATTGTTTTATTCTTTAGGCGGTATTAGAATTGTTATAGATTAATTCGGTAAGAATTGTTCTTAAAGTTACATAGAATCCAGCAAGGACAAAAACAAATGGAGAATTCATATTGAAGAACAACCCCACTAATTCTGTACTAATTTAGACTGGTAATTTCCCTACCGTTGAAAAGAAAGATATTTGGTTGTTCAACCCACTGAGAAAAATAACTCAAGAGCAGCTCTCTGCTTGACCTATCTATAGGGATGCATGGACATACAGAGGGAGAGAAGAATTAGATAGCATTTCAAAAATAAAAATAAGCAAAGGTCAGAAGAAAGATATATTTTAAAAATAAAAAAATTGACACTTTAATATTTCCTGCTGAGCTATGTTAAAGTGCAACTCTAGTATCATAAATACTAAACCAGTATCGTAAATACTGGTTGATTGTATTTGTGCACATATATAGATGTTATGTATGCTAATCCTTTTGTTAATTTAGTAGCAAATATCATATCCTCCATAAGTGTCTTTCTTTCAAAAGTTGGATTGCTCCTGATTAATAAAGTTGATCCCTATTCAGTGGTGGGATTCAGCCAGTTTGGCAGATCCGGTAGCTAAATTTTTGTTACCCAGGCCCAGAATGGACTTCCGGAAGCGGCATCCACACAGAGAACCGGTTGTTCACATATTTGAATCCCACCACTGCCCCTATTACTACCATTTCATTGCTGAGGGAAGAGCGAAATCACAACATTCCATTTAAAAATAGTTTCTGAAAGATAATTACGGCTTTTTTTCCCTCTGACTCATTATAGATATTTTGAGCATGTTTTTGGCCATGCAAAATAGAAATCTAACAAATAGTATGGTGCTATTTTGGGGAGATGTTCCATGATAGGGGAAAACATAAGCATATATCAAGAATGTAAGGAGATAGGGCTAAATCAGACCAAAGGATTGTCTCCTCCAGCATCCTAGCTATGTCCTCTAAATATTCCATGTCAAAACTCATCAGCAGGAAGTAAAGAATATATTCTTCTACTCATTTACACTGAATGGTATTTGGAGGCAGGTTGCCTGTGATTGTTGCCCAGTATAATTATCTTTATCCTCAGTGAAATGATCTAATTTAATTATTAGATTATTTTGGTCCCTGAGCTTTAAAGTAAATCTTATTCTGAATGATGGCTACTGTGACAGCTGCCTTTACATATTTTTCTGCAAACCTAAAATAATAATGATTGATGATGATGATGATGATAATGATGACAATGACGATGATGACTTTCTAATGTAGGTGTGAGAATCTGGAACTCAGAAAGATGGTGATGATGGGAAGTAAGGAAAGTGTGAAAGCAGAAAATACAGAATATGCTGGCCAGCAACAGGTAAGAAGTTTTTAGCCTAGATTGGATCGCTATCCTGTGCCATATGCTGATAACATTTAGCCTGAAACTGCTTGGAAAGTATCTCTCAGTAATGTGAGCCTAGCTATATCTGAAAGTAAGGGATAGATTAAAAAAATCAAAAGTAACATGTATTTAAAACTGAAGGAAGAACATAATCTTAGCTTAAACATCAAATTATCATATATTTTTCATCTTTTGACACAATGGTGCATGGGTGTGTGATAGAATGTATCTGGAATGTAACTTCTGTAATTTTAAGAAAAAATGCATAACGTATTTACTAAATGTATATGCAGACAGATTCAGGATCAGCTCCCAGGGGTTTGCAATAAATAACAGATAAAATCAAAATAAAAGAATAATATCTTAAATTATGTTGTTGTTAGTTGTGAAATCGTGTCCGACCCATCGTGACCCTGTTCCTCCACGCCTTCCTGTCCTCTATCATCTTCTGGAGTCCATTTAAGCTCACGCCTATTGCTTCAGTGACTCCATCCAGTCACCTCATTCTCTGTCGTCGCCTTCTTCTATTGCCCTCAATCTTTCCCAGCATTAGGCTCTTCTCCAGTGAGTCCTGCTAGTAGTTGCTAGTAGCTATAGATTCCTAAGATATCTGCATCATTACTCTGTCACAAATACTTTAAGGCTCTGGATCTGCAGGCAAACACTGTCTTCTTCTATTGCCCTCAATCTTTCCCAGCATTAGGCTCTTCTCCAGTGAGTTCTTCCTTCTCATTTGGTGGCCAAAGTACAAAGTATCTTAAATTATAAAAAAAGCTAAAATCAGGCTACCAGTCTCATCCCATCATTCCCTCGAGTGAATCTCCCAATATAGAGAAATCTTTATGCTCAGTAATTCCTGCTTTCAGAAATAGAAGATTTAAGGGTATTTACAAGAGAACCAGTCGAATAGCAACTTCTCTTAAGAGGTCACTGGTATTTTTCATCATCTCAATTCTGTCATATGCAGAATATTGGAGGAAAGATGGAACTGAGATGTGCAGTATCTTAGATTGTAGATTTTGGGGGGGGGGAAAGGGATAGATCCAGCTTCTGAATATTGAGCTGCTGTTTTGAATGATTGCTCAAGGTCTGATATGAATCTGCCTTTTAGAAGGGAGCTACAGAGGAGCAAGCAGCAGGGAAGAGCATGTTGGGGGCAAGTGAGAAGAAAGTGAAGATACTTGAACATCAGCGCAATGAGGTAAGCCAAACAAAAGATTTTTTCTTGGAATCAGAAAGAGTTTATATCAGGTGATGGCTGTTACTAAATAAACAATAGAAGTTAATAATAATAATGTTGGAAGGGACCTTGGAGGTCATCTAGTCCAACCCCCTGCTCAGGCAGGAAATCCTATACTATCTCGGAAAATGGCTGTCCAGTCTCTTCTTAAAAACTTACAGTGTTGGAGCATTCACCGCTTCTGGAGGCAGGTTGTTCCATTGGTTAATTGTTCTAACTGTCAGGAAATTTCTGCTTAGTTCTAGGTTGCTTCTCTCCTTGATTAGTTTCCATCCGTTGCTTCTTGTCCTGCCCTCAGGCGCTTTGGAAAATAGCTTGACTCCCTCTTCTTTGTGGCAGCCCCTGAGATATTGGAATGCTGCTATCATGTCCCCCCTCGTCCTTCTCTTCGTTAAACTAGACATACCCAATTCCAGCAACCGTTCCTTATATGTTTTAGCCTCCAGTCCCCTAATCATCTTTGTTGCTCTTCTCTGTACTCTTTCTAGAGTCTCAACATCTTTTTTACATCGTGGTTTACCTTCTAGTCCAGAACTATCCTCTGGATGGTTCTCCAGAATCCCAAACTGTCATGTTACCTGCTGTTTTTGTTTATTTATTATATTCCTAATCTAACCATCACCTGAGCTCCTCCTGAATGTGTCCTCTCAAGTATGCATGTACTGTAGGTAATCCCTCTTCCTGTCCAGGAAAACCTTAAGAATAGACTAAGTGTGATAACCAGCAGGTTTAGCAATAGGGACGATGCCTGAATGAGCCTATGCGGAATATAGGGCTATTGATTTAGAAAACAAAACAAAGTTACATTTCAGCCTCGTGGCTTCTTGTGTCAGAGGAGGAAGGCTGTAAGGCAGTGTGTCCAAAATAACTTGATGCATTTTTTTTTCCCCTCTAGCTATTGGAGGTGAATAAACAGTGGGACCATCATTTCCGGTCCATGAAGCAGCAGTACGAGCAAAAGGTAATGACAAAACTCCGGGACAGCTGTATCTCAGATGTTTCTGATAGTACAACAAAAGATGAATGTGGCCTTTGTCTTATCCAAATGAAAAAATACAGGAATGTTAGCTGAGTCATAAGGTCTCAACAACACTATCCGTTTGAAATCTGTTTTAAGACATTTTCTTTTATTGGCTTGAGAAGATATAAACATTTCTGAGAATTAAAAGAAAAAGAAAATAAAATTACACTTATCACAACTGCTAACTATAGACATAGAAAATGTCAATCCCATAAGCCCAGCATGCAATTTTCTGCTTTTTAAAAATCCAGTATCTTTATTTTTACCATAAACAGTAATACAAACAATATGAGATACCATCGTAAGATAACCATAGGATCTCTGCCAAAATTGCCAGAATGAAATGTTATGCATTTATTCCCCAAACTGAATGTTTGATGCGGGAATGCCATATAGTAAGAGACTGATGCTAAATAAAACTATATATTGTAAGGTATTGTTTTTGTTCATATGGGATATTTAAAATTGCATGAGGGCGTTTTGCATGTTTTTTTTTTAAGAAAAAAAATTTCCTCTTGGCAGATAACAGATCTACGGCAGAAACTTGCTGACTCCCAAAAGGCCCTAGCAGAGTTGGAGACAGAGCGGGAGCAGAAACAGAGGGATTTTGACCGCAAACTTCTCTTGGCAAAATCCAAAATTGAAGAAGAAGAGGTATAGTCCAAAATCCCACTTGGAATGTATTTACATTTTTTGCCTAAAAACAATAGTGTTTACATCAGATTTAACTCTAAATCAAATCAAATCAACCTTTATTGTCAAAGTACAACATGCATACAATGAGATTGGCTGAGCCTCCCTTCGTGCACCCCCCCGACACAATTCACAGCGTCAACAACACACAACCTTATTACACCACGTGAACTTATTGCACAACACGCTGGCCCTGCAAGTCTATCATACATGGAGTTATTTCCCATTCAGGAGTCTGACAGCCCATGGGTAGAAACTGTTCTTCAGCCTGTTGGTGTGACTGGCTATGCTTCTATATCTCCTGCCCGATGGTGTGGGTCGTCCCTGAGGATTTTCCGCACTCTTCTAAGGCAGCGGGCCCTAGCGATGTCGTCTAATGGTGCCCACCATGTTTTGTGCTGTGCTCACCACCCTCTGTAGTGTTTCTATCTGCGGCTGTCAAGCCAGCATACCACACCATAATGCATGTGAGAGGACGCTTTCTATGGTGGACCGGTAAAAGGAGGTCATCAGTCGTTGTTCCACTTTGTTCTTTCGCAAGACCCTAAGGAAGTGAAGTCTCTGTTGGGCCTTTCTGGCCACCTGGGTTGTATTGATTTTCCAGGTGAGATCTTCACTGAGGTAGACTCTAAATGGATTGACAGGCAGGTAGCATTGAAAGCATTTTTCTTTTATTCCTGCTTTCGGTTCTTCTGTAGTAACTCCCTGTGAGAATGAGTCTTAAAACTTTAAAAATATCAAGGTGCAAATTAAGAAAATTGACATTAACAAAATATTATTGGTAGAAAGTGGTGACAGAACCAGTGATTTCCATGTCTTCTACAGGTAGGCCTTGACTTACAACCCTTTGCTTAGTGACTATTAAGTGCCTCAAGTTACAACAGCACTGAAAACAGTGATGTATGATTGTTTTTCACACTTAACACTGTTGCAGCATCCCTGTGGCCACATGATCAAAATTCAGACACTTGGCAACTGGCATGTACTTATGACAGTTGCAGTGTCCTGAGGTCATGTGATCACATTTTGCGACCTTCTGACAAGCCAAGTCAGTGGAGAAGCCAGATGCATTTAACAACTGTGTTACTAACTTAACAACTGCGGTGATTTACTTACCATCTGTGACAAGAAAGGTCGTAAAAGGGAGCAAAACTCACTTAACAAAGTTTTGGGCTCTGTAGTGGTCGTAAGTCGAGGACTACCTGTATAGACAGACCTCAGTTCATTAGGCCTTGTAGGCAGGAGCAACAACAGAAAGAATTGGGAAAGGCTAGCCCTCTAGTGGATGAAAGGGGGTTTAGTAGTTTAAATTCTATGGTGGTGTAACTACAAAAAATCCACGTGAGCTCTTTTACTTTTGAATTTGATTTCTGAATGTTCTCATGTTCACGTTCTCTGGAAGGTGCTTTGCTCTGTTGAGAATCTTCTCTCTTTCTTTCCATCAGGGTTCACATTGCTATGTGCGTTCTGGACACCACAGAACAAATGAGACAGAATACCTTTTTTTTTTTTTTTTTTTTTAGCAGTTAGGAGTTTTTCTGTGGGAGGGAGATATTTGAGAATGACCGTTACGACAGCCAGTTGCATTTGACGGGCTTCAAAACTTCATGGGCTTTTTTGTATAAACGGACATGCTGTTGAAGGTAGACCCTGTCCATGGCCTCTTATTCCCTCTCGTTTCTTCTGAGGTGGCTTTCAGGCAGGAAAGGGGATTCATTGTTCCACACCTGATGGCAATGGGGTGTTTCTCCTTTTATATACCTTCCTCTCCCTCCCTTCCACTTTATTCTTTTTTTCCCCCAAGGCAGAAAAAAAGAGTCTCAGCGGGGAGGTGAAGGACCTCAAGCACAAGGTGAAGTTTCTTCAGGATCAGTTGGTGCCAGTCACAAGGCAAAGAGAGTACCAGGAGAAGGAGATTCTCCGACTAAATAAGGTGGGTATACCTTGTTAAAGAATTGAGAGGATTTGTGCCTGGTTCCACTCCTGCTTTTTTTTAGCTGTGTGAATCTTTTCCCCCAGATGATGGTCTTTCCCAGGCAGTAGAATCATTCTATATCTGTTGCCATTGCTGCAAAGAACACATGTTATGCCAGGGAAGGTTTCTTACAGTCCCTTTGTCTTCCCCTCAGGCCCTAGAAGAGGCTCTGAACTTCCAAGCACCTCCTCATTCCCCCTCAGCCTTCAAAAACGATCCTAGCCCAAGTCTTCGGCACCAGGAAGTGATGACCCAGAACGAGCTTCTGAAACAACAAGTAGGCATCCAAAGTTTGTGATTCCCTTAAGAACCGTGGCAAAAAAAGAGGTCATAAAATCAGATGCGGCTCATTTAACAAGTGTCCTGCTTGGCAATGGAAATTCTGGTTCCAGTTGAGGTTATAAGTCAAGGACTCTATGTATTAATATTGTACTAGTTTCACTGGTGGATCTCATTAATTGATTATTAGTATCAGAAATAATATTGTTAATTCTTTAAGTGCCATTTTGAAAAGTTGTGTGTGTTCGTATCAGTTGGAAAGCATGTTGAAAACATTTTATCTTTAAAGGTTTTTTTTAGAATTAATGAGAGGCAGTTATTGTTGTATTCACAGCACTCCTATCCTATCCTACCCTACCCTACCCTACCCCACCTCACCTCACCTCATCTTATCTTATCTTATCTTATCATCTTACCTTACCTTACCTTACCTTACCTTACCTTACCTTACCTTACCTTATCTTATCTTATCTTATTTTATCTTATCTTATCTTAGGAAAATAGACTAAAAATGGATTAAACCAGAACAGAAAGTGTTGTGTAAATTTAGGAAGGAATTTCCTTTGTCACATGACCCCATGCTTTATAAAATTTATGGCACTGGTTTTGAATTTAGGTTTCTGTGTGTTGTGTTTTCCTGACATCAGTGCTGAAAGAAGTAGAACATACATTTGGGGGCGCAAGTGTCTGATCCTAGGATTTAAGTCCCTCTTTTTCTGTCAGGTGAAGATTTTTGAGGAGGATTTCCAGCGGGAACGGAGTGACAGGGAAAGGATGAATGAAGAAAAAGAGGAACTGAAGAAGCAGCTAGAAAAACTTCAGAAGCAGCTGACCCTCACTAATAACCAGGTAGGAAACCAAAAGAATCATTCTGAGTTTGGAAGCTCTGGTGATCTAAATTTAATCTCTTCCTTGGAATTTCTTGAAGGTGGACTCTAAAGAAGAGATGAAATCATTCTAGATCATTGGCCTTGATTCATGCAAAACACTACCGAGTATTAGGTAGTCTGAACTTAATGCCTTGTGTTTTTGTTACTGTGATATGCTTACCAAAATCTCTAGGTAACCAAGACATGGTCTTCTGAGCAATTACTAGTTGTTTTTGGTCTCTTCCCCCATTTCTTGATCCTTTCAGGCATTCTGCCCTTCCCTCTTTATATTTTCACTTGCTCCCTATTCCCAACTAATCCTAGCCACAATTTTTGGAAGTTTATGGATAGGCTTGCCTATCCATATCCTCTCCCAATATCCTTCTCCTGTGTAATAGCTGCCCCCTCATAGACAAATGCATCACACAAGTTATTATTGTCAGATTATATAGTTCCCTTCTGCCACTTGTTTTATTCCTAAAAAATACAAAAAAAAACCCCATGCATGCTTAGGTAGCTTTTTAAAAAGAGATTTTAATGGAATTAAAGAAGGCAGGTCAGTGAGTAGAGATAAAGGTGTTTAAATACTTAAGTTTTAAAGCACTTGAATCCATTAGACTTTGTAGTCACTGAATGATTCTTCTTTTGAGTGCCCAGTACAGTTTCATGTGTTCTTATACTGGTCTTGTCTCTTGGGTTACCATCCAACTTCACTTGCTCCCTATGAAAATATTCTCCCTATCTTCCAAAAAGTATAGAATAAAAATAACTCTGTCATTGAGTTAATGATCCACAATGGGCATCCAGAATCTAGTGTGGCTAAACTGTAGATTTGAGTAGAATATGTCTATTGGTCTGCTTGTTCTCAGTACTAGAATGTAATGCATACGGAAGTCTATATTCTTTTTTCCATTTGTGCTCTTTTTCACAACAGCTGCGAATTGTTAAAGAAGACTACCACAAAGAGAAGGAAGAAAAGGATAAGTTTAAGAAACTGCTTAAACAGCACAAGCAGGTATGGAATACTCTACTATGGAAATGCAAATTCCAGTTGGCTTACTATTATGGCTTCCCAATACTGAATATATGGCATAGTTGCTTAATTTTTGGCACTAGAAAGAAAATTGGGAGATTAACTTCAACATGTGGCTCAGATTTAATTTGTTTTTGTACATTTTGATAACTTCCTTATAGCCAATTCATGTTAGGAATGGTCTGTCAGTTCTGCATACTGCATTTTAGTAAAATCATATCTGAAGTCAGTCTAGGCTGAACTAAAGACACCTTCCCTAACTTATCCACAGAAATGTGAACCTCAGTTTTCAGAATCGTCCAGTTTCTCTGGCCATTGCTAAAATTCTAGGATTTGAAGTCCACACATTTGGAGAGTGTCCTGATTTAAAAAGTTCTTGAATGTTTGTTTTATATGCTAAGGTTGTGCGATTTAAATTACAGCCAAGATCAGGTCTAATTTGTTTTTCTTGTCTTGTTTTTGTCCTATGGCACTGTGAGAGAACTCTCCCCCCCCCCACCTCTCAATATCCGTCTGTCTATCATCCGTCAATAGAAGGGTGTGCATATTTATACGCTGCCTATTTTATTTTGTCTTCCTTATCCTAGGAATAGATTGCACAAGGGGAAATAATGTTTTTTTAGTTGCTTTTAAAAAGGGATAAAAAGCCACAGGCCAAGCCAAAACAATTAAGTTGATTAGGTTGATAAATCATTAACCTTTATAAACTAGGATTTCCACAAAGGTCCTTCATTTTCAACTTTCTGCTTTCTCTCTTGCAGCATTCGGGTGACAGACTGCATCCCGAACCACAGCCAGGACAAATTACCCCAATCTGCCCCATGTACCAGTTTCAGTGCTCTCCTCCAGTCCAACCACATGCTTATCATGCTTTTGAGGACTGGCAGCAGATCCGCTACCCACCCCCAGCGGTGGCAAATGAGCATCCTCCAATTCAGAATTATCATCGTTTCCCACCTGTGAGTTAATAAAATGTGAAATATCAGAGTAAAGAACTAGAAGCAATAAGAACAGCATGCAATTGCCAGCCATTTTCTTCTATCCAAAAATATAGAATTGGAATTCTCAGGTTCTCTGCCAAAATTTGTGTAGAGGAAACACAAGAATGTAAACTTTCTTATTCAATAACTGATGCTTTCTTCTATTTGCTGCTATTATGAAGAATTGTGAAGTTTCTAGTAGAAAATGTACAGCTGGGAAGTTTCAGTTCAAATTGTTATGAGATTGAAATGCTCCTTTTCTGGTTTAAAATGCCCCATCTTTCAGCATAAAGCAATTGTCTGAAGTGTATTTTTGAGGTGTGATGGCTAATAACACCACTTTTTTTTGGAGTAGTACCATAAAATTATATATCAATGGAAAGATAATTTAATCAAGAATGTAATCCAACATTGTTTTTTCAATTATCTGTACTATATTCTATGAAAGGTTATAGCCAAATAACCAGAAAAAGGAAGCACAACTTGCTTAGATTGATATCAGGTAGCTTTCCTTCATCTGATTGTAGCCAATGAGCATGAGTGTTTAGAGAGCCAATCAACTGTCATCTTGTTTTGGCAATGAGCCAATCAGATCACAGTAGGATTCAGTTATTGATGTCATGCATTGAAGCTGAGAGGAGGACATTTGTCAGTGTGTTATGTGATCGCTGTCAAGTTGGTTGGGGTTTTTTTTCTTTCATTTAGTGAGCTTGTAAAACATAATAAAATTAAAGTAATGGTGCAAAGAGTTGACTAGTTGCCCAGAAAGCGATGTAAAATAGTATTATTAAGTGAACAAGGCTACAGTTGTAAAGAAATTAGAAGAAAAATTGGTGGAAACTTAACCAAAGGTGGCATTTCTATTGTACACCTTTCCCAAAAGGTTTCCACAATTTCGGCCACTACTGTATTTGTCCATTTTTGCTGACATTCAGTCCTTCCAGCAAGCACAAAACAGCGAATTTCACAAAGGTGATTTTTTCAAGAGGCAACTGGACTTTCTTATTTTTCTTTGAAAATGGTTCGCTTCTCATCCAAGAAGCTTCTTCAGCTCTGATTGTATGATGGGGAATGGAAAGATTTATATTCCTTGCAGACAACTGGCCATTTGCATTCTTTTAGAGAGTCATTGAGGTTACTTGTAAGTTTGTCTGTGTCCTCAGGGTCACCTGAATAGTGCAAATGTGTGTGGCTGCAGGATGTTTTCTGCCCAGGGTCTCTTCACTGTTGAACACAGGCACAGGCTGTTGGGGATGAGTCTGTCTTATTTGCATCTCAAACTGAAGCTCAAATGGTTCCTGTAGTCTGCAATTTTTCTGGAAATCCATTCATACTCCTGCACCACTTGAAGGGTGTTCATCCCAAAGCTCATAGCTAAATGACTATGGAGATTCAACGACTCTCTAAAAGAATGCAAATGACCAGCTGTCTGCAAGGAATATAAATCCTTCCATTCCCCACCATCCAGTCAGAGCTGAAGAAGCTTCTTGGATGAGAAGTGAAACGTCTTCAAAAACAAGAAAGTCCAGTTGCCTCCTGAAAAAGCGCCTTTAGGACAACCATGACCTGAATGACTCAGAATCTCCATAGACAGCCAATTTCATATGTGAAATGAATGTTTTTCATAATAATAGTAATAGTAATAATAATAATAATAATAGTTGGAAGGGACCTTGGAGGTCATCTAGTCCAACCCCCTGCTCAGGCAGTAAACCCTACACCATTTCATTCATGCTTGAAATCATGCTCAAAAGAACAGTGGGACGTTGTGCAGTGGGGGGTTGAACTTGAAAAATTCAAATTGAAACGTATTACAGCTAGTTGTCAACTTATGGCCTGGAAGTAGAGTTGTAAGTCGACAGTCATTAAATGGGTCACCACATGACTGTACTTGATTTTATGACTTTATAACTGGCCATTTTTATAGCAGTCATTCAGAAAATGTTGTGGTCATAAAGCAAACCCATTTTAAACAATTGGCGCTCCCCCCCCCGAAGCACCAGAAAGGAAACACCAGAAACCAGCAAAGTAAGCACCAGAAACCAGTAAAATAAACACTAGAAATCAGTAAAGTAAACATCAGAAACCAGCAAAACCCTATGAAAATTACGGTCATGACTGTGGGATGCTGCAAACAGCTGTAAACTTGAGCCAGTTGCTAAGCACCAAAAATGTGATCATATAACCATGGGGAAGGGAAGGGGGTTGGGACTATCAGAACTTCAAAAATGGATCATAAGTAGCTCTGTGAAGTTATGTTGTAACTTCGAAAGATTGCTAGTCATTAAGTGAGGACTACCTATACACACACCTACTCTATAGTATTGTATTGTATTTTTTTATTTTTCTTTGTTTCTTATAGCCAGATTATACCTGGTATCCACAATGTGTTATAGCACACAATCAGAACACACAAGGAGGGGATGGAGTGAAACAGTTTCCCAAGGAATCTGGTAAGAGCTTTCTAATTCTTTCAGGACGTAACTAGAATATCTTTTTCAGTACTGCTGTTCCTAGCTCTCATTTTTAGGATCAATTTGCTTGTTAATTGATTCACATGGGAAATTTTGGCATGACCATGATTTGTGAATCATTTGGAGAGTCTTCGTGACTTCATTAAATGAGATCATTATCAGTCTGTCTTTCCGATGTTTCCTTGATTTGATCTCAGGGTGCTCCTAATGCATTCTAGTTTGGTTGGGTGTTTAAATCTGGAGAGAGGAGAGTCATAGCTTGCAATTCTGAGTATATACTTTTCTGCTCTTCTGCAGTGACAGTGAATTCTTTCATGTTTGCTTTCACATACACAGAAAGGCCTTCAAAATTTTCTGAATGTCAATTATTGTATATCAGTCAGGACATTTGAATTCCAAAGCTGGCTTTGGAAATGAGAGTGCTTAATACTGGTGAGGATCCATTTCACCTGGAATGCTAGCAAGTCTTGGCTAGGAGAAATAGGGTCTTGGTAACATAGCTAGTCCTCAACAGGTAGTCCTTGGCCACAGTTGAGCCCAAAATTTCTGTTGTTAAGTAGGCATTTGTTAAATGAGTTTTGCCCCATTTTATGACATTTCTTGCCACAGTTGTTAAGTGAATCTGGTTTCCCCATTGACTTTGCTTGTCAGAAGGTCACCAAAGTTGACCACATAGCCACAGGACACTGAAACTGTCATAAATGAAGCAGTTGCCAAGGATCTGAATTTTGATCATGCGATCATGGGGAGGATGCCAAGGCCACAATTGTGAAAAATAGTCATAGGTCACTTTATTCAGTGCCCTTGTAACTTTGAACCGTCACTAAATGAATAGTCGTAAGTCGAGGACTACCTGTACAAGATTTGAAAACTATTTTAATACATATGTTTGCTTTTCAGACCCTACAGGTCTCGGGTTACCTAAAGCTCAAAAACCCGTTTAACTTTGTGGTGATATGTGTAAGCTGCAGAAGCAAGACAGCCTTCATGTGTTAATCCAGCTCAACTCCTTTACTTCTGGGATATTGGTCACATTTATTTGTGCATAAAAAGGTTCCACGCCACTTGGATGTTTGAGATAATAAGTAGGATTTTCTCTGCTACATTCAAGGATTCAGCTGCAAGAGAACAACTGTCAAGCCCCAGCAATGAAGACTAGGAATTCTGGATTAACAGGACCTATGTTTAGCTGATTCTCTTACAGTCGGGCAGCTGTATATCTAGGATGTGGCAATTTTACATTTACTGGTAGAGGAAGCAGGCTTTGGGCAGGACAGCAGTCCTTTACTAGTAATTAATGCCTGTATAAGTTCAGGATTCAGTAGTTGCCCAAGGACAAAGAAATAATGTATAGGAATAAAAATGAAAGATACTTTTACAAAATGAAATTCAATGGTGAAAAAAGCAAGGTTCTACATTTAGGCAAGAAAAACCAAATGCACAAGTACAGCATAGGTGGCACCATGCTCAATAGTAGTAACTGTGAGAGGGACCTCGGAGTCCTAGTAGACAATCACTTAAATATGAGCCAGCAGTGTGCTGCAGCTGCCAAAAAGGCCAACACAGTGCTAGGCTGCATTAACAGAGGGATAGAATCAAGATCACGTGAAGTATTAATACCACTCTTCAATGCCTTGGTAAGGCCACACTTGGAATACTGCATCCAGTTTTGGTCACCACGATGTAAAAAAGATGTTGAGACTCTAGAAAGAGTACAGAGAAGAGCAACAAAGATGATTAGGGGACTGGAGGCTAAAACATATAAGGAACGGTTGCTAGAATTGGGTATGTCTAGTTTAACGAAGAGAAGGACAAGGGGGGACATGATAGCAGTATTCCAATATCTCAGGGGCTGCCATAAAGAAGAGGGAATTAAGCTATTTTCCAAAGCACCTGAAGGCAGGACAAGAAGCAACGGGTGGAAACTAATCAAGGAGAGAAGCAACCTAGAACTAAGGAGAAACTTCCTGACAGTGAGAACAATTAATCAGTGGAACACCTTGCCTCCAGAAGCAGTAAATGCTCCAACACTGGAAGTTTTTAAGAAGAGACTGGACAGCCATTTGTCCGAAATGGTGTAGGGTTTCCTGCCCGAGCAGGGGGTTGGACTAGATGACCTCCAAGGTCCCTTCCAACTTTACTACTATTACTATTACTATACTATATATATATATATATATATATATATATATATATATATATATATATATATATATATATATATATATATATTCACATGCACATTAAAACTTGTAGTTGTCAATAAATGTTTTAACCCCAGTGAATGTCAATTTGAGTTGAAAACTGTCTAATACTGTTTTAATTACCCCTCTACCTTACCCCGTAAAATATGGCAGCCTTTTTTGCTCTCTCTTAGTTGGAATAATATACCAGTTCATCATTGCATGCATATTGCTTAGTAGAATTATATCTGTTTATTTAAACTGCTCAGTGGAAAAAGACTCCAGATTTCACTTTCCTGCTTCTGTTTCATCCCATTCCTAGTTACTATTGAACCTAACTGGTGGACTAGATAGATTTGTTTCCTGATATAACAATTCAGTCCTGATTTCCTTTCGTTGGCGAAAGGATATCTTTGGCCTTCCCACGACAGATATGAAAAATTGTCTTTTTTTTTCTCAAACAGATTACTGATCCCTTGGAGCAATGTTATAAAATGCTGAACCAGCCAAGCATTTTTCAAAGTGTGTAGCACTGGAAGTGACCTAAATTGCTTGTTACATGCTCCTGTAAAACATGGAATGTATATGCTCATTTGAAAATTGGATTCACATTCACTAGTAAGGACGTAATTGAGAAATAACTGAAAAATAATTTTCTTTCTCAAATAAAGGAAAGGAAAAATAATTTCAGAATGTTCACAGCGCAAAGAAAAAGGCAGTGTTTGAAGAACCTGCAAAACCTCTTTTTTTAAAAAAAACAAACCATTTTCACTGAGTTTACTGTCTGTCATAGATCTTTCAATTATTATAGAATAACTTTTAGGAAGATGTGAAAGAAGTGATATAATAGGATGTTTGGTCCGTCTACAATCTCTAAATGGAGACCTCTTTACGAAACATTTTGAGAAATTCTAAGTATAAGCTGCCACTGTATTTATGCAGGCCAATATTTTACTAGCTATATTCTGGTTTCAAAAAAGCTTTTGAAAAATTGTGCAAAATTATCTTCATTATGTTCAGTTTAATAAAATGCAAGTTTTCCTGGGCTGCGCCTGGAGTTCTGTATCTGAGTTTTGCTCTCTTACGAAATAATGTGTTTGTAATGTGCTTGTTTTTATTGCCTGCCTTTCAGATTGCTACAAAAGGAAATAGAGGTATGTGGTATGTCCCCAAACAGCTCCCTGCAATGTTGGTAAAGGTGGGAAAAAAGTGTTCACAAAGGGCTGGATCTTTTCTTTGAATCTGGATATTATGAGAATAAATCCAGGGAAAAGCATTGCTGCCCTTTCTACCCTTGCGAATTCATGCTTGAAATCATGGAGAATATATTTAGCATATTATAGTGTGTCTATCACGTATGTGCTTTTGGTGCATGGCATCCTGGCTCCAACATTGTGAGCTATAAACCTAGAAATCCTCTATGCAACTCTGCAAACATGAGTGCTAACAGATCTGAGCTATCAGAATCCACAAAAAAAAAAAAAAAAAAAAAACCCCTCTGGAAGGCAGGGGAAAAAATGCAGCTGACAATTACATTTTTGACGTCATTTAGTGGGCATCCAGAGTCCTGCAGCCCATGTATAGCAGTGTTTTTCAGCTTCTGCCATTGAATATGGAATTAACAGCCACCTATATATCTTATATATCTGTGTGAAAGTTGGTGCGTAACTGTGCACACACGGCCTTTCCAAGAAGCAATGTGATATATCTGATATGTTCAAACTTAAAATCTTGGTTCTTTCATAATACGAAAGTGGTTGCATGATGAAAGTAGTCAAATGGAGTTTTGGTCTGTATTGAAAGAGAGTCTCTCACAACAGAAGTGCATTGAGAATTTGCTGTTTTTATTAGACAGTGTTCTTAGAAGGTGTGGTGGAGGTTAGGCTGGGATCTTGGGACTAAAAGGAAGAAATACATCTCTGCAAAGATTGTAGTGAAGTAGCTGAATGCACTAAAGAACTACTCCACTGCCTTGCAGTCTTAGGCCAGGTCCCACTCGCAAGGAGTTTTCAGACCTAACCGTCATTCGGATGCATTTTCCTTGCCTCGAAATCCTTTGTCCCATCTTTCCTCCACTGTCAGAAAGAGAGTCAGTTTGAGAAATTCCAGTCCATAAATTCTCTAGATGAGGCTCTCTAGTCTACATTTTGAGCAAGGGGAGGTAAACTGTACTTTATCCAGAGATGCCAAAAGTATTAATTCCATCTACATTAGAGGGCTCAGCTTATTTTCAGTAGAACTGTATGTAACCCAGATGGTTAGTAAGGATCCTAGAAAGGGCTCAATGGGTGCACTGTGGATGCAATTTCTGTCTCTTAACAGACAAAGACTTACAACAAATCTGCAGCCTTTAAGGTGCCATAGGAGACTCTTGGTTATGTGCCTGAGTTCTGATTATTATTTTTTTTTTTGCTAAAATCAAAATAACATAGCAATTTAAAACAACAAAATTAAGTGGGAAACCCTTAATGAACATAGTACTTAATGTTCATCCAATGTTAGAAATGAGTTTAAATTGCTAAAAATAAACTAGATTGACTTTAATACTGTGACCCACAATGGGCCAATGTATAGCTTGTACTTTTAAAAAAAAAATCTTAATTTTGTTGCTTTTAAAATTTGTACAGTATATTCTGCATCAATATGTTAATAATGAAAGTGAGGAATAGTCTTCACTTTTCTTTAGTACCATAATATGCTAGAGATGCAAAACCCAAAGATTATCTTGGTCTTTTTTACTCATGCTCAAGTAACATGTTTAAAGCAGGATCAGAAGTTACTAAAATGGTTTTTCAATACATGCTGGTTCCACCCTATGGAAATTAAAGCTATCATTGAGTAAACTGAGATCGACATGCTTTTATAAACTTATGCTTGAAAACATGTTAAGATTAAGAATTTTGATATGGATCTTTAGCAATATTAGTATGTAAATTGGCACCCTGTAAGGTTAATTCTATCTTAACCTTATTTTACCTTTGAATAAAGGAAATTTGGATGTTTGGTGGTTTGACAAAAGAAAATGAATATGTCTGGATATGTCTACAGCCTGCCTCCCCTCCCTAAATCCATTTTCATTCGTACAGAGTCTATCCGTTTTTCTTCATGTATCTTATAATATCATTCTTTACACTGGAAACATTTGTCCGTTGAAACCACCTCATCACGGGCTTTCCTTGAGGATTCACCAAAAATTTCTCAAAGTTCCACTTAATGTCATGGATCTTCATAGGTGACCAGAAGAGTTTTGCAGGGTCACCAAAACTTTCCACAACTGGTGGACAGGAGTTCTACCAGGAAAAAAAAGTTTATATTTTGTTAAGTGTTTCTAGAATTAGAATTGTAACTTTTTTTCATCTTTAATCTAATGGCCGAGGGATGGTAGCATGGAGAGAGAAATTTAGGAAACTGGGAACAAAACCTACAAGAAAGCATACTTTATTCCAATGACATTTGAATCTTCTAAGAGGCTTATAGTCAATGTCTATTATGAAGTTACCAATATAGGAGAATAATTGTAGCTCTGGGTTGAAATGAGGAGGCCTTGATGCTCTCCGAGCTTAATAATAATAATAATAATAATAATAATAATAATAATAATAAAGTTGGAAGGGACCTTGGAGGTCATCGAATCCAACCCCCTGCTCAGGCAGGAACCCTACACCTAAACTAGGCAACATCCATCAGAGATGGTACCTAGTTTGGGTAATGAAATGTCTGCAAGAAAACAACCAAGCTCAGAGACCACCAACAACCCCTTATGATGAAGTTATATATTCTATTCCAAGCTGATTTGCTGTAGTGTTATAGAATGATCCTTGAAATCCAGTTATCCCTCTCTTTCTAAGCAATTCTATCTTGGTTTTGGTTTGCATAAATAACATGTTATGTTTTGGATTCTACCTTGCTCTGTCATGAATAACATTTTCTGCTGTACTGAGGCTTCCAATTAACACAAGGGTGAAAGGTCATTTTTGCTGATTTTCTGCAGCTCTCCAGTACCATAACACTCAGAAGATTTTCCATCGCTCCAAAGCAAAATTTTCAGAAGAAATAAATAAAAATATTGAGAAAATTCTAACACCCCCCCCCCACACGTGCCTGCAGAAACATTGCATAAGTAGGTGAAATTTTTAAGATTGAGGCATTAGATGTTTGTCCTTAATATCCTGCAAATCTTATTTCCCATCATCTGTGAAACAGTGCAACCAATACAAACCTTCAGAAAGGTGTAAATTCTCTGTTCGTTCTCCCCATTGACATCACCTTTTTGAAAGAGTTGGAAATTGGGGACAAAGCCTCCTCCTGGTCTGACATGTCTGGAACAAAAGGAGAACTTTAATAGAACCTTTTGGAGAGAATGCAGCAAGAAACAGGCTGCTCTGTTCTGAGGACAATTTCTTACTTCTGTATTAGACCTGATCATTTAGTGCAGGGATAGGCAACCTTGGCTCTTTTATGACCCGTGGACTTCAACTCCCAGAATTCCTGAGCCAGCCATGCTGGCTCAGGAATTCTGGGAGGTGAAGTCCAAGAGCCAAGGTTGCCTACCCCTGATTTAGTGCCTTTGCCGCCAAGGGCCCCTTGTCTCTGGCTGTGCAGCTATTAATAATATGACTTTTTTAAAACCATGGTTTGGAGAAAAGTTCAAAGTGGCTTGGGTAAGACACACGCAGTGCCCATCCTTTCATGTCACAACAACTCACACTATTGAAATTGTTGGCAACTGCTGAACGTAAATGATTTTATTTTTATTTTTTTGGTAGGGAGGATGTCAAAAAAAAATAGCATGTTTGGCATAATGCGTCTAATCCATGGTAAGGTTGAGGAACTTCCTAAACATGCAATCTGTGAAAATATTAGCTCACCATTCTACTAATTTCAGTCTTCAAGCGTCCCCAAAACTACCCTAAATAAATTTGGCCCATGAGTATCAAATTCTCCTCTATTCTTAGACGAAAAGTTTCATTGGTTGCCCAATGTTCATTAAGATGCAGAAAGTTAATGTAATAGCTGGTTCCAGAGTGATAAAAGGATAGATAAGGAGAGCATTGTATAATTAACCAGCTTCAGGCCAAGTTATTAGTGAAAATACTAAGTGGCTTTCTAGTGCACAGGAAAGTAGTTCAAAAAGAAAACAGAAAAAATTCCAACTTTTGGGACACACTGGTTTTAGATGGGATCAAATTCATTTGCTAGAATCCTACTAGTAGCTCTACCTTTTTCTTCTCAATACGTCTCTCGAAAGAAACTGAGAAGTGTGTTTGGAGAATAATTATTTCTGATTTAGGGACAGGCCAAAGAGCCTAACAACGGGAAAGGCTACCCAAATACAAGCCCATTAAAGAATGAATGATAAAGCTGCAGAAGGAGACAGCCATCTAGCTGTTGGGAAGTCTGGCAAAGCTAACCTAGTCTTATATGAGTAGTACAGCCAGGAAGGCATTCCTTGCACATACTCACTTTATTCCTTGAAGGATTTCAGAGTTTTGTCCAGGTTCTTGTTTTCCAAATTGATTGCATGGGAAGCCTAGGATGACCAGTCGATCAACTCCCAGTGAAGTTTGTAGTGCATTCAGTTCTGTTAGACAAGGCAATAGGATACTTCATCAATAGGACTATACTTCGAACATCCTATCAGGCAACAAACATTTTATTAAACATTGCTGAACATTCTGTAAGGCATTCCACATAGCCCCGATCCTTGCCTTCTTAATTTGAGAACAGCTTTTTTTTTTAATCACAGCACAAAGCCTAGCAGCTCTTTTTTTCTCCTTGACCTGTCTTCATGATGGCTGCAAAGGGGAGGGCTAAAAATGGCAGTAAATAAATGATCCGTCCCTTTCTTGTTCTTTCTCAAGGAAGAAAACTTTAAAAACGGTTATCTGACCGTCTTAAGGAACAAGCAACAAAACTTCCTGTTAGAGGTCGGGGGAATGGGCTAGTTCTGCACCACAGTGGGCCAGTGACTGTACTATGGAGGAAATCCACAGCACCAAGAAGGGTGATGAGATAGGAGTTCCTCTTGCTGAGAAATTACATATCTGCTGCTCCAGAGAAAACACCATGATGAAAATATCTTTGTAGCCTTTTCTTTGGCGCAAAACCTGAACCAGGAGATGGCTGACTTGGTTCCCAAGCCCTGGATTGAAGGAATGACAGGGGACACCACTGATCTGAGATCAGGACAACTGCCTTTATGGCACGGCACAAACTGGGACAAGTCATGACTTTTAATATATAAGATATGCTCCTAAACCTTAGATAGCTTAATACAGTAGAGCTTCATTGTCATGTTTTTCCTTCACAGTACTCCATGAAATGTAATTTTGTGGAAATCTTGAAAAGAGCCATCGTTTATCTTACTATGTATCACAACTTAGTGCTGCCAGTAAAAGTACGTGGATATATCAGAGTAGTTACCAGAAGTCAAATTCAACTTGAGGAAGCCTTTATTCTAATTCTCAGCCTTCAATGACTGATCAAATCTGGATTATGGGGTGGGATTATTAAATACTTTTGAGCATTTCCATTTCCATCTGGGTGCAGATACAAAGTTGCCTAGAAGTCCAACACCTGCTTACTTTAGCAACAGATTGTGTTGGAGTGTGCTTCTCTTCCTAGCTCAGGGACTTACCAAGATATTGTCCTGTGAGTCCTCAGTAAGTGGCCACATTTACAAAGAGGATATACTTCCCCGCATAATTCCGGAAGGGGATGTATTCACCAGATAAGGAGAGAGCCCCGTAATCATGGGCTGATCCTTGAACTGAGTCATAGCAATCCACCTGGAAGACAGTACAAGACATAATAGTCCTATTTCCATGAGCTCTAATATGTGCTCCAGATTCCCACACCAACTCCAGTTCAATTTGTCTATAGCCCAAGCTCCAGCCACTAAAATGGAACTGGCTGTTCAATTTCATCAGAAGCTTTCATCAGTAGGAAAAGCATGAAATGTATTGAAGTAACACCTCAATATATGTTTACAATAATACTTGCTAAGATCTTTTCCTTGCAATACAGTGAATGTGTAAAGAGCAAGAAGCACAACCTAGAAGCAAATTAGTGGCTATAAGCAACATTTCAACTTAAAGGATGAAGAAACGTCTCTCTTCCATGGAACTACTTCAAGAAGTTTGGAGGCTGGCAGAAATCTCTCCTGTACTAAGTCAGAAGTTTCGAATAACAGAATAACAGAGTTGGAAGGAAACTTGGAGGTCTTCTAGTCCAACCTCTTACTCAGGCAGGAAACCCTATACCATTTCAGACAAATGGTTGTCCAATCTCGTCTTAAAAATGTCCAATGTTGGAGCATTCATGATGTCATGTTTAACCTAGTGGCATCAAAAATAGCTACATCAGACAAATTTTTTGAACCTTTTTGTTTGCATGAATCGTTCCTGAACAACAGAAATTAAGTAACAGGAATTACTTAAACAAGATCATATTTTGTTGTTGTTAATTGCAAAGTCGTGTCCGACCCGTCGCGACCCCATGGACAACGTTCCTCCAGGTCTTCCTGTCCTCTACCATCTCCTGGAGTCCATTTAAATTCACACCTACTGCTTCAGTGACTCCATCCAGCCATCTCATTCTCTGTCGTCCCCTTCTTCTATTGCCCTCAATCTTTCCCAGCATTAGGCCCTTCTCCAGTGAGTCCTTCCTTCTCATTAGGTGGCCAAAGTATTTGAGTTTCAACTTCATGATCTGGCCTTCTAAAGAGCAGTCGGGGTTGATCTCTTCTAGGACTGACCGGTTTGAACGCCTTGCAGTCCAAGGGACTCGCAGGAGTCTTCTCCAGCACCATAGTTCAAAGGCCTCCATTCTTTGGCGCTCAGCCTTCCTTATGGTCCAACTTTCACAGCCATACATTGCAACTGGGAAAACCATGGCCTGGACTCTACGCACTTTTGTTGGCAGGGTGATGTCTCTGCTTTTTAGTATGCTGTCTAGATTTGCCATAGCTTTCCTCCCCAGGAGCAAGCGTCTTTTAATTTCTTGGCTGCAGTCCCATCTGAGGTGATCTTGGAGCCCAGAAAAATAAAATCTGTCACTACCTCCATTTCTTCCCCATCTATTTGCCAGGAATTGAGAGGGCCGGATGCCATGATTTTGTTTTTCTTAATGTTGAGTTTCAAGCCAACTTTTGCACTCTCCTTCTTCATCCGCATCAAGAGGCTCTTTAGTTCCTCTTCACTTTCTGCCATTAGAGTGGTATCATCTGCATATCTTAGGTTGTTGATATTTCTCCCGGCAATCTTAATTCCAACTTTTGATTCATCTAGCTCTGCCTTTCTCATGATGTTCTCTGCATATAAGTTAAATAGGCAGGGCGACAGTATACAGCCTTGCCGGACTCCTTTTCCAATTTTGAACCAATCAGTGGTTCCGTGTTCGGTTCTCACTGTTGCTTCTTGACCCGCCTATAGGTTTCTCAGGAGACAAATGAGATGGTCTGGTACTCCCATCTCTTTAAGAACTTGCCACAATTTGTTGTGATCCACACAATCAGAGGCTTTTGCATAGTCAATGAAGCAGAAGTAGATGTTTTTCTGGAACCCCCTAGCTTTCTCCATGATCCAGCGTATGTTGGCAATTTGATCTCTAGTTCCTCTGCCTCTTCGAAATCCTGCCTGTACTTCTGGTAGTTCTCGATCCACATACTGCTGGAGTCTAGATTGTAGGATTTTAAGCATAACTTTACTAGCATGTGAAATGAGTGTAATGGTGCGATAGTTTGAACATTCTTTGGCATTGCCTTTCTTTGGAATTGGAATGTAAACTGACCTTTTCCAATCCTGTGGCCACTGTTGAGTTTTCCAAATTTGCTGGCAAATTGAGTGTAGTACTTTTACTGCATCGTCTTTTAAGATGTTGAATAGCTCAGCTGGAATACTGTCACCTCCACTAGCTTTGTTGTTGCTCAGATTTTCTAAGGCCCATTTCACTTCACATTCTAGGATGTCTGGTTCGAGGTCAGTGACCATCTCATTGTGGTTATCTGGGATGTTAAGCTCATTCTTGTATAGTTCTTCTGTGTAGTTTTGCCATCTCTTCATATTTATCATCATATTTATCCCTCAGCTATATATGTAGGATCCATGGGAAGAAAAAAAAAGAAGAAAAGAAAATCTTACATTAGCATTCCTCTGCTAGAGGAAAGTGTTAAATCATAACTCGCAACCAGTGCTTTTTTTCCAAAAAAAAAAAAAAAAAAGGTGCCGGAACTCACACATGTCATATGACCCGCCTTGCCTACCCTACAAGGTTCCATCCAAAAAAGATGCCGGAACTCCGTTCTGGGCGTTCTATGAGGAAAAAAGCCCTGCTCGCAACCATAATTCCTAGAAACCACTGTCATTATGGGAGCTGAGGTCCAATGTATTCACAGTGTGTCAAATTGAGAGCAAGCTGTTCTGTCTTTAATAAACTCAACCTTTGAAGCACAGCTGCCTGCTTCATGTAATTAGAGCTAAATGTAACTATAGGTTTGGAAGGCCAGTAGAAATAATAGGAGAACTGTTTTTTTTGTTTTGTTTTGTTTCCTTTCTAGTGGCATAGTGGCATTTGGTTCCCAGTAAAATGTTTCCTTTGACAAAGTGTACAGCAACCATGCACACAAATCCTTGTTCGGTTTCACACGTAGGCATCTGTCACTGACTAGCAAACTGAACTACTGTTAAGTTGCCAAATTTCAAAGTTTCAATTTCATATCTTGACCTAATTGTTTTTAGAGAAAGAAAAGGCATAGGTGAGATAGTATGAAAAAGTAAGATTTCCTATTTTACTCTAGCAAAGATGCCAACAAGAATCCTTGATGGAAGATAGAATTTCATTCCCACTGTGACACTGTTCTCCCTCCCTCCCTCCCTCCCTCCCTCCCTCTCTTTCTTTCTCTTCAAACAATGTAATGTAGCTTTAATTGGGCTAAAATAAAACATGTAGGAAAAGGCTGGATTCTAATTCCCAGGATTCTGTGTGAACCCTTTCCTTCCCCCTGCAGATCAATGGAAATTTGCAAATCAGACTCAGAAAAAAATAATTTTAAAAATGTTAGTTAACCTAAGTATAAAAAAGTCTTTAAAAATGCAACCATCCCCAACCCCAATCACATTTTTGTATAGACATCATAATTATTTTCCTTTGAATTTCTGGTTTCCATTTTGTCTTTGAGTGTTTATTTGCAAGCCTAGGAAATCTTAATTATGACCAGCATAGTTTTCTTCAGTATGAACAGTGAGCCTATTACAAAGCCTATTACAAAGATGTTAAAAATAGAGTTGGTAACCACATTCTTCTTTAAATAGAGCGCCCAGTACTCCAGAATAACAAATAGGCTAAAGTAGATTGTTCCTAAAACATTTAAGGAATCAGTAAACACTAGAAGATCCTACCTTGGCTCGATCTGGGATCGGTTGAGTGCGCAAGCAGGATCTTGCTTCATCATGTTGATGAGATAACTGAAGTCCTGTCAAAATCTGATTCAGAACCAAAATAATAAGGAAATTTTGTAGCAAATCATGTACTGTACATATCAAGAAAAATTATAATGGATTAGCATTTCCTGTGTGTGAGAAGGTGTATATTACTTATATTACCTCTGAAGTCCATACCATCACTGTTCTAGACATGTTTACTCATTTTTTTTCCTGACTAATGGCTGTAAGAAATTGAAATTTATGATCAACAGATTATGAAACTAAATTCAATTGAGACTCTCAGTATTTACTCCCAGCTGACCATAGGTGGAACTCTAGCATAAATTGCACAGTCATCTTTGTACACTCAGGGGTAATGTCATTAATGTATATCATATGTACATCCACCCAACTTTGGTGCCACCCAGAGAGGCAGATTGGTAGAAATTTGGGAAAGCACCCAAATGTGCAATTAGCCCCACAATTCTTCTTCTTCTGACTCTTCTTTATGAAATGGTACCTTGATTTAAGAAAAAAAAAACAAGAGACAAAAAAGGAAAACAAGTATAATGATACAGACTCAAATTATCAGAAGAAGGAAACCGTGTTTATACAGGTAGCCCTTGACTTACAACAGCTCATTTAGTGACCTTTCAAAGTTACAGTGGCATTGAAAAAAGTGACATATGACCATTTTTCATGCTTACAACTGTTGCAGCATCCTCATGGTTACACGATCAGAATTTGGACGTTTGACAATTGACTCATATTTATGACAGTTGCAGTGTCCCAGAGTCATGTGTACCTTTGCCACCTTCTTACAAGCTAAGTCAATGGGGAAGCCAGATTCACTTAACCACCATGTTATTAACCTAACAATTGTAGTGTTTCACTTAACAACTGTGGCGGGAAAGGTTGTAAAATGTTTAGCTTAGCAACAGAAATTGTGGTCATAAGTCAAGGAGTATCTGTATGTGTAAGGCTGTGTAATAGATTTAGAAAGGTTTCCATTGATATTCCAGAGAAGTAGTAATCATGTTTTCAGCCCAATCCTAAGCACCTGAAGCAACTGAAAAAATTCCAGGTTATTCAGAAAAAGTATGCTGTAACAAACATGTCATCCTTGAAGGTGCTACACAACTTTTAAGATGTTATTTCTGTTCTCACATAAATTTTACTACTTAAAAGTGGAGCCAGGATCTTATTAAAGAATGGTTTCCACTATGATTAAATACATGCTTATGTATTCCGAGAATGCAATATTTTACCTGCCAGCTTATGTACTCTGAGAATATAATATTTCACCTCCCAGAAGGCTGGCTGAGGAATTCTGGGAGTTGAAGTCTGCACATATTAAAGTTACTGAATTTGAGAAACACTAGTTTCAATGATAGATTGGCCATTAAACTTCCTGTGTCAGCACTGGCAGTTTTCATTGCTCTTCTGACCTCAGCACAGCAGCAATGTTTGCCAGAGTTTGCCTGCGCAAATACACAGTTCTTGGTGTAAACAAATCTCTTAAGGATGATCTTGTCCACTATGCTAAATACAGGTGGCCACGTAGAAAAGTTGTTCCACCATATTTGTTTTACTAACTGCAGCATGCTCCTGGAACAGTTTTCTTTCTCCTCTTTGCCGGGTTAATATCTGCCTCACCATGGAGCTCTGTAGTTCTGAGTTCCTTTCTTATTTCCAGGGTTTCCCTTTCTCTATTTGGACAGGTAAGGGCAAAGCCATCACCTTTAATATCATGTTGAATTGTACTTTTGAAAGAAAAATAACTTCATTAATTTCTCAGCCACCCTGCAGGGTAGAGAGCTAGCCTTTCATATCACACAAAAGTGTATTTGCAACTCAGGTCTACCTGGTGCCCTGCCCAGCAGCATCAGCAGAGCCCTAATCCTAGATGAAATTTACAAGATTGCATTTATTTAATCAGGCTGGAAAATGTGCACATATCTTCCTTCTTGTTGAATCAAGCTTGCTGAGGCCGCAAATTGCTTTTATTGTAGTCAACAGATAAAATCTCAGGGGTGAAAGGACTGTACACTAAACTATCGCTAGGTAAACACCCTCATTACCTTTCACTGGTTATTGGGGAGCTGCTGGTTCATCCTGGGAGAAATTTACCTTCTTTATCCTTTGATGTAGTCTGACAGTAGAGGTTCAAGCATGGGTGTTATTGTAATAAATAAATGCCAACCCCCAATACGCTTTGTTACAATATACAATACAATAACAATAAACTCTGCTGAAGATGTTACCTAGCCTGGTAATGAAACGTTCAGAAACCAACCCACAAGCTCAGAGAACGAACCTTCACCCTCATCCTACATCCCAGCTACAGATATTTGCCACTATTACAGACAATAACAATGCTTAAATAAAATAATGCCAGTTGAGTAAACTAAATTGGGATTCATTTCAATCATTCTCTTTCTAATAGTGTGGCTCTGGAGGAGTGGATTTGGCCCTCATTTAACCAGTTCGGATTGACTACTAGTAGCTATAGATTCCTAAGATGTCTGCATCATTACTCTGTCACAAATACTCCAAGGCCTCTGGCAAACACTGTCTGATGTAGAATCAGAAAGCATCACCTGTCTGATCTGATGACAGCCTTCTTCCACACAGTTCAGGCACCTCCCTCCTTGAAACAGTGCTACAAGGTCTTACCTCCTGTTGTTCCTGTCCCAGGTTGGGCTGAAATAAACCAGCCAAGAGCAAGGAGAGGATCCAGGCTCCTTTCAGTCTTCCCTTCATGGTTGGAGAGCAAGAGGGACAGGGCTCCTGCACCCCTGCCTGGCCTCGCTTCCACAAAAATCTGTGCTGCTGCTGCTTGCTGTAGATGCTCTCTATGTTTCTCTCTCTTTCTCTCTGTGTCAACACATTACCACCTTCCAGCTCAACAGCTAGTATAAAAAGGATGAAGCTAAGTACTGGTAGCCAATCATAAAGCAGCAGGGACGAGGGCTGGCCCTTTTGATATTAACCATGTGGTTTCTGGCTTCAGCATTCCTCAAAGTCTGAGGGGACAAATGCTGTCACCTGAGTATACACCATTGAACTCAGTGGAACGGTTATTGAGGAGAAATGTACAGAGCTCCACGAGTAATACATTTATTCTCATGCTTCTTTTATTAAAAATCAGGTGTGTATTTAGATACACCATCTGTGTCCTGTATTCCCTAGCGAGGCTTGGCTGCAGTAATGGGTACTGTAGTCCAAAATGTCTAAAAAAGATTAAGTTTTTAGGGGACTTTGTTTATAGACAATAGATATTGGAGCTGTTTGGAGGAAACCTGGGTAAAAGTCTCCTTCGGTGTGGAAGTTCACTTGATGACTTTGGGCTATTCTTTTCATCCCAACCTACCTCTCAGGATTGTTGTTATAAAGAAATTTGGTGCAGGAATGCTATATCTGTTGCCTTGAGGCAGGAAATAATTCTAAGAAACAAAAAAAGAACTAGAGCAAGTCATAGCATTTACATCTAAATTGCCATTTCAAGAGACATATTTCACAAAAACCGATCCTTAGACTAATAGATTTCCTATCAAATTCCACAATAGTCCATGACAGCACTGTGAATTCTAGCCAGTTCAAACTTATTGTTGGAATTTAACTGTAATTAAGTGCTCAGAAAGATGCTTGTCATACAGTCTAGTGATCAGGACCACCAGAGATCTTTTTTCCGTTATAAAATTAAGGAATTATAGAATTGGAAGAGATCATTGAGTCCAACCTCTCAGGAATCCAAATTACAAGAAATGCTCACCATCTTACTTGTTTTTTTTTAACTCTAAAATTCAAATAGAATGTGCCTTCCTGTATCTTAAAACTATTGTTCTCTGTCCTGCTCTCTGGAACGAAAGAGAACAGGTTTTGACCTATTTTTGAGTGACATTTTGTCATATCTAACAATCTCTTGGGGACATTGGCTCACTGGCCCTCATGGAAACCTTTGGAGGAACACAAAATAGGCCAGGATGATTTATCATGCTATTCATAGATGCAGAAGTAAAACAAACACCTGTTTGTCACATACACCCAAAGCGTGGGATGAAGGTTTAAGGTTGATATTGCTTAATATCCCTACCTCTGTTCTGTTTTGATCAGTATGGAATAAATTATCTCAATAAACATTATGATGGAGAGAAGGATATAATTTAATTTATTACTTTCTCAGTTTTGAGTACATAATTTTTCACATTTATCCAATAGATTAGAAGAAAAACTATTTATCTGTTTCTCATGAACAGGACTTAACAGTGACAATAGAACAACTCCTGAAAAAAAATGCAGTGAAGATTTCTGGGGAAGCAATGGTGAACTGAAGACGATACCACTGAGAGCAGAGCTGATGACCACTGTGGAATGAAGAACCAGTGAATGGACTGGCTTCTGGGAATTCTTCTCTGGACAAGAGAGATTCAGGATGGCCCACGTGTATTCCATGCAGTAGCTCCCTGTGAAAATACTGCAAGATAGTGATTTAAGGGTCTGGGAGCTGAGAGATGACCATCTTGCCCCAAACCCCATCAGTGGTGCTTTTATGGATACAGGATTCACATGCTTCCTTTTTTAATCACTTCTAGAAATTGCTTGCTAACTGGTTTTTGGATATTAGGAACTTTCAGAAGGGCAAGCTTCCTTGCACTCTGTGAGTTTCTTTCTTAGTGAAAGAAGTTTTATGCAAGTTCACGGACTTAAGAAAAATCTTAGTTTGGAATAAACGGAAAAGGGGTGATCAGAGTGCTGATTTTGGAAAGCTATAAACAAACTGCGGGGCCAAATGAATTTTAAATAATTTTAAATAATTAATTAAAATAATTCTTTGTGTGGAAAAGTGATAGTTTAGAATTCTATTGAAAAAATAAAGATTTTGAAATTGTGTAAGAACTTTCCTGTGAGAAAATGCTATTCTTAGGAAAACAAAAACCTGATAAGATGGGACTTTGAAGGTTGTACACTAGTGGGAACAGTCAGAAATAAAGATTACAAGTAAAGGAAAAGAGACCCACCACTACAGAATAAGCCACAATATAATTTTGAATGAATTTAAGGATATATGGGAACAATTCACTCAGATATTACTCTTAAAGATTGTTTGCTTTCATAAAACTGGGTATAAACAAAGTTATAGAAGAGAAACACATTTTATTGGAGAAGACTGATTTAAATGTGAATTTAAAAATGACAGGTTACAAGAATAATGTATGTAGATAAATAAGATACATTAGATATATAAATGAAATTGGCTGATTTTTTTTAAATTAAAAGGAATATATGAATAAGCCAGAAGAGTGACTGGGATAGCTTTCTTATTGTGGATTTACAAAAGAGATATCTCAAAGCTTTGAAGGGTATTTTGGGAAGAGATAAAGAAAAAAAAAAGAAAAGAAATCAAAAGCTGTTATTTTCACAACAATTAAGTGAATTGTTCTATTAAGTACTAAAATGCTTTGGCAGAAGCAGAAGCCAATGAAATGAATACTTTTCTTTCCCAAATTCCCTACTTGATAAACCTGATCCACTTCCCCCTGCCACCCCCCCCCCAAATTGGCAGAACTTGTAAGTGGATGGATTTATTTACTGTAGATATATTCTAATAAACCAATCTGTGTGCCAAGGACTTTTCTGTGTTTCAGTGATGAAAAAGACCAAGCTTGGCTGGAAGATTGATTTTTTTCATGTCATCTTTCTTAATTATTTTTTTTATTTCCAGGATCACTTTTCTTGAATTTAAAATAAGAATTTTGGTTATGTCCATGCATATATTTACAGTATACAATGTTCTGGTCTGGGAAGATTTTAGAAGAAAATATATCACTTTTCAAACTTTATTATTGCGCTTCCTATCTGCCATTGTCACTGACACAACATTTAATACAACTAAAAAAAAACACTAAAAATTTAGTTAGCTTTGAATTAACTAAAATCGTAGAATCATAGAACTGGAAGAGTTCATAGAATTTTGCTCTGTGGGATTGTTTTCCAGACATTCCTATAATTTAAATCCATTATTCTGCCCTCTGGGAGGATTCAAAATGCGTTTTGTAGCATTGTTTGTAACATTGTTTCAAGTAGTTGGGGACTAGTATCCTATTCCCCTTGATCTTTATTCTCAAAGCTAAACATTCTCTGTTCACTTTCTCTCTGTTGAACTGCTGTTCGTGTTCTTTGCCCTTCTCTGAATCCTTCCATTTATCTGAAACCACAGAAAAAAATTGGTCTCTCTTAGCAACCATGAATTCTAGCAAAAATGACCGACTGATGAACGCTCCAGGCATGCTGAAAAACAGCAAGCATCTACTTGCAGGCAGAGCAAATGAGTGGGAGGTAATTAACTCTGTCCCTATGTATTGCCTTTAATATGCAGAAAACCTACTTGTAGTGGGCAGTTCTGCTAGTCTGATCAACTTTACCATAATTAAATATTGTGAAAGAATATGCTTTAATATAGGACTATAGGAATTTCCTGTAGTTTCAATGATATTTTCTTCATGTGTGCAAATGGCTATGTTTGCACGAGACATTAAGCACAGACTATCCACCATGTTCTATCTATCCCAACATGTTGTTCAGACCCAGTCAGTGTGATTAGGTAATAACAAAATAACAGAGTTGGAAGAGATCTTGGAGGCCTTCTAGTTCAATCCCCTGCTCAAACAGGAGACCCTATACCAGTGGTGGCGAACCTATGGCATGCGTGCCAGAGGTGGCACTCGGAGCCCTCTCTGTGGGCACACGCGCGATTGCCCCAGCCCAACCTTCCCCTGAAACCCTCTCCTTACCAGCAGCCTGCCTGGAGGAGAGGCTCCCCCAGGCGTGGCCCACGCAGAGCAGTGCAGCCAAGCACATGGCATCTGGGCAGCAGGGGCAAGACTCCATCCTCGCACCCCATCATGTGCAGATGATGCTGCGAGGTGTGGGCGGAGGGCATGGCCACCATGGCGTTGCAAGGCTGCCTGGGTGATTTGTGGTGAGTGGTCCTGTGGGTGGGGGGAGCAGGGGGCAGAGCGTGGGTGGGCCAGTTTTTGGGCACTCGGTCTCTAAAAGGTTCGCCATCACTGCCCTATATCATTTCTGTACAGTCTCTTTTTGAAAGCCTCCAGTGTTGGAGCACCCACAATTCTGAAGGCAAGTTGTCCCATTGATTGATTGTTCTTACTGTCAGCAAATTTTTCCTTACTTCTAGGTTGCTTCTCTTCTTGATTAGTTTCTTGTTTTGCCTTCTGATGCTTTGGAAAATAGATTGATCCCTTCTTTTTTATGGCACTGTCTTCTTTTTACACTGTGGTGACCAAACTTGAATGCAGTATTCCAAGTGTGGTCTTACCAAGGCATTGTAAAGCATTAGTATCATTTCTTCTGATCTTGATTCTGTCCCTCCATTAATGCAGCCTAGGATTGCATTGATTTTTTGCCAGCTGCAGCACATTGTTGGCTCATATTTAAGTGATTGTCGACTAAGACTCCAAGATCCCTCTCTCACTGTTGAGCCAAGTTTCCCCTAGTCTGTACCTGTACATTTGGATTTTCTTGCTCAGGTGTTTTCTACGTTTTCTACATTGAATTTATTTTGTTAGATAGGGTCCAGTGCAATGGTGGGATTCAGCTGGTTCGCACCAGTTTGGCAGAACCAGTAGCTAATTTTTTGTTGCCCAGGCCCAGAATGGACCTCCAGAAGCGACATCCACATAGAGAACTATTTGTTCACATATTTAAAACCCACCACTGGTCCAGTGTTCAAGTCTATCTGGTTCAGTACATTGTGAGAATTTACTTAGTGAGTAAATTAGGTTTAGATCAAATCATCCCAATACCGTTTCTATTTTTATACTACTGGATCACAATTCCCACATAACTGCAAACACATTTGAGATAGAAGAATCTAGAATTAGACAGGTTGCAGTCATGCCTTATGGATGAACCGGGACTGATTATCCAAAATTCAGGGGTTAAAGAAAATTAAATTGGCAGCAAAATCCAAAGCAATAGGCCAGAAGCTCGACAATGGCATGGGCGTGTTAAGAAAGATCGAGATTTTTTATCAGATTACATTCTAAACCATAATGAAGTTTTCTTTTCTTTGTTTTGGTTTAAAATGTTGTGATTGTGGTTCATAACCCAGGGTTTATAACTTATTATACAAACCCAGCCATTTAAAAATTGTTCATGGCCCAGTACAATGGGCAAATCAGGTCATGAGATGAACTGAAAGCTATATAAATTTTAAATCTTTTGTGAAGTGTATGAAGGTATTTTGCTAGTGATGTGTTGACAGAGACAGAGATAAGCCTTAAGTAGTAGCTTGTTAATATACAGCTTGGACAAGATTATACAGTGAATTAATATTATCAGATTAGCTTTCCTCCTCAGTATGAATTAAGTATCCTCTGGCTATATAATGAGGAAGCTGAAACTGGTGCTCCAGATCACTGATAAGGTTGATCTAAGTGTTTTTGCAACCTAGGATTGTTGGGTGGTTTTTTTTTTTTTTTTTGAGATATTAATGCTGAACACAATGAACAAATTGTCACTAGTTATATCACTAGTTATCAAAGAGAAAGTTCCATCCTTTGTATGTTTTCAGTGCTATAAAAACATAGAAATTTTATCTTAATAATTCAATATACCTGGCTCAGTTCCACTAATGCCCTGAAATCTTTTCTTCCTCCCCTTTTTTATTTGAAAGCAAACATCAGGAATAAATCTTTTAGTGATATAAAAATACTGATTTCTCTAATCAGAATACAATGCTCTTTTCTATGACTATGCTCACATGTTATTGGATGCTTTAATTCTTCATTGCACTTCCCTATAAATTATAATGATATGAAAAAAGATGATATACTGAATATACAATTGAAACCAGTGGTTTTGATATCCGAAAAGAACATAGAAATATCAAACTAGAGTTTCACAACTCTCTTTTGCTGGATTTACAAAGGAGATCTGTTAAAATTTTGTAGGGTTTGCTTAAAAGAGACAAAGAGAAGATTTTTTTAAAAAATCAAATTTGGGAATATTATTTGAAGGGATTAAAACCCAAGGTTGTTAAAGTATCGGGAAGGAATATAGCATTGGCTTATTTGATGAAGATTAAAATGGATATATAGTTATTTCTGATAGACTTTACTAGATTTTTGCTGACTAGGAACAAATTATGAGGTTTTATGTTTCTGTTTACAGTCAAGAGAAGAGGTATGGGAAAAGCAACCATGTTAAAGAGACGGTAATAAATGATCAAAATATTTTTCATTTGTAAAGATAAAGGGGAAAATTACTTCTTTATATTTTTCTTCTCTTCTTTTTCTTCTATTTTTCTATCTCTTTTTATTTTCTACATTTTCAATTTCTTTTTGTATTTCTGGTAGTTTGCATTAATTTCTATTTTTTTTTTGAACAGTAATATTCAGTAAAATTATCTTTAAAAGGTGAAAGCAGTATCAATTTGCATATTGTTTTTGAGTATTTTTTTAATGCCCTCAATGTACCAAATACATAAGAGATAGAAATTCTATTTTGCAGTAGATCATTCATCTCATTTGAGAAGAGTGGCCCCATTTCACCATCCTTCCAAACTGCTATGTTCAGGTTGAAAACAACACACCCAAATTCAAACCCAACTATTATTTTTGAAAACATTAAGACTGCTGACAATAGCTACATTTCTTTCAAACTATATGAGATCTATTGCATCAAACGGTATAACTAATGCACAGAATGCATGCTGGTGACTGTTCCATTTCCTCTCCCCATCACACACCTGTGTATTTATTTATTTATCTGTTCATTCATTCATTCATTCAATCAATTTCTATAGCCACCCATCTCAATCAATGACTCTGGGTGATGTATAAGTCTAATATAAATTTAATGTATATTTAATGTATATAATTAATGTACATAATATATGTTTTGCCTCCCCTTCTGTCACTCAAAATTCCATAGACATGGAACATACTAAGTTTACATTGGGATCTACCAATTAAGGAATGCACATTGTACCTTATGTGATGTTTTTTGAACTATACATTATAATTATATGACTAGTAAGACTTTCCCCTTATTCTCCTTGTTACCACCCTGCTTGATAGTAGCCACTCCTTTTCCTAGGACAAGGATAAAGTGACATAATACAGATGTTGATCATGGGTGAAGAAGAAGAGGTAGCCTAGGATTCAACCACAGATGATAATGAGGTTTGCTGAAGGCTGCATGAAATTGTTTGTGGGCAACTGCAAATTAATTTATGTCACAGCAGACACCAAAGGAAATACCCAAAAGCTGTGTGCTAAATGCCTTTGAAGCATGATTTCTGTTCACCCCACCAAGGATCCAAGATTCTTCAGCAGAGCCAAATTATATATATTTTAGAAATAAATCAGATTGTGTAAAGAGGCTATTTGGCTGAAGGAATGAAAGAGAACAGCACAGAACTGCTTGTCTGAGTCCAGCATAACCAGCCATCGACACGTAATAAATGCTTTGTGGCTGAAAAAAAAAAGATAGAATAGTAAATGCTTCACACAATGTAAAATGAACAGAGTCTACATGTATTCCCTCCTACTCACAGCAAATGGAAACCACGTCATTGGAGCATGTTATCAAAAGGAACAGAAGACTTTCTAAAGGCCTGACAGACAGGTAAGGGCCTGCCAGAGAGACAGAATGAGATAGCAAAATGATCAGATGACTTACTGTTCTAAGGTTGACTGTCCCAACAGCCGGTGAACTGTTAGCACAACCTTTCCAGCTTTTCATCTGGCCTTTTAATAAGGTGACCAACTTTTTTACAATGAAAAGGAGGACTCAAATAAATTGAAGAAAAAAATATCGTAAATAAAAGAAACATTTTATTCATTGCAACAATAATATAGAATACACTATAATATGATAAATGCATAATAAAAACATGTAACAATAATATTTTATATTATAATTATGCTTAAATGCTGCGCCCCCGGGGGGCAGCCCGCCATTGGCACACTTCACCTGCAGCTGCCCCGCCAGCACCACCGCCCATCCTGCGCAGCCCCGTGTAGAGCAGGCCCCGTGGCTCCCACAGCATGGGGGGCAGCCGGCCACAGCCACCCCTCACACCCCTGCCCGTAGCAGCCCCACCACCCCTGCCTCTTGCACCTGCAGCCATTATTGCCCTAGCAGGGCCAAAGATCAAGAGAAAGTTATCATGGCGTCGCTGCTCCTGTCTCCTCCAGGTATCTTTGGGACTAACTAGGAGATGGTGTAGTTGGATAGCAGGGAGGGGTGCAAAGTTCCTGCCAATTTGCCTTCACTGCAGACAACTTACATGTGCATAGTTTGCCGGCTGGGTGTTTTGGTGCGCTCAGCAGCAATTCCTATTGGCTTTCGAAAGCCAATAGGGGGAGTAGCACAGCTCATGCAAAAGTTGAGAAAAAAAACCATCAAAAAAAGGTGCTGGAATGCCGTTCTGAGCATTCTATGAGGGAAAAAAAAGCCCTGTAGATTAGTCTTGAAAAGGAGGACATGTAGGAGAACACTTTTCGAGGGAGGACAGAACTCACAAAAGGAGGACTGTCCTCCCTAAAGGAGGACGGTTGGTCACCTTACTTTTAAACAGTTGGAGAGTTAAATTAAATTGAGGTAAACAAAAATCCATTTCACTTTAATAATCAACCACTAGTCTTGCCTCACAAGCCAACAATACCTTTCAGTCCTGTTTATGTGTCTGCTGTCCTAAAGCGAGAAGTGTGCAGCCTGAAGGTCCAGAGTGACATGGCCTTCACCTTGATTTATAATACTGTTGGTAATAAGGCCTCTGTTTTCCCCAAGGTTTACTACAAAAAAAGGTTCCTGTTTTTTTCCCCCCTACTGTGTTCTAAGCCAGGGCTTTTCAACCTTTTCACCCATTGTACCACTTTTAGGATATGGCAATATCCAAGTACCACCAGTTGCCTAGCAAGATGTCAAAAACTTGATGACACTCCACAAAAAAAGGAAAAAAGTGATAAAGTACAGGTAGTCCTTGACTTACAGCAGTTCACTTAATGACTGTTCAAAGTTACAATGGCACTGAAAAAAGTGCCTCCCAAGCCACAGCCGAGCAAGACACCTGCCTGCCTGTCTTCCTCCTGTCCGAGGTTTTCATTGTTGTGAGCATTTCTGTTAAGGATTGGCAGCGGAGGTGGGGTGGGAGGTGTTTGATTTTTATTCCCCCTGTCTGCTGGGTGGTTGCAGCAGGTTTTGGTCACTTCACATGACCCTGGGACACTGTGACCATCATAAATATGAATCAGTTACCAAGCATCTGAATGTAAATCACAAGACCTTGGAGATGCTGCAACATTCCAGCTGATCGGCGCTTCTTCTGGGCTCAGCAGAAGCACCAGGATCAGTGCTGCTTTCCAGCTCATTGGTGCTTCTTCAGGGCTCAGCAGAAGCACCAGGATAAGCACTGAGCTCCAGCTGAAGCCTGGCGCTGATCCTGGTGCTGCCACTGAGCCGTGACAGCCCTGAAGAAGCACCGATCATCTGGAAAGCGGTACTGATCCTGGCGCTTCTGCTGAGCCCTGACAGCCCTGTAGCTCCAGCCATCTCTTACTCAGGCTTGTGCAGTCCTGCCATGGTTCAGCTCATTCCCCTCCCCTGCTACAACTTTTCTAGGATGGTCACATACCACTTGCCAGGTGCCAATATACCACAGGTGGTACCCGTACCACTAGTTGAAAAGCCCTGTTCTAAGCTTTCTTTATTGTTGCTCAATCCAAAAGTTTTGTTTTTCAGTCAAACACCTCTCCAGGTGCCTGCACTTCATGCTATAAAAAACCCTATGTGAGGAATTCCATTATGATCACTTTCTTTGGGATTTAACTGAAGGGAGTTAAGGGGTTGCAGATCACTGAAAATGGATAACGGACTGGATAAAGACAATGAGCTGACAGATTCCATCCTTAGCACCTTAATAAAATATACTTGACTTACTGACCATTCAAAGTTACAATGGCACTGAAAAAAGTGACTTATGACCATTTTTCACAGTTACGACCTTTGCAGCATCCCCATGATTATGCAATCAAAATTCAGATGCCTGGCAACTGGTCCATATTTATGACAGTTGCATTGATCACCTTTTCCGAACTTCTGACAAGCAAAGTCAACAGGGAAGACATTCACTTAACCAGGTTACTAACTAATTAACTGCAGTGATTCACTTAACAACTGTGGCAAGAAAGGTCGTAAAATGGAACAAAACTCACTTAGCAAAGATCTCACTTACCAACAGAAATTTTGGGCTCAGTTGTGGCAGTAAGTCGAGAACTACTTGTATATGCCAGAATCTGCACCCCCCCACTCATGAATGTTACATCTACATTTTATTCAGTTTTAGGTAACATTATGGGCTGACATCACCTGCGTTTTAATATGACTCTGGATCCATTTCTGCAGATTGCAGATGCCTATGTTCTGGAAATGGCAAGAAGAGAAAGAACTGATAGAAGGGAAAAACCAGTAATTAAAGGTTGCAAGAGAGGATGAGATCCCACTCCTATTCTGTGCAGGACATTGGAAGATTGTTTACCTAGTTAATAATATAATGGATGGGTGGAAAAGAGAAACTGCTAATGACATACCAAAATTGAAATGCTGATAAAGAATTTTATAGTTCATACTTTAAGAAATGACACCAACAATGTGTTTCAGCTAAACTCCATTATTATTTATTAGGAAGATAACTACAGGCAAATAAGAAGGGATCTCTATGCATATAGCAGTGATTCCCTCACCTCCCAAAAGCTAATGACGCAACACACATATCTGTATATTACACTTGATCTTGTAATTATGTTTAGAGGCATCGCACATTGATTCTCAAGCTATTCTGCACAAAATGAAATGAGACTTCACATTAAAAAAACACTGATGCAATACTCCCCCCCCCCCGTGTACCTGCATGCCCTTAGGTTCAAGAACACTGCAAAATAAATTAATTTAGGATGAAGCAGAAAATGTCCTTTGCATTAATATCGTTAAGTTTTTTACTGGTTCATAAATAAATGAACAGAAAATAACGTGCTGTTCTGAGATGTGGTAATTCAGTTTCTTACATTGTTTTTTTTTTTTTGACATGATATGTCACAATATAAAAACCAGCTGGATTCTTAGTGAGTATCCTTTGCACTGGCCTTTTAAAAGCAGTTTTGTAAGTGGACTGCTCCATATAGAGGCAGTTCTCGGATTATGATGGCATAATCTGGGTCTTGTTCAGCCCCATCATAAACTTTGCTGACTGAGTGGTTGTAATCTGAGGACTACCTGTAATCCTTCCCCTCCCCACTCCCAAAGCCCTACCAGATATAAAGATTAAAAACCAAGCGCCATGACCTTGAAACTAAGCACTATGAGGAAAGGTTAAAAAAATTGAATATGAAACAAGGAAGATATCATAACAGTCTTAAAATATTTGAAGTGCTGTCACATTGAAGAGAAGTAGATTTGCAGTCTATTGTCACAGAGGGAACAGAACAAACATTAAAATTACAAGGAAGAAGCTTCAGGCAAGAGAACTGGAAGAACTTCCTGGCTCTATGAGCTGTCAGCCTGTGGAACAGGCTGCTACATTAGTTCTTCATTGGAGGTTTTCAAGCAGAGTAGTCATCTGAGCAGGAATTTGGATTAAAAGACTTCTAAGACCTTCCCACTCTATGAGTCTATGAGTATTGGCTCTGCTTTGCTGATAAACAGTATTTAGAGGAGAAATGATCCACAGGACAAGATAAGCCTAACATAATATATTTGCTGGCGGGTTAATGTATTTCATTTATACCTCACCTTTACAGTGAAAGAAGAATCACTGATTATTCTTCAAAGCCCAGCCACAATCCAACTAAGGGGCATAAGAATGACCTTGGACAGAATGCAACTAGTAACTAATTTATCAAATGGATTTCAAACTAAGTAGAATCATGACACTGAAACGCTATTGAAATATATTTTGAAGAAACTTCTCAGCTGACAAAAGCACCATTTAAGGGCTGTTCACATAATCATTTTATTGTTGATTGATTATTTGTCATCAATTTGCCTAAAAATCACATAGATAGAATTTCTCCATGTCAATCTATCTCTAACTTGTTTTTTTCAGATCAGTGCACGACTCACACTGTACTGTAACTGAGTCTATCTGCCTTGCTGCTAGTTGTCCTCTTCTCTTCCCTTCCATCTTTCTCAGCATTAGAGCCTCCTTCAGAGAGCTTGGTCTTCACATAATGTGTTCGAAGCAGGATAACTTGCACTTGATCACCTGTGCCTCTAAGAAGAGTTCTGGGTTGATCATTTTATTGTACATCAAAATATTCCAGAAACATGAAAAATAAATAAACAAACATTCCATTGCCCAGATAACCTACTATGAAGTATACAGTCAGAAACTGTGTACTCTTTTCTCTCCCCCATCTTTCTCTGCTGCACATTTGTCCTTAGTAACATAAAACCATTCTTACAGTATTTCAATCATATTTTCTTGGCCACCTCTTCTGCCACCATTCAAGTATCAACTTCCAGAGTTCATGGTGTAAATAATCAGAGGCTGATTAGACTGATTGCCTGCCAGCTCACTCCCACTGAGCTGGGTTCTGAATTACTTTCTTTTACAATGTAAGTATCCAGATATTCACTAATAGATTCCAAGGGGTTTGTGTTCTGTTTACAGTGGACAATGGCTGAGGGAGAAGCAAAGGAAACTATTAGCAATTATTTTCTTGTCTTGTTAAAGAAGGAAAGGTCTTTTGTCACTTTCGGGGCCCACAAACGCCATTGATGTGCAACAGGAAGGATTTGGTTTCTGGGAACTTGATTTAAATTACCTGGACGATGAGCTCTTGTACAAGATGGATTACACTGCATAAAGAATGGGACCATAGCATACCTGGTCAGGAGGGCTTAAGGTGAGAGTCAGAAACCCAAGTTGCACAAAAGAAATGTGAAATGAGAGAGAGGATGGCTATACTTGGGCCTTTTTTATTGATTTGCAATTTTTCAAACTGATTTTGATTTCTACGTATGCTTGCTTAGAACATGAGAAATAGAGTTCAGATGAATTTGGACTTTTGTCCTGGAATAAGCACCATATTCTCCCAACCCGAAAGAAAGAAAGAAAGAAAGAAAGAAAGAAAGAAAGAAAGAAAGAAAGAAAGAAAGAAAGAAAGAAAGAAAGCAGGGATGTGCTTTCCTATTTCATATCATAGTCATTCTCCAATGGAAGAGAATATTTGTAGTTTAGGGTTGAACTATGGGGTCAATAGCAATAGTGCTTTATTGGACTCTCCGAGTGGTTTACATAGCCAGCATATTGGCCCCAACAATCTGTGTCCTCATTTTACCGATCGCGGAAGGATGGAAGGCTGAATCAATCTTGAGCCGGTCAGGATCGAAATCCTGGCTGTGGGCTGAGTTAACCTGCAATACTACATTCTAACCATTGCATCACTATGGCTGCTGGGTCATTGGTACTCTCTGACCTTGTCTGTTTTCTTGCAGACTTTTCATTACCAAACTAGGTAACATCATCAGTGCTAGAAGGAACTGGAGTTTGCTCTCATTTTATATACTTGCCCTGTCAGTGTTGGTGGGAGTGGTCTTGGTGGTTCCTTGATTGGGCTGTTGTTTGCTTCTTGATTGTTAGTCTAATGTTAATCTTGGTGTTAATCTCTGCTCAGATGGGTGTTCATTGCTAGTGAGATTAAGACAACTCAGACAAATTGGCCATCAACAAGCACACAGACATAAACAACATTTACATACCACTCAAAAAAACCAATCAAAAATCCAAAAAGGAAATAAAAAGACTAAACCACCTCCTCATTTGCAATCCATACCCAGTTCAATCCTACCATTCAACTGCAGGAATAGAGGCAAAAAAGCAAGATCCTACAAAAACAGGGCTTTTGTTGGAAGTTTGTAATGCTTGTCCATGTTTACATTCTACCGACTTCTACCAGCCCTACAAGAATAAATAACAGGGACAGGAAGTGGTGGGACATTATATCTCACCAACTCTACTTCTGGCATCAACCCTAACTGAGTCACCACAGTTGGGTGGGGGGGGGAGGAACTAAACAGCCACTTGACTAGAGCAGCTGAGTTACGCTAATCCTGCATTAGCAAGAAGTTCTTTTTGCAGCATAAGAGAGCTTTCCACCTGATTGTGCATGACCCTGGCATTCGTTGAACTTGGTGCAAATGGCTCATGTATTTTTCCTCCTTGTTCCCACATTGCACATTGTTTCAAAGGGACTGTGGTTAGCAATTAGCTCAATGGCTACATTATTCATTGAGTGTTTTGTTTTCCATTTAAAAGAACTCTCTGTCTCCAGGCAAAAGCAAAAGGATTAAGATCATAACTCATAACCACAGGCTGGCATGTCAGCCTATTCTATTATTTCATAGGTGTGTTATATGAATACATCAACATGACGTGGCTAATACTTTTCCTGGAAAGTCTTGTGTGGTAATGGGAATGTTGAATTTAGTGTTCATTGTGTGTGATATATACTCTGAGAAGCTTTTGCTGTGATCTGTCAGCTCTAAGGCCTGCAGCAAACACAACATTTAGACCCTCTATGTTTCTTCCTCCTTCCTTTCCTTTCCTTTCCTTTCCTTTCCTTTCCTTTCCTTTCCTTTCCTTTCCTTTCCTTTCCTTTCCTTTCCTTTCCTTTCAGCTTAGTGGCCAAACTTCACACAATTTGTTCCATTAGGCAAGAAATTTGGGTGTGATCATGAAGTCATTTTTCCCATTAAGTTAAAAAAAATATGAAAAACTGAAAGCCAAGATCTGTAAGATACTGCAAACTTTGGTTTCTTCAGAGGTAAATTCAGCAAAATGTATTTTTAATTAGATTGGTTGATTGAGACTTAGTGTAATCACTTAGGCAGCAAACATTCTGTTATTTTATTTATTGGCTGATTAGTGAATTTCCTGGACTCAGACAAAATTGTCTTTAAGAATCTAATTCTCTCAAGCATGAGGAATGGTTTTAAGACCTGTAACAAAGACAGCATTTATTAGATGAGGATTTCTTTCTTGATAATAACAAGGTGCCATATGACATCCTTAAGTAACAACAAGAAAAACTTGGCTTTGGCGAGCTAGGATCTGCTTCATGTAACATTTGAAGAATACTCTTCAGATGGCAGGAGAGCATGCACAGAAGTATAGAGGAGAAAAACTCTGATGAAAATGTTCATATCATTCCCTGTACTCATGCCCATTGTGCTATTTCCTTGTGGAAAAAGCAAGGCATAGAAAAAGAACAAGTAGTAGTGAGTTAAAATAATGAAAAATAATATTAATAGCAATACATTGGATAAAATCACAAACAGGATTAGAACTGAAATGCCGAATGGCCAAATCTGATGAAACCTACAAATCTCTAGACATTTTACAATGGGATAACATCTAGCATGTACAAGTTGAAAATGTGATTAGGGCTTCTGGTTTGCAATCGCCGTGGTACCGGCGTGCGTGCGAGGAGACTGCTCTCTCCACCGTCCGGTTTTTCTCCATCGGAAGACCCTGCAAAGGGTCAAAAGTCGCCCTAGGGGGGCGACCACTGCTGAGGAGGACCCTCAACTGACCGTGGAAGGGTGGCAGCCCTTCCGTTGGATCCGAGGCAGCTCCTTTGGACCGACAAAGAAAAGACCAACAAAGAAAACGGCTGGAACACCAAGCCATTCCAAAGCCCAAAGCACTACTAAGCATGACGAAAGCAACATGGAGGAGTTGGGTGAGACCTTAACTTACCTTTCCTGCTTCCCAACTATTTCCCTGTAAAAGCCTTTGGAAGTAGCTTTTCCCCCTTCTCAATTCTGCGGCTCCTGCCTACTTTGGGAATATAAAGCTAAGGAAAAAAAAACAACAGCTAGACTAAACAACTAAATATTTGGACTTGTAATTTCTGGATACCTAGGCTACTAAAAAGTTCTTTATTCTTACAGAGACTTATTGTTTTGCTTGTTTGCTAAGCTGAAAAAAAAAAGAATATTTCTTTCTTCCATCTTTGAACAAGATAAAAGCTTAACTTTGCATGTTACCGGGGATATCTTGTGGCAAAATTTGGTGCAGCAAGTGAAATTTTTTTGACTGGGAGACTTGTGAGACTAAAATTTGTCCTTGACATTATCAAAAAAGATAAGAACTTGAAATAGCTGGGTGGTGAAAATAATTCTCTATAGTGGAGGTGGATATTTATTGACTTTTATTAAAAATAGCCTCCACTAAAGGACTATTCATAAATACCACAGAAATGGAGGAACACCACCCACAGCTTAATTTCTAATTTATACTTGAAAAAATCTTAGAGGCTACTGAGCTAATGAATTCCAGACTGAAAGATATACGCGCCACCTTAAAGCTACAAAACATAGCCCTGATTTCAATAGATGAACTTACAACCCAAAAAGCAACAGAAGAAGAAGGAATTAACACTAAAGTGGATTTTAAAGAATGCCAGCTACAATCTACTCAGAACTCTGATACCCAAACTTTGATTTCATCCAAAGAATCTGCAACTTCAACAGCAACAGAAACTGAAGAAAGCAACACTAAGACAGAAGGTGCTGAAGACTTACATACACAATACACTGAGAATTCAGATAACCCAGATGACCAGATAACAACTACAACATTGAATATGACTTTTCATCTAAATCAGCTGAAATCAGAAGAAGAAGACCAGCCTGAACTCACGACAAATATACTAAGCCAAATATGGAGACTCAAACTATCAGGCCAACAATCTGACTATGAAGGGACTAGCTTCCTTGACAAGTTGATGACTGGATGGTCTCCCTTGATTCAAATGACATATGCAGGAATGAAGGGAGATCCACCCGAGGATTTAAAAGCTCTGTTATGGAAGCCTGTTTGGCACAAAAGGAAGGACAGAGACTTAAAAAATGGGGTTTTTTTATGTGACCTTTAATGGAAGAGCCTTAAATCTCACTTAATGGGATAAGGAGATTTTAAAAGACATTAATTGATTTAATATTCAGGATTTATACCTATAAGGGAAATAAATTAATTACTAGAATAATAGTTTTGAATTATAATATAGAAGATGGATTCAGAGGACAAAGGTTTTTTTATTAGTAAGCAGTGATATTAGAATGAGAAGTAGAATATGATTGTGAAATAAACTAAGAATTTATTTGAATAAATAATAAGTGTATTTTAGACATAATTATTCTGTAATGAACTAAGGGAACTGTGGGTTATCCGAAACCTAAACACTATGGACATTAAGCCAACTGGAATACTGTAATTGAAATCAGATAAAAGTTAAAAACAGGATCTGGAGGCGTATAAGTCAAAAGTTGTTGATAAATGTTTCAGATGATTGAGTTATAACTAGCAATGTATTAATTTGAATCTGGTATAATAACTAAGGGAAACAGAGAGGAAATCTTTGATGATGTAAACTGACATATGTATGGAAAAGCTTGTTATTGGATATGTATTACCCAGTCACCATGTTGCTTCCTTAATACCTGAAGCTTTGTAAAAATGGAAAATTAATAAAACCTGTTTAAAAAAAGAAAAAAAGAAAATGTGATTAGTAAAAAATATATTCAGAGAGTGAGAAAATTGCAAAAAATAAACACACCCATCAATACTTGGGCCATACCTTTGATATGATACACTACCAGCATTATTCCCCAAACATAAACTGAACTGGACAGTTTGGACTGAAAAACAAGGAAATTAATAATGTGTATTATAATCCCATAGTGATATTGATAGATTATACCTGCTCCACATAAAAAAAGGCAGAGGTTTATTTCAAGTTAAACAAACTGTTGAGGAAGAACATCATGCATTGGCTGATTATGTAAAAGACAGCCATGAACAAACAGTGCTGCAAGTTAAACATTGGAACTTACTGAGTGTACTGGAAACAAAACTTGCATATCGAAATAAAGTAATGAAAACACAAACAGAATGCTAGCAAAGAAAAATATTAAATGGTTAATTTCTGCAAAAGATCTTTGCAGGGTGAAAGTGGAACTCCTTAAAAAAGAAGCTCATGGGTTGATTTTGGCTGTGCAAGAGCAAATTATTTGAACAAATGCAATCAAAGCCAGACTTTTTTTTAAAAAAAAATGTGCAGATTGTGCAAAGCAGAAGAGACAGTGGATCATATAATCAGGTCATACAAGAAGATCACACAAACCAATTATAATGAACAGTATAAAAGAGTAACTAAAATGATTCAGTGGAACGGCTGTAAAATTTATCGTTTACTAGTAATGAAAAATTGGTGGGAACATAGAGCTGAAAAGGTAGTGGGAAATGAGCAGGTAGTTGCCAGTAGTTATCAGAACATTCGGTGCCATACTAAAAACTCTTGGATAGCACTTATAAAATCTGTGCATTGACACACTTTCCATCTGTTAATTACAAAAGGCCACAATGCTTGGATCCGCACATATGCTATACCAATATATTACAACTTCCTGAGCTCTTGGGGATGCCAACACCAGCTAAAAAACTGGTAGGTGTGATTTTGCACTGTGATAATAGTAACAATAATAATAATGATAATAATAATAATAACAACAAAACAATAATAATTATAGCAGTTTAATGAAAAGGACTAGGGGTGACATGATAGCAGTGTTCCAATATTCAAGGGGCTGCCACAAAGAAGGGATTCAGCTTGTTCTCCAAAGCACCTGAAGGCAGGACAAGAAGCAATGGATGGAAACTAATCAAGGAGAGAAGCAATATAGAACTAAGGAGAAATTTCCTGACAGTTAGAAAAATGAATCAGTGGAACGACTTGCCTTCAGAAGTTGTGGATGCTTAAACACTGGAGATTTTTGAGAAGAGATTGGACAACCTGTAGGAAGACAGCAGAGAAAGAAATATTTTGGGGATTATTAAAAGGCAGAAACCTCTCCCTCTGCTCCAGCCAGAAACTTAGCAGGCCAGGTCTGTAGAAATGCAGATTTGATAATCTGTTCAGAAAGATTGGAGCCAGGAAGCTTAGAGCTGATGGGATTAGAAAGACAAAGATCCCTAGAACCAACAGCCGCTTATCCCAAAAAATCCAACATAGGACATAGCCATCAGCCACAGTCCCAGGGAAGCAGGACATGACCTTTAGGACATAATAGGATTACCCCATCACCATTAGAATACCAGAAGGGCACACTGAACCTCAAGTTAAAGTTCATGCCACAGGAACAGGAACAGCTCCAAACACAAAAGCCCAAGAAGGTACAAAAACCCATCACTCCCAGCACCATGTGGTCAGCTGCTCCAGAGCCACATGCTGTTGTGGTTCTGCTCTTCAATAAACTAGAATCTTCTTTCTAAAGCAGTCTCGATTTTATTTATTCCTGGTTTGGACCGGACCCTGATGAAGATTTTTCTTTCAAAAAGCCATTTGTCTAAAATACTATAGCGTCTCCTACTTGAGCAAGGGGTTGGAGTGGAAGACCTCCAAGGTCCTTTCCAACTCTGTTATTCTGTTACTAAAAGTAATGGAAAACAATGGAAAAGAAAAGGAAATCTAATTAAACCAAGACCAGTAGATCAGTATAGATAAGGAACCTACATAATGTCGAGATCAGGGATTTGTGAAACACTGGTTATGCATAATATAGACAGATGCCTCTATTGAACCCAGGTGCCCTTTCTGTCCTGTCGCCAAAATTAAAAAACCATGGAAGGAGGATCCCAAAGAGCTACATACAAACACCCGTGAAAACTTCATGAACACCAAGAGAATAAAATTATACAAGAGTTAAAAATGTTAAAACTTTTATTTACTAAACCTAGCTTTCGTCAAGAGCTCTTCACATCATCAGGGTGTAAACGGCAGTCGTTGGGAGGGCTTATATGCAGCCTCCAATCATTTGCACTCGGCTCTTGGATCGTGTCGTAGTCTTCTGTCCTCCCAAGGGATCAATCACCACGGAACTATTCCCCTCCCTCTCACAAACCAGCCCAGCTAGCATAACGAGGGTGTCAGTTTCGCTCCCCGGGGGGTAAATCATTCCCCCTGGCATGTGTGATTGTAGTCCGAGCGCTCTATCGTATGCTGTATTTCCTATTCCTCCCCCCACAGTTGTTATCTCCATTCGTATTTCTCCTATTGAACTGATTGGGAGGGCCTCGCTCTCTCTTTCCTGCTGCAATTCAGTTGTCAAAGCACCTCCACTCGCTCCGTTCATCAGGAAGTTGTTCCATAATTGACAGTCAGGTTTCTGGTGGCTGTTTGTCATTTGTGGGGGATTTTTCAAAGTTCTACCGTCTTGGTCCGAAGCCAAGGGAATGGCCATTTGGTCGTGTTGTGTGTGGGGGGATGTCCTATTCTTCCCCACACATGTGATCGATGCCTAGGTCTTCTCCAGCAGTTTAAGCGACGGTTCATGTGCCATGTTTGTAAGGTCCGTTGTGCCGGGCACATGTCTATATGGTGATTAATGGAATTTTCCCCAGAAAACCAGGCCTCCTTTAATAGGCGGCCTCCCTTTGTGGCATCACAGGCCAAGATTTGTGTGTGGTCAAAATCAAAGTTGTGGCCACTTTCAGCCATGTGTGACCAGATCTGCGAGTATTGGTCACACATGGCCGAAAGTGGCCACAACTTTGATTTTGACCACACACAAATCTTGGCCTGTGATGCCACAAAGGGGGGCCGCCTATTAAAGGAGGCCTGGTTTTCTGGGGAAAATTCCATTAATCACCATATAGACATGTGCCCGGCACAACGGACCTTACAAACATGGCACATGAACCGTCGCTTAAACTGCTGGAGAAGACCTAGGCATCGATCACATGTGTGGGAGAAGAATAGGACATCCCCCCACACACAACACGACCAAATGGACATTCCCTTGGCTTCGGACCAAGACGGTAGAACTTTGAAAAATCCCCCACAAATGACAAACAGCCACCAGAAAACTGACTGTCAATTATGGAACAACTTCCCGATGAACGGAGCGAGTGGAGGTGCTTTGACAACTGAATTGCAGCAGGAAAGAGAGAGCGAGGCCCTCCCAATCAGTTCAATAGGAGAAATACGAATGGAGATAACAACTGTGGGGGGAGGAATAGGAAATACAGCATACGATAGAGCGCTCGGACTACAATCACACATGCCGGGGGGAATGATTTACCCCCCGGGGAGCGAAACAGACACCCTCGTTATGCTAGCTGGGCTGGTTTGTGAGAGGGAGGGGAATAGTTCCGTGGTGATTGATCCCTTGGGAGGACAGAAGACTACGAACGGAGCGTGCCTGGGAGATTCTCCGATGAGGGATGAGGACAGAAGCCCCAAATGGAGTGAGCAATGGATTGACCGGTTATGAGCTAGGCAATGCCTTACTGACAGGCACACACTCCCGAACGACTCCTCCCAAGAATATAGGGAGGAGAGTGATGATAGATCTAAGGGAGTGATGGAAAGGAATAGGAGGGAGAGCGGTGCAGGACGGGATGGCACACGGGGGCTACGATCTGAGAGAAAAGGAGGATTGGAATGTGGCTCGGAGGGGATGGTTGGAGCAACTAGAAGGAAGCAGAAAACAGCAACTATTGCCCATGACAGACAGAATCACAAACGGGAAACTAGTGAAACATGCACTAACTGCAAGGAAAGGGGAAACACCCCAGCTAATTTTAGAACTAGCGAGAAAGACACACGTAACAGCACACGTAGAAAGGGTGAGAAACAACTACACCCTAATGCAGGACACACACTTGGATTACAACGCACACAGCTGGGACCTATGACACGATCCAAGAGTCGAGCGCAAATGATTGGAGGCTGCATATAAGCCCTCCCAACGACTGCCGTTTACACCCTGATGATGTGAAGAGCTCTTGACGAAAGCTAGGTTTAGTAAATAAAAGTTTTAACATTTTTAACTTTTGTATAATTTTATTCTCTTGGTGTTCAACTATTTATTGATTTTAATATGAACATACCCAAGAGTCATATTTTATATGTTTTCTGAGGTTTTCGCGGGTGTTTGTATGTAGGTCTTCGGTTGTTCGGGTTTTCTCCCGCGTAAAATTGGAAGTGTCTTGGCGACGTTTCGACGAAGTCCCATTCGTCATCTTCAGGCTGGTGTTTTCAGCTTCGTGCTTCGAGCAGCGAAGCTGAAAACACCAGCATATATATATATATATCGAGAAATAAAATGAACACCAACTATAAAAGTTTAATTAAAAAGCGCCAAGCTTTCGCCGTCCCTGCCGGCATCATCAGGGCTAGAGCGCCAGAAAGTGTGAGAGTTTTTTATAGGCAAGTCAGAATCTGCGCCCGGCTCCTCGATCTCGTCACCGGGCCTAATTGATTCAACTGCGCTTGATTGGTTTGTTTCTTCCTATTCCTCTTAGTTACGTGTGTGTTGTCGTCTCTCCTCCTTTCTTTCAATTCTGGGATGGGTGGGATAACTCCCCTACCGTTCAAATTATCTCTGTTCTTCAACCCATCCTCCCCATCAGGTTTGAGTGGTAATGTACACTTCCCCTTCCTTTCCCAATCATCATCCGCTCGGCTGTTCTTTTTGCAATAGCCTTCTCTTTTAACTTTAGTACTTTCTCCTCCCATCCAACTGTCATCTGGGCAATCCTGTAAGTCGTTCTGAGTTGGCTGCGATATGCTGGTGATCTGGGACAGGTTGATGGATTGTTTGTCTACTGGGGGGGCGGTCCCCTGGCTGTGATTACATTCAGTCGTCTTACTCCTCCTCCCCCTTTCCTGAGCCTCCTGTGTTCCTTTCGCACGCGTTATAATTCGGAGGCTCGGTCTGGGGGAGGTAGTGGAATTACGATCTTCTCGAGTGCCGCCGTGCTTCTCTTTCGCTCTCCTCTCCCTTCTAACGTCGCTCGTGCCCATGTGCGCATCGTGGGGGTCTTCGGAATTTATGGGTGGAAGGTGCAACAGTTCGGTCTCGTAAATGCCAAACTCTCACACTTTCTGGCGCTCTAGCCCTGATGATGCCGGCAGGGACGGCGAAAGCTTGGCGCTTTTTAATTAAACTTTTATAGTTTTACTACCCTGGTGTTCATTTTATTTCTCGATATGAATACTCCCAGGGTTCATATTTTTAGCATTATTAACCAAATATATATATATATATATAAAGCTGGAAGGGACCTTGGAGGTCATCTAGTCCAACCCCCTGTTCAGGCAGGAAACCATATACCATTTCAGACAAATGGCTGTCCAGTCTCTTCTTAAAAACTTCCAGTGTTGGAGCATTCACCACTTCTGGAGGCAGATTGTTCCACTGGTTAATTGTTCTAACTGTCAGGAAGTTTCTCCTTAGTTCTAGGTTGCTTCTCTCCTTAATTAGTTTCCATCAGTTGCTTTTTGTCCTGCTTTCAGGTGCTTTGGAAAATAGCTTGACTCCCTCTTCTTTGTGGCAGCCCCTGAGATATTGGAACACTGCTATCATGTCCCGCCTCGTCCTTCTCTTCATTAAACTAGACATACCCAATTCCAGCAACCGTTCCTTATATGTTTTAGCCTCCAGTCCCCTAATCATCTTTGTTGCTCTTTCTAGAGTCTCAACATCTTTTTTACATCATGGTGACCAAAACTGGATGCAGTATTCCAAGTGTGGCCTTACCGAGGCATTGTAAAGTGGTATTAATACTTCACGTGATCTTGATTCTATCCCTCAGTTAATGCAGCCCAGCACTGAGTTGGCTTTTTTGGCAGCTGCAGCACACTGCTGGCTCATATTTAAGTGATTGTCCACTAGGACTCCAAGATCCCTCTCACAGTTACTACTATTGAGCAAGGTAGTTAAATTTGTCTCTAGTTTGATATAAATAAGCTTAACTTTCCTATATTTTTCCTCTCATAATTTGAACTATGATGGAGTTCATGGGTCCCATCACTGCTCTGCTGAAAACTTGCTCTGCAATTGTTTTTTAACCATTTAAATTCAATCTGATGGGGGAAATCATTTATTTTATCGTAGTGTTTTATTCACAGAAGAAGAAAAGTTAGATGTTGATAATATGGATTCTGTGTTTGGGAAGGAAAATAACAATCCTATTTTGTTCCAGTTTTCCTGGCTCGACTTAAATCCCAGGAGAAGCTGTTGTCTCTCCATCAGCTTTGCAGTCATCTAGTTTGGTTTGAGAAAGCCCCACACATTATCCCATGCACACAGCATGATGGAGAACAACAACAAAAAAGATGCAGAACTCTCTGCACCAACAATAATAATTCAAAAGCAGAGTTGGAAAAGCACATATATTGCAGAAGGAAGGAAAACCTGGGAATCTGACGGCAGGTTTCTGCACAGTATCAAAATATATGACTTCTAGTGCCCTAGGTAGGTACTAGGAATATTTTTGGGGAGTTTACTGCATGTGGACTGTTGTACAATTTCTCTAAAAACCACCAAGTTTTCTAGCTCTAGTAAAACCAAATGAGTCAGAGAGTGCTAATATATTATAGCATCAGCCCAAGAAATGGGTGATTGCTGATAGTCATGTAAATTTGATAAATGGATAAATCTTTATCAGCAAATACTTTTTTTATGTCAAAAGAATGACTAGTCAGAGAAATGAATCATTTGAGCACCTCTCAGTGTTGGTACAAAAGCTAGCTGAAAGCAGTTAACCATATAAATCAAGTTTTGGTTTTATTTTTTCAAAAAGCTTTTGGCTATTGGCTTTTTAATGTTTTTTTTGTTCTTATTGGATTTTTCTTTGTTTTGTAGGTGGAGAACAAATGATTTCATATCATTTAAGTGTTATGGTTCCGGCTAATGAAACACTTCAAAGAACTTCCAGGCCCTAAAAGTCTTTTATTGCTTCAAAATGTCGGCACAGGCATAACAAAGTCTATGCTAAGATCTAAGTTCTCTTCCTCTGACCAGTTAAATTATCAGCATGTTCTCTCCCTAAATTAGCTGTCATATATCACTTTATCCAATTAGTGTGAAAGTCAAAGGTTTCCTTCCTCTCTCTTATGCTCTGCATTAACTCTAAAAATACCAGACAGTTCTGCATATTGTCAAAGCAAGAATATACAGTATTTGCAGCATTTTAATATTTGCTATAAATTAATTAAGACTTTGAAGAGAGACAGTCCAAAGATGATAAACCAAACAAATAAGAAATAAAAGGGCAATTTATCAGTGTGGGAATGTAAGTCTTTACCTTTCTAAATTCTTCAAGACAGACATGTACATATCTTTTGGGGTTCCAGGCCATACTAAACATTTGATGGTAATAAAAAATCCCACCTCTAGGAGAAGAGTCGTACTGAGTGGTGGGGAGAGGGCAGAAAGTCAAAGGAGTTTAATAAAAGACAAACAGTACCCTTATAGTATGTTTTACAAAGGAGAATTCAAGAGCTAGGTCCAGAAAATAAATAATTAAATTAAATAAATTAAAGAAAGATAAATAAATCTAAAGATGGTTTTCTGAAATAAAGGTTTGCCCTTTATAGCAATGGCCCCCAACCTTTTGGGCATCAGGGACTAGTTCCATGGAGGGCAGTTTTTCCGTGGACCTGGGGGGGGGGGAGCGTCCATCTCGCCCATGCATGGATGGGGGTTTGCTCGCTTCTGTGGCCTGGTTCCTGTGGACCAGGGGTTGGGGACCCCTGCTTTATAGCAAAGGATATATGGTCAGTATAATTATGTTAATAAAGTTGATTAGCCTGGAAAGTTCTATTGGGCTTTTTCTATTTTTTTTTACTGTAAAAGGAGGCAGATCATATCAAGTTATAAAAATGTGTGAGAAAAAGAATTAATTGACCCAATCGTATTATTTGTATTTTTAATTCATTTAATTATTTGGTTGTTAAATTTCCTTTTTACATACCTCTAGCAATTCCTATATGTTCGCACCTCAATGTTATTTCGAAGTTACACCCATTAAGAAGTATTTTAAGAAAACAAGCCCCCCCCATCCTTTTATTTATTTATTTATAAAATTTATATTGGCCATCCACTCACTCTCGGTTACTCTGGGTAGCTTATTCACATACATACTCTTTCTTGTCTTATATACATTGTAGGAAGTAAAATCCGTTCTGGTTTCAAGCTGGGAGAAGTCCAAGCAGGAGCCAATGAATTTGGAGGCCAGTTACAGGAAAGGCGGTCTCCATTTATTTAGGAATCAGAAGCAAAGTGACCTAGCAATCAGTTCTGGGACAGCTGACAGCTTGGCTTTGGGAATAGAGTGATTTTTATACCCTTTTGGACCTTTGAGATTGAGATGCCTGGTGGGGTTATCTGATTAGTTTAGATTCTGTATTCTAATTGTCCCTATTTGGTTTCCTGGGTGGTGATCAGGGTCAAGGCTAGCCTTGGGGGAAATGTAAATTCTGTGTGGCTTTGTTTCTTCTGATTTAATCCTTAATCCTGTCAATTCAGCCTGACTCAGTCTTCTAACCGGGGTTACTTGAGGCTGTTCTGGCTGGGAGGCAGGGATTGCTTTAGCTTCTATGGATGGTGTTTTGGGTTTTTTTTCTGCCTTATCTGGGGTTATGGAAATAAAAAGGGGTTTGTGCAGTAGTGGGATTCAGCCGGTAGTTAATTTTTTGTTGACTTTGTTGAACCGGCTGATGCCCTAGCCCTTTTTCGCAAAACTCAGAACAGACTGCCAGAAGTGTATCCACACCACTTCCAAAAGTCCGTTCTGGGCCAGGCAAGTAGCAGCTGAATCCGCATAAGGAATAGTGGGGTGGCAAATGTCTCAGAAGAGACCTTCCCTAGTTTCTTTGGCTGTAAGTGTGAGGAGGGAGAGATATACTTTCAGACTTACAAGTGTCTGTTAATGTAAACTAACAATAAAGTTAGAGTAGTGCTCCTGGTGTGCTTCATGTCTAGACTACCTCATAAGGCTGACAGTGTAGATCAGAGAAGAAACACAGTCAGATGGGCTAATATTACTTTACAGAACCTTGCAAATTTGAGAGCACAAACCTCCCACTTTTACAGCTAGTTGAGGACAGTCCCTTCTGAGTCTTTCCATCTGTTAGGCAGGTGGTAGGTAGCAGAGTGTGTGGGGCATAAAGGACACACCTGGCTCTCTGGACAGTCTTCCTCTAGTTCTGGGCCAAAAAATGTGCAGCTACATCTAAATGCAATTCATAAAGACATTGGTGGCATATTCAATGAGCATATAGCAATTCATGATATTAGTTTCCAATGTACAGTCAACACAGCAGGCTATAAGGCAGAGCTAACAGATAGGGGCTGCCAAAATCTGGATAATCATAGATGACAACAATGAGATAAGAAAGCTGTATTTTGTTGCTGCCATTTTGTGATCTTCCAAGGATTGACAGTTCAGATGTAGTCTTATTTTAGGGAGACACACTTGTATCCTTAACATTCTTCTAAAGAACAAGATGTCTCCCAGCTTTTTAAAAGCATTTTCAAAGATTAAATTAACAATAGGGAAAGTTGCATGCATGGCAGTATCCTTGCATATATTTACTAGTCATTAAAAGACTATTAAGAGTCATTGGCTTAACGCTGTGGGATTATGCTAGGTTATTTTAGTTTAAACAGTTTTGGATTCCCACTAATCCTATATTAATGAGCTGTGATAGGCCCCTAAATTGTAATTTCTTGGTCACCCTCTTCCTCAGCACATTTCAGTAAAATATATTCAGTCAACTATTAGAGCACGCCCATGAAAGGATTATAAAGCAAATAATGAAGCCAAATAATATGAGTCAGTCAGTTATATGTCTCTGTCTATATAAAAAAAATGATTCCAAAGAATGTCCAATTCACTTTTTGTTACAAGGAATCCCAGGCCTCCTGGCATGCCATTTGTATCTCCTTGTATAAACTCAGCTCACCATCAGCAACTCTGGCAGCAAAGACCTACTTCTAGTTTGAAGCTAAATATTGATAAATACAATTTACTTGAAATAACATTCTTCTTCAAAACAGTTTCTCTCTTCCTTTTCTAGTGTGTTTTAGTCTTTGTATTTACATTATAGGTATTTTTTTTAAAAGTCCTAACCCAGATTATGAATTTGACTAATTACTAAGGTGACCAACTTTTTTACATTGAAAAGGAGGACACAAATAAATTGAAGAAAAAAATATTGTAAATAAAAGAAACATTTTATTCATTGCAACAATAATACAGAATACACTATAATATGATAAATGCATAATAAAAACATTTGTAACAATAACATTTTATATTGTAATTATGCTTACATGCCATGCCCCCGCCCGCAGCCACCCCGCTAACACTGCTGCCCCGCTGTGTAGAGCAGGCCCTGAGGCTCCCAAAGCACCAGCTGCGCCGGCTCCGGCCCTGGGGGGGCAGCCCACCATCAACACATCCCGCCTGCAGCTGCCCCGCCAGCACCACTGCCCACCCTGCGCAGCCCCGTGTAGAGCGGGCCCCGTGGCTCCCACAGCACGGGGGGCAGCCGGCAACTACCGCCCCTCACACCCCTGCCTGCAGCAGCCTTACTGCCTCTGCCTCTTGCGCCCGCAGCCATTATTGCCCTAGCAAGGCCGAAGATCAAGAGAAAGTTACTGTGGCATCGCTGCTCCAGTCTTCTCCAGGTATATTCGGGACTAACTAGGAGATGGTATAGTTGGGTAGCAAAGAGGGGTGCAAAGTTCCTGCCAATTCACCTTCGCTGCAGACAACTTACATGTTCAAAGTTTGCCGGCCGGGTGTTTTAGCGTGCTCAGCAGCAATTCCTATTGGCTTTCAAAAGCCAATAGAGGGAGTAGCACAGCTCATGCAAAAGTTGAAAAAAAACTATCAAAAAAAGGTGCTGGAATGTTGTTCTGAGCGTTCTATCAGAAAAAAAAGCCCTGCAGATTAGTCTTCAAATATTGAAAAGGAGGACATGTAGGAGGACACTTTTCGAGAGAGGACAGAACTCATAAAAGGAGGACTGTCCTCCCTAAAGGAGGACGGTTGGTCACCTTATAATTACAGTAGAAAATCCTTGGAGCTGCCATTTGAAACAGTTACATTGCCAATGTAATGAAACTGAATCTGTTTTGATATTAAACTTTTCTCCGTAGCAACTCCACTTTAATAAACACTTACAACTTGATGGTCCAGCAGTGTGGAACAGTTGTAGAAAACATGTTCCATTCAGTTAATACACCTCAATGATGACCTGGACATACAAATGAAATGAAACTGGATAAAATAATATCCAGGAATAAAAGAATATAAAATAGTAAACAAAAGAATCAAACTATGCTCCCTAATATAGTGTTCGTCATGGCTGGCTGGGGAATTCTGGGAGTTGAAGTTCACACATCTTGAAGATGCCAAGGTTGCAAAACCCTGCCCTAGAAGCTTACTCAGACATTTATTCATTATATTTATACTCTCTCTCTCTCTTTCTCTCTCTCTCTCCACATATACACTCAAACTGGCAAACATGATCAGACTTCTCCTTTCTTTATTGGCAGTCAACTTGTAATGTCTATCATGGTTGGCTGCAGAAAATATTGTTGTACTGGAGCTTCTTTGTTGGGGCTACTAGAGCTGAGCTGTAAAATAACCACATGATATCAGCAAATATGAACATGGATATGTATGTGTGTGTGTGTATATATGTGTATGTGTGTATATGTATGTGTGTATGTATGTATGTATGTGTGTATATGTATATGTGTATATATATATGTATATATATGTATGTGTATATATATGTATGTGCATGTATATATGTGTGTGTATATATATGTGTATATGTATGTGTGTATATATATGTATGTGTGTGTGTGTATATATATATATGTGCGTCTGTGTGTATGTGTTTGTGTGTATATAAAACACACACACATGTATATATACATATATACACACATATATGCACATGTACACATATATACATACATACATACATACATACATATAGTCAATAGGGAGGAGAAGAAAAAAATTGGTTGCTGTCTATTTCTTGCTTGGCTATGATGCAAGAGCAGAAGTTTAGACATAGCAGTGGTTACCTTATCTACTGAAATAATATGCTATACTGTAGTTCCACATTTGCTTCCTAATAAATATGAATAAACATTGGAGTAACCTACAATATTTCTAAAATGGAGCACATGGTTTACTGTTACAAATTTTAAGTGTTCTTTCTGCTACTTCATTTATTGGGAGGAAGTTGTTCAGAGTTGTCCATAAATGTTTTCCTTTGTTTTGAAAAGAGTTTATGAAATTAGAAAAAAAACATGCTAGTTTGGCTTCAAGCTCCCTTCCTTTTACTGTACTTCCTTTCCTTCAGCATGGAGGAAAATGACTCATGATGTCTGGGATCAGGATATCATTTCCTAGTTAGCAGAAAGCTCATTTAAAACCTATGGCAACTACCCTGCTATTACACAGTTATTCCCATAATAAACCTGTGAAACAGGAAGGCTCCATAAATTGTTTAAATAACAAATAAATAAATACCTAAAACTTTAAACATTGTGCCCCAGGTCTGTCCTAATAAGGGTTCCCAGGCATGAAGAGAAGCATACATACATTACTTGCAATTTAACTGATTGTTCTAGGAAATGTAAATGTAAATACCCTGTTGTGTCATTACTTTAAAATGTGGAGCCACTCTAGGTCTTAAGAGAAAGTGGCTACAGCTTATATGAAAAACATTGAATTTGGGGTTCAAGTACCAAGAAAGGGGATTGATACAAATCCTAGACCCTTTTTGGGAATGAATTATATCGTAGGAATTAGAATAGCTGAAGGCAATCTGTAAAATGATACTAGCAGTGTTTTACTTCTGATGTAACAGCAATTTATCTGAATTTCCCTTCTGCCTTTCAGTTCTAACTGAAATGATGATATATTGGAGGCACAAAATTAATAACCATGATGATTTAAAGGTCACCAGCTGTCATTTCTCTTTTGGTCTAGTGCTGATATCTGTTATTTATTAAAAAAGAACCCTTTGTTTCCTCTGTATATTTCCTGCCTATCGAAATGGGAGGAGATCAGAGGTTGTGTTCTATTACTTCAGAGATTTTTTTCTCAAGGAAGGAAGGAAGGAAGGAAGGAAGGAAGGAAGGAAGGAAGGAAGGAAGGAAGGAAGGAAGGAAGATTATTCAGTACCTGTTGTTTTTCTTCTGTTTTATGAGGTCCAAACTAAAGCCAGTACGGAGAACTATATGAAAGTTAGCTCCAATTTTTATTTGGATACTTTATTTATTATTAATTTTTCTTCTGCTGGGCAACCAGACTTAGGAACATAGTGCTATGCTTTCACTGGAATCAGATTGCAAAGATTTTCAAACATCCAGACCAAGAAAATTGCTCCCAATGTCTCCAACCAACTTCTAAAAAGAATCCCTGCCAGTTTAACCCAATAATCTGCTTAGAAATACAGGTAATCCTCAGTTTACAACATTCATTTAGAAACCATTCAAAGTTAAAATTGGATTGAAAAAAAGTGATTTATGAATGTTTTTCACACTTATGACTGTAGCAGCTTCCCCATTGGTCATGTGATCAAAATTCAGTTGCTTGGCAACTGACTCATATTTATGACAGTTTCAGTGTCCTGTGGCTATGTGATCAACTTTGGTGACCTTCTGACAAGCAAAGACAATGGGGAAACCAGGTTCACTTAACAATCGTGTTACTAACTTAACAACTGCCTGATTCAGTTAACAACTGTGGCATAAAATGGGGCAAAACTCACTTAACAAATATTTTACTAAGCAACAGAAATGGGCTCAATTGTGGTTGTAAGTTGAGGATTACCTGTACTAAAAGAGCATTTTAATGTTGCATGTTATATCTGATCATTCTATCCATGATAATAAGAACCATACTTGGTGCAATTTGGGTGCATTATTTTTTGTTAATCATGGGATACTTAACAATTTGCAGATTTTCCCTCAATACTCCACTTTAATTGAGGGATAATCAACGCTGAAAGTTTAATATTTTGGTCTTGGATGATAATTGCTTCAATGTATCCTATATATATTGTATTATCTATCCAGCAGTGAAAATTGGCCATATCAGATGATGGATGTTAGGGTTTGAGGAAATTTTCTGAGCATCAGAGCAGTTCCCCTCTTCCTGTGTAGGTACCAGAGTTTAAATATTTTCTTGTGGCTACTCTGTCTTTTCGTCACGCGTAAATCTCGTCTTTCACTGAAGCATATGCCCTAAAACAAAATGGTTTTCTGATTTTTGGCTACCATAAATTAACATGGCCCTCCTCCAATAGAGTCTTCAAGGAGGAACTTGTTTTGTTTTATAGCTTAGTTAGTGGAGCTACCCAATGTTAACTCCATAGCCCTCAGACTGTTAAAATACAGCCATTTTCATTCTGCCCTAACCTTGTTCAAAAGAGCAGATGTTTAAAATGGAAACTTAGAGGAATTAAATCCAGCTCTTTGCACATCCCCCAGTTGAAACCAGGAGCAAGGGCTACAATCATCTGTCTTTTCAAGCCTTTCTGTAGGTCTTAAGTGAAGAATATGTTTTCCTGACACTCGTGAAAGAAAAAGCATTCCAGCATTTCAATCACACTTCCTCTGGTTGATTTATTGTTGCTTTAAAAGCCTTTTGGTTATCTCTGACCAATTTCTCATCAGAATAGATGGAGTGACTTAACGTAGCTTCAGAATACTGAACATTGGTCATGCATTCACTGGAACATTTGTTGTGCTTCACTGGAAAGAATTTAGATCATATTTCAACCTCACCACATTTGTCCGCCTTTAACCTCTGTGCTCTTTGGCTTTAGCCAAGAGTCCAAAAGACTTCTTTATCTTAAAGTAAACTTTATTTTTCTTTCCCTGTTGGAGGAAAACAACAACTCTAATGTTCTTGGCAGTCAGAAATAGTATCTTCTCTGCCTTCTTGCCTCTCTCCATCTCTCCCCATTCGTCAAATATTTTTTTAAAACTTTTATTTTTTCTAATGTTACAATGATATCTTTGAAAAATAACGTGGCGGCTGAGTTACAATGATTCAATTACATATAGATATTATAAATACAAATCTCCAATTATTCAGCCAATATTCCCTCTCTTTTCCCCTTAATATGTACTGTCTCTTTTTCTTATACTTCTTATTCTATCAATCAGATACCAAATAACTTTTTTACATTTATCAATAATTTTTAGTTTATGTATGTCTTAATTGTTTTAACATTTCATCTTTTAGACCATCAATAACCTAATAAATTTTCCCAGTTTTAATTTTTCATTAATATTTAAGTTTAATGTTTAATATTTATCATTTCCAAGTTTTAAATGATCCCAATTCCCTTTGTCACAATTCCCAACAACATCTGGTGTTTAGGACACATATCTTATCTATCTCAATTCTACATCCACAAATTGATAATTCAATATAATATTCTTATTTTTGTATAATTCCCAAATATCTTAAATTCAATAACCAAAATTTCTTCCATTTCAACCTTTAGTTTTCATTCTTGCCACTACATCAAAACATGTTTATTTGCCTTTCATCAATAAATTTTAGCATATATATGTCTTAATCAGTTTTATCTAACCTTTATAGGGAACTCAGTATTCAGATTTAACTATTAACATTTATACTTCTAGATTTTAAATAACAAAATTTTTTCTTTTCTTCAATTCATAACACTATATTACGTTCAAAATACACATCTTATCTACTTGGATATTTTCTATATTCTATTTTAAATCTCGTAAGTGAGTGAAGATCCCATTCTTTTCCAGTCTTATTCTAGCCTTCTTTCTTTGCCAGATCGTCTTCCATGTCCATGCCTCTAAGTCATCAAACAGTTCTCCTTGTATTATTATATGTATTGTGTGATGTTGAAAAGACCATCCAGTTGTCATTTTTTTAGAAGTCTAGCAGGTCTGGCAAGTCTAGCAGGTCGACTCTTTGTTTCCCCCTCTTGACGTAGTTGTTCTGAACTATTTATCTTTTCTTCCATCTGTTCCTCAGCTTGATCCTCAGATTCCTTCTTATTTATGTAGCAGGCTTTTTCCTCCATCCAAACTGTCAGATTTTTTCCTGATTTTTCCATTGTCTGTACTTGTTGGGCAGTTAAATCTTCTGTCATAATATTTAACTGTTTCACTTTTTCTGCAGTATTCTGTATAGTTGATTTTTTAGTTATAATCAAAGTTTGAGTTTGCATATCTGAGCTGCTTTCTGGTTTTCTCTAAAAGCTCTCATTTCATCACCAGCTGTAAGAAGGATTTGATAAGTTGTTTTTAGCGTATCAAGAATTTGTGCCAAATTTTCCTCCATAAGAAAAGTCTGTTCCTGATCTTCTTTCCACAATGATGAATTAAATTAGAAGCTTTTACAGGTTTTTTTAGTAGATAAAGAGCACAGCTAGGTCTCTCACAGCTGGTGTTCAAGGTTGCATGAATCTTATCTTATTTTCTGGACTGTCAGCCAAATCTCTTAAAGAATAACAGACTGCAGTTTCAGGTTTAGCCAGAAGATGTCACCCCACTGTTTAAAAATTTCCTTTGAATCTCAAAGTTATTTTAATCCTTTCAGTTTTTCTTCTATTTTATGAAGAAAAACCCGAATCTTCAATAAAAATAGAAAGTAAAAATATAGATAATAAAGAATCTTTTAATCCACAAATTTTAGGAAATAAAATTCCAATTGGGATCCGATTATTTTTTCAACATTTTAAATTCCCCTGGATAGTCAGTTGCCATTGTTTCTGGAGGGAGGGCTAAAATTCCCCTTCTCTCTCCACAGGGGGAAAGTACATTAGCAGCTTCTGTAGGTAAAAAAAGAATTTAGAATATAAGAGAGGTAGATCTCACCCAGTCTCTTCCACGCTGCTTTAATGTTGCCTGATGGTAAGTGTGACTTCGGCTGTCCACAGCCTAGTGAGCGTCTTTCGTCCGCCGGTTTGGAAGGAATACCAGCTCTAACAGGAGAGCTACTGCTCTCCCAAGATCCAGCGAGAGCTCCTCCTTGCTGGTCACCTCTTCAGGGCGACTCTTCGACCCTTTTAAGGCCCCCCAGTGATACGAAACTGGACGAGGAAGACGGAGCTTGTCTTCCAGCCATCCATGGCGGCCACGTCGGCAAACCGGAAGTCCTACCATTTCTCAAATGTTATTTAGATCAAAATATTAATGGTCCTTTAGTGAACCATGTAAAAATATTCTTTAGAAATAGAAGTAATTTTATTTCAATTCCAACCAATATCTATACAACTTGGGGAAAAATTCTTTGAAGATTTAAATTCATTAATTTTGAAATTCATTTGGCAAGGAAAAAAAGCTAGAATCAAGATGAAAATGTTACAAGAAGCCAAGGAAATTGAGGTTTTGGTTTTCCAGAGTAGGTCTTATATTATCAAGCATCTGTATTAACATGGTAAAAGAATGGATAATTCTTAGAAACAAACGGTTGTTATATTTGGAGGGACATGATTTACAACTGGTTTGGCACGTTTTTTTATGGTATGGGAAAAATAAAATCCATAAGTATTTTCAAAACCACTATATAAGAAATGCATTATCATTAACATGGGAAAAAATAAAATGTAAAATATACTTGAAAATTTCAAGATGGCTTTCAACAATGGAAGCATTTGGACATCCAAATTTAGTTAATTTTGAAAAAATTCAGACATACAGAAATATTCTAAATTCTGAAAGGAACTTAAAATCTAAACAAGAAATGGAAAATCAGGGTATTAATTTATCATGGTGGGCATACTTAAATATGATAAAGATGTTAAACTATATGAATTTTATAACGAACAAACTTGTTTGATAAGGTATTATTAACCTCTGATGAGAAATTAATTAAGAAAATTTACAATTTTCTATTGAATTTGAAAATGGAAAGCAAACAAGTTAAAGAAACAATGATAATATGGGCAAAAAGTTTGGATATAATATAGAATTAGAAATTGGCAAAACTCGTGGGAAAGAAATTATAAATTGACAATATCAACTTCTTATAAAGAAAACTTATATAAAATGTTTTATAGATGGAACTTGCCACCAGCATGATTAGCAAAAATGTTTAAAAATATGTCAGATAGATATTGGAAATATAAACACAAGTCAAGTACTTATTATCATGTTTGGTGGACATGTACCAAAACAAAGAGTTATTAGAAAAAAATACATATGTGGCTAGAAAAGATGTAGGGAAAACATGTAGATTTTAAACCTGAACTTTTTTTATTAGGTATAATGCCAGAAAAGACTGATAAACAAAGCATATATTTGATTTTACATGTAACAACAGTGGCAAGAATTATATTCGCACGATATTAGAAAAATGAAGAAATACTATCAGATGAAGAAATAATTAAAAAAAATACTAGAATATGCAGAGATGGACACACTGACTTTGAGGTTGAAAGAAAAAGAAGAAACAAAATATTATCAAACTTGGGATTTATTTTATCAATGGCTAGAGGAAAGAATAAAGGATTAGGAATTAAATCTGTATTAGTGAATGTAAAACTCAGACAACACCTTTGTTGAACCAGGAAAAAATCAATAAAAATCTTATAAATAAAATAAAATAAAAATATTCTTTAATATTGGTAGGAAAAATATGTAAGCATACATTCAATGCCACATCATCCATTAGCCCAGCTGGCCATGGGTACAGAGCCAGCATTGCTGTGTTATATAGTGTAAGCTATCGTGTAAGCATATTGCTTCCTTTCTCCAAAGTAGAAGAAGTCAAGAGCCTTGTTATGTAACAAAAATATAAAGAAGTATTTACACAATTAGATGTACAACATGCCACCATATTTTCAAAGGAGAATCTCCATGTTCCTTTGGCCATATTCTGCTTGCTTGCAATGTTCCTCTTTTCTGTAACAACTTTTCCTGTTCTAGTTTCCAGCATAAGAGATGTTATATTCTTAAATTCATTAGTTGATATATAAAAAAGCTTCCTCTGCAAACGTTTAAGAATGCTTAATGGAATATACAGTTCTTATACAGTAGTGGAATTGCCTATGTTAATTATAGCAATGGAGTAGCATAAACATCTTTACCAATATTGATTATCTCAGCAGGCAGTTGAGATATGGGAATGACAGGGTTATGATTTAGATGAAAGCTGAAAAGGGACAATAACTTTAAACTTTTGCTTTTTTTAAAAAAACATTTTATTTAGTCTAGCTTTCTCTTTTTTTTTCAAAGTTCAAATTATGACTAGTGAGCTCAAAAGCTCAAAGGGGCTCAGCGAAGCTTCTTTCTGGATTTCTGAGGTGGCCTAAGGAAGACTTTGAAAACAAAGCAATCCAATGGTGGTGAGTGCCCAGGGATTCTCTAACTTAGCGGGTTTGCTCAGGGGATGACCTGGCCAAAATCTGCTTGAAAAATGCAAGCGCTTGATGCATTTGAATATTTGGAAAGGATTTGTCAATTATGATAGGCAAGGAGGTAATTTGGTAAGGTGACCAACTTTTTTGCAATGAAAAGGAGGACAAAAATAAATTGAAGAAAAAATATCGTAAATAAAAGAACCATTTTATTCATTGCAACAATAATACAGACAACTTGCATGTGCAAAGTTTGCCAGCAGGGTGTTTTGGCGCGCTCAGCAGCAATTCCTATTGGTTTTCGAAAGCCAATAGTGGGAGTAGCACAGCTCATGCAAAAGTTGGGAAAAAAAATAAAAAAAAAGGTGCCAGAACGCCATTCTGAGTGTTCTATGCGGAAAAAAAAGCCCTGCAGATTAGTCTTCAAATATGAAAAGGAGGACATGTAGGAGGGCACTTTTCGAGGGAGGACAGAACTCACAAAAGGAGGACTGTCCTCCCTAAAGGAGGACGGTTGGTCACCTTAAATTTGGACATTTCCAAGAAGCCCACTCACAGCAATAAAAGCAAAGGCCTTTATACCTCCAGGAGCAGGGCATCTCTCCAAGTCTTCATTCCTCTCTTGAAAAGGCCTTTAAAAGGGAGGCTTTGATGAGCCATTCGCTTCTCCTTCCCTGGGATACTTTTAGTCCAGCTTGTCAGCACTGACAGGCTAGTGTGAAGTTAGGAAGACCATGCATGAAAGGGGAGAGATCCTCCTGGAGCACTTATCTTGGAGACAAAGATCCCCGTGCTGTTGAATAAAAGGCTCCTGACTCAGTGGATCTGGGTAAGTGGCTGGTGATTGAGGTACCATCACAATGCCTTTGCCCTTAAACACTCAGGTCTGACCAGATCCTGCTGATCCCTAACAAAGTTGAATTTCCACCAAAAGCAAAATAGAGGCAGTGTGTGTAAAGTCGGGCTCCTCTGAAAGCTACCAATTTGCATATATAAAAGAAGCAATGGCCTTTTTAGTGCTGCTAAATGTATGGATTCAAAGATTCGATAGAAATGTCCATTTTAAGACCAGATCTTGTGCCTATAATGATTATAGATGAGAATACTTGGCACAGTATAGCTCATTTCTTCTGGGGCAGCCAAAGACACCCCCACATCTCCCCATCCCTTTCATTCTCAACTATAAAGATGTTTTATTTTGCCACATGTTTATTCTATGTATTAGGCTTGTGCAAGAGTCATGCCACCTACTGGACAATACCCAAAGCATCCCTTGAATAAACAAGAGGCTACTGTGTGGAACATTCATTTGGCCGAATTCTCAGTATCCTCCTGTACATAAGAAATGCCATTTATCTTCATATCATTTATATTTGAAAATGGAAAACTATGAACTGTAGGAGCAAAGGTCTAGCTCTGGCTTTTACTGGTTCTGCTGATTTTAGATTTTCTTGGAAATTAAAAAAAAAGGATAAAAAAAGTTACTCCATCCATTCACTGAAACTTTAAATAGAGTCCAACATTGGCCAAAAAAAAGCCAACACATTGCATTAACAGAGGGATAGAATCAAGATCAGGTAAAGTGTTAATACCACTTTACAATGCCTTGATAAGGCCACACTTGAAATACTGCATCCAGTTTTGGTCACCATGATGTAAAAAAGATGTTGAGACTCTAGAACAGGGGTGTCAAACTGCCGGCCCGCAGGCCGGACACGTCACACAGAAGCCGCGCCCACCCCATTACCGGCAATGCAAAACTGTCGCGATACGTTGCATGACGTCGCGAGTTTGACATGTCTGCTCTAGAAAGAGTACAGAGAAGAGCAACAAAGATGATCAGGGGATTGGAGGCTAAAACATATAAGGAACAGTTGCTGGAATTGGGTATGTCTAGTTTAATGAAGAGAAGGACGAGGGGGGGCATGATAGCAGTGTTCCAATATCTCAGGGGCTGCCACTAAGAAAAGGGAGTCAAGCTATTCTCCAAAGCACCTAAAAGCAAAACAAGAAGCAATGGATGGAAACTAACGAAAGATTGAAACAACCTAGAAGTAAGTCTTTAAGAAAAGACTGGACAGCCATTTGTCTGAAATGGTATAGAGTTTCCTGCCTGAGTAGTGGGTTGGACTAGATGACCTCCAAGCTCCCTTCCAAATACTACTGCTGCTGCTGCTGCTGCTACTACTACTACTACTACTACTACTACTTATTGATCATCGCACAGTCAGCCAGATGTTCAGACTGGATTTGGCATTTTGTCTACCTATCGAGTCCTTACCCAGGACCTGGGATAGGCAGATGTGGATGTTTGATGGTATTACAGGTATCGTCGCAGGATGGAAGCAGTTCCTAATAAGGCCGCCTTTTGCAATTGACTAATAGCGAATTTGTCAATGCCAATGGTGTTCAAGTGGTGCTCCAGTTGTTTTGGGATTGCACCCAAGGAGCCTATGACTATTGGTACTACCCTTGCTTGCTTTTGCCACAGTCTTTCTATTTCTATTTGTAGGTCTTTGTATTTTGTTATCTTCTCCAGTTCTTTCTCTTCTATTCTGCTGTCTCCAGGCACTGCCACATCCACTATCCAGACTTTTTTGTCTTTCTTATTGACAATTGTTAAGTCTGGGGTGTTACGCTGCAGGTGCTTGTCTGTTTGAATTCTGAAGTCCCAGAGCTGTTTAATTTTATCATTTTCTATGACTTTCTCTATTTTATGATCCCACCAGTTTTTGCTTACAGGCAAATGATATTTTTTGCAGATTTTCCAATACACCATTGTTGCTACTTTGTCATGCCGCTGCTTGTAGTCAGTCTGTTCAATCTTCTTGCAACAGCTTATCAGGTGGTCCACTGTTTCTTCAGCTTCTTTGCATAGGCGACACTTACTGTCTGTTGCTGTCTCCTCAATTTTGACTTTATACGCATTTGTCCTTAAGGCTTGATCTTGTGCAGCCAGAATTAGTCCCTCGGTCTCTTTCTTCAATTTTCCTGCTCTTAGCCATTGCCAGGTCTTGTTATTATCATTATTATTATTATTATTATTATTATTATTATTTCCTGCATTATTACAAGAATATACCTTCAATGGAATCAGACTTAGCATTACCTATCATTAGGTTTTCACTACCAGTCCCCAGGTTTTATTGGATTGGACTATAGCCCTCACATCATCCGCAGGTAGCATGGGCAATGTCAAAAATTATGATCTGCAAATCAAAGGGACAAGATTAAGGATTTCTGGCAATAATCTTCCAGGGCTGCAGACAGGAGACCTATTCTAGAGATGGAAGCCAAGGGTTCCAGCTGAGAAGTTTTATACTCAGATCATACATTCTGTTCCTGAGTCACAATCTTATCACAGCATTCCCCAGTATGCAAGGCTGAATGAGAAAATTCTCAATGTTCCAGGCACTAATAACCATCATGCTTTACTGCAAAGTTTTATTGTACATACTCAATAACTATAATAAATAATTTGTCAGTAAATACCACTGCTGTATATAGCAAGCTTTAGATTTCTTATGAATTTTGAAATTAAAATGCATAAATAGCAAAAATTCCCAGCTCTTCACATCGCTCTCTCTCCCTCCCTCCCTCCCTCCCTCCCTCCCTCCCTCCCTCCCCCCTCCTCCCCCCCTCTCTCTCTCATATAAATCAAGACAAGGTAAATACTGGTGAAAAGCTAAAAATAAAATCCTGGGATGTTTTATTTTCTGTAAAATGCTGTTCTGCTATTTTCTCTTAACAGAAGTAATTCTGCCAGATTTATGCCTTAGGAAGACATTTATTATAACATGCCAGGATATTTAGAAATGTTCTGATTCATTAATTTTAAAACAGGTGCTTCTTGCATTCTTCTTAGAGTTATTTTAAAATAATATTCTTACACTGATCTTTTGTCATTAGTCTTTATCTAATAATGTGCATTAACAAACAGAAAAAAGTCTATAAACAACTGACTTCTTTTTTCTTATTTATTATTAGCAAATTACAGCCATTAAACTGAACATATAAAAAGAGTCTATTCTTCTCAATAGGAAGTTTATCTGCCTATGATATACAATTTTAAGTCTTAGGCAAGATCACAGCAGACTTTTAACATGGTGGTGGCAATTTTATGGAGTTTCTAGGTGATGTCACTACAGTATAGAAAACAACCCATGTTTTGTCTCTTGTTAATCTTTTACTTAAATTGAATAAACCAAAGAAAAGTCTGAAACACCATTTGCTAATCCTGCAAATGTGCAAGAACATTTGAAGAACAGTTTGAGTGGCAGACGCTCCTGAGATGTTCCTTCATGCCGCAGCCCTCTCCACGTTGACGTCTACAGCTTAGTAAGACACACTGTTTGCGGTGCATTTATTTTGATGATGTGCCAGATACTGACCTCAGTTTAAAATCAGACTCGAAAAGCATTCTGTCTGCAAGACTGATTAATTGTGCAGAAGCTCTCTAATATTGCCAATGAGGTAAGGAACAAGCCGTCAGAAAATAAACATTCCAGCATGAGTTGTCTATGATTGGGCTGAAAAACAGTGGGCTTCCCAATGGCAAAAATATAGGTGAAATGTGTGAGCATCACAAAATACTGTAAGACTACATTAACAGAATCTTGCAAAATTCTGTTAAAGTAGCCTTACAATAAAGCAGAATCAGTTCATCTGATCTACCTGGTCAGACTGACAGTATGAGAAGTGCCTCCTGATTTAGGAATGGGGTTACTGCCACGATTTATAAAATAACCCTGCTGACCATAAGTCCACACAGGTTCTTTGAGGGGGAACCACAAATCTAGGAGCATTCCCAGATTGTGTGCCGACTTTGCCTGGGGAAATTTTGCTTTACTGAATATAATGGAAAATCTCCAAAAATGTGAGGCTCTAAAACCCACAGCCAGTCAGTCTGGTTAGCATTGTGCCAAAGCTTGTTTGTCTTCACCCAGACCCACGTCATCTTTAGGCACTTCATGAACTTCATAAACTTCAGTAGTATCACTTGGATAATCCAGCGCAGAAATATATAACTGAATATCATCATGGATTCAAACCCATGCTGATGGGTGATTTCAGCCATTGCTTAATATGGATGTTAAATTGGAGCATGGAGAGTCAAGGCCAACAAAATAGAGGTCTAGGGTTGGCCCTCTCATATTTGACCAACAGAAGTCTTTAAGAATTGAACTTCATTCAAAGTAATCTTTAATAACGTCCTGTTTGGATTATTGCTATGCATTATATATGGGCCTGCTGTCCAGGTTCTGACTGATTAAGCACTGGCGAGATGATCCAATCTCTTAATGCAAAACTTTATTGAGTACATCATTTTGGCATGAATGAAAGCAAAACCAGCTCTGGTTATTTCCCCACGCAATCTACTATAGTTAAAATATAGAATCCTCCCTTCCGCTATTAGTGCAGATCACATTGCCCAATCAAGTATCAAAATATTGTTATGAGAAAATGTCTCTGTGGGTTAGCAACCACCTGTTGAAACGTCCTTGATTCCCACGGCTTGACTTCTTGTCCAAAGCCTGCATTCCATTTCCCCCTCTCCTCCCCTTAGTGCATTTGCAAGCTAAGAAGCAGTAATGGTAGCAATATCATGTGTGCACTTCTAGCTTGACACCTCCCTTGGAACAAAGAAGAGGGCGCCAAACTATTCACCAAAGCACCAGAGGCAAAATAAGAAATGATGGGTGGAAACTGAACAAAGAGAGAAGCAACCTGGAATTAAGGAGAAACTTCCTAACAGTGAGGACAATTAACTAGTGGAACAGCTTGCCTTCAGAAATCGTGGGCACTCCATCACTGGAGTTTTTTAAGAAAAGACTAGACATTTACCTGTCTGAGATGGTATAGGTTCTCCTGCTTGAGCAGGGGGCTGGACTAGAAGACCCCCAAGGTCCCTTCCAGCTCTATTCTATTTTAAGTTGTAAAGTTAAAGATTGGAGCTGACCTCCCAATCATCCTTATTCCTGCCTACATTGGAAGTGAGTGAATTGGTGCTCTTCCTACTGTTGACAAAGAGGAACAAGTAAAAAGAAGTCAGTGCCCTGCCTAAGCTCCTGAAATCCTGGAATATTTATTAAAAAATAGTCTCAACTCTACTCAATTGAAAAACACTGGCACATCTCCTTTCCACAGTCAACACTTTCAATATGGTTTGTGCCCTCTTGTGAGGTCACTTGTAATAGGGTGCAGCTGTCCAGCTACCCGGTTACTTCTTTATTAATTATCCTGCTGAGACAGGAAAGTCTCAGTTTTGCCACCATGCCTTTTCCAGTGCTAAACTGAAATGAAGGGCAATTTATTCCAAGCAAAATGTTTATTTTTCAGGCTACAGGAGCAGCAACTCATTGCAAGAGCATTTCATTGCTGCCACTCTTTTCACCCCACTGAAATAATCTGAAAGTTCCTCCTCCCTTCCCCTTTTCACATAAAAGAGAAAACAACAAGATAAAAACACAAAACAACTAGCATTGCATGCATGTTCAGCCATCCGCTGCTGAAAAGGACTTTTGTTCATGTAATCCTTGCTAATGCTCCCCTGAAGGTCCTCTTGTGGCAAGAATAGCTGCCAATCAATTGTGCAAAATCCCTGAAGACCTTTATTGGGATTTATATTTTATTTTGATTTTTCCCTTTGGGTTATGCTACTGCTGAGCTGGAAATAAATCTTCTCACATGCCAGATCATGGGATCACAGAAGTCCGGAGTTGTTTTGATACAGAGTACTGCAGTTATTTGTTAAATGTATCTGCTGCTGATCTCACTACATACTCTCATAAATAGCAGTATAAAACAGTTAGAAGAGTAAAACATTAAACATTGAGGATTAAAAGTAAAAGCATTAAAATCAATAATAGGGTAAAAAAGGACCAATACATAAATGGGGTGGAGGTGGGAATCTTCTCCTAATCTACTATCGGTAGCCACCTCCAGAGTGGAGCATCCAAATTGGGGCTCCAAGCCAGTTGGCAGAGACAGTTTTCCAGGCCCTTTCAGAATGCCAAGAGAGTAGAATGGATTTCATCTCAGGGGGAAGGGGTGGTGGTGGTAGTGTAAGATGTTCCAAAGGGCTGGACTACAACAGAAAAGGCTCTTCTTCTGGACTCTCCAGCCACAATTCTTTGGCTGATGGGATCCACAGCAGGCCCCTTCTGCCAGAGGGAGTAAGGCGGACCAATCCCATTGGTGTGAGATGGTTCTTCAGGTGGACCCATGCCATAAAGAGCTTTAAAGGTCTTAACCAACACCTATACCAGACATGTCAAACACAAGGCCTGGGGGCCAGATGCGGCCCACGAAGTGGTTTCATGTGGTCCACGAAGCCATCCTGGAAACAGTGAGGGAACGGCCCCTGCTGCCTTGGCCCTGGCCCAGGCTGGCTGGGAGCCAATGTACAATTTTGTGGTGGGCATCTATGCTGAAACACATTCATTCTTAGCTCCACAAGGCCGTCTAGAAACAGCGAGGAACCAGCCCCTGCCACATCGGCCCCGCCCCCTGGGTGCATTCCTTTGTGAGGAATGAAGAAATGGACCATGACTTGGCACTTGCCCCAGTCCCACCCCCTTCTGCCAGAGACCCTCAGATCTATCCCACTCCTGCCCAGGCCCCCACAGGCACCCTTGAAGCGAACAATGTAGAGCTGGCCATGCCTACCCAGTAGGCCATCCACACCCAGCCAGTAGGCTGCAGCCACCCTGGCCACACCCACCCGCCCCCCCCGAGGGCAACCGCAATGCTGATGCGGCCCTCAATGAAATTGAGTTTGACACCCCTGACCTATATAAAAAATATAAAAATGCTTTCTAGCAAGCAATATTACTGCTTGTTTTTTTTTCTTCCAGTTTATAGCAGTTTGGTTGTTTATGCTTGTTTGCATCCTTCAGATACAATATCCATACAATTCTTACTATTTATGAAACAAATGAATACAATCCCAGTCTCTTGAATGTGGAACTCACAATGATTTTTCTGTTGTCACCATTTATGAAACCAATGCTCTGTTTACTGAAGGAAAAAGTGAGAGTGAAATATTCCTGCTTTCTCTTTCTCTCTGATTCTTACAACTTTCTCCGTTAAGGAAGGGTGAAAATATTCATTTGCCACTGCAAGCGCCAACAAAAAATATCCCTGTCTCATTTATCTATGTGGTTGCCATATATAACAAAGTTTACAGGGTTGGCCTATGTTGCTATGACTCCATCCAAACAATGTGAAACATGTTTACTTATTTCATACTGATATTAATTAAGGAAGACATTCACTTAACCACAAGCAAAAGAAATGTGCTTTCCAAATAACGAAACTCTTTGCCTTTATTAGAAGCAGGGACTAACAAGTCAAATGAAGAAATGGAGCTGGTGTTTTCCACATGGGCTGGGTATGAATATTAGGAATTGAAGCTCAACATATCTGAAGGCCATCACTTGAGGAAGGCTAGTAGAAGTAGTGTATACCTTTTTTTAATGAAAATTATCAGCACTTTTGATCAGTGACGTCATCAAAGTAAACAAACCCACGTGCTGATTACGTCAACAGGGCACAGCCCTAAAAGGAAGTGACGTGCTCAGCCCCCACCCTCCGGATGTGACGTTTTGGCCTAATCCCATCAAGATTGGCAGTCAGTCCTCTGGGTACATGATTAGGTTAACCCTAGACTAATTCTATGGACATTCAAAACCAAAAAGAGCTAAGTAAAGTGAATAATTAGCAGAGGCCTGTGTTTTTGGGGAACAAGCCCTACTTTGGGGAGCTGTTAACCCTAGACTATTTCTATGGACATTCAAAACCAAAAAGAGCTAAGTGAATAATTAGCAGAGGCCTGTATTTTTGGGAAACAAGCCCTACTTTGGGGAGCTGTGAAATAAAAAATAAAAAAGGCTTTTTATTTCTAATCATTCTAGCCTAACGATGCTTTTAATTTTTGTGGAGTTTTAAAAATCAGTGCCTCAAAAGCTGGGGAAAAAGAAGCCCCTGAAAGGCAGCCAGAGCCTGCATTTAACCCCTTTTTTCTAAAAGATATTTTTTTCTAAAAGGTATTTATGTCTAGGTGGTTTTAAAAGCATTTCCTCGAATGCAGGGGGAAAAACAAACAAACACAGCCCCTTTTAAAACCCACAGCTGGTTTTTACCTTTGTAAAAAATCTAAACACACATATTTTGCCATTTGTACCCCGAATAAAATTTATTCTGCCCGCCTTCCCACTATAGCAAAAGACAAGGAATATTAACAGGAATTAAAATGCTCACAAGAGGCAAGCAGCCAACCAGGCTCACAAGAGGCAAGCAGCAAGCAGCCATGCCTGTCTGTCTGCTAGTAAAAAAAAAGAAGGGGTAGGCCTTGTTTGGGATGTGCCCGGGCATGTCATGCTCCCCGTGATCTGGGCATGCGCAATGCTCAAGGGCGTGTCATTGCAAGGGGCAGGGGAGTTTGCTCCCCGTGATCTGGGCATGCGCAATGCTCAAGGGCGTGTCATTGCAAGGGGCAGGGGGAGTTTGCACGGGCAGGGACATGCCCGGGCATGTCATGCTCCCCGTGATCTGGGCATGCGCAATGCTCAAGGGCGTGTCATTGCAAGGGGCAGGGGAGTTTGTGTGGGCAGGCCTGAACAGCTAGCGATTTAACCCCAGCAGTCTTTTGAAGATGGCAGCCTCTGATGGAGATTTGTTTGATGTAAATTTGACCCCCAAACCACCCAAGCGTGGGCGCAGAATAAGAAAAGGACCTGAGTTATACAGTTTCATTGAAGAGAACAAACTTATAAAACCTTGTTATTGCAGATTCTGCAAAACATCAAATGGTAAGTAAATATGTTTTTATTTATGATAATGTAAATGGTGCTGGAGCGGATACACCGCTAACAGGATGTGCTTTATATTTTGCAGACACTGAATTAGTAATACCTAGACAGCAAACACTTCAAGACACCCCGCTTTTAGATTCCTGTGGTAATCGCCATGGTCAGAAAGCTTCTGCAGATTTCTCTGATCTAGACTGTAACAGGGATTATGAGCTATCCCAGAGACCACGCTATCTACCTTGTGAGTTAAAGAGCTGCAATTTGTGTAAAGACTGGTTTGCTTGTGACTGCGGACGTGATTTGTGGGGCTCAGACGGGTCAGAGTATTATAAAATAGTATTATCTTCTGATTCTGATAGTGGTGATGAGGGATATTTTTCTGATGGCGGAGCCGTGCACCCTCTGAATTCTGTATAACCAATAAAAGACTGTGTTAATGTCAACACTTGAACATTTGTCAGTGGTCTTTCAGTATAACGATGCATGAAAAGCTTTTAAGTCGTATTTATTATACTCCGGGGTGTGTAGGGAGTTATGGAGGTGTGAATGCCCTTTTTCAGGAAGCTAGAAAACATGATAAAAACCTGACCATGAAGCAAGTCAAGACGTGGCTGTCAGGGGAAGACGCTTATACGCTTCATAAGCCTGCAAGAATTAATTTTCCTAGAAATAAAACAGTAGTGTCTGGCTTAGATCATCAATGGCAGGCTGACCTCATAGATGTCTCCAAATTTTCTAAAGAGAATCATGGAAAAAAGTACATCTTAGCAGTTATCGATGTGTTATCTAAATATGCCTGGGCCTCCCCTTTATCTGATAAAACAGGGAGGGAAGTTACATCCGCTTTCCAGAATATCTTTCAAACAGGACGTGCACCCCGAAAATTACAGACAGATGCAGGTAAAGAGTTCTTGAATATTCCACTGAAGAAACTTTTAGCACGTTACGGCATTCATCATTTTGTCACTCATAGCGAAACTAAAGCAGCCGTTATAGAGAGGTTTAATAGAACCCTAAAAAACAAACTCTGGAGATATTTCACAGCTAGAAATACCCACCGGTATGTGGACATTTTAGCAGATACTATTCAGGGGTACAATAGCTCTTACCATCGTAGCATCGGTACTGCTCCTAACACCGTAAATTTGTCTAACGAAAGGGGTGTGTGGATGAGGCTTTATGGGGCAACTTTAAAAAGAAAAAGAAAGGAAAAATGTCTTAAGATGGGGGATCATGTCAGGGTATCCAGACTGAAGGGTAAGTTTGAAAAGGGCTATCAGCAAACCTATACGGATGAGATATTCATCGTCAAAGAACTGCAGACAAGGGGGGAAAGAGCGGTGTATAGATTAAATGATTACACTGGTGACCCTGTAAAGGGGGCTTTTTACTTTGAGGAGCTCCAAAAGGTTCCTGCTGACCAACAGCGCATATACAGAATAGAGAAAATTATCCAAAAAAGAGGGCGGGGGAGACACAGAGAATTTCTAGTCAAATGGACTGGATGGCCAGAGAAGTTCAACAGTTGGGTTAAGGAGACTGAAGTACAACATCTTTGATATGGCAGAGTTTTACATCACCCTTCCCAGCAATGCGTCAGCAGCAATTTTCCCCCAAAACAGAAATTCTAATTTTACTATACAATTAGCAAGATCATTGGATCTTCCAGGGTCATGGGAAGTAGGGCTAGCAGAGATACAGTATCCGCATAGTTGGCACACATTAACTTCTCCTGGATATTTTGAAATTGCTAATGAGAGAAAGAGATGGCATTTTTCTTTGAGAAGCGGATACTATACTAGCATCCGACAACTGTTAGAAAATATGAACAAGCTTATATCAAGTGCCAAGGACGGCCCTAAGACAACCCTACAGTATGATGCAGTGGGTCGAAAAATTAACCTTAAAGGTGATGAACCGCATACCATTCTAGTTAGCGGAGAACTTGGACATCTGTTAAGTACATTCCCTGGATTCAACACCTTATATGTTTACACAGACATTGTAGAGCTCCAGATAGTGGGTGACTACTATGTGCCATTACTGCGCTGTGTGCCTGTGCAAGGGCAAGACAATGATTTCATCACAATAACCTATGACCGTCCACATTATGTACCAGTCAGCAAACATCACATCGATACCGTTACTATAGAAATCAAAACCGACCAGGACAAAAACGTGCGTTTTTATAACGGGAAGGTGATTGTCAAGCTTCATTTTAGGCCTCGGAAAAGTGAAGGATGGTTGTAATCAAGGAGCACGGGAACCCTCAAGACTACGTGGCTTACTACAGGGCACAAGCCGGTGGAGGCCTTCCAGGCTTCCGAGGAGCCCCCATTATGTACGGGACAGGGTTAGGGGGTCTGTTCCGTGGGCTTTTTCGAAAAGCAATGCCTTTTTTGAGGCGTGGGTTAGAAATCATTAAGCCGCATGTGAAATCTGCTGCCAAAAACATTGTCAGAGATGTTGCGGGGAATCTTGTATCCCAAGTTGTTGATAGGGGGCAGGCTGGATCAGGGTTGTTCATAGCCAGGAAGAATTATGCATCGGGCCCGCCTATTCCGCTTAAAAAGAGAAGACTTGTGAAAAAGGCCCGTCATACCAAGAGGAGACGTGCGCAGAAGAGGAAGCTCTGTGACAAGGAAGACATATTCTAATACAATATGTCATTTATTCATTCTGCTTCAGAGGAATGTGTTAAATCAGAACTGGATCTTTTTCAACTGGCGCCTACACAGACCAGTATTGAAAACAGTACCTATGTCGAGATCCCTCCTTTATCAGCGCTAACACCCAACGCACCCCTGGAATTTTTTATCACGGGGCATGGTGAGCATTACACGGATTTAAACAACACTCTGCTGTATGTGAGTTGCAAGATTGTAAAGGCGGATGGGACGGATATTGATGATGGGGCAAGGGTGGGCCTGACCAACTACCCTATAGCATCACTATTTAACCAGCTGGATGTTACTTTGGGAGATCGGCTCATTACACAGAGCCATCATTGCTATTCTTATCGGGCCATGATTGAACTGATTCTGAACTTTGGTAGTGATGCACTGGGTACCCAATTTACAGCTGGGGTTTTTTACAAAGATGACTCAGAACTCATGGAGAGTACTCTACTGACAGCTGCTGGGAACTCCGGTTTCAAAGCGAGAGCAAGACACACGGCCGGTAGTCGTAAATGGGATTTGCTAGGGCCTCTGCATAGCGATCTGTTTTTTCAAGACAGACTGCTGATTAATGGCGTTGATGTGAAAGTCAAACTCACAAGAAGCAGAAATGAATTTTGTGTGATGAAGGACGGCAATGAGAATTATAAAGTGCAACTCCTGGCAGCTTCTCTCTTTGTAAAACGTGTAAAAATAGCCCCGGGAGTGCGCCTTGGGCATGCAGAAGCTTTGCTCACCTCCAATGCCAAATACCCCATTGATCGAGTGGGGATGAAGGTTTACAGCATTCCTGCAGGGAGCCTTGTGTGTAATCAGGAAAATCTATTTCTGGGGCAGCTACCTAAACAATTAGTGATTGGGTTTGTGGACAATGCATCTTTTAGTGGGGATTATGAAAGAAACCCGTTCAATTTTCAACACTGCAATGTCAATTTTTGCGCCCTGTATTGTGATGGCGAGCAGATCCCTGCAAAGCCTCTCCAGCCTGATTATGAACACGGTCTTTTTGTGAGAGAGTACATGCAGATGGTGCAAGCCACGGGCAAAGGCATGAAAGACAGGCCACTGATAATCAGCCGGGAAGAGTTTAACTGAGGGTATACTTTGTATTGTTTTGACTTGAGTCCTGATCAGGGGTGTTCTGAGCACTATTCTTTGATCAAGAATGGTAACCTCAGAGCCGAAATTAGATTTGCACAACCCCTCCCCAACACCGTCAACATGATTCTCTATGCAATTTTTGAAAACCTTATTGAAATAAGTCACACAAGGAATGTGCTTTTTGATTATATGTGAGTATGGACACACTGCAGCTCCTCCAATTGTTCTCTGGAAATACTGCCTTTCTAGGGGTCTACCCTTGTGATCTGCTACCCCAGAGACATATCTCCAAAAGACCTTTTGGATTAATTGTAAATACTCACCCTCACACTCTGCCTGGTGAACACTGGCTGGCCCTCTACTTCCCATCTCCTGGATATGGGGAATTTTTTGATTCTTATGGAAGACCGCCGGATAGCCCTGACTTTCCTGGCTCTATAGTGATGTTTTTAGAGCAGCAAGCTGAGAAAGTACACATTTCACCAACGTCAACTGCAACACCCCAGCGCTGTGACCTGCGGGCAACACTGTGCGTTTTTTCTACTGAACCGGACTAAAGGAGTGGACTATGAAAATATTTTAAAGATGTACTCCAAAGCCGATATTAAAAATGATCAAATGGTAAAGCTGTTTGTAAAAACTATAAAGGTGGGAAGGGGGCTTGGAACCTGTAACCGTCACCAATGCATGCAGACATGCATGCCTTATTGTAAAATAAAGAAGAAGACTTAAACGTTTTTACTTGTTTCACTGTGTTTTTATTCATTTTACAAATTGAGCCAGTCACCAAACTTGAACCTACTTCTAGGATTTAATGTCCAAGGGCTAGAGGGGGTACCGGTAATCAGAGGCTTCTGAGTTCCAAAAGGGGGTGTCATAACAGAGACGGGGTTAGTAGCAGCTTCATCCTTAACAACCAGAGAATCTTTCAACTTTTCTATTTGCTCTTTAACAGTTGTAGATCCCAACACAGAGGTTGGAACATTCACCTCGGCCATAGCATTCATAAAGTCATCCCAGCCTTTAGGTTTCCGCTTCTCAGTAGGAGCTCGGTGTTGTGAGGCTCCTTTTACCAAGTCTAAAATATTAGTACCAGGAATAGGGACCCCTTTGTATAAAAAGGTACCACGATCATCCCAGGTTGAGACGTCCTGATGCTGCTTCATTTTGTTCAGTAAAAGTTCTGCATTTTTCCTGTAACGGGTGCTCACACCCCTTAGGATCTCATCCATCGCTGTGTCCTGCGGAGATGGCTGTGGCGACTGTTCTGGTAAAGTTGGAAGTGGTCGAGGCTCTTCCGGTGGATAAATGAGATTCAGTCTGTCCTTTTCAGATTCATTTTGCCTGGTCAGTCTTAGATACCTCTGCAGTGTAGAATTGTAGAGCTTAATCTTGTCATCCTCAGACAAATCAGCTCTCTGAAGAATGGTACGCATCTCATCATCCAACCGGTTAGTGGCTATAGCCCCCATAGTAGGGGGCCTACCCTGTAGTTGCTCCATCTGATGACGCGACACCAGGTACATTTTTTCAGCATGATCCATGGTTTATCCAGCTAACAGGCTAGTCAATAGCGGAATAGCTATCCCTAGTAAGGGCCCGATAAAACCGCCCGACTGAAGTATGATCTTCTTCTTCTTTTTGAGTGAGACCTTTCTATCACTCAACTTTTTAATGACCCCTTTCTTTCTCTTTAGAGACCGGAATTGTGAAGGTTTCAGAGGAAGGTTTCCTTTTAGGGTGTTCAGAGCTATTTCTGCTATTGCCCCCACCAGGTCATTGTTAGCATTGCATAAGATGGCTTTTCTCTGTCTTGGTCCAGCCTTTACTAAGATTTTTAAAAGCCCCCAATTTCTACGTACCCTCTCTGACATCTTAAATGAACTAGCGCTAGGGTAACTGAGCTACTGCTTTTTACACTTCTTTTTCATTGTGTAAACAGTAGGCCAATCAGGCGGGAAGAGGCCTGTTCTCAACCTGTAGGATTCTGGAGTGGTGGCTGCCAAATCTACCAAAAGGTACCCATGTGGTTTGCGAGTGGCATCTTGGAATACTTCTAAAAAATACTTTGTGTTAGTGGGATACATTTGCCTGGCCAGTGTGACAATTTGCATCTGATCACGGGGGCTGCTGAACAAAACCAAATATTTGGAATTCAGAGCTATTGTTCTCATTTTCTTACCTTGAAAGAACAGGTTTTGTAGTATGAGAATAATGCTCAGGTTTCTGTGATGGACGTACTGTGTAAAAGCCTTCTCTATTTGATCGCTGTCACCGGCCGATGCCATGAGATCATCTATCACAGCTAGAGTGATTTGTTTTGGCGGAAACAAATCATCATCTTCAAAAGAAGACGGAAGCCCCTCCATAAACTTAATATAAGGAATTTTATTAAGCAGTTCTTTGTACAGAGGTTGCCAACAACTATAAAACCATACAATATTTTGAGGCATTTGAGACAACACAACATCACCATGTTCTAACATTTGTTTGATAAAAAAAGATTTGCCAGAATTGGACGGGCCGCTTATAATACAGGAGAAAGGGTGTACAAATTGTGCAATGTTTTCCGCCATCCTTAATAACCGTAAGGCAGCGTACAGTAATCCTCACTCTTTAATAACCTTTTATTATACACTACTTTTAGAGTTTTTCGGAGGACCCGCGTTTCTAGGGTCCAATTTTTCTTAACCCTAACAATCCCCAACTGCTCTACCCGATCTCCTTTTTTCTCTCTGCACCAGACACACAATAATCATCTACCAAATCTTTCAAGCTGTCAAAATTAACCTTGTTGCTATTACCACAGTTTAGCGTGATCCCCTTCACTTTTAGCACCGTTTCCCCGTTGGACAAAGCATAAGCATACGTTTTGGGACCAGCTGCAACAAACTCTGTTATCGTAGTGTTTGGTGGAATCTCACTTGTCAGCTGTCCTAAATAATCACCCAAAGGAGGTGTCCACGCCCCCTCTCTACTTACAAAAATGACTGAATCGGTGTCATGGTACAGGCACCTATCGCCCAGCCCATCCAGTAGTCTGTATAATTCCAGCCGGGCATAAGCAGTAGTAAAGCTGGCGATAAATACATTAGTGCATGTCGATTTGGTGGGGTGGTTCTTGGCTGTTTTCCATGTCACAACAGCTGTCTCTGTATCCACAAACTCACATGAGGAAACATCATAATAGGGCACAAAAAGGTATTTGAATAAATCCTCAGGGTTTGTCACCACGGATGTGGTCAGGTGATTGGTGCTCTGACCAAACTTGCCCCACAGCGAATTTAAAAACAGCTTGGCAATCTGTCTTTTAGCAGGATTTACTTCAATGTGGTCACGTCGTAAGCGGACACCTTCCATCTTTTCATAATCCTGAATATATTGCTCTTCATCCTGTTCTGTTTTGCACCAGTCAGGGTAACCACTGGCCTCCTGTTTCTGTCTGAGATGCGTGTTCATATAACCTGAAAATAGCTCATTTGATGTTCTTTCAAAATGCCAGATCTCATAGATTTCAACAATTCTGTAACCTTTTTCTAAAGCTACATTCAATTCAATGGTACACCATGTCCCAGTCAGAGCTCTTTCCTCATCACTGTGTTTACAGGGGGTGGTTTGCAGTTTTTCTGTGCAGGTTGCACACAAACTAAACATTAATTTGCCCCCTGATTTGTGGGGTAGGATTGGGAAATAGAGATTCCTTGGTGGGTACACTTTGACTTTGGCCAACCCAAAATATTGCTTTATGTCCCCAAAGTTTTGGTAGATGATTTGCGGATGGCCAATTGGGTACTCCTTGGTCTTATTCACAAACGGGTACAAACTGGTGAAATCATAGTATAAGATTTGTTCACCGGGTTTTGGTTTGTAGTACAGGCATGTAGCATTTGTTCTACCACCAAAAAAAGCATCTCGAGGATTCAAAGGAGTTGGGAGCTTATTCTCAACTAGAAACTGCTTCAAAGAGGTGTCATCCTCCACCATGGCCCTCCATTCATGTTCCCAGATGCAGCGCACAGCATACCCCTGGCCCCTGAGGTACTCTTCTTTAATCTTAGTACGATTGTGCAGGCCTCCATATGTTGAATCAAGTAATTTGTTGAAGTCTTTTTCAGAGTAGCAGACAGGGCACCCATGAAAAAAACACCCGCGAAATTCAAAAGCTGTGGGAGTTCCATTTATGACAGCAAAACCATCCAAAAAATATTTGCCTACTTGCTTTTCACCCCCCTTCAGAGCATGCTGGATATTGAGATTCTCAGTGTGCTCTATATGCAACAACCATTGAATCGCTGGAGCTGAATACCTTTTCTGTGTCTTGTGATAATTGTCCAAAGGAGCTAATGCAATGGTATAGCTCTTCAAATACATGAACCGGTACTGGGCCATACAGACAGATGCCAGTGTGATATGTTGGAAGGGGTCAATGCCTCGAATCGCTATCTCCTCAACAATATCCCCCCCGACCCCTCTGAAACACTCTCGTTCAGTCATTTCCATCACCTGTTCCCTAAATCGAATACAGGCCTCTCTTAATATATCTACATCTTGTCTGCAATAGTAAGCCAGAGCCTTCTTTAGTTTAAACACAGTACCTGTATTAGCAGAGTGCCATTTCATGAATTCTTCTCTCTCCCCGGGCATCATGGTTTCAGGGCTGTAATACTTGATTTCAGGGAGTGGCCCCACATAGTCTTGATTGGCCATTGTATTGAACAAGTGGGGGAAATATCCTTTGCTGCCTTGAAACCCCATAGCTTTGGGTAATTTGCTTAATTTAAGGGGCAAAAATGAGAGGCTATCAATAAACCGGATCTTATAATCTGGCAGGGTGATACACAAAAGTTTCCCCCCTTGATTTATAAGCTGAACCCTAACCTTTTCACGGATCAATTGCTTCAGTACTAGGTACCCGTCATAACCTTTGGAGTTGTGAGCGATAAAAGTACATCCTTTAAACTTATGATTTATAAAATTCTTTACAAACTGCTCCAGGCATCTAACACCATAACAATCCCACCTCACAACATCTTTATCATCCTCATCCTTCAACATATCCCTGGCGCAGGCATAATTAGGTATATGGATGCCTGTCTCTTGACAGCATTCAAAATCATAAATAATATATCTTTTGCCAATTTGCGGCCAGTCCAACGAATTTAGAAAGCATAAATGCCCTTCCAAACTTTCAACCTTCTCAGAGCACTGTCCACACTTGGTTTCCTTGCACTTTTTGTGGGGGCTAAAGACGTAAGCCCCACACGTTTCACAATATTCTTTATTCTTACAGTCTACTTTTCCCTCCATAGCAAGCTGTGTGTGTCTTTCAAGACACACCTTAGACCGGCAAAACTCTTTGCACCTACAGCAGCGCGCCTTCTCCCCCACCACCTGCTGGCATTCTTGGGTGAGGCAGGCTCTGCAGATATATTGACAGCCATGACTAAATTTGTGGTGGTAGGGTGTGTGGCAGAATTTACAGAAATAGCGTTCACCCAGGAAGCCCTTGATATTTTTGATGCCATAATAATGCTTGTCGTGTAACAATATCAACACTATTTTTTCTTGCTGGGGGCTACCTGTGACAAAAAACCGCCAACCGTCCTGCATATAAAACAAGATCTTTATAGTGACCCTTAAAGCTTCTTCAAAGAGGTGTATCTGAGAAAAGTCAATTCTGTTTTCTGTGGAAACACCCAGTCTATTGTGAAGTTCCCTGGCCCTGGTAATAATTTCTTGATTTCTAACATCCCCGCCAATCAGCCAGAGCAAACAGCTAGCAAAACATAGAAATTCACCTCCCACATTGAAATCTACTAGGTGCTGTCTTTTTTTCTCCAGCACTCTGGTGAGCAGCACAGTGCTTAACTTCCTAAGACCTCCCCCCTCCTTGTTCTTCACGACAGTAACCACTAATTGCAAATTACCCCCCCACAGTATCTCGGCCTTACTTTGCAGCAGATTTTCAATACCGGTCAGAAAATCCTCAGCATTTAAATCATTGATATTCCTCCTGAGAGAAAAGAGAGGATGATTTAACCCCTCTGCATCCAGCCGGAGTTGAACAAAATCATTTGGACCTATGTCCCTAGCAACATTATTCAAAAGAGGCTGTATCACATTATGAACAGCCTCTATAGCATCTACAAAAGACCGGATTTGGTCAAGATTAATAAATCTATAGCGTTGATAATATTCCACAGCCCTGAAATTCCTGATAGGCTTCTCCCATTCCTGTACCATATCCAAATAAACATTGTTCATATTCTGAGAGTTTGCAGAGTTAGGGGCTTGTAGCTGTGGTGTAGAATGACATATCTCCCCTTCTGGTTGAGATGCTGGCATGGAATCACATTTATGACTGTCTGCTGGGGATGCGGGAAGTCCACCTCCATGCATTTTTGCTTTTTTGCAGGCCGGCTCTGGTTAAACAAACAAACAAAAGGCTATCACCAACATTCCTAATAATGTAATAACGCTCCCCTCCCTTTAGTTTCTAAAAAAATAATACTAATGATTTTGTAGTTGGATAAAATGCTAGATATTATACCTCCTAACAGCATTCGTGTTGTGTAGCTTGTGCATGGCTGGGCCTCTTGGGGCTCCTGGGGTAATGTAAGGTCTACATATGGCTGGTCATCCACCCATTCTGAAGGAAAAAAAAAAGCCCCCAATGTTCAGAATTGTTGCAGAAATGTTTACCAGAATCTAAAATGTTATGAAAATATGAAAGACAAATACCTTCATACGCCCTCAAACATTCTGAGTCTGTCAATTGGTTCTCTACAGTAATAGCAACATCAGTGAATAACTGGTCATCCTCCCATTCTGAAGGAAAAGAGAAATCCTATGGTCAGATTTGTTGCAGAAATGTTTACCAGAATCTAAATGTGTGAAAGTATGAAAGACAAATACCTTCATAAGCCCTCAAGCATTCTGAGTCTGTCAATTCATTCTAGTGAAATAAAACAATCAATCAGTCAAACAAGCAAGCAGACAAGAATATTCTAAAACTCCATTTTGCATCTAAGTGTTTCAAAAATTAGCCATAAAACTACTTACAATAGTGGCTTCCATTCTGAAAAGGGTCTTCTTAGCAGATCAAATGGCTCCGGAGGTACAGATATGCCAGAAACCAGCAAATGTGACTAGACCAGTATGGACCCTGCTTTTGTATATGCTGGTGATGTCACAACTTAATCACATCAGAGGAGGTGTGTTTTTCACAACTTTTGCAAATCTGACCAGCCCCGCCTCATCAGGGAAACCGAATTGAATAATACCCCTTGAGTTTTGATTAAATTGTGTTTAACATCTGCCAAAGTTAAACAGGGGTCAGCAAAAGAAAAACATAATACATATTTCATGTGATTTGTAAAGCCCATTTTATTATAAATTTCATAGCATTAAGAGATTCTTGTAATTAATTTCTGTTACATTTTGGCATATGAGCCTCTTCAGAGACAATGGCAATTCAGATTCAATCTTTGACATTAATGACAGTGGTTTACGGCTCTTTTCGATACGCTGTATGAATGTCTTGACCTCATCAAGGGAACCCTGGGTGAAATATAAGTTATTCATTTTGTCAGAAATACTGATGATGATCCAGAGAACATGAGGCATAGAAAGTCTAAAGCATAAGCTTTTAATATGTTCTGTTTCACTGGTACCATCCACGTGGTCTTCATCTGATTGTAGACAACCCATTAAGCAGTGGTGTAATATTTTAATAATACACGCTTTCAGAATCTGAGGCATGCTGGCATTTTGAGACTCCGCCGTTTCTAAAGCAGGAAATAAGGTAGATTTAGGCTTGCTGTTTCAACCAATCAAAATACTGTTTTCTTAATTTTTATATATATATATTTACTTACCATTTGATGTTTTGCAGAATCTGCAATAACAAGGTTTTATAAGTTTGTTCTCTTCAATGAAACTGTATAACTCAGGTCCTTTTCTTATTCTGCGCCCACGCTTGGGTGGTTTGGGGGTCAAATTTACATCAAACAAATCTCCATCAGAGGCTGCCATCTTCAAAAGACTGCTGGGGTTAAATCGCTAGCTGTTCAGGCCTGCCCACACAAACTCCCCTGCCCCTTGCAATGACACGCCCTTGAGCATTGCGCATGCCCAGATCACGGGGAGCATGACATGCCCGGGCATGTCCCTGCCCGTGCAAACTCCCCCCTGCCCCTTGCAATGACACGCCCTTGAGCATTGCGCATGCCCAGATCACGGGGAGCAAACTCCCCTGCCCCTTGCAATGACACGCCCTTGAGCATTGCGCATGCCCAGATCACGGGGAGCATGACATGCCCGGGCACATCCCAAACAAGGCCTACCCCTTCTTTTTTTTTACTAGCAGACAGACAGGCATGGCTGCTTGCTGCTTGCCTCTTGTGAGCCTGGTTGGCTGCTTGCCTCTTGTGAGCATTTTAATTCCTGTTAATATTCCTTGTCTTTTGCTATAGTGGGGAGGCGGGCAGAATAAATTTTATTCAGGGTACAAATGGCAAAATATGTGTGTTTAGATTTTTTACAAAGGTAAAAACCAGCTGTGGGTTTTAAAAGGGGCTGTGTTTGTTTGTTTTTCCCCCTGCATTCGAGGAAATGCTTTTAAAACCACCTAGACATAAATACCTTTTAGAAAAAAATATCTTTTAGAAAAAAGGGGTTAAATGCAGGCTCTGGCTGCCTTTCAGGGGCTTCTTTTTCCCCAGCTTTTGAGGCACTGATTTTTAAAACTCCACAAAAATTAAAAGCATCGTTAGGCTAGAATGATTAGAAATAAAAAGCCTTTTTTTATTTTTTATTTCACAGCTCCCCAAAGTAGGGCTTGTTTCCCAAAAACACAGGCCTCTGCTAATTATTCACTTAGCTCTTTTGGGTTTTGAATGTCCATAGAAATAGTCTAGGGTTAACAGCTCCCCAAAGTAGGGCTTGTTCCCCAAAAACACAGGCCTCTGCTAATTATTCACTTTACTTAGCTCTTTTTGGTTTTGAATGTCCATAGAATTAGTCTAGGGTTAACCTAATCATGTACCCAGAGGATTGACTGCCAATCTTGATGGGATTAGGCCAAAACGTCACATCCGGAGGGTGGGGGCTGAGCACGTCACTTCCTTTTAGGGCTGTGCCCTGTTGACGTAATCAGCACGTGGGTTTGTTTACTTTGATGACGTCACTGATCAAAAGTGCTGATAATTTTCATTAAAAAAAGGTATACACTACTTCTACTAAGGCTAACTCAATCCAGAAAAGCAATCCTCATTTGAAAATTCAGAATGCCTTTCTTTAAATGTTTGTATTTTAAAACATTTTAAAATATACTCTGTGAAGTCAGTGGAGTAATGGCATGATACAAGGTAGCACAACCCCTGTGGTTTTTTTATAGTAGGAATGATGACATTATTTGTTTCCTTGTCCTAAAAGTGAATGGGATGCTCGTGGACCTTTCCTGTTGCGTTAATTTTCAAATAAGGCAGCATAGAGGCATCCAAGGAACAGACCCAAGGGGAGGCTGGATTTTTTTTTTTTTTTGATAGCATACCTATGTCAGTATAAAATAAATAGTAACTCAATAGCATATCTTTGTAAGATTGTTTGCACTTTTAGTTTAGTTTCTCGTACGTCAATGTACTTAACATGTCGAACTTCTGCAGATTAAGTACTACAGTTCAATGGAATTTAAGACTGAGTCTCCTTTGAGTTGAATTTGACCTGATTCAAAAAGGACAGGAGCTTTGTTAATTTCTTATGAGTTGCCATTACCATTTTCTGGATCCCCCCCCCCGATATTCCAAGTCTTAACCAAAAGCTCTGATGTTTTCAATCAAATTACTGACCACGTCTGAATTTGCCTAGCATTTTGAGACCAGCCAGAAATGGCTAAGTCACTGGGTGAGTCTATTTATTCCAATGTAAATCTTGATTTTCTTACTAACAGGCCCCAGTATGCGTGAGCTGGAACAAGTATTTCTAACACCATTTTCTTGAGCACAGATTCTCCTCAGGGCTGCGTCCTAAGTCTGCTGCTGTTCACCCTGTTGACCCATGACTGTTGTGCTAGGTTTGCCACCAACCATATTGTGAAGTATGCAGATGATACAATGGTAGTGGGCCTTATTCAAGATGACAATGAGGGTGTTTACCACAAGGAAGTTGAGGGTTTGGTGAACTGGTGTAAGAAAAACATTGGTAAACATTGTTGATTTCAGAAAAGGCAGGTACGAACACATTCCTCTATGTACTAATGATTCACCTGTGGAGATGGTTTCCAGCATCAAATTTCTGGGTGTACAGTTAACAAGTAGGCTGGCTTGGTAACTCAACAGCGAGAAACTGGTAAAGCAAGCACAGCAGTGCTTGCATTTTCTGCATTGCATGATAAAAGCAAATCTTCTTTCCCCTGTCCTTGCCACTTTCTACCGAGGGACTATGGAGAGTACCCTGTTATACAGCATTATAGTCTGATTTGGAAGCATCACTGATTCAGACAGGAAAGCAATGCAGAGTGTGGTGAGGATGGCTGAAAAGATCATTGCCAGTTCCCTCCCTTCCATTCAGGATACAGCATATAAGTGTTGCTTGAGCAGGGTCTGCAAGATTGTCTAGGATACTACACATCTTCTTCATGACCTTTTTTCCTTGTTACCTTCTGGGAGGAGGCTTTGTGGTATCCGAAGCAGAACATCCAGGTTCAGTCACACTTTTGTTCCATACAGTATTAATCTTGTGAACCCTCAAGCTTCCTCTTTCCGCTATTTATTCAAGATGGACAGTGATTAATATTTATATGTTATTTATATGTAAAGGTGTAGGTTTATACATATCTTGTACATAGCATGTTTAAATGTGTGTTATGTATGTGTACACTTTTGAGAATAAGCAACAAAATTTCATTTTTAATGTGTGCCAATGCGCCCATAGTAAAAGATGACAATAAAGGTTATTGTCTAAATATATTCATTGATGTGGTTTTTCCACAAAGTTGTTTCATTGAATATAAATAATGCTAAATGTTAAAAAGTTAATGAAAGTGTTTGACCATTGCTGGGAATGCTCAAACTAAAAAAAAAAGTCATTCATTCTTGTTGGTTAGTGTGCTGCCCGACGTCCTATCATTTTCATGGGATCATAATGATGGTTTGCATATTCTCTGTGTTTCCCTGGGGAAAAAAGTTTATAGAAAGCAGTACTAGCTATATATAAACACACTGAATTGGTTGCTTAGGTATTTCGTTTAAGGGCATTTTGCTGTTTTCAGACTTACATGGAATTGTAATGTTTTTAAAACAATTCATTGCTAGGCAGATTCTCTGCATTTTTTTACTTTTGCAATTCAGAAGATGAAATTTTGCATGGACAAAGCAGCACCATGGAGTATGTCTTGGCAGGATGTTTCAACTGGTCAAGAACAAAGTGAAATACAATTCTGTTAATGTTCTAGGTTTGTTTTAGAGATAACTAAGTAAATATCAAAGCTGATAGGGGTTGTATTGTTATTTGTCATAGGCATACAGAGAAACTGCACCAGCTAATCCTATTTTTTCCCAAACGATTCTCCATGCCTAATTTTTACAGATATTTATCTAACTTTATTACTTTAACTACATTTTTGCTGGGAACTGAAGAAGCTACATGCTCAGTGTCTGAGAATAGCTCAGATCCAATTGAAATCACCCCCTTTTCAATTCAGAATGTGACACCTTGCATACAAAAATGTGTTGTCATATAAACTTTTGCAGCAGAGGATCAAAATGATGAAGGCAGCATCACACCATCATGACAAAAAATCTGCCCCTTTTGTATAGTTGGCTGATGCCAGAAGGTAAGAGACAGAATTACCTACAGATCACAACCAATAATAAAGTAGTAGTTATGGATAAAAAAGGAGTAGTTATGTATTCTATAGACATTTTTGCATTAGTATAGGGGTAGTATAGGCTGTTCCCCCCTGCCCAATCTCTATGTAATCCAGAGGAAATGGTGCTAAAATATTTGATGAATTGTAATCTAATTGCTTCTGATTCTCCATAAAATTGATTTTTTTCATCCCTTTTCTTGAAGATGGTCACTAGATTTTGAGGCCATTTTTGCATTAAGATTCATTATATAAAGCATTCCATATGTTCCATAAAGCATTGCTGGAACATAAAACAAATTTTGTGTCAGCAAATTAAATATTTCATATGCCCTTGAGTAAAAATAAAATAAAAAGCAAAACAAAATGGACTATGGCTGCTGTAAAAAAAAATGAATTCTTCCTCCTAAAAAATGTTTTTGTTTTTTTTAAATTTCTATTCTGGTTTGGCCTGAATCAGATTAAGGCAATTTATTAGTAAACACAGGAGGACATGCTTTGTTTTAGAGGTTTTTCAAGGATGAATAGTCTCTAGCAAAACAGCTTATGCACTCCTCATAGATGCTAGCAGTTCTTTTCACAGTGGTATGCCTGCAGAGAAAAGACAAATATAATTCTGGGGGAGAAATTGAACAGATTTGGGTATAAAACTATTTGAGGTAAAGCACATTATTTTTCTGAGTATTATATTTCATTTTCTGTAATTATCTCCTTGATCTCTCCTGCTTCTCTATGATTGAAACCGGTCATTATGCAACATTTTTTATCCTAATTGAGTTTCTTATTAATTCCTTGGAGAAAAAAATGTTTCCTCATAATTAAGACTAATATGAGACCATGCATATCACATAATCTTAATTGGATTTATCCTTAGCGTACTTCCTAATGATACTTTAGGCTAGAGACTCAAACAGCCCTTGACTTTTTCATACAAATGTAGAGTTCATGATTTAACTGATAATATATCTGAGCTGTGAACCAGGACATACCATCTTCAAATCTCTCCATAGCTCCATTGGCAGTATACTAAAACTGGAATAATACAAAAAGATTTGCATGATCACATATGCACTACAGCTATTTTTGAGTGTATAAACGTTGTCAGCTGCCTAGAGTTCCAGATGGTTTGGCTGTATACCAGTTGAGATACTGAATTTTAGATCTCTCCTCACTTGAGATTAATTTTGGAGAAAAGATGACCAAATGTGTCTGTAAAATGATATATTTTAGTCAGTTCACCTTTGCTATTTATCTTACTATTGTGTTTTGAATGCAGCACTTTTTCCAGATGGCACCCAGGATTGTATATAGTTAGTTAGTCCAATGTTAGTTCAATTATTGAATTTTGACCCTGGAGGATAGCTGTTAGGGAGAAGTGGACAGGATATGAATATGAATTGTTGTCTGGCTGTAAATTAATGTAGAATTAACTTTGGAATAGAGAAGGATTCTGAGCCATTAAAGGAAGACTTGCAGAAAAGATTACACTGTCCTGAAAGAAACTCAAAACTTGTGGTTTTGAAAACAAAACAAACTCTGTTTTTAGTATAAGATGGGATCCACAGGAGCTTAGTGAAGTCTTTAAGATTTGGTTATTTTGTCTTACTAAAATAAAGCACATTCCTTTCTAAAGGAAAGGGGGGAAAGTAAGTGGAAGAGCAGCTGAGAACAGATGTGTCACAATGGCATTGATGGTTGGAGGTATGAAGAGAGAAAGTGAGATAAGGGGGAAGCTGAAAGGCGTATGTAGATAACAGATAATCCTCAACTTACAACACAGTTCATTTAGTGCAGTGTTTCTCAACCTTGACAATTTTAAGGCATGTGGACTTCAACTCCCAGAATTCCACAGCCAGCATTGCTGGCTGTGGAATTCTGGGAGTTGAAGTCCACATGCCTTAAAATTGTCAAGGTTGAGAAACACTGATTTAGTGACTGTTCAAAGTTACAACAGCACTGAAATGCTGTGCTTTATGACCCTTTTTAACTCTTACAACTGTTGCAGCACCCCTATGGTCACATAATCAAAATTCAGATGCTTGGGAATTGGTTCATATTTGTAACAATTGCAATGTCCCGGGGTCACGTGGTCTCTCCCTTTGTGACCTTCTGATAGCAAAGTCAATGGGGAAGCCTGCTCAACTTAACAGCCGTGCTAACTTAACAACTGCAGTGATTCACTTAACAACTGTGGCAAGAAAGGTCGTAAAATGTGGTAAAATTCACTTAACAAATGTCTCGCTTAGCAACAGACATTTTGGGCTCAATTGTGGTTATAAGTCGAGGACTACCTGTATTTGAGGGATGACAACTCTGGTCCTTACTGCTGGGTTGTTTTGCTCATAAGCCATTGGAGAAAGAGCTGTACCCATTGGTGTCTAAGGATCTGAACAGCTTAACTGTCAACGTTGGGGAGCATAAAGAAATGGGTGGCTGCTGCCATCACTGTCTGAGAAATGCTCAAAATGGAGACAAAGATGAATAAAAACTGTGAGGGTTCCATGGCAGCATACATGTAGTGAGAAAAGGTAGCTAAGATCAAATGTAGTACAAGATATGAGGTATCTTGTGTATTATTTTCTGAAATCGTGACTCTTGTTTTAAGCATGGGTCTGATCTTCAACAATTTTTCTTTCCTTTTAAAAAAAAAATCCTACAGGAAAAACCTGAATTCAGTGGTGATTTACAGAAAGGCAAGAATAAATAAATGAAAGCACAACTTCTAACAATATCAGAGGCATAACTGTTATGTTCCTGTACTAATTTCAATGTCCTTATTGTTTAATATAATTCTTAGCATGAAGCTTATCAATTAAATTTTTACCCCCTCCAAACAGGGCCCTTGCCACTAAGTGTGTTGTGAAGGGAAAAGGAAGAAACTGGTAAGACCATCCCAGAAATCTTCTCAAATAGACTTGTACTTCCTATCTTATTTCCAATTACTCGGTGGGAATAGCGTAGTCTTAGATATGTTTTGATTTCTCATTTATTGTTTTGTTTACTGTATTTTTACTTATAATTAAATGCCCTTCAATCACTGACATGCTTCAGTGGCTCTTCTTATGATCCTCACCTAACTGGTGCCTCTCTGCTCCTCTTCTTTAAATTCACAAAATGAACAGTCCTTCAAAATCACCAAGATTAAAGGCATCTTAGATTTATGCTTGGTTGACCTTTTTCAGTATAGCCAGGCTTCTAGCCCTCAGGTGCACAGTTGGTAAGCATTGTGTGAGACATAAATCATAACACAATCTGTTTTTGCACTGTATGTTATCATTTCCACTTGGAAATCAGAGCCCATCATTATATAGCAGAATAAGAAAAGTTCATCCCTCCATTTTGAGAGCAAACCAGTTGTGCATGCAATACAAGTTAAGCTAGCTTTTGTATTAAATATATATTTAATTCCTTTGAATTATACTCCGCACCTAGGCTTCACTGTGCAGGAAACAGGATGTAGTAAATAAAACATCTTCTAACTCTTTCTCCTAGGCTAAAGGCCAACTCATCTCACTATTGAGGGTTTCTATCCATTTCCGCAGCTCATACCACATCTAACCTCTAGACTATATGAGAAAATGCTACAAATTGACCCTAAGACAGTGTCATGGCAGCTATGGATTCAAAACCTCATCCTGTACAAAACATACATGATCTCAGAGTTTCAAAGACTCAGATATCAGGTTTTGTATTTTCTGTAATTCTAGCCTCTATCTAATATTGCCGTACGCTTGTTTCTTCCTTTCCAACTAAACCTAAACTCTTGTACCCTTGCAAGATTCTAATCACAAGTGTCCACCAATTACTGGTGAATTTTTCCCTAGCAGCATCTGTTTTCCCTTGGCATTTAACAACATTTTGGGCTTACATACGGTATATATATTTCCTGCTTCAAGGACAATTAGCGATAAGTTTGCATCTTAGCGTCATTTGAGTGTTTTGAAGCTTGACCAAACAGATAAAGGAGGACTAGAATGACATGAAGTTACACAATAAAATACTAGAATACTGCAAGATATTTCAAGGCCAAACAGGAAGAAGGAAATCAATATTCAAACATCAAAATTCAGAGACAGGCTCCAATAACAGTTTATTACATGACATTGTACAACACTGTAATTTAATATAACCATTTTCTCAGGATATACTGACTGGAAATAAATTCGGTGTCAGTTGATATGTATATGAATACTGATTGTGTCATTTCTTAAACACTACAGTATTAGTATTTTTCACCTACAAAAATATTTCCTTTAACACATGAATAAAAATCTCTGCTAAATGTTTCTGTTCGCTGTAGATCTTAGAAGTCTAACAACCCATCTGGATGAGAGACTCCATGCTCTATTGTGCAAAGGAATGGGAAACAAGTGAGACTCGAATGTGCTCATTCCTGATACCAGTAGTAACTATGGGGGGGGGGAGGGAAGGGCCATTAAATTGACTAGTCATTGAAAATGCACACCCAGATAAATGAAATGTATAGTTTGGCTGTTCCCAAGAAATCTGAATGATTTTGTTCCAACCATCAAACTGAGGAAGCTATTGTGGTCCTTCTAAGACAGTGGTTCTCAACCTTTTTAATGCCGCGACCCCCAACAGGTCGTAAGTCAAGGACTACCCAACTGGTTGTAAGTCGAGGACTTTCCCTGCCCGGGAGCACTGCGCATGCATGGTGCCGCCCCCTGCGCCGGCCGAGGTGTAGCTGGCAAGCGGCAGAGACAGCGCAGGCCGACTACCGGCTGGGCCACCAGCTGGCCCAGCCCAAGGGAGGTAAGACACCCGCCGGGCCCCATGCATGCCAGCAACCCTCCCTGCACCCGCTGGCCTCCCACCTCCCACCCCTGGCCCTCTTTTACTTACATTTTTAGTAGTTGCTCAGCAGGGAGGGGTGGAAACTTCCAGACAGCTCATCTTTGCTGCAGACAACTTGCAGCACCGTTTGCAGAATGGGACTTTTGGCGGGCTCAGCAGGGCAGAGACAGCCTGGACAATTCCTATTGGCTTTTGAAAGCCAATAGAATTAGACTCTATTCAAGAGAGTCTATCTATTGGCTTTCAAAAGCCAATAGAATAAAAGGGAGTAGCACAGCTAAGGAAAAGGGGAAAAAATGGCAGACTGCGTTGTTTGGCGACCCCCATGAAATGGTCATTCGACCCCAAATGGGGTCCCGACCCACAGGTTGAGAACCACTGTTCTAAGAAGCCAATTACTAAAAAGAGAACATATTTTAAAAGGTTTGATGACCGGAATCAATCTCCTAAAATAATAATAAAAAAACTCCATCATAATACCATTTGTATAGCACAATGACTGTAAAATATTTTTTGAGATAGACCTTCCTATCATAAAATCTAGTTTCACAAATGAAGTTTTTAATTTTCCTTTTGTAAAATATTTTTTACAAAATCTAAGCCTCGCCCTTCGCTTTCTCTATATTATGTTCATTCAATTTCTTTAAAATAAACCTCCCATTATGAATGTACTGTTCAACTGCACTAGATACCAAATATGATTTCCACCAGTCACTTATCTGCTGACTTCTCATTTCTCCCTTTTAATACCCTTTAGCTGCTGCTGCTTGAAACAGAGGGTGCCGGGAGAAAAGAAGGACCACAAATGTATCAGCTAAGACCTCAAGCTCTCCATCTCATCTGATTTGTGTGGAATGAAGATTGTTTGGATCATCAAGTTGCTTAGGCAAAGTAGCCCCTATTTAAATTTTACTAAAGTGTCCTTTTCAGCACTTTGATTCTGTCATCTCCTTGTTCCTTTGGAATAGTTTGCTACGTAAACATGAAGACTCACACCAGAAACCAAAACTGGAATGATCTGGAATTCTGTAGCAGTTTAGCTGATTCCACAAGTGGGGATAAAGTCCAGGATGTAATGTTCTGTGGACATCGGCCAAATAGATAAGCAGGCTTGAAGATATTTTTTTGTGAGCTGTAGCATTCTTATCGCATGTTGACAGCAGATGTGTTGCTACCATATCCTTGCTGACAATTTAGCAATGCCTGCTCAGGACTCAGGACTAATCTTGAAAACTGCCAGATAAATTGGCTGCTTTTCCTGTTGCATTTAGCCTGTGTTCCTCAAAAGCAGAGTCCAAACAGTGACACAGAGGCCCAATCTCACTCAGCACCATTATGGTGCATAGGATGTGTCCAGACCCTATAAATAATCACCGTTGTTGCTGGGCACAATACTAGTAAAGTCATGATGACAATAGTGCCCAGGATGATTAAGATAATGGCCCAAATGTCCAGAATATGCTTTGGAAGGGTGAGTTGGGTAGATTCCATGCTCTCCGAGTTACCCATCATCTTCCTGAGTTCTTCTCTAAAGCAAGAAGAAGGGAAGAAAAGTTATCAAATAGACAGGAAACAAAGCAAAAAAACCCAACAACATTTAGGGTTAATATGGTCCTCCAGAGACTGCTGAACTGCAACAACCAGCAATCCTCACCATTGACCATGGTGGTTCAGTTCAAGGTGTAGTACATTAATTCATGGAAAGAACAGCTCAAATAAGCATACATTTATTTATCAAATGTCTTAACTGCCCATCTCCCTCACTGAGTCTTTTCTCTATAGCAGTACTGGAATTTCTTTTAAGCAGAGTAGAGCATTTTTTAAGATATTTTACATACAGTAAGATGTAAACTAAGTGTTTATAGAATTAAATCTTTAAAAGTAGAAATATCCAGTTTGTGCCAGCAAGGTTATACGAGCTTAATGGAATAGAATTCAGTATTTCTCAAGCTTGGCAAGTTGAAGATGTCCGGACTTCAACTCCCAGAATTCTGGGAATTGGAAGTTCAGACGTCTTCAACTTGCCAAGTTGAGAAATACTGAGATAGATCACTTTGAGGACAGAGACTTGCCCTTACATCATATAGAATGTGATGTAATTTGCTATTTGATTTGCTAAATAAACAAAGAAATCCATTTGTGCGTTGTAAGATAAAATGGATATATCAGAATGTCCACATTTTTCTCTTTTCATGGAAGCTAGCAACCGTTTGTGTAGAATGGTAGGATATGTGACAGAATGACAGGGAAGCAGCTTTTAAAGTTGGGTTACTGTTTATACACTTATTTTCTTCCATTCAATTATGTCCAATTCTCAGAGATTGCTTGGACAAATCCAAGAAGTTTTCTTGGCAAAGTTTTTCAGAAGTGTTTGCCATTGCTTCCTTCTTAGGGCTGAAAGAAAGTGACTGGTCCAAGGTGACTGAACTGCCTTCATTCCTAAGGCACACCTAGAATTCACAGTCCCCTAGTTTCTAGCCTGATGCCTTAATCACTACACCAAATGGTTTCTCGACTCTGTACACAGGCAGTCCTTGACTTACAATAGTTTATTTAGGCTGTTCAGAGTTACAACGGCACTGAATAAAGTGACTTATGACCATTTTTCAGACTTATGACTGTCGCAGCATCCCCATGGCCAGGTGATCAAAATTCAGATGCTTGGAAATTGATTCATATTTATGGTGATTACAGCGTCCCAGGGTCAGGTGATCAGCTTTTTGCAACCTTCTGACAAACAAAGCCACTAGAGAAGTTGGATTCACTTAACAACTGTGTTACTACATTTATAACTGCAGTGATTCACTTAACTGTGGCAAGAAAGGTCCTAAAATGAGTCAACATTCTCTTAATAAATGTCTAGTTAGCAACAGAAATTTTGGGCTCAATTGTGGTTGTAAATCGAGGACTACCTGTTCTAAAACACTACAAAATATTCTTTTCAACAGGAGGCTCTTTGGAGGAGTGGAAAACCATATATTCTGATACCCTTCAATAAACTATGTTGTAAAAGTATTTACTATATGTAATTATTACTTTAATTAGCCTTTGGTTTTATAATCTGATGTGGAGGATCACTGCCCTTTCAGTCCACACACTGCTTTGTAACTAAGTAGAGAAGAGACAGCTGTTTTAACAATAATGCCTTCAGGAAAGGCTTAACAGGGTTGTGGTTGGAAAAACAGGAGAAAGAAGGAATGTCATGTATGCTGACTGCTTTGAGTTATTTATAAAAATAATAAAGACTGGATAAAAATAAATTTAAAGAACATAAGAAAAGTGGTAATAGATAATTGCTTAGGGGATCAGAGTAAAGAAGGACTTATTCACCCGATAAGTACATTCCTCACCATTAATGTCAAATAATACTTTCTTATTGTACTTCAGAGATTAATTTGATACTTATAATGAAGTACTGCTGAGTTGCCTCAAGGCTGCATGAGAGCTGGGAGTTGCCATAATATATAGTTTACATCAATTAATGTTAATACAACATATAAAAGACTAGACAGGAGATAGAGAGCTTAGCAATAATTTTCATCCCCTTGTGTTAATTTTTTCAAAGCCAAACTTTTCATATCACTCTACTAGCAAGAATTGGATAAGAGAAATCTTGAAGCTTGAATTTTAAAATGATTCAACAATTTAAAAAATCATTAAAAAATGCAGCAAATTTCCAGCATTGGATATGTCCCTATTAGTGTATTAGTAGACTTCAGATGCCTCCAAAGGCTAGGCTGGCTTGGCAATTCTTGGAGTTACAAATCCAACACATTTGGAGGATAGCAGATCAAGGAAAACGGGTTTAGATTAGAGTAATTAATTTGATATTCTGATCCTATTGCATCAGATGAAGGTGCAATTCTGAGAGTGAGGTGAAATAAGTTCCTTACTATCAAATGACACTGTAACTGGAAACTTATAGGTGGAAGTAATGGCATTGCCAGTAACCCAAGTTATAGTAATGCTATTAAAAAAGCTATTTTTTTTAAAAAAACTTCAGTGTATTTCTATCTTGCACCTGACGGAGAATCTCAGATTTGGAATCCCACTAGAATAGCATACTGCTATATTTAGGAGAAGAACCCTAAGTATTATGATGGGCAAGGCGATGTGATGGACCACAGTGAAGCAGCAATTTCCCAGGGATGATGGAGCACATTCCAAGGGAGGATGGGTGGGTGAGACAAGTGACAGCACAGTCCACAGTTGGATTGTGAGAAGAGAAAGAGATTTGGGATAGCCACTCTCTAGAAACTGCCAGAGTATAGTTGTTAGGTTAGAGTAGTATATAGATTTAGTCTGGAAAGATTCTGTCTACGTGGTCTACAAGTAAAGAATTGAATTTTAATTGGATTGTGTTATGTCGTTCTTGGACTAAACCTGACAAGTACATGCCGGCATTTGGCATTTGGGACGTGGTGAAGTTTGATCATTCTTTGTAGGAAGGTTTTGATAGTTATGAAGACATTTTAAATGTTTATTCTTTCTAACTAAATGAAACATCAGAAATAAGACACGTAAAAGGGCTCAACTCTTTGTTTGCTCATCAACAAGATCACTATGACTCTGAGTGTTTCTGCCAAAGAGAAAGAAATCAGTAGGGGGGGGGGGAAAGCATGGGTTTAAAAACGAGTCAGATCCAGCAAGGAGATATGGAGGGGGAAAAAAAAAAAAACAGGGGAAAAATGATTGCTCCACTCTGATCCCACCTTTCTTCCTCCTGGTCATGTGATCCAGATCAAAGCTTGTGCAGCCTTCAACTATACCAGGGGTAGGCAACCTTGGCTCTTTTATGACTCGTGGACTTCAACTCCCAGAATTCCCGAGCCAGCCATGGGAGTTGAAGTCCACGAGTCATAAAAGAGCCAAGGTTGCCTACCCCTGAACTATACCCAGCTGTACACAGGCACAGTACATTATTTTGTTCTGCAGAAAAAAATACAGGCGCGTCCTATAGACTCTATTAGTAAAGGAACTGGAAAGCTTCCAAAATCTATCCCTTCTTGTATAGTTTCTCTTCCAACTTTTTTGCAAAGCAAGGAATGAATGTTTACAAATACATGCACAGAAATACATATACATCATTCTTTGCATCGTTTTTTTTTTTTTTTTTGCTTGCAGTGGGGAGGAGGGATATTTTTAGCCATGATCCACTGAAACAAAGGCCATGCACTCCGCTATTATCCAGCTTGAAAAGATGACAATTGAGTTCTGATTGGCTGGCAACTCTCTGTGCTCATCTGTGCTACAAAGAGCAAACTAGTGATCAGCAGTTTTATGTGACTCCTTGACTCAGATAAATAGAGCCATGACTATGCCCACATCATCTCAATATTTGGATAGATCTGGAAATTTTGTCCTAAACAGGATTGAGAGGCACAGAAAGGGTGGTCATCTTGAAGAGATCCATGAATAAGAAGCATTTCAGAACATTCAATCGTTGTGTTATCAAAAGCAGAAACAATACTAGCCCTTCCTATTGGTCACCCTACAGAAAATTGGCTTTGCTACTCTAGGTTTGTAAACTGTGACACTACTCCTAACTAGATGCAATAGTATGTGAGAATCACCCTGAGGGACAAGGGGAAGAGAGCTGTCTAGGAAACATTCAGAGAAAAGAGGAGGGAGTCCCAGTGCCTTAATGTTCAGAAGGAGAAATTCAGGAAGGAAATCCCCTCCCACCCATGGATCAAGCAGTTGAAAGTGGTGGAAAGAGATTTGTATCTTCAGATTTGCAAGATTCTATTAATGTAGCCTTACAATAAAGTAGAATTAGCTCATTTAGTCATGTTTCACCTAGAAGGATTGACACTAGATCAGGGTGGCATATCTTTGTAATATCTGGTTTATCTGTGTAAGGCCAGACCCAACATTCTGAACAGCAAAACAAACACCCAAACCCTTTCATTGATCTCAAACACACATACATGTCATTTTCTTGTCAACAATATAGAAATTTGTCATTGTCAGCTGCCAGGATGTTTTCTTCAATTTCCTAGGTAACTACAATTGTAGTCTTCCTAACCACATATGTTAGAATGGCAGTTCATGAATAAAAATCTCCCTGGCTTGTACATGGGATGAGATTTGGGTTGAAATTTCAGCAACCCTATTTTTTTATCTCCTACTTATAGAGGATATTTTTTTCCTCTAGCTGACTCATATTTCTGATGAAGAATTTTCTGGTACAGTTATGTTAAAGTTGAATTCCTTTTTCATAGAATATGAGGGAACACAAATATAATCGGCTCAGTTTCCAATAAAAAGCATCAGTGCAGTCATTACTGGGAACAACCTCTTGTCAAACAAGAATTAGTTTTATGTGATCTAATTTGCTCATCCATTATAATAATGACTTAGGCTCTGAATCTTGGGCATTGTTTTCCATGTCAGAAATAATTTATAAATGAACTAGTTGAATTCATGCTGTATTCCTACAGATATCTATTCAGAGTTTTTACTCATTGCACGATAATATAGATAGGATTATAGGATCCTACTCTCAAATATTTGGATCTGCATTGACTTCACAAATAAAGCAACAAGTGCTGCTTTACACAAGTGTAAATGTCCTCTAAAAAATTATGACCCAAAAATGGAGAAAGATGTGTTGTGACATCACGTTGCAAGTACCTGCTCATCTTGCCTTTGCAACCCCCTTTTCAAGCAAAGATTTAAATCACCTGGTTTGTGCTGTGATGCACGTTTTATCAGTTGTTTCCCCATCCCCTGTATCCTCAACAGGCACTTTTGCTAAGAGGAGCTTCTCTCCCTTTCTGAAACTTCTCTCCTCGTTCATGGTAATCCTGATCCATGTCAAGATCCTGCACACTTATGCTGTAGAAAAGAAATATACGATGGACAGCTTCATGCTACATGATTAATTTAATATTTAACGTTTTGCTTTACTTTGCACTGGTATCTTCTATCAATTTAAATGGATTTAAATCTGATCAGCCCATAAATCCAACAAAAGGCATACAATAAATAATTTTTGATTGAGATGTGATTGATTTAACAGATATGAAAGGAGGCCTGAATAAAAATTCCTATAACCCCCTCCCCCCACTTTTTAACTCTAAACCAGTGGTTCTCAACCTGTGGGTCGGGACCCCATTTGGGGTCGAACGACTATTTCATGGGGGTCGCCAAACAAGGCTGTCTGCCATTTTTTCCCCTTTTCTTTGGCCACGCCCCTGGCACCCGGTGATGTATAAGTGGTTGGGGGTCACCACAACATGGGGAAGGCATTAGAAAGGTTGAGAACCACTGCTCTAAACTGACTAATTTGACACCACTTTTGCAATTTCTCCTCCAGACTTTGCAGAAGCCTGTTGTGACTTTGACGTCAGAATGAGCAGGTTAAGCTGGAGTCAGGATAAAGATTTTCTTAAGTAATAAAGATCAAAGATAACATTGTTACATCAAAGTTTGGGTGGATTCAAAGGCCAGCTAACCCATCTTCATGCCTCAGAGAGATGACTTGTTAAAACATAGGCATTTTGTAAGAAGCCTGCAAGCAAATCGAAAAATGAATAAACATCCTACTTTGATTTCTCATATTTAATAAGGAGCAATTTAATCACATCTCAAAATTCTATTAATTGACCATATTAACAACCATCTCCCCATTTGTTGTGATTTAACAAAATCATTTTAACAACTGTTAGGAATACACAGCTATGAATGCACGGCTATTAACATGCAAAGGCAGTTATGCTTGATTTGTTGCTTAGATTTATATTTTTTGCAGTCTGCACACTGTTTTCTATGAATTTGTCAAAAGTCACCCTGGAAATAAACTTAATTTGAATCCAAGCTTCTCTACAAAGTCCATGCAGGTGAAAAGAGAATATGGAAGCCTTGCTACCTAATCTTTTGTACATATGTGTATTTCTAGAGCACCTTTGTGCCCATTGCTAGGATTTGAAAAGGGGGTGCACATGTGTTCAGTTATAATTACAAAATTACTCAGAATTGGGAAAGTGGGTAAGTTGATAGTAGCAACCAGCAAGGCGCAACACTAAGTGGCAATTTATTTCTTATTTAAGAAAATTTATATGACTGTCCAAATCACTCTCAGGACTCTGGGCAGCTTACAAAGATAAAAATCCAATATACAAACAATAAAAAGCAATACCCCCCTCTCTCCCGCACACTACCCTGGCAACATCAATCAAATAAGCCACTTGATGGGCTCCATTCCATTCTGGGCTTCCCAAGCCTCTTGACAAAACACAGTCTTGTAAAAGAGTGTTAAAGTGGGGGACAATCTTATCTCTTCAGGGATGATGTTGCACAGGTAGGGAGGCACCATGGAGAAGGCCCTTCTTGGTCCCAGCAGATATACCACCTTAGGAGAGGAGACCTGTAGCATTCCCTGCCTCCATGTTCTGGTGGATTGGGTAGATGTGACCGGGAAAAGATGGGCCTTCAAATAACCTGGTCTCAAGCCAGGCAGGGCTTTAAAAGTGGCAATCAGCCTCTTAATTGGACCTGGAAACAGCCAATTCAGCTCCCAGAGGAGAGAGGACACATGTGCACATCTAAGCCTGCACAAAACCATACAAACCACTGCACTTTGAACCAATTGAAGTTTCCAGATACTTTGCAAAGGAATGACTACTATGAGCAGCGATTGTTCATCCAGGAAATGGCATAACTGGTACATAACTCACAGTTGCACAAAGGCCCTCCTGGCTATGAATGCCACCTGTTCCTCAAACAGGAGTCGTGAATCCAGGAGAATCCCCAGAATACACACTGGATCTGTCTGGGATGGTGCCACCCATCTAAGACCAGAGATGGCAATTGTTCATGGACAGAAGAACCCCAAACCCAGAGCCATTTGGTTTTGCCAGGGTTCAGTTTCAGTCTGTTGCTCCCCATCCAGTCTCCAAGCATTGCGAGAGGGAAGCCATGGCATCAGTCAACTCACCATGGGCCAAGACATAGAAGGATGTTATCAGCATATTGATGATATCTCAGCCCAGGGTGGCAGATGATCTCACCCAGCGGCTTCATGCAGATATTAAACAGAAGCCGAGAAAGTGCCAAGCCCTGTAGGGCCCCGCAAAGCAGGGGACAAGAGCTAGATCTCTCGCTTCCTATCAACACCAACTGAGCCTGAACACAGAGGAAGGAAGTGAACTAGGATAGCACAGTCCCCGAAGCTGCTCCGAAGCCTACCAGGGTCAATGATATAGAAGGTCGCTGAGAGGTCAAGTAGAGTATAGCAAGGATAGAGATCATCAAAAAGGCCCTTTCCATCCCATATCCAGTCCTGAACTCTAACTAAAAAGGATCCAGATAATCCATTTCATTCAGAAATCCCTGGAGCTGCTGGGCAAGCATTTTCTCAACAACCTTCTCTCAAAAGGAAAGACTGGAGACAGGATGATATAGTTAAAAAAAAAAAAAAAGGTAAAATAGTAAAAAAAAAAATTAGTTAATTTAGGATAGGTTTTTCTCTATCTAGTGACAACTTGGCAACCAGTCATTAGAACCACAATTATATAGGTACAGGGCTCTCACAACAGAACTGCAAAAATCCAAACAATAAATTGATGACAGCAAACAGGAATGTCTACATTTCTTTGCTTCATCTAATGACTGCTTGGAGTTCTTTAGCCCTTATATCCATAGACTAGCAGTAAGATCAGATTCAAGATCAGATTTAAGTCTACTCCTAATAGAATCATAGAGACACAGCAGCACTGATGCTCAATAGTAACATAAACCCATTTTTTGAAGTAGTAGAAATTCTACCATTGTAGCACTGTAATTTCTTTAATACTCCTCTAACAGAGAAAGGTTTCCTACCTCACAAGGGTAATGTTCTACTGTAGAGCAGCTGATGATTTTTGTAAAAATTTCATCTGAGGACTTATTTTCCCTTTCATTTATTGCCAAGAAGACATTACTTTGGGTCTCATGCCTAAGAGCAACAGAACATCAGGTCGCTTATCTTCATTGTGACGGTCCTTTAAATATATGAGTGATATTTATCATATCACTTCAAGCGATAGATGATCTTCAATCTGTCCTTGTGGGAACTGCCTCTTAAACTCTTTGCAACCCCATTCATGCCAATTGCCATGTTATTCATGATATTCTGATATGATAAACTTCTAAAGAAGCTAAGAATATCCAGTTGGAGGGAGAAAACTACCATCCTCCTGAGTTGCTGCTGAAATTTAGTGAAGGGTAAATGAATATAATCCAGAGCTAAAAAATATTGGAACTGCAAAATTAAAAATTCAAGAAAAACAACCCATCAAAGGTATTTTGTTAATTGAATAGAAAAAATGTGGGAGAGGATTATAAAAGTTATAGCTGGATTTAATGGATTTAATTTCCCAGAATTCTTAGAAATGGCCTTGTTGAGTGGGGAATTCTGAGAGATGAAGTCCAACATCTGGAGGACATCTGTTTGGCATACCTACATATTATATAACAAATATGGATATACATGTACATGCACAGATACACACACTGCATTAAATATAAGATGCATTTTTGTTCTAAAAAGATCTGCCTTCATGAGAGAAAGTGTTGTGACCTTGTTTATGAAATTACTGCTGGCCCATCTCTGCTATTTGTTTGATTCACCTCTTTCTTCAGAGCCGATTATGCTATCCTTGCTTGCTTTGACACAGGCAGGCACGGTTGCCCAGTTCAGGGATTGTCTGAAGTAGTCCACTATATCTTAGAAAGAGGCAGCACGGAAGAAAGGGAAACAAACTCATACTGGAAATTTCCAGTAGGAAATTAGAATCAGATTGCTGCCAAGCATCATAATAATGAAGCAATTAGAAACATGTCTCTTTCTCTAGCAATTCTAGACAAAAAAAAAAAATGTCAATGCCAACGCGACATTTAACAGGAACTAATTGCTATTTGTTCATTAGCCTGTCTTAAACTAATGGATAGGGACCCATTCCTTACTTTCTCCAATCACAAGGACAACCTCTACACAGTGCTATCATAAAGGTCCAAGTGAGAAAGGACCTTAAGGGGCTTCTTCTCAGTGATTATCAAACTTCACAAAATAAATATTTTCTCCGTATGATTACCACCATAGCAATCCCTGGAAACTTATTCTGACTGTAGAAAAGAATAACCGAGACTGCAAAAGAATCCATAGTGGGCAGTCAAAAGTCAAAAGCCTTTATCTTTTTGAACTACATAAAGAATTTTATAGCATGTTTTCTATAAATTTTCTACAAATTTTATTTTGTCAAATCAATATTTGTCCTCCAACAGCACCAATACAGGCCCAGGCACACGCAAGATTAGAAGAGCCATTACATCTTATGTGATACTTGTCATGCTCTTCCAGCAATGACAAGTTTGTACTTAGGACAAACAGGATAAACTTTGGACAAAAGAACAAATGGGCACAAGTTTGACATCAGACTCAAAACAAGGACAAAGAAATTTCAGAGTGATTCAACCTCTCAAACCCTCTACTGTGGATCTCAAAGTGACTCTTTTGAAAAAAAGAGGCTTTAACAGCATCTTTGAAATGATTGAGCTTACATACAAGGTTTAAGGCTTTCTCAAAAGGCCTCATTGAATACAATGTTTTAACACATTACCATAGGTACTTAATATAACAAAAGACATCTAAATTGATAAAGTAATCTGCATAATCAACCTATCTTCCCCTCCCTTCTCATCCTTCTAGTCACTGCAGCTCTCAAACGTGTATGTCTTTAAAAAAAATTTAGTCAGAAAAATTGTCTAGTCACTGCAGCTCTCAAAAGTGTATGTCTTTAATAAAATTTGTTAGTCAGAAAAATTGCTATCAGACTCCTCCTGATTTATGCTAACACAGCTCTCCTCGTACAATGCCTCCCGAACCACAAGAATTTTCAGTCATCCCACAGCCAAGGTGCTACGAAGAGAAAGAAACCCCACAGCGCAGAACTGGCTAAGACAGCTAAGCAAAAATAACTGGATATATTTGTAGCGTGCAATAAGGGCTTTCAGATAAAAGTCTCACCAAGAACTTCTTTAAAAAGAGGAAACAAAAAGCAGCCATAATCCAGCATCCAGAGACTGCATCAACATATCGTTTCACCTTTATGCCTCAAGGCTTGTATGTCTCAAAGGTTCACCTAGAAAAAAAAAAACGCTCCTGGAAATATAATAGAAAGCTTCTTTATGGGAGCCAAATGAAATTACTGGCAAGACAACCCTATCTGGGAAAGCTGACTGAAAACGTTCAAACCAGAAAAGGGAACTTCTGAAAAGCGGACCAAAGATGGACTTTTTTTTTTTTTTTAAACAACGTGGAGTTTCCCCTGGGACCGAAAAATAGAGCAATGAGTCCAGTGGAAGAGAAAGGGCGATCGTGCAAGCGGGAAAGGAAGTGTGAAAGCTGTAAAAAAAAATAAAAAAATCGTGTGGTTTTTTTTTTTTTAAAGGATCCACCAAGTCGTCCAAAATTTACTGGAGTTTTCCCTTAATGGCTACGAACTACCATTCCGACACCAGTTCCTGCTTAACCCTGAAACTGCACCGCAATGCGAATGAAAACGGGGGAGGGGGGGGAGCAGTGCTACCTACTGACTTACTTACCCAAGTTAGTTCGTTGCTGGAGATAAGCCGTCCGTGGGCTGCATCCGCTTTCCTGAGAGGAAGCCCCGCGGACTTAGAGGGCAAAACGTTCAAGCAACCCTGGCGCTCACGAACCGGCCCTTCCCGCCTCCGCGCCCGCCCCCTCCTTCGAAAAAAAAATCATCATGAGGCGCGGGTCAAAGGGGCAGGACGCCCTTCGCGCCCATCAGCGGGAAGGTCGTCTTGCGTTCAGGCAGGAAGAGGCGAGTTTCCGGGCGCTGGAACCGTCCGCCGCCCGACGTGATGCTTCCCTTCTCAAGAAAGGCGTATAAAGCGCAGCAGCAGACGGGTTTTTCTCGTCCGGCGTAAAAGTAATAGGATAGTTCTGTTTAGCTTGGCTCGCAGGCTGGCTGGCAGGCAGCCGTTCGTAGCCCCGGAGCTTCCCTTCTACTCTCAAGAGCAAGAAGAATGAATTCCAAGACTCGAATTGCTCTCGTCCGTCCGGCTTCGTTTGTTCTCATTGCCCACCGGGCCACCTAGAGGTGGATAAAGGCGTGAAGATGCCTCGACAGGCGTTTAGTGCCAAAGGGAGGGAGGGAGGGGTGTGTGTGTGTGTGATTGGTGATGTGTCCCCAAGTTGGTGTCGACTCCTAGATAGATGTTCTCTATGACGATCTTTCCCTAATGTTTTTCAGGTCTCCTAACAGGGCACCCATCACTACTGTAACTGAATCCACCCACCTTGTGGTGGCCTTCCATTTTCCCCTTACTTCCACCTTTCCCAGAGAGTCATGTCCTCAATTAATTTCCTCAAGAAACAATGGGTGGAAACTAACCAGGGAGAGAAGCAACCTGGAATTAAGGAGAAACTTTCTAACAGTGAGAACAATTAACCAGTGGAACAGCTTGCCTTCAGAAGTTGTAGGGGCTTTATCACTGGAGGTCTTTAAGAAGAGACTGGAAAGCCATTTGTCTGAAATGGTATAGGGTCTCCTGCCTGAGTATGGGGTTGGACTAGATGATCTATAAGGTGCCTTCCAACTCTATTCTATTCTAATGTGTCAGAAGTAGAACAATTTGAGCCTCATCATTTGGGCCTCTGGTAGAAACTCTGGGTTGATTTGTTTAATAATCTATGTGTTGGGGAGGCTCAAATAATACTAAATTATTATTTATTAAAATAATATTTTGCATTCTGCTTCATTTTCTCTCTCTCTGCATGGCCAGTCATTATTTCCTATGACCTTCTCTAATGTAACTTTTATCAATTCAAAACAATAAATGTTAAAAAATAGTTTTTATTTAGATACTTATTCAGTTAATTTGTGTATTGCTTCTCATATCAAAGACAGCTCAAAGCATGGTATGGGAAGCATTTCAAGGAAAAACAATAACTAAACATGTTTAATACATTTTTTTAAAAAAAAATACATCTTGAGAATCTTGTTGCAAATTTCCTCAAAGCCAATTTATTGATTTCTATTGAATTGCTTTGACCAAACAGAAGATTGTTTCACAATGCATGTACACATTTAACATCCAGTGACAACTTTGCTTATATAAGTTGGAGAATTCACCATCCGCCACATGACATATTTGTCTCATTACCATACTTTCAAAGATATATGTGTTTTTTCCATTGTTTTTCAATTGCTAAGTTGTGTCTGACTCTTCACGACCCCATGGACCATAGCATGCCAGGTTCTCCTATCATCCATTCTCTCCTGGAGTTTGCCCAAATTCATGTTCATTGAATCAAGGATACTATCTCTAATCATCTCATCCTTTCCTTCTGCCTTCAGCCTTTCCCAACATCAGGGACTTTTCCAATGAGTCCTCTCTTCTCATTAGGGGGCCAAAGTATTTGAGTTTCAGCTTCAGTATCTGTCCTTCCAAAGGACAGTCAGGGTTGATTTCCTTTAAGTTTTTTTTCCATACAAAAGCAATGATCTGTATTGAATTGTACACTACACGCAGAGGCCCTGGAATCTGAGTGTGTGTGGTTGATTTTAAGACTGAGGTCTGTCATCTGCTTGTAATGTTATGAATCACTCCTACAACACATGAAAGAATAATGAAAGAATTACAGGTTCTTTATTTGCAGGTTATTTAGCAACTTATCATAATGAAAAGCCTCCTCCTCTCACTGCCAAGGCTCTATGAAAATGCATGCATAAAATGGAACAACTGAAAGAAGAAGCTTGTAGTTTCCTGGAACCTAGAACTGCAGATGAATTATAGTGATTCATGCTTTCCAAAGCATTTTGTTTGATATCCAGAAAGCAAAAGCAAAAGAAAAAAAAAGAAAAAAATCTAAAAAGATTATGCTGTCGCTATTCATGATTTATTCAAAACCTCAGTTCCCTGTATAGCAGTAAGGGTTTCTTAAATGGCAGGTGTTCTTAAGTGGCATTCCCTTACATGGGGGTAGGTGGGAGATAGTTCCCAGTCTAGCTGCAATATTTTGCTGCTTCTGTTACCTTAGAACAGCCTTTAAACAGCCTGGGAACTGCTACAGTATTTCCATGGCTAGAATGATCACAGAAACACTTTTCTAGATTCTCTGCCAATGGTTCTTCCTCCCAAGAAAAATGACTTTTCCTACAGGGATTAAAGCCAAAAGCAGAAATAGCAGCACCCAACTTTCACCCTGAGCCAAACTTTGTCTGATCAGAACTCGTACTGAGATGATGCCCATTTGCCCGAGACAAAGAAGTTTAAAGAACTTCTGAATTCATCTAGAAAAACATGCTCCACCCACTCCAGCTCTGAGTCTTTGTAGAGAGGAACTTGCTTAATGAATTCCAGAAACAATGAGTGAGTAGCTGATTCAGGAAAGATTGACAACCAGTATTATGTGGTTTGTTGTAAATAAATCAATAAGTGGTTGGGTAGAAGATATTCTGTCCAGCCTCCACTCTCTGAGTCTGTATCATACAGGCAGTGGAATATGATGCTTGTCTTATTTCCAAGACTATAGTATAGTCTTTCAGAATAATCATGATTTTTATTCAGCTTCTTCAAAAGACGCCTTTAAAGTTTTCATTTCTATATTAGTTTCATAATCCCAAAAGACTAAGGAAGGCAGCTTTTCATTTAGTCCCAGTATGAGACAAATAAATTACATCACTGTTTCTCATAATAGATTTTAAATTTGTAACAAATATGAATGGATTAGAAAAGGATAAATACTATTTAAATGCCTAGAATACTGACGAACAATTACTGGTTCAGACTGCTGGCAAAAACAATTAAAACTCAGGAAAGTAATGTATCCTCTGTTTTTCTCAGAAATCAAGTCATATGGAAACCATTAGTTACGTCAACAAAAAGGAGATATATTGAATTGATTCCCAGTTACCCTTAAGAGAATTGTTCTGAATAAATCTTTGGAACATGAATGAAGCTGAAGTAATTCTACTTTAGGCTCCCAGAAGATAAAAATCAACACTGAGCACTTTGCTAGAATGTGTCTATAATCTTAAACTGTTTATTTTGCTGAAATACCACAGAGGCATCATTCACGATGTCAAAAAAAACAAAACCAAAACAAAACAAAACTGATTCCATTGTGGGAAACTGACTTGCTTTCTTTCCTATGGAATATTCCACCATAACAGCTACTTTCTCTTGGAATATTCCACTGTTCCATGAGGTTAAAAGGTCCAAGAATATTCTTCGATTTTGGGCTGCTTCTCATGATGAAATGATAGTGCATATGCACTTTTATCAGGAAAAAAAGTAATTATGGAACAATGGTAACAGTTCAGTTTTCAACAGCCCTGCTTACTACATACAAATTTGGGGAAGAGCAGTTAGTCTGCAGGTGTGACAAATAAATAAATAAATAGAAAAAGGGGAAAAAAAAGGAAAAGTAGGTGCAATTCAGTATCATTTGTGATTTGACATACAGCAGATATTATTTAAGAGGATAACACCAAATGCAGCCTCTCTGGATTATATGCTTAGCTGATACTTTTGCACATATTCTTTTCAGGAGAGAGTGTTTTGTTTTCTGATCAAACTCATGCACTTTTCTGTAGCTTAGTCTATCATGTAGGAAGGAAGATAATGTGTTCCTATGCTGGCTTTTCTTTATAGGTGGCAAAAAAAAAAAAAAAAAAAAAAACCAGAACAAAAATAATTTACATTGTTTTCCTTGTAAAATAAAGCAACTGTATTAAAAATATTTTTTCCTATGACACCGAAGCCTAAATTTCTTAATTTGGCAGTTCCTAGATCAATATCCACAGGTGCATATCTGGTTCACTTTAGATGGCCAAAGCGCATCCTTTATAAATTAGAAATGAGATGCACATTCTTCAGCTGAACTGATCTTCAAAGAGCATACTATTGTTAATTTCATTTGTGATAGAAGAAATTGTGCCTTCTATATGTACCATGTATGTAAGTGAAACTGTGAAGACTGTGAGTGGAATTTGCAAGAAATAAATAGTAATGACAATGTAGCTGTCCTTGAGCTCTAGAGTCCCTTTCAGAAACTGAAACATTTCTGGATTGTACAGCTTTCAGGTCCTCTGTAACACCAATACTGCAGTCCATAAATATAGAAGAGTCTGTAACTGTTCAAGCTGTAGGTGAAAATTGCCTATGTGAAGTTGCTGAAAGAAAGGTAAAAGAGTTGGAAATATAGTCAAATGGAGACCAATGTAGTCATTAATGCTCTCTGACTTTATGTGGTAGCAGATATTTTATTACCCTAGAAAACATCATCAGTGCTAGTGAAGTGGGCTTTGCTCTCTATTTATATACAGTAGCTTCTGCCAATATTAGTGGGGGTGTATACTGAATATAAGGTACTGGCACAAGCTACTGTATATAAACAGGCACCAAATGCCACATTCACTAGCATTGATGTAACCTATCTCTGCAATCACACAACTGAGCTCAGAGAGCACCAAGAACACCACAGTTTATCCCTGAGCTATCTATATTTTCTTCTAACAGTTAGTTATAATAGTTATAATAACTAAAATATAGTAAATCTGTTTGAAAATATGAAATTGCAATATTTACTTTAGCACTGTTACACAATGATTATTTTGCAATCAAATAAATCAGTTTCTGTTAGAAGTTGCTCTTAGAAGTTATCTTCTTTTTTTGGAGGAAAAAACAACACTTTTGAATTGGTTTGAAGCACAACTTCAATAATAAACTCACTTTTTATTTCTTTCTTCCTTTTTGAAAGCATGAGTTCCAATTATAAAAGTCAAAGACTATAATAGACATGCTACAGACGTTTAATGTGACTTGTCAGGTAAATAGTATGAAGGCAATATATTCATCTAACCACTGTGTAATGAAAAAGGCAACAATATTGCCTTTTAAATTTCCATTTGCTCAGCCTTCTCTCCTATATAATTTGAAACAAGATTGCATCACAGCTTGATCTAGTAATTGATGACAGAATAAGGCAAGCAATGATCAAAACAGCTATACATTTTATTGCTATAAAACTGTTTAACAAATATAGATATCCTCTGGCAGGAGCCTGATATTAACTTAAAGTATTCTCTTAGAACTGTGGACTCATAGTTTTTAAGAGCTCTGTCACAAGAAAATAAGAATACAAGTAGTCCTTGGCTTACGACTACAATTGAGCCCCAAATTTCTGTTGTTGAGTAAGACATTTGTTAAGTGAGTTTTGCCCCATTTTACGACCTTTCTTGTCACAGTTGTTAAGTGAATCACTGCAATTGATAAGTTAGTAATCTGGTTAAGTGAATCTGACTTCCCATTGCTTGCCAAAAGGTTGCAAAATTACATGACTTTGGGACACAGCAATGCTCATAAGCATGAATCAGTTGCCAAACATCTGAATTTTGATCACATGATCATGGGGATGCTACAAAGGTAACTGAAAAATGGTCATAAATCACTTTTTTCAGTGACACTGTAACTTTGAATGGTCACTAAATGAACTGTCGTAAGTCAAGGACTACCTGTAGTCAACATTCCAAATTACCATCAACATCTATTGGTAAATGCATTAACTGAGATAGAAATATCACCAGCCTCAGCAAACTGCAAGGTTTACATAAGTATATTAAGAAAAAAAACATTAGCATCCCACTTCTTCTAAATAATGCTTGCTGAGGATAGAACATTTTGGAAAAAGCATTACTGTCAGCTTGATCAGACTTCTCCCTCCCCCCTCCCCCCCCAAAACGCATTGATTGTTAGTTCCACATACTTTACAGTTTTCAAAGAGGCAACTCATTTAGTCTGTTGCTCTCTCCTGATTCCAAAATAATAACAATGCCAATCTTCAATTTCAGAGCGATCTGCAATGTATTTGATCAGTTTCCAAAACTGCAACCAACCTCGCCTAATTTCCTTTGCCTCCCGGAGGAATGGATTACAATCAACCATCAGTCGGAAAATGGGAATTAGTCTAAGCAGGGGTAGGGAATCTTGGCTCTTTTATAATTTGTGGACTTCAACACCCAGAATTCCTGAACCAGCCATGCTGACTCAGAAATTCTGGGAGTTGAAATCCACAAGTCATAAAAGAGCCAAGATTCCCTACTCCTGGAAGGTGCCTGGTATACAGACTGGAGAAGATAAATGTATCGAATTGCCATAAGACGCGCTAATTTTAAATTTGGCAACTAATTCTCAATGCGTTGATACCGAAAGCCCAACAGAATCTCAACTTTCCATTTCTATGTTTTCCTGTGTTTTACACTCCTGTCTGATCTCACTTTAGAGAACTGGCGGAAGTGACGATACGTAGTTACCGCGGCCCATGCATGAGACCTAATGTTTCCGGGTCACGTGGCGGAAATCCGGGTAGTTGGGTGCGGCGGGGCGCTGAAGAGCTGGGCCGGCTCTCTTCTCCCAAGATGGCTTCTCTTCTTCAGTCAGACCGCGTCTCCTACCTGGTGCGCGGCGAAAAGGAGATCCGCATTCCGCTTTCGCAGCTGTATTTCTGCCGCTACTGCAGTGAGCTCCGTTCTCTCGAGTGTGTCTCGCATGAGGTAAATTGCTGTGTTATAGAACCTGGGGTGTTTGATCGCACGCCAGCGGTGTGGATTGGCTAACCCTGCTGCCACTCGTTAGTCCCCCTTCATCCAATTGGCTGAGGGATGTGTGCCACATTGCCCGTTGTTCTGATTTGGAGCTCGAGAACAGAGCCTTGATTGTCCCTTTGTCACTGTCCTTTTGTGCTGCCTTGGCTAGGTGGAAAGGGAATAGTTCTGGGTAGGAAGAGATTTATAGGAAGGCGGGGGAATTCTTTAGCATACGTATTTGAAATAACACTTCTTCCCATGAAGTTGTTACTTTTCCTATGTAAATTGCCATAACTCCTTGTTCAGACATAATATGTTGTGCTTCCCAGTTGGTTACTGTTGCATCCTTTAATCTGTTTAAACCACATCCTTATTCTCCCCCTCCCTACATTTATATATTTATGGCATGTCTGCCTGCCTGCTTCTGTCCAATTGGATTCTAGGTGATAATGTTGTAATCAGGTACTATTACCTATCTAACTGTATGAAGCTTGTATTTGCAAAACACAGTGGGCAATTATGAATGGACTACAAGCTTGATTCATAGTTTGGAACCTGTAAGTTGCAACATTCTTGGATATATTTTATGATATGCAGCAGAAAAAAATGTCCCACTTTATTTTAATTTTAGATCTTTTTTAAAAAAAATGGGACACTAGGTTGCTGCAAAGCACAAACAGTATTCCAAAGACTGCTTCTAGTCCCCAGATATATTCTGGAAGCATTCTTAAAAGCTGAAAATGATTGAGGACTCCAGTGTTTTGCTTTGAAGTATGTCCGCATGTCCAGAAAAGGGTAGTAATACACAGTTACGATAGAGTATCCTGAAAGACTAAAAAAAGAGTGTGCCAAGGAACAAACTCACCCGTTTCTGTCTAGTACATTGATTTTTGTGTGGTCATTCCCATGACATTTTCTCAAGAGTTCCAGATGTGCTGTCCAGTTTGCAAAGCTAGGGGGGCCCTTGGAATTCAGTACCGTATTTTGTAATACTGAAAATCAATTTCTTAGACAATATTATTCAGTTAAAATTTAGAATTAATCTTTTGATCTTCTGAGAAGTAGTGCACCAATAAAAAGATGCAGCTTTTGTTCAAATTTTATAGGGGCTCCCAAATTTAAACAAGTGTTCCATTGGTTAAACACAAAATAGTAAAGGAACTCTGCTGCTCCCAACATTCTAGAAATATCCGAAGATGAGACCCTACCTCCTGCACTTAATTTTGGCAATTGTAAACACCTGTTTTTTAATCCATTTTGTTGTGTATGGACATGAATGAAAAGAATACTTTACTTTTTAATCTTACTCTATTACTGTAGTATGTTTTTGAATGTGAACCAATTTCCATTTTAAAACAATCCATAAGCACTGAACAAGAAATATCTTAGTCATTATGATTAAGTGGTCTTAATCTGAAGTATTAGTTTTTGAATTACTTATTTTTCAGTTGTTCAGTTTTGAAAAAAAGCTAAAGAATAATTAAAAAAGGCGACAAGCTATTGGAACCCAGTTGGATAGGGAAATAAATTTTAAGAATTGGTTCGTGGCAGGACAAATTCCAAATTTGATCTTTGGCATCTTCTGTTCAAAATATTAATAGTTGAGAATGAGAAAAATCTCTGCTAGAAAATTCATGGAATCACTGCTGATTTTAAGTTTGTTTTTCATCCCAGTTATAATGCCAATTTTAATTGTCATTAATAATCCTGGGGATTGTACTTTAATGACAACGCTGACTATTTTTCTGGTACAGATCTAAATTTCCTCTCAATAATAATATCTAGAACAGAAAGAAATGCTGCATTGTCAGCCCTTCTGAATCACCTTATGCCTCCTGAGCATGACATTTGATGTTACATTTTAATATTTCATTTTAAAATGAGATAAATTTTCTCCACAAGCATCAAGGTATATATTTGGAAACTAGCCAGGAGAGGCAGATGTCTTACAAAGTTTTTCTGGCATTTGGATCATACCTCTACAATTAAAATGCCTATATGATCTTTGAGAGCAAAATCTGAAATAACAATAATCAAATTTAAGGTTTTGTGGTTTATAAATCAGTCTTTTGGATATTGTCCTATCCCAGCCCCTAAAAATCAAAATGTCTTTTTTGTTACAAAGATAAGAAGCAGCACTAGTTCAAGTGTAGTGGTGAAGAAAGATGACTTTTAAAAATTATTCTATAGGTGGATTCTCACTATTGTCCCAGCTGTTTGGAGAATATGCCTTCAGCTGAAGCCAAGCTGAAAAAAAATAGGTAAGGCTACAGTCTCCCCTCTTTCTTTTCCTAAAAAAAATATTTTTGTTTTTCATAATCTCTTTCTATTTGACCACATACTTATTAATTTGATACCCACTTTGAATTTAATAGTACAGGTAGTCCTCGATTTATGACCGTAACTGAACCCAAAATTTCTGTGTCTGAGACATTTGTGACGGGGGTTTGCCTCATTTTATCACCTTTCTTGCCAGTTGTTAAGTGAATCACTGCAGTTGTTAAGTTAGTAACACAGTTACCACATGGTTAAGTGAATCTGACTTCCCCATTGACTTTGCTTGTCGGAAGATTACAAAAGACACTACAACCGTCTGAATTTTGATCATGTGACCATGGGGATGCTACAATGGTTTTAAGTGTGAAAAACGACCATCAATCACTTTTTTCAGTGCTGTTGCAACTTCAGAAGTTACAGCAGCACTGAAAACTGTTGTAAGTCGAGGACTACCTGTATAGAACCTTAACGGATTGATTATGACAAAATCTGAAGGGTTATGCATGACAACATTTTTGTCTTTTTATAAAAGAAAAGATAACATGAATTAGCTTCCTGTTGGTTTTTCTGAGCCAAAAATACTATTTTAAATTTATTGTTAGGAGGAATTTTTTGAATTATATGTACATTTATAAATCAAGAACCTTGACTCCAATTTATACACAGCTTTTAATTTCAAGAAATCAATATGGTTTACATAATAATGAACATTGTCACTCTAAGAAGGCAAATTCACTTAAAAAGCTAATACTGGTGTCTTCTTGCTTAGGTGTGCTAACTGTTTTGATTGCCCTTGCTGTATGCATACGCTTTCTACCCGAGCAACAAGCATTCCTGCTCCGTTGCCTGATGATCCTGCTAAGACTACAATGAAAAAAGCTTATTATCTGGCCTGTGGATTTTGCCGCTGGACATCCAGGGATGTTGGCATGGCAGATAAATCAGTTGGTGAGTGTCATATCTAAAATAAATGGGAGAAAAAACTCTACATATTATGCACAGTTATTGGTCAAAAGGGGAACGTTGTTGTATTATGCTGAAAACTGGTAGTACACATAGAAGGATTTACAGAATTTGAATGGAATTAAGTTCAGTGACTAGTGGGTCTTTGCCTTTGCCACAAAAAGAAATGTGCTCTATAAATATGTGCTATGTCACTTCAGTTGATAATGAGGGTCCCCAAATACTGTATGTTGTTGAAATAATTCCTATTGAAGGTATTTAAACATTTTGCTGGATTGGATCAAAAGTTTATTTTGTCCAATTTTTGCACCAATTGGAAAATATTTTTCTTTGCAACGGACATTTAGAGGTAGCACTATCCAGCATGACTAATTGGTTTAAGAGCCTGAGTCATCATTAATTCTTTTAATTCCTTTTTCAACACATCTAAATTAGTGTCATTATATATGAAGAAGTAAACTCCATAATTAAACTGCATGCTTTTTTGTCCTAATTTCCCCACTATTCATTATTAGCAGATGAACCAGGCTCTAGTTTTATGAGAGACAACAAAGAACTGTTTTGTCCACACTCTTCACACTATACCTACAAATCTTCTTCGATATCTTTTCTTCTGAATGAAATATTCCTGAATTTTGTAAGAGAATTGCTTCTTTCCATAATAGTTGTGCAAAAGGAAGCTGATGATTAGTAGAACAAAGCAAAAGAAGAACAATGGACGTAATTTCACTCATTTCAGCAGTACAGCCTCTTATGCTGGTCCTTTCTAATAGTTCCAAAATTAGCAGATGCTAGATATTCCTAACCATAAGACATATAAGAATGGGAACCCTTATTAATGGCAAGAAATTTGAAGGAAAAAAGAATTTGTCTGCCTTCCACTTTTCTTTCAGGGAGGGCTGGTCTCCCCTATGTGCAGAAAATATTATCAGCTCAGCAGAATCCCCCTTGTTATCTGCATAGATGTCTGTGCCTTCTCCCCTTTCCCCCCAGATATGTTTTGAAGATGCATATAAGAAAGTGGGATGTTTTGTAATGTTTCGTTCTGTAACATTGTACACTGTTGTTATCTACTATATGTGGAATACTTTTTTCTATCTGCTGATTTTCCTTGTCTTTTTTCACTGTGTGCTAATTGTAACAACAAAATTCCCTGGCAATAGGGAAATTTGCAAGGGAAAAATGGAAGGTACAAAATAGATTTTTATCACCTGTGTTTGATTTGCTGATCTGTCATTGATATTTTATGTCCCTATGTTCACATTAACCAACTTTCAGTTACTAGATAAGAAACACAAGCTGCTTTCTGACTCATACAGTGATGAAGCACACAGTATTATGTCATTCTAAATCACATATATACAGTATTAGGCCAGTGATGCATTTAGCAGAGGAGAGAAGCAGGCAGTTACTTTCTGTATAGTTTATTTTTGACTAGAACATGTGTTTCATGATTCCCTTCTTAATCGTTCATGTTATTTTTTGTTACATTGCAGCCAGTGGAGGTTGGCAGGAACCTGAAAATCCTTATACACAAAAGGTAACGAAAAGAAACATATTCAGGTATAAATTAATTTGCTAGGAAATATGAAAGTGAAATAAATCAGGAATGTATTGATTTGTTCCATTTCTCTGAGTTTGGCCCCTACTAAAGAACAGTAAAGTCCATTCAGATGGGTAAATATGTAGGAATAGTGGCACAAATTAAACATAAAATATTCTATAAATAAAATAAATAGGGGGAGAAAGAGTTACTAGGAAGAGAGAGAGTAAATTTTAAACTCCACTATGTGAAGATTTGTAAATGCAGTGAAAGGTTTTTTTAAAAGAATGTTCAGAGTGAATTCAGGAAAAAAAATTATTATAAAGAATGTCCCTTCACATGAATAGCTTAAAATGTTTCTTTTTATATAGATTAATAAACTGGTGGAATATTATCAACAGTTGGCTCAGAAGGAGAAGATGGAAAGAGATCGTAAAAAATTAGTTCGACGGCGACCATACATGCCACTGGCTTTTTCGGTAAGCTAGGAAAACAGCACACAAGTTGTTGAGGTCACACAGTGAGAACCAGATATAACATTCTAAAGTACAGTGATACATAATAGTCGTTGTAGCTGACGTTTCTAAAATTGAAGCAAGAAAATTTAAAAAATGATAAATGGAACTTATCTGAAGTTTTCATAGCTTGTATTTTATTAAGAGATACCATCTACATACAGGTACTCTTCGACTTACAACAATTCATTTAGTGATTGTTTGACCTTATAACGGCACTGAAAAAAGTGACTTATGACAATTTTCACACTTATGACCGTTGTACCGTTCCCATGGTCTTGCGATCAAAATTCAGACACTTGACAATTGACTCATATTTATGACAGTTGCAGTGTTCTGGAGTCACGTGATTCCCTTTTGCTCCCTTTTGACACACAAAGTCAATGGGGAAGCCAAATTCACATAACAACTGCAGTGATTCACTTAACAACTGTGGCAAGAAAGGTCATAAAATTTACTTAGCTTTCTTGCTTAGCAATAGAAACTTTGGGCTGAATTGTGATCGTAAGTCGAGGACTACCTATATTTGAAATATGGCTTGTATTTTATAGTGAAGGTTCAGATTTTGAAATGGGCCCCAATACCTTCAGCTTTCAAATGCTGGATTATTGTTATTCTGTATACAGTGATTTAGCTCAAAGTTGGCACAAATGTAATGTAATGTAATGTCTGTGAGATATTTAGATTTAAATATGTATTTTGTTTTAATTTTCAGCTATGCATTCAGTGTCATATGAAAAGCTTATGTTTTTCTTGGCTAAATAATTTTGCATATGCTTGCTGCCTTTTGGATAACTGTATAACCTGCTTGCTCTGTGCATTGCTTTTGTCTTTATTGGTGCATTTTTTTTTTATCTCCGTTGCTACCTGCTGCTAATTTGGGGGCTCTCCACAGCAACATACTATACATGTAGTGGTAAGTTCCTTTAGCTGGTTCTTTTAGCTGGATTCAGCTAGTCAAATTGTCTTTATTGCATTTGGGTAACGAACATGCTGTTATTGGAAAGTTCACATTCAGTCTGAATGAATTAATACATATTTAAGTTTAGTAATCATGTAACTTGGTGGACTCTGTAGTAAAACCAAAATTGTTCCATGTAAGACCCTATAAATGTACTGTGTGTTCACAATCTTTGATGAACTTGAGCATTATTAAGAACAGTTGGTAGGATTAGCCTGGACAAGTATGTTGTGGGCTTCCGCTGTCTATGATTCTTTGACATATTTTAGTCCTCTTGAACTATAGATTGCCTATAAATACAATACTCCCTGTCCACAATTTTGCCACTTAAATATTTCTTTCCCTGTTAAAAACCATGTCCTTTTAAATAGCATTGCTGTATAAAAACTTTAATATAGATTTTATCTGATATGCCAGATAAATGAAATATATTTTTCTTTCCGTTAAACTAAAACAATAAGCCACCCACCAAATCTTTACAAAATAATAGGTGAGCTAGAGAGGCAAAATAATATCACAAAGTATTTAGCAATTTTACTTATGGTATAGGGCTAAACCTTCTATCCTTACTTTGAAGATAACAACTTTGTTATGTATATGTAGGGGTGTGGGTCTATACATATGTTGTGTATAGTATGTTTAGGTGTGTGTCGTGTATGTGTTTCACTTTGAGAGCCGGCAACTAAATTTCATTTTTGATGTGTGCCGTTGTGCCCACAGTAAAAAAAAATGACAATAAAGGTTATCTTACCTAACTATTAAGAGTGGCAGGGAGATAAGTGAAATAATTCAAACCACCTGATCAATAAAATTGCCATATAAATTGTGCTTTTAACATTGGATTCAGTGAAGTATAGCAATTACTATACTTCTCTGAGAATTTGCATGACCTCTTGAACATGGAGAAATTTAGTTTCATTTTAGATTTCACTTTTTAGTGCATTGGTCTGGCACTAATGGGAAAAGAACTGTTTCACTTGTTTTCTGCATGCAGAGGAACACTTTTGAATTTAGCCTACTTTTCCTTAGAAATTAACAACCTTCAGTTTTAATATCTGCTGTCACAACTCAGAATGTCAATCAATTTGTTGGCAAGTACTTCAGCTAACTGTTGTTAACTCAAGTATGGTATAATGGTATGATTTCATACCATTATAGTCATTATATATTTGTCATTTCTATATTTTCTTTAGGTCTATTGCAGTAGGGAGCATTTGGCCACAAAAGTACTTTCCCTCCTAGAATGTAAACTATGTTGTAAGTTGCCCAGAGTCATTGGATACGAGATAGGCAGCAAATAAATTAAATAAATAAATAAATAAATAAATAAATAAATATTTATGTTCCGAGCTAGAAGACTTAATCATCAAGTGAAATTTAAATGAAAGCACTAAATCACTTTTAAGTAGAATAAACAGTGATTGAAGGGCTTGTTCCTTTTTTGCTTTCGTATGTTTGCTTTTTGTTAGTCAAACTATCAAAACTTTATCTAAACAGAGAAAACTTCCAAATTTGCTTTTCTTGTAATTTATACATCTTGTTTTTAAGCTGCCCCAAACCCCAAGATGGTATGTTTTCGTTTACCAACTCACCTCTTGCTGTTGACAGGTAATCCTTGACTTACAACCACAGTTGGGACCAGAATTTTGGTTTTAAGTAATTGTGGCAGTAAGTTGAGGCACCACATGATCAGACTCATTTTTATGACTGTTTTTACGACAGTCGTTGAATGAGTCACTGTTAGTCAAAGCAAAACAGTGGTTGTAAAGGTGGTTGTAAAAGTGAAACCACTTTATCCAATGGGCACAATTTTGCTGGAAAATGGCAAAAAAGGAGCAAAGTGTGATGTGGCTGTGGGACACGGCAAACTAATTGTAAAAGTGAGCTGATTGCCAAGCGCCTGAAATGCGTCACTATGGGGATGGTGTGGCAATCGTATCTTCAAGGATGGGTCACAAGTAACTTTTTTCAGTGTCGTTACTTTGAAGGGTTGTTAAGCAACCAGTCAAAAGTCAAGGATTACCTGTATCTCTTTTGTAGGATAAATATGGCCTTGGAACCAGGCTCCAACGTCAGAGGCCTGGGGCCCCCATAAGTGCCCTTACTGGACTTTCGTGAGTATCAGTTCTTTCATATTGATAAAGTTACATTGCTTAATACCAATCATATAAAATGGAAATAGCCTCAGAGTCAAGGGTAATTCTGGATTTTCCTTCTTAGCTGATTAGTTAAATGTTGTACTTTCAATACCAGTGTGTGGACATCTAAGCTGTACCTGCAATCTTGTCTAAAGTGTCATTTTATATTAAAAAAAGCCCCTATAGCTCACGTTCTTACCTCTAAAATTTGCTATTAATTCAGTGATAAAATATAAAACTTAAATTAGGTTGAGTGCTGCAAGAAGTGCTGAATTTAAGTAAAGAATTAGTCTCTAGCAGCTCTATACTGCTTCATTTGAACCAGCAATTTAGTACTGCTCAGGTTTTTATGGCTTCTTCCAAAAGCAATGGATCCATTCCTTTTGCCTCAGGCTGAAAGAAGGGGAAGACCACAAGGAGATAAAAATTGAACCAGCTCAGGCTGTGGAAGAGGTAGAACCTTTACCTGAGGATTATTACACAAGGCCAGTCAATCTAACAGAAGGTAATAGCTTAGCTTGTCTTTGGCACATTTTGGTCCAAGCTGATTGATTCAAATAATGCTTGTTCTTATTATTCAAAATCATTAACTGAGATTGTGAATTTTCTGAACTTTTCCTATGTTGTGAATAGTGACAACTTTAAAGCAGCGCCTCCTGCAGCCAGATTTTCAGCCCATTTGTGCTTCTCAACTTTATCCACGTCATAAGCACCTTCTGATCAAACGCTCACTGCGATGCAGGGTATGTAATCACTATGAAAAACTACTACCATCACACTGTCATTTTTGGCAAAATCAGAGATCATATGCAAATTCCAGAATTCCCTGTCCTGGAATTGTTCCAATTCTCTTTCCTGTAACTCTTTCAGCTTTGGCCCTTGGCTGATTTTGAATGTAATTGACACGGGAATGCATGTTTTGAGAATTCTTAGATTACGATAAATTTGTATTACTTCAATAGGAAAATATTACTTCTCTTTGACTATATAACGAGACAGGGTGCTTTATAAATGCATTTTACAGTGTTGAAACCCAACTGTAAAGTTATTTTGCTTTGTGAGGTCACAGAGATGCTATGTGTTTATTCCAGTGGCTACTGGTAATAGTGGTAAGGAGTAATGTGGAATAGTGACAATTCCAGGCAATGCATGCTCAATATTAAACTGAATGAAGTAGACGCTAAGTGCTTTGTTTCAACTACAAGCATATTATCATTGAGTTGAATTCGTTCTTTTCTTATTTGAATATGAGAACTAACGACTTAAAGAAAGACCAATAAAAGGCTAAGCTCCAAGAACCTTACCCTGAAAGATACATTTAGAATATAAATTTGTATAATTATTTGTGGAATTGTCAAAATGAATGTAGGTTTAAATGTTACATCGGATAAATTTGTGATACAGAATAACTGTACCTTTGGGTTTCAACACTGTAAAATGCATTTACAAAGTATACTGCCTCATTGTATAGTCAGAGATGCAGAAGGTAATCTGTAGATATTCTGCATGGTGGTTATATCTATATCAGTTTCTAGGCAAGGTATGTTTCCATGTCATCTTCCCAAAGGCTTGTGGCTAGCTGTTATAGGAAACAACATCCCGAACTAAATAAACCTTGACAGTTGTGTTGGAATGTGTCTGTGAAGCGGGAGGTGATGTGGTGGATTAAAATAACACAGCAGGTTCCCAGGAAGGAGGGGCCACATTCCAAGGGTGGAACCGCAGGAAGCACAGTTTGGAGCTGGAAAGAAGAAGAGATTTGGGATAGCCCCTCCCTAGAATTTCCCAGGGTATCTCCGTTAGGTTAGAGTAGCATAAGATTAAACTGACAAGATTCTGTCTATACAGTATTATGCAAATAAAGAACTGAAGTTTGACTGGGTTTTTTTTTTTTTTACTTGGGCTAGGGCTGATAATAGAGCAGGTTCTTTTTAGGAAACAGAAAGTTACTTTTTTGAATGTCTAAATTAAAACTTTCAGCATTTTTATAGGCTAGTTCCATTGTTAAGGAAATACTTTATATTCATATGGATGAATGCCCTTGTTTGTTGCCCGTGCCCCTTCCTTCCTTCCTTCCTTCCTTCCTTCCTTCCTTCCTTCCTTCCTTCCTTCCTTCCTTCCTTCCTTCCTTCCTTCCTTCCTTCCTTCCTTCCTTCCTATTCTGGAGAATACTGGGTTCTCTGCAGCAGATTTGAGATCTACTTAAGTCTTCAGTTCAGGAGGAATCCATCCCAGGAGCAGTTTCCATTCTACTGTCAACAGCCACTCTTGGATACAGTCCAGCCCTGACATTCTGTTTAGTGAATTGAGTAAAATAAAATGATTCTGCTGTGGTATTTATAATTCTTGAGCATAGCTTTGCAAACTTTTTATTGTTTTTCTTTTGTTTGTAGAAATGTGAACACAATTTGAGTAAACCAGAGTTCAACCCCACATCAATAAAATTCAAAATTCAATTGGCTGCTGTGTAAGTAGTTTGAAAACAGTGACTACAAGAAATCAAAAGACTTGAAGCAAATTCTCATGGTTGGGATAAATCTATATCTGCTGTATACAATTTCTTCTGGCAAATAAAGCTTCTCACAGTCCAAGTTCCAGCACGTAGAAAACTAATGTGCTAATAGCAGATTTTCTATTTTAGCCTTATGAATATAGATACAATAAATGTGTGAAAATATATTTTTTAAATTCCAGTTTTATTAATGCAGTGCAGTGCAGTCAGCTAAGCATTATGTTAAGTGTTATGTTTTTCTTTCACAAAAGGCTGTAATAGCCATTTAGTTCAAGTATGTGTGCTTCTGATAGTTCAGTGGGTTTCTGCTCTGGCAGATTGAAAATTAGTATTACATATTCATGATAAGAACTGACAGGTAAGATTTATTCTACTTATCCTAGCCAGAAGATAAGATTACTTCTATCCCATGGAGGAAATCACTTCCTTCAGTCTTTAGCCTTGATTTCTAGGAAAAGCCAACTTTTCTTTCAGCTCTACGGTAAGGGTTGAGAAAAAAAATGGAATTGGGAAAAGCCATGCTTAGTCGCTTTATCAGCAAGGTGGGTGGCATATAAATTTAATAAATAAATTAATAAATAAACAACGAAGTGTTGATGCTGACACCATGAAGTGTGGGTAACTGAGCTAAGTGATTCTGGCAAGCATAGCTGATCTGTGCTGAAAAGAGATCCCACCTCAGGATCAGTGACTGGGGGAAGGACATTGCTCATTCAGAAATTGAACTGCATTGTGGAGAATTGGTCTCCAAAGCAGTGGAACATAACAGAGGAAGCAAGCACCAGTATTAGTATTGAACACCTCTGTAGTACAGCCAAATAATCTTCCCATGCAGGCCTTGATAGCTATAGCCAGCATGCACCTCCTATTGTCTGAGCAAGCCAGATCTTAGTTGTACCCGATGCTGAAACAGTTGCTGGTAATTCACAATCTCTTTCATGCTTAATGGAAAAGGGGGGGAAAGGATGACATAGGAAAGGGCCATCTGGCAGCATCAGAGATAAAGAATCTATATCAGCAAGGAGAGGGCTGCTTATACTTCGAGATAAGTGTGTGAAATAATGAAGAATCCCCATATCCCACGATGAGAGAAGCACGTGTTTATTGATGGACCCAACGATCCCACTCTACAGGATAGGGAAAGATAGAGAGGTTTAAGAGAGCGGTGGCTGATTTTGTTTATTATCCTGTAAACCAGAGGTAGTTAACCTGGGCTCTTTTATGACTCGTGGACTTCAATTCCCAGAATTCCTGAGCCAGCTTAGCTGGCTCAGGAATTCTGGGAGTTGAAGTCCACGAGTCATAAAAGAGCCCAGGTTGACTACCCCTGCTGCAAACTATCCAACATGGGTTTTCCACTTCCTATGTGCTCCTGTCAATGGCAAGCTTTTTTTATTATTACAATGAGTTACAGCATAAAGAAGTTAAACTACAATGCTGAAATAATTGTAGGAGAGCCATGTTAAATCTATGATAATGAAAAATCAGAAGGGACAGGAAGATGCTTACCATTTGGAAAACAAGTAAATCCAAAACTTCTAATAGCACAATTGAGTGAGAAATAGTTGAGCTCACATACATCAAAAGGTTTCAAGGAACACAATGATTTTTAACATTACAATTAACACTGTAATCCATCTAATATGTAACCTGCATAAATGAACTGTTTTCCCCCTCCCTTGCCTCATCCTAATTTGAATCCTAGTTCACAAGTCATAAAATGTGTGAATCTGGAAAGGTGCTACCAGACTTCTGATTTTCAGCTGAAATAAGCGCTTGCTACTGAAGGGAGGGTATTTCTTTCATGGGATGAGAAAATGTCTTCTAGTCCTGCCTACTAGTTGAAAGAAATGAAATTAATTCTCTCCTGTGAGATCCATCTTTTTGTGAATAGAGGAAGCAACTTCACAGTAAGCCCAATTACTGTATTGTATGAAAAAAAAACAAACTGGAATCTATAAATTACAGTATAACCTCCTTACAAAAACTTGTTTCCCAATTATATATTTTTGCTAGTTTTTAAAAATGTTTCAGTGTTCAGAATAATTTGAAAACTGCATAATTGAAAAATGAGGTATGTAAAATTATAAAATGTAGCAAAAAGGCTAGAGACAATGCCATTCATATATTTCCTATTGGTGTTTTTTTATAGCAATTACATCCCAGAAGTGAGAATCATGTCTATTCCTAATCTGCGTTATATGAAGGTTAGTAATGGTTTACTTTTAACCCTCTTTGAAGATGGACCTTCAGAGCTTCGTGAAGCCTGAATATGAGTGGCTGTTAAATCTTTTGTTTTTGTTTAAAATGTGACAGAGGCCTGGAAAACTAACATGTTATTTTTAATAACATTGGTTCAGTGAAGACATGGCTCTAACTCGTGGTTTCACAATCCACTGTTTTTAAATTGGATTCAAAAGCCCATCAGGATGAAACAATTGAAAAAGATGTCCATAAGTAACATGTGCCAACATAATGACAGAAGTTTAAGACTTTGCTTTTGAGAATTGTAAACCTTGAAGCATTTCCCCTTTTCTTTCATGTAGGAAAGACTAGGTATAGTGTTTCTCAACCTTGACAATTTTAAGGCATGTGGACTTCAACTCCCAGAATTCCACAGCCAGCAATGCTGGCTGTGGAATTCTGGGAGTTGAAGTCCACATGCCTTAAAATTGTCAAGGTTGAGAAACACTGGACTAGGTATAGTGATAACGCCAAACCTTAAGGTGAAAACTTGGAGATGTCAAACTTCTCTCCCAGAAGCCCTCTAGGTTTAGAAGCCATGGCCCACTTTCCTAGCATCAGGGTAGGGCTTGCTAATTCTTATCGTCACCCTGTGACTTCCTGGAAATGCCTTTGCTTGATACCTTTTCACTAATCTTGCAAGCTCTTTGGCTTCTGGTAAACGGCAGAGAAAAAGATTGGGAGAAAAAAAAATACAATGGTGCTACCCTTTGGCCTCTGTAGCATTGTGGTGTATAATTATGGAAAACAGCCCCCCCTACTTTCCTTTGGGAAGCTAAATCATGATTACAAGTTATAATTTGAAAGGAAATTTGCTTTATTAAAAATAAGTGAAACATTCAGTGGACAAGGAGATTAATTAAACTATACAGTGCTGCTGTTATCACAAACACCTTATAGAAATCTCCCACTGGGGGAAAAAAATCCCTCAACGTACATGTTTTTTTTTTTTTTGAAAGAATCTACTAATATAAAAGCAACTCTGATGGAAAGAGATGCCACCTTCTATCAAATAGGACTGTTTTTATATAACCAGAGATAAGAAATTAAAACCAGACAGCCCCCTCAGAAATCTTAATGTAGTGCTAACTAGGCATATACTTATGCTTCTTCAAATAGTAATTCCTTGACTCAGATTCCTTCTTTTACCTATCCTTGCTGGAACTTTTACTCTTAAATTTGAGGTTAGAAGTGAATTGTGACTTCCTCCAATATGAATTGGATATTTGTAGTTTAGAAAAATGAATGGGATAATGGTTCATGTTGTGTTTAGGAGGTTAGCACTTCCTAAAAGGGCATCGTACAGGCAAAAATGAATGTTCTCAATCTAGAATCATATAGAACCTTCATGAGTGTTACTTGGTCTCTTATATACTTCTGTCATTCATAGGAAAGTCAAGTTCTTCTAACTCTAACCAATCCAGTGGAAAGCCTTACCCATGTGACCTTAAAAGAATGTGAGGAAAATGATCCTGAGGATATTAATAGTACTGCAAAGGTACTGTAGCTTCTTTTCATCTTACATGTATAAACTAATGTATATACTGATACTGTGCTAAAAATATATAAGAATTGTGAATACCTGCACAGTCCTTTTTTCAGGTTTAGAATGATTTTCTGCCTTAACACAGTTATTTAAAAAAAAGGAGAGGAGGCTTTTAATACCCATGATTAGCATGGGGATTAGATCTTGTGACAAAAATACCAGTGCTTTTGGATAGGAGAAGCTTCCATGGTAGTTCGAATTTCATTAGCAGTTACAGTGGTTCTTAATCTTCTAGGTTTTCATATTTGTTATGAAATCTTTTTTTGTCTATGTCTCTTTTCAGGTGATGGTTCCTTCCAAGGAACTAATCTTGGCTGGCAAAGATGCAGCAGCAGAATATGATGACTTGGCAGAATCTCAAGATTTCCAAGATGATCCTGAGTAAGTTTATCTGTCTGCTTTCATAGCTTTAGACTTGCATTTACCAACTGTTGAAAATTAAGCCATGCTATCCTGACTTTTTCTAGGTGGAAATTAAAAAAAAAATATTGTTTCTCCTAGTAGCACTAGATTCTAAAGAGACCAAAGAATATATTTCATAAAGTGCCAATGGAATTTTCTACATCCATCTGATACATATTCTGACATGTGCAGCAGAAAGGATGAACCTACTGTACCAGTGATTTTAGTTCTGGCAAACATCAGGATCAGATGCAGCCTTCATTTGCCATTAGTTTAGATACCTTCCAAAAGGAATTAAATACATTTATGGAGGACAGATCCATCACTACCTATTGGCAATGCAGCCGAAAAATCTCCAGATTTAAACATAGAGTACCACTGGGTACTACTTGCCAGGGAGGTAGTATTTTGATAGAGGTTACTAGAGAGCAAGCATTAAAACTAAGGCCCTTTTTGTGAGCAACCCAAAGGCATTTGGGTGGTTATAGTTGGAAGCAAGATGACAGACTAAATGGATCTTTTCTTTAACCCAAGTCCACATTTGTTTTGTAGCACATTTCTTGAGTAATATAACTGTTTAGTGTCCCCCGCCCACAATTTACTTACAATAACTATCCTGGACAATTATTAATTTAATTCTCTCTAAAGTAGCAAATGAAGTCAAACAGAATCAGCTTGAGAAATTATGAAAAAACTTAGCATTTTTATCTTTGGGAGTAAGGTGCCATGGTACAATGAATACATCAATATATTTACATAAGTGTCAATGCTTTTGAATTTTACAAGTCTATACTAAGTACTCGTCCCAAATAATTGACCTATTGAAACTAAAAGAGAAATAACTAATTGAATTTCCTTTATACGTGCTGTGAATTTTAAAATTGTTATAATAAAAAAAGACTCAAATCATTGAAAATCAATTACTGTTTTTAAACAACTAGCAATTTCTGGTTAATTAATCTGCACTAAAAATTGATTTGTTTTTTTCTCCTTTGAGAAAGTATACAGGTAGTCCTCGACTTTCAATAGTTCATTTAGTGACCGTTTAAAGTTACAGTGGCAATGAAAAAAAATGACAATCATTTTTCACACTTACAACAGTTGCGGCATCTCCATGGTTACGTGATCAAAATTCAGCTGCTTGGCAATTGACTCATACTTATGACGATTGCATGTCCTGAGGTCATGTGTTCACCTTCTGACAAGCAAAGTCAGTGGGGAAGCCAGATTCATTTTATAACCGCGTCACTAAGTTAACAACTATAGCAATTCACTTAACAAATGTGGCAAGAAAGATCATAAAATGGGGCAAAATTCACTTAACAAATGTCTCACTTAGCAACAGAAATTTTGGGCTCAGTTATGGTCGTAGGTCGAGGACTACCTGTATTATGTTCAGCAATCCTAAAAACGCTCATGAGGTTGAGAGTATTACTAGGATTGTTCTTGTAATATAAATTTGTATAGATTTTATAGCTATCAACTATCAAAGTAAGATACAGTATATGGACTGCATCTAGGTCTTCTTCCAATTATGGAAAGATTTTCATCATGAAAAGATGGGGGAGATGATATTATTTGCTCCTGAAAATTGAGGGACTCTGCAAGATCCAGGAAGAAATTGAATTGGCAGTTACTTATTTGAACAACAGACTATTTCAGTATTATTATTGTTGTTGTTTTCATTGTTATTGTTGTTGTTATTATTATTATTCCTCTTTTGTAGCATTATAGCTTTCCGGAAGGCTAACAAAGTTGGGATATTCATCAAAGTTACTCCACAGAAAGAAGAAGGAAAAGTTACTGTAAGCTTTAAGATGAGGCATGAGTTCAAAAATCTTGCCGCTCCAATGCGCCCCACAGAGGAATGTGATCAGAGTTGTGAAGTCATTTGGCTCACCCATCATGTGGAGCTCAGCCTGGGCCCTCTGCTTCCCTGAAGTTTGTGTCTTGATTGAATGCTAAATGATAGTTGACTGTTACACTATGCTTTGAAAATACATTGTGTTAAAATACTGATTTTACAGAGATGCCTTGGAAAGTGAAATTTCAGCCAAAAAAGCTAGAGTTGAAATAGAAAAAAGATACTTTTTTTCTCTTTGCCTCCTACTCTTCACATCCATTACGTGAATTAGTAGTTCTGTCACTATAGCACATGCATAGTCAAAGTGACAGTACAGCTTTAGCGTGCATGCTTGTAGTTATCTTCTATCTTCCTTGAAAAAAGAGTCACACTAGTTCCTTGCAAAACCTTTTACTAGCTTTCCTTGCACCAATTTATCTAAGCTAGTATTGGACAAAATCTCTTCTCTGGTACGTTTTCTGATAACTGGATTTCTACTTTTCTGATAGTAGTAATTACTTCAAGTGGATTTTTCAGTAAAGCAGTAATCAGCACAGCAGCGTGAAAGGAAGACAATTAAGTAAATAGCACAGGTATCAATACTATATAGTTGGAGGGTTTAACTTTTTATGCTGGAGAATGCTTATTTAAAGGAAATGCAGTTTTGGATAGTTGCATTTGCTGCTGTATTGCATTTATTGAAGCAAAGATCCAATTGGGACAAGAACTAGTGTTTTTGTTAAATGATTCCTTTAGGAACAGGATGCTGACCAAAGATAGCTTATTATGATTTTAATTACTTTTAGTATGTAAATTTGAAATTTTAAGACCTCTTGGAAAAGTAGCTACCATTGCCATTGTGCAGTTTTGCACTGAAGGTGTAAAATCTTATTCCCCCACTGAACAGCTTTCATTAGGTTTTGTTAATAGGAAAATGAATAAATTATTATAAAGTATAATTCCCAAGTTTGGGGTCTTGAATTTTAATGATTTGACATTTAATATTGTAGCACTGCATACACATTGTATGTAATGGGAAAGTGAAAAGACCTGATTGCAGACTGGTGGCCATAGGCGTACATTACAGTGTGAATATTTATCATATGCAAGATTGGAATGGAGAAGATGAATAGAAATGTATAATTGGAAGATGGACTTAAAGCCCTTGGAAATATATTTTCTAAGTTGTTAGAAAGTATATTTAAGTAGTTTTAATTTATTTCGCACTATTTAAATAAAAGTTTCACCTTTATTCTGTGCAATTGATGTAAATTGATGTAGATTATATATGTTGTGCAGCATGAATTTAAAATATCTAGGCAATATGTATTCAATATGTAGTACAATATTAATGTCTGCTGTTCTCAAATTTATACATTAACTCCAAAATCCACGATTTAACTTCACACACACTAATTAGAAGTCCAATTAATAAGTTAATAGTGTAATGAACTAATATATATTTTAGATTCCTTGTGAACACATAGAAAGTTGGGACATACTTGAAAAGTCTTTTCTCTTTTTGATCTCTTAGAATATAAGTACTTGTACATATCTCACTTTGCATATCTGTAAAAATATTTCACTGGAGGGACATTCTGCCTTTATCAGTATTAGGATAACTGTGTTGCCTTATTGTACAATTTAGTGAACTTCAAATAAATAAGCACTCAAAGCTGCTTCCATGTATTTTTCTTTTATCATATGTAAGATTTTTCTCTCATATTTGTATGACTAGAAATAACTAGCCTACATTTCTTTTGGCAATGCTAGCATAACTTCATGTTTTGTAAAACTGGACCAATAAATTACTTTTGCACATCTTTTACAAGGTATGCAGTAGTCCCAAATTTTGAATTACAGGTAGTCCTCGACCTACAATTACAATTGAGCCCAAAATTTCTGTTCCAAAGTGAAACATTTGTTAAGTGAGTTTTGCTCCATTTAATGACCTTTCTTGCCACAACTGTTAAGTGAACCACTTAACAGTTGGTTAATTTAGTAACCAAGGTTGTTAAGTGAATCCGGCTTCCCTATTGATTTGGTTTGTCAAAAGGGGATCACATGACTCCAGGACATAGCAGCCGTCATAAATATAAACCAGTTGCTAAGACATCTGAATTTTGATCACTAACTATGGGGATGCTGCAATGGTTGTAAGTGTGAAAAACGATCATAAGTCCCTTTTTTTCAGTGCCATTGTAACTTCGAGTGGTCATTAAATGAACTGTTATAAATTGAGGACTACCTGTACTCCATAAAAAGTGGAAATGTGGTTTTTTTTTAACATTCACAAATGTGAATCTGATCAATGCTTTTTCTATGTAAAAGATTAATTGAAATGATTAGCTTACATTACTATCCTTTAGTTGTCACTTGTGAAACATTTATTGCACTTATAGGCATGATGATTGGAGTAACTGTTGAAACGTTGTAGATTAACTGAAAGCGTCCATCCATCCCTTGTATATCCCACTCATCTAACCAATTCAGACATGCATAATTAAAATGAATATGAAATCAAAGAACAAACACTATTTTAGTTAAATTATATACTTTTCTCTGTGAAAACCTATGATGTCTGCTATGAAGCACTTATTGCAAGTAGAAATGTTAATTGTTCTTTATGTAGCAAATTAGAATTGAAATTAAATTGCCATTCCAAATGCTTTTTAGTGGCAATCAAAAGGGTAAGACTGGCAATAGGCAGGAATTGAAAAATGCTATAGAACCAGGGTGTGATGTACTTCAAACACAAGGCAGCTGAGAACTGGGGTTAACACACAGTACTAGAGGGATAAGAGTAGACCATGCAGAAGACCTAGCAAAGATCTTTAGAAGAGATGAGAGTCTTGGGAATGCTCTGAACTCAGAACCAACTAATATTCACTACCAACAGCAAATAGCACTATAGATAAATAACTTTCTAAACATATCCATGATGGACTATATAGAAACATTTAGAGTTAATGTCTTGGTCTATCTACGTAGAGAACAATTTACAAACCATATATTTAAGACTTCCAGATTCCTCAAATTGTTCATTTGCATTTATTCTATTTCATTTGCATTTATTCAGATCATAGCTTTTTAAAAAACCCCAAAATAGCTTTTCCAGAGGCAACTTCCTTTTGATTAGTTTTCATATTTTTATTCCTGCCACCTGCCCATATGATACAACAAAAAACCTTGAGATACTTGGCATATGGCAGAGTTCAGAATGGTTTGGATTGTGTTTTGTCCAAGATGAACAGAAAAATCTGTCTGCTGTGTTACATTATATGTTGTGTTCTGAATTTAAACGTGCCATCTATTTTAAAACCCTCAATGTTCAACCTTAAGAGCTGGAGGATAAACTGAGTTGCAAGATGTATTAATAAAACATGGAGTACTGTAAAGTATTTTTTAACTGAAGAATTGTACTAGGCAATAACATTGAAAGTTGTTAACAAAATATTTCTGGGTGGTAGAGGCGGGCAACCTGAGTAGAAATAAGTTGCCTAAATTGCCAAAGCTATAAATTTTATGGCTGTTGGAAGGGACCTTGGAGGTCATCTAGTCCAACCCCCTGCTCAGGCAGGAAACCTTATACCCGTGGTGGCGAACCTATGGCACATGTGCCACAGGTGGCATGCAGAGCCCTCTCTGTGGGCATACGTGCTATCGCCCCAGTTCTAGGCCTTCAGCTGGGTTTTATAAAACCTTTTCGCTTTAGGCCCCCGCTGCCATGTACAAAAAAAAAAAAAAAAAAGTTCAATCAATTTCAATTTCTCATGGGAAAAAAAAGATCTCGCAAAGTTGGAACTGATTGATTGAACTTTTTAGTCCCACCGTTTGCGGTTACCACCGCAGCCATGCCCACCCAATGGGCCACACCCACCTGGCACCCGACGATACATAAGTGGGTTTTGGGTTGCAGTTTGGGCACTCGGTCTCTAAAAGGTTCACCATCACTGCCCTATACTATTTCAGACAAATGGCTGTCCAGTCTCTTAAGAACTTCCAGTGTTGGAGCATTCACCACTTCTGGAGGCAGGTTGTTTCACTGGTTCATTGTTCTGTCACAAAGTTTCTCCTTAGTTCTAGGTTGCTTCTCTTTGGTTAGTTTCCATCCATTGCTTCTTCTCCTGCCTTCAGGCCCTCTGAAAAATAGCTTGACTCCCTCTTCTTTGTGGCAGCCCGAGATATTAGAACACTGCTATCATGTCCCCCCTCGTCCTTCTCTTCATTAAACTAGACATACCCAATTCCAGCAACCGTTCCTTATGTTTTAGCCTCCAGTCCCCTAATTATCTTTGTTGCTTTTCTCTATACTCTTTCTAGAGTCTAAACATCTTTTTTACATTGTGGTGACCAAAACTGGATGTAGTATTCCAAGTGTGGCCTTACCATGGCATTGTAAAGTGGTATTAATACTTCACGTGATCTTGATTCTATCCCTGTGTTAATGCAGCCTAGCACTGTGTTGGCTTTTTTAGCAGTTGCAGCACACTGCTGGCTCATATTTAAGTGATTGTCCACTAGAACTCCGAGATCCCTCTAACAGTTACTACTATTGAGCAAGTACCTCCTAAACTATACTTATGCATTTGGTTTTTCTTGCCTAAATGTAGAACCTTACTTTTTTCACCACTGAATTTCATTTTGTTAGATAGCGCCCAGTGTTCAAGTCTGTCCAGATCCTCCTGTATCTTAAGCCTGTCTTCTGGAGTGTTGGCTATTCCTGCCAACTTGGTGTCGTCTGCAAATTTGATGAGTTCCCCATCTATCCCCTCCAAATCGTTGATGAAGATGTTGAAGAGCACTGGGCCCAGAACAGAGCCCTGGGGCACCCCACTACACACTTCCCTCCATGTAGATGCCATTCCATTGAGGACCACACACTAAGTATGGCCGGTCAGCCAGCTACGAATCCATCTTGTGGTGATGCCATCTAACCCACATTTTTCTATCTTATCAAGTAGTAGGTTGTGATCTACTTTATCAAATGCCTTACTGAAGTCTAAGTAAATTATATCCACAGCATTCCTCTGATCCACTAATTTTGTCACTTGGTCAAAGAATGCAATAAGATTTGTCTGGCATGATCTGTTATTAACATCTTTTATCTTAAAAGAAAAACATAATAACAGAGTTTTCAATGATACAAACAACTTTTTATTGGAAGATAAAAGTTTGCATTTGGCATACTTTTGAACAATTAATGTGATTTTTGCTGTTGTATGCATGCTGATAATTTTTCTAACCTTGGCTCATACTTTGTAAGTTTGAGAGCAACACATGCAGCACTCACGTCATCCGTTAGTCTGTTTCTGATGTCAGATTTGATATAATTCAAAGCTGAAAACAGCTGCTCACAAGCATAAGATGATCCAAACAAAGTAAGGAGAGCAATTGCAAGTGTTTTCATTGACTTAAAATTATCTGGCAGAGAATTCCACACTTTAAGGATTTCATTTTCAGAACTAATTGTACTGTCCTTTGTCATCCCTTCTATCTTCTCAAGTGTTTCACGCAGGCCACAGAATTTATTTTTCCAGATAGAGTTTTCTTGAAATTCCACTAGCTCCATTTCCAGATTTTCTAAATCTAACCAATGTAAGTAGGAAAGATCAAGTTCTTCAAATTTGGCTTTATCTGGAGAAGTAAGAAAACACAGGGTTATCTCTATCTTACGGAACTGTAAAAATCTGTTATTAAAATTCACCTTTGCAGCTGCTACAATACTAGAAAATTCCTTGTAGATTTCCTGGTGGCTTGTAGGCTTGTCTGCAATTGTAGAATTTTCTAAATGCATTTTTAGATTTGGAAAATATTTCAGTTGCCCACTTTCAAGGTCTCTTTCAAAAACCTGCAGTTTTCTCTCAAATATTTTAATATCACAAAACATCCTTTCTGCTGTTTTCCCTACACTTTGTAGTTGTTTGTTCAGTACATTGAAGTGTAGTGTAAAATCTGTAAAAAACATGAGGTTGGTAAGCCAGGCCATATCAGTGAGCTGTGGATATTCCTGTCCTTTTTCATTCATAAACAGCCTAATTTCATCCAAGCAGGCTACAAATCTCTCCAGGATTTGTCCTCTGCTCAGCCACCGTACATTATTATACATAAGTAAACAATTATACTGTGCCTGAAACTCCTCAAGAAGTGCTTGAAACTGTTGAATATTCAGAGCATGAGCCATGACGTAATTCATCATTTTTGTGACATCTCTGAGGACATCGTCAAATTTCTTGCTGCTTTCCCTGGCATAAAGAGCTTCTTGATGTATAATACAATGGAACTGAATGACTTGATGTTTTGTTTCTTTAACAAAGAACTGTATGAAACCAGATGTTGCCCCCACCATAGAAGGTGCCCCATCACTAGTAATTGAAACAACTTTTTCTGGTCTTAGGTCATGTGACAAAAAAGCTTCCATCACAGCATTGTAGATATCTATCCCTTGTGTTCTTTCAGGCAAAGACACTAGTTTCACCAGCTGTTCTCTCATGATATCACCAACAGCATAACGCAAAATTACTGCTAGCCTTGCATGATCATTTATATCTGTGCTTTCATCCAAGCACATGGAGTAACAGGCTGCCTTTTGTAAGTCAGTGGTAAGCTGCTGACTAACATCACTTGCCATGTGCTGGACTCGATCTTTAACAGTATTTCTGCTAAGTGGTATCTCAGAGATGCGTTGAATAATTTTATCCTTGTTTGAGAAATCATGAAAAAGGGAATTACTCCCAGACAACATGGCCATTTTGATAATATCCCCATCAGAGGGGCTTACTATGTTTTGCTATGCACAGTGAAATTTGAAAACTGGCAGCTGTCAGAAACTTTTTTCTTTCAGTTTCACCAAGTCTGGCAACACTTTTGTGGTTGGTGTCGAAGTGCTGTCTGACACTTGATGTGCAACACACAACACTTTCATTACACATAATACATAATGCTTGCCCATTGTGTTCAGTCACTCCAAATAACTGTGTCCAGGCCTCTTGGAATGATCTTCCACTATCTATTTTTGCTTTTTTTTGCTGTACTCATTTTTGGATGTTCAAGACTTGGAGTCTACAAAAACACAAAATTAAAAAAGTAAAAAAAAAAGCCTTTTCTTTTTCCCTTGTCTCCCTCACTTTTCCCTTTTTCTCTCACCCTTCGTTCACAAAAACCCCCCTCTCACTCACACTTTGCTCATAAAATCCTCCACTCTCTCTCACTCCCCTGTCTCTTTCAAAGGCCTCTCGTCCCGTCTCTCCCCCACTCACTCCTCCGTCTCTTCCAAACGCCACTTGCTCACTCAGTGCCCGTTGCTTCCAAATGCTTCCAAACGCCACTTGCTCACTCACTTGTTCAGTTACTGCCCCGTTACTGCACCATTTGCTCGCTACTCTGGTGAATTCTGTGCTGGGGCAATGGCACATGTGCCCACAGAGAGAGCATGCTATAGGTTTGCCACCACTGACGTAGACCATGTTAATAAGAAGTGTTAACCCAGAATTGTCAGTCAAGATACAGATGACCAAGTTATCCTACTTTGGACACATTATGCAAAAACTTAGCTCTCTGGAAAAAGCTCTAATTCTTGGAAATTGGAAGAGGACAACTAGCAGTGAAATGGACGCACTTAGTTACAGTAGTGACAGCTGAAATACAAGATTAGAGATAGATTATCATGCAGAAAACCTCTGTGGTCACTAAGAGTTGATATCAACCTCATGGCACGAAATCAATGTTAACATTACAGCTGGAATAACAGCTAATTGTTGAGTACATTTACCTTACAGTACTCCAGAATTCACTAAACCCCCCGCCCCCCACCCAAATCAACTCTTGCTAAAGGGGAATGATCTTAAATCAATAAAATAAGCAATTATTATTAGCATACTAGTAGTATTTAAACAATTTATGTCTTCCCATCTTATAGTAATGGCTATGACTTGGTGGGGAGGGTTAAAACAAAAAAAGACAAATATGCTCTGAGTTTTACGCTCAGAAACGTAGGCATAATCGATTCCTTTCTCGTATAAATTTACTCAGAAGCAAGCTCCGCTTTACTCAAGGGGTCTTCTAGATAGCAGCTGAATTATAAATAATACCTGCAGAGTAGGCGGTGCTTTGACCTGGGATTAATCTTGAAATACGATGCTGTACTTACGGGTATCCTAACGATCTAAGTTGCCAAGAGCGCTGAAAAATGCTCCGGTCATTTTCTCTTAGTGTCCATTGCGACTCTTCCCCTCCCCCTCCGCCCCAAGACTCGCTTACATCTTAGTCTGCAATTGAATGATAGTTAGTGGAAGCCGCCTTCGCTAGCCGCCTCACGCTAGCCATTAACTCAGCCCGCGCATGGAGGTCAGGTTTGTGCCAGGGGAGGCACTTCCGGCTCAACCGGTCATAAAGAAGCGGTCCCATCTAACGGGGTTAAAAAAACAACAACACTCTTATCCGCCCTCTACAGCCATTGGTCAAGGACATGGACTATGGAAGGGTACTTCCGGAGTGCAGAGCGTCTACTTCCGGGCCCGCTTTTTTTTTCCCTTTCAACTTTAAGCACAATAAAATGGCGACGTCTTTGGGATCTAACACGTATAATCGGCAGAACTGGGAGGATGCGGTAAAAAAAAAATGTCCTTTAGGTTTGGGTGCCCAACTTTGATAGGAGGGAGAAGGTGGCTTTGAATCGGGCGGTCTGTTGACATCGTCCCGCTTCGTGGCCGAAGAGGCTTCGATTCCGTTTGCTCGAGAAGGGATGTTGGGAAGCGTGCCGAGGCCGGGGGCTGCTGCCTGCTTTGAGCTTTTCCTGTGGCAGGATAGAGAAGCCGAGATCTTTGGAGTCAGGCTAGCTTCCTCCCCGGGGTCACACAGAGGGACCGGGGCGGCCACGTACATTGATCAGCTCTCCTGGAAGAATGAAGCGTGTGGCTTCCTTTCTCTTAATTTAGGCAAGCTTAGAGCATTTAGTTTGTGATCCTGTAGCTCTTCAACCATGTGTAGAGTTGGAAGAGTTGTGTCATTTTCTTTTTTAAAAATCTACAGCCCTGTTGGTGTACAATAGGGTAGTGATGAGTTGTGCTATTATCTTGGTCTTGGAATAATACTTATAGTTTTTTTTTCCTGTAGGATTTCCCTATTTTGTGCCAGACCTGTCTTGGAGAAAACCCTTATATCCGAATGGTATGTTGTTTGTGACAGAATGATACTTGAACACATAATAAAGATAAAAGGAAAACATTAATTTAGCTGGATGTATAAAGTCAAGATTAAAGCAAATGTTTCATTTCATAGTTCTACATGTTTAGTTAGGCAAAAGATCTATATACTCACAATGTGTGAATAGCCTTTTTCGAGTACATTAAGGTATTTGTGTATATATGTATCTTTTTGGATATGTTAAAAACTAGCTCTAACTTTGAAGAGGATGGCATGCTGGAATTTCTTGGAGATCAAGACATAGATTTCTCATAGGACTATGGTATCTAGACTCTTTTGGAAGATGAAGAGTGAAGATTTCTTGCATGTTGTTGTTTTGATTTTAGTCATGATTGGAGACTGATATACATTGTCTTCTGTTCTTCCATCTGATAGATGTAAGTCATGTACAAAATACATATGAGCTTCTTGGATAGTGATGAAAACACAAATCTTGATTTTTGAAATACATTGTTTTGGGATAATTATCTGCTGTAATACGCTTTTTCCTTCCTATATTTTAGACCAAAGAAAAATATGGAAAAGAATGCAAGGTACGCTTTCCTTTGGAAACAACAACTTATGTAATTGTAAAGAATGGCACACAAGAAGTAGCTTGTGGTTCTGTGAATTGTGGTAATTTTGCTGTTACTTAGGAAATTGTATAAACCTGGGCATTATCTTAAATTAACATTATTTGCTTGAATTTAGAATATTACATGAACTCTAAATATATTGGATTAACTTGGATGTGTAAATCCAAATTGTTAGTGTCATTATCTAAACATAAATTAGCTGTTTTTCTTTAAACCTAAGTATCTTGGTTCTAAAGGTAAACATTTAAATCACAAGGGTACTTTACTTTAGGCAGTGGAATATGTATGTGATAAAAAAAAAACAGAGCAACATATCCAGAATCTCTCAATCTTTGAATAATATGTTCTGTTTAAGAAAAGTGGTACAATCTTCAATGCTTATCTCTTTATTTTTTATTTCAACAAGTAAGTCTGAATCTCTCAAAACAGATCTTTCAGACCACAGTATAGCCCATAAATAATGGAAAATTAGGTATAGCTGTGTATGCCTAAATTGAGATATTGACTTAATGTAGGAATTTATCTGGATGTTCAATATGTCAGCCAGGTAAAATTGTATAGACAACAGGCACGATAGAAATATTTTAAATTAAAAAAATGCCTTAAAATGGATTTTGGTTACGATGATGTACATTAATATAATAATTGTTTCAGATCTGTGCCAGGCCGTTCACAGTTTTCCGTTGGTGCCCTGGTGTTCGTATGCGTTTTAAGAAGACTGAAGTGTGCCAAACATGCAGCAAGCTGAAGAATGTTTGTCAGACTTGCCTTCTTGACTTGGAATATGGTTTGTAGTTATCATTTTACATTAAATCAATGAATACAAAATTAGCACATTATTGTTCCAGTACATAATGAGCTGCTGTTACTGGAGATCATAGTCTGCATACCTGAAGTTCTGCAAGATGAAAAATGTTGACATAAACAGCACTAATTTATAGTTTGGAGAAATGAGTCTGGCATTCCCTTTCTTGAAATGGCAGACATTGCTGATTGTGCTTAATAGTGAAAATAAAGAAGGGTTGTCATATAAATTACTAGGTTAAAAAGTCAGTCCACATTCCACTGTTTTGATTAAATGAATACTGGAAGCTCTGTGAAATCAGAAAAGGTAGTTTTAATGTTTTTTGTCCCTGCTTCATCCCACTAATAAATGGTGGAGAGTCTGGAAAAATATGTAATAAATCTCCACATATAGTTCTTTTAAGATCCTGATTTCTGTATTCTCTTTGAGTTATTACAATTAGTTTTGAAGTGCTGTTAGAAAATGGTTTAGGTTGAATATTTTTAGGGACATCTGTGTGAGTAGTAATTGTAGATCAGTTAAATCGGGTAGGCAACCTTGGCTCTTTTATGACTCGTGGACTTCAACTCCCAGAATTCCTGAGCCAGCCAAGCTGGCTCAGGAATTCTGGGAGTTGAAGTTCACGAGTCATAAAAGAGCCAAGGTTGCCTACCTCTGAGTTAAATCAATTCTGTTTTCCCAGTTTGCCGAAGGTTACTTTGTACAGTATTTCTATCTACTCCAAAGCTTGACCATTCTTTTTATGGTTATTGTATCTTCAAACATTTCTGTCTTAACACTGTAGATATTTATGTGTGTTTCAGAATGATGTACAGGTAGTCCTCAACTTATGACCACAAGTCCAAAATTTATGTTGCTGAGAAATTTGTTAAGTGCATTTTGCCCCGTTATGACTTTTGCCACATTTGTTAAGTGAAACACTGCTGTTGTTAAATTAGTAACAGGTTGTTAAGTGAATCTGGTGTTCCCATTGACTTTGCTTGTCAGAAGGTTGCAAAAGATAGGGGACACTGCAATTGTAAATGTGAGTCAGTTGCCAAGCATATGAATGTAAATCACATGACCATGGGGATGCTGCAACAGTCATAAATGTGAAAAAATGGTTATAAGTCATTTTTTTTCCAGTGCCGTTATAACTTTGAACAGTCACTAAATGAACTGTTGCAAGTCAAGGACTACCTGTACTATACCTATGTTTAATATCTTTTTTATCTTTGAACCTGAAGTGCTGCACAGCCTCAATACAATATTACATAGTTGAACATGAGTTAAAAGAGAATTGGAATATAGGTACATGGAATAAAATCTCAAAGTCTCAGAGGGGAGAAATAATTTTGCAAAAAAAATGGATGAAGGAAATTAATGTGATGACTGTTGTCCAAGTATAGATCCTCCTCATTTAACAATGCTAATTGGGACCAGAAACTCCATTGTTAAGCAACATGGTTGTAAGTTGAAAAATTATGTGACTGTGCTGCTTAGTGACAGCAGTTCCAGCAGTGCAGTCCCAGCTACTTTTGTTAAATGAGGACAAATCTTAAGTGTGGGTCTCATATGTGTGCAACTACCAATTTTTTGCCAAATTCCCTATGCTTGGGAAGCCAGCAGGGAAAGTCTAAAATCGCAATCATGTAACCATAGACTCTGCGACAGCTGTTAATATGAGGTCCAGTTGTAACTACCCTCATTCAGCTTCATAGGTTTGGTCGCTGAATGAGTGAGCATTAAATGAAGACCACTTATAATGCTAAAAATGTAGATTTCTGCAGGACCTGAGATTTGAGTGCCATGGATATTTGTGGTACAGTAAAATCCAAGTTCATGTGGATTTTAGAAATAATTATGTTTTGAAATAGAATTTTGTACTAACAGTGAACATGCAATTGCTGAAATGTATAAACCTTTATTGAAATTTGAAATAGAAAAAGAATAAATGAAAAAATATATAATAAAGTGGACTATCATCTACAGATTAGACAGTTAGGAATTGTGGTGTCTGATTATTACATAGAATTCTATTACATAGGATAGATTTAGAGAATGAAGAGCATCATGATGTAACTTTAGTGAAAGAAGTAAATTTATTATTTGGAAAAATATCTTTTTGTTTTCGCTTTGTATCAATTGTCTGTTTTGTTTTTCAATATTAGGTTTACCTATTCAGGTTCGTGATGCTGGAATCTCATTTAAGGATGATATGCCCAAGTCAGATGTTAATAAAGAGTATTACACCCAAAATATGGAAAGAGAGGTGAAGAAATGTTATTTTTTTGTGGTGCAAATTAAATGAGTCCAATATTTGGACATGAACCTTCTTGGTATTACTATATACCCCTCAAACCATGAGATGAGTGGCATGTAAATTTAATAAAAAAAAAATAACCACCCCTATCTGTCCGCTTTTCTAGATCATGAATTCTGATGGCACTCGACCTGTTGGTGCTCTTGGAAAGGCAACATCTACCAGTGACATGCTGCTAAAATTGGCTCGGACCACCCCTTACTATAAGCGCAACCGCCCTCATATTTGTTCATTCTGGGTGAAAGGAGAATGTAAAAGGGGAGAAGAGTGTCCTTACAGGTATAACTAAATGTGGAAGTTTATTAATTCTATAATTTTAAGTTGCCTGGCAAGTGGGTGGCAAAATTGAATGGATGGATGGATGGATAAGGAAGGACAGATGGAAGGAAGGAAAGGGCTCAAAAGTTCAGGCACTTACCCCCCCCCCAAATAATGCATATGCATCAACAAATCTAGACATATCAAAATGAAAGCATTGTTTATTGGATTTCTATTCTCTTATTCTTTTAGTACCTCAAGGAAACGTTCCTTTTTATTTTTCACTCACAACAATCTTGCAAAAGTGACTGTGGACTAAGGGTCTGGTAGAATCCGGGTTTCCTTGCTTCGGTGGCAACATAATCATTCCCCTGGGTCTCTACTATTACTGTTGAGATAGTAGTTATAATTCTTAGATGATACTAAGTAATTAACTCTGATGGTTGAGAAACTCGTGAAATTGCAGCAGTGGTGCTTTTTTAAAAAAAAATCCAATATTTGCATAATCTCTCCACACCTAATAATCTAGCTTCCTTTTAAGTTCTCTGGATGTTATGTTGCCAAATTAGTGCCACGGTTTAGAAGGCTCGACGAATCAAATGAATTTAGCAACTTTTAACAACACATTGTACAATATTGCTTCTGAACCTTTAGACATGAAAAACCTACAGATCCAGATGATCCTCTTGCAGATCAGAACATTAAAGATCGCTACTATGGTATAAATGATCCTGTGGCTGACAAGCTCCTCAAGCGAGCTTCTACAATGCCTCGTCTGGATCCCCCCGATGACAAGACAATTACCACATTGTATGTCGGTGGACTGGGCGATACTATCACTGAGTCTGACCTTAGGTATGTTCCTATTGTTGCCTCCTTTCTTGTTAATGTTATAACTGTTTCTTTGAGATTGTCAAGTGATTCTTCCAGGTTTGGTTAAAAGTGTATGGGCAGTAATAGATATCAGCATACATAATTTGCTTCTCAAAGCTTCATTTTTAGCCTTTATGTACATTTGATAGCTATTAATTTTTTTATGGCATTCTCATGCTTGAATCGATGCAAGAAATTCTATAGCACACCCTTGATTTTTTTCCATATAATAAACTGGCATATCTCTGAGTCAATATAGAATGTTGTTTTTTGAGAAGATGTTTTTCATTTTTACGTGTCTTCTTGTTCACAAATAATACAAGCCAATAGTGGCAATGAGAAGGGGTGCCAAATGAAGGCTTTTAAAATAAGATAGCAGTTAAAGTTATGTCACCATCTTAACTATTCTGTTTACTAATACTTCTTTGACAATATTAGCAAATTATAAATGATTGTACTATATATACATATATTTATAGTAACAAGGGCTCTTACAAATTGTTTCAGATAGAAGATTTTTTTAGAATTTTAAATAGCATTAAAATATATAATTAATTGGTGAACTGTTTAGAGGCAAACTTTCTTTATTGGCTATAAAACCAATTCAGTTTGGTGTGACATAGGTGTGTGTGAGAGACCATGTGTTACAGTGTCAGAATGTTTCCTCTTCAGGAATCACTTCTATCAGTTTGGTGAGATTCGGACAATAACAGTGGTCCAGAGGCAGCAATGTGCATTTATCCAGTTTGCTACCCGACAAGCTGCTGAAGTAGCAGCAGAAAAATCCTTCAACAAACTCATTGTGAATGGCCGCAGGCTTAATGTGAAGTGGGGCAGGTAAGTAGTCGGGGGGGGGGGGGAGGGAAAGCAATATACATTTTTTTAAAAAAAAAGTTTTTATTTTTTTTCCATTTGTACATCATACAAAATACAATTTTGGAATAAAATAAATTCATAACCATTGGTACCGCCTGCCCATTCCCCCCAGGCCGCGTCCACCCTCTCTAAAACCTTCCCTACTTCCCTCTTTCTCTCCTCCCCTCCTACTCTCTTCCCCTCCCCCTCATCTCTTACTGTCCTACTTCCTCCCTACACCTTCTTCTCCTCTCATCCCTCTCAAACACATGAACGCAGCATAGGGGAAATGCCCAGGCCGCACCTTTCTTATAAACTACCATATCTATATGATCCTTACCCACCCACTCTTCCACCCACCCACCCCTTTTACCTTTTTGCAATTCCACCAAATGTGAAAATATGTTGCATCCTTATTGCCACATCTCCAACATTTGGGCTGTATATTAGAATACATACAAGATAATTTTTTAGGATCTAGGTGCCATCTATAAAACATTTTATAAAAATTTTCCCTCAAATTTTGAGCTTGTGTAAATTTGACATTTCTAATCCAAATTGTCTCCCATAAATCCAATAAATCCATTTATAGCAATATACATTTTTATTCCACTCTTTCCCCAAGTACAGTTCTAAACTTTGAAGTTCAGTATGTCTAACTTGCCAGTCGATCATAATTATGACATTTTTTCCTGGATCTCAGATCTCAAGCAGCAAGGGGGAAAGAGAAAGAACGAGAAGGGATTACAGAATCTGGTCTAAAACTGGAACCAGTTCCTGGTCTACCTGGAGGTAAGGCAAGGCAGTTGTCTTCTGCAAAACCATTATGACAGCCTTAGCAAAGGGAAATGCAGATGAATTTGTTTTTCTTGATCTAACCTTTCGAAGGCAGTTATGTCCCCGAAAGGGACTGAAAGAAGTAGAACTTCTTGAGTTCTGTTTAATTATAAATTGAATAAAGAATTAGAACAAGTCTGTGAATGAAGGCCTGGATTGATATTTGAAGCCTACTGTTTTAGTTCTTGGAAAGGTGTAAGGAACTAGGGTTATATTCAAGTGCTTTTGATACTTCAATCTTTTTTATTTAGTTTAGTGCTTCTGAAACTTTTCAAGAGATATAGGTTGCTTATTAAAAATAAGGGCTTTTCATAACAACAGGTCTGTGAAGTAGTCTGGGATGAGAGAGTGACTACTGCTTCAGTGCAGTGCCTCTCCATCTCCTAATCCACATTGAATCCCTAGAAAATAATGAAGATGTTGTGAGATACTTGATGTTCTCTGAGCTTGGATGTTTGTTTGTAGATATTTCATTATACAACTAAATAGCATCATCACTGTCAGTGTGAAGTTTGCTGGCAGGGCAAACTACTACTTATAAACAGACAGGAAACCCCACATTTAATCACACTGATGATGCTACATAGTAGTAGGGTATCGAAACATCTGCAAGCAACCAAGATTCAGGGACTAGCAATAGTTCCACAGCTCAACCCTGAGCTTATAACTATTCTCTTCTATTGGAATGAAGACACTGTTGTGAAAACAGATTGAAGTGATACTTTCTTGACCTAATTTGTTCAGACGTGTGGCTACTGTGGTTGCTGGAAAAAGTTTTAACAACCGAAATGTTATGCCCTGCAGCTCTTCCACCTCCTCCTGCAGCAGACGAGGAAGCGGCTTCTGCAAACTATTTCAATCTATCTCCTAGTGGCCCTCCAGCTGTTGTAAACATTGCCCTTCCGCCACCTCCTGGCATCGCGCCACCGCCACCCCCAGGTAATTATTACTTCTGACCCCAGAGAAACAGATGCTTGAGTACCGTTCTTTAAACGAATAGAGTAGCACAGTGGTGGTGAACCTATGGCATGCGTGCCAGAGAGGGGACTCAGAGCCCTCTCTGTGAGCACATGTATCATCGCCCCAGCCCCCGCCTTCCCCCATGGCCTCCTCCTCACCAGCAGCCCCCCCGGAAGACGACTCGCCCCCAGGTGCGGCCCGTGCAGAGCAGAGCAGCCAAGGACATGGCAGCCGGGACAACACTCCGCCCTTGCTTCCCATTGTGTGCAGACAATGCTGCGGGGTGCGGGTGGAGGGCGTGGCTGCCATGGCGCTGCTGGGCTGCCTGGGCGATCTGCAGCAGGCTGTGGAGGCGGTGGGTGGCCCTGCGGGCAGTGGATCAGGTGAGCAACGGGGGTGGTGGTTTTGGGGCACTCGGTCTCTAAAAGGTTCGCCATCACTGGAGTAGCATATTCCATTGTCTGAGCATCTTCAGAAGCTTGTAAAGAGTGGGGAACAGGAATATCACTTAAAAAAAAATCTGCTATTTCAGCAGCACTTTTTGCTTTCTTCATTTCTAACCTTTGCAAAACAAACCCAGGGGAGAAGGAAATAGTGGGTCAAAATTATTTTTTCGCTAGAAGATTTTCAGATTGATTGTAAAAAAAGAAATCCTTGGTTCAGTGTACTCTACCGTATAAATCTATACAGGTAGTCCTTGACTTACAGCCATTCGTTTAGTGACCGTTCAAATGTACGGGACTGAAGAAAGTGACTTGTGACTATTTTTCACACTCATGACAGTTGTAGCATCCCCAGGGTCATGTGATCAAAATTCAGATGCTCGGCAACTGGCATGTGTTGGTGACGGTTTGCAGTGTCCCGGGGTCATGTGATGACCTTTTTGTCACCTTTGGACAGGCAAAGTGAATGGGGAAGCTGGGTTCACTTTACAAACAAGTTACTAACTTAAAAACTGCAGTGATTCATTTAACTATGGCAGGGTCGTAAAATGGGGCAAACTCACTTAACAAATGTTGCGCTTAACAACCAAAATTTTGGGCTCAGTTGTGGTCGTAAGTCAAGGACTGCCTGTATATAATTGCCACCATAATTCTTTTTTAAAAATACATTTGTGATGCTTTGTTTTGAAAAGAATGTAGTTTCGAATTTGTGAATTATAAATCATGCAAAAACCTTCAGGTAATGTGCCCTTGAAATACCATAAAACTAAAAGCAAAAATGCAGCTAACTAACGGCAGCTAAATAAAAATATATTAAGGGTAAATAAAAATATTATTAAATCCAATCATTTCAGCCCATTCCAGAGGAGCTGTTAAGTCTTGCCATATGGGGAATGAATTGTCCATAATCTTTTTTTTTTTTATCCTGCAGGATTTGGGCCACACATGTTCCATGCGATGGGACCTCCACCTCCTTTTATGAGGGCTCCAGGCCCCATACATTATCCTTCTCAAGATCCACAAAGAATGGGTGCACATGCGGGAAAACACAGCAATCCTTAACCTCACTGACTCCTTTCTTATTTTTCTTTGGACAAGACATTTAAATTTGTGGCATATCACATACAGTTACAATAAATCTCCCTTGTTTCTGTGTACCCAGCACAGATTTAATTTTATTGTGTTTCACAGCAACAAAAACTGATCCCTTGTATAATAACCAAAATTCTTAACTGGGGGCGGGGAGGAAAGAGTGGTTTCTGTTTAAAAAGAAAAGAAAAGAAATAAAAGAAGAAGCATAGCTATGAATTTTGTTTTTTAAAAAAAACACAATTTTGCTAGAGTTACAAGCACCATAAATTCCATTTTGCACACCCTTGATAAGTCTTTTGGCTTATTATTATTTTAAGTCTGCTTACCGCCAGCCAGTTAACAGTGGAATTGACCCAAGCCTGTTCAGGTCTTGGACACACCTTCACAGCTCAGTTACTCTTATCACTGTTGAAATTAGCTCCAGATTCCTCCTTGCACTGAGCTGGACTGGCATAACGTGGAAGGTCTCAGCAGACTCCCTTGAAGATCATGCAGATGGTGTGCCACTTTGTATCAAAGCTGTTTCTGTCATTCATGATCCTGGCTGTAATACATGCTATCAAAATGTTGAGACAGCAGTTCTGCATGCTTGCTAATCCTCTTGTTACAGAGGAAACGACCTGAGGTAAAAGTTCCACGGCCTTCATTTGCTTCCCTAGCCTGTCTGGTTTATTCCTTAATCTAATGTTTGATTATTGATGGTTGTTTTAGATATGTTTCATTATTTACTTTGCACCATCTTTCTTGGTCCTTGGTCTGTAATGTGTCTTAGTAAAGAAAATCATATTTTTTACCTATTCTCAAGTTTCAGTATTTTTTTTTAAAGAAAATATTCCTAATTGTTTTTCTCAGTGATGTTTGAACCTAGCCTTTAGTTTGTTTATTTGTTAAATTAATTTGCTGCCTATCTTGCCATGGGGTAACTATGTGGCTTACATTAGGAAAAAGGAAGAAAATGAAAGGAGTGTAAACAGAAGTAAAATAATAGAACAATAAAATGAACAAGGAACACAATGAGAATCGTCATCATGCTAGCCATTGTCTTCCATTGCTGGATGGAGGCCTCGTCCCAGTGGTGGGATTCAAATATGTGAACAACCGGTTCTCTGTGGATGCCGCTTCCGGAAGTCCCATTCTGGGCCTGGGCAACAAAACATTAGCTACCACTTCTGCCGAAATGGTACAAACCGGCTGAATCCCACCACTGCTTCATCTGCATGTTTCCAACCCATACAGTCCTGAGCTTTCTTTTGCCAATTGGGCCTGCAATACTTGCTGATGTCGTTGATCCATGATAACCAAAAAGATGGATGGATGGAGAACAGAGAGCAAGGTGAGGGGAGGTGGAGTCCACTTCCACTGTGGAACTTCCCCATTTGGTTCCCAGGCCAACTGGCACAGCCAGGTCTTCAGGCTCTTGTGGAAGGATTGGGGAGGGAGGGAAATCTTACTTTAAAACAGTGGTTCTCAACCTTTTTAATGCCGCGACCCCCAACCGGTCGTAAGTCGAGGACTACCAACCGGTCGTAAGTTGAGGACTTTCCCTGCCTGGGAGCACTGTGCATGCGTGGTGACGCCCCCTGCGCCGGCTGAGGCGTAGCTGGCAAGCAGCAGAGACTGCGCAGGCCGACCACTGGCTGGGCCACCAGCTGGCCCAGCCCAAGAGAGGTAAGGTACCCGCCGGGCCTCACGCACGCCAGCAACCCTCCCTGCGCCTGCTGGCCTCCCACCTCCCACCCTTGGCCCTCTTTTACTTACATTTTTAGTAGTTGCTCAGCAGGAAGGGGTGGAAACTTCCAGACAGCTCGCCTTCGTTGCAGACAACTTGCAGCACCGTTTGCAGAATGGGACTTTTGGCGGGCTCAGCAGGGCAGAGACAACCTGGACAATTCCTATTGGCTTTTGAAAGCCAATAGAATTAGACTCTATTTAAGAGAGTCTATTCTATTGGCTTTCAAAAGCCAATAGGAATTGTCTAGGTTGTCTCTGCCCTGCTGAGCCCGCCAAAAGTCCCATTCTGCAAACGGTGCTGCAAGACTCAAGAGAGTCTATTCAATTGGCTTTCAAAAGCCAACAGAATAAAAGGGAGTAGCACAGCTGAGGAAAAGGGGAAAAAAATGGTGAACTGCGTTGTTTGGCGACCCCCCGTGAAATGGTCGTTCGACCCCAAATGAGGTCGCAACCCACAGGTTGAGAACCACTGCTTTAAAAAGTAAGATGCTTCAAAGGCAGGTGTTGCTCTTGATAGTCGGAGTTGGCTAACAATCAAAAGTGGTCCCTGTTTGCTGGCAAGAGTAGGATAGCCTTGTCCTAGCCGGACAAGGCAGTTCATCAGATGGCCTGGACCTATGCCATTAAGGGCTTTAAGGGTAATAACACTGAACTGCATTCGGAAACACATTGGTCGGCAGTGAAGTTTGCAGAGCAGAGGTGTAATGTGGTCATCCTTTGGGGCCCCAAAGACTGCTTTCACTGCTGCGCTTTGCATCAGCTGAAGCTTCTGAATGGACTTCAAGGATAACCCCTTACAGAGTGTGTGTTACAGTAGTCCAGGTGAGAAATTGCAGCTCTCCAAAATGAATATATATTTTTCAATGTTTGCTTCATAATCCAGGCTGTTGGAAAGGCAGTAATAAACCTATCCCACCACACATTTTGACTTTTAGGCCTGTTGACGTAGCTGGAACCCAAATTGTAGAGTTACAATGCTCACGTTCTTACCCAGGCAATTTCAATTTCCAGACTTTATAAAGGAGATGAACATCGACAATTCAGAGAAATGAATTGCATAAAATATTGACTTTCTTCCCAGCCATTTTTAATAATTAAACATAGCTCAAGCACCAATATTAAAATGCTATACTTGAACTTAGGCATGCCTCATATTAGACTGCTTTTCCAGTTTTGTCTGGAAAAAGGGGCATGTCAATAAAGCAAGATGGCAGAAGTGACATTGTGACACTAGTCTTATCATTGCGTGGACAAAAAGAGCAGGAGCAATGTGATGCTGCTCCTGTTGCTTTGCCTTTTTTTTTAAAGTCCTGCCTCCCCCCCCATCCCCAAATCCTCCAGTGGATACTGCTGATCATGACTTTTAAATCACTTAAAAACCACACTATATTAATATCCATGAACAACCTACAGCAGTGTTTCCCAAACTTGACAATTTTAAGGCATGAGGACTTCAACTGGGAGTTGAAGTCCACATGCCTTAAAATTGTCAAGTTTGGGAAACACTGACCTACAGCAATAGATTTAAGAAAGCAGAATATTAAAATCAAAGTTTATAATCTAGGCAGGTGTGTCCAAGCATCTGCCTTGAATACAGAGATAGCAGTATTGAACCACTGCATTTGATAATCCATCTGAATTACATAATTAGGAAAAAGGTTACTCTGTTATATAAGTCTTGTAGCACCTTAGATATGTAAAGTGCCACAAGAGTCCCATGAGTGTGAGAGGTTACAAATGTGGGAAGTAAAATTTTTAGCAAATTATTGTGACCATAGCTGTCTAAAAATTGTAGCCACAATAGAATGGTTGGGGTGCTAAAATAGCCTTTGAAGTTTGCCATTAATTATGATGAGGATGAGGTGTCTTTTTATTAGTTTTACCTTCATATCACGAATAATTTCTCTTTTTTGGAAAAATAACATTACTTAACCGAAACAAAAAACTCAAAGCAAAATGCATTTAAAATAGATCACTTTATTTCTCTAATATATAAATATGATATATACTTAACCAGGCTAAAAAGTGGACAGTTGTTTACTGAAAACAAAAAAAAAATTGTTAATGGTTGGTAAGAACCTCTGTGTTTCTGATATTTCATTGCCAAAGTGCCAGTGGAGCCAATCTTAATGACCCCTTTGCATATAGTTCAAATCTGCTTTGAAGTTTGGGAGATCCTCAGAGCAAATTTGTGTTATGGGAGGGGGGAAAAGGGGGAGCACACAATAGAAATTCTCATCGTGGGAAAAGATGTTTTTAATGCTGAATGGAGTCCTTTTTAAATGCCCCGTTGCTCTTTTGGAACACATGGGAAGGCATTCCTTGAGTGTTCTAAGTGGCTGCAGTGTTCCTTTAATAGGAGCTGACATTTCGGTTTCCATTAAGGAACTAAATGTCACTGTTGCTCCTTTCAAAACTGCAAAGTGATGAAAGTTAGCCCAGAGAAGAAATATTAAAAAGGGCAGAAAAATATATTTTTCCTCAAAAGGACTTTTTAAAACCAAACCTGGCCCTAAATCTATCTCTCTGCCCCAAGCAAGAGCTAGGCCCATACAAATGCAAATGTAAAACCATCAGAAAGTTGAAGCCAGAGCAATCAAGAAGACAAAAGAGAAGATCTGCATACCCCACCCAAACTCTAGGAGTCAGCCCCATCACCTGGGAAGCAGGATATGATAATAGAATTAAACCACAGATATCAAGGCCTAGACAAACACTCAGAAACAGCCTCAAGGTTCATGCCACAGGAACAGGAAACTATTCCAAACAAAAGGCTAGGGGGGGTATAAAACCTACTGCCCATGTGCTCAATCTCCCTCTTCTCCTTCTCTCCTCTGCACTTTCCTGAAGAACCATCTTTCTGCAATAAACTGTAACCTTCTTCCCAAAGCAGTCGCCATGTTTACTTATTTATTCCCGGCTTGGATGAACCAGGATGAAGACCTTACTTCTAACAATGCAAAGTTTGTTAACCAATAAATACCAGCAAATTAAATAAATTATGCAATCCAATTCTTTGACACAGCTGAATAAATTCAGTCATGAAGGAAAATGTATTCATGAAAGTAGATAATTGAATGAGGCTCTCTATTGTTTGCACAAACTCTTTGGTTCCAAGTTCTGGCAAGTAGACCTCTCCAGCTTTGTCAATATGCTTAATAGTCTCCACATAGGCATACAGAAAGAGTACAAGAGCACAGACTAGTCAAAATCCAAATTACTTATCAGGACCCTACAAAGACTATCATTGATAAAGCTGTTGTTTAAAAAAATCTCCCCCTTTCCCCATAAGTTTTAGTTTCTGGATACTATATTGCAGTATCTCATCAACTCATTCACTTTTCTCAATTTTATTAATATTTTCATTGATGGATTTCCTAATTCTTTTTAATAAATATAACTTCACAAAAATAAGAGGAGACAATGTAACCCGCAAGAGCTAATAGGAATATGAATTTCATTTAACAATGATATTGATATAATCTCTTACTGTGCCCCCAGTTCTCTGTCTTCTTCTAGAAAACTTCTAGTAATCTTTTGTTAAAAACTGGACCTGTATCATTATCTAGGTTATTGAAAACAAACTTCTGAAAACGGCTTCCAACATAAGAAAATCAGAGTTGTAATAGATGTGATTTTTTAAAAAAAATTTCTAGCAACTTTTACAACATCTTGCTTTGATCTCTTTCAAAAAATTCTGGGTATTTAATTAGAGACAAACCAGACATAAACATAAATCCACATCTGACCTATCATTTGTTTCAAAATAACAACAACAACATGAAGCCCAGTTCATTTTAACCTGCTTTATTTTATTTAAAATTTAATTTCAATTTAGATGGCTACCCATCTAATGAAATGGATCTGAGTAGCAACCAGCAGATCACAAAATAAAAAATAACACCTCAATAAATCTGTAAAGGGCAGCAAGGTTAAAAAAAAATTGTTTTGCCATCATTAGATCCATTCTACAGGCTCTGTCATATATTCCAATCCTTATGCCTGATGGAATAACCAGGACATGAAAGCTATATGAAAGGCCACCAATGTTGGGGCAAATCTAATCTCTGGGGGGATGTTTAGAGAGAAAAGCTCTGTTCCTGGGTCTTTCCAGATAGTATGCAAATAGGGGCCTGTAGCTTGCCTCTTCTGCTGGATCTGATAGGACAGATACAATCAGATACAGGCTTTATATGCCTTGCACTACTTTACACTACTATATCTTCTCGTATCCCTAGATTTATGTTCATTTAAAAAAAATGTTTTTTTTTGTTTTTTTTTTTTGCTGTTTGGATTTAATAATTCCTTTCACTCCTTGTTTCAATGTTTTAAGCCAGGATCTTCAAACGTGGCCCTTTTATGACTTGTGGACTTCAACTCCCAGAATTCCTCAGCCAGGCACACTAGCTGAGGAATTCTGGGAGTTGAAGTCCACAAGTCATAAAAGGGCCAAATTTGAAGATCTCTGTTTTAAGCAATCATCCTACTGTGAATACATGATTTGTTACAGCTTGTAGTCAAAATGGCACCAGGCAGGAGCATTTAACAATAAGCAATAAGCCAAAGCTGCTATTTTTACTTACATGGTGTGAGATTTGTCTGTTTTATGTTAAAAATTTCTCTTCTGGCAATTATTTGTTAATAACTGGGCATCAAGCAGGTATTGATCTTGGGATAAGAGATACAACTATGAGACAGTCTCTACAGATCCTCTGATTCAGGCATAACCTGTATCCATCCTTGAGGTGTTCTGTTGAAGCTGGGTCTGTTTGAAAGTAGCATCACATCATTCATGGCATCTGTAGGAGGCACAACTACATCAAACCCAGGGAACCCATCAATCAGTAACGGCCCACCAAATGGTGTAGGAGTCCTATAAGGAGGATGAGAAGTTCAAGACTGTTGGCAAACAAAGCATTGAAACATAAGTGGGGAAAATATTTTACTGCTGATACGACATAATCTGCAAGTGTCAAATGCAGCTAGCCATTAGTGAATTAAGCCACAATTTAAAAGTTCCTCATGGTTTGCTAGTCAATAGTTAAAATGTTCTGGACAAGCAAGTTTCATTGCAGTGTGTTTGTATTAGGGCTACAAAATTGACCACAGGCATGTTCCATTTCAGTTTCCTAATTTCAAATGCCAGATTTGTTTTGTGAGCTTCTTATCCGTTTCGCAGATAAGCAAATGAAGTGCTTGATGTGAAATGCAAACACATTTTTTTTTTGAACCATTTGTGTGTACTGTATTACAGCCAATGTGTTTTCTGCAACGTACACTGGTGTGTGGGTGTGGGTTTATGCATGTATGCTTGTACATGATCACAAAACAAATGATGCATTGTTCTTGACCAATAGTCATCCCAGAATACTGAGTCTATTGTCAAAATCTTATTTTGACCTCATCCAGCAAAACAGCTATTTAATTCTGTAGTGAAATAACACAGTGTATATTACACGGATGAACAAGGGAGTATTTTCAAATCTGGGTTGCGTAAATACTATTTCAGGCATCTTCTGCTTCCTGATGTCATTCTTGCTACTCGGGGGAATCTGGTGTTCAGTGTGATCTTCCACGGTACCAAACTCCCTATCAGTCCAGGTCATTAATGTTCCTAGAAACTCCTCTTCCTGCAAGGTTCACTGGCCATAAAGTCCTCTCATTGAGTCAGAGTGTTAAATGCTCTGGCTTCTGTGCTGAGCAGACTCTCAGAAAAACAAAGAATCTGCTCTTGTAAAATCCAGCAACTACGAAGTTGATGTTGATGAGCTATACCCATAGCAGCCTTAACATACAGTGTAGTCCATAATGAAGCATGCAAGTGAGCAGCTTCTGGAAGGATATATATTTTCTACCATTATTTAAAGAACTAATATTTGAAAATATGCACATCACGTCTTATAGGAAAGGGGTAAACAACCTGATTATCATCGATAGAGTTTATGCAAAAAAAAAAAAAAAAAACCCAGAACAAGCCTTCTTACCTATTGAAATTCCTAAGGTCCAAATTATTCACTTTTCTCGGCTCAGGCAAATGGTTTTTTACATCTACCTGGTAATCAGCATTGCAGAAGAATTCCCGCCAGGGAGATTGATAACCTTTGGGGATTGCAGTTCGGTTAAATTTCTCTGGTGGAACTTCTTTAAGTGGTCCAGAATAGCCTGCAATAAGGATTGTCCAATAAAACAACTGTTTTATTTAATGTGACACCAAAACTTCAATGATGGGTTTCAAATTGGTTATTTCTGGAAAAAGCTAGCACATGTGATAGAGAAAAATAGGTTTTGTTGGTTCCAAGTTGTAGGAAATCTTCATCAGCAACATGTCCTGCTTCTAGAATGCCTCTTCAGTTTCGTGCTCCTTCAACCTTGTTATCAATGACAATTGTTGCAGTTTGCAGTTTCTTGAGTACTTTGGCACTACAGTATGTATTTATGAGTCCACCCTCAACTGCTACCAAAAGGTAGTCAATGGCTGTCATTCCTTTGTACTTCTGCCCTTCATTCATTGTCTCCAATGGGTAAATGTATCAGAAGGAGAATAATCCTTGGCTTCTTTACAGTTAAAGATAAGGCTTGATTTTATTAAAAAAAAGTTGCTCTTTAATTTCCTAATCTATGTTTTCCATATGTACTCCAAGGGATTGTGGTATTTGGATTATTTTAACTGAATGCAATCATGATGTGTCAACTATGGATGGACAATCCTCTGCTCCATTTTGATTTTTAAAATGCTCCCTGATTATACTGGAGATGAATCAGGACAGGACTATGAGGATGATGAGGGATGTACTTCAGTATTGTTGAGATAAATGCTGGAAATGTAGTATCCCTTCATCATGCTAAGAAATTCTATGATGGGACAATAATCATAGAGACATTTAAGAACAGATGATAAGGAAAACTTAAGGGCACTTTAGGGGTGTTTACAGTAGCCCTTATTGGGAGAAAGAGAAACACATCATCTTACGTCTTTCTCCTGAGATGTTCCTGTCTTAATGTTGATATATGTTTATGTGTGTATGTATGTATGTATGTATGTATGTATAAAATAAATAAAAAGGACGTTATTGGATCTCTCTCCATCAAAATCAACCTGCCTTCCTACTTATTCAACAACAACAAGAACTACATTAAATGAAAGTGTCAAGGAAATGAAGAACTATCCAATCTGTCTTTATGTTTTTGAGCACAGGCAACTCTTTATACTCCCCATCAAATTATCTACTGTTAAGAAAAGGATGTGTTCCCTCAGTTGTCTTTCCTGGCTGATCACATTTAAGTAAGTCACTCTTTGCTGCTAATAAACAGTAGCGCATAATGTAAATAATACACACCTCCCCATGATGGTACTATAATCAGTATGAACAATAAGGTAAAGATAATATACTTCACGTGGGAAATTGGAGTAATAGGGAGGAGATTAAATGAATACAATTGAGCTAGTCCATCCAAAAAACCCTGTAATTAAATGGTCTTTCTTATTTCAAATAATACATATAATAATAGAGGGAGAACTACTTGAGGATGCAAAAGTACTGACATGGAAGGTTAGTTGGAAAAAAGCGAGAGTAAGGCTGAAAGAAATTAGGGTTTTGATCTAGTAGAGGGGATTTTATACTATTGATTAGTGGGTTGAATATGGTGGAAAATAGATATTTTTTAGAAACTAAAGTAACATTATAATTGAATAGGTAAGATTGTAATAAAATTAATAGACTTTTGGTTTAATATGGTGAAAAATAGATAACCTTTAGAAAATAGAATAAGATTATATGCAAATAGACAAGATGTGTATTTAGAATTTTAGATTTTGTTATAAAAAGGGAAAAATTTAGAAGTTGAGATAAGAGAAACTCTGGTTGCCTAAAGCTTGTAAATTATAATATACTAAATGTTAACTTGAATATTGAGGGGAAATTAAAGCCTGGGAAAAAAGCAATAACAGGACATTGATTGTATATAAGGATTGAATGCAAGCACAATTAAGATATGTATAAGCTAAAAACTATTGATAAATGTAACAAATATGATTTTACTTAGTTGATAACAATAAAAACTATATTAGCTCAATATGAGATAGTAGATACTAAGGGGAAAAGAGAGGAAATATTTGATGTTGTAACTTGAGATTTGTGCTAAAGATTTATGTATGTTATTGAATTATTGACTACCCAGCCACCATGTTGCTTTTTAAATGTTTAATTGTAAAATTAGAAAACTAATAAAATATTATATAAAAATATACTTCACGTGAGCCCTTTCACGATTATTTGGACACTTATGCCCCTTCCTCCACTACTGCTACTCACAATTTATCCTTTTGTTTTTAAGTTTATGATGGACTAGTGTAGCATTTTCCAACTTGGTTTCATACAGAAACAATCAACGTCTAAGTATTCTAAGTCAGCAAATGCAATGTGTGGGTATTGCCTCAGTCTAAGAAGTCTATGAGTCAAGTCCAGCAAGCTTTCTCTCTCTCTCTCTCTCTCTTTTTTTTTTGATGTTAGGGATGGCTTGGAGTAGCAAAGAGCTTCTTACCTGGAGCAATTGCACTGGGGTTCAGAGCTTTGCTCATCCTCAAGACTTTGCCTGTTTTTTGTGGTACTTGGGGAGGCACTCTCTTTCCAGAAACCTCCATGAGATGTATGTCATTCTGATAGTTCTCTTTGCCCTCTGTGGAGTGAGCAGACTAGCAGACAAAGGAGAGTAAGCATAAGTGGCAAATATTTTCTATTAGTCAAAATACCCAATTAGAACTAGATTGTCTAGAAGCAATGGAAAAATGTAGGTAAGAGAAAAGATTTTTTGAGGCAATGTGATCAGTAAAACTGTGTTTAGACCATTCTCCCCCACGTGGAAAGATAATTTCATCCATTGCCATAATACACAAACATTTTCCCCAAAATATCAGCAGTTAATATTCAGTTTATTATTCTCTTCTCATTGTCCAGATTTGACTTGATTTGCAAATAACAACAACAACAACAACAACAAGACTAATTTCACATACTTCCTGCTAGGGAAACAATATTGTTAAAGGATCTATATCTATATCTATATCTATATCTATATCTATATCTATATCTATATCTATATCTATATCTATATCTATATCTGTCTGTCTATCTATCTATCTATCTATCTATCTATCTATCTATCTATCTATCTATCTATCTATCTATCTATCTATCTATCTATCTATCTATCATGGTTTCTAAAGTGATCACTTGCACATTTCCAAAATAGCAAACAGTATGATTTAAAAAAGACACCAATTTGTATAAAATGTGCATATGCTCAAGTATATAGACATATGCAAATAGAGACATACGGTAATTACTGTAACTTAAACATTTAGTGTATCACACTATATATGAGCATATGACTTGAATGCCTGGTGAGAATGCTGTCTAAGTGATTACAAATTTTTGAACTAACTTGGATTACTACCAATGGGGAAGATGCCTAAAAATGCTATTGATAGAATTTGCAATAGAGGAGATTCATCTATGAAGTAGGTCAGGCAATACCATAATAGCTTCCTTCAAAGAGTCTTCTGGTGCACTGTAGTCTGGTAATCATTCCACCTTACAGGAGTGGACAATCTGAAGCCCTTTTTGATGTCTCTTTAAGTCCTTTCTGACTGCAGTTGGTGAAATCAAAGGATCCTGCTATTTTGTGACAACTGTCACAAAAACCCTGAAATATATCAGTTTATTAAAAGGGAAAATTGCCAAAACTCCTTACTAAACCTATCAATAGCAAGAGGAGTCATGTGGCACCATTTTTTTTGCAGCCACCATCCTCACCCCACCCCAGTGATCAGCGTAGCCTTAGAAAGCTCTGTCACCATAGTTGCCAGGATTCCATGGGAAAAGGAAATAATGATGATGATGATGATGATGATGATGATGATAATAATAATGTTGGAAGGGACCTTGGAGGTCATCTAGTCCAACCCCCTGCTCAGACAGGAAACCCTATACCATTTTGGACAAATATAGAGCATAGCCTAAGACACGGATGTCAAACTCGCCATGTCACATGACGTGTCACAACATATCTTGACTTTTTTTGCATTGTTGGAGCTGGGATGGGCGCGGCCTCCATATGATGCAACTGGCTGGCGGGCCAACAGTTTGAAACCCCTGGCCTACGAGGTTTGACTCTATTAGAAGAAAGCTACAAATAGTTGTTGAGTTCGGCAGAATTTTCACCCTGGCAGTACTGAATTTAGCATGTTACATTTATTTTTATGAAGACAACTAAAAGAAAGGAAATTTGGAAAAGGGATGATAGGAATATAGACAATTAGTTCCTTTTGCTAATGAAATTTGCTCCTGACTGATGCATCAGAACAAATCTGGGGCAAGGCTGGAAGTGTTAGGCTGTGTATGCAAGTATACTCTGGTGTGAAATTGGATTTTGCTTCAGGTATGTTCTAATGCATACATTTACACATGATTACCTTATTTCCATTAATACTGAAATATTAACTTGGAAAGATCATTCAAACTCATTAGTTTTAACCAAAAATGGCATCCAGGCAAAAAGAGCACTCCCACAGAGGGAAACTCTTAAGCCACTAAACTCCAGGCCAACTATATGACACTCTCCCAGATTCTGATCAAGTAACTAAGCATACCTTCCATCCTTTGGTTGTTTCCACTCCATTGTATTCTGGGTGTGAACCTCCACTTGTCGTGCTTGAGGCCTAGAAAGAGAAAGCAAAGAATATCGTATTTGAACAGGAAGAACCAGAGAGAAGACCTGAAACCAGAAAGCATACATGGGTTTGCTAATAATCTGAATAAAAGCTTGTCAATTAAATATATTGAAGCTTGCAAACTAGTAGAATGTATAGTGCAGACATCTAAGGTCTACGGAGGTCTGTGGGCATTCCCGTAACATTAAATTGATATTAGTTTAGTAAACTATATGGGAGACGGAATAATTTCTTCCATGCATATTATTTGTATGCAGAGGGATACAGTAGATGGATAGATAATTAATCAGTAGCTAGTAATTTAAGCTTAATTACAGTTCTTTATGCCAGAAGAATTTCTCAAGGAGTTTCTACTCCTATCTAAATGGATTTACTCTAACCTAGTAATCTATCAAGTAATTAAACCTAACCCCGAGACCTATGCTTCAAGCCAAGCAATGACTATGGTTTGCATTGGTCTGCCACTTACAAGTCTATCCCAGCTGCTTCAAGATGGGAAAGATCCAGGCTCTTGTATTTAGAAACAAGATTAAATTACTCCATCAGAAGTGAAAATAAATGTTGATTTGATCAGCTTTGAGTGGGACACCTGCTTTGCCACTTCCTGTTTTTGTTCCCAACTGACATCTCGTTAAGAATTTTTTCCTAGGACTCTAATATGACTTACAACTCTGTGGCCTGTAGGATTCTCCAGCACAAAACGCTGCACTCTCTTCTGCCTTTGTTGATACAGTCTCGATCCCCTGTTTACGGACAGGGACAACTCCTCCATCATCAGATCTTGAGGAGTGCTAACCTTCTTTCCCAAGTCTAACGCTGGAGCTGAAGACACAAAGCAATATATATAGAATAGAATAGAATAGAATAGAATAGAATAGAATAGAATAGAATAGAATAGAATAAAATAGAGGTCTTCTAGTCCAGCCCCCTGCTTAAGCAGGAGAACCTATACCATCTCAGATAAGTGGCTATCCAGTCTTCTTAAAAACCTCCAGTGATGGATCACCCGCGATTTCTGGAGGCAGGCTGTTTCACTGGTTAACTGTCCTCACTGTTAGGAAGTTCCTCCTTAATTCCAAACTGATTCTTTCTTTGATCAGTTTCCAACTGATGCTTTGGAGAATAGTTTGACCCCCTCTTCTTTGTGGCAGCCCTTCAAACACTGGAATACTGCTATCATGTCACCCCTATTTCTTCTTTTCTAATAGGGATGCATTTGTTTCACCCTTTGCCATTCTCTGCACATTTAATCAAAAAGACTGTAATCAAGAATGCTTAATAGGTTACAGTCTGTATAGGAATTAGCCCTACTATAACTAGGGATGGAAGTTTTTGCAACAAGAAATATTCAGCATAATTCTCTGCACGTTTCCTTGTTGTTCACTGTATGTTTGTTCCCTAGAAGGATCCTTGTTTTTTGTAGCTGAGGATGTGATCAATTTAAAAAAACAACAACACATGGGCACATCTCTGATGGCACAAGAACAAATATTCCTTAAGGCTTTCCTAGCAATAGGCTTTGCACAATACAAGTAGTCTTCGACTTACAACAATTCATTTAGTGACTGTTCAAACGGCACTGAAAAAAAGTGACTAATGACTGTTTTTCACTCTTACGACCGTTGCAGCATCCCCATGGTCACATGATCAAAATTTGGATGCTTGGTAACTGATTTATATTTATGACGGTTGCAATGTCCTGAGGGGGGGGGTGTCTTATGATGCCCTTTTGCGACCTTCTGACAAGCAAAGGCAGTGGGGAAGCCAGATTCACTTAACGACCGTGTTAGTTATTTAAACACGGCAGTGATTCAGTTAACAATTGTGGCAAGAAAGGTCATAAAATGGGGCAAAACTCGTTTAACAAATGTTTCATTTAGCAACAGAAATTTTGGGCTCAATTGTGGTCATAAATTGAAGACTACCTGTAAAGGCTGATTGGTATCAGATATACCAATTTTCCTGAATATCTGGCTGATACTCCATGTTGACAGAGAAAGGACATATTATGGGCAGGAACGGCTTTGCAGGCACACTCTAGTGTAGACAAATTTATCTCAACCAGATGTATATTGGCTAAGGCAGAACCATGACAAGCAAGGGAAGATTCTCCCTAAATGTTTGTCACTGGTGAGTGCAAATCTCTCTTACCAGCTGCCTTTTACAAGAGTATCTCTGAACATCTGCAATTAGGCCATCCTTGGGTCTATTGAAGGTGGGCATTAATTAGCAATTGCCCAAATTTCACAACACATTCTACTGAGTAGAGTACATTCATAAGCAGGTACATTCTCAAAAGGCCTGCTTCTTCCATTCTATGTTAGGATCTGAAACCTTCACACTTTCATCTGTGTCATTCACATTGTCAGCTTTCTAAGGGCCTGCAGCGATCTAAAACGCCAGGGAAGCCTATTATCTAGGAATAATCTGGAAAATGATGGCAGTCAAAGTTGCTTTACCCTCTTCTCCGTGAATCGCTTTCACAATGGCTTGAATTGGTTCATACTGCTCGCTTTTGAAGTTCAAGCGTGGAAGGGGAAACATATTTTCAGCTGCAAGAAAAGCAAGAAGAAAAGCAAGATTTGATCAGTCTTTGCACACCCAGCTACTTTTCTGTTGCCTGCATTTGTTTCCAGTGCTAAAGCTTGTCAGCAAAAGTAGAAATACAAATAGGTATAACAGTGCTTTTTTTGTAAAAAAAAAAAAAAAAAGTGCTGGAACTCACACACATCATAGTCTTGCCTACCAAACAAGGTTTACCTTTGTATTTGAAAAAAAAAAACCCTTTAATTTTTAGTGTATCTAAAAGAGTAGGATTTTGTTCAAGGCAACTCTGGAAAATCCATCGAAAAAAGGTGCTGGAACTCTGTTCTGGTGCGTTCTATGACAAAAAAAAAGCCCTGGGTATAGAAATCTGATAAATAAAGCTTGCCAGTAAACTAATTCTACTCGGAAAAGATACAAATAGTGCCTAGATGGAAATAAGGATTTTGCATGTCTTTGGTACACTATTTGACCTAATACAGCTCAGAATTTAATTAGTCCTGCTAACTGCTCTTAGTGATCATTGCCAATGTCATGTTTCTAAACCATCTTGAAAAATGAGCTACATTCTTTGCTCCTTAAAGATAATACTTTACATTTCTCCTTATTGAAAGACATCCACTTCTCAACTTCTTCCAGCCGCCCCAGATAGATAGCAATCTCATTCGATCATCATACCTCTCAACTCTGTGTCATCTGCACATTTGATAAGTAGTCCATCAACTCCATTATGCAGCTAATAAATCCAAATGTTGAATGATACTGGGCAAAAGACAAATCTCTGCAGGACCCACTGTTTAACACCACCCAGCCTAATACAGAACCATTAGTGCGGATTCTTTTACTGCAATTAGCCAGCCAGTCATAGGCACATTTTACTATAATTCCATGCAAACCACATTTTTAAAGTTTATAAATGAGAATATCATTGTCAAATGAAAAACAGAGTTGGAATCCAAGTACAGAACCTTTGGAAAGCTGAACAATAATAAAAAAGTGATGGATTTTGACAATTGACATTTTCAAATTTCAAATGGAGAGGCAAGGGACCAAGATGAGCCCACTGCTCATGATATAATACAAACAACTGGATTGTTACAATTGTGATAGTTCCTGGATTGTTCTTGTGTCAATAGCATCATATTCATCCATAAAGATACTCTATTTCAAGCTGAGACTGTTAAGAGAGAAGTAGCAGCATAATGCTGCCTTGCATTCCAAGGAAGGTCTTATTGAAGTGGCTTTCCTTGTCTTCCAGCTTCTGGGATACTCCTATGGCAGCAGCCTGTTGCCAGGGCTGTGGAATTACCGTAGCTGTTATGCCAACAGGGAGACAAAATAGAGGGATTCATTTTTAATTTTCCCCACGATTTTGATATTACCATAAGAGCCCTTCTCTAGGCAGTTTGCAAATCAAATAAGATCAGTAAGCACCGAGGGACTTCCAGTTTTACACAGTAGCAACTGGTCATGGGCTTGCGGATTGTCTACACACCCAGGGCTAATTTTGCCCTGCCAGGGGACCCTAAATGGGTCTAAGTCGCCCCGGAGAGGCAACAAAGAAAGAAGGGTGCTCTAGTGATTCTGGAACGGCAGCAGCCATTCTGTTCAACTTGGGGAAAGCCTTTTAACCCAACAGGAGAAAGGCTGGCCATATTGCATCGACCAGCCCAAGCTACTAGCAACTGAAGTCCAAAAGCACTAACCAGCACAACAGTAAACAGCGTACTTGAAACTGGGTGAGGAATTCGATCTTCTCTTTTCTATTTTACATTTAATTTCCTGTAAAAGATCCCCAAGAAGCAAAATACCTCTGAAAGGGAAGGAGGGGGATTTCCGCCCCACCCTTATACTAATGGAAGTGACGAATTAATCTTTTTATGGAGGATCAATATATATGGAAGTAAAATAAATATAAAACCTGAAACTTAAAACTCAAATCTGGATAAATCTAATATTGTTTGAATGGTTAATACTCTCATTTTAAAGATAATTGTTCATTTTGAAAATTGAAAAATAGTTGCTGACACCTAGTGGCAGATGAAGACTATGAAAGCTATGACTTTCATATAAGACTTGGGAAAATCTGGGAAAAACTAATCTGTGTCTGTGACCTTCAAAGCTTTAACAACAAAGAACAGCTGTGACTCAAAAAAGACAATAATCTGGGCTGTAGACAAAGAGAGAATTATAAATTTCAGGGGGAAAATCGTTTTTGAACTATTTGGAATACAAATATCTATCTAATTGGGACTCTAAAGCTATTTGCAGAGAAAAGAAAGGAAGAGGAAAACTCAATTTCTTGGCTATCATGGATCAGACACTTGTAGAAAGAACATATCAAGAAAACATAAATACGTCACAGGAGTATATATAGTATACTGCAACTAATTCAAACAACAATGACTTTAAACCACAAAGAAATCCAAAACAACTTTGAAAATATAAATCAATCTATTTCCAAGTTAACTCTACAACAAAAATATTCCCAGAAAACAACAACAGAGAAGGAGCAGACAAAACAGATAAATGGATATAGAATTGAGAATAGAGACTTAAAGATAGAACTTAGTAAAACAAGGAAACATAATTTAATCCTAGTGGGAAAAAATTCACAAGAATTGGAAAAAACAACTTATCCCTTAAGACTACAAAATAAATCTGAGGACAAGAAAACAGATTGGATAAAATGGACTGTAGAGGTGTCAGGAACATCGGAGAGAAAGGAAATGATAAGAGAAGTGGAGAGAAAGAAAAAGAAAAAGATTTTCAAAAAACATGGAAAGGCAGAAGTCCTGTACAAAGAAACTTCTTCTGATTTACTTTTTTATATCTACAGCAACATTTATAAACGTATGGAAAAACCTTTTGATTCAGCAAAATACGTTGATTAAGAAAGACACTGGGCAAAAGAAAAAGACTAAAATGGAAACTAAGAAAATAGATGATGGGACTTACCAGAGAGAATACTTAAAAAAGAAACATTTGTTTGAATATGGTTAAAGAAATAGAAAAGTTTTGGAATATATATGTACTCTAAGAGGGATGAATTCTCTAAATATGCTTTTTCCCTTTTTTGTTTTCTTTTTTGATATGAGTAATATAAAAAAGTTGAAATGACTTAGATAAAGGAAATGTTTTAGATATTTAAATGTGATTGAATTTAAGAAAATTATAATGGATAAAAATGTTTTGAATAAGAGTTAAAGGACTAGATGACTAGATGTATTAAATGGAATGATTAAAGATTAAACATATTTTTAATTATGGTTAAAAAGAATAAGAAATTTAGGAAATAAATACATATTAGCTTAGGAGGGATATATATTTTAAGTATGTTATTTTTTATGCTTCTTTACTCTTGCTTTTGTTTCTTTTTTCTACTGTTTTATCTATTCCTTAAGAAATGTAAAGGTGTGAGATAGTTTATATGGAAAAATAGAGTTAAATTCTTAAATGTAATTAATTTTTGAGAAAATCTTGACCAGTAAGAATATCTAGAATTTGGTGGGAGAAACAAATTAAAATAAGAACTGTAACAGGATCTATGATAAGGCAACCAGAATGCTTGGATAGAAAAGAAATATTATATTGATATGATTATTATTTTTAAGACTATTGGGAAAAAATTATATATTTAATTGTTATCTATCAAAATAATAAGAATTGTATTAACTCAATGTTTGCAAAAGAGGATATTTTGGGAAAAGAGAAAATCAACTAAAATTAATATGTGGATTATGGATTATAGAAATCAATTGTTAGGTCTTTACCTCTACCTCCCAAAGGGAGGGTAGCACAGCAGCCTCATGAGTAGAACAGCCAGATCAGCCAGAGTCAAATTTGAGGAGATGGCCTTTATAGTTTCAGACTGATACATTGAGTTATACTTGGACACTATTCAAAGCCACTGCAGAACTAGCAAAATAGATCCAACATTGCTGAACTTGTGTGTTGCAGTGTTGCAGATAAAGGTAAAGGTTTCCCTATGCAGTCATGTCCGACTCTAGGGCGTGGTGCTTATCTCCGTTTCTTGGCCGAGGGAGCCAGCATTGTCTGAAGACATTTCCCACAGTCTTATGGCCAACATGGCTATACTCCAAAGACGCATGAAACACTGTTAATTTTCCACTGAAGTGGTGCCTATTAATCTACTCACATTTGCATGCTTTCGAACTGCTAGGTGGGCAGAAACTGGGACAAGTAATAGGAGCTCACCCTATTGTGCAGCATTCCAATCTCAAACCCAGCTATCAGCTGTCCAGATGCTGACAAGCTCAGCATCTTTAACTGCGTAGAGTCTGCATTTTGCATCCATTTCAGTATGTGGGTGATCTTCAAATGGTAGCCCTAGATATAAGTGATGAGGACATGTAACTGCTGTAGAGTAACTTCCACTCCCCAAAGGGCTGTATCTATGCACCAACAAAACTGACCACAGTTTTGGTCACTGTTCTGATCTAAGTGGAATTGCAAATCCAAGAGGCCTTACAAATTGAAGACCCGCTGTTATAAACAGAGTACACCAAAAATAGCAGAGTAGCCATATAACCACCATATGGTTGCTGGGCAAATGTCAACTGCAAACTGATGAATGACCTTTCTCAGTTGCCTCATGTAAAGGTTCAACTGTGTGCAGCAGGCCTGGGTTGATTGATTGATTGATTGATTTTAAGCTGATATGCCACCAACTCTGTCAGGATGGCTTATAGCAGGATTAAAAGATTCATGGTATAACAAACATAACAACACTAAAACAAACATCCAAAGTAAGTCTAAAATAACATCAGCATTACAACCTTAAATTATCCACAGTAAGTATTTTAAAAACTCTAATCTCATAAAACATTAAAACAATTATAATCCTCTTCAATACATTTATCACACATAACAAAAGAAAAACCCACACAATTAAGAATGAGCCAAGGAAGACAACATTAAACCACCCAAGGTCTTTTGGAACAATACAGTTTTTAATATTTTTCAATACAATAGATGTCATCTACTAGAGCAGATATGTCAAACTGCTGGCCCATGGGCCGGATGCATCATACTGAAACCGCGCCCACCCCATTGCCAGAAATGGGGGGAAAGTTGCGATACGTCGTGTGACGTCACGTAACATCGTGAGTTTGACATGCCTGTACTAGAGCAACTATTATTTTCATCCCATGCTTTCTGAATCTTGAATCAAGGGAACCAGATAATCAGCTGTTTCCAAGGTCTTTAGTAGCTGAAACCCCATAACCTTCTATGAAATCTTCTCCAAGAAGGGAAGGTTTAACACTAGGCAGAAATGGTCTAACATGGTGGGGTCCTCACTTCATCATGGCTGCCAGGAGGGACAGTTTTCAACCCACAAGTGGCAAGACTGAGGCGTCAAGAACCCTGTTCAGGTTCTCAAAATCCACAAGACTTAGAATCCATGAAAAATCATCAGTTTTTGCAAATGTCACCCCCAACTCTGAGGAAATACAAGTAAAATAGGAAAAAAAGATGCCAACAATTTAATCTCTTTTAAAATTATATATATGATATAATACACAATAAAGTAATCCTGCCCTGTCCTGTCTTGTCCTGTCTTGGGTGTTTGGCTAATAGTTCTCAGTTTCACAACTATTCTCCAGAAAAGGCAAATGCCAATTGTCTGTTGTTTCTCCATGAGCTCTATACGCACAAAGGCATTAGATCTATGCAGATTCAAAGGCACACAGTGGTGCTTCAGAGCCTCCAGGGATAAACATTGAGTTTCTTTTCTTTTGTGGGATAATGCCATAGTTATGGTGAACAGTATGTTCATGCCCATAACATATCTATTTCCTGAAGCATTCATAAAGCACCAGAACTTCAGTCTGAAAAGGAATCAGAAGAATTAGAAGGTGGCAAGGATTGTCATCTGAAAGAACCTGAAAAAGGGCAGCCATCATTACTGGTGATGTGTTGAAAGGGAAGTATCAGAGAAGCCAGGCTGAAATAAGTTGTTAGATATGCTAATGATTGTCCAGCTTCAGAATACTCTTACAGTGGATTTAGTAACAGAGGCATCAGGAATAAAATATTGGGAGACACTGAAAAGACATAGGTCTTTATCCAGTATGGTTGGGCTTTTACTTGTTTTGGTGCCATTGAGTCAGTCTTGACTGCTGATGATTACCTGGACAAATCCATGTAATTTCCTTGGCAGGCTTTTGGAAGTGATTTGCCTTTACCTTCTTCCTAGGACTAAGACAGAATAACTAATCCCAAATCATGCCTAAGTGGGATTCAAACTTACTGTCTTCTAATTTGGTGCCTTTCCCACTGTCCCAAACTGGCTGTAATCCCATAAAATATCTACTTAAAAAGAAATAATTGTATATTTTAATCCAGGGTTCCCCAACCCCTGGTCTGTGGACCAGCACCAGTCTGTGGCATGCCGGCAACTGGGCCGTGCAAATAAGTGAAGCCCCATTCACTGGATGCAGGCAGCACACAAAACCATGCCCCCTCTGGTCCGTGGAAAAAAATTTCTCCGTGGAACTGGGCCCTGGTGCTCAAAAGGTTGGGGGCCTCTGTTTTAATCAGTTTTCCCATTCTAAATATATTTTCTTTAAAATAAATCCAGTTGACATTTCAGAAGCTTTCAGCTTTCTTTGACTTTTCAATTCAATTTGTATGTGGAGGGTTCCTTAACTGCAAGTAATGGCAAGGCTCCAGTAATGTTAACTGAATTACGGATGAAGCATTGTGGTGAAATAATATGCAAAATATTTCATTATATTTACTGATTAAATCTTATCAGAAAAATCTGCTTCCTACTCTGGATTTTCAATATATAGAGTATAATTCATTAACTAACACCCCTTCCTGGTGCTCAGCCAAGATAGTAACATAAGGCAAAGATGTTAATTAACATTTCTTCACTTATTTCAATTACATCTTAATTGCCTGTTAGAACAACTTAGTAAAAGCAGGTTTTGCACACAGAGAATATGTAGAATTCCTGAGCCAAATTGTATTATTCTCTCTCTCTCTCTTTCTTTTCCATTCTGCCCAAAGTCTTCAGGACAATTAAGGCTGGCAGCTCTTTATAAAAAAAAAAAAAAAAAAGCTAATAGCATGAAACATATAGCATTTAACAAACATATAGGAAAACTCCAGGTTCTAAAGCCAATGAACCAAATCCATTCTGCAAAGCTCACTGAAGAAAATGTGAAGTAAAGCCATCCTGTCACAAGCCATACAAATACCAGCTTAATCCCACCCATGGAATGGTCAGAGTCCTTGATACTTGTGGCTGAACTGGCCAGATTTTCTCCTGAATTTAAAACAAAAGTTCTGAATCATGTATATTTCATCTGTAATTTGGAAAATCCAAAATCGTCTTTGTGAGAATGGAATGTTTTGAAGTCAGCTGAGCTATTAGTATTAGCCAGAGGGGAAAAGATTGACGTGGACTTATAGTTATCCACTGATTGATAGTAAATTGCTAGAATAACTTCTTTCTTCTAGAACTGCAATGAACATTCAGTAATAACTGTCTTACATCCATAGGTTCTTCCTCAGATAAGAACAGAACTTGTGATGAGGACCTTCAGCTGTAAACAAAGATACTTGTTGTCAAAACATAAGCTGAAGGTTAAGCTTTTCGAATGGGGCAGTTCTATCAGGCAGAGCTACATCTCTTGGCAAAAGGTTTCATATGGGACTCCATGTCTTTTTCTGCCCACAAAAGCCTTCCTTAAATCTTCCAGCACTATATTTAGCTGGTGACCTGAGAATACTGGAGATGCACTCCTGACCTTAGATTGTGAAGGATGTAGGCAACAATTTCAGAACTCACAGAGTTCTAAAGTCACAAAAACTCCAGAATCAGGAGATTAAGAGTAACTGTAACTGAACTTGAGAAAAGTTGATTTTTCAAGGATTGAAAAATCTATCTATCTATCTATCTATCTATCTATCTATCTATCTATCTATCTATCTATCTATCTATCTATCTATCTATCTATCTATCTATCTATCTACCCACCTCAGCTCCTATCACTTTCAAACATGCCATCAGCCTAATCTAAAATATCACTCATGGGTGCCTATTCTTGGTCTTATAGAATGACTGATAAAAAAATTTTGCGCTTATTTCTATGTGTAGGTTTTTGAGCCTGAATTTATGCCACTTATGCTCACTAACCTGCATGTCAAAATTTAGGAAGAATTGGCATTTGTCGTTGTGCAGAACTGTTTATTATCTCCCCAGATACAAAAATTCTTTTTCTCCACTTGTTCCACTCTTCTTCTTTATTTATCTCATATTATTATCAGATGGGTGGTTTCTAAATTTTATATATGAATAAATATTTAATTTTTATCTCATATGAATATTTGAACCATTTTCTGGTAGAAAGTAAGGAACAAAAGTCCTTGAATTTATGTTATATCTATCTAAATCTATGAACCCATTTTAAACAAATAAAAAATGGATGCATCGGTTGGTTGGAAGAATATTTGTTTGTCTCGCAAGATCCCTAATTTTGGGAGTATAGTGTCACTCTAGCATGTTCTGCTTCAAGCCACACATTTCTTGCTTGGATTAATGAAGCCAGGTTTTTTTTATCATTACTTAAGAGTTAGAATGTCTGGTATATTTTTATGGAAATCAAACAGTGCATAATTAGGCAAGATTTTGGTCAGTCTATGTGTGTCTCGTTGCCACAAAAACCTGTACAGGTGTACTTGCAGGAAAGTTAAGAAACTAGAAAATGTTTTAGTCTTTAGTTGCCTAAGCAGGTATTTCTGAGTGAAGCGAACAATGTACTTCATGGTTTCAAACGACCATCAGCTTGGTTCAAGAGCAGACACTTCCTCTTCTGCTGCTCTGGGGGGGGGGGGGAGGCGTGCAATATTCTTCCAATAGCAACTGAAGTAATTTAGTGCTGGAGTCAGAAAAGACGGTTAAGACTTCAACCATATATATATGTATCTATATAACTACCTGGGAGAAGTCTTCTGGGAAAATGGACAGAACTGCAGACAAAACTGAGCTGAGTTTTGTTTTTCCTTTCTTTCTTTAGTAAACTGAAGAAACCATCAGTTTTAGATGAACTTAGGGAATCCTAATATATACTCATCTGCTCTTTTGGACATTATATGTGTTTATCAATGGGCTTTCTATCAAGGTGTCCCAGCAGGCACAATTTCTCAATCTCACCTGCTCCTGCTTCCATGTTCCAGGTGATTTCCTAGCAGCCCTTTTCTAATGCTGAGTCTTACATTCTTAGAGCCAGGCAATTTGACATTCCCAGACTCAGATCAAAGTTTTGCCAGAGGACAATTCTGCATACAAAGGGTCAACCCTTGGCATGGAAAAGCAAATGTAATACATCTGCAGGCTTTGGATCAGCCTTCGCATTCATGTACTGTGATAAAGCCAGTCTTGTTCCCAGCACTGGCTGTTGAAATTCCTTAAATTGTTAAAGATCTACTCTTAACCTCTGTAAGACTTTCTCCATTCCCCCTGAGAGACACACCTGTTGGGTTGTTTAATCCTCAATAATATGTGTACTAAATAAAACTGGTATTCCAAATGACTGGCATAATCTTCCACGGTTTTCTCATAGCAGCCGCACCACAAATAAATGCCTTGCAAAGCAAGATACAAAAGTTCTCCCTACCTGCTCAGGCTTTTATTCAGACCACCGTAGAGCCTTGACAGACCGAGTGCTTCCCAGGTGAGGATTAGAGCCCTGTGTGAGTTTTCTCAATCCTTTTTCTCACCCAAGAAATTTTCCAAGCCAATGCTTTCCAGCTGTTGCAAGTCTTGCTCTTGTGCCTTTTTTGATCTTGCCCAGCTGGGATACCAAGCTTCTAATCCATGTTACATCAGACATTTATTTCTGGCTGAGAAAGGGGGTGTGTCCATCCCAGAGCAGAACCTTTGGGAACTCAAATAGCAGCAAGTGCTGAGGCCAAGTGAAGTATGGAGGGGATAACCAGCTGTCCTTTTACTGTATACAACTGGTGCCACCTAGGTTTCATCTGCCCACAGGTTCTATAGCTTTCACAGGAAAGTGGGAGGTGCAGAAAGTATTAAGAAATCACCATGTTTCTCTCAACTCTCTGAAAAGCTACAGGCTCACCAACAAGTCCAAAATGAACACCATTCCATTCCTGCCCTCAAATGCTTACATCGAATATAGTCAAACATTTTCAGATAAAAGGATGCAGCCACAGAAGCATGTATAAATGCCATAGAATGTACTTGGGCAGACAATGGCACAAAAAATCTGACTTGCCAATTTCCTAACAAATACAGAACATTTTTCTTTGAAACTGCCTATTTTCTTTATGTATTTTCTTTAAAACAGAGATAATAAAGCACATATTCTTCTTTGATTAGGTGATTTATAAACAAATAATGAGCAGGTAGGAGCAGCATGGATCTGCCCTATTTTTGTCTTTCCAAGCCTCGACTCCTGCCTTCTGGATATGAATGTCTGAGAATTAATTTCATACAGATTTCTCTAAATTAAAGATGCGTCCAGGCTAGGCTTTGTGCCCCCCTTCCCATGTGTGTGTCTATGAGTGTGCAATTAGCTTCCATCATTCCTGACATCTTAAGGGAGATCAAAGTGAGACCATCTTCAATTTTTATTCCTTCTATATGTTCCCACTGCTTCTTCCATTCTTTTTTTTTTTTTTTGGTTACCACATAAAATCTGCTTGGAAGAAAATTTATTTTGATTAGTCCGACTGGAAACTGTCCATCTGGGGGAAAAAAAACCAGACTTTGAAAAATGCATACAGTTTTATTCACTGCTTTGGAGCAGATTGCCAGCATATGTTTTTACACCCTTCTCTTTGGAGATAATCACTATGAGATTGTACTAAACACATTTGATTATTATTTTGTGCCAAAAGTGAATGTGGGAAAGAAAAACCTTCAGCTGTTGTGAAGGAAGCAGAGGCTTGCATAAGGATTAGAGATAAACGGAGAACTCGTCTTTGGGCTACATTCTCTGCTATTCTCATCACATGTTTGAACCCGGCAGATCTGTTCTCCATTCTCTTCATAAGATTGATGTGGCTTCCGATCCTTAATCAGAAGCATTTGTACTATGCACTGTTTAAGTTGGTGCAGAATTACACAGTGAAAGCATTTAGTTATTTATTATCGAAGTGAAATTCTGTAGGCCAAGGTTTCTCAACCTTAGCAATGTTGAGATGCGTGGACTTCAACTCCCAGAATCCCTCAGAGAGCATGAAATTCCACACCACTCAAAATTACTAAAGTTGAGATGCTCAACTTTATTGGTTTCAATTGCTGGAATTCCACAATTCATTATAAAGTGAGTGTACAGGCTAGTTTTATAGAACTTTCAAATGCCATTTGTCAATTGTGGGTCAATGTGTTATGTAAATACCACAATAGTGTCAGATATAAATTTTAAATCACCTTTTTCCCAAGCTATTTTAAAATATCTATTAGAGATTGTTTTCAAATCCAGGTTAATTCCAGGGAAAAAAGAAAGAAATATATATATATGAAAACCAGCTAGATTCCATTTGGAAGTGGAGCGGACCAGGGGTAGGGTCACTTTTCAAATTCCTGTGATAGTTCTATAATAAAAACTACATTAAAAATACATTTTTCTGGGGATTAGATTGAATATTTTTCCAACGCCTCTTATTTCTGTCAAACAGTGAAAAGATAATACTGAATATGCAAAGTATTTCAGACTGATTGATTGACAGCTCAAGTGCATTCCAAAGCCAATCCCACCTTTCCCATTTTATCTAGGTATTGTTCTATAATGGATGCATTCAGGCGTGCGGCTTGCTTTAGTTACTTGCTGCTATTTGCATTATATATTGCTTTCAGGAAGAGGTTTGGGGGGCAGATTATAAATACCCACCAATTTAAAATATGCAAACAGCAACAGAAAAAAAAACTCATCAGCAGAAACAATAGAATATAAAAATGCTAGAAAGAACCTTACAGTAGCTGTCTGCTAAGAATGTAAAACAGAACAATAGGATTGCAAGAGACCAACAGAAGAGCTTACATCATTCTGGACAAATGACTGTCCAGTATCTTCTTGAAAACCGCCAGTGATGAAGCACCCACAAGTTCCAGAGGTAAGTGTTCCATTGATTTATTGTTCTCTCACTGTCGTTTCTCCTTATGCTTAGGTTGGCTCTCTCTTTAATGATCTTGCACCTGTTATTTCTTGTGCTTTGGCGAATAAATGGTTTAAGACAGTGGTTCTCAACCTGTGGGTCGGGACCCCATTTGGGGTCGAATGACCATTTCACGGGGGTCGCCAAACAAGGCTGTCCGCCATTTTTCCCCCTTTTCTTTGGCCACGCCCCTGGCACCCAGTGATGTATAAGTGGTTGGGGGTCACCACAACATGGGGAACTGTATTATGGGGTCACGACATTAGAAAGGTTGAGAACCACTGGTTTAAGAAGACTGGTTTAAACATACATCTAATATTCTCCCGAAAGGCTACTAAATAAAAATGTGGACTCTTTGACAAAAGTACATATGGCAGAGGGGTGCAGGCTGAAGCAGGAGACATTCTCCCAAGAGTTCTCACTCACTTCCTCCTGTGTTTCTCTACCTTGTGTGTAACCAGCCAGCTCATGCTAAACCTTTGTTCAAGGTGAGGTGAAGGTAAAGGCTTCCCTTGTCCAGTCATGTCTGATTCTGGGGAGTGGTTCTCATCTCTGTTTCTTAGCCGAGGGAGCCAGCATTATCTGAAAACTTTTCCATGGTCATGTGGCCAGCATGACTATGTGCCAAGGTGCACAGAACGCTATTACCTTCCCACCAAAGTGGTATCTATTTATCTACTTGCATGCTTTAGAACTGCTAGGGTGGCAGGAGATGGGCCAAGGATGGGAGCTCACCCTGTCACATGGTACTTGGGTCTCATACTGCCAACCTTCTGATTGATAAGCCCTCTTGTCCAAAAAAGCAGCCCAAATGCCTGGTCATAGGCAGAATGAAGGGTTTGCAGGGAACAGTGAGAGAGCTCTTTCACTCACCAGTGGGCAGTCTGTTAGTTGGCCACGGGTTGAAGCAGAAGGGAGCAATCAATAAGAGCTGAGAGCAAGCGGTGACATTGGCAACAAGCCAATAGCACTCAAAAGTACCCCATTGAGATCTCAAAAAGGATATAGGAGTAGGAGAAATGGCACTTGTCTTGCAATACAAACAGGAGAAAATATGGCCACAAGATAATCTCCTGGATAGCAGAAACAGCAGAAAACCTGTCACACATTAATTTGGGATGGGCTCAGTGACAAAATGCTAGAAGAATCTAGCTTTTATTTCTTGGTGTATATTAATTGTAATTACCACATGCTAAATAAGTAAAATAAATTAATTGTAATAGCAGTTTTTTTTTAGATAGGTGTATTGTTCTTTTAAAAAATCTGCTAAAGATGGATTTTAAAACTGTATTTTAAAAGAGCTCTACATTTGTGTCTAAAAAGACCTCACGTAATGCTAATTTCAGTTTTCTGAAGCTTCAGCTAAAAATTACGTGGGCAGATGGGTGGAAGTTTGAAACAATCAAGTTTTTATGTTGAGCTCTACTTTACCTTAGTAAAAGCACATAATATCTAATGCTAATTATTATTTTTATTTCATTACAGGGAATGATGATATTATAGGACGTATGCAAAGACAAAAAAGAAACATCCACGTTTCCATTTTATGGTTGTTTTAGTGCAAGAAAATAGCAAGTGTAATATAAATAGAGAAATATTATCCTATTTTATATATTGTTTAGCTTACTTTCTCATGATGAGTCTTCTCCTGTGCTAAAATAATTATTGCCCAGTTATTTTTTTAGCAAACTGAAGAGGGTTTTTGTGGTCTTGTTTGTTCTGTTCGAGGAAAGCAACATCTTATAAAAGTTTTGATGCATTTAGTTTGGCAACAAAAGTAATAAAAAATGGAGGTCCTTTGTCACTGGTAGAGAAAAAGATGTTTAATTAGTGTGTTTTTTCTCATTTGTATTTCCTTTCCTATAATTAGGTCTCTTTCCTCTTTCCATTCCTGTCATTCCTTGCAAATATGCAGCTATGGGTTATGTATTGCCTAGGGTAGATGCCCCATTACTCAAACCAGTACAGAGGAAATTATTTCTCAAAAGAGAAAGTACATATATACACAATGCATACACACATTTAAAATTGTGATAATTTAAATAGAAGCTCAACACAACTTATCCAAGGAGGGAAAAACCAGGCCAAGATGATCAGTGTTTGTGCTCTGTTGTTGTTTAAAGCAGTGGTTCTCAGCCTGTGGGTTGGGACCCCATTTGGGGTCGAACGACCATTTCACGGGGGTCGCCAAACAACGCAGTCCGCCATTTTTTTCCCCTTTTCCTTAGCTGTGCTACTCTCTTTTATTCCATTGGCTTTTGAAAGCCAATAGAATAGACTCTCTTGAATAGAGTCTAATTCTATTGGCTTTCAAAAGCCAATAGGAATTGTCCAGGCTGTCTCTGCCCTGCTGAGCCCACCAAAAGTCCCATTCTGCAAACGGTGCTGCACCAGTTGAGTAGTCCTTGACTTACGACTGGTTGAGTAGTCCTCGACTTACGACCGGTTGGGGGTTGCGGCATTAAAAAGGTTGAGAACCACTGGTTTAAAGGCTAATTGCAGTTGATGGGTGATTTCAAAGGTTCTGTTCTTTCCCCTAGTCTAGGCAATTCTTCAAAACCTTCTTGATCTTGGAATGGGCAGCCTTTCAAGTGAGAATTTTTTCCAATAATGAGTGTCCTTTTCAAAGACAGGGTTGTCCTCTGTAAAGCTGAATCCAGGGAATCACAGTGATATCTATTGCCATCTTCTTATACATTCTATTCATCTGTAGTAGACAAAAGATGAATAGCCAGTCCTAAAAGATGACTATTAGACTCCACAGCTACAGATCCTGACTAAAGTACCAGTTCTGGCATTGTTTGCCTACTCCACCTTTTAAAGTGTGTGTGTGTGTTTGTGTAGATACAAAGTTATGCAGGATTGCAAGTAAACTGGATAGTAGAGCTATCCAGATAGAGCAGAGCAGAGCAGAGTAGAATAACAGAGTTGGAAGGGACCTTATAGGTCATCTAGTCTAATCCTCTGCCCAAGCAGGAGTTCCTACACCATTTCTGACAGATGTCAGTCCAGTCTCTTCTTGAAAGCCTCCAGTGATGAAGCACCAACAACATCTGAAGGCAGTCTGTTCCATTGGTTGATTGTTCTCACTGTCAGAAAATTTCTGTTAGAAAATTTTCTAGGTTGAATCTTTCCTTGATCAGTTTCCATCTATTATTCCTCGTCTGGCCTTCGGGTGCTTTGGAAAAAGGTTGACCCCCCTCCTCTCTGTGACAGTCCCTCAAATATTGGAACACTGCTATCATGTCTCCCCTGGTCCTTCTCTTCACTAGACTGGCCATGCCCAGTTCCTGTAACCATTCTTCATATGTTTTAGCCTCCAGTCCCCTAATCTTCTTTGTTGCTCTTCTCTGCACTTTTTCTAGAGTCTCAACATCTTTTTTATAGTATGGAGACCAAAACTGGTAACAGTATTTTAGGTGTGGTTTAAAGAGCGGTATTAGTACCTCACATGATCTTGATTGAATCCCTCTGTTAATGCAACTTAGGATTGCATTGGCTTTTTGGGCTGTCACCGCACACTGTTGGCTCATATTTAATTGATTATCCACTAAGACTCCAATATCCCTTTCACAGTTACTGTTATTAAGCCAGGTTTCACCCAATCTATATGTGTACTTTTGGTTTTTCTTGCCTAAGTGTAAGACTTTACTTTTCTCTACGTTGAATTTCATTTTGTTAGATAGGGCCCAATGTTCAAGTCTATCAAGATCCACCTGGATCTTGAGCCTATCATAGGTGTTGGCTATTCCTTCCAGTTAGTGTCATCAGCAAATTTGATCCCTTTCTATTCCCTCATCTAGGTTGTTTATGAAGATATTGAAGACTACTGGGCCTAGGACAGAACCTTGTGTACCCCACTGTTACTTCCCTCCATGTAGACATAGTACCATTAAGAATTACTTGTTGAGTGCAGTTTGTCAGCCAGTTAAGAATCTATCTGATGGTGTTGGAAATGTAAGCATAACTCAGACACATATTATCATGTTTGGTGGACATGTGACAAAGCAAAGGCTTAATGGAAAAAGATACATACTTGGTTAGAAAAGATATTGGGAGAACATGTGGTTTTAAACCTGAACTTTTCTTATTAGGTATATTGCCAGAAAAGATTAACAAACAAAGCCTATATTTGATTCTACACGTCACAACAGCAGCAAGAATAATATTCGCGCAATATTGGAAAAATGAAGGATTACCACCAGAGGAAGAAATAATCAAAAAAATATTGGAATGTGCAGAGATGGACAGATTAACCATGAGACTGAAAGATAAAGAAGAAACAAACTTGGGACTTATTTTATCGATGGCTAGAGGAAAGAATGAAGGATTAGGAACTGAATATGTATTAGCATTTTTAAACCCAGACAGCACGTTGGTTGAAAAATTAATATATGTATGTAAGAGAAAATCAATACAATCTTTATATAAAAAAAGAATCTATCTGATGGTGATGCTGTCTATCCCACTTTTTTTTAAGCTTTCCAAGAAGTAGGTTGTGGTCTACTTCATTGAATGCCTTGCTGAAGTCTAAGTATACTATGTCCACAGCATTCCCCTGGTCTACTAATTTAGTTATTTGATCAAAAAATGAAATAAGATTGGTTTGGCATGATCTATTTTTAACAATCCTGTGCTAACTTCTAGTTATAATTTTCTTTGTTTCTAGTTGTTCGCAGATCTGTTTTTTATTATCTTTTCCAGTATCTTTTCAGGTATTGATGTAAGGCTGATGGGTCTGTAGTTTCCTGGATCTGTTTTATTCCTTTTTTGAAGATGGGAACCACATCAGCTCTTTTCCAATTTTCTGGTAGTTCCCCAGTGCTCCAGGATTTTTGAAAGACATGGTACAGTGGTTCTGAGATGACATGTGCCAGCTGTTTCAGAATTCTGGGATATAGTCCATCAGCTCCCAGTGATTTATGTTTATCAAAATCAGACAGGTGTTCTCTTATCATTTTTTTGGTTTCTTTTAACTTTTATTTCTAGTCTGTCTTTTTCAGTGATGTTTTTGGTGGGTTTGGCTATAATTTCTTTTTGTGTGAAAAATCAATGTTTTGATAATGAAAGTTTAATCTTCTTATCTGATTTTAAGTGGGCTAGAAAATATATACAACACAACAGCAATGCAATGCAATGTTTCACTTGCAGACTAAAATATTGGGGAATATTCAGAGTATTCTTATGTATTTCATGTCCAAACTCAATCACCACCTCCATTAGAGGACCAGAAGTAAAGTTATTTATTCATTTAGAACTGCTACCCTTTTGTGCTCTTTCTTTTTCATTGGAGTTTCAGAACCAAGATAAAACCTACTAATTGGCATTTTCAGCCCAGTTTGATTGATCTGAACTTAAACAATTCTCCCACACGGAATACTGTTGATGAATTGTATCTACCAATTCATGTCTCAGATAATAAAACTATTTGACAAATATTAAGCTTGGTAGATGCTACCCTCCATCCTCTTTCATCTGTCCCAGTGTATTTTCCCTGTATACAATTGTTGCATTGTGATACTATGTGAATAAATATTGTGTGGTGTTCACTGTATTTATATCACTATCAAATGCCATTCCCTCAGTGTTGAAACTGTGGGCGAAATTGGAGATGTTTGAAAGATCACTTGTCTTTATGATGTTTGCATAGCCAAATGCCTAGTGGGAAGCCATGTAAACCTGTTCAGCTATTAAAATTAAATGTTTGTTGATGATTCATTGCTCAACTGTGTATGTGCATTGAAAATTAAGCAGCTTTGAACAGAATACCTCATTATTTTTCCCTCTGGTCAGGGATGTCAAGGAAGTAAAAAAAAGTCAAGATGGTGGCTACAGCAATCAAAGCATGGTCCTCTTTTTTTAATCTGCATTACCTCTGCCTGTGGTCAAAAAAGATGAATTGCAGGATAATCACAAATGTCCTGCTTTCTTTCTTCTATTATTTCAAATGAGGTTGACAGAAAATCTTTGAGAAATTGGCTGTATGAATTCAGGGATGCTGCCTCTAGATTAATTGTGCCACTGCTGGATTGGAACACACATAAAAAAAAGCTATAATAGAAAAAATATATTGATGGAGAAATAGGTTGCAGATTGTGTTATGCCATGTGAGTCATATCATAGGACCCTCTGGCCCCATCTATCAAGGGTTTACTTCTTCTTACAAATGAAGGTTATCAGCAAGTCCTAAAGCCCATTTCTTGAATATCTTTAATTACAAAGTTTGTTGTAATTATACTGTCCTTAATAGCCAAAGGCAATGATATAAACACATGATAAAAAAGCAGTGTGGCTATCAGCTCTTCAAGGTAATCCAGGTCAGGAAATAGATTCTACAGTGATTACTGGAATTTTATAGCAATAGCAATAGCACTTAGATTTATATGCCATTCCATAATGCTTTACAGCACTCTCTAAGAGGTTTACAATGTCAGCATATAGGCCCCAACAATCTGGGTCCTCATTTTAATGACCTGGGAAGGATGGAAGGCTGTGTCAACCTTGAGTCCTCAGGATCAAACTCCTGGCTGGGGGCAGAGGTAGCCTGCAATACTGCATTCTAACCACTGTGCCATCATGGCTCCTTTATTTTGTTGTTGCAGGCTTTATTTACAGAATTAGGAAAGCCTGGCAGAGATTTCCCCTCCTTCCCCATTTAAACCAAGGAGAATCCAGCTGAGGCAATTCTGAGTTTCTTTCTCACTCCTTCTCTCTTTCCAGAACCAAACTGGTGTTTATGTAAGAAAACCTGTAGAATACCTTCTTTAAAGCCATCTCCCTACATCTCTACATTGTACTGCAGTGTTTCCCAAACTTGACAATTTTAAGGCATGTGGACTTCAACTCCCAGAATTCCACAGCCAGCGTTGCTGGCTGTGGAATTCTGGGAGTTGAAGTCCACATGCCTTAAAATTGTCAAGTTTGGGAAACACTGTTGTACTGTATACACTCTATAGAGATGATCACTAGCCTCTGGATGGCATTGGAATACAAGACTGGACTAGATGCATCTTCTGTCTGATCCATCAGGACTCTTCTATTCTTATGTGTACCATTATGATTTTACTGAGGGTTGGAAGATGGAAAAACACAAAGAAAACTCCTTAGTGAATAATTTTGATTCACTGCATTGAAAGGTCTCTGAACTGGACTTTATGTTTCAAACATAAACTAGTAAAGGGATGTACAGGAGGGTTTTTTTTTCCCCCAGAAAAACACATGTAACCATTACAATGACACTTTGCACCTGATTTTTATTCCATTTTTTTTTCTGGTGATAGAAGAATTTGCTTTGGTACCAACTTTGGGATGGAAATGTTATTTAGTCAGATAAATGAATGTAAGTATAAACATAAAACTTGCTTGTATGGAATCGTCTTGTCATGTATGGATAGAGTTCCTGTAATGGGTTCCTGTAACTGCTTTGATTTCTTCCTTTCTTGCTTTTCTTGCCTTCAAATAAATTTCGACTCCCGGCAATGGCCTAGAGAAGTCCGTGCTATTTTCTTGACAGGATGTTTCAGCAGTGGTTTGCCATTGCTTCCTTCCTAGGGCTGAGAGACAGTAACTAGTCACCCAACTGTGCCTAAGACAGGACTCAAGCTCCTGGTCTCTCAGTTTCTAACCTGGTGTCTTACCACTACATCTTATTTAGGACTGAGTGTCTGACCTGCAAATCCCCAGATGATGCCTAGACGGCAGCAAAGCAAGGTAGAAACGTCTAATTCACCCTGATTTTTGCAATCCATATATGTATTACTATCTTATTACTATTCCTGGCTTCCAGATGTTAGCTGAATGACTGCCATTTAAAAAGTTTCAGTCTTACCTTTCCTACATGGTTTCTATGAGTATGTGGGCAAACCCACAAAGACCCCAACTGGACATAACAAAGGTGGGTGTATTTCAGCATAACAAAGAGTTTAATTGCGAAATAATGCATGATTGATAACCAGGCTATATGGGCTAATGTCTGATTTATTTTGGAGCTTTTATATAGCTGTATGGCATGGTGAGGACACAAACAGTATCAGGTGAAGGGATACAGCAAGCCGTACATGTTCTCAAGTGATACATTCAGAAATAAGATGACTCACAAGTCACAAAAAGGTGTAAATTGCCCTCAAGGCTCCTACATGCATTATTGTCAATATTTGTAGTACAATTTCACATTGTCCCCTTGCACTAAGTCCTTTGGTTTTCAAAGGCTCTTACTCCCAGCAAAGTATATACAAGTATATACATACCACAATTGGGACTGGCAACTTGGCCATTAGGCTAAGTGGACAGTAAGTGGAACTGCAACTATGCTTTACAGTCTTACTTTTACTTTCTTTCGCTTTACAGATCTGCAAAGATCATCAATGCAAGGACTGATCATAAAGTTACTTTTTTAGCACTGTCATACTTGCGAACAGCGGCTAAACAAGACAGTTGCTAACCGAGGACTACCTACACAGAATTACAGCCTTAGTTAACTTACATTTTCCCAACTGCTCATTTCTTCTGTGATTCTGGGGAATGTAGCAGATCAGCGTGTAAGCATAAGGATAAAAATGCCTCCATCCTTTGGTGCATTGTTTTGTGGAATATAACCCCAGAAAAACTGTGGCATGAACTGAAACTTGCACCTTTGCTGTATAGACAGATCTAAATCAAGAAACAATTTTGTTCATGAAAACACAGCAGTAAATCCTGCCCTAGGGAATTTCTAACAGCAGAAACTGATTTCAGGTATGTGCAAGTAGGTATGGCCTTTCCTTTAGTCACAGGGCAATGGTGGATGAATATTGCAGAATGGAATCTTATATACCTATATTGGGGGGGGGGGCTTCTCAGATAATATGCAACTAGGATTGCACTATTAGTTAGCAGGGAAGGGAACATACAAATACTCAATGTGCCCTTAACTTGCTTTGTAATGTAGGGATATATTTGTAATGTGGGATATATTTCTGTGAAATAAGGCATGTCTGATAAATGAGCTGGTCCCATAATAGAAAATAACCAAAGGGGTAAAAGTATCATAATATACTATCAAACTGCATCCATTAACTTAACAAGTTGGAAGTAGTTATGCATGTGCATTCTGTTGCAGATTCATCGAGCAGAAGTCTCAGTTGCTATTTACACACAGAATCTGAAGACACGGAGAAAAATTTCACACTGTCAATATTTAGAATCCTCGTGGCTGCCTTTTTACCAATCCCTCACTTAAGGAAAAATGGGGCTTTAATCCTGGAATAAAATAGGAAGATAGAATTCTTGAGACTAGTTTCATGCTTTTCCTTTCCTGGACCAAGCTTGGCTTTTTCCTTCCATAAGCTGTGCACGGCAGCAGCGATTTCATAGGTCAGGGAGAAAAACTGCCTTTATAAGTTCTCGATATCTCCTTTGAACACCTTGTCTTACTCTTACTCTCACACTTGACATGCAGCATTTCCTTCGTCTTACTAACCAAGATCTTCCCGAATGACTGAGATAGAGCCTTCTCTCTGCCACAAGAGGCATGAAAACAAAGCTCAACTGTTTTGCTTTTATGCTTTGCATTCTCAGTGGCAGATTTATTTTCCTTTTGCTCTTAGGACAAAACCTTGCAATTGGCACCACAAAGCCCTAGAGGGTGCCATTGGCCTTTTTTTCTTGTCATCTTCCCTTCCCCCCCCCACCTCTCCCCCCCCCCTTTCTATTTCTCTAAAGGACATGTTGGCTGATCTCCTAATGCTATCTGAGGATGACACCTTGATGTTCCACGTGCTCCCTGCCTTCTGCATGAAATAGATCACTTTGGCTCGACCATCACAGCAGTGTCCTGGTGGCAGGGTTCAGTTCTCTCCTCTCCCTTGCCATTTCTCAGGAGAAAGTGCAGCAGCAGCAAAGTAAAAGAAACAAGCAGTGACTATTTTGTAGCGCTGGGTGTTTTTGCATCTTTCTTTGAATTCTTCCACTCTACTTAGTCAAGGGTCTTGACTAAGCAGCACAATGGGTCTTTCCAGCAACAGGAAAACCTGTATTTTACTCTGTGACCAATGCATCTGTTCTGTTGCCAACAGTAATCTAAAAGATGGTTAAGAGGAAGTCTAGATGTGAGTTGACTGGCTGCTTCTACCATGGATTGAGAAGAGTAAGGGCACCAGGACTGAACGACTTATATAAGTCTTCCATGCAAAAATGTTCCCTTGATATGTGCACATAGGAACCACAGGCTGGCCAAGCCCATGATTATTTACAAAAACCTTCCTCAACCATGTCCCTTTTAACATGAGGTGGGTGGGAATTGAAAGAGTTGAGGTCCAACACGTCAGAAGCCAATATGCAGGGGAAGAACCTCTAGAACTTCAGACTGGTCTCTTTTTACAGCCTGACCTGGAGATGCCAGGACTGAATTTACTGTAAGCCAAGCATTTTTACTCTATCAATAATTCCTTCTCTTACATATTCACATTCCATATTTCTGAAAATGCCTGGCATAGAAATCCCATTTTTTCTGCTTCTTTTACTCTGTATATCATATAAACTTGAGGGCCTTGAGTTTCAGAACACTTCAATAGCATGGCTAGGTCCAGTGTCCCACTTCTCCTCATCCCTAAAAGGAAAACGTCAAAATGTTTCTGTGGAGACGTTATACTGCTAAAGCAGATGTAATATAAGGGCTATTTGGTAAGCTTGGCTAAGTTTATGCTGGTATGTTTCCAAGGTACCCACAGCCTGGAGTCTCCTCCATCTGATCTCCTACATAAGCTATGTATGATCAGAAGAAAACAAAGATGGGGGTGGCCCCGATTATTCATTTCTGGCTCAGTTTGAATTAATACCAAATAAATGTTCTCGTCTTTAAAGGTTACAGGATAAAAATAGAGGGCAACTGCTGAATCAAGGAGAAGCAGGGAAACACCTGATACGACCTAATCCATGCCAAGGCCCGCTGATGTATTAGCTAGATGACACCATATCACCCAGCAGAGAAGCAAGAGAGAAAATGGGCAAGACCTAGAGGGCCAGAACTGAGAAGGGAGGGGGAACCTTTTGCACACAGAACTCACTTTACTCACATTGCCTGAACTCCAGACCACAGAACACATTGCCTGGAATTCTTGTAGTTAACTCCATCTGAGACTATGGACACCAATACTGCAGACCGACTCCTAATCTGTTTTTATGACTGGAGAGGGCAGGATAAGCATGGGACAATCAGGCGGTAACATCTATCTGAATTATTCTCTTCTCTGTCTTTTCTCTTGGCTTGTCCAAATTATTTTGCTCAATGGGAAGAGATCTATTTCCCCAGTCACCCTGCTCCAGTCAGCTACTTCCATCTACACAAGGATGGTTGCTTCTACTCTGCAGGATTGTGGCAAGGCGCAGTACAGAATAAATTATTGTGCACTTGAGCTGGGTTCGCACATCACACAACCACAAACACTGCTTTGTGGCTTAAAGTAATGAAGAAAGCCAGTTATAGAGATCAGTTGTAACTCTGAAACAGAAATGTGCATGTATATGCATGTCCTACACTTCAAAAAGTCCTTCATTCTGGATGCTAAACAATAAAGGCAATGATGATATGAGGTGTGTTTTTCTTTGCTGCTCAGCAGACGTAGATCAGAAGTTTCCTAGGGTCATATAGAGAGTGTAAATAGATAAGTGCTATTACCAGAACTATGCCTTGTAGATGTTGCTATGAGGCACAGTAGTGGGGGATAAGGCAAAGAGGACATTTGGAAGGGAATTTAGCCTATTGGGTTTATCTGCTATTTACTCTGATAGGCAGACCTTCTTGGTAGATTGCAAGGATAGGGGCCTGAGCTAGTTGATCCATATAGAATCCTCCATTTGACTGGCTTATGTATCTTGGTACCTTTGTATGTTTTAGATAATGGCTCCTCACTTTTCCTTTCCTAGTATGGAATGTTATTCTGAATGCAAATCTGTCCCACCTGGTTAGGGATACAACTTCAGCCTTTGTGCCCTGGCCTGTATGTCTAGGGTCTGAGATAGATACAGGTGAAAATCCAAGGGTCCCATGAAGTTTCTGATAGGTGGCTGTGTTAGGGAACAGCTCTGTTGAGCTTCCCTACTCTTGGATATAATCAGCTTTGCTGGGATACTACTGCTCCTGACCCTTGTAGAGGTGGAGCTTCTTCTCCATCTGCTATTTTCCAACCCTTATGCAAGAAGCACCTGGAGGCGGCTTCCTCCAGGTGCTGAAGGAAGAGTTGGCAGAAGGGGCATTATTTTGGGCTTACTAACCAAGAAATGTTGTGAATCTCCTGCCCAGAGGGACATCTTGGATACCATTGTCTCCCAGATATCTGGTAAACTGCAAAGCAATGGAAGAGGTTGGAAGACCTCTCTCCTAGTGACTAGCAGTACCAGAAGCATTGCTCACTGGGCACTGAGTCCCTGAAATCATGGCAAGAGTTCTGAGATCATTTGGGTACATTCTTGGAACAGGCCTCCATTGCTGCATGTTAACTGGAAACCCATGTGCATCCTTACTGTCACAATCCCAGACTGGCTGGCTTTGGTGGCATTTCCAGAAAGCTTGGAAGTGCCTACATTTCATATTCCTATGTGGTATCTTGTAATAAGTACTTGTATTGTAGCTTGAATCGGTCTTTCATCCTCTTGTGATTCAGCTCCAATAGTCCAGGGAACAAAAAGGCCTCAAAACATTCTTCTTTCACTTCATTTGGTTTACAATATATAAAGTCAAGCTTTGTATTTGGAGGAAAAGTATGCTATGCAGGTGAAGCATCAACCATAACTTGTTGATTTCTTCGGCTTCCCTCAGGATAGTGGAGTGGAAGCCAACTGATGATTAGCTCTCTCAAAGTAGAGCTAAAACAATGGCAGTTGCTTCATGGAAGTGAAATATGGACTTAAGGTTGGTTTTTCTCTCCTATTGTAACCCTCATTGAGAGTACACCAAGTTCTGTCATGAGCTCTGTGTCCTTCAGTGGGATATTTCTCAAAGGGAATGAAAGCAATCAGATGCATCTCCCCACAAGAAAGGCAATCATTGTGTCTCCAGTCCAACTGAGAAAGGGAAAGCAAAATCTGGGAAACTCAAGCATGTTCCCCAAGAGAGAGAGGCAGGAGGAAGCTAACAAAGATCCTGTGGAAATGGATGTCCTGCAGGAAGAGAAGCTGAAACACACTTATTCTTTGTGTGAGAAATGTTTCTCGTAAATAGGCCTATTTTCTTCTTCAAAGTCCCCAAGAAGTGGCAAGCTTGGAGAGAAGGTGTTACGCATTTTTGCAAATGAACTTCCTCCGCCTAAGACTTAATTAGGTTGGCAGGATTATGCATGTATGGGCCTGCATAAATTTTGTGGCAACAGTTTTCACAACTTTTTTCCCCCGATTCACATCTCTTGGCCCATGTTTAAGAGGTACAGGATGCTTCCGATGGGAGGCTACCCCGTTTCAGCCTCAGACTGCCATTCCAGCCTCGTGGACAAATATTGAAGCTGCGGATGCTAGGTGACTTGACCCCAGAGCAATCAGAGTCCACGGATGCCTCTGAATTGGTGGGGGACATGGAAGTGGAGCGCTTTACTGGGGAACATGTTGTCATCATGGGAGACATCAGGGGGCTTTGGAAAGTGGGAGAACAAGCATCCCGTTTTTTTGGGCTGGTATATGATATCCCACTGGTGTTTGCTGGCAACGTGAAGACCTTGTGGCTATCCATGAATGTGGGTTTTTGAAGTGGCTCTGGATTCTTGTGTGATTCAGAATGAGTGCCCATTATACTTGAGCCATTATGGTTTGTTGATACAATGAACTGGGACGCTCCAGTTCTAGCAGGCAGCATGAAGCATTTGTTTCCATTCATCCTCCCTGCTTTTGGTGATTGTAGTGGGCTTGGAGATTTGATGCCTAGCAACCTGGGGCTGTTGTTTGACGATGCACTAGCCTGGGGTGAAGCTGCTGAGATGGGGAGGGAGGCATGTCTGTAGCCATCCATTCCTGTCGGCTTGGGTGATTGAAGTGGGCCTGGAGAATGATTACCCCTGTTCATAGGACTTCCACCAGTGGATGACACATTGGGGCAAGTGACAGGGGGCGTGAAGGGCCTGAAGTTTTCTACTCCAGTGAGTTTGGGAGAAGAGCTCTTTCTTCGGGCAGCATTTATGATATTTCTTGCCAACAGCACCTGCATCTGTCGGCTGGACTTTTGGTCAATCTCCTGTCGAAATGGGGACAGAGACCTTTCACTCCAGGATGGAGACATGGGAGGAGGTGGCGTCATAACATGGGCTGCTCGAAAGGCTTCAAGTCCATCCTCAAATTCTGGAGTTTGGGCTGGGCTCATCCAGCCTTCTATGCTGCTGGACTGTCGCCTTATCAGCTGTGGGGTCCATGTCGGGGAGGCAGGCAGGGATGCTTTTCTTTCCTGCAACAGGAAGAGGAATAATTTTTAGCATTCTGTTCCTTTAGACCCTTCAGATTGTGCTTACCTGCAGAAGGCAATGTCTGGCTGGGCACCGTAAGAGGAATCAAGGTGCAGAGAACAGCTTGCTCCTTGCATTTCTTTTCTGGCTATATCCATTCCTCCTCAGATGACTTTGGGTGATCTCCTTATACTTCCCTTACTCCATGAGTTCAGTATGAAAATATCCTGGTACCACTCTAAGGGCGCTTTTTATCTGGGAATTGTATAATTGGAAAAGATTTGAAAAGACAACATGGAGAGAAGGACTTCCAACTTCCTGCTGGCTTCCCCATTGACTTTGTTTGTGGGAAGCTGGCAGGGAAAGTTGTGAATAGTGATTTTGTGACAGCAGGATTGTGCAAAGGCCATATGTACAACACCTGGTAATAGCTGCCACTTGTTCAGTGCTGTCATAAGTTCAGATATGATTTAATGTGAGTGGTCATTAAACAAGGACCACTTGTATTTTATTTTATTTATTAAATCTTTATCCTGCCCCATCTGCCCTATAAGGTGACTCTGGGTGGTAGTGCTTTGGAGGGAAGCGAGGGGATGCAGGATAGGGATCACAGCAATGGGGACAGCTAATTTCATGCTGATGTAGTTTTCTGCCAGTCCAAGAGTGGATGATGTTCAACATAGGAGCCCTTCCTCTCTTTCTACACGTTTTCTCTCACTTGTCCTTTTTCCCTTATATTTGTACACCTTTCACACACTTCTAGAGGGTCTGCAGGCAGGAAAATCTCTTAACTTTGATCAGAGGCACTCATGGGAAATAAAGCCTCTACACTGGAATCCAGCTAAAAAGAGCCCCATTAAGATTTATGGAAGCTTTAGAAAGCCTAATGGGTAGGGACAATGGTAGCCATAGGACATAGGAGTCGTTGTGGCAAGATTTTTCTGGAAGAAAGACCACTTTGGCCCTTCCTCAAGAACTGCCACTTGCCCTCCTCCCCTCTGGGAAACAATGTCTCTATGGAACAAGATTTTAAGAGTTTCCATGGGCACCAGCACAAAGCCACAAAAAAGTTCATCTCCATTCCAAACCGATCCCTTATCCAGTTAAAAAATAAAATTTCCTGATAGAATTTGTAAGAGGTGTTTGGTGAACAGGCAAAGCTGTATCCTGGATTCAAATCTGGGATTCCTTGCATAAAATTAAATAGAAAACCCTTGCCACTCAATTTATTGATATGGAAACTAACAGAAGGCAGGGATAGTGTTCATTTACTGAAGGAGCTAGGAGTCCTCCGGTATTGTTGGGCTTGTAGGAACATCTGAGGTGTTGAAAAAATGTTATAGGCAGATTTGCTAAGGGCTGCTCTGTTGACATTGTCAGTCACAATGTGGTTTCCTGGGGGACATATATTTCAAAAGTTTCGGTTTATCAGCAATCCACTTGGCACTAGCTGTACTATCTCTTCTGCAGGATGCTCCCTTTTTCTCCCTGCATTTTTGCTCTTTTCTCGTAATGAATGGGCACAGTTCCAAAGACAGATCTGGGCTGAAATTATCACAATTTTATTTTCTATGACAGCTCGTGAGATCCTTAGTCTCTTTAGAAATAAAGGAGGCGTGGGATCAAACTGCATTGAAGCATGTTGACCCTCCACTTTTTTAAAAAATAAAAAAATAACAATGCAGAAAATCAGCAGGGGCAGCTCCTGGTGGATAGTAAGGGAGATACCTATAGGATCACTGGTGCTCTCAGATATTGTTCTTTAGGGCATAAAGTAGATCTACTTTTGGAATTTAACCTGCCAATCCGAGTTTCAGGGTTTTTCTGGGATTTTTTTGCCTTCAAGTCAGACTTGTCTGCTGGTCACTGCCTGGACAAGTCCCTACAGTTTTCTTGGCAATGTTTTTCAGAAAGGCTTTGCTATTGCCTTTGAGTGAGAAAGACTAGCCCATGCTCACCCAGCTGGCATTGTGCCTAAACCAAAACTAGAACTCACAATTCCCCAGTGTCTAGTCCAGTGTCTTGAAGTGCTACACCAAATTGACTCCGTTCTGCAAGAACAAAGCTAAATTGCTAAATAGCGAATGTAACATGGCTATGAAAACAAGAGGGCCTGTGCAAAAAAATTGAACATAGAGAGCAGATGGAAGCAAGGAAATGAAGCAGAAGAACCTCTACAAAACACAGAATAATAGAAAAATCCAGGAGGTTCCATTCATTACTTGAAATTCCTGAGAAAAGTGAGATTCCTCTATCCACAAAACAAGATGCTAAGCTAAGGGATAGCGGGATGTAAAAGGGGAAAGGAATCTCAAAAACTGACAATGAAAGCATGCTTCACTCATTCCTATGCCATGGTTTTCTAGTATTATTTCCTTCCTTTACAGTACCTTTCAACTCACGTTTTAGGACACATAAGAAAAAAAAAACCCATGTCAACACAGGAATACATCCTGATGGTTTTCCTGACTTACATGTTTCATTGATTTCCTGCCTTTCTCCCAAATGTGTATCTTATTGCTGAAACAGGCTTGATAATAAAGACCTTAATGCATGAATTAATGGGAGGGCTTAGCATAACAGTATTTTAGAGAAAGGATGGAAAGCTGCCAGAAACAGCAGTAACTGAGATCCATTGGTGCATCCAAGCACAGGGGTCTGCAGCTACCATAAAGAAGAAGAAAAATGTGCAGTACAGCACAACACAAATCCCACTGCTGTGTAGTTGTAACCCAATTTCTGACAAAATGACTAGAAGTCTTAGTATCTACATTTGACATGCTGCATTTTTTAATCGCTCTTTCACCCTCACTGACTCCATCAAGGTTAGCATTAACGGAAGTGCTTCATGTTATCATTGGGTTAGAGATGTTAAGCCAAGAGCCAGAAGGCATGATGCTGCAGACATTAATGCACAAAGGTGACCATTCACATACAACTTATCTGAGAATAATTTCTCCAGCTGTATTTTTATTGGAATCCTGGAGTTGAAATTATTTCAGATGAACTGAGGGTTCTCAGTTTGTATGACTAGTTGAACAATTTGGATTGCCCGGGGAATGAATATCTTTTCAATTAAATTCCTTCCTTCCTTCCTTCCTTCCTTCCTTCCTTCCTTCCTTCCTTCCTTCCTTCCTTCCTTCCTTCCTTCTTCCTTCCCTCCCTCCCTCCCTCCCTCCCTCCCTCATTCAGCTGTCCAAATTTTGCAGCATTCCTCCTGCTCTTCATAGCTCTCAAATGGCTTGTTAGTGGGAATGCTGACATGGAGATATCAATGGCTTGTTAATTCTTTTGTGCCATGGATTACTGAACTTTAGTTCACTATTTGTACACCCACCCACACATACAGATATGCACACGAACACACCCCTGAATTACTGTATGCCAGAAAACAAGCATTAGGAGTGAATGCTGCTGTTTCCCTTGCTTCCAGCATCCTATTGTCTAGGAAGCAGGCCTCTTCTCTGCCTCTCTCTCAACTGCTGCTGCAAGTTTCAGGAGAGGAGAGGAAATTCAGTCCTTTGTTAAATGGAACATCCAGATAGGAAGCACCTGCCTCACTGAAAACAGGCCTCTGTCAGTTTTCAGCAAAATATTTTGTGTATTTTCAATGTTCAATATTAAGTGACATTCCTAAGCATTGATTAAACATGTAAATATCACCCCATTAAAAACCTTCCTACAGGATGCCTTTGACAGTAATTAAAACCACAGTGAACTATGCTGCCTAAGGACTATGTGAGTTGTAGTTTAAAACACATGTGGAGGGCTCCCAGTTGAAGAAGACATCCATGTTGTTCTCAGCAGTACTAGTAGTATATATTTTGTGTGCAGTTTTTAAGGCATACCTTGAACTCTACAATGAAAAACACCCAATGTTGACCAAATTTGATACTACACAGGTAGACTATTAGAAACCGGTGTCTGTCTCTGAGATCCAAGCACAACTATGATGTAATATTTGACACAATGGGCACACTTTGAGTGGATCTATAACAATTCTTCATAAAACAGTTTTCCATACTCAGACTTAACCTTAATTATACTTAATACTATCCTTAACCTTCCTGTTTATTATGCTTGAAGGCTATACACAAGAACTTGCACTTTGTTCATTTATATTAATGAACGTAGCCTTATAGAATATACCAGTTAAAGGATATTTGAGAATCTGTGACCCTTTGGGTTTTGCTGAACTGCAACTCCCAGAAGCCAGTAAGTGTAATGAAATATGTTGGATGATCTTGGGGGATTAGGGGAAGAGAAGCTGTCTAGGAAACAATCAGAAGAGAGGCCCAAATCTCCAGTGGATTAATGGTCATAGGAAGAGGAAGGACCTGCATTAATTGTTCAGGAAGTTAAAAGTGGTGGTGGGAAGTTTGTACCTTCAGACTTGCAAGGTTCTGTTAATGCAGCCTTATAACAAAGTAGATTTATTTCTTCTACTCGTGTTTCCTGTGTGGTTTACCTGAGAGAGCTGATAGTGGTTCAGCAATATTTGTATTCTCCATGCAGTCTGTGATTTTATATATGCTCTAACTCCTCAATTGCCCTTCTATCTTTCTCTGACTCTAGATTCAAAATCTGTCCCTCCTTTCTTCCTTGAAGGTGCTTTGTGACTGAAGCAAAGAATAACTGGTGCCCATTTCTCTCCTGCTAAAGCCAACACTTGAAGAACGCTTCAGCTGGATGGGCTTCCTCTGCATCTGTCTCTTTCTACTTTCTCCTCCATGACTTGCCTAATTGTAAGCAATTTACCCTGCTGCATCCCTCTCCTTAGTCTTTCATGGTTCCCTTCTGCCCTTGCTGCCTCTTGTGAAGGCAACAGCACTGTTAGGGTTGTGAACTCGGCTTTCCCGAGCTTAGGCACCCTCAAGATAAGTGGACTTCAACCCACATAATTTTCAACAGTGGCCAGGCTGGCTGGGAATTGGGGAAATTGTCAATACATCTGGGCTGAGACTGAAACTGAAACTGTCAAAGTGAGCCAAAGCACTTGAGTTTCCCAAACATTACTCTTAGACCTGTGTTTCTCAATTTCAGCAGCTTTGCAATGCAAGTATGCTAGCTGGGGAATTCTGTAAATTAAATTCCGTATCTATTGAAGCTGCTAAGGTTGGGAAACATTGCTCTAGGCCTGTCTTCATGGGTTGAACTGTACCTTCCACATTCCTAGATACTGTGGCCAAAATCTGTAAGGCACAAGCTTGAGGAAAACTACTGGACTTCATGGCCTGGGGAGGATGGGAACGACAGTCCAAAATTTGTGGGAGGATTCATAACTGGTATTCAGTCATATTCTAGGCAACCGTCCTACATTCCCTAGATAACTTTTCTCAATTCAACCTTTGTTCCACTACTTAAGTCAATAAGGTCATGAAGAAGATTAACAAAAAACTTCTTGGGTAAAGTGTTCACTTTAGAACTTTGCCAAGTTTGTTTTCCTTTGGTAGAGAGCTTTCATCCAACTTTCTTTAAATTTCAATGAAGTGGGGAATACAACAAGTTTAATGCCCTATTATTCTGAAATCTTCTTTAGCTGTGGTGGAAAAACTTCCTTTTCTTTTTCCTTTCCTTTCCGTTCCTTTCCCCTTTCCTTTCCTTTCTATCAAAGAAATGTCAAGTCATCTAAGTTCTATTCTCCTGGGGTCTCTTTGACCCATCTCTTCTTTGACTTTCAGGTTTGAAGAAGAGAAAAGTCCAGTTGCCAAGTTTTAGGCTTTCTTAGTCCTTTGATACTATTTCTCTAATATATGGTTATATCAATGCTATTCATGTATAGATGGCTCTATCAGCTTGCCCTGCATTAGTGCTTTACCAAGGCAGATGTTTTTATTGGATTAATGAAGAAAAGAGAGAAAACCTCTTGCTGCTCCTTGATTAGCCAGCAGGTATATGGGATTCAGTCGGGAATCTTTGCAGGAGAGGGTTGAAAAGGTCAAGACAGCAGCCATACCCACACAATCACATCCCGACCCTTTTATGTGTACATTGTGATACACATCAAAAGGACCAGGGCTGCAATAGCAATAGCACTTAGACTTATATACTGCTTCACAGTGCTTTACAGCCCTCTCTAAGTGGTTTACAGAGTCAACTTATTGCCCCCAACAATCTGGGTCCTCATTTTACCAACCTCGGGAGGATGGAAGGGTGAGTCAACCTTGAGCCGGTGAGACTTGAACTGCCAAACTGCTGGCAGCTGGGAGTCAGTAGAAGTAGCCTGCAGTACTGCATTCTAACCACTGTGCCACCTCAACTTGGCAATCATATGGTCATGGCTGTATTTTGACTTATTTAACCTCCTTTTGCCTACCCCCCAGGGCTCAGCATAGCTATTTAAATAATATTTCAGGACTGAAAGAAACCATTGTCCTGCAACACCTAGCCATTCCACAGCCTTTTCCGCAGTAATTCTCCTTCTACCTTTGGAACTATTTCAACTCTGAGCACATAGCATGGAAGAGAACAGAAAATGCACTCAATAATATTAGTTTCACATTTGGTATTGCCAACCAGTAGAAGCTTTGTGTCTGATAAGACCCTTTCTTCATTGATCTTGCTTGCTTTACAGGCAGTCCTCAACTTACGCCCACAATTGAGCCTCAAATTTCCATTACTAAGCCAGACAATCATTGACTTTTGCCCCGTTTTACAACACCCACAATTGAGCCTCAAATTTCCATTGCTAAGCCAGACAATCATTGACTTTTGCCGTTTTACAACCTTTCTTGTCACTGTTGTTAAGTGAATCATTGCAGTTGTTAAGTGCATCTGCCTTCCCCATTGACTTTACCTGTCAGAAGCTCACGAAAGGTGATCACCTGACCCCGGGACACTGCAACCATCATAAATACATGACAGTTACTTAGTGTCTGAATTTTGATCACATTTGATCTTGGAGATGCCATAATGTTTGTAAGTGAGAAAACTTCCCATAAGTCACTTTTTCGGTGCTCTTGTAACTTCAGATAGTCACTAAACAAATGGTGCTAAGTCGAGGACTACCTGTATTAGGCTTCTGCTAGAATTTGTCAAGCAGGAGAAAGCGGGAAAGAGGGAAAGTCAGAGACAGAGAATGAACTAGACTGGGAATCTCTGCAGAAGAAAGAGAGCCAGCGTGGCAGTGGGGCTAAGGTCTTGGACCAGGTTCTCGTCTACCTTCAGCCACAAAAGTGTGATTTTGGGCAGGTCTTCTTTCTTCACTCCAACCTACCTCACAGGACTGAAGTTATGGAGCAAAAAAGGAGGAAGGAACACAGCATATGTTGCTTTTGTGCTCCTGACCAAAACGCAGGACAGGAATGTAAGAACAGCTAGTGTTACTGAGTGTTTTGTGTCTAAGCCTTGCAGTTTGCGACTTAATAAATCATGGGAGGAGGCCGATGGCAGAAATGAATTCTCAGCGCTGGATTTGCTTAGAGACAGCTCACTCTGCAGGGTAACCCACCACCTGTTCTGTAGAGTCAGCCTGAAGGTCAGTCTGCAGTCAGCTTACTTTAAAGATGACCTTTTTTTATTGCAAACAAATGTATAAACGAAGCCTCACTCCATATAACTGCATAGAAATTTGAAGTTGTATATCTTAAAGAAAAGTTGCCCCACTTTGAAAAGATTGTAGGAGCTCATGTATTGCTTTTGGACCTGTTGCACTGGTCTACAGACCTGGTCTGAAGATTTCCCACTGTGAGGAAAATGAAGGAAGGGCTGGAATTAATATTAGTTCCTTACTTAACACAAGGGATCTCTTACTTCTAAATACCAGAAGCTTAACTTGATCACGTTGTTCTGTGGTCTATGTATCATCTCAGTGATACTTTTAGTCCCAAATATTCAATATTCAATTCAAATCCATAAAAGAGATTAACATGGATGTTAAATAAGAGATTAAGTGTGGAAATGTGAAAATCTTTTTATTTCCCTTCTGTTTCAATCTTTTTTAGGGAACAGCATGATGTTCCTTTTTCCCTTCACTCCACAACAGGAAGGAAAACCAATCCTAATGACCAGAAAAACATGTCAGCATTGAAACCTCTTCCCCCCTAAAAGTCCTTAGCATTATCAAGAAATACTGTAGTATTGGGACAGTATAAAAGAAATACTGTACCACAGAGACTATATTTTACACATCCCTGATTTCTCTTAATAGTTACTGGTGCTGAAAAAGGTTCTTCTGTGAGATAATTGCACTGTAAGTGGATTCTGCCAGTATAAAATGTTTAAAACCAATTTATGAAACCTCACTGTAGTTCCCAGAGTCTAAATCATGGTACTTGGCTACATGTATCTCAGCAGTTTAACTGGTTTGAGGCCCTTTGGGTCAGTGACAACAATCTCTGTGTTCTCATAAATCCCAGTATAAGGAGGATAGAATTGTCATAATATTACTTATGGTAAGCTAATCGCAGAACATCTGCAGCTATTCCCCGATGGCAGAAAAAGGATTTGGGGTGCATGTGAGGAGGGCAGTGTGTGACTTTTGAAGTTTGCAAGCTGGCTTAGCCCACCAAGCACTTCTGTGCATTAAAAGTTGTTATTAAATTAAATGTGTATTAGGATGCTAAGAAAGTTTGTGTTCTAGATTACATTTATGGTACATGTATTCACCCAAAGGTATTCAGTTTCCTGCCATCTAAGAGAGACAATAAAATTAGAGAGGAGAAATAAATGAAACACAGTGGTAGCAGAGACAGGAACAGGCATCAGCTAGAATTGTCTTTTGGCATCAGCAAAGAACAGAGAAGGTGGGCATGTCATATCGGAGGCTCTGGATGCAGAGAAGACAGAGGATAAACACCTTTCAGAGCAAAGAAGCCAAAAAAAAAAAAAGGTAAGGCAGAGAAGAAGCCAGAAATTGGATGTTCATAGAGTTTCTGGGTATGAGAAAAAAGAAAACACTTCTGCTTCAGTCAAGCTTCAGCTAATAATCTTCTAGGACTCAACTCCTATGCTTTGACTATTTTTATATTTTTTTGTGGGCTAAATTCACACACTGCTGAACACTTTTTGGAACTTGTATAGCACAAATCCAATCGCACAAGTTCTATCAGGACTGGCTTAGCCGAGATATGCTGGCATTAGGCTAAATTGGTTTTTCCAAAAAAAAAAAAAAAAAGCCTGCTCAGTTTTGTTAGTGGAAAATGTAACTTAGCCTATTATGGTTTGAGAAGTGGCACTTTTATGCAAGATGTATTTGCACTCACAACCCATTAAGCTGTCTTCATTTTGCTTTTTGTTTTTTCTTTGCACACCACCAATCAGAAGCTAATGACGATGTAGGTCTTTTGCCTGAACCCTTGCACACTCTTTAAAATCTATTATTTATAGTAAAAAGAAGGTTTCCACACCTGAGGCTCAATCCCTGCATTCTTGGTGGAGTAAGATGGTCTTGGAGCTTGGAATACTCCTTTAGCTCTTGGAGACAAAATTTTAGAAGAGTAATCGAAAGATCCTTCCGGTGATGTTTCAGCATTTGCTCTGATCTTCTGTAACGGAAACACGTTTCCAGGTAACGGAGCAAAGAGGGCAGGCAATGTTCTGCTTGGGCTGGACTGGGCAGGTGGACCCATCAGAGGAGAAGGTGCCAAGGATGAAGTAAAGGAAGAAGCCTGTGTCATATAACCCCCTTCAGGGACTACAGATCTCATGGGCTCTTTGACTGGGGAACGAACAAACAAGGAAGAGTGAAGTTGGTAAGGTTGTTGCTTGGAGATTTCCAACTCTTTTTTGGAGAGCTCACTTTCTATCAAATTTCTGTTGTAGAAAGATGCAGGAGGACCTTTTGGAGATCTTGATGGACTTTTGAGTGCTGGTTGGAGTGCCATAGGGGAGAGATGAGTTTCTGAAGTATACTTCCAGGATGGAGGAAGAGACATAGTAGGTGAAGGTGATCTTGCTATATCTGGATGTGATGGGGCTTCAATGATGTACTTCTGCATTCTTGATTGCCTCTTGGCAAACAGTTCTGCCCCCTTTCCTTTAGCCTCTGAAAGGCTTTGGTTAGAGCTTATTTTAGGTTTAGGCTGTATTTTTGGTGATCTTAAACACGAAGACCATTCTGGTGGAGGCTCTCCAAGGGAATGAGTGGGTACATCTAATGATCTACCTTCAGTTAGAAAGTTAGAGGCATCTGCACCCAATGCAAATGATTCATCTTCAGGAAATGCTCCTCCTTGTCCTTTCTGCTTCTTTCTATTATCTGCTGTCTGCACTAAATTCAAAAGATCTGGATTAGGACCCATTTTTGGCTTCTCAACAAAGGTGAACATGGACTTCTTAGCTGTTCTGCGGGCTGCAGATTCCTCTAGAATGCCTGTTTTATCTGGAGATGGTGCTTTGTTCTCTCTGAATTGAGGTCCTGGGCTGCTGTCTTTAGACCTAGCTTCAGATGGAACCAGGATTTTCTGTTCTTGACTAGGATACAGTGCTGAGTAAGCAGGAGGTGACCTGACCCTAGTCACCGGAGGAGGGCTGGAAAATGTTTCTGCATAAGTGGGTGGTGGAGGAATCCCCACCACTGGGCTCTTCTCTGCTGGTGAGAGGATTTTAGTTAGCGATTGAGTGCCAAAAGGTCTTGCAGTTCGGTTCTTCACTGGTTGTGGCTTAGACAAAGTCAGCCGCACTTCACAGTACTGCCTATGATTTTGTGTGCTGGTTTCATTAGAACATACATCAGTGGCTTTTTCAGTGTCAGCAGTGGGAAAAATGTTCTCATTTTCAGTGACCAACTCATACTGTTCCATGCAGGGCAACTCTCCATTTTCCTTTCTGTCAATGATTGGTTCACTTGGTGTCTTGTTAAGGACAATATTATTCTCCCTGTCAATAACAGCTGCGTACAGATCTTTGTCAGGGATGTTGTTGTTTTTCTCACTACCTATGGGTAGATATGGTTCTTTATCGAGAATATTATTTTCCTCATCCATATGCAAAAGATACAGTTCTTTTTCAAGAATGGTATCTTTTTTCTCAATGTTAGGGGTAGCCTCATCCTCAGTCTTAGCTGGGATGTTTTCTATATTGCCCATAATTGGTCCTTGCTCAACCATAGGCACTTTTCCAAACTCAGTGAGAGGTTCATGTATTCCATTGGTTGAAGCTGTCCCTGTATTCTCTTTAAGGTATACACTGAGTGGGATCTGCTGAAATTCTTCCTCTGGAATATCTTTAGAGGATGTTGGGTTTGTTGAATAAAGAATTGTCTCACTCTTTTCCTTATTCCACAGAAGGCCTTGAGCATTATCTAGAGGATGTTCCATACCCAGATCCTCCTCATATCTTTCCATGGTGACTTTTTGCCCCCAGCGTCCAAAATTATTGACGCAGACTGAAACGTTCAGCTCCTTGTTTTGTTTCGGAGTCTGCTTCAGATGTGATTCCTCCCCATGGCTCAGAGTGCAAGGGTGAGTGATAGCTTTGAGGTCGTTCTCTGCAGCTACTCGATCTGGGTTGGTTGGCTTTGGGGCTTCTAAAGTGAATGCGTTCACTCGCTGCTTACGTCTGTGAAACAACAGGACCCCTTTGGAATTGGAACTTGGTGGATTTGTCAGCTGAGCAACAATCCTTTGGCTCCTTGCTTTTGCTTCCTTCAGCTCTGTTTCAGACAAGCTTGCACTTCTGGAGAAATCTGGGGAAGAGGAAACATACAGAGTACAAAGTTATACATGGATATGGAATCCCGGAAGTGCATACCGACACACTTTCCATCTATTTTTAAAAGAAAAAAAAGTCTAATGGGATTAATTCTGTAGTTCCTCCTATTTGTGTGCTGCACTAGACTTATTTGTAATTCATTCAAGACACTGAACCATCTAAGAAGTCAGAAAACATACCAATGAAATCAGTGGCCAAGAGAACTTATGTTGCGATGCTGAACCAGAAAAACACAGGTTTAAATCCTATCCCTGCCAGGGGTTGCATATTACGCTGTAACAACTGACTGGCGCTGATGCTACCTTAGCAGCAAAGCTATCCAGAAGTATTGTTTTGTATCCTTCAAAAACCAACCAGTTACAAGCAAACTGGTAGTGTCCTCATGCACTGTCTTTAAAGGTCCTTCTAGATAGATTCAGGTCCAGATTTCCCCAAATTTGCACCCTTGTGGGCAGCAGGATTTCTAATAGGTGGTTATAATTCCAACACATCTGGAGTGTATTAATTCAGAAAGGTAATTTTAACTCCGCTAAAGATGTTACCTAGCCTGGTAACAAAATGTTCAGAAACCAACCACAAGCTTGGAGAACGAACCTTCACCTTCATCCTATACCTGAGCTACAGATATTCAGCACTATTACAAAGGTAATTTTAATTCAGGAGGAATTAAAGGAACCTTTAATTCAAAAAGAAAGCAGAGATAGTTTGATTCAGCAGCCTGGTTTCCGTGGTCAACCAGAATTTAATGTGGAGTTTTGTCTATCAAGAAGTATGAAGGAAATTAAATCACCCTCAATTTTGTTAACAAGCTTTAGATAGTTTTCCCATGTTCTGTGTCTTATTCCAACAGTATTGTTTATGATGTTTACTATTTCAGAGAAATGGACTGAGTAAATAGATATACTTGAAGTTAGGTCTTCTATAAATTTAATAAAAACTGATCATATGAACATTTCTCTCTTACACTTCCTACCTAAATGTCAATTTATATTTTAGCATGGTATATTATATACTGAAAGCTTTTAGAAATCATAAGGATAATCTAAATACAAATGTACCGTATCTCTCTGCTCAGTTTATTATATAAGAACTAATACTGAATGGGCAACTGCAAACTTCTCTTTATCTATAGACTTGGACTGGAGAGTCCTTCAAATAATGGAGCGAAGTAGTCACCCTAACACTGATGTAGTAATCCTTCCTCAAACAGGTGCTGGGCCTACATATTTCATGGCTTTGGATGGCAAAGCCTTCTTGGCTAGAAGTAAAGGAAGTTGATGCTCAATACAAACAGAAGTCACCTAGTGAAGGGAACTGATGTAGGTTGGAAAGGAAATAATATTGCTCTCCTCCACCACCCTTTTAGTAAACAAATGCCAAACTATTACTAAAAATAGGGCCAATAGAAATAAAAATGTTGATCAAATAGTTGGGCATACCCCTATCCTTGGGTGAAGATGTGAATGGCTAACAACAGGAAGCAATAGGGTAGATAAGCAATGAGAAAACAATTAGCAATAACAGTAAAAGGGGGGCAAGTGGTCTTTTCTCCTCCTTCCCATTTTCATAGGGATCAACTTAAAAACAGGGTACTGCACATGTTTCACAGATTCCTGAAATATTTCATGACATAAATCCTATAAACTGTAATTAGAACAATTATATAGACATATTTTGTATGACCTGAATAAATTGCCTGAAATAAATTATCTAAAATAAAACCAAAGTACAATAGTCTTCCTCACTGATGGCATTTATCATAATCAAAACAAATTGACAACAGAATGGAGCTGAGATGTGAATCTATATCAGTGTTCTTCAGCCTCAGCAATTTTAAGATGTGTGATCTTGAACTGCCAGAATTCCCCAGCCAGCCTGCTGGTCTACATCAATCACATCCCTACAAATGGTAAATTATACTGAACTGGAAGAATTTGCCACCTGTACGGCACCTTTTCAATTTGTCACCTGTCCGGCACCTAATTTCATTTTCTACAACAATTTACAGTACATGGGCTTTAGTGCTCCTCCTACTCTAATGGAATGTGTATGGGGTTGCTGTGAAAGGTTTTATAACACATCGCTTTTAGAATAGAAAAAAAAATCTAGACTTTCTATTCTTTTCTATACAAGACCTGTTTTTGCAAACCCAATACAGAGAAATGTCACAAGAGGAGGTTGCAGCTTTCTTTGTAGGAAGTTTTGCTTTGCAATTGTAAATGATTGCATGCAAAAGGAATTTATTGAGAGACTTCAAAGTTTCAAGTTGCAGTTCATTGGGTTTCAAACACCCTGTACAAACACGCTCTAAGCAGGACGTTGGCCGGCTCTAAACTGTCTCACAGAATTCCCTCTGCAGAGGGCAAACGAAGTACAAAGTGCCTGGTTATCATAAAAAATAGGAAAATAAACCATTGCCTCTACGTTTCTAGAGGCTCACTTTTAATATTACCGATGCACGGTGCTGATCTAATAATTTTGCTTAAATTTAACACAAGATGGCAGTGCCTGAAAACAAATCTGTAAAGATTGGGGCCTTTTAATGTGCTTTCTTACGCACTGATTGAAAACCAATTAGTCAAGCCACTTCCTAAAATAGAGCCTACTTAGCATCTCATAAAACTGTGATGCTTAGGCCATTTGCCTGCCTCCCCTAAGCCACCCTAGGGGAAGTGGGAAGTTGACAAGCTTTTCAAAAGATCTGCCCATGGGTCATGGCAAAAGTTGCTATTAACAAAGGATGTGAAAGGATACTGAATGCATTTTCTGTGGGTGAGCCATTTCCTATGAGCCATTTTCCTAAAATGACCATGATTTAGCATCTCTGGCAAGAGGAAATATCAGAAACAAGGAGTGGTTATAAAAAACTTACCACCAAACTGCTGACATTCTTGCTGGGGAAGATGGTCTCCCAAGCACATAGTTCTCTAAGTTCCTCCTTCTGATCTCAAGTTTCTCAAATGCATCAGGACCAGATCACCTCTTATTGAAGTTGTTTTTAATAATCATTATTAAGGATCCAATGAAGGTTCCTTGTACAAATCAAAAGGAGGCATGTTCAGTTACTCTTAACTATTCACCGTAATTAGGAAACCCATGTTACAACCTGCCTTCAGCAACAATACTTAATTAAATGATTCTGGTTGTGGTTATGATAGTCCTAAACCTGGAGACTTAATAACAAGCCTTCTTAGCCAAACGATACTCCAACCTATTTTCCCCATGCCTCCATGCATATGAGTACATCTTATGTTCAGTTTTCCACTTGGACATACTAGAACAATAAGATGAAAGAACCCAACTAAGAAACCATGAAAGATGATTTTAAAAAATCAGTCACAAAAGATGATAAAAAGGAGAAAAGAACTACAGAGGTGAGGAAGTAGGTGTGGTAGCAGAAGTAGGGTGAATAAAGAGGAATCCAAAGGCCAGTGAAGAAAAGGAAGCAGAGAAGGATCCTGGGAAGAAATTCAGGTGAGTATCAAATCCCAGCTACTTATTGTTATTGTTATAAATCATTGACAGCCTGCTCACACCTTTCCTTCTTTTTCTGTACTGCAAAATAACCAGAAGCTGCAGAGCAAACAAGGAGGAGAGTGCTAGGAGTCAAAACAATTCATCATCATCATCATCATCATCATCATCATCATCATCATCATCCTTGTAGCTCTTTCTACTACTGCAGAAAGGGCTGGGTTCTACTAACTTTCCTTACTGAGGAAAAGCTCTTCTTTTTCCAAAATTAGAGCTCCAAAAACTGAAAGTGGTTGCCAGGTTCATCGTGTTCAGCCTTGGAAATATTTCTGGTCCTTCCTCAAATCTTTCTGTGGCATCCCACACTCTCACTTTGACCAGGCAAGGGGCTTCTTTCATAGGGAAAATAAATGTGCAGCTACTGAATGCAAACCAGAACAGAATTCCCTGCTGTTAATTCAGAATTCAATGTTTTTCATATGGACAGCTTGTTCTATTTGCTATAAAAGACCAACTTTCATGAAAATATATTTTATTAAATGTCTGTGGAGATTCTTAATAATCCAGGTGAAGAAACTCCAGTTGCCTTTTGAAAAGCACCTTTAGGATATATATTTAGTAATAAGAACACTCTTCTAAAAATGCTGTTGAGTTGGGTTAATAATGTCTGTCTGTCTGTCTGTCTGTCTGTCTGTCTGTCTGTCTGTCTGTCTGTCTGTCTGTCTATCTATCTATCTATCTATCTATCTATCTATCTATCTATCTATCTATCTATCTATCTATCTATCTATCTATCTACCTATCTATCTAGACTATTGGCTAAATAGCCCAAAGATTTTCTTTCAACGTGTAAGAAAATAAGCAGGACTTATCTGTACACACCAAGGATATGTATGCATTTTCTCACTACTCTTATTACAGTTTATATATGTAAATTAGAGGTGCTCATTATGTGTGTAGGGGTTGTAGTGTGGTGGGGAACAAAAAACAACAACCATGCAGTTTGACCTGAGGCCATAATAATTGTGAGACATGTATCACTAGGAAACATCACTGTTTCTACAAATATTAAGATAAGAATGTAAAATTAAGGATTTTAGATGCTGCTGAACTATATTTCCCATCAGAATTATTGCTCTGAAAAATGCTCAGTTAAAAAACTAAGTATTAGTTCTATTAAATCTGAGAATTCTTCAATTCAATACCATAAGGAGGACCACAGATTCCCAATCTCTGCAGGAGGAAAAATATTTATCTGGACTAGAAGACTAAGACAGGAGGTTTAATTCCTTCTTTTCTAACCATGTACTGAAAGCTGGGCTCTTTGAGTTTAAGGCAGTCTTCTTCCCAACCATATTCCTTATAAATGCATTTGACTGATCTGTGAGCAGCAGACTTGTTTATTAGAGTGCTATGAAAGTCTCTCCATATTCTTAACATGGATATCTGTAAATAAACACAAACACTCAGCAATATTTTATGTTCTGATCATTTCTTCCTAGAATATCACCTCTCTGCTAAGTGACACATGCCAATTTGATATGCATCTTAAAGCATTCTCTAAATGGTGAAAACAATTTGAAATACAACAGAATATGGCCTGGTGTTCTTAGAGAGTGTTTGGTGTGGTCATTAAGGCATCAGACTAGAAAGTGGGAAACCATGAATTTTAGTGTCATCTTAGGCATGGAGCCAATCACTCTTTTCCAGTCCTAAGGAGGAGGAAAGTGGTAAACCACATTCAAAAACTGCAGGGACTTGTCCAGACAGTCACCAAAAGTCAACACTGACTCAAAAGAACCATAATAATAATGATGATGATGATAATAATAATAATGATGATGATGATGATGATGATGATGATGATGATGATAATGATGATGATGAAATAATGGTGTTCTTGCCTAGCAAACACATGCAGGACAGTGACAGTGTCATTTTGGCTTTGGCTTAGGTAGCCAAACAAGAATGGAAACACATTATCTTCAAACTCCTGTAAGAAATACAAGAAAAATTGATTGCTTTAGAATGAACATAGGGAATCCCAAACTTCATGCAGCAGCATAGAATTACAAAGGAAACAGTTGACTCCTAACAACAAGGCAGAAATAAAATGGACAGTGTTGATTGATTGACTGATGTTATAAACAATTTTCCAGCTAAATTGGGATTAAATGTTTGTGGCATTTCATGTATTATTGGATTCCCCTCCTAATTAGCATGGTTAATGATCAGATATGATGGGAGGGTCCAGCAACATCTGGGGAGCCACTGTATTTTTGTGATGAACATTAAACACTTCTTACCATGAGCAAATTTCCTAAAGGATGGGGGCATTCAGCAAAGTCCAAGTATGACAAAGATTATGAAAATCCACCAAGGTTAAAGAGATTTTCTCTATTATATTTTGTTATTTCTGACTTGTTATTCTTATTATTTATCTACTTTGTATATGTTCATATTACACCAGCCTGAAGCCGAGGATGCTTCAATACTGAAAGGCAACAAGTAAGTTGCAGGTCAGTTGCACAAACCGATGCCATGACCTCCTTCTAAGCCTCAGCTTCTGGGGTAGAGGAAATGTGGGTCAAGGACACAGATTTCAAGTTGCATTTTCATCCTAAAGGAGTATCTCCTTGCTTTTCAGGTGCTTAAACTAGTAATTGCTTCTATAGCTTCTGGCATGATTTTGATTTTTGAGATCTTGTTATTCTGATAGTAGGTTGGCTTTAGATTCAATTTCAGTTCCCTGTGCATGAAATTAAAAACAAAAAGAACAGGCTAAAAGTATGTTGAGATGTAAGGTGTTAGTTACCCAGCAACCATGAAAGGAAAAATAATATATGAGTTATATATGTGTGGGGGTGAATTTGGCCTTTGCATTTCTTTTCCTAGAGTCTTTTATCTATCTCTATCTCTATCATCTCTATCTTTATCATCATCTAATTAGAACAAAATGCAAAAAGGCCAGGTTTTAGGGGGAATATACAAAAATCACAAAGGAACAATTGTGCAACTTCAGATTTAAAATGCCCTCCAACCACTGCATAAAAATAATCAATACTGTGAAAAAATAAAGTTACTAAAGCAATCTAACTGCCTTCTTCCTGCCAAAGACATTGCCCTTAACCCAATACTACCGAGTATTCATGGGTGTCATTAAACTACATTCCAGAAAATAAAATCTTTTTCCAGTCAATAAAGTACAATGATCCATATTATAACCATTCAATATTAAAAGGTTGTCAGACTCTATGTTTCCTCTCCCCTTATCTTAAACTATTTTCTTCCCTATCCCTCACATTAATTAAAATGATGATCCTGATGCTTCCACTATCAAGCTTGAATGTCACACTTCTATAAATTAGTACAGCCAGATTCCCAGTTTAAAATTTAAAACACTCAGTTTTCTTATGTTAGTCCTAAAATTGGCCGACTCATTTGTGACTGTTTTTAACAGCCTTTCTCTCAACGTGAGCTTACTGAAAGATAACCCCGCAAAGAGGAATAAGAAATAAAAGTACAATAGAAGATTTCTAGTCTAGAATCAGGATTACACAGAATTATTCTCCATCTCCTGAAATTCCAATGCAACTAGATGCCAGATTCTATTTGCTGAAGGCAATTGACTTTTTTTTTAAAGCATTGTGAGTAGATAGCCTTGGACAAGCCATTCCCTATGAATCATTTACAAGCTAATAACCACATTATAGCCAAAGTAATGTTCAAAAAATATAAAATATCTTTATAGCAGCAGTAACAACAAAATCCCAACACTGAGGCCCAAACCATGTAGTTAAACATTCACACTCAGAAAGGAGGAAGACAGATACCCCAAAGGCTGCTAACCAACCCAGATATTACTGCTGCTTGCAATACTCAGAAATATTAGGTCACCTACAAAGGCCTGCCCTGACTTGCACTTTATTGTGGATCTTCATTCCTTGACAACACCAAACTTCCCCCTTGGTTGTCCATCTTGCCCACAGTTCCTGAATATCACACCTTTGGAATTATTACAACTTTGTAATAATTATGTCCTGGAACACGAGGACTATTTCCCCTCTTAAACCAATAGTGAAGGTATACCGTATCTTCAAGATGTACAAAATTTAGTGCATTTTGTCATCCATTATCTCAGAAGTGGGATAATGATGTCTTTTATGGGTGAGACACATTCTCTCCTCTAGCCACTAGCCAATCTCAGCCACAGCCTTTCCCCCTTTTCCTCCCTTTGTTTCTTTTGTTGCTGTTCATTCTCTACATCATGACCACAAGGACAATAGCAGGTTGCCCCTCCCTCCCCCTTCCTCCACTTTCTTCTGGAGTTTGCCCAAATTCATGTTCACTGCATCAATGACACTGTCAACCTATTCTCCAAAGCACCTGAGGGCAGGACAAGAAGCAACGGATGGAAACTAATCAAAGAGAAAAGCAACCTAGAACTAAGGAGAAATTTTCTGACAGTTAGAACAATTAATCAGCGGAATGACCTGCCTCCAGAAGATGTGAATGCTCCAACACTGGAAGTTTTTAAGAAGAGACTGGATGACCATTTGTCTGAAATAGTATAGCGCAGGGGTCACCAACCCCCAGTCCGTGGACTGGTACTGGGCTGCTGCATACCAGCAACCAGTCCACACAAACAAGCAAAGCCTCATCCATGGGATGCAGGCAGCACACAAAACCACGCACTCTCCAATCCATGGAAAAACCTTTAGGGTTTCCTGCCTGAGCAGGGGATTGGACTAGAAGACCTCCAAGGTCCCTTCCAACTCTATTATTATTATTATTGTTGTTGTTGTTGTTGTTGTTGTTGTTGTTGTTATTATTATTATTATTATTATTATTATTATTATTGAGTAGATTAGCACAATTCCACATTTACATATTCTGGAATGGTGTCCCTGTGCTTCTTTAGGCACTTCTATAGGCAAAAACAATAATTGCCATTTTTGCAGCAACCAGAAAATGCAAGTGATGTTTTTGTTGTTCAGTTACCAGTTTCCATATACTGGTCAATTTTAATCACTTCTTCTGGTATTTTCATATGCTTGCTCAGATACTAGTCAGTTCTGGCTATCCCTCTCTAGAGGAACTAGTAAATTGCACAATTGTAGCAGTTTCTCTGCCTCACTCTCTCTGGAGTTCTTTGTACCTGGAATCTTCCCATTTGTTTCAATTTATTTTCACATGTGAGATGCCTACAGGGGGCATAGGAGGAGGGAATGAAAACTCAATATGGAAAAGTCCATTAAAGTCAAACCTGCTTCATTTCTCTTGTAGTGAACATCCATGGGTGGGATGTTCTCCCCACTGGCTGGAGATATGCTGACGGAAGACAGAAGCAGCAAAGGCAGAGGAAAAATCAGAGACCTAGTCTGCACACACTTCTTTAAGTTGCATGCACAGCTCTGGAGAATTAATACAGTTTCTTCAGTGGGAAAGTTCCTTGCAAGAGAAGAGCACTCCAGCTGAACCACTCATTTTGTTTGATATGAGGACAAATGGTTTTTGTTATGTTTTAGGAGGGAGAGATACAATACTGGGGGGGGGAGTGTGTACACATCCATTGTCACTGTCTTTCCCCCTGCAGAGAGGAGAGGCAAAAAGAAAGTGTGTAGGACGTTCTCTGGAGCTGGCAGGGGTACCTGCCACCCTTGGTTCCACCCACTTGGAGCATGTCTAATGTTAACTTTGATTCATTTCATGTGTTTTTCATTTTCTTGCCTTCTGTGCTGCTTGGACTGTTTCCAGGGTATTTTAAACAGCGGTTCATTCCCCTTGAGTGTACTAGCAAGAGAAAAATGGAAAATGAGAAATTAAATGAAATGAAATGGGAGTAAAAAGAAGGCAGAAAATTTCTGGGGAGAAATCTGAGTCTGATCTGTAAATCCCATTCCTGACCCTCTTCTGGGAAGACTTTCTGCAGCAGAATATAAAATCAAAATACAATATGGCCACCCAAAAAAATTCAAAGAAGGATTCCCTTTCTCAGCAGATCAAGTGGTTCAAAGTGGAGACAATCATCTGTCACCATCAATCCTGAGACAGGTTCAGTAAGGATTGAAATACTTAGCTTTGCACAGAATATGATTGATTATCACTTCTTTGGTACTGAATTACAGCATTTGCCATGATACTGCAATGTTTCACAAATAGATACTAATTCTAATAGGTACCATCCACTCTGAGTTTGATATGGTTTATTTAATCAACTTACTGTATATGGCCTCCCATCTTGCAATAGAGGCTCTGATATTTAGGTGTGTTCAAACCGGTCAGTCCTAGAGGAGATCAACCCTGGCTGCTCTTTAGAAAGCTAGATCCTGAAGTTGAAACTCAAATACTTTGGCCAACTAATGAGAAGGAAGGACTCACTGGAGAAGAGCCTAATGCTGGGAAAGATTGAGGGCAATAGAAGAAGGGGACGACAGAGAATGGTAGAGGACAGAAAGGCCTGGAGGAACATTGTCCATGGGGTCATGATGGGTCGGACACGACTTTGCAACTAACAACAACACCTATAAGAGCAGTTAACTTTTCTTATTCAAATTAATAATTAAAAATATTACTTTTTATGCAATTTCTATTTATTCTTTAAATGAGTCTGATTCACATGGTGTTGCTTTTGCTGTACAAAATTAGCTGGTCTAATGGCTTCCAGGAGAAGAATGCCGAACTGAAGATGGCTCTGCAAAGTATATCCAATGAACTCAGCAGGCACCAGGGAATCAGTGAGTAGACAGGTTTCTTAGAACTTCTCCACATAAGGGACTTCCGGTGGTTAAAGCGGTGGAGATGGCGGCTACTTTGTAGCCGTCCTCCTGAGAAGGTGTCAGATCCGCGGAGCACAGCGTTTACCAGCTGGCCCGCGGCTCGCAATCCCCTTCCCGGGCGAAGGGAAGGGGTAGAGATCGCATGAATAGAGGTAGAACCTCTTAACTCTCCCTGGATTTTTATTTTTAGGGGGGTAGAAAGAGGGTTCCCTCGGAGTTCATTGCCTTCTCCGCCTCTCAGCTGTCTTTGTTTCTTCGGAAACAAAGCGAGACGCCGCTACCATCTCCGTACTTAAAGAAACCGTGAGTAATCTTAAACCGGACAGAACTGTTTAAAGGATTTTATTTATAGTTTAGCTTTATTTTATTTTTTTTTAGTTTATTTAGTTTATTTAGTATGTGCTGATTTTTTTTTATTTTTTTGAGCTTTCTCTTTTTTTTTTTTGGGCGGAAAAGTGAGAGTGAAAGTAAAATGGCGTTTTGAAAGTTTTTTCCTTTAAAAGACGGATCGGCTGAATTGTTGTTTAATACTGCTTTTTTTTTACTTTTCTACTTTTTTTTATTCTTGGTGACTTTTAGATTGATCTTATTTTATTCTATTTTATCTTATTTTTAATTTTTTTTTTTTTTGATTACTTATTTTTATCGGTATTTTTAAGAAGAAAGGAAGATAAATTAAAATGGCTTCAAAACGACAACCAGCTACTGCAGCTTCTAAAGTAACTTCTTCTCCTGCTACTTCTACTGTGCAACAACAACTTAAAATAATACCCTCAGTGCAGCAACCTAAATCTACTCCACCTTCACCTCCCCCATCTGGCACATCAGCACAAGACATTAAAGAAATAATGGTAAGTGCTGTCTCACAGTTTAGGGAGGAAATGAAACAACTTTTGGACCAGAATAAATCTGAAACTAAGGAGGAAATGAAGAAAGAGATGAAGGAGCTTTTAGAACAGAATAATGCTATTTTGAGGGATGATATACTTCTAGCTCTATCTGGAATGGCCTCAGTGGTTGTGAAGCTGGACTCCAGAGTAGAGGAAATTGAAGAAACAGTTGAACTTTTGGATTATAAATTTCAAGATATGGAGAAAAAAGTGGAGACTTCACAAGATGATATTCTTATGTTCCAGTATAGACAGATGGAATATGCTTTGAGAATAAGGGGTCTGAAAGAAGATAAAACTCAAGATTTGATGGAAATGGTGATTAATGACTTGGCTGTTATTTTGAATATTGATAAAGAAGAGTTACGTGGGGATGTGGAAAGAATTTATAGAGTTAATTCTTGGATTGCAAAACAGAGGAATTTGCCTAGAGATGTGGTGATATATTTTGCTAAGAAGTCTTTGCGAAATCAGATTCTACAAACTTTTTATAATAAAAGATTTCAGATTGCTGCCCAAGATATTATTATTTTAAAGGAAATTCCACCTAAAATTTTAAGAAGCAGAAAAGATTTTGCTTTTTTAGTAAATGAACTTAAAGCAAGACAAATGCCATTTAGATGGGAGATTCCGATGGGCATTGTTTTGAGCCATGCGGGGACACGTTATAGACTTAATACAGTTGCTAAAGCTAAGGAATTTTATAAAACGGTCCTGGGAGCAGGCTCTCCTTTGCCCATGATGCATAAAGTCTTGAGTGACAAAGAGATGGAACAGAAATCTGAAGGTACAGGGATGATGACTGCTGGACAGGTGGTATGGATGTCTCAACCAGAGGTTAAAGAACAGAGAATGACCCGTGCAGCACATAAACGTAAAGAAAAAGAACAACAGAAAAAAGAAAAAGAAAAAGAAATTGAAGAATCTACTCAGCAAATTGCTTCAGTGCCGGTGGGAGGAGCAAGACCCAAAAGCTCTGCTACATATTCATCAGCAGCAGAATTTGAGCGGATCTTCTCCAGGCTGAAGGCCAAGGGAGATGGCAAAGCTCCTGTCCTGGAATGTTAATGGATTAAACATTCCTCAAAAGAGAAAAAAATTTACCACTATTTGAAACAACATAACAATGATATTATTTGCTTGCAAGAAACTCATATTACAGCTAAAGATCAAAAATATTTAAATAATCCTCGCTTGGGATCTCATTTTGTATCTCCCGCCCCTGGGAAGAAAGGGGGTGTGGTAATCTATGTTAAACAGAATTTATCTGCTACCTTGTTAGAATCAGATCCTTACGGAAGATATGTTATGCTTGAACTTGGTTTATATGGCAAGAAAATTCTTATTGTGGGGTTGTATGCACCAAACCAGCAACAGGAGCAATTTTATAGGTTACTACATCAGAAAATAACTTTGTTGGACTATAGATCTGTGATTTTAATGGGAGACTGGAATGGTGTCTTAGATATACAAATGGACAAAAAAGGCTCTTCTACCTTTTTTAAACAGGCTAAATTACCTAAAGCCTTTTTTGATATGAAAGAAGATTGGGAATTGAGAGACTATTGGCGTGAACGTAATCAAGAAGAAAAGGATTTTACGTTTTTCTCAGATAGACACCAATCTTTCTCAAGAATTGATTTCTTTTTGATCACAACAGATTTATACAACAGGGTGAAGAATGTAAAAATTTTTCCTAGGACATTGTCCGATCATAGTCCAGTTTGGATGGAACTGTTTGTAGAGAAAGAAGATAGGAGATCCTGGAGGGTGAATGAGAATTTATTTAAACAAGAAAAAAATGTTCATAAATTAAAGGAATGTTTAAAGGAATATTTTACTCTAAATATGAACAAGGGAACATCAATGTCAATGGTCTGGGATGCAAGTAAAGCTTTCATGCGTGGTATTTTGATAAAAATGAATAATTTGCATAGACAGAAACAGACTCAGAAACGGAAAGACTTGGAAGAGGAGATTAAATTAAAAGAGAAACTTTTAATTTTAAATCCCTTAGATGAAAAGGTTAAAGGAGCTTTAAAATTGTTAAAAACACAATTTAACATGCTGATGGCTGATCAAGCTGCAACTAATTTGCTATTTATGAAACAAAATACATTTTGTAATGCTAATAAACCAGGGAGATGGTTGGCTTATCAGTTAAGAAAAAAACAGAAACAGAGGAACATAGATAAAATAAATTATAATGGTAAATTGGTTTATCAGAAAGAATTGATTAAGAAATCTTTTTTAGAATACTATCAAAAATTATATAAGGGTACTAATATTCAAATTACAGATATAAATAATTATTTAGGCAAAGTTAACTTTCCTAAATTAACAGAAGATCAGGAAAAAAAGATTAACGGTTTAATTACTAAGGAAGAAATTGTTACAGCTATTAAACAATTGAAATTGGGCAAAGCGCCGGGTACGGATGGGTTGACATCTATTTATTATAAAGCTTTAGTAGAAGAGATGATTCAACCGTTGTGTGAACTGTTTAATAATTTATTACAGGGGTTAGAGATCCCTCCATCCTGGCGTAATGCATTTATATCATTGATTCCAAAAGATAGTCAAGATCTTACTTTGCCTAAAAATTATAGGCCTATATCTCTTTTAAATGTGGATTATAAAATTTTTGCAAAAATTTTAGCTAACCTCGGCATGCCATAGAAGGTATAAGGAAAGGGGTAAATATGGACAAGGTCTCTTACGTACAGTTACTAAGATGGGATGGCCAAGACTGGCAGTTAAAATCTTTGGAAGAATTAACACATGAAAACTTAACTTATTCATGGTTCCAATATAGACAAATAGTGGATAGATGGAAGATGGATTGTAAAATGGGCTGGCTTAGAGAAGATGGAATTTTTTTAAAACAAGTAAGAGATCAAAGGCCAACCCATATTAAGAGAGTTTATGGGGTTTTAGTGGAATTAGATTCAGAACTTGAACTAGTTAAAGATTGTATGATTAAATGGGCACAGAATATTGGTGAAACGATTTCAATGGATACTTGGGAACTTATTTGGATAAGAAATGTTAAATTCACACAAGCGCAAAATTTAAGAGAGAATTTTTATAAGATGTTTTATAGATGGCACCTTGACCCAAAGAAAATGTCCATTATGTACCCTAATCTACAGCCGAAATGCTGGAGATGTGGATATTTGGATGCTACCTATTACCATATTTGGTGGACGTGTAAGCATATAAAAGCTTTTTGGATTAAGATATGGTGGAATATTCAAAGAATTTTTAAAAGGAGGGTAAAATTTACTCCGCAATTATTTTTACTAGGTATTGTTATTGACTGTGATGCTAAGGAGGTTATATTGATGTTAAATTTGATTACAGCCGCTAGGTTGTTAATAGGACAATATTGGAAGAAGGAATCTTTGCCTACTTTACAAGAATGGTTTCATAAAGTTTCGTATTTGGCAGAAATGGCAAAGATTTCGGCTTTCTTAAAGGAGCAATCTCAAGAAAATTTTTTTGCGGTATGGGAAAAATGGATAAATTTTATACAACAAAATCTGGATATGGAAAAATATTATTTAGCCTTTTTATAATTTGTAATGATTGTTTTTTCTTTCTTTCTTTCTTCTTTTTCTTTTTTATATATATACATTTTTTACGTATTATTATTCATATATTTTTTTCCCTTTTTTTTTTTTTATATATATATGCTTTATTCTTCGTCTACTTTCTTCTTTCTTCTTTCTCTCTCTCTCTTCTTTTTTTATTTTTTTTAGTATATATTATTCATTTTAAAGTTCATGTTATGTATATTATTATTATATATATTATTACTGTGATTTTTATTATTATTATTAATTATTTTATAAGTTGCAAATGTTATTTTTAAAATATTTGTTAAATAATCCTATATTCAGTTCTGGGAAGTCGGGGGGGGGGTGGGGTGGTTGGGGAGGGGGGGGTGGATTCTTACTTGTAAAACTTTTGAAAAATTTCAATAAAAAATTTTGAAAAAAATTTCAAAAAAAATTTCAAAAAAAAATAAGGAGAAGATGGGAGATCACCCACATGTGCTCCAGATTTGAAGGCTGAGAGACATAGAGATTAAACATCCTATCATAACTTGCAAGCTGTCTTCTTTCTCCTGCTCCATCTCCTGCTCAGAGATGTGGCAGAGCCTTTTAAAGGACGCCAAGTTCACCAACCTCATTTTCTAATCATGTTTGGAAATTAACTATTAGCTATTCTAAAGCTATTAGAGACCTTTGGAATGACTGGTTTGAAAAGTCCTTATTGGATGAATTTATCTTCAACTCTGAACAAAAGAAAACAATAATTACAAGTTTATGAACTTAATGAATTTGAAATAAAGAGCAAAAAGCTAAATAAGATTTTAATCTAAGAAAGTTATAAATGGATTAAGGATCCAAATAAATTTGGAACATTGGCTTTTACTACAAGGGTTGGAATTATCTATAAAAAATAAACAATATCATTGGAAACAGACTTATTTTGGTTATTCTGGCAATTGAATAATAAAAGATACTGATTTTAGATACTGGACACTAGACTAAAGATTTTAGATACTGGACACTAGGGAAGATTAAAGAAGGAGAATACAAATTTGATGTCATAATGTTATAACATTACAGAATGATACATAATATTGGAAATAATATTTTCAGTAATATTGAAAATAATAATAATAGTAATAATAATAATAATGTTCCTTGGGTGCAATCCCAAAACAACTGGAGCACTACTTGTCATTGGCATTGACAAATCCACCATTAATCAATTGCAAAAGGTGGCCTTACTAGGAACAGCTTCCATCCTGCAATGATATCTGTAATACCATCAAACATCCACATCTACCTATCCCAGGTCCTGGGTAAGGACTTGATAGGGAGACAAAAATGCCAAATCAAGTCTGAACATCTGGCTGACTGTGCAATGAATAATAATAATAATAATAATAATAATGATAATAATAATGATAATAATACTAATAGAGTTGGAAAGGACCTTAGAGGTCTTCTAGTCCAACCCCATGCTCAGGCAGGAAACCCTATACCAAGGGTGTCAAACTCGCAATGTCACATGACATGTTGTGACTTTTTTTCCATTGCCAGCAATGGGGTGGACGCGGTTTCGGCATGACACATCCAGCCCACGGGCCGGCAGTTTGACACCCTTGCCCTATACCATCTCAGACAAATGGCTGTCCAGATTCCTCTTAAAAACCTCCACTTTTTGGAGCATTCACAACTTCTGGAGGCAGGTTGTTCCACTGCTTAATTGTTCTGTCAGGATATTTCTCCTTAGTTCCAGGTTGCTTCTTGTCCTGCCTTCAGATGCTTTGGAGAATAACTGGATTCTCTCTTCCTTGTGACAATCCCTGAGATATTGGAACACTGCTATCATGTCACCCCTTGTCCTTCTCTTCATTAAACTAGACATACCCAATTCCAGCAACCATTATGTTTTAGCCTCCAGTCCCCTAATCATCTTTGTTGCTCTTCTCTGTACTTTTTCTAGAGTCTCAACATCTTTTTTACATCGTGGTGACCAAAATGGGATACAGTATTCCAAGTGTGGCCTTATCAAGGCATTGTAAAGTGGTATTAACACTTCAGGTGATCTTGATTCAACCCTTCTGTTAATGCAGCCTGTGTTTGCTTTTTTGGCAGCTGTAGCACACTGCTGGCTCATATTTAAGTGATTGTCCACTAGGACTCTGAGATCCCTCTCATAGTTGCTACTATTGAGCAAGGTACCACCTATTCTGTACCTGTGCATTTGGTTTTTCTTGCCTTACTTTTTTCACAATTGAATTTCATTTTATTAGATTGCGCCCAATGTTCAGGTCTGTCCAGGTCCTCCTGTATCTTAAGCCTGTCTTCTGCCACGTTGGCTATTCCTGCCAGCTTGGTGTCGTCTACAAATTTGATGAGTTCCCCATCTACCCCCTCATCCAAATAATGGAGTCAGGAGTTAGTAACCAGACTATTTACATCATCAGTAATGATTTAATTATTGGATCTACAAAATAGGCTTGTTAAAGCCCTGAAGAGATGTGTAATGGGATAAAGAATAATTGAAGATAAATCCAATGGATTTATGGAACACCCTCCCTTCTAAGGTCCGGGAGGCCCCCATAATTTTATCCTTCTGCAGAGCACTTAAAAGCTTCCCTCAGGCATTAAGATGGGACAATCAAGGTGGGATGAGAATATGGATTGCATCAGGGAAGTGTGGCTGTGGTGCCAGTTTATTTGTTTTTATCCCTGTTGATTTGTATTGTTTTACTGGCACTTTTACTGCCCAGAATTGTTTTAGATGGGTGGCTGTACAAATGTCTTAAATTTATAATTAAATTTACCTCTTAAGCATTAAAAGGATTTTAAGAAGAGAATGCAGTAGAGATTGCCTGAAAATTGATGACACCTATCCCAAGAAACTTGCCATTGATGAAAAACATAGGGTATCAAAGATGAGGATTCAAATGCAGGGAAAAGGGGAGAATTAAGAAAGCCATTCTAGACCCTATCAAATGGAAGGACTAGAACAGTTTGGGGGTACATTAATTTGATTTCCAAGAGCAAATCTGCACAGATATTTCAAATGGCTAGATGTGAAATAATTAGGAATATTCATAACACAAAATGAACCTAACAAGGATGTGAATGTGTTGTTGAGAGTATAAAACTTTCCATATTGTTTTCATATGACTTTGTGAACTTACTGAATAAGATGCCAAAGCCAAGTGGTCTTGAATAACATGCCTCCCGCTTAACAACGCTATGATGGGGGGGCATGGAACTATCTGTCTAAAATGAGAAATTCTTCTGTGGCTGCTTTCCAAAGGCTTTTCCTGTTAGAATTGTCTTCCTCTTGTCCTTATTTCACCTGCACTACAGACTAGAGAATGGCTGCCTTGTGGTTGGGAGATCGGTCCATGTTAAGGATTGCAAATGCATTGTCCTTTCTCACTGACCATCATGTCTGTCCTTTTAGATTTCACTGAAGAAGACCATTATCAGGAGAATTTGAAGTCCATATGAAACCTACAAGCTACAATTCTTATACTGATCCCTTCTTTTATTTTGAATTAGTGCAATTATTTAACACCCCTTCACAATAATTAAGACTCAATATATTGTGAAGCGTGATCATTTACTATTTGATGCCTCTATGACAGGAATGTCAAACTCAATTTCATTGAGGGCCGCATCAGCATTGCGGTTGCCCTCGGAGGGCCGGGTGGGTGTGGCTGCCTAGCCCCCAGGCTGCCCAGTTTCAGCAGGCAGCAAGGTGCAAATCTGGTGAGCTTTGCACTGTCCGGCTCAACCTCTCAGTACTATGAGGAGAGCGCCCCGCTGCCTGCTGAAACCCCTCCCCAGAGCCCATCAAGCCAGATATGTGAAGTAGGCGAGGCACTTCCAGGCGATGGTGCATTTTTTCATTCCTCACAAAGGGTGACACCTCCCCAGCATGCACCCAGGGGGCGGGGCTGACATGGCAGGATCTGGTTCCTTGCTGTTTCCAGATGGCCTTGTGGAGCTAAGACTGAATGTGTTTCAACATAGATGGCCACCACAAAATTGTACATTGGCTCCTGGCCAGCCTGGGTCAGGGTCAAGGCAGCGGGGGCTGTTCCCTCACTGTTTCCAGGATGGCTTCGCAGGCCACATGAAACCACTTCGCAGGCCGCATCCGGCCCCCGGGCCTTGTGTTTGACATATCTGCTTTATGACATCAATATAATGTAATTCAGCCATTCCTGCCAATCTTTCCCTTCAGATCTGTTAATTCATATTATCTTCCTTTCCCACACTTAGCATTACAATGAAGCTGGCATTCAGGGCCCTTCCTGATCATGATTTCACTGTGTAATTGTCCTTCCTAATTTACAATGGGTCCAAAGAACATTTTTTCATTTCTAATTCTTCCATTTTTTCCCCCTCCCAACCAAAAATACTTTGAGGAAGAATGAGAAGTCCAATGCTTTTTGACAGGAGGCACTAGGAATTGTCTGCCAGAAAGCATTTTTTACTTGAAAATATTTTTATTAGGAAAAAGTAGCAGGTTTCATGTCCCCCAAAAGGTCTTCCAGAGAAAACAACCACTTGTTCCTTGCAAAAGAATCAAATTATTACGTGGTTCTTTAGGTTCTTTCAATAGGAAGGGTTATTTCAATGAGTCCCTCTGAGCTATTGGCAGCTTTGAAGTCAAGGACAAAGTGACAAATTCCCTTGTCTATTTATTAATTCATTTTTAATTGTACTTTAATGACACACAGAAAAGAAAGCAACAAGGAATTAAACACACCATGCAAGGCTTATTATGAGTTATTAAGTCTTTTTACAACTTAACTGTAAGAACCAAAATTATGTATTAGGTACTGAATGATTTCTAAAATGAACAAAGAGGAAATGTGTAAATAAAACTGAGTTATTTGATCTAAACCAGTGGTTCTCAACCTTCCTAATGCTGCGACCCTTTAATACAGTTCCTCATGTTGTGGAGCCGGGACTCTGGTACGCCTTCCGGCCATCGGGGCCTACGATAGCGCTGGGATCGCGCGGTTCCCCGGGAAAGGGATTTCCTGGCCACACTTCTCAGGGGGTGGGGCGCCCGGGCTCAGGGCCAATCAGGAGCCCTGTGAGGGGGCAAGCCTGCATAAGAGCCATGCCCTTTCTGTGGGGAAGGGACACAATGAGGGAGCCAACCAATTGCAGGATGTAGATTCTGACGGGTGGCTGGCCTGAGCCGAGGAGCCGACGATTGCCTCAAACCACTGCCGCAGCCCGATGAGACCGCACTGTGCCCGACAGGCAGCGTATAATGGCCAATGAGTGCTGGGGGGAGTGCTTGAGAGGTGGCTACTGAGTGTGCTACCATTGTGGCTGTCAAGCCCTGTGGGTTCAACATTCCTACGAGGGAAGGGGCCCATGCAGCCGGCTACCGAAGTATGCAGCCGGCCGCCAGAAATGCCACGCAGGAATTACAGCTGACAGCAGCCTATCAGGCGGCGTGCGGGACTCAGGTGCACCCTAGGACAGCCCGCTGGCACCTGGTTAGAGCAGCTGGCCAGCACTCCATTGTGGCTGGCTCCGGTGGGGCGGGGATTCCCTGGCATCATGGAACGCAGCGTGGCAATGTCACCGATGGGTGGGGTATCCCGAGAAGGCCACCGGTGCCTGGTTGAAGCAGCTGGCTAGCGCTCTATTGTAGCCAGCTCTGCTGGCGGTGGCAGGGATCCCCCACAGTTTGCGGCTTCTTCTGCGGTGCCCAGATCGGTTTCCCAGCGTGTGGGCATTGGAATGTTCGATTGGTATCCCGGTTGAAAAGCCCTGGGATAGAGGAGCGGTGTCTCAGTTCCTAAGACCATCGGAAATATGTGTTTTCTGATGGTCTTAGGCGACCCCTGTGAAAGGGTCATTCGATCCCCAAAGGGGTCGCAACCCACAGGTTGAGAACTGCTGATCTAAACAAAGTCTACCCAAGTGCTGAAAAAAAGTCACATCTCTGCATCTAGGAGCTGTTTATACAGACCAAGATCAAACTGTATGGCTCTATTCCAGGGGATGCTGAACTCCCTGTTGGGTCCCACTGCACCTTTTTATGTTATTACAGTTCTGTCATTCCCACATATTTCTGAAAATGTACTATTGTATTTTCATACATGTGATATTCCAATATTGCTCTTTCAATATATCACTAAAGAATACAATTAATGAATTTTTCCAGACAGGAAGGCAGTGCAGAAAGTGGTCAGATGGCAAAAAAGATTACTGGTAGTTCACTTCCTTTTATCCAGCACATATAGCATATAAGCAATGCTTGAACAAGGTCTGCAGTATTGTCCGGGATGCTACACATCCTCTTCATGACCTGTTTTCCTTCTTAACCTCTGTGAGGAGGCTTTGTGGTACCCAAAGCAGACCATCCATGTTCAATCACAGTTTTGTTCCATATAGTATCAACCTTGTGAACTCTCAAGTTTTCTCTTACGGCTGTGCTATATATGCTATATACATATATATGTTTGTGTGTATATATATATTTCTTTTGAGAGCAGGCAACAGTATTTACTGTGTGCTCACAGTAAAAAATGATGGTAAATCTTGTCTTCTCTTGTCGTCTCTTCTTTTCTCACCTCACCTCACCTTACTTAAGAACTTCCCACATGCAGCAGATAACATGAAGGGAAATACCTGAAGTCACTTAGTAGCTTTTTCTTAATGCATTGGACAATTATTCAAACTGGAAATAAGCCTCCTTTTGTTGCACTGCAGTAGCTCATGCAACTGGCATTTAATAATAAAAAAAATCCATTTCAATTATTATTAAACACATTGATAGCAATGTATCATATATTGAAGCCTAAGTCATAGAATTGATCACTGCCCAATGCCCCTCCTAGAGGGAGATGGAAAGTCTGGAAACTTGAAATATAAATAAAATAAAATAAATAAATAATAAGAAATGTAAATATATACATTGTAAAACTGGGGATTTCCAAATATTGAATTTGGAAGAAATGAGTTGATAATGTTCCAACATTGGTAATGTTGAAATGTCTTTCCCTGGGGAACAGGAAGACTTTGTGATGGCTCCCTTACTATAGTTAACATCCTCTACCCCAAACTTTCAAACTGATCTTCAGATTACATCTGTTTATGCTATAAACCAAAATATACCAGTAGAGGAATTAAAGGAAATTAAAGAGGAATTTGTTACAATGAAAGAGATCACCACAGAACTAAGAATCAGAGATTCTGCTTCAAATTTTAAAAGTGATTTTCAGATTACGCCTGACTACTCTACAAATCAAAATACACTAAAAGATGACTTCATTGAGGATATAGAGGAACTTATTTCATCCTACAAGCATTTTATCTATATTTGTGAGGACCAGCAAAAACAAAGATGGAGATTTGAACCTTTAATGCAGCGAGGCTTTAAGAATAAGAGAAATGGAGGTCCAATCCAGATGACAGGAAGCTTATTACTGCCTCAAATAACACCACAAGCAACAAAGAGAGATTTACCAGTTGGAAGGGAAGTGTTGTTGTGGAAACCTGCTTGGCAGAAAAAAAAGCCTAGAATAAGACTGAAAAGAGAAATTTAAAATTATATATATATTGGATATAAGGCATTTTAGAACTATGGACTGAGTTAAGGATTAGGTTTTTGAATAGAAATAAGAAAACATGGGTGATTAATGTATGAAAATTACTATATAATGGAATGAAGGAAAATGAAGAGATGTTTTAGATTGGGATTGAATTAATAGTTAATTGAATGTGATTTTAATAAGGTGATGTGTTCTCTTTGATAATATGGATATTAGGTTTGATAATTAATTGGATGAAAATAGATCCTTGTCTAAGGGACTCAAATGATTTAAGGTTGTTATTATTTTGTTAACAAAAAAAAATGATGGATTGATGGATTAGATATGTGTAGGATAGATTAATGTTTATTTTAACTGGGAAAGATTTGTGGAAGAAGAAATAAATAAGATCTATGATGAAATTAAAGAATTAGGACATATTTAGAAGAGATACCTGAACTGATAATGTGTGTATTTGAAGTTAAATTTGACTATGGTCTTGTACAGTTAACATCCTCTTCCTTTGCTTTGTATGCTTTTTTATAGTAATTATGATTGTTTTGTATGCATTTATTGTTTTTTAATTAAGTGTCGTATGCCAGGCAGAGTCATTTGATGAGAGATGGGCTATACAAACAGGGTGAGGAAAATAAATAAAAATAAATTGTTGCTGCAGTCTAGTAGCTGAAGCCGCTTCCCCTAGCCTGACATTCTCACAATATATGGTGAGACTCCAGAATTCAACAGTCCAGTCAGTACACTAAGCATTATAGTCCCATAACATCTGGAGGGCAACAAGCTGGGCAAGGCTGAGCATGGCAAATTTCTACAATGCTTTAACATTCAACTTAGCAAGTATTTTAATAGGAAATCACAACAGTTGAAATTATTATTGTTTTTATGTTATTTGTCAACTTGCTGGTAATTCTTATTATTTCACCATACATTTTCACATTAGTTCTTCCAGCAATCAGTAATGGGAGAGATAAAGGATTTGGTGATGGGGAGACCGGGGGGGGGGGGACCTAGAAATCCTATTTCTAACAAGAATACAATTACACTTGAGTTGTATTATTTTTTTCTTGAGTAAAACCCCAAGTGTGGGAGTATCAGCTCCCAATGGAAACTATTTACTGTTTCCTTTTAGTTCTTTTTCTGATTAAAAATCATCCAGTCTTTGTGGCGCTTTCCCATATGCAGAAGATAACAAGGAATTTTTTTTTTTTTTTGTCCCAGAGGAGAAAAAGGAAAATGGAAGCAATTCAATGCACAGGGCTATTGATGTGTTGTTCAAAAGGCAGATGAAGATCAGGAAACTCATAAAATTGAACAGCCTTCCCTTGTTCCTCCTTCCTCATTCCTGCTGCTTTTTTGTCCTACATGGCCACTTTACAGTAAATGTACCTGAGAATAACAATATTTATTTATTAATCAAAGTTACATAGCTGCCCATTTTACTGAAAGTGACTCTTGTCAGTGCAGAAAAGCATAAAAAGCAAAAGATACAAATCATAGGAGAGAGAGGATAAAAATGGCTACCTCAGCCATGGAGCCATCTGAGCAAATCTTTGGTTCCCTGGGAGTCCCAGCCTGATAACATAACCAGATCTTGGCCTTCCAGAATATCTAAAGGATGAGCTAATCTAATTTCAAGGGGAAGAATATTCCACAAGGCAGGTACCATGGCAGAAAAGGCACATTTCCTGGAACCCATCAAATGAAGATCTCTAGTGATGGCACCTACAGCATGCCTACTTTGCCAGATCCAATGGTGTGGGTTGATGTAACTGGAGAGTTACATCTTTGAAGGTTGTGTCTTAAGGTACAGATTCCACAAGCAACCTGGTTCCCATCTGCATTGCAAGATATGTATAAAATAAGCTATAAATACATAAACACTTTGCCGAAAAAAACATGAGTATTATTTGTTGCTGATTTTCCAAGGCCATGGTTAGAGAAAGACAGAAAGAAGACAGTGAAAGGGAAGACAGCTTGTCATTCCATTTTATCTTTTTGAAGCAGGAGAAAAAACCACAAAGCACAACAAGAGGATGACATTCCCAGGAGAGGACCGCATTATATTGGTTTTCTACAGGGTAGTCATTTCCCGCATATGTTTTATGCAACAGAAACAGACTATTGAATTCAGCATACTAGAGTAGCTTCTTCTGGAAGCATTAACATTTTGTGGCAAATTAGAAATTCAGTTGAAAGAAATGATGACTGGCTGCACTTAACAAGGTAGCTTGCTTCAAGAATTATGGTCCCTTTTTGCAACTAAATTACATCTGGATACTACGACACAAGAGAGGGAGCTGCAAAGTTCTACTCCATAATAACTGAATGATTTATAGTAACAAATAAATGGATATTTATACATTCCATCAGAAATTCATTTTTACCAAAGAACTGTCCAAATTAGTTTGCCCCTAGATATGTTCTTACAAAAATCAGTAGACATAGTATATGCTTATTGGATAATTAGAGAGCCAAAAGGCTGTTCAGTGCTGCATGTTGCTCCTTAAATCAACATCTCCCCACCAATTCGTTTATAAATATTGAAATATCATCACACAAGACATAGAAACACACATGGATAAGATAAACTAAATGTGAAGATCCATGCACCTGAGATTCAGTGATACAATGCATATAATGTTGCACTGTATCAGATAAACCTACTTTTTTCAGGGGCTCTTTAACATCATTCAGGCTTTACTGTACTTTCATTTGCTGTGTAGTGCCAACAGTGATTGGCAATGATTCATAGGGTTTCATGAAGGATTTTTTCCCCAGCTTGATGTGGTGATACAAACAAAACAAAAAAACCCCACCTTGGGAACTTTCGCAAAGCATTTATCTACTATTGAGCCACAGTATGCCTTTTTCTTTTGCATCTCTTCTTAGTGACTAATGACTCTAGATCCATTCCAAAATTGTTTTTTCAAAGCAACCCAGTTTTACAGTAAACAGAGCCCAAATACTTGTAGTCTACTAAGCTTATATTTCAATCTTCTGCTTATTTCTAGATTAATCAGGATTCAAGACTGCATACAGAAGAACAAGCAGCATATATCAAGAAAATTCCTCAAAGAAAGCCCCCATTTGAGCATATATCAGTGGTAAACGGACACTCAGACCTTATACCACAAACTGTTTTCGGAAGGACATATGAGTCATGGTGGCACAATGGATAGAATGCAGTATTACAGGCTAAATCTGCATTCCCACTGCCAGGAGTTCGATCTTGACTCGTTAAAGATTGACTCAATCTCCATCCTTATGAGGTTGGTAAAATGAGGACACAGATTGTTGGAGCCCCCTCTGTAATCCACTTAGAGTGGGCTGTAAAGCACTATGAAGTGGTATATAAGTCCAAGTGCTGTTGCTATATAAAATATTACATATTTTCTGTTGATTTATTTAAATGTTCATAGTTTTTCAACAAGACAAAATCCCGTTTTATAATTTAATGAATACATGTATTTGGAATTTAAATAAGAATCTAATAAAAGTCCACTGAGTTTTACCTATTATTCTGTATGATACAAAAGTATGTCCAGTATCATATACCCCTTAAGGTAATTAGGACCATCAGTTTAAAAATAAACAGAGGCTGTGAAATTGGGGGAAAACAATGATAAATATAGATTGGGATATGAACTGATGCTTACTGGACAGAGATTTCGGGAATGTTCTGGGCATTTTCTTCTGTTTCCTGGCTGTGATCATAAGCTACGAATTGCAATAGAAGTACTACCAGTATTTTATTGGTTTTTGACAAATCTCTGCATATATCCCAGGTCTGACCATTCTATTTAAGATGATTGGAGTCATTATACTGGCATTGTCTTCTTGAAACTGATGAGGTCTAAATGGATAAAAGAAGATAAATTCTAATATAAATCTACAATGATTCAGAAAGTTTATGCTAATGTGGTCAGACTTCATGCATCCTTCAGAGCAAAGATTGTCCATCAACAATCACCTCCAGTTCTTGGACATTAAAAAAATAACAATGAAGAGTATTCTTGAATGCCTGATTCTCCTGTTGGATTAGATAGACTGGAAGAAGCTCTGCCAAGGTGAGAACGATGTCTGTTATGGAGAGCTGTGCAGGGATAAGCCTTTGGTGGCTGATGTTTCCACTCAACATTAAGCACCTAATGGATATGGGATAGCAGCTTGAATATTGCCTTGAATCCTCTGGACCCAGATGTGTTCCTTACTCAAGAATCTCCAGGATTGATCCTTCAGGCTGGCAGACTTTAGAATTTGTGCAATATATAACTTTTTATTCACCCCATCTTTAATTCAGGAATGCTTTCTAAATAAAGAACATCAAAATATCAACTACCTAAAATATGGCCTTCCCACATTAATTATTGAAACTTACTTCTCTAAAAAAGTTGTTTGCTAATTATTTTTTAAAGTGTACCAAGCAACAGAAAGAGCTAGGAACTTTTCCTCCCACAATATGCAACAATGATAGCCCCAAAAGGCAAAGGAATGGAAAACCTGAAGACAAAAATCTGATGGTGACAATAAGCCCGTGATGCTCAACTCACACCGCTGGCCTTTTTGGAGATCTTTAGGATCATAGTAGCTGGGAGGATTGCTCAGCTAATCAGGAATGGCATCTAGGCTGCTAAGGACTTTAACAATTCAAATTATAATCATAAAATGATAAATTCAGACGTGAGTCAGCTAAGGCAATGAAATAGAAACTATTCTGTTTATTCTGAAATGCTTATAGTTTCAATTTTATTTTACTTGGCTGCAGCACTAACAAAAATGTTTCCTCATCTGACCAGAGAGACTGACCTTGGCTTAATTAGGACCAATGCAGGCCTGGGTTCCATCCTCCAGCCAGTGGTTCATTGTTTCGAGTGTTTGTCTTAAAATGCAAAGAATGTTCACTGTAGAATGCTGGAATTGTTAAGAACCAAACCACAGGGGCCAAGAGATTGGGAATGTTATGCCTTGAAAGATAAACTGTTCTAAAAACACACCCGACATTTTTTCCTCCTATTTGTCCAAAGTTCCTTGGCAAATTATGCTCTTACCAGAACCATTTTCTCTTGACATTATTCTAACTTAGAAAAACTTATAACTTGTTACTATTTTTTTCTTTTTTATATAACATATGTTTCAGAACTTTCCTCATAACCATATGTGAGACATAGTAGGATCTGTCTATGCAAGTTTCTGGAATAAATTAGGAGGAACTGAACTCAACAGTTATTTAAAGAGGCTCAATAAATTATGGGAGTCCTTCTGGATAGCTTTGAAAGACTCTTTTATTGGACATTGAATTGTTTCTTAGTCAGCCTTGTTACCATTCTTTGAAATCTATACAACCTCATTTGACGTAGAAAGACCTGTCTCATAGAATCATCAAGTCAGACATGGCTGAATGAGTATCATCATAACCTCACTTAGGTTGAGCAAGTTTTGAAAGTGCACATATATGACCAAATACACAAGCACATTTTTATAGGACTGTGCACTTTGATCTTCATCCAAATTGATGCATTGATGCACATACCATTGACCTGATATAATTAGCTATCTTGGTTTAATAAGAGTACACATGCACATCAATCATTCTTATCAACTTGAATGAAGGTGGCTTTTCTTTTCCAGTTCCACAAAGTCTTTAAAGGAGAACTCTGATGGAAGTTCAAAACGAACTGCTTCCTCAAACATGTACAGAGCCTTATTGTTGACATAGTGCAGTTCAAAGATCTTTGCCACTTGCTCCCAAGAAAGATTGTTCCCAAACCATGTCACATCATATAATACTGCTTTGGGTGTAGTGATAGAGATACATAGATATATAAATATGGGAGAGGATATATGAATATTTCTGAAATAAAACCTTTCAGGAATGGGAAGTACATATTCCTGGTCATGTTATTAGACTAGCAATATATGTCTTTGCATATTGTGAATTGGTAAGTGGCTTTATTTGAGAAAGATTTTTCAGGGGTAACCCTCCAGCTCTGAAAACCCTACTACTACTACCCAGCTATGATATTTACCTATTTTGCTGAATTTCAGATCTTTTTTTTTTAATGCCAGGCATTTAACTTGTTCTCAAAATTCATTTCCCTATTATATCATGTCTCCTAGAGCTGCTTTTTTCCCTCCACCTTTAGTATTTGTTGCTTCTAATACTTTAGACTCTTTTTTGCTGTATTAAATTGCCTTGATTTTTATGGATTTCTATTTATATACATCAGCTATACAGCAGAATAATTTTGAAGCTGAACAAAGGAATATCCCCTTATTTACACCCATCTAAAACTCCTATGACTTTTTAATAGTTTGTTTTCTCTAAGTAATCAAGCTTCATCTACACATCTGCGATCCCAATCACACCATAAATTTCATACTGAAAGTTATATTTCTGACACAAAGGAAACAGATGAAAATCACTTTTATCCAGACACTCTTTCCCTCTTAGGAGTTGATAATTGATCTCCTGTTGGTAACAGATACAGAACTACATGTGATTCTCTTGTAATTTTATTCCACGCTATTATGTTTCATTAAAGTGCTGTTTGTGCTAATGACTTGCCTTAGAAGATTCTGCTTATCGTACCTAACTTACTGCCCCAGGGAATGACCTGTGAATGCTCTGCTCATTATTTGTAACAAGTTGGAAATAATTTGTATGGGCTTTGCATCTTTTCCATTTTAATTTCCCTCCTTCAGATTTACTTCTGATTCACTGAACCGTAGGTAATTCAGGTGTTCAGTAGGAGAAAGAAAGGGAAAGAAATCGACAAGGAAAGATGGTGCAAATAAATCCATTCATTTTTGGAAAATAAATGAGGGGGTGGAGTTTTGTAATAAAATGTGATTCACACATCTTTCATTTACATAGTTTGGCTCATAAATTTTTAGATGATGTCCAGAACCATTGTGTTATCACTTCCACTCTGCTGACACAGTGTTGACTCAAAATAGTATCAGAACCCCTAAGCTAGCCCTCTTTTGAAAGTGCCCCCCCAATTTACTCCTATCAACTTAGTATCACTGGCCATCTAATCAGTCTGATTGGGATATATATAGGTAGACCTCCAAAACATCCAATGAGGCTAGAAAATGTGGTAGGATAGTTTTGAGTTTAATATTAATAGTTTAATATCCCTGTCCTCTAGAGCTCATTTTTCAGCACTATAAATAGAATGGGAAAATGCTGAGAAAATTGCCTATACAGAAATGTCCATTTTAGTACATTGTTTATTGCCTTCTTAATTCTGAGTTGCTTCTCTTTTTTCATGCAAATGGAGAAGGGTAGAGACTTTTTTTTTTTTGTTTTCCTGTGAACTGCACTGCTCCGTTTCATATTTCCAAATGCATCAGACTGTTTGCAATCACTACTCACCTGGAAGATAGTAACCTAAATTTAAGAAGCATTTTCTTTCGTTCTTGCCTCCTGTGCCTTGTCTGTTAAAGGTATAATTATGTTGGAAGGCCTGGAAAATGAGTAATTGTTTCCTCCCGTGTTTCCTACCAGGAAAATGGTCAGAGTGAAAAGATGGAAACTGGTTTTCTGCTGTCTTCCTTCTCTGAAGCTCAGAGCAAGATTTTTCTTTTCTTTTGTTATAAGGATGTATTCCTGAATAACTTCTTCTCCAGGAAGGACTTTGCTGAAAGATTGGTTAATGATTCCTCCTCCCAGTGTCACAGGCCCTACCATGCCACCACTCCAGAAGTAATGAATGGTTGCAGATTGTAAGTTTGGCTAGTCTAAAGAAAAGAAGAAATAGGGGTGACATGATAGCAGTATTCCAGTGTTTGAGGGGCTGCCACAAAGAAAAGGGGGTCAACTTATTTTCCAAAGCACCAGAAGGCAGGATAAGAAACAATGGTTGGAAACTGATCAAAAACAGAAGCAATCTGGAATTAAGGAGAAACTTCCTGACAGTGAAGACAATTAACCAGTGGAACAGCTTGCCTCCAGAAATCATGGGCGCTCCATCACTGGAGGTCTTTAAGAAGAGGCTAGACAGTCACTTGTCTGAGATGGTATAGGATCTCCTGCTTGAGCAGGGGGCTGGACTAGAAGTCCTCCAAGGTCCCTTCAAGCTTCCGTTCTATTCTAGATTCTTCCATGAGCTCTTCTACTTTGACAAGTTTGTTAATACCTTTTCTTAGACATCTGACCTATAATGAGTCTTCAGGGAAGAGGTCAAATGTTCAAATCACCAAACTTCAGGCAATGATACAGGATAATGCTGTAGCCCTGATTCCCCAGATCTTCTGCTTTGTGGATTTGCTTCAGTGTTCCATCTGTTCAACATTCTGTTGGGTATGAATATGTCTCCTCTCTGTCTCTTTAGAAATTTAGAAATCAGTGCTACTACTGGCTCTTTAATATTAACCATCTCCCATGGGTGTGGTATCAGCTTCTTTGCCAATGCAAGTGATATCTTGGGTTTGATTGGTTCCATCCATTCTCTCTGATTATTTCTGTGTCAGGGTTTTTGGCACCTTATTGCATATGCTCTTCAAGAAAGTCCTGGAACTCAAGTTATTTTGCCAATAGAGAGAATATGGGGATGACAGATATAGACAGCAGATAGACAGACCAGACAGACAAATAGATAGACAGACAGATGGATAGATAAATGGATAGATATATAGATCTTCACATTACTACAGGGAGGAAGGAAATATTTTTCTACAACGTTAAAAAAAAATTGTACTTCAGGGTTGAAAAGAGGGGTCCTTGGTGCTCTCTGAGCTTGGTTGTTTTCTTGCAGACATTTCATTACTTAAACTAGGTAACATCATTAGTACTACTAGCACTGATTCTAGATTCCACAAATTCACAGGTAATGGTGACCTCTGTGGTGTGAATGGACGCTATTAATACACCCTTTAGTCAAGTCAGATTAAATAAAGGAGAATGCACTGAACAGAGGCATCTGATCAAAAATATGCCATTGCTCATATAATGGTAGGCAGATACCGGTAGGAGCCTTGTCCAAAAATGAGTGATAAAGAGAGAGCTCTATCATCTCTTTTGTATTCCTATTAAGAAGGGGGATGTTTTGCCTGTAAATCCATAGCTAAGACAACAAATAACTGTATGTTACAGTAAACTATGACAGGGCACACAAAAGAGAGCTGCTATAAAATGTGTCTGGAGGATTGTATTGAAGCTGAGGTTAAGCAAGGTTAAGAAAGCTGCTTCTCTGTCTGCAAAGAAGGAAATTTGTGAGGTACCTGGGAAAACTAGCAGCAGTTATTCATACAATCTGTTACAGGAAGAAAGATAGAATAACTGAAGGTCAATGAGCATTTTGAGTGGGGCTTTGTGGTATATCTTTTGAATTAGATACTATATTTCATATTACAAGACCAGGAAATAGGACAATGATCAGAGGCAGGAAGTAGATTAAGGTTTAAAATGTGCAAGTCTCTCAAAGTGTTTTCACTGCCAATCATGTCACAAAGACACCCTGTATCCTTGTCTGATCTTGCTGTTGCTTGTTCACTTCCTAAACCTACAAAAGTTGTTAAATTTCAACCTCTCCAGTCCTAGCAGGAATGAATGTCCATTGGGAACAAAGGCCAGAACTTCTAATTCAGCTACGGGTATACTTGGAAGGCATTAGGTTGTGCACCCCTGTGTAAGCAATTGAATATGCACTGAACTGGGAGAAACCCCTCCCCCCCAAAAAAACCTGGAATCTTTCTATTTAGCCAGCAATTCAGAATTGTGTTAAATCACTCTGATAAATCTTCATGGCACACATAAATGTGCACACAATTTTACATATGATTTTTTAAAAAAACAAATATGGTAGAAAACTGAAAGAAAATGAGCTATGTGCACAGTGCGTTGTCAGATTATACATCTACGGCTCATTCAATAAAATGAGTGCTTGTTCACAGTTTCCCAAAATATAATAAAATCGCTAAGTGCTAGAGGTTGCCTGTTTATAAAATTTATCACTTGACACGTTTCCTGGATCTCCAAATGTCACAGTCACAGTTCCAGTAACATCCTGAAACATAGAGCTTAGCACTTTCTTTCTTACTTGTCGAAGTCAAGTACTTTGTGACAAGGACATTTGCTCCTTTTTCCAGAAGCTGAGTGGAAAAAGAAGGGATAACACTGAGAGAATTCAAATCATTCAAGGGTGCGTGTGTCTACTGGTTTATGTTTTTACTCCGCTCGAGGTAATGTAATTCTTTCATGTAAATCATGTAAATCTCAATAAGAGATTCTCAGTCATATGGGCAGCCATACAAACTGGATAAATGAATACAGTGACTGAAAAGGACATAAAAAACATTACAGTTAATCTTATATATACTATAAATCAGGGGTGTCAAACTCGCAATATCACATGACGTGTCATGACATATCGTGACTTTTTTGCCATTGCTGGCAATAGGTGGGAACGGTTTTGCTATGATGCATCCGGCCTGTGGGCTGGCAGTTTGACACCTCTGCTATAGATAGTCCTCACTTAACAATTACAATTGAGCCTGGAATTTTGGTCATAAGTGGTTGTTGTGGCTCACCATGTGACTAGATTAGATTTTACAACCATCTTTATGTGATCGTGAAGTGAGTCAGCATTGGTCATTAAGCGGATCACAAACCATGTGATCCACTTAATGCTGACTCACTTCATGATGACATAAAAATGCTTGTAAAATCTAGTCTAGTCACATGACCATTATTTGCAATATTTTTTCCTAATTTCTGGTGTTTTGCTGGTTTCCAGTTTGGGGCAAAAAAAAAAAAATGGCTGGCTCAGGAATTCTAGGAGTTGAAGTCCATGAGTCATAAAAGAGCCAAAGCTGACTTAGAGGATGGAGTATAACTTTGAGTCTGTTGTAACTTTGACTGGTCATTAAGTGCGTATTGCCATACAGTAAGATCTTCCAAACTAATACGGGTTATTATTCCAAAACAATAAACTTTAGCTCTGATTTTGTTAATATGCCTTCCATCAAACTTTAGCACCCATCAACCCAGTGGCATTGTGTATTTGCTGAAGATGAGAGGGTTATTAACCCAACACCTGTCAAACTGTTGTCCTGGGCTATCTAGATTACGCTGCACCTAAATTAAAGAAATACAAGAAATGTTTTAAAATGTTTAAAAACATGTCAGATAGATGTTGGAAATGTAAACACAATTCAGGTACTTATTACCATGTTTGGTGGACATGTGCCAAAGCAAAGAGTTATTGGAAAAAAAGACATACATGGCTAGAAAAGATGTTGGGAAAACATGTAGATTTTAAACCTGAACTTTTTTTATTAGGTATAATGCCAGAAAAGACTGATAAACAAAGCATATATTTGATTTTACATGTAACAACAGTGGCAAGAATTATATTTGCACAATATTGGAAAAATGAAGGAATACCATCAGATGAAGAAATAATTAAAAAATACTAGAATGTGCGGAGATGGATAGACTGACTTTGAGGTTGAAAGAAAAAGAAGAAACAGAATATTATCAAACTTGGGACTTATTTTATCAATGGCTAGAGAAAAGAATAAAAGAATAGGAATTCAATCTGTATTAGTGAATATAAAATTCAGACAAGTACTATTGAATGTATGAAAAAATCAATAAAAATCTTATTAAAAAAAGAAATAAAAGAATGCATTGAGCAATCGCAATAACCACAAGAAAGCTCTACCTTAAATATTTTTGAGCTCTACAAGAAAACTCAATTTTACTACCAAGTAATCTATAGTAATATTTATTATGTAATGACATAGCCATCTGAATACCTGAACTAGCTTGAAATAGTTCTGGAGTATTTCCTAATTAATACTGTTGACCTGCTCAGGCTACAATTTTAGAGAGTCTTGGAGGAAACAGTTTATCTTGAATTTTTCATCAGGTTTCAGGGCAGGACATTGTACTGAAACAAGATTGGTCATGCTTATTGAGGATCTCAATTGGAACTGGAATGGGGATAGTGCAACTGTCCTGCTGCTTCTTGATCTCTCAACAGCTTTTTATATAATTGATCATGATACACTTTTGGTTCGCCCATGAGGCCTAGTAACAGGCAGCACTACAAGTTAGCATGCTTCAGGTCTCAACCATTGAACAATGTCATCTAATAGGATTCAAAAAGCAGGCCTTGCTCTCTGGAATGGCTATCCTCCCAGAGAACTGTATTGCCCTTCCCCTTACCTTACTTAAACAAGCTCTTAAAACCTAGGAAAGCTAGCTTGGGTTATAGGTCCCTCATGGGAATGTTGTTATATCAGAGAAAGTTTATTTTGCTTTCAAATGTTAATTATTTTTTTTGCTGTATATTTGTTTTGATTTGTTCTTAATATTGTATATCAACCAGATTTATCATGAAACTTGATGTCTATACAAAATCTACATATTTACCCATCTACTTCTTTACTTATCTTCCTAACTGCCTTCCATCCATCCATCCATACATCCATCCATTTCTTTTCAACATAAAGTATTCCAGAAAAATGTAATAATTAATCACATAGGTATGGATAAATTTAAAAAAACAGAATAGAAAACAGCTGCTTTTCATGTCTAATTTGATGTGTACTTCAAAAACCCTTTTGAAGAATAATTTATTCTAGTGGTGCTCAGTTGGGAATAACTGAAATCCAATAAACAGTGTGATTATATAAAGAATCCTTTAAAAACAAACAAGATGAGGAAGCCAGCCAACAACCATGTGTTCTGGAGTGAACTTCTACACACATTATCTAAATAACAATTTATGATATTTCCTCTCTTTATATAAGATTACTTGAGGATTCAAATAATGTCAATAAGTGTTTCCATTTAACTGAACAAACACTTCAGATAAGCAAAGTTACATAACATCACTGATCCTATAGGTGATTTTTGTGTCCATGACATTTGCTGAAATACATAGCTTATGTGTCAGTAGGCTTATCCTCATGTTTCCCTAGCTGCGGAATAAATATGTCCTATGAATAAAAACATAAATATGTTTATAAATGCTGTATCTTCCTAACCTTGCCTGTATCTTCCTAACCTTGTTTTCGTCTCATTTTCACCCCTTAAGGCAGCTTAAAATTGTTTTTGGCTGGTATATATTTGAAATAGCATTTTCCTTCTTATTTTGACACATTTTCTTCTGTAAATACAGTGTAAGCAAGCTACATTGATTATGTACAGTAGTTAATGACAAGGTCACAGATCTTGGAATCTGTCCGGCTGCTAGTAACCATATTAAGCTGCTGGTATTTTCTGTATAATTAGGCAGAATGGGTGAGCTCCAGTTCCATTGACTGAACAATGTCATCTGTTGAGATACAGGAAGCACATATTTTCTGTTGTGGTGCCTGCCCCCCTGGAACAGCTTCTAGCCAGAAAACATTATAGATCTCAACCTAAGGATCCAGGTTGTTTCTCAAAGTCTTAGGTTAGGATGGTGTCAAACCATCCTAAAATCTTATTTTATACATAAGCAGGAATGTTTTTACTCAGTGTACATGTCTCTCTTCTTTTTAATTGTTCTTGCCTTTTTTAATATTGTACACCACTTATGGAGTTGGTCAGCCTGGTAAAACAAACAAACAAGTAAATCAGTCTGATCTAATCTTTCCCGAGTCATTCAGCCCCTATCATCCTATCTTGATGTGACTTTCAGAAGAACATCTCCAAGACTGGTGAATTGCACTTTAATATGATTGCTTGATCTGCGCAGAGTATTACTGCTTATTTTGTCAAAGCTCTACCGCTCCCTAAGAGAAGTTATCTCTTAAAGCACCATCCCCCAAAGAAGCAGTTATCTAATGACAAACAAGCAGTGGGGGAAATGTATTACATTTAACTTCCAATAATATTTTTCCTGTCTAAATAGAAAAACATTTTTTCTTTGATCTGCAACATGTCTTTTGAATATCTTGAACTATCATGCCAAAGCTAAGCAAGTTTAGGAGAAAGAGACATAAGAAGTTTGAACAATGATTATATAATACTGTCACTGGAATTTTTGATAATGGCATCTAATAATATAATATGATATGATATGATTATAATAATAACATAACATAATAATATAATATTTTACTATGTGCCTGTCTACTCTATTAAAAAAAAGCCTAATCCCTTCCTGAAAAAAAGAGACTTCAGTAATTCACCTGCTAACAATCTCAGGGTTAAATTATATTGCATTTATTGTGGCAGTCCTTGAAGATGGCAGTTGACTCAAAATGAGGCAATAAACACAGTGAATGAAACCTCACTATGAGGATCTTACAGAAGCCCATGCTGAAAAAACTTCATGGGTTGCCAACTGCTTTATGAACCAAATCCTATTGCTCCTAATAATGTGGAAAGCCTTACATGACGTACGACACAATACTAGTAGAAGGTAGAACCTATTTCTACCTTATTTACACTTTTAGAACATCAGTGGGGCAGATTTTGTGGTCCTAATGTAGGTACACTTGACATCAATGATTAATTCTGTTTTCTCTGTGTGAGGCTCTATCCTGGGGAACAGACTGCCTCTGGAGCTGAGGCAAGCCCACTCCATAGCACAGTTTAGAAGAGGTTCAGAAAATATGTGTACCCCAAGATTTCCCTTGTTTTAATGGTTATGACATTCATTATTAAAAGGTATTGTTTAAATTGTGTTTAAAAGCTTGTTTTAACATTATGTTTGCTATTTTATTATATTTCTGTAAGCTTGCTTGAGTTGTTAAGGAGGCAAGTGCCACCCAAGTACTTTAAAAAAAGTAAAGAAATAAAAATGACACATTTTGAAATATATATTTTGAAACTTGGATATCTCAGATGCCAAATCTATCATAGCTGTATTAACAATTTCCTGGTTATTTAGCCTGTAAATCAATGCATGCCACAATTTATTGTTAACTTTACTAATTATGAAGTTCAGTTATGTAATATGCTGTTCCAGATCAACTTCCAGATGCAATAAAATATTAATAACTGTGAACCAAAGGTTGAAAATCAGACAATGTTGAGAGCTACTGTGCAATGTTGGGGGAGGAGAAATCCTTAAACACTGTTAAAATCTCATAAAGGAAACTCATAAGATTTCAATGATTTTGCCTATAACCTCTTTCAAAATCTAATGAGAAAGAAATTGAAGTCATACTAACCTGACAACCTCAAAAGTTTATATGATTTTAACTTTCTTTGTTGAAATTGTGCCAGCCCTCACACAAGAATCCTGAAACACTGTGAGAATTGATGCCTTTGTGAGATTTCAAGTTTTTTTTTTTCTGGTTCTTTAAAAACACTATATAATTATGAGGATCTCTAGGCACTTAGGAGTCTTGCAGAGGTGTCTAGAAGCCTACAGGAGCCTTATGAGTGATCTCTGATGTAAATTATCACCTCTAGCACTTGGAAGCCAAAGCCACTGGTGAAAGACAAAAGCTAAGGGCCATTGATGGACATATACAGACATAAAAGAACTGTTTCCTAGAGAGTACATCCTTCATTTTACTGAGAATTACCTAACCAGTTTGTTTTCAACATCGTCATGCTGTCATGCTGAGAAATTCCTGGTAATGCATATTTATTGACTTTTAATTACAATTATATTCCTGCAGGATTTCATAGTGGTATAAGTAGGGCTTTTTATTCACTATGTTAAACTGTTATCCATCCATCTTTGGGCTGGCTGGTATATTGATATGAAATTGTCAATCACTATCCTAGCTCTAATGCTTCTGTTCCTACCCACAGCTGGTCATCTGACCTCTCTCCATGATAAGAGAGCCAAAGCTTAGGAGATTTTACATACCTGGAAGCTGTTCTTGGGCAGTGTCAGCATAAGAGGGAAAACATTACTTTGATAATTGGTGTTATTGACATAACAGCCTGCCATCAGTGACAGATCAAATAATGTCAAATTAATGGAGACAAGATAGGGAAAAGCTTGTTGTCTAAGAACGCTTATGCTGTGGTTAGGGGCATACAAAATAGGGATAGATTACAGCCATAGTCTTACCTTACTGTCCCAATTTTACCTTAATAATTATCCCATGAAGTAGATTCAGAAAAAGATAGAAATTAGTCTAAATTCAACTGGGGAATGTCTCTGGCTGAGGAAGATTTGAACCTGAATCATCTCAGTTCTAACCAAGCCCAGCACATAACCATAAGAAATCATAACTATAATATGTATCTACTTTTTTTAAAAAAAGGTTCCCTCAATCCTTTTTTGGACTTTCCAATTGCTCCCAGGGTGAAATCAAATGGAGCACTGAAATGGAATTTAATGGAGAAATAAGCATGCTTCCCTGTGTCTTGAATTTTGACTCCTTTATTTTCGTTCCAGATACTGTGAGATTGAGAGGAAAGAAAAAGTGGAGCTGGCAGAAATAAGTAGATCATTAATTGAGGTCTTTGATAAGAGGTGCTTAGAAGACAATTCTAGACAAGACTGTTGTCCAAATTCCATTCCAGTAACATGATTGTATCTTGTGTGAGTTACTACTTTATTCAGACTAGCTCTATTGCATTAAAATGTTATTCAGTATGATTGAATGAGCTTATGGCAGAATTTCTACACCTTAACAGGAAAAAAAAAGGTGGGTTGGGGTGGATTGAAACAGCTACATGACCATGTTATAGGTGAGACCCATGCTTCTTGTCTTCTGGCATGCTTGCAAGTTCACCAATCCCCTAAGCCTTCAAAGGAATGCATTTAAATGACTTGATATAAACTAACAACACCTTCTAAAACTTGAGAAGGAAAGCATGACATTTTCTTTGAAATTTTTTGAGCTCTGACAATAAGAAATGAAAAGTGGGGGGCGGGGAATGGTGAGAGGAGGGTTGGCAAAACAACCCACTGTTTCTTTGCCTTAGCAACAGTTGAATAGTTGCTATCTTTCTCTCTCTATAACGAGGCAAGGGATACATTTTCCTATGTTCTACTTTTATTCAGATACATTTGATTTTTCTTTTGCGGCCACAGATCCAAATCTTGCATATTATAGAGTTTGACAATGGGCATATGAAGCTTGTTTCCATCGAGATGAATGCCCATTGGCTGACTTTAAAGAAATATATTATTTGATTGATTGGTTCAAATTCATCTTAATTTTGTACAGTTCAAGTTGATATTGTGCATATAATGCTTCTTCTTTCTATTTTCCCCGCAATAACAACCCTATGAGGATGGTTGGGCTGAGAGAGGGAGAGACAGAGAGGGAGAGGGAGAGAGAGAAAAAAAAAACTGGCCCAAATGGCATAGTTTTTGCTTGTTACGAGAGACTGGTTTCAATAAATTTAGACTCTTACATAATTCCAAAATATTAGCTGTTTTGCTACTTTGCTTTTATTCTCAGCTGCAGGAAGCTATAGAGCGAGGAAGAAGAACTTGACCAAAATATGCAAGAACTGTTACTTAGGCAAAAAGGACTGAAACATTTTTAAGTCCAGAGCAACAAGATAACATTTGGAAGTGACTCAGGCACACACTTCCCTAATTCACAAGAGTATAACAAGCGGGGGGGGGAGGGGAGGTACAGCACAATTAGGCTTGTGAGATTCTATTATTATAGCCCATCTCAGTACAAATAGTTTTAGTCTTCCTGGTGGTTATTTGGTCTGCTTTATTAGTAGGCTGACAGAAGCAGAGCAATGAGTATTAGGACTAAAAAGCATATACTTCCTGATAATACATGATCCTTTTGCTTTTTGAGAAACAGTCATTCTTTGGGAAGTTCAACAAATACCCAAGAACTATGAAGATGTGTTAAAAAATTACAATCATATAATGCAACAGGAGAAAATGAAACACCTTCCATCACCAAGAAAGGAAAAGATTGCATCTCTGTGGAACATTGGAATGAAATTGATCACTAGGGTTGGTAAGATAATGTTCTTGTCTGTTGGCAAGGCCAATGTTAGTAGAGTAGAAAAAAAGAAAGCCTCTATCTCCATTCCTTTGTTATTTCCTAGTGGTATTCTGTCCCATAATCTCACATCTCCAGAAGCCAGAGAGGATGGCATGATCATTGTAATGTTTCCTGCTGCATAAATGCTTTAGCTCAGTGTTTCTCAGCCTTAGCAACTTTAAGATGGGCAAACTTCAATTCCCAGGATTCCCCAGCCAGCTTTGTGGAATTCTGGGAATTGAAGTCCACCTATCTTAAAGGTGCCAAGGTTGAAAAACACCACTTTAGCTGAAAGATGTGGCTGCTTTAAGATTTGCTATGACTTTAATAAATGGATTCCTTAACACAATCACACTTTTTTTTCAAACTAGCACAGAAGCGTAACATTTCGGTGTAGACCTCTCTATCTTTTGATACTTGTTGGCATTTTCGTAATTCTAAAGTATTAAACTGTAACTAGGCCATCTTAGTAACAGAAAAAGTAAAACTGGGTGAACAGTTTGTCTCTTCTGGGAAATAGTATCCAATCACTGGCTTAGTCTGACTGCATTTCCATGGAGAGGAATGTCAGTTCCTGTCATCTTACAAAACAAGACATTATCTTAGCCTTAACAGATATGAATCATAAAAACCATTTATTCTTTAAAAGGTTAGATGAAACTAGAGTATTGTAGGACTGCAGATGATGTCATCAGCTAGTAAACTCCAGACATACAGACAAGACAACTAGACAACCATTTAAGATCCCAAAGATGCTTTTTCAAAAGGCAACTGGACTTTAAAGACCTTTGGGACAACCATGACCTGGATGATTGAGAATCTCCATAGACATCCATTTAAGTGTGACTATGCTTTACACTCTCTTATCACACAGCTTTACCTTTGTAATGAGAGGTCATCTTTACAGATTTAATGAGAGACTACTACAGCCACCAATCTATAATTGGTGGATTTCCTTCAACAACAACAACAATAATAATAATAATAATAATCAAACATCCACATCTGCCTATCCCAGGTCCTTGGTAAGGACTCGATAGGTAGACAAAATGCCAAATCCAGTCTGAACATCTGGCTGTGATGATCCATAATAATAATAATAATAATAATAAAGTTGGAAGGGACCTTGGAGGTCATCTAGTCCAACCCCCTACTCAGGCAGGAAACCCTATACCATTTCAGACAAATGTCCAGTCTCTTTTTAAAGACTTCCAGTATTGGAGCATTCACCGTTTCTGGAGGCAGGTTGTTCCACTGGTTAATTGTTCTAACTGTCAGGAAGTTTCTCCTTAGTTCTAGGTTGCTTCTCTCTTTGGTTAGTTTCCATCCATTGCTTCTTGTCCTGCCTTCAGGCGCTTTGTAAAATAGCTTGACTCCCTCTTCTTTGTGGCAGATGTCACCTGCCAGTGGGAAAATATCCACCAATGGGTTTTCTTCACATGGAGAAATTGAGTAAGTATAGAAAGATGCCTGGCATAAAGGGTTTAGTTACTTTTCAAGAGGTCTAGCAGGTCACGGGCCAAGAGAAGGGGATTGTGAGGAACATCAGGAGCACGCCTTCCTCCCACTTCACACCATTTCTATCGGTCCTGCTATGTCGGTTGGAGTAGCAGGAATGGGCAGGGGCACAAGGTGAAATAGTGGTCAATAATAAGAAAACTCCATCCTAAATGAATGCTGCAACAGGTATTGGTAGAGAGTGATCATGGCTAACAGATGTAGGCTGTGGGCTAGGCAAAATGAGAGTGCTGCTATCCTCCACACCAAAGTAATACAAAGTATAACTATCCAACTAGTAACTATTGTCAGCAGAAGTGGCAGAAAATCTATAATGCACCAATTGTGACAGAAGCACCATCATCATCATGATGCCGGAAAAACCCTGTTCTCTTTCCTGGTTTAAATCAGAACTTTCGAGTAGCACGCTTTCAGGAGGGCGCTATTGGGGGAAGTGGGAAAGCACCACTTTTACATTGGGCCATCTTAAAATGACTTTAAGCAGCCTCTGCTGGGAAGAGACAAAGGCAAGGCCCTGAGATTATGTGATGTAAAGCTGTTTCTCAGAGCTATGCTTATGTTCAGGGGACATGAATATGGACATGAGCAAGAGTCCAGTTACTTGATCATCAGTGGTTACATAAGTGTGTCGGCTCCTAAGGTTTCAAGTTGCTCAGAATCAATTACTTTGCCCCCAAACATTTTGTTCCAAGGAAGCAATGCATTTTTTTTGTTCAAGTATAGTTTCTTTCATCCAAATGTTACAAAGTAAAGAAATTATTTGTTAAAATAATATTTAAAAGGGAGGATTTTATTCCCTCTTTTGGAAAATTCATTTCAGAACTAATTACACAGAATGGTGGCGAGTTCTCCTTCTACTGAAAGTCTTTAAGAGCAGACCAGACAGCTGTCAGTCAGAGAGATGCTTTAAACTGGATCCCTATACTAAGCAGGGAGTTGGAACTTGAGAGTCTAAATAGCTCCTTCAAATGATAGGATTCTATGAAATTTGATACTGTGGAAGACATTATCTCTGGAAGAACATTTCCCCACAGCCTGCCATTTGATGCTATACAAACTTTTTCTTTTAAAAGGACATGAGTAAAACAAAGAAGTTTTTTAAAAATTGCACCTCTTCTTTTTGTCTGTGATTTTTGTCTGTGACTGTGTTCAGCAGGTCAACGGTTCAAATCTCACCGGCTCAAGGTTGACTCAGCCTTCCATCCTTCCGGGAGATTGTTGGGGGCAATGTATATATATATATATATATATATATATATATATATATATATATATATATATATATATATATATACACACACACTGCTTACTGGTGTACACCGCTTAGAGAGTGCTTGCACTTAAAGCGGTATATAAGTCTCATAAATAAATTAAAAGGCAGGTCCCCATGAGTGATGTTACTAGGAGAACAAATGCAAAGCATCTACCTGATAGCGTAGACCCCTGGTGTACACACACACACACACACACACACACACACAAGCAAAATTTTCAAATGTTCAGCTTTAAATGGTCCTCATCCCCACCCCAAGATTGGATGGCACTCTCCCCAAAATGGTTCTCTTATGCTTGTGCAAGGACTGGAGACTTCCACATTTACCACCTCCCAGGTATTATTGCATTCACTCACCATGACCTAAATGTAGCCATAAAATGCACCTTGGAGTCCTTGTCAAATCACATTCATAGGTCAGATTATGAGGCTTCTCTGTATTTAGTAATTTACACACTTCTCAGAACTTGCTGAGTTGGTACCATGATGAAAAGAATGCTTTGGAGGCTCTTTTGCTTTTGCTAATATTTCCAAAACAATATTCTCACAATAGTCCCATAAAAACCAGAGGATTGAAGAAGATGTAAAAAATTGATGATACTCTCATGTTTATATCAGACTGAAGACCCTACTTTTATATATTTGCATCCCGGTGCCTGGGGTAAGTACATAAATCCTAGTATTTCAGTTATGGCATCATGATGGATGCCTTTATCACTTACCCAGCCCCTGTGGATACTTATATCACAAATGTTGGATGCTAGGAGGCCCAGTAAAGTTAGCAATTGGCAAGCTTAAAGCAGACAGTAGTGATACTGACTAGTTTACTTTCTCTATGTTCAGCTAATGGTTAGCCTGTGTACTGAATAATGGTTGATTGAAGGTGCTGTTTGGGAGCGCTGGACAAAACTGTGCTGAATATATTGTTATTAAATTGTGGAAGAAAGAATGGGAAAATTTAGTGTTGAATTTCAAGTGCATCAGCAATTACATTTGCAAATAAAGTGGATGATGGCATTGCAAAACTTTGTGTTTCCTGTCTTAAAATGGCAGGAAATCAGGCAGGTGATGTGGGTCAATTGTCCCATTGATATTTCATGGTGTGATTTAAAATTCTACTGCAAAGCAGTAGAAAATGATTTGGAGACTATATACTGTCCTGCTCTAGGATCACAGGGTCCTTTCCCTTGCCACAGTGAATAGATGACCCCACCCCTATCATTTCTATTCCAATTTCAGAGCTATTATCATTTCTCAAAGTAGACCCAATCAAATCCGCTCATTCTATCTTCCACTGGAACATTCACATGTCGGTGCTGAAAAAAGCAGGCCAGAACAGCTACAGCTATTCATCTAAACCAGTGGTTCTCAACCTGTGGGTCGGGACCCCATTTGGGGTCGAACGACCATTTCACGGGGGTCGCCAAACGAGGCTGTCCGCCATTTTTCCCCCCTTTTCTTTGGCCATGCCCCTGGCACCCGGTGATGTATAAGTGGTTGGGGGTCACCACAACATGGGGAACTGTATTATGGGGTCGCGGCATGAGAAAGGTTGAGAACCACTGATCTAAACAAAGTTTGTGGCCCCATTTGTCTCAAATACTATTTGAAGGTTCTATGGGGTTTTTCTTTTTGATGAGAGAATAAATCTGTTTTTATTGGCTTGCTACCTTATACCCACTTTTATCATGCTTGGAAGTTGGCACAAATACAAGTACTCAATGCTCACTACTACCACTACTAGATTTGGAGAAAGGACAGAAATGGAAACAGGTCAAAAGACTGAAAAACATATCCACCAGGAACATTCTCCTTTTTCCTAAATCTTTCTGCTGATTTTGTACTAGGACAAATGGCCTTTTAGGTACCGCTTCCTTGTACTGTCAAGAATCCTACCAAGCTTTCAAACTTTTAAATAGGCCTTTCTCCAAACTGTAGTCATTCTGCTGGATTTTGTGAGGTTTTGCCCCTGCCTTCTTTGACTTAATTTAATCAATAGTCTCACAACAGTGTTCACATTCCTATATGGCAGCAGAGCAAAAGTGCCTCAGAAACCTATAAAAAGCTACAGTGGTGCTTCAAAGATCATCATATTGTAGATAGTTTCTATTGAAAATCAAATCCAACAGTCACTTTAAACTGATACACAAAAGCTAGAAAAACCCTACAGCTCTTTAAAACTTTTGCAGACTGCAGCCTCTTTTGTGTTTATTTTAGGAGCAAATATTCAATGTTTCAATGTTGTGGTCCAGATGGATCTAATTATTTACATATTCTTCTCGTTAGCTTCCAAATGCAGCACACAATCCAGAATAGGAGTAGAAAACTGTCGTGCCCCAGATGTTGCTGCACTACAACTCCCAGCGCCCATCACTACTGCTCATAATAATTGGGCAACTGAAAATTGTGTTTGAATTTCTGAACACTGGTTCCAGAAGATTCTGATTGGCTCTCACTCTGGCTCATCACAGTGGCTTTTCTGAGTAAATTCAGTGTTGTCAAAGCTACATCAGGAAATTCAAGCAGCCCTTTTTGTGGAGGATTTCATGTTTGGTATAAAAATCCTCATAAGATAATTTATTATTATTTTTTCAAATGGGCAAATGGTGGCAGAGAGTTTCAAGACTAAAGAATTTTCCTTGGATGCTTCCTATGAGTTTTTGGATGAAACGACCAATGAGACTTTCCCAATCTTTTCTAGCAGTAGCCAGTAATGGGACTTGCCTTGAGTATATTTCTGGGCCTGGACAAGACATCAGGCTGCTGCCCTTGCAAATGTCAGAGGGAAGAAGATCTATGGATGGGATTTCCAGTTCTGTGTGAGGCAGCTGAGCACCTTAGAAGTTTTCTTCTACATAAAGGGGTTCCGTTCTGGATGGACAAGCAGAGCTTTTTAGCACAGAGGGTGATGACGAAAGTCTGGCTGAGAAGCAAGTAGCAGTTTAATGGCTGGAACAGGACAAATAACTAAAGGAGGGGGGATGTCAACAAACCACTGCCTACTAAGATTATACCTGCATTTCTCACATTCATGTTAGCAGTACCCTTAGGCTAAAATAGGTGGCTGTACGTAGCAAGGACACATGGCGAGAAGAGGTCAAAATAGTCTTCCTTTTAGGTATTTATTTTCTGGTCAAGACTGAGTTAAATAATATGATAGCGTTTCAATATTCAAATGGATGTAGGCATCACAGAATACTTTGGTAAAGTGAATCTAGCGTAGATGGGTATGGATTCATCAGAGTTTATTGACTTACATTTCCTACATATGCTCCTGTCTTTTTCTGCCTGCTAGCTTTCAAGAGTGAAGTGAACTAGAAGGGCAAAAGTAATCCTGAATGACAAGCCGAAGGAGAGGCAGCAAGAACACGGATGACCAAGGGCTGCAAATGGTAACATGTAAGGCCAGTAATCTGATTTGCAAGGCAAGAGATTTTGATGGAACTAGAACACGGCACTCAAAGGACACCAAATACTGCAAATCTCAGTGTTTTTCCAGACGTTGTGGAGCGGAGGCACCTATATCAATGACATGGAGCTGTGATGGTTCCTTCTCCACAAATTGCATTCACCAGTGAATGTCATATCCCGAAGTCTGTGCTCCACTATGCAGGCTGCCTGGAAACCACGATATAGTTGATCCCTAAAGAGGGTGCATCAGGTTCCACAGAGGGTCGTGCACAAAGTGAGTTTATCTCTACATAGGTGAACTTGCTGCAGTCCGGGAAAAGTCCAGTTGGTCCAGGTTTCTCCGGCACCTTAAAAAACCGAGGTAGACCGGACAGTCCGAGTTGGACGTGTCCCGCAGTAGGGGCGCAGGGGAGGTTTCCCTTCCCTGCAGGGCTCCTTTGAGATGCCCCACTGAAAACCCACGCAGGCCGCCTTCGAGGAGAGACCTACGCTTTCCGTATCTCCCGAAGAGAAACCCAGCCGCCGCCGCCGCCGCCGCGTTCGGTTCGATCGCCACCGGAGGCGAGCGGCTCTTCCCTTGTGCTATCCCTGGCCAAGAATAATCCTGAAAAAAAAAAAAAAAAAACCGCAAGGAAAAGCGGCCCGGCCTTCCAGTTCCTGGCGATCCGTTCCCTCCTGTCTCCCTGGAAGGGCGGGGGCAGGCGAAGGGGCGGACGCCAACATCCCGAGCCGACAGGTTCCCGCGCCAACAAAGTTCGGTTAGCTGCCTTGGCCCGCCGACAAATGGCAGCAGCTAACCCGCCGCGGCTAGGAGAGCGGAAGGGTTCGGCTGGAAAAAAAGGACACGCCGCAGAGCCAGCGGCTGTCGGGGCAACAGGTAGCCCTGACTCGCCTCTGGATTTTTAGCCCGGCGCCCCCCCCCCGGCCCGTCTATTGCCCCACAAGCGCCCCACCGGGACCCGTCCCCCCTTCCCTTCCTCTTACCGTGCCTCCCCTTCCACGGGGGGTGGGCTTCTCTCCTGGACCCCTTCGCAAGCACCGGGCTCCGATCCTCCTCTCTCTCTCTCTCTGTGCGTGTGCGTCTCTCCTCAAGCGAGCTGCCTCTTCTCCAGCCTCTCTGCCGCCGGGTTTGCACGGCAGCGCGCTTTCTCTGCCTGCTCCCGGCTGCTCCAAAAGCGGATCGGGTGTCCGGCTTTAGGCAGCAACTGGCCGCGTCTGTCAAATCGGAGCCGAGGGACCCGGGCGTGGAGGGGAGGAGGGGGGGGACGGAGGGCTTGAGAGAGCAACCCCCAGCCTGGTGCTTCTGGACGCCCCGGCGCGAGCCAGTGGGAGGCTTCGCTTTGCATCAGCCGCCCTAGCGGTGAGAGCAGAGGCAAAGCGGGACGAGCGCGCCCCGCTCAGCTTGGCTGACTCACCGAGGCTGCCTGCGCTTTTTCTCCTCCCGCTTCCTCCCCCCCCCCGCGCGCTTCTTTATTTATTTTAAAGTCGCTTGTTTCCTTTGACTCATCGGGCTCGCCGTCGACGGATTTCTTTCCCATCCCAGAATCGTCCCGGGCATTCGCTTCTGCGGAATGGGATCCGAATGGGACCCCTGGGCCAGCAGTTGGTGGGGCGGTCAGCCTGTTCACGCGCCAGCGCGATACCCCCGCACCACCCTCGCAGAGGCTCGACTTGAATAGGCGCAGTTTGCGTTTGGCAAGGAAAGCGATAAACGCGCCTCTGCTGTTAGGAAATCCACGCACACGCCTCTCCCTTCTCGCCCGGCCGCGCCAATGTTTTATATGGCGATCGGAGTTTTCACAGACCGCAAATCGTCCCTCTTTCGATTGGCACCGCGCTTGGGTGTTGTTGAGAAAGTTCACGTCGTGGGTTTTGGCTGATAACAACGGCTGTCCAGCTTTCACACGTTTCAAAGGAATCTAACCGATTTGGACTATTCCTTGTGCCCTGCAGGAAATGTAGAATCTTTTTCACAAATTGTATTTGGTGACATGTATTAAGAATTATCTACAACAATTCTTGAATATATTTAATTTTTTAGTTTAATTTTATTATTTGGGAAAACTACATGCAAACACACCCATTTTCCGTCCTCATTTTAAAGCCTGGCATCTTGCATTGCTTATGGATCATATAGCAGTTGTCCAGATATATTAGTTTGATATTTTCAATTTTGATATTTTTATAAGTGACGAGAGGTTATCAAAATCATGTCCAAGGCAATCGTGGAGCTGTTTCTTTTTTCAAACACACAAACAGCTCCATAATAATAGTTTTTATGTTAATTTAAACTTCCCTTAATTTAGAGTACCTCTAGATAGGAGAGCAAAATATCATCCATTGCATCTTAAAAGGCACACCTTCTAGGAAAGTTATTTTTCTCTCACACAGTCTTCCTCTCTTTATGTTTCCACTTTTATCACCAAGCTCCTGATACCTGATTCGTTCTCAAGTATTTATCGTATTCTGGGGGGGGGGGGGGAGTGTTCTTTGTCCTTAAGAAAAATCCTGCAGTTTCCTTAGCACTATCATCAGGAGGATATGCCATTCAGATAACAGTTCTCCAAAATGCTAGACTACCAACATCCCTATATTCCTCAGCTAGCACAATTGAGTGGCTGTTACATACATTGGGCTCTAATTTCCTCAATTGATCCAGGGGTGGTCATGGAGCTCTTTTAACTTGTCTTACCCATCTAAAATATTTCCAAATTAGGCTGGTCCTATTTCAAAAGCTAAGAGATCTCCAATTACAGGTCATTTTTGAGAGTTGTACTGTATCTGTGTTTACCATTAATGAAGTTGACTGTGCAAAGTTATTCTACAGGGTATTGTTTCACATGCCTCTGATTTCTCCATCTCTCCTTGCTCTGCTTTTTGGGTTTCGCTTGATTTTAAAAAGATTTGGGACAAGTTGTATTTAATTTGGAAAACAGATCACTGTTTTAGAAAGTCTGCCAACCTGCCCTCTTAGACTTAGCTTAGAATCCTGGAGGATTTCCCTGCTTCTCTTACTGATAGTCCAAATGATCAAAACATAAAACATATGCACGGTGACAAGAAAAACTGTTTTTTTTCCTTTTGTTTTTGAAAAGCCATAACTCAAGGGGGGTGGGGAATTCAGGGCAGCAGCTGAAAAGAAATCTTTTTTTCTTATAATGCATAACTCTCTAATAATATATTTCAACTTCCAGCTGGACAGTTTTAAAAGGGAATTAACAAATGCATAAATGTTAAGGTTATATACTGTATTATACCAATAGCACTTAATGAGGACAGCAGGCAAGGAAGAAGGAAATGGAAGGAAAAATGGAAAAAAAAATAATCACAGCATTACCAATGAGAGCTTTAAAATGATTTTACCAACTGGGGAAGTCCATTAATCGGTGACTGGTTTAAAGTCCATCCACAACAATGGACTTATTCAAGAGAGAGGATGGAAATATAGCTATTAGACTAGCTAGGACCATTTTTACAGACCCCTTGAGAGGTGGAATATCCATTTTCCTTGCTAAGGATTTTCATGCTACCTTGGGGGGTATTAGGACCTTGCCTTACCTTCAATAACTTTCCTTATATCACTTAGTATCACTTGCTAGGAACACAATTGGGACTATGCAATTGGCATTGATCTTGCTGATGGGCTGTAGTAAGGCCCATGGAAACATAATGCTGAACTAGGTTGGCTTTTGGTTTTATTCAGAGTTTTTGTACTGATTATGTTCTAATATACTTTTGTTATATTGCTACCAAAATGTGTGCGTGTGTCTGTATGTGTGGGGGGTTTGTATCTATGGCTATAGTTATAGCCCAGAATGTAGTCTTTTCTTAGAATTAAATGCTCCCATCTCCTATAGTTCCATAGTTTATTTGGGCAGGTAGCCTATTTTCTATATCTTCGTACTCTAGAAGTAAATCAAAGAAAGGGGGGAAAAAGTCATCTAACACAAGAACAGATAATTACATTTTACTATAAATGCCATGCCAGGTCTAATTTGTAAAGTAATAAAGTATCCAGATGACTTTGACTTAACGTTGAAGATCAAATTACACAGGCAAATAAATATTATATAATTAATTTAACAAGTCGCAGGAGGATCCAAGGACAGAACAAATATTCATGATAATTCAAAACCCCTTTCAAATTTTTGCATCCTAAAAACAAGATTGGTGACTGTTTCTGAGCAGAAAGATGCCTTATACACAACACAACCATTGAAAAGAGCAACCTGAGTCTTATGTTAGTCAGCCTCTTAATACAGTGGTTCTCAACCCTTTTAATACCGCGACCCCCAACCAGTCGTAAGTCGAGGATTACTCAACCGGTCATAAGTCGAGGACTACTCAACTGGTGCAGCATCGTTTGCAGAATGGGACTTTTGGCGGGCTCAGCAGGGCAGAGACAGCCTGGACAATTCCTATTGGCTTTTGAAAGCCAATAGAATTAGATTCTATTCAAGAGAGTCTATTCTATTGGCTTTCAAAAGCCAATGGAATAAAAGGGAGTAGCACAGCTAAGGAAAAGGGGAAAAAATGGCAGACTGCGTTGTTTGGCGACCCCCGTGAAATAGTCGTTCGACCCCAAATGGGGTCCCGACCCACAGGTTAAGAACCACTGTCTTAATATGAAGGAACTTTCACCAAACCTTTGTTGTGAGGTCAACATGTTTGTTTATTTTTCACCCACCTCCCTTAAAGACAAATGTCCAGCTTTCTGCCTACAATCCATACCATAGGTTTCCAGTACCAAGTACTACACACAATATGCTAACATTTAGAATCACAAGTTGTAAGCAACCCTATATTTTATGGGGAAAGTGTAAGAATTTGCCTTGAGTTGCTGGCACAAAATAGCAATCTTGGAATCACTTTACATTCAACTATATTTCAGGTTTTTGAATTGGATAATAGCAACAGCCACTCAGTGTCCTTTTTTTTGTCACCTTACACTTTTCTACATTTCTTTTCCTTCTGAACTTCCTAATCACCGTTACCTCTAGGTAATACTGGAAAATGATTCATGTATTTGATATTGTGGGTTTGAGTCCATATATATATACCGGTATATATGCCATAATAAATGTGTTAGTCTTTATTGTGTTACAAGTCTTTTTTAAAAAAATTACTTGGGTTAGAAATAGAGTTAAAGCTCATACAGGAAACCTTAACCATCGAGTTTATAATTCTCAGCAGATCTCACAATTTGCTACTGTGTTGTTTCCCTGTAACACTAGCAGCTCTTTCTGATACAGAAAGTCCTCAACTTATGACCACAATCAAGACCCCAATTTCCAGTGCTAAGCAAGACAGTTGTTAAGTGAGCTTTGCCACACTTTACGACTTTTCTTGCCATAGTTATTAAATGAATCACTGCAGTTGTTAAGTTAGTAACATGGTTGTCAAGTCAATCTGGCTTTCCCGTTGACTTTGCTAGTCTTGTCAGAAGGTCACCAAAGGAGATCACATGACTCCAGGATGCTGCAACTGTCATAAGTTGCCAGTTGCCAAGCGTTCAAATTTTGATCATGTGACCATGGGTATGCTTCAACAGCTGTGTGAAAAACAGTCATAAGTCACTTTTTTCAATGCTGCTGTAACTTTGAGCAGTCACTGAATGGTTGTAAGCCTACCTGCATCATGTTAGGGCCACATCTGATATATTGTTGACCAGATGTAATTCAACTAGAAGCTACAGCTTGCCTGGTCCTTCCTTCTCTCTCTCTCTAATACACACACATATGCAAATTCGCAAAGCAAGTCACCAGTCTATATTTTCAGCCATATTAAAGAAGTCATTTCCAATAAATCCTGTGGGGTGTTTTTTTTTTTTTTTTTTTTAGAAAATTGTGATTGTTATTTAACCCGGTAAAGTCCAAGCAAACTAATACTTTCCTTATCCCTGAGACAGCAGGGTCCTTTTGATTTGAAGCTGCATTGAAAGCAGCAAGAACTTACAACTGAGTGGCAAAAGGTTCACGATGACTGGTTAATGCTAGAAAACGATACTGAAGGAGATCAGCTTCATATTTGTTTGCCAAACTCTTGTGGAAAAATAAAAGCCTTAAAAAAAGGACTTTCACGAATTCCAAGGGTGAAACAGAGAGGTTTTATTTTTGCGCAAAGGTTCAGAAGTGATTAACAATCAGCAAATTTCTGAACAAGGGGGAGGGTCTAAACTAAAGCTTTATAGGTTTCTTTTTCTCAGGAACAAAGGAAGCATAGATGGAATCTTACATTGTATATGGAATCTACTTTGTGTAACATTCAGATAGTTTCTCACAGGTTAGCTCCATTTCTCATGGGAATACAATGAATAGAAGGTTTCACTTTTAAACAATGTTTCTAAATATGCATTAGGTCATTCACACAGCTTTTTGCTAACACTGCTTTCTTCCAGAAATTACGCAGACACATGATTTTTGCTTTTAGTGATTTTTCATTATTATTATTATTCTACTTTATTCTTCTTTATTCTATGCTATTCTATTTCTTTCCCACTTTAAAACCACCTTTGCACCAGGAAAGTCAAGAAAGTCTCATTGACTCCAGTGGAACTGAGAGGGCCACTTTTCTTTTTTCCCAGCCCCTGCATGGAAGAATGCATGGAAGGGGGTGGGGTGAAGACTCTGTATCCTAGACCTGCCTCTACTATCCTTGCTTCTTGAGGCTGCACTTTTACTGATTATTGATTGGCAAACGTTTATCTTATCTCTTTTCTTACAGCTGGAGCTGGATTAAAAAGTGAGATCATACTTACTCGCTTTCCGAGGTTCTTCGGCAGGAGAAAGCAGAACTCGTTTCACTTTCACCACTTTCCAGTCTTGACTTTGATCATCCCTGTTGCTAATCCCAGGATCCATCGCATCAGAAACAGGCCACGGACAGTCTCCTCCTTTCTCATTGGACACCGGCCTGCTGTCATTGCTTTTGTGGGGGAGGACATTCCCATTGGCTCTCCAAGTTTCCTTCTGGAGATTTTCTCCAGCTGACTCTTTCCTTCCTTGCTCTCCATGGCTACTATCGTTTCCCGTTCCTTGCAGCCTTGCCAAATAGTTTTTGCCTTCTGCAGGGCCAACCTTAGATTTCTTAATAATGTGAGGATTTGGGTCAACTCTGCTGGAGCCTGCAAAGTTGGGCTGAGGTTGGAGACAAGGTGGTTGTAAGGTCGTTTTTAGCATTTTGCCTCTTGTTGGATAATATTCAGTGCTTGGCAGAGCTGTTCTTCCTCAGATGAAAATTCTTTGCAATTTTCAACTCTTCTTGGATATTGCCTGGGAAGGCAGAAAAGCAAATTATATCCTTCAGTCCAATAAGCCTTTCACAAGCCTGACCACAAAGCTCTTAAGTGCAGGGATAAGATGGCACCAAGAACACATGATGCATTTTAAAAAGGAATTTGGGATTTAAGTGATGGAAAACAGACATATTTCTCTTTAATTCCTTTGCAGCCTTCAAATTGTTAAGACAAACAAAGGAGAGTTTCTGACAGGACTTTCCTTGTCATGTTTAGGTCCAAGGTAGTTTCCAAATAGATGCATTTTAGAAGAAACAAATAGCTTTTTTTACCAGTGTTTAATATACAAACACACACAAAAGATGTGTCTACATTATTTTACGTAGCTACTCAATCTGTGAATTTAAAGTAATATCTTCATATATAAGCAGATGATTTTGCATTAAGGAAAATGTTGCCAATTTTCCTTTTTCACATCCATTTCTGCCCCCATAGCCCTAAAGAACAATAAGGCTTAAATTAATCATGGTTGGTTGTTCTCAGTGAAACTAAAACCTAACTAAAATAAAATAATCCATTCAAATGGTTGAAGCCAGTGTCAACTTTTTAGTAGCAGAAACCACTCATATTTCTACTTGCGACTTAATGAAATGTGTATATCCTGCCCTGTACTGTAGTGTTTTTCATCTTCCAGATGGAAGCTATTTCAGTAAAGCTAAAGCATGACTAATTTAGTCTCAATCTAAGCCATTATATTGCATTTACAAATATAAATATATACAGACATTCATTTCACAATTGCTGATTAGAAAAGAAAGGATTTGAAGATTTGATATCTCAGATTTGTCATAGTTATAGAAGCGTAGAATATTATTTTCTAATGTTACTATAATCAGCTAGGTTAGCACTTTCTCAGTGATAGCATCTTTTTCTTTAGCTTGTTATATCCCAACTACTTCAAAATTTAGTGTAGAATAACAGCAAAGCATACATGAGTTGTCACAGAGGTGAAGGAGAAGCAACCTCTCCTATCCATATGCCTGAAGCAGTATGAATTATATTCTGTCTATGGCATTTTGCTGAATGGGACAGGAAACACTCTGGCTCTTTTATTGTGTCCACTGAAAGACAAAAGTGAAGAACATTCAAGATGTTCATGTTAACGTTATGTTTTAACTAAAGCCTCCTCAATCTTTTGCAGAATAGCTACACTATACATGTAGTAAGTGCTGTGTAGACTTGCATGAACATGTCAAGTTTGTACAGAATGATATCATCTTTTCAATAAGTATGGCACCAAACTATATTGTGGGAGTTGTCAAGTTCCTTGAGGTCAGTGTTTCTCAACCTTGGCAACATTAAGATGTGTCAGTTTTCACAATTCCCCAGCCAGCATGAAGTTCACATATCTTAAAGTTGCCGAGATTGACTTCTTTAGACTGCAGACCAAGCCAGCCTTTTTTCAATCGGATACCTTCTATTCTATTAATTTGGTGAAGAGCAATTTTGATATCTTTAGCAGATAGTGTAAGATATAACAAGTAATGGATGTATTAAGAATGATAAAGTGAGCATAGAACAGGATTCAAATCAGTCTATGCAGTAATGCAATGGTAACATTCTTTTACCGCAAATTGGGGAAATAATGGTTAATTTTGCTTCTCCAAGACTTGTGGCTTTTTTTCTAAGAAGAAAAAAAATTGATAAAACACTCAAAGGACCTCTACTGATGACTCAAGTTGAGTGCTAAATTCCATACATTTTAGATTGGCAGCCTTAATCTCACTTAACTGAGAGTTCCTTCTGTTTCTTTGACAATTCACATCACTTAGCTTGTATTCAAAGAAGTTTAGGTGTGTGTGTGGGGGGGGGGGAAATGGAGCTGATTTGATAAAATGTGCAAAGTCTCTCTAGCAGGAGATTAAAAAAATAGACAAAGCTAATAAAGCCAGTGCTGCAAAAAAGAAAAGTTAATGATTAAAATCCTAGATATCTTCTGAAAGCTATTTTGATTTACCTTGGCCATGTCATGTGTGCTATTTCATTGGAGAAGGGAATGATTCTGGGAATGGTTACTGGATCATGAAGAAGGGGCAAGCAAAGAACTTGCTGGTTTGATAACATCAAATCTGATATATCCAACAACTGAAAGAAGCTGAGCTCGACAGGGTAGCATGGAGAGCACTTGCTTATAAAGTGGCAAAGAGTCGGACACAATTAAATGGTTAAAACAACCACAATCTTCTGAAAGCATGTTATACAAATTAAGTTGGGCTTTTACTAGTATGGATAGAAACCACGTGATAACCTTATGTAACGTTTGCATGGAAAAAATAGGATAGGGTAGTGCTATCGAGTCATAACAACCTGTAATGTATTAATAATTTTAGCTAACTTTTGGCTAACGGACAATTTTTTGGAGCATATTTGACCTCTGACCTTTTGAATAACCAGCAATTTTTATCAATTTCATTGTAAAACCTTGCACTGGTAAATCCATTTTTGTTTCTGAAATTTATTTTGAAATATATTTATAGAATACCCATAGCTTTTTGCTTTCAGGCGTGTAAAAAGATTATTTTTCAAGAAGCTGCTTGTTTTAAAATGTCATCTGCTCAGGGTGACTAGTGCTCAGAACAAATATTGAAAAAAGAAAAAAATACTAGAAAAAAATATTGATCTGTGATACTGATAATATTCAAATATGGCAGACCCGAATAGTCAACTGTGTATGAACTGCACTGAGTATGAAGCTTTTTATCAATCAATCAATCAGAATAGAGCTGGAAGGGATTTTGGAGGTCTTCTAGTCCAACGCCCTGGTCAAGCAGGAAACCCTATACCAGGGGTGTCAAACTGCCAGCCTGCAGGCTGGTTGTATCATATGGAGGTCGCACCCACCCCAGCTCCACCAATACAAAAAAAGTTGCGATACGTCATGACATGTCACATGATGCGGCGAGTTTGACACCCATGCCCTATACCATGATACCTATACCCTATACTATACTTACGATTTATGCATTACCTGGGCTGACTATCCAATGGGAGACAACTTGTGGAATGTAACATTTTTGAAGTTACATACTGAATTATAAATACCTTGAAAATGCTACAATATGGGCAACTTTAATTTTGAATTTTAATTATTTTACTCTTGTTTTTGACTATTTTTATTGTAATATTTATATATATAGCTTTTCTGTTTTATGTCTTTTTGTTCATCACCTACAATCGCTCTATGAGATGGGCAGTTTCTAAATTAGATAGATAGATAGATAGACAGAGCTCAAATAGGTTTTTGTGAAGTCCTATTTGCAATATACTGTAAGTTGTGTTAAATGCAAACACAAGTTTGGAGATGGGAGATATTAGTTTGCTTATTAAGATCACCTTGTCTCCAAATAAATTATTAATCAATTAAATATTCCATCTTTCCTCTTTACTGTTAAATGATCCCACGGTGATCACATATTTGTACAATCATTTTAAAACCCAGCACAAACCACAATGATTAGTCAATGTAAACATAAACAAGCCAAAGCTGCTTTATAGCTATTCCAGCTTTGTTGCCTGGGCCCAATGCTTAATTCAAGGCCTCTCTGTCTTCCAGTTTTCCATTTGAAATTTGAGCAAACATCACACAGATGTTTGCCCAGCAGGGATTTCTTCATCTGATTTAAAGCCTGCAGGAAATCTGTTAGTGTTGAGGAGTTCCATTTTTCATCTTCAAGCAGCAGGCTAGGCATCTTGATCTATTCATAAATGCTCACCCTAGCTTCTGTAATAGTGTTGTTCTATAGCCCAGAAAGATTTCCTTCCCAGACTGCACATCTGCAATAACAAAGACCAATTGCAGATCTGTAATCATGTCCCCACCTGTACCTAACCCTGGCACCCTGGAACACTCTTTTCCTGCCATGTCTGCCTGACATTGCTTTCATCTTGTTCCCAGCCCATGGATGAAATAGGCTTAAGCTATTCCTAGCTGTAGCAGCACTGAACTAGCATTTTTCTCTTTATTCTCTTTATCCCATCCAAGTGCAATCTTAAGATAAGTATATTTTCTTAGGCTTTGTCACCCACTGCTCTGGAAAGAAACCAAGTAACTGGCAGTGACTGAGAACGGACATTCTTGGAGGATGGATGGGGATGGACAGAGAGGACAGTGCAGTTCAAGCCACGAAAGTTTTCTGCCAACCCAGCTTTGCTGATCTCCTCACTTTGAGAAGCAGAAGTGGTTTGAAACGGAGAAGCAGACGGGCTCCCCCAAAATCATTCATCTAAGTTGCATGTCCATAATGGGAGGAAAAGGGGGAGGAAGATGATTGGCTGACCCCTCATTTTTCTCCACAAAGGCATCCACAGAATAAACCCAATGCTAAAGGCAATTTATGCCTTATGAGCTTGCTTGATCATTGAGATTCAATTAGGAATCTTCTTCTTTGGTTTTCTTTCTTCCACTTAACGAAAAGCAGGGCATCCAGCCACCTCATGCCCTGCATGACTATGTTGCAAGAAGAAAAAGGATGCCCAGTATTGCCATGCATGTGTCCATGTCATGCATGTGCGCTGCTGAGTGATACATAGGACTTAAAGCTGCTATCATATGTGTGAATAGTGTCATCTCGTCCTCTGTATCATTTATTTATTTATTTATTTATTTATTTCACTGATATTCCAACATTCCCCAAAGGAGGTCAAAATATAACCTTCAATTTATGCTGGCAATAATAACCTGGTTGTCAATAATAAGACAGCGACCAGCTTAAAGGCCTCAATGACTCAATTCGACTTGTGAATCTGCAACTTATTTTTGTTATTGTTGGTGTACCGCCTGGGAAGGAAATCTAATGCTTCAGAAGACTTTCTGGGCTATAGAATAGCACTATTACAGAAGCTAGGGTGACCATTTAACTAAATCCCAGGCCAACATTTGAAGTGTTCCCTCTCTGGTTCCAGACTAATTACTGCACCTGATAATCCTGATTAAAGCCAGATTGGGCAATACACGTGGAGCTGGCTATTGTGCATTTGCTTTGGCTTCTGCAATAGCACGTCTCCTTTAAAAAGGTTCTGTAGGCAAAGGTCTAAAGCATGACCTCTGGACTGACGGGTCCCCAGCTCTCTGCTAATAGTTTGGCATGAAATAGTCAATTCCTTAGGTCAGTGGATACCAAGGAACTTTAAGAGCTTGTCATAGTGGTCTACAAACTGGCTGCCGTGGGGTAGATTAATACGGCCATTTAGTAGAAGGCAAATGGTCTTTTTTTGATTCTGGTAAATGAAAATGTTATTTAGAATCTGATATTTTGCTTTGTGCTATGCTAATTTCCCATTTTGAAATGCATAGAAAGGAGTAAGGCAAACCTGGGGAGTACAGAGGTGCTTGCAAGCACTGAACTGTCTAATTCTAGATTAAAAGAACTGCAATAAGGACCTCAGAGGCACTTTCTTTGTAGAGAATTGTAGGACAATTACATAAGTCCTTCTCTAATCTCCTGAGTAGCAGTAGCACATATGCAATATGCCGTAGCATATTGATGTTGCATTATATTCGGGCAAAGTATGAATAGAGCCTCTTCCAAAAGGACTACGGAAGATAACTTCTCACTTCCTACACATTTATTCCTTGACAGGAACCAAATGGGGAGAGAAAGAGCTGTTAAAAAGTTTCTTATCTAGATATCTCCCTCAGATGGGGAAAGTGAGATGTCCAGTAGAATGTTCACCCATTAATATTAAAACCAGCGCTTTTTTTTTTTTTTTTTAAAGGTGCCGGAACTCACACACATCATACAACCTGCCTTGCCTACCCTACAAGGTTCCATCCCAAAAAGGTGCCGGAACTCTGTTCTGAGCATTCTATATCAAAAAAAGCCCTGATTGAAACCCATAAATGACAGGCTAGAATCCCAGAATGGACTTTAGATTAAGGATACTAGTGCTCTCTGTGCTTTGCTACCGAATCTTGTGAAAAAAAATTGGCATTTAAAAAAAGCAACTTTCTATTATGGCTACTTATGTAGAGTGTACAAGGAGATGTCACAGTACTCCAGGAGCAACTTTCTTAATACTATACTTTTCCATAATACTATGTCTCTCTTCAGACTGCCTGGAGGAAGAAGCAGAGCATTTATGCTTGTTAAAGCTGCAGATTATCCAACAAACAGAGTCAGGAATTAGGAAGGCACCTCTTACAATAGGAACAGCTGGGCTAATTTTGCCTTCCCAAAATGCAGAGAACAAATGCTGAAGCCTGAAATTTATCTCAAACCTATCTTTTAAACATAACAGCCATGCAGTGAACGTGATATAGTTTTCTGCAGCAAGAATTTTTCCAGGTGGAAGTTCATCCCAGCCTATATGGTAGTATGAAGAACAATTAATTAAAAATGCAGTCATGTACAGATGTACCTTGAAGTGGGAGAAACAGCAGTGCTTCCTCTAAAGCCCATCACAAGGAAGAGGGTGTGGATCTATTCTCCATAACTCCTGAGGCTAGGACAAGAACCAGTGGGTGGAAGTCATACAGAGAGAAATCCAAACTTGAAATAAAGAGGAGTGTCCTGACCTTCAGAGCTATTAAGCAGTAAAACAGGTTATTTCCGGGAATTGCATATGTTTCATCATGAGTGGTTTTCAAACCAAGGTTGGGCAACCATGTGTTTGGGATAGCCCGAGGGCTCCTGCTCTGGGCAGCTCTGGATTCAGCTAGATCTCTAAGCTACCTTCCAACTCTATGATTCTATGACATAGGCAGGAAACCCCATACCCTATACCCTATATCATTTCAGACAAATGGCTGTCCGGTCTCTTCTTAAAAACTTCCAGTGTTGGAGTTCACAACTTCTGGAGGCAGGTTGTTCTACTGATTAAATGTCCTAACTCTCAGGAAATTTTTCCTTAGTTCTAGGTTGCTTTTCTCTTTGGTTAGTTTCTATCCTTTGCTTCTTGTCCTACCTTCAGGTGCTTTGGAGAATAGGTGGACTCCCTCTTCTTTGTGGCAACCCCTTAATGTTGGAACACTGCTATCATGTCAGCCCTAGTCCTTCTCTTCATTAAACTAGACATATCCTATTCCACCAATTCCAGTTCTTTATATGTTTTAGCCTAATCATCTTTGTTGCTCTTCTTTGCACTCTTTCCAGAGTTTCAACATGTTTTTTACACTGTGGTGACCAAAACTGGATGCAGTATTCCAAGTGTGGCTTTACCAAGGCATTATAAAGTGGCATTAACACTTCACGTGATCATGATTCTATCCCTTTGTTAATGCAGCCTAGGACTGCATTGGCTTTTTGGGCAGCTGCAGCACACTGCTGACTCATATCTAATCAAGGAGAGAAGCAACCTGGAATTAAGGAGAAACTTCCTAACAGTGAGGACAATTAACCAGTGGAACAGCCTGCCTCCAGAACTTGTGGCTGCTCCATCACTGAAGATTTTTAAGAAGAGACTGGACAGTCAGTTGTCTGAAATGGTATAGGTAGGTTCTCCTGCTTGAGCAGAGGGCTGGACTAGAAGACCTCCAAGGTCTCTTCCAGCTCTAGTTTGATTGATATTTAAGTGATTTTCCCTTAGCACTCCAATATCCGTCTCGCAGTTACTACTGTTGAGGTACCATTTATTTGATAAACAGCTGCCAATCTCAGCCAAATGACTCAACCAAGTGAATACAGTTTTCTAGAGAATGGATGGATCGTGGCTGGCAGGCTTTTCTAATGATAAGCCAGGTTCTTGAAAAATGTGTCAGAATATTTTCGACAGGCAAATGCCTGATCCAATTATTAATAAGACTGTAATATGTCAGCATTACAGACAATGAAAGGCGATGACTGAAAAAAAGAAAAGTTGCCAAGCTTATTGCCATCCTCTAATAATGTCAGCATATTAAAATAATATTAAAAAGTTATTTTCAGTAATTATCCACCAGTCAATATTTATAAAAATGCTCCTATGGGAGACAATTTTCTGAATACTATCCATTACAGGTGTGGATAGTAGAGTCCCAAACTCTGACAAATATTATTAAAAATATTGTAAATGCTTGGGTATTAAAAAAAAAAACCTGTCAGAAATGCATGGTCTACATTGCTCTTCTCCCATACTGAGCATTGACCAGAATTCAAAATGGCAAGGAAGATAACTAATTATGCCTTCTCATCATCTTTAGTCTTGAGTTCATACGCCAAAGTAATCCCTGTTATATCATCACATGTGTAGAAGTGGATTGACTCCTATTTGCAAGGGAAGGGAGTTGGGACTGGCAATATAGGAAGCCTTGTGTTACATTCCAACTTTTTATTGTTGTTGTTGTTGTTGCTGCTGCTGCTGTTGTTGGTTGCATGGCAGGAGGGCTCAGTTTCCTCCCTGCATGGAACTGTAGCTATATCCAGGGCTTTTTTTGTCATAGAACGCCCAGAACGGAGTTCCGGCACCTTTTTTGGATGGAACCTTGTAGGGTAGGCAAGGCGGGTTGTATGACGTGTGTGAGTTCCGGCACCTTTTTTTTTTTTTAAGAAAAAAACACTGGCTATATCTAACAATACCCAGAGGAAAATCTCCCCACAGCCAAAGATTTGACTGTTGACGAAGGCTTAAGAAAAGTAGAAGTTAAGTGGAAATGAAATGGGTGACATTTGATTGCTTTTATAAGTGCCAGGGGTCACTTCAAAAGGCAGTCATCTCAGCCGCCAGGTGAGTGAAAGGCAGCCAATGTGAAGTGATAGAAGAACTGATGCCTCCAAGATGCCTTTCCAGGTGTAGCTCTGAATAAGATCTGAGGGCAGCCAGAGTTGACAGGCTTCCTTTCGCCTGATGTTTTCCATCTGTGGTAGCATAACAGCAGTTCCTCCACTGAGCCTTGCTAGAAATTCCTGACTTTCTGGTAAGACCTCCCTTACATCATCTTTCCCTTTGAAAGAAATAAAGTATAAAAAGTTTCTACAATATGGCTTTGGTGACAACTCTTAGGTAGAGGTAGTAAAAGTGTCAGCAGCATCCAGAAAACTGCTTTATTCATTTCCTCAAGAACTTTCAGGAACTGCTTGATAGCTTTTGTCCTAGGCTACTAAGATTTGATGGGATAAACACACTTTTGGAAAAGAAGAAACGCATCACTGAAAAAAGAGAATTAAAGAGGGTGCAGATAGATATACAGAGACACAAGTATGCGTAATATGCCTATGCCAATGTATAGGTATAAATACAAATTCAGGAATAATTAAAATAGAAATACTATACAGTATACCTTCAAATTACTATTGTTGTCAGTTACCAAAAATCTGGTACCTTCAGTCTTTCTGATTTGGCAACCTTAAAAAGTGCTATATTATTGTTCTACCTTTGTTGAAAGGACCTACAATTGTCCTCTCTGCAACCCTTGAGGAGAATCGAGGTCAACCTGAGGCAATCAGCCCTCAGCTGATCAAATAAGGAAGCTCCGTGTCAGAGTGCTGCCTCTCCAACCCTACTCTTGTCTTGCCACTATTTTGATTGTGCGGCAGAAAAGATTTAGAAAAAAACCATCCTGAAGATTGGGGCAAGAACATCTAGCCTCTAGAGAAGCTTAGAGGGAGAGACCCAAGGAGACTGGATTTCCTGCACTGGGAACTGACCTGGTTCACACCTGACTGAGCTTCAACTCCCACAAATGGCAAACTTAGAAGCTCAGCCACTTGAACTGTACTGCTAAATTGAAAGAAAATTGCCTCAGCAGGGTGGGGTGCTAATATTATCTCTACAGAGGTGTCCTCTGGTCAGGAGCCAAAGGTAATTCATGATTTCCTCACTTATGAACTTGTAATGCTGTGAACAATGTGAGAAAATTAATGCTTGCTCCAAGGTGCTGCAGATCCTCTAGCAATGAAAGACCCATCATGCCATCTCTGCACCAAAGAGGGAAGAAAAAATGGAATAAAGACTCACTTCTCAAGCATTGGAGGGAGGGGAAGCTTGTTCACAGGGCTGGGGTCATCAGTCTAGCAAGTCCTGAAGTTCAAAAAGAGTGAGAAGAGATAAAAGTTTTCTGTGATAGTAAAATAGAGCTCAACATTAAAATCCACCACTAGCACCTAGCTTTATGGTGGTTCAACTACACTGCCAGCCACAATCAGCCCAGCTGCTGACATCATGGGTACAGGAGGTTCCAAAGTAGCTTTCAAACTATTGCAATAACCTTGTGTGGAAGAATTTACAGTATGAGAGTGAAGGTTCGTTCTCTGAGCTTGTGGATTGGTTTCCGAAGGTTTCGTTACCAGGCTATATCTTCAGCAGAGTTTAGGGGATGTCACTGTCAGCGTTCTGATTATAAGGGCTTCAGGTGTGGGTGTGTCAAGTAAGGGTCTTGTGATGGGTCAGGTATGAGTCATCAATGACAGGCTTGTGATGAGTCTGTGACTCATTGATGACTCAAAGCTGACCTGTCACAAGACCCTCACTTGACACACCCATACCTGAACTCCATATAAATAGAATTGACATCCCCTAAACTCTGCTGAAGATGTTACCTAGCCTGGTAATGAAACTTCAGAAACTAATCCACAAACTCAGAGAATAACCTTCACCCTCATCCTATACCCGAACTACAGATATTTGCCATTATTGCAAATTTAAGGTATGCCTATTGTCCAAGTACTACTTATTGATGGGCAAAGGAAAGCATTTTGCTTTCCATTGTACTTTGTCTTTCAACCAGACTTGAACTGGGCTGCTCTTAAAATAGAGGGAAGCTCCATATAACCCTGCTCTCTAGCAGCCCTCCTGGGGGGAGGATACTTGGCCATCTTCATGCCTGAAAGGACTCTACAGTGTACAGCAGAAGTCTCCAATCTTGGCAACTTTAAAACTTGTGGACTTCAGCTCCCAGAATTCCCCAGCTTCATGGCTGGTTGGGGAATTCAGGGAGTTGAAGACCACAAGTCTTAAAGTTGCCAAGGTTGGAAATCCCTGGTGTACAGGATGTAGTATTATGGGACAGAGATGACTATATTCTGTTTTGTGTACTGTGATGAAGGCTTTCAAAAATTAGGCGTGGCCAGGAAACAAAGTTGCTCAGGCTAAAGAGTAAAGTAGCAAGAATAAATTCACATATGGAGTAGTCTTAAAAGCATCCTGATTATGGTTTCATTTGCCAAGTTTTAATCCTAACCCTTTCAGTTGAGCAGGTTTCAAGGAGTTGTAGCTTGTACTACAAGCCGTTTTTTCCCCTCTCTGGGAAAAGAGACACAAGTCCCTTGATTTGGAGAAACTCACTCTGCTTTTCTTTTTTGTAAAAACTATGAGAGGAAATAAACTCATTCCAAGAAAATGGAAAAATGAACGAGCTATTTCTACCACGTTTATGTACTTGTAGTAATAGTATTGTGGTTAATAGTTAGCTCGTATGTGCCAAGTTACCTTGTTCCCACTAAACTGTGGGCCTAAGAAATTAAGAAGATGAAAGTGATACTAGTTATCTTAATCAGATCCAGAACTAAGACTGAATCAATTATATTTTTGATTGAATCTTCCACTTCCTCTACACAGTTTGTGGTTTATACCAGAAACAGTATATAGACAGTTCTATGTCTGATCCTACTATGCCAGCTAAAATCTTTCAGTGTTTCCCAATCACAAAGAAACTGGAATTCTGGTGGACTTTGATGGCAAGATAGATTTAATGAGCTATTGGCTGTTTCACCCTAATTCTTCCCAGTCACCCATTATTAAACGTCAGTTAACACAGAGTGTCTCTGCCACATGGAGATTTGTACTGAGTATAAAGGAGTAGGTTTAGTTGTCCCAAACCAATATGGTGGCATTGTGAATGGAACCCACTGGGGTTGAAATATAATTTGTCTAAATAACCCAAAATAGGTAGCTGCTCAAAAGATTTTAAATACTTAAACATAAAGATATTTCCAATGGATTTTCTCTACAAGTGGATATTTATTCAGTTTTATTTATTGTTAGTGGAAAGGACCAAAAAACCCAGAGTGCAGTTTATGTGAACCACTGAAAATGAAAGGTTGTGGGAAGTATGTATATAACTGCTGATATTACTTTAGCTCACCTCCCTTTTGTTAGTTGTTATGCTTCTCCAAGTCTCATAAATATCATTAAGTATATGCACATGTACGCACGTATACACTGGATATGGATTCATGCTCTACAGTTACTATTTAAAAAAAAGAAGGTTCCAGATATAATTCCAAAATCTAGTATCTTTCCAATCACACTGTCTCCAATTTGTTTATTGCTCTTGTGCAGCCCCAGCTCGGCAACAGAGGAGATCAGGGGTGCCGGCAACAGCTGCAGGGGGATGGGGCAAAGGGTGCACCATAAAAGGAAGTTGAGGGGACTGTGATGGTGTCTGGCTTGTGTTGCATTAGCCCTAAATGCCCTGGATTTCATTAAGCTTGCATGCTTATCCAGTAATGTGATCTGAGGAAGTATTCAGTGTTGCTTTTAAAACTTGGAAAAAGAGGGACCAGAGCAGCAGAGATTGTTTAAAAATGAAATATTGCTTTTCTTCTCCTACACATGCTCTTATTGCCTCGCTCCAGGTGTCTTTCCAAACTGAGAACATTCTAGTCACTTTCTACTTGTCTACCCCATTTCTTTTCACTTTTCGACATACGTTTATCGTTACTGTAATTTCTCATAAAATCAGAAAATGCATTGGAAAGGAAAGGTCTCTGGAACACAACACAAAGGAAACTATGGGCAAGAGACTAAGATAGCTAGATTAATTCAATTCCATTTACAGCCTCCAGCACCTTGCCAAACATGTGGTCTTCACACCCACTTCCAGAATGGACAAGCTTACTGAGCCCAACCCTTGATTGGCTTTTTACCAATGGGTGGGTTAGCCAGAGAGTGGGAGAAAAATTCCCATCCATCAGAGAAGTCATGACATGGAGATCTACAGGCCATAACCTTTTTTTTTTAATCAAAACATTAATCTCCCTAACCTGTTATTGCAAACTGTATCAGCCTTCCCAAATTTGGTGCATTCCAGAGGCATCGGACTCTTGCTACCATGCTCCACACAAATTACCAGATCTGCTTCCTCTCTCTGCACATGCAGTTTTTTCAAGATGAGAAAGTTGGAAATTTGGAACAAGTCAATTTGAAATGGGCTTTAATGTTATAAAGAATGTCTAGTGTTTAAGAAACAGAATATGCATAAACACATAAACTCAAACTTTAACAACGCCATTGTAACAGTGGGAATCATAGAACAAATGCCAAAATAGGAAAGTAATTAATTGATGGAAATTAAATCCAATTTATCTGCAGAGCACCAGACTGAGGAAGCCCAAAGACAATATGAAGGAACTTTATGGCTTGGTATTTCTGTCTTGTGATGGATTGACTATGGCCTAGTCTAATAGGCCTAACATATATTTAGAATGGAAATAGGATAGTGTGACAGGCGTTAATGGGGCCACAGAGTAGCATGACCTCTGTAGCTGTCCATAAGGAATATAAGCCTTGAAACAAAGATCTCATCCAGTACTATTACATTTCAAAGAAGCATGCTGGTTTTAAAATAATTACACATTGTTTTCTCTGACAAACAGATGGGGAGGTTGTGCCATTGGTGATGACTGATATGAAATATTTATGCCTTCAGAAAAGAAAGCTTGGGAAATGCCTGAACATGTTCTTCACTTTGGGGAAAAACAGGAAAAGCTCATTGTAATTTGTCCAGGCCATTTAATCTCTAGAAATATTTCTGAAGAGGTAGTGGATATCATTGTACAAATGTTTACTGAATGGATAGGCGAGATTCTGACATTTTGGCGAAGACCTTACTGCACCCATGTGACTCAACTCTTTGCATTGGGTAGAGTACATGTAGGATAATCAATATCTGGATGACTAAATCAACAAAGATTATTATTGCCCATATCAATCTTGCTGATGGATGGACTATGGAATTGAACAAGCTAGTTCTTTTGATGGACAACAATGCAAGGATGACATTTCCCCTTAGAATATACACAATCCTATTGATTGTACCAGTCCTAACAAAATCCATTAACATAGTATTCTGAAATATTATCAACCTGCATTAAAGTTGGAAACACCATAGTATGATGTTATTGCTCTCTTTTTAAAGGCAAGTTCTATGATTTGTGCACATGTATAGTACTTTTGTTATAAAGTGTTACAGAACTCACTTTTTCTGTGTCATTTTTCACTAGAGGGAGCTGGAATTTTGGTGAAATTTCATCAACTCTATTTCTTGTTTTCAACTAATCCTGAAATGCTACTGGAAGTGCTGGACAGATACTTGGAACTGGTATAGTCTGGGTAAGAACAAATTAATTGAATTTTAATCCAGACATGGGTATAGTTGGTGGTTCATTTGTCAAAATAATGAGGTGGTGTCTCATTTGTCCTAAATTAAAATACAATTGCTCCCAAAGAATTTCACAGCATTTCTGAAACCATTTTTGGCTTTCAGCATCCAGCTAGCATCTATAGCACAAATCAAATTTGCTCAGCCTCAGATGGTTTATCTATGTTCTTCCAGTTTGGGTAAAATTACCTTTGTCATTGTTACCCATATCTTAAGGATTTCTGTTACTATGGTTGGTCACACAGTCAGCCAGATGTTTAGATTGGATTTGGCACTTTTGACCATTCTCAAGGTCCTGGGATGGGCAGATTTGTTGTTTTTTTAATAATACTAAAGGTATTGTATCAGGATATACATTGCTCCGATTATTATGGCTGGTCACACATCAGCCAGATATTTAGATTAGATTTGTTATACTATGGACATAGGGCAAACTTGAGATATTTGTTTAGATATTATAGTTTATGTGTGTGACTTTGAACACTCTCCTAACTTAATCTACTTCACAAAGATATTGGGCCAATGCAGTTACAGTTAAGTTATTGGATTTAGACCTAGGATTCCAAGTCAAATTCCCCTTTAACCAATAGTTTCAGTAGAATAAAATATATGTAGCTCAGAGCTGAACTGTGGAGTTCTTGGTATTCTCTGAGCTTGGTTGTTTGTTTGTGGATGTTTCATTACCCAACTAGATAACATCATCAGTGCAAGTGAATTTGGAGTTTGCTGCCTCCCATTTTTAGTGAAGGTGTGGTCTTCTCCTTGGTGGTTCCTTGAATGAAGTAGGCACATATAGAGATAAGTAATGTTTATATACCATTCAAAAATAACAATTAAAAAAATGTAGAAAGGAAAGAAAAAGACTAAGACACACAGGTCTCTAGCAGCTAATACTCAGATAAGCAGAGATCAACCCCAGACAAACAGGCAGAAAACAAATATCTAATGAAGGAACTGTCAAGGAGAACTGATCTTTTCCCTTACCCCCCCCCTCCCAAAAAAGATCTTTCAGGGCAAGATATTATAACTTGCACTGAAGATGTTACCTAGTCGAGTATTGAAATATCTGGAAGCAAATAACCAGGCTCAGATATTACTAAGAAATCTATAGTCAAAAGTGTATTAAATGCTTGGGCATTTCCCCTATGCTGCGTTCATGTGTGTGAGAGGGATGAGAGGGGAGGAAGGAGTAGGGAGGAAGTAGGATGGTTAGAGGAGAAGGGGAGGGGAAGAGAGTAGGAGGGGAGGAGAGAAAGAGGAGGGAAGTAGGGAAGGATTAGAGAGGGTGGACGCAGCCTGGGGGGAATGGAAAGGCGGTACCAGTGGTTAGGAATTTATTTTAATTGAATTGTATTTTGTATAAATGGAAAATAAAAACTTTTTAATAAAAAAGGTGCCAGGAGGAAAAAAAAAGTGTATTAGATATCTTTTGCTCAATTATTTTCTCTCAGCCCAACTGAACATGCAGGGCTGAAGTGATCTGTCATACGGACACATGCAAGAAGTATTATGGACTCCATTCTGAGGTACATTGGGCAGAAAGTGGAATGAAGAAAGATTTAATTAAATTTTGTACATGCTAATTTCTTTCTTATAAAAATGTGATAGAGATACATTGAATAAATAACATATTAAAATAGAGAGGTTGTGCCTTTGAGTCAATGTTGGTTCCTGGTGGCTGTCTGGACTAGCCATGTTTAAATAAATATAATTATCTCTGGAGAGGAAATGAGAGGTAATTCCAGCTCTGTCAGTTCTGTTGAAAACTGGATCCATGAAACAATGATAGCCTTTAAGGAAAAATGAGAAGACCAGAGAAAGAGAAAGATAGATCAAAAGGAGTAGAAGATGGTTTTCACACCGTTCAAACAATAGAACTCATTTATTTGATCTAAATGTATTTGTCTCCAGTAGTGACTAGATATCTCTCAGTTCTTCCACAGCCCCACATTCATGATAGCATTTCAAAGGCATAATTTTTGTCAAATATGGAGCTGGAAAGAATTAAATTAGTTGGACTAATTGCATGGTTTAGCAGAAAAACCCTGGAGAATTTGTATTATGAATGAATTGAATGAATGAATGAATGAATGATTTTAGAATTGGAGATATTTCTCTTTGGAATCATCTGTACCATTGTATTTTTTATTAATATGATTATGAAAGAAAGTGAAACCAAACAACCACAAATACAATTCCAGAAAATGCTGCTTTTTAGAGTTTCTGGCATGGTAGTTTTAACCTTTCTTTGTGCTATTCCCAACTCTAGATATTTTTTTCCACTCCATCTTTTTTTTTTTTTTTTTTTTTTAAATCCAGTTCTTTTCTGCCAACAGCTACTGCAGTTTGCTGACATGTCAGGCATGTCAAAGGACACTGCTGGTTTAACAGTGACCAGAAAAGGCCTTTTATCAGGATGACACATATCAACACCCTCAAGTGCCCCCAAAGGGGAAGGGATGCTTCCAGGCCATTCCAAAAAAAACAGGTAGAATCCTTTAAACCATCTTAAGTTTGGAAAAAAAGGAGGAGGAGGAGGAGGAGGAGGAGGAGGAGGAGGAGGAGGAGGAGGAGGAGGAGGGTGGTGAAGTTAAGTTGGGTTGATATTCTGCATACATTTTTCACAGAGAATGCCTCCAATTAATTGACTAGTACTTACTTTTGCCCTTTGTGGAATGATTTATAATACAACCCTACCAGTGATAATAACTATTTGCAAAGTTAGTGAGCCCAATGGGCCATACTAGTGCCTTTTAACCTTTTTTATAAAAAAATTAAATGTAGTAGAACGGATATTGCGCATAGTGGCATGAAGCTGGATTCTGGCCTGCATCTCATACTAAAGATGGTCCTTTTCTTTTCTCTTGTTTAAACATAAAACACACTTCATGCATGAGTGTGCGCATGCACGCACACTTACATGATATTTCATCAGGTAAACAGATGCCAGAGCACTGTGCCGAGTGGTTCCTGCCAACCACTGTGATATTCCCCAATTTTATTCCATTGCTCTCACCTAATGAGAGGCATATTTTAAAGTATGAATGATGCTGATGTACAGTATATGTATCCCAACGATGCAAATCTTTGACAGGAAACCTTTCTGCTCCCAAAGAGGAGGCAGGATGATCCTGAACGAAGGAAAACTTTAGGGATCTCAAAGTCCTGCTGAAAAGGAGGTACAATCCAGGTGAGAGAGGCAAGGGAAAGAAAATAATATGTCTAATGCTGCTGATGAAACAGTGTCTACGAAGAAGGCATCCCTGACCCTTGTCCAATAGTATGATTCTGTTGAGATAGAGAAATACAGTTCTCCCATCTGTCTCCCTCCCATACCTTTGTGAAGCACACCAAATATCTGTCTGCATTTAACGTCTGCACTTTCCCACCTACCGCCCCCAGGTCAAGTTCCAACTTTTTGCCCTAAGTAAAGTTTGCCCTCTAGTTTCTGCTCTGCTCTCTTACCTGCAGCAGTAAAATGATGCTTTCTGGGCTGCTGCTGTGCCTGCAAGCAGAAACGTCCCTTCTCCATCCACCTCCGTCTGAATCTCGGAGCAACTGGGTCTCTTTTCTTCTTTCTCCGCTCCCTCCTAGTTGCTTGAGCTGGAGCAGAGGAAGGAAGAGTGGGGGGGGGGAGGTGAGAGGAGAGGGAGGAGAAGGGCCGAGCTGAAACTTTAATAGCACAGAGGCCCTTTTCTTTTGCAGCATATGGTATATTTCGCCCATACTGAAGACATTAGGCATCTATATTTTGAAAGGGCTTACTTCAAAAGTGTACATGCAGCCCATGCTTAGCATTCTGAAAACACACTCTGGGAAGGGTTAGGATCTCTGGCAAAGCCAAACAGAGAAAAGGAAACTGGCCAGCCTTGAGATGCTTTGAACGCTAACAGGAACGTTTTCTTCTTTTGAATTCCAGGGCTGCATGCGTTTAATTTTATATACAAGCCTTGGTGGATGATCCATGTTAACAAGTTTCTTTATTGCTCATTTGGCCCAGAATCTCAGCTCCAGATGCTTCTCTACAAGGACTGGTTCTCACCATAGTTTTCTGGCTCTAAGAAGGGGCTCCATGGTGAGACTCTTTTTTTTCCCCACTCCCCACATCACTAAGTCCACAGAGTTTACCGTGTTCCAATTTCCAGAACTGTGGGAGGGGTTGTGTCTGGCCCAAACAGATAAGATGCAGTGGCAAAGATAAGGAATGGAAACATCTGGCAATAATTTAAATATATAAATATTTGCCTTGAAGCCCGAACCCCTTCAAAGTCTTACCCTTTACTCCTGCTCTGAGCAAAGAAACTATTGGTAAGAGTCTAACAATGTCCTCCATATCCAATTCCTAAACAGCTCTATTTTTTTAAACAACAGATTCTTAAGGGTCTTTCCATACTATTGCTAGCCATTCATCCCTGAGTTAGCAGAATCATAACATTTGTTCTCATGGTCCATGGCTGATTCCCACCCTGCCTTGGTTCTCGGTCACTGCCAATCACCTGATTTCCCTCTGTAATAATATTTCACCAAGATTTTAGACACCTTAAGGGTGCTCTTGGATGGTGTCAGAAAATGGGGAAAATTCTACAGTGTTGTAATACCATAAAAGCTAATAACAAGTTAAGCCTCTTTCACTCATCAGCTAGAACAAGAGGAAAGCAATCTTATAGGAACAAGGCAGGAAAAACATGTTTCCAAGGCATGTTTTCTGCAGGAGTTAGGTTCAATAGGGATCAGACCAATATTTCTAATGCAATGCATACATATTTCCTTGGTTTTTATTTCAGCTTTGTGTGGCTGACTCAGGAATTCTGGGAGTTGAAGTCCACGAGTCATAAAAGAGCCAAGTTTGCCTACCCCTGATCTAGACCATCAGGAAGAGCCGACCGATAGAAATCAACCAAAACAAATGACCTAAGCTGCAAAATAATGTCCTGTGTTAGCAACAGCCCAAGCTGTTCAGCCCATAGGGCAGAATCAGATCATTGTAGAGTTAGGAAGGACCATTCAGGTTATTGACTCCAGCTCCCTAATGAATGCAGGCATCCAACGAAAGGCATTCCAGACAGTGGGTTGATGAGCTTTCACTGAAACACATTCTGCAAAGGGGACCCCCATCATCTCTGGGTAATTGGATCCACCACCATCAAATTGCCTTTACTGTTTACAGTTCAACAATTTATCAATTCTACATATGGGAAATATTAAGGGATAGGATCAAACTACATGTTGCATGAATTACATAGGGTGCAACAACAAGCCCTGTATTTGTTTAAACTTTTAATAAATATCAGGACTATATTGCAAATGGATGCTATTGCAAAGGGGGACGCACAGACACCCATACCCTTCTTAAACACTCATATAGAGTGGTTGGAATTTTAGGAATGAAATTCCTGCAGTAAGGAAGTTTTAAACCTTTGCTCTGCAGGCCTGCTCTTGAGAGCTTAAAAAATGAGGATCAGCTGCACAGTACATATTAAACAGAACATGTAGTTAGTCCTGAGTCTCAAATTTATATGGTAAAAGATGAATCCACAGCTTTCAATTCAAAACATATGGGCACTAAATCATTCAAAAAAGAGAATTCAGCCACAAGCAAATAATTCAAATGACAGGCAAAACTTATTGGTATTAAAGAGCAGCTTAATCACAAACTAGCGATTGTCATAAGATGCACCTGGGCAATGTGGTTTTGGTATAGACTTGATTTCCTTTTAAGAATAGGAAGACTTGTATGAATGATTGGGGCATTAGACTTGGATCAAGTTCAAATTCAGTCTTAATTATGGAAGCTCACTGGGAGACTCTAGGTCAGTTCCTCTCCCATAGCCCAAGCTATCTTAGAGAGTTGTTGAGAAAAATGGCAGAAAACAGTATATATCATCTTGAGCTCCTGAAGGATGTAAATCTAACAGACTTAATAAAAATGCACACAGAGATTGTCAAGTGAGGAGTTAATGTATTTCAGTTTCACTTAACAATGGACATCTGCCCGTGTTTCTCACAATTGCATACATATTAAAGATGTAATGGTGATTTAAATGTCTCCCCTGTGCTTATGCACTTCCAAATCTACTTTATCCACCACCAGTATCAAGAAATCCCAAAAGCTATCCTTCGGTTTGCTAATGTGTCTGCCAAGATGAGGGGGGAAAGCAGCTCATCAAACCGGACAGGTTAAAACAAAAACAGCCCCTCCTTATCCTCACTACTGAAAATAGATTAAGGTGAATACCTAAATGTTAAGGGTTTTCCTCCTGTGCTTTTAACAGATTAAATCAAATTATATGTTCCTTATAACTCTGCTTCTCTGCCAAGGAAAACCTCTGTAAAAGGCAGCTGAACTGGCTTATTCAAAAAGCTGGTAACTACCATGAAATTTGCTGACTCATTTTCAGAAGGCTTTGCTCGGTGCCAACCTTGACTGACCGTGCCATCATGAACTTTGGGAACTGCCCAGAGTTTGGTACAAGATGGGTGGCAATCAATCAATAAACAAATCAATTCACCAACAACCTTTTGGATTTTATTCTTCAGCCCAGAGAAAGTGGTGGAGCTGAAAGTGATGGTCTTCAGCTACTCTGCATTAACAATGGACTCTATTATGCTTGCACTTAATTCCCATTTGAAGTAATACATATTTGTCTGAAGTGACAAATTGGGAGCTATGGAGCCAGCCAAGTGCTACTTTTCTCTTGCATTTTAAAGAACTGTGAAATAATAGCATGTGGGCAAGATGCTATGGCAGTATTGCCTTTATGGGAAGTGGGGCAGAAAAGCTAGGCCTTGCATTAATTTGAATGCAAACAGGAGCCAGGAGCTAAAACAGAGGAGGATACAAGAGTTTCTGCTATTGGGAGACCAGCTCATCCACATGCTTTCTCAAGCTTCAGCTTATTAGAAGAAAAGCGATTTTAAATACAGCAGCAGGAGCTAGAAATAAATAAACTCAATGTCAAACCAGGGTTGACACTGTGAGATCATAAAGCTATGAACCTGGTCTTGAATTGGTGCATAATACATGGGCTGAGGAATCCAAAGTCTGAGCTGAAGGGTAATGCTACACTAGCATTTCCATCTCCTAAACATTCCCCTCCAAAGCACTCTTAGAATAGGGTTAGTTTGCCAGCATTTCCTCCCTGGAGATTATTCACTAATCCCAAAACAGAGCTGTGCCCTCTATATCTGTCTTTGCCTTGCCTACTTGCCAACCATGTAAAGCTAAAGAATTTTAGGGAGCAAAAATGTGTGTGTTGATGCCAGCGTGCTCAAATCTGAAGTGAAAGTGCTCAAAGGGACTTCAAACTATTGAAATGTCCATGTCCATGTTTCCTATTTTTACCACTGAGACATTCCTGTGTTCTATCCAGGACAAACAGGCTCTCTTCATGAATACAAATCTGATATTAAAAAAGCACACACATGTCACAAAACAATATTCAAAATCTCCAGAGAAAGTACTGAATATATTTCAAGTTTCTGTACGAGCATTTATTCTACAATTTCTCCACCCAACTCATTCCCAGAATTTTATAGAGAACCCAGATGTCATTATTAGCTGTACTATCACACTGGAAACCATCAGTGAAACACTCTTGTTCTTAATACAAAAGCAAAAACAACAACTAGAGACCAGGACAAGTTATAATCCATTAAGAAATTCATTTAGCTCTCTTCTACTTTGAAGTGAACTGAACCAGGGTAGACACGATTGCAAAATAAATCTACTGTGAAAGTGCAATCAGCAACAAAAATGGTTGAAATTGCCAAAGTGTGAATCACCTGCATTTTGGTGTCATTTGATCACATTTATTACACTTCCAGTCATCCCTCAGCCATGTTTAGATACTTCAGGATAATACTTCGGGCATATAATGAGGTGAGTTGGTAGGGGAACCTATAAAAAGTTATGTATAATAAATATTTTATCACATAACTCTTTGCTATTAATATTTTTTAAAACTTTCAGTTCACTAGTGTCCTTAACATGTTGAAGTTTCTGAATGATTTAGGAGATAAGTGCTAGTTAAATTCCTAAATAATTGCTATTGCTTAGAACTACAATTCCCAGTGATATTTCCAAGCAGACATATATAGCAGGCTTGTCATGAGCCAACACTGGTTGATTAGAAAAAAATCCTGTAGATCTTTTTCTGATAATTTTTCCAGAACGTGCCTTCCAAACAGTGTTTGTCATTCACTAGTGAGTGTAGTAGAGGAGCAGAATTTTATAGGACATAGTGGTGGGATTCAGCCGGTTCGCACCACTTCAGCAGAACTGATAGCTAATTTTTTGTTGTCCAGGCCCAGAATGGACTTCCAGAAGCAGCATCCATACAGAGAACCGGTTGTTCACATATTTGAATCCCACCACTGGACATATATTCATGGTCATTGACTAATTGCAGACCAAACAGAGAAAATTCATTCTAAAATGATTGTCAAGAACAACTGCATCAATACCCAAAAGCTACTCATATAACAATGGTGCATTTGGCTAGAAACACAACATTCACCACGGAGGCTACTCCGAGGCAATGTTTAAAGTAGCTGATGTCTGTAAATGTGATTATCATCCAACACAGATGCTTGCTTTGTCTCTGCATGTCTCAGTCTTCTGATGAATGTTAATAGCACTCCACTGGATGCAAGACAGCACTTCAGATATCCTCCAAATGTTTTGAGTGCTAATGATCAGTGTTCCTACACTTGGCTCCTGGTTCTAATGTGGTTTACATATAAAAAAAAGAGCTGGGTGGTCTCTTGCACTAGTTGTATTCATACATATTGTGCTGTGATCATGCAATTTGGAAAGATGGCTTGCCTTTGATTACAAGTGCTTTAATCTTGAAGCTTAAACATTGCTGCAGGCCCAGAATGAAGTTAAATTGACAAGGTGAAAGTGGGGGATTCCTGGCATCACCATCATTATAGAATGTGTTGTGAGATAAAATTAAAAAGAAGCAAAGTGACATGATTTTCTAAAAAAAAAAAAAGTTATAGAACTTGAAGGCACATGCATTTTGTTAAAAGGAATAATATCTGATAAAAACAATATTATTATTAGGCTACCAGTTGTAAGATATGTCTGAAGGTACATGATGGAATGCATTTCATAAAATGAAGCAAGAACAGAACAGAACAATGCTGCGATATGCCAACCACTTACATACATTTTTAATATGTTAAAATTGTTCACAATAAAGATGTGCCTTCCTGGTATTCTTTCTTTCTTACAGGTTGCTTTAGCAGATGACTTGTTGCAGGGAAGCTGACCCAATTAGCACAAAGAATCACATAATACACACATACATTGAAAGAAATCCGTTTCATTTCTGTACCTTTCCGTCATATATTGACAGCCAGGTAAATGCAGTTTATTTATATTTAATCTCTCACAAGCAATGCTTCTCACAAAGAGATTTAGCCTGCTGTGATATATTTTTTTTTCTTGCTGACTCTGAACGTGTAAGCCAGGTCTTTGCAACAAAAATACTAACAGGTTCTTCAGCATTAGCAGACCCTAGGTAATCCAATTTGTAAAACTCTTGAGCCTTTTTTTTGGGGGGGGGGGAAATCACTGTCAGGCAAAGTTCTTGTTCAGTGTATGTATTAGAAGCTGCTGCTGCTGCTGCTGCAAAGAGTTATTGGTCTACATTTTAGACTCCTTTGCCTGCTGCTGCTTCAGTCTCACCCATACTTCAAGATGCTCCAATTGTCTAGTTGGCCCTGCATATGGAACCAAGAGCCTTCTGCAGAAAACCAGTACAGGCAGTGGTGGGATTCAGCCAGTTCGCATCACTTTAGCAGAACTGGTAGCTAATTTTTTGTTGCCCAGGCCCAGAATGGACTTCCGGAAGTGGCATCCACACAGAGAACCGGTTGTTCCTCAGCTTATGACTACAAATGAGAATAAAGTTGTTGTTACTGACTGAGACATTTGTTAAGGGAGTTTTGCCCCCTATTCTACCAACTTTATTACCACACCTGTTAAGTGAATCACTGCAGTTGTTGAGTTAGTTGTTGGTTGTTGTGAAGTGAATCTGGCTTCTCCATTGACTTTGCTTGTCAGAAGGTCACAAAAGGTGATCATGTGGCCCCAGGACACTGCAATCGTCATAAATATGAGTCAGTTGTGTGAAACGTAATCATAAGTCACTTTTTTCAATGTTGTTGTAACTTTGAATGGGGCCTTAATGAACTGTTGTAAGGGTATCTGTAATGACTTTCAATGCAGCAGCTTTTGCACTAATGGCTGCAAACTCGTTGTGATATTGCATTAGCTTCCAATAGGTTTCCAAGTATAACTTTGAGTATATGGTCCCATAAGATTCACAGCCCTACCCTACTGAGGTTTGTAAGTTAAAACTAGCACTTTAACTTATACTTGGAAACCTATTTATTTGAGTGCAGGGTTGCAGGTTTCTCAGACTGGAAAATGAAAGGGGTTGGGTGCTGAAAGCCCTCTTTCTCTGTTGCTGCTCCAACCCTGAGAAATAGGTTGACATGCACCGCCAGGGTGCAGATAGTCCTCACTTTTAAAGTTACCTTTTAAAAAGCAGGGGGAAATGGCTCTTTGAACTACCCCTTGGAGACTAACACACTTAGCTTCCCGTCCAATCAGCAGGTGGCTGTTTTAAATTTTACCTATTTTGTTTTATAGTTGTGATATTTGTTTCATTGTTTTTATCATTTGATTTTTGAACCTCTTCTTCTTCTTCTTGTGCCATATCCATTATCAGACGTTGGCGATCATATTGGCAATCCTGTTTTTATCAGCAGCCGCATGAAAAAGTGCTGCTGAATTTTGTCCAAACCAATCCCTTAGATTTTGAAGCCATGATATTCTTTTTCTGCCTGGACTTCATTTGCTTTCAATCTTTCCCTGGAGGATTAAATGGAGTATGCCGTATTTTTCTGGGTGTCACATCATATGTTTGAACCTCTAGATTGTTATAACTGGAACAATAGAGAAATAATGGAAACAAGCAGGTATGCTATTGAGCAGGGGGTCTTCAAACTTGGCCCTTTTATGACTTGTGGACTTCAACTCCCAGAATTCTTCAGCCAGCATGTCATAAAAGGGCCAAGTTTGAAGACCCATGCTATTGAGCCATTAAACCTTCCTTCCAAGATGACCTGACTGTACCTATCACTGCTGTCAATGTGCTAAGACCATCAGCTCAATCATCAATCAGAATAAAGCTGGAAGGGACCTTGGAGGTCTTCTAGTACAACCCCCTGCTCAAGCAGGAGACCCTATACTAGGGATGTCAAACTCACAACATCATATGACATTTGTGACATATCGCGACTTTTTTTCCATTGCTGGCAATGGGGTGGGCGCGGTTTCGCTATAATGCATCTGGCCCATGGGCCAGCAGTTTGACACCCTTGCCCTATACCATTTCAGATAGGTGGCTGTCCAGTCTTTTCTTAAAAACCTCCAGTGATGAAGCACCTACAACTTCTGAAGGCAAGCTGTTCTACTGGTTAATTGTCCTTACTGTTAGGAAGTTTCTCCTTAATTCCAGGCTGCTTCTCTCCTTGATTGGTTTCCATCCATCTTGTCTTGCCCTCTGGTGCTTTGAAAAATGGCAGCCCCTCAAATACTGGAATATTGCTATCATGTCACCCCCAGTCCTTCTTTTCTCTAGATTGGCCATACCCAATTCTTGCAATTGTTCTTCATATGTTTTTGTCTCAGGGCCCTTAATCATATTAGTTGCTCTTCCTTGCAGTTTTCCAATACTTTCCAAATGTTTTTCCAAAGCTCCTTCCCTACATTACCTGGGTTGTCTTGGTAATGTATGCTGTTCACAATATTTTCTCCAGATAGGAAAATCATCATCCAGAGAGCACATCCATCTGTATTTGTATTTCTTTCCTTACATCTAGCTTCTTTTATTAAAGATGCAAAGCAGGAAGAAAAACATTTAAATATTACAGATTTGAAAATGAATAAGAGAATACAAATTTCAGAACATGTACATACAGGCACACATTCATTAAATGATCCCCTCAAAACATGGTGTTCATTTTTTTTTCTTTCTGGATACTCTGTTTCTCATAAAGGGTACGCAATTTAGGAATATGGAATTGACAGACATAAGGCCCTGGTTTATAGCTAGAAAAATATCCAAGTTTGGAGAAGGTTGGAAATCTGGCCAAAGCTTGAGGTTTTAAAAAGTGACACAGGGTCAGGAGGTCTGGTTAGTGACCAGATTTGGAAAAGGGAAAGAAATATTTACTTACATTGAGCCCATTTACATTTCTGTTCTGTTTAAACATTCAATGGTTTTCAGGCAAATGACACTATAAAAGCCAAAATGTAACAATGTCAGTAAGTTGTGGGTTTGCGGTTGGCTGTTTCAACGACCACTCCACCATGTGAATTTGGAAAAAACTTCTAATTCTTAATTTTTTGCATGGGTGAGAAAAAACAGGTCCAGCACAGCTGCAGCTCAACATGAACCACAACGTTATCCCCTTTGGGCAAGTGAGGAGCACTTGTGTCACTATTCTTAGCCGTTCTAATCGGTTTCTGACTAGAGTCCTTTTAAAAAAATCCTGGAGAATAAAGTACCTGCCCCTTCCTTAGCCTCTGGTCTCTTGCATGCAATCCCAACTCTGCGTAATTTATGTTCTGCCTGATTTTTTTCACTCATCACTTCCTAAACTCCCCTTCAGTGTCCCGTTTGTTTATTCTACTGTAAAAATATGAATAGTTTATGGCACAAAATGGAATCTAAATAGGTGCAGTGGAATGATTTCATAGGGTGAAAAGGCAGATGTCCCAACCCTCTTCTCCTAGAAATCCACTGACCATCATCTTGCCTTACAGTCACTGCTTCACATTACAATTATTATAGCCACCACCTATAGATATAACAATAGCACTTAGACTTATATACCGCTTCATAGGGCTTTATAGCCCTCTCTAAGCGGTTTACAGAGTCCGCATATTGACCCTAACAATCTGAGTCCTCATTTTACCAACCTTGGAAGGCTGAGTCAACTTTGAGCCAGTCAGGATTGAACTCCTGGCAGTGGGCAGAGTTAGCCTGCAATACAGCATTCTAACCACTGTGCCACCAGGGCTTCTATCTTTCACCTATTTTTCCAAGGTGAAAACGGATAGCATCCTGTTTTCTAATCCTGGGGTCTGATATAATAAGGGATCCCATGGTCTGTGCACTTTCATGGAGGAGGAAGAGGAGGAGGTAAACTCTATAGTGACCTTTTTTTGACACTATAGCATGAGGTACGTGATTAGGAAAATGAGAGCCCCCTCCCTTGTCCTTTCTGTAAAATCAAACTTTTATTTTTTGAAAACAGGAAAAGCGAGAGCATAAAAATTCCTTCCTAACTTTAAACAACCACTTACGGTTGTCAGTCAATACTGGTAGCATTAAAGATATAAGGCTGATAAAATCACAGCATGTCAAAAGAATCTCTCATTTAAAAAAAATCAGAGCATAAAACTGAAATAGCTACATACCTTGTAAAATAAAAACAATCTTATGGAATATATCCAGCTCAAACTTAGTACAGTTGCTGTTACATAGAAATAAATGGATGATTGCAGTACATATTTTCCACTTGCTTCCCTTGGATTTTCCAGATTGCAGTAGATTTCAACTTTTACTTTCAAGTATGGGAACAATGCTCTTAGCTCCTTTTCCTAACGTCTCCCTTATTGTTGAAAGGTAATAGCTTTTCATCTATAGAATGGGAGAGGGTGGGAGTACTCCTGTTGTTACATACTAAAGATTCTTACCTTACACAGGGCTCATCCACTATCCTCATCCATTGCTTTGACCCAGTCCAGCTGCTGATTGTTAAAGACCTTTCCTCACACTAAAGCCTCCATCTTTGGCCACATGCTGCTGAAACAATGTGATCTGGCAGACAATTGATGTTTTCTACCAGAAATATGGATTAAAACATCCTATGCTTGCGTTCTATGTCATGTGAAAGGAAGACCTGATGGAGATTAGTGGTCTGCAAGGTTCTGATTGGCTCATTGCAGAATTGTCTTCTCATCCAGCCCTGGGGTGCTGTACTTTTGTAGCTATTTCTTTTCTGGCTTCCTAGAGAACAGTACAGTTACTGGTGTAGCTGTATTTCCCCACCACCACCACAGACCACTCCACTTTGGTCTGTGTACTTGGTTGCTTCCTTCTAGAAGGTCATTTCTATGAGGTCCATAGGAATGTTGACCTTATGAAGCAAGTCTTCCAGGAAGCTGATGATTCCCATGTGAACAAAAGGGAGTCTGTAGTTCTCTGCCATTCGATTGCAAAGGCAGACTCTCTGAAATCCCAAATGAAAACAATAAAGTTCTTTTAGAGAGAAAATTGCTGATCAACCTTATTTATCATTGTGGCTTTATTTTCTTGATCTGTTCATGCTCCTGAGATTTTCTGTCTCCTGTGCAAAAAACATGGCTTACTTTTGGATCATTAGGGAGAGAAAGGTGGGTGAATGAACCATTAATGACCATGTTTAAGTCCGTGTTGCATTCTCTACGTTGCATTTGTGGAAACTGAGAGCAATGATGATTGGCTTTGTTTAAGTATTCTTCCTATATTACCTAAGAATTTTGGAATTGAACTCCAAGCTAATTGCTAATCTGGCAATTAGGGAAAGCAATTGTTTCTGCAGTCCACAGTCTACAAAAGGGGTGTCAAACTTGCCACATCACGTGACATGTCACAATATATCGTGACTTTTTCCCCATTGCCAGAGCTGGAGTGGGCACGGTTTTGGCATGATGCACTCGGCCCATGGGCTGGCAGTTTGACACGCCTGGTCTACAAGATATGTTAAGATAATAATCTGTGGGAACTTTTCTATATTTATATTTATAAAATAATGCCTTTTATTAAAAGAAGGAAGGTTCCATAATCATGAAACAATATATTGAGCTCATTACAATTTCCCTTTGTACTTCAGAAACACAATAATTTAGAAGTTAAGCACTTTACCATACACTATAAATACTTAAGCTGAGCTTCGGATATTATTATGGATTTAGAAGTTAACACTCCACCCAATTTGCACTGATGTTTGAACTGGTGGAGTGGGTAGGAATGTGCCTAGGAAAAAATTGAAGAAATACAGCTACCTTATCATTTCATAAAGATGCACTGGATATTATTCTTAATACATGCACACAAATTATCAAGAAGACATAATGTATAGATATGGAACAGTTGACTTTTTACCTGCAGAATTACTGTTGCAATTTGAAAAATTTGTTTCTTGATCGTTCACATTCTATGCTAAGCTATTATTAGTTGTATTTAGATTTCACACCAAGCCATAAACCACAATGGTTGTATTCATACGTTGCATTAAGTGAAAACCAGAAAAACACATTATTGCTTAGTGCGATGTATCAAACCAGATTTTTGTAAAATAATTTGTGGCTGAGTATGTGTGAACCAGACCACTATGACTCATTCAACAGCCATAAATAAACAAAGCATGGAGATGTACGAGCCAATGGTGTGGTATAGAATGAAAAAAGAGAAAAGGCATTTGGTCTCATTCTTTACAGTCTTTTTGAAATACAGCAGGTGAAAATATAGAATGGAGCTACCATGCAGCTATAAAAATCCAAAAGGTCACTAGGTGGGCAGCTGTATCTTAACCATACAGCTGTTTCTGTGTAACTATTTCCATATCTTTCTGCTGTGGTCTACAGCAGAGGTGTCCAACACTGGCAACTTTAAGGCTTCTGAACTTCAGCTCCCACACGGCTGACTAGGGGATTCTGGAAGTTGAAGTCCATAATTCTTAAGGTTTCTAAGATTGGACAACTCTGTTCTAGAGCTGCCTGGACATTTGTAGCTTTGATCTAGTAATCCTATATCCTTAATTTGTTTTTTCTTCCATTCCATTGTAAATTATTGTACATTTTGGTTTGCAACACACATTGAACTTAAACAGTAAAGGCATTGGTTTTGGTTTTTGCCTAGCCATAGTGATTTGCAAATCATGGCTTATGATTTAACACTATATATGAACTAGGCCACAATGAGCTGTGCCACAAATTAAAACAAAGCTTGCCTTAAAGCAGTGCTTCTCAAATAGTGGGGCGCGCCCCCCAGGGGGGGCGCGAGGCTCCGTAAAGGGGGGCTCGTTTGACCTTGGCAAATACTGTCATATTGGATTTCTAGATCGGATCATCCGACTCACTCGCAAGCGGCGTCCCACACGGCATTGGTTGCCTAGCAACTCTAGAGCTGAAGAGAGGGAGCAGCACGGCGCGAACACTGAAGATTGTCCCAGCGCAGCCCCAGTAGCAGCCCGACGCGGAGGACAACATGACCGCCAACGCACGTGACACATGCAAAGGACCCGATTGGATAGACATGATGCTCTATCCTGATTGGCCAAACCCGCCCGTGTGACTTTTAGACCCGGAAATCGGTCCTCTGTACAGAAAAATTTTTTTTACAGTCGCGCGGGGGGCGCGAAATGTTTTCTTCTTCCTAGGGGGGCATGACAGAAAATAATTGAGAAGCACTGCCTTAAAGTAATTGTGAACTGGGACATTTATTCAACTGAGTGTTTGAATCATGCAGGTCCTAAGTAAAAATGTATTTTATAGGTGAATCCAGCCAGTTAGGTTTTTTTTTTTTTTTTTGATGATTCTGGATAAGTCTTAGCAAATTATGTGAACACAGTCAGCACTAATTTGTTCGAAATTTGATTCACTATTATACTGATTTAGATCATCACATATTGATGTCTGGTAAGGAAAAAGGCAATCTAAAGTATTTCCTTTTAAAAACATGCAAGTGCTGAAGTCTCCCTCTCTCTCCCTTCTCCCCCCTCTCTTCTCTCCCCCCCCCCTCCAGTCTGGAATTCCTGATCAGGTCCCACACCTGTTTTCAAGGTTGCCAGGAAGATTATAAGGCATTTAATGGCCTTGTTTGCTCACCACAAAGATGGTAGTTAACCATAGAAAATGTGTGCAGATACCTGTTGGCATTTCCCTGTAACTAAACAACAATTTAACATGTTGTTTGAATGCACGGAACACACACACAATGTTTCTAGCCTTGGCTAACCAGATAACATAAACATGGTTTGTGATCATTTTCACATTTTACCCAGTTAATTCAGCCTGGAATAAGTTTAGGTCCTACTTTAAGACAAGTTAAACACTAAACTCTGTAATAGGTACCAATTGTGGGAAACAGCTAATGGGCACCATCATGATAGGCTCATACCAAAACAAACTCCTTCGTGGCTTAGGCAAAACTAACAAATGTACAATGGAAATGTGGACAATTATATGTAACCATGACCCAAAATAAGTGTGGTATCTCCAGAGTAGTATCATAACAAATTAGGAAGTCAAAAGGAAAGTCAATATGTTGTCTGGACAAATGCTAAAGTTCAAGTTTGGAAATTTATGAATGATGCTGATCGATGAGGTTGCTAATCTAGCATCCTCTTTCTCAGAGCTGTCAGCAAGCTAGCAAGCTATGAAGCTCCATCCTCAGAAGCATGCTGTCACTTATCCTCAAGCACATATCACAACTCTCTCTCTGAATATATAAAATTCTCTTTTCAAGTCATGGAATCAGATAGGCATCTCCACATTTTCTGGCCATGAACACTCTATAAAATATGTACTAGTGTGAAGAGGTGCTTCTTAATCCCAACTATGATGGTTCATGGAATAATCCAATACTCTTGCATTATGAGATACAAAACATGGCTACATCCACTCATTATATATTCCTGTTGTGTTCCTTCCACTCTGCTGAGCTAAAGAGTTCCAGATTTGAACATGGTTCCTCCATTCCCACAATCATTTTTCATTCTCCTGATCTGCCTATTTTTCAGCTGCAAAGTCATGTCTTAAATCTTAAGAGGATGCATATTTCAAATCTGGTCACTCCTGATATTTTTTATAAGTGCAGTTGCATTTTAAATCCTTCCCCTCATGACTGATTTCATCTTTTTAACACTGATTTCATCTTTTTAATAGCTGCTGTCTTCTGAACTGATATTTTTATTAAGCAATCTGCCACAATTACTAAATCTCATTCCTAGTCAATCAACATAAGTTGAGACCACACAGGGTGCATATGAAAATAGACAAGATTTCTCCCCCGCCCGCCCTGCATTACTGTAGGCTTAGATCAAAATGCAGCTCTCATTTTTCACACAAATTAGAAAGATCTTTTTGGCACTCCTTGCAATCCATGTTTTAATTTTTATCATCCAGATTAATTTGGTGTCATTTGCACATTTGGCCATGGTTCGTACCCCAAAATCATCTTGAAAAACTTAATCCTGAGTTCTGTTTCTGAACAAAAAAAGAAAGGAGGGTGGAAAGAAAGAAGAAAGGAAAAGAAGGAAGAAATTAATCTTCCAGAAATTTTCTACCTGCTCTAGCTCTGTCTCCTTCTTTGGAATATAGAAGTGGCTTATTAATTCGGAATTATTTAACTAAACATATTAAATAAATTATTGTTTAGTTGCAGGGAAGAGCCAACATATATCAACACACATTTTATAAAGTACCATCCTTGAGGTGGGCAAACGGTCATTGATGTCATTGGTCTCCCTGTTAAACACAACATGTGTGAGAAATAGGGTTCCTACATTCAGTGAGCCTTTCTAGCAATTAAAGAGGGAAAACTATTAATAAAAGAAGTAACTTTTGAAGGATCCTCTGTGCTCTCTGAGTTCGGTTGTTTTCTTGCAGATGTTTCATCATGCACGGATGATATAACCTGATTTGGGTAATGAAATGTCTGCAAGAAAACAACCAAGCTCAAAGAGCATCAAGGACCCCTCATTTCAACCCTGAGCTATAAATACTCTCCTCCATCAAACTAACTTCTATAGTTCCAACTCCTGACTTTGTAAGTGTTGAGGTATGTGGCTAGAGAAATCAGCCCTTTCTTGCCCTCTCAGTTGTAGGGAGATAAAACAATCTCACTTGAGCTATCAGAATCATGCTTTATGTTTTTCAAAATGAAAAAAGGAGAATATATAAACCTTCCTTTTTACATTTAAAGAGTTTCACTCAAAACAATCAGATGAAGAAAATAAAAATTTGAGCTTCTAACATTGCAGGCAGCACCTTAAAAGAACCTCCAGTAGAAATATAAGCAAGATTTAAAAAAAAAATAATTAAGAAAAGCACCAGCCAATGCTGCTTTGCACACATTTAGTGCAATATGGATGGAAAAAAAGGTTTCTTGTTGCATAAAATAAGCAATGAGTGAGTCCTATAGATAAAATGATCACCAGAGACAATAAATTAAATTTTAGGTTGAACTTCATGACCAGACTGCCCAGCATGAGTACAAGCCGCCAGCCATTTCTTGAAAGCAGAAACACATGTTGTCATCCTCTGTTCACATAGTCCACTAGGAAGGTCAACCTCCTCCTCCTATCATTTCCTGCTATGTGACAAAAGTAATGTTTTCCAACGATACTGCAGCTGGCTACTGTGCATTGTGGCAGGAAAACTCCTTCTCTTCCAGTCATTAGCCACTGCCTTCCACAGGCATTTCATAGATTAGTGAAACACCTAACTTTTTAAAATTGCATCAGCAGTAGCACAGCAAAAATATCCTATCCTATCCTATCCTATCCTATCCTATCCTATCCTATCCTATCCTATCCTATCCTATCCTATCCTATCCCAGTGATGGCAAACCTTTTAGAGACCAAGTGCCCAAACTGCAACCCAAAACCCATCTATCGCCGGGTACCAGGTGGGCATAGCCCAGTGGGTGGGCGTGGCTGTGGTGGTCGTGGCAGATTGGGTGGATATGGCTAAGGTAGGCGTGATCACCTTGATGTTGCTTATGGGGAGGGACGCCTGTGGGGGCCGGGCAGGGTTGGGGAGATCCAGGGGGTCTTTGGCAGGTGGGGTGGTGGGCAGGAGGCTTGTCCTGCGGGGTGAGGCGAGACAAGGCATTGTGCCATTGTCACAGGGCTGCCTGACACCATTGGCCCCTGCACACAGAGGCCAATGGTGCTGGGTGCTGGGATGCATCTGGCCATGTGGGACCTTAGCGAGTTAGCAGGCGGCTGATTGAAGAGGGATGGTTGCCATCTCCGGGGCATGGTGCCTGTGCCCACAGAGAGGGCTCTGAGTGCTGCCTTTGGCATGTATGCCATAGGTTCGCCACCACTGTCCTATCCTATCCTATCCTATCCTATCCTACTCTTTGAAACTGGCCAGCATTTCTCTTTTTAGGCCAATTCACAAGAATAATAGTAAAATGTTCCTTGACCACACAGTTTTATTGATCCAGGACATGATGACCTTCCTTTCTGTTTGCATTCAGTACTCGGCAAAATTGTTGGAAAGCAACCTGTAACCAAATATGCCAGAGAGTGCTTAGATGATTGGTGTGCTAGAAGGGCACTGCAGATTTACTGCAATTAATATTAATTATTAATGTTTAAAGCTACATTGGACAGAAAAAACCCTAGACAAGGTTGAAAATAATTCAGTCTCCCTCCCTCCCTCCCTCCCTCCCTTCCCTTCCTCCCTCCCTCCCCCCTCCCTATTAATGAGAAAGGTGGGAGTGCTCATAAAAAAGGCTATTGAGGAAGCCACCTGGCTCATCCATGGAAAGGAAAGCAATTGGGGCTTGCATGTGTAGGAAGAGCAAAGAAATAAGTTAATCCCCAATCAGAGGCCATGAAAAATGTAATCTAGACAGAACTGCACCCCATTGCGGTGGTCAAAGCAGAGGAAGCAATTGAAATCCAGGAAAGAATTTCTCACATTGGTTTCATTTTCAGATATTTGACACATGACAGTCAAGCAGCACAAAACTAATGAGCGGGGAAAACTTGTCTAAAATACCCACAAATAAATTAAACTTAGTGCAATTCTTAACTATCCCTTTGTCTCTGGAGAACAGAGAGCTTTGGAAGAACTGTCACCTCTATGCCAACTTCTTACCTAGAAGATCCTTCTTCCTGCAAATGCCTTGCAAGGAAAACTGGTGTACATATTCAAGATGCAAGTCAAACTGTTAATATCTGAATTAGAAGCCACCAGGCAATGGCACAGTTCTAAGTTAGTCAATGAGTTGGTGTTTTTTTTAAAAAAAAAAAAGTCCTGGAATAAGGCAATGAAGAATGATTATTGTGCCTACCGAATCACCAGAAGCTGAGCTTGACTTGAAGAAACCTTTGCCACTATTGCATATACGATTATGAATTGCCTTCTACATTTTAGATCATTGTCCAATATCTCTCGAAAATTTTGTGACTTCTCAGGTCCTCATATTCTCAGCATTTGGTTTCCTTATACTGTTGGAAGCTTCTCCTTGTCCATTTCCAGGATTTAAACAAAGAACATGGAAAACTACACAGCTAGACTGGGTCCTCCTATAAATGACATGCTAGAGGTCGAGGCTCTGAAATTGATTTATATTACAAAAAGGCAGGGAATAGATGGCTATTAAGATAAACTTCCTAACCACAAGCACACAAGGCAAAGGGTGGAATTGTCTAGGAAAGCTGTCAGCAGAATTTCCTTCTTTGCAGAGAGGTGAGTACTGATAGATGTGGCCTTAGTTACAGCAGAAAATGCCTGGCTGAATCAGGGTAGACTAAAAGCCTTTTCAAAGCCACTTGTGAATTTACTTCACCTTATCTCTATACTCCAACCCTTGGCTTTGGCTGCATTAGTGGAAGTCTGCAGAATTGGCAGGAAAAGCCCAGACAGCCAAGTTTAGACAGGGAACGGTGGGAATTTGGACAGAATGTAAGGAAATGGTAGGGTGTATGCTTACTGATCAGCTGATTGGGTAAACCAGGGGCAAAAGAGAGATTTTTAGATGGACACACACACCCCATTAGCAGCATTTTGGCTGCTACAGTGTGAACTTGATTAAAAGGCGTTATCTTTCAGACCATTTTATGTTTGCCTTGAAGAAAAATGGTCTGTCAGAGGAAACTATCTGATAAACTATCCTTTGGCATTGTGAGGAACAAGAAATGCCTATACTCAGCCAGCTGCCTGAACATATCAGGGATCACATATTTCTAGAATTAGCTTCTTTGATCTGACCCTGGGAAAATAATAATAATAATAATAATAATAATAATAATAATAATAATAACAACAACAACAATAATAATAATAATAATAATAATAATCCACTGACAATCCAAATTGTCAACTTTGTAATGACAAAGTTGAAACTGTTTCACATCTAATCTGTGAGTGCAGCAAAATCGCACAAACTGATTACAAAGTTAGACATGACTGAGTTGCTAAATTAATCCACTGGGCATTGTGTAAAAAATACAACTTGCCTGTGTCCAAAAAGTCATGGGAACATAGGGTGGAAAAAGTTGTTGAGAATGAGAGGGGGAAGATCTTGTAGGACTTTAGAATACAGACTGATTGCCATTTGGAACACAATACGCCAGATATCGCAGTTGTAGAGAACCGAATGTCGCTGTACCAGGAGATGCCAGAGTTGAAGAAAAAGAACTGGAAAAAATTACGAAATATCGTGACCTGGCCATCGAAACTGCGCAGTTATGGATGAAACATGTAACAGTGATACCCATTGTCATCGGGGCATGGGGAACTATGTCCAAAAATTTTGCAAAATACATTAAGAAATTGCAGCTTCAAGCAATAACTCCAGCAACGTTATAAAAAATTGCACTACTTGGAACATCTTATATTTTAAGGAGGTACCTGGTTGACATCTAAGATGCTGGTAGCAACCCATGTCAACCATCAGCGCCAGCCAATTTGAATGTTCAGTTGACTGAGGTTCATGTTTAATGAATAAAAGATAATCATCATCATCATCATCATCATATTGCACAGACTGACTACAAGCAGCGGCATGACAAAGTAGCAACAATGGTGCAATGGAAGATCTGCAAAAAATATCATTTGCCTGTAAGCAAAAACTGGTGGGATCATAAAATAGAGAAAGTCATAGAAAATGATAAAATTAAACTGCTCTGGGACTTCAGAATTCAAACAGACAAGCACCTGCAACATAACACCCCAGACTTAACAATTGTCGATAAGAAAGACAAAAAAGTCTGGATAGTGGACGTGGCAGTGCCTGGAGACAGCAGAATAGAGAGAAAGAACTGGAGAAGATAACAAAATACAAAGACCTATAAATAGAAATAGAAAGACTGTGGCAAAAGCAAGCAAGGGTAGTACCAATAGTCATAGGCTCCTTGGGTGCAATCCCAAAACAACTGGAGCACCACTTGAACACCATTGGCATTGACAAATTCGCTATTAGTCAATTGCAAAAGGCGGCCTTACTAGGAACTGCTTCCATCCTGCGACGATATCTGTAATACCATCAAACATCCACATCTGCCTATCCCAGGTCCTGGGTAAGGACTCGATAGGTAGACAAAATGCCAAATCCAGTCTGAACATCTGGCTGACTGTGCAATGATTCATCATCATCATCATCATCATCATCATCATAATATAGTAGTAGTAGTAGTAGTAGTAGTAGTAGTAGTAGTAGTAGTAGTAAAGTTGGAAGGGATCTTGGAGGTGTTCTAGTCCAATCCTCTGCTCAGGCAGGAAACCCTATACCATTTCAGACAAATGATTGTCCAGTCTCTTCTTAAAAACTTCCAGCATTGGAGTATTCGTCACTTCTGGAGGCAGGTTGTTCCACTGATTAATTGTTCTAACTCAGGACATTTCTCCTTAATTCCAGGTTGCTTCTCTCCTTCATTAGTTTCCATCCATTGCTTCTTGTCCTACCTTCATGTGCTTTGGAGAATAGCTTGATTCTGTCTTGTTTATGGCAACCCTTGATACTCTTCATAATAAATCTGCAAGAATTTGCCCTTTTAAGATTGAATTTAGATTTGGTCCTATTTGAATAATCTGATGAAACCAATAGAAGTTTGATTTATTTTAATGGATTTACTTTCCAATTCCAGAGTGTTGATAATCTCCTTTTTAGTTGGTATTTATATTTATATATGGGGGAGGGAGAGATCCCCATGAAAGTGAGCTGGATCAAGATTACTTTCCTTCATTGACTGTTCATTTGACTGTTGCTGGGATTAAAGAGAGCATGCTCTTCAGAGTCCAGAATCTGTTGCCAAGTTTTCTTAGCTATGAGATGTGATGAGGCCTATGAGGGGAAAAGAGAACCATGCATGGGAATATACTGGATGAATAAAGAAAACATTATTATGGACTTGTGCATTCAAAAGATTGGTATAGCAGCACACTGTCTAGCAGAGTAAATTTAGCACCCTGAAAGAATCTAGAACATATTTAAAAAGTGGATTTGTATGTGTGTATGCATGTGGGTATGCATATGTGTGAAAGTGAAGAGGAACTAAAGAGTCTCTTGATCAGGGTGAAAGAGGAGACTGCAAAAGCTGAAACTCAACATTAAAAAAACTAAGATCATGGCATCCAGTCCCATCACTTCCTGGCAAATAGAAGGGCAAGAAATGGAAGCAGTGACAGATTTTATTTTCTCAGGCTTCAAGACTACTGCAGATGGCAACTGTAGCCATGAAATTAAAAGATTCCTGCTCCTTAGGAGGAAAGCTATGGCAAACCTAAATAGTATATTAAAGAGTAGAGCTATGATTTGCCCAGTAGTAATGTATGGCAGTGAGAACTGGATCATAAGGAAGGTTGAGAGCTGAAGAATTGGTGCTTTCAAATTATGGTGATGGAGAAGACTCTCAAGAGTCCCTTTGACTGCAAGGAGATCAAGTCAGTCAACCCTGAAGGAAATCAACACTGACTGTCCTTTGGAAGGACAGATACTGAAGTTGAAGCTCAAATACTTTGGCCACCTAATGAGAAGAGAAGACTCATTGGAAAAGACCCTGATGTTGGAAAAGACTGGAGGCAAAAGGATACAGGGACAGCAGAGGATAAGAAGTTTAGATAGTGCCATCAACACATGGAACATGAATCTGGGCAAACTCTGGGAGACATTGGAGGACAAGGGGGGCTGGCGTGCTTTGGTCCATGGGCTGGTGAAGAGTTGGACATGACCTAGCGACTGAACAACATGTGTATTTGCATACAACAAGTGGTATACAGTATTGCAGGATTTCTATTATGTGGGCATATCTAAGAAATGGCTATAAGTGGCATTAAAAAACCTCTAACAATGGATTTATTGGGGGGGATTCTTAGTGCTTGGGCTTTATATTTTAATGTCTACTATGGGTGAGACTCAATGATCAGAATTTGTACCACCATGAAGCAATTCCTGAACAACTGAGACCCAGCATTCTGCGCCACTGTTCTATGATATGAGCCAGCAGTGTGCTAGCTGCCAAAAAAGCCAACACAATTCTAAGCTGCATTAACAGAGGGATAGAATCAAATTCATAGTGAAGTGTTAGTACCACTTTATAATGCCTTGGTAAGGCCACACTTGCATCCAGTTTTGATCACCACAATGTAAAAAAGATGTTGAGACTCTAGAAAGAGTACAGAGAAGAGCAACAAAGATGATTAGGGGACTGGAGGCTAAAACATATAAGGAACAGTTGCTGGAATTGGGTATGTCTAGTTTAATGAAGAGAAGGACAAGGGGTGACATGATAGCAGTGTTCCAATATATCAGGGGCTGCCACAAAGAAGAGGGAGTCAAGCTATTCTCCAAAGCACCTAAAGGCAGGACAAGAAGCAATGGATGGAAATTAATCAAGGAGAGAAGCAACTTAGAACTAAAGAGAAATTTCCTGACAGATAGAACAATTAATTAGTGGAACAACCTGCCTCCAGAAGTTGTGAATGCTCTGTTATTCTGTTCTATTATAAACTAATTATGGAAGTCTAATGTATCTGGTCAGTTTACATTGGTTGTAGGATAAGCAAATTCCAAGTCAAACTCCATTCAGCTCCAGAGTTCTGTCTTTGCTTATTCTTTCTTTTGCCTTGCAGCCTCTCTGACGCAGATCATGGCTTTTTTTACCCTGGTTAAACCAGCCCAGCTTCCCTTGGGCAGAGGCAGAAAGAAAGCTTTTTTGTTCACTTCAACACATAGGCCTAAGACACTGAATACATTGCCCCCCACACCATTTTTTAATTGAAGCCCCCTGTCTATGTGCAGTCTGGGCTTACACTGATGTCTCACCATTTGCCCCAACATTAACCTCCTGTTTTTATAAATGATTGGCTTCCTCCATTCAGCAAGCACATTGGAGTGAAGGAAGCACATTAATCTCTGTGTCAGAAAAAAATGTTTTGCAATGTGTGCACAGTTCTGGGGGGAAGGGAAGAACTTGTGGAATAGGCTTTGAAACTGAGGATGTTTGGACTAGGATTTTAAAGGTGGCTATTGGATATGACAACCATAAAAATGCAACTATATGTTTATGATTGATGGCCAACTTAAAACATATAGATGCAGTCATGAGGAGGGTGTGGAAGGGGTGATGATGACCCTTCCCTCCCAGTTCATTCTCCAAGTCTCAGATGTCCCTTCTGATGCTACTATTTGCTCAGCAAAATAAAGTATCTGGGGAGTTTATTCTGAGAATAAAAGGAGAAGCAGTAGGACATTTTCAAATGGCTTGGGATGTTGAATTTGGAGGATTGAAGGCAGCAATACCCATTGGAATATGAGAATATAATGGACTGTCTGTATGAACTGGTCAACGAAAACCAACTGGAAGGGAGAGAAATATTTTTTTGTGTACATTGAAGTTAAGAATAAAGGGCTTGTCCTGATCCCAGATGCAGATAGGAAACCAGAGCAGATATTTAAGATGACATGACATATTGTCAGAGTGTCAAGAGAGTTTAATGATTTAGGTGGCAGAGTTGTGGGTTAAGGCCAAAATACAATGGCGATCTAAAAGGACTTCTACAGTGCTTTAGAACATAATGGATTCCTTAACATTTTAATGTTTCCAAAAATCACACTGGCAATCCTTGTTTCAGATCCAGAAAATTCAGAGTATTTGCCTTTATAGGGCAATAATAACTTATGCCCTATGTTCATCCATAGACCATGTAGCCCTATCAAATAAATCGGAAGATCAGCCTCTTTATCTGATACTTTGGCATTACTTACATTGAGGAATAGAAATCATGGGTGGAACATGCAATCATGATAATGGAAAATATATTATTTCCAGGCCACATGCAACTTTTGGCCCATAAACATTACAGACCTTTGGTCTAGATCAGGGGTAAGCAACCTTGGCTCTTTTATGACTCGTGGACTTCATATGCTGGCTCAGGAATTCTGGGAGTTGAAGTCCACGAGTCATAAAAGAGCCAAGGTTGCCTACCCTTGGTCTAGATCAATAGAATATTTGAGGTTCAGTAGCAATCAAGGAACAGGATAGTTGAAAAAATATTTGAGTGAAGAAGTAAACTGGTCTTTGGATCTGTTACGTCAAAATATCATAAATGAAAACTACAGAAGTATTGCATACTTATGCTAATGTAGACCTTCCTGAAACAGCATTAAATATGAGTGAATAATTTCTACTTGGACCCAGTGGACAAAATTGGTACCTCTTTCTTTCTATTGAGATGTCTGAATTTGACCTGTCTTGTACAGTACCAAATATCATTAGATTATTTTTTTTCTACTACATCAGAAGGACACATTAATTTACAATACATGGAACTTGACTGCTATGGAAAGGAATATGATAACTTATAGAATGATGAATTATATTGGATCTGGAAAGCGATAGTGGATCTTAGGAACTTTATCCTACAAGTACCCATTTACAAAAATTACTTTCATGATTGTGTTAAATGCGTCACAAGGAGAATGTTTTGTAAGACAGCATACTTCAAGAAGGGAAACATTTGCTGTCAGTAGGAAAACAAAAGTCTTTTCTTTGCTTTATTATTATTATTTTATATTTTCCTCCATCCATTACTACAAAATTAAGTCTGTGGAGTCTATAGAAAATTAAATAATTCTCTGAGCTTCCTGAAGAATTAAAACTCTGGCTTTTCATTTGAGAAGAAAGAGACTACCTGATTGCTTCTGTGTTAGTTAAGAATGCTTATCTAATTTTTTTTGTTCTAGAAAGATGAATGTCAATTGTATGAGGCTTGAATGAAAAGTAATGCCTTTTATGTTATAAGTCACCAATACATGGTATTACTGATGTGCTGGTAACAGTAATATTTTTCTTTAGCATTTGTTTTTCATTTCACTTGGTGGAAAGTTGCTCTGAGCAAGGGATTGGATTGCTATTGTTGATGAAACGGAGGCCTGATGAGTACTCATCAGTACGCTATAAGCAATGTGCTATGCTTGAATTTTTGATTGCAACGTATTGCTGAATACAGATTGTTTATGGTACATGATACATTAATAAGAATACATATGATACATTAATAAGAATACTTTGTGTCTCTGCACCAAAAAAAGAATAAAGATGGTAAGTAAATAAATCAGGAATAACTGATTTGTGTGATCAAGAATGAAGTAGATGGCTTATAACAGCAACCAACAAGTTTTGCACAAGGCTGATGGTTTGTTTAAAGACAATCAGTGTATCTCTCCAAGAGAAATTTGCTGTCAAGCCCGACATACCAGAAGAATGTGTGGATCATATTTTTAAAGTTATTTAACATTGAAGGTTTGTCCAAAATAGTTTTCTTGCGTGCTGCCAACAGATATGAAAGCTTCAAGAGTTGAAATATGCTAGCAATTTTCTCATGCTACAGATGGTAAGGAATTTCTTCATAATAGTGTGACAGCCAATGAAATATAAGCTCATCATTGTGACCCAAAAATGAAGCATCAATCCATGCAACATTATCACAAATCTTTATCTATAGTTAGAAAAATGTAAAAATCCAGGGTCAGGAGGAAAACTTAATGGTTTCAGTTTTTTGGGATGTGGATACTGTTTTTCATATGGATTTCCTTGAACCCAGCATTACTATCAACTCAAAGTACTACATTGCTAAACTCAAAAGTCTTCCTTTACAATTATTTGTGTGACCTACTTAAACAGCTCTAAGTAGCTTATAATAGTGTATTAAAATATATATGATATCCTATTATTAAGTATATATATTTTAATCAAAGTCTTTAAAAATGTAATGTGGATTCCAAGATCACTTCCCCCAAAGCTTTTTGTATTTTGCTTTCCATTTCTTTGGGCACAAAAAACTGATTTTTGGATGGATTTTGGAACATGTATGAGTTTTAGTTTTAGGAAGAATGATAGGAGGAAAAATGCAGAAATGCCCAGCACTAGGTTAAATTAAAAGCCCAAATGAAGTGCCTTTCTCCCTTTAAATGAACAGTGCAATTTTTTGAACTGACATAAAGAAACCAGAAATGTTATTTGAATTTTTTTAAAAAAAATTCGTAATGCAACCCTAAGCAGGAGGGAGATATAAAAGTCTTGCCTGAAAGAATTGATGACCAATAACAAGAAACAGCTGGAAACCTGCTCCCAACATTCCTCCTCCTCAATTGCCCTGGGGGTCATTTCACATTTTTTTTAAAAAATCCTGATGGCTGAAAAATTAGAGGCTTGTGTTCCACTTGAGGTCTGACTCCTTAATGGGAGGCCTGAGGCTGCTTGCAGTGAAATAGAAGGGACTATTACAAGTGCCAGCCTAGGGGTTCCAGTCAGTGGTGGGATTCAAATATGTGAACAACTGGTTCTCTGTGTGGATGCTGCTTCCGGAAGTCCGTTCTGGGCCTGGGCAACAAAAAATTAGCTACCGGTTCTACTGAAGTGATACGAACTGGCTGAATCCCACCACTAGTTCCAGTCAAGTTTGAACATTTGGAGGAATAAAGGAAGAAAAAAAAAACCTCTTTCTGTCGTCAAATAGAATACTTGAGCAGCTGCAGAACAAAACCTCGGAGACTCCCCAAGTTTCCTTTTACTGAGAAAACATATGGCGTTTCAACACATATGCTGCCCATGTGTTCGTGCAAAGATGTGATATGTCCTAAGCCAGTCATGCAATTTTTTTAAATATATATTTAGTAACTGCAGTTTGGCTCAAAGCAGTCCTGTAGGTGATGCTTTCAAAGCAGAAAGAATGCAGAATTTCATTTTCATGTTACGCCGAGCGGCAGTACAAATGAGAATTTATTCTTGATCATATTCTCTGTAACACTAGTATTTAAGTACTGCATTTTGAGACATTCAACATAATACCCTGTTTACTGTGTGTAATTTAAGCCTGGCAGCTATAATAATACTCCAACATGTAAGAGTTTTTACCCATTTTAATAGGAAATACTGTTGAAAGGATGGTTCATAAATTGTTATGCTTGGGAGTGCTTCTATTTGGACTATGAGGATCCAGCTGCAAAAATCTGGATGGCAGCTGCATGGCGGCAAAGGGATACTAAGGCAGAGGTAGATGGGAGGGAGTTGAAGATCCTTGCACATGTGCCAGTTGCTTAGAATGGGAATTCCGGCAAGATTGCAGAACATTTTACATTTGCAGAATGTCATTCTCTTACACAATTATTCAAGATGTAGGAACTTTCCAAGGTGATTGACAATAGACAGTCACAATGCTATATAATTCACTTCCTTAGAAGCCAGCATCAAAGGACTTATTTCTGAAAATGCAGGGATAGAGTTATAAAGAAAAAACAAATTTATAACAGCTGAGAAAAAAGCAAGCCAGAACTAATCAAAGATGGGAATTCCATGATTAAAACATAAATTAAGATGCCTAAGAAAATTAAACAATCTTCAGTTTGCACTGAAAAAAAATGTATTGCTTTACAGCCATTATCTCATTTTCATCACTTAAGAAATATAATCAGTTCTCATGGCTTTTTCTGCAAGACAGTTGATAGTTGATTTTCTAAAAAGGAAGGCACTCTAATATTTTGTCCTGGACATGACTGCAATTGGAGGCTCAGTGATTTGAAGCATAGTCATTCCATCTCTTGATCCAGACAAATAATATTAACAATAACAACTCAGATAAAAAGAAACATAAAAATAGGGAAATGGATGAAGCATCATTTTTATTTTCATGTCAGGGTTAACTAGGATTCAGTTCTAGTACAAAGCCACTGGGAGAAGACGGTTACCTGCACAAAAACTATATGTTGTTGTTGTTAATTGCAAAGTCGTGTCCGACCCATTGTGACCCCATGGACAATGTTCCTCCAGGTCTTCCTGTCCTCTACCATCTTCTGGAATCCATTTAAGTTCACACCTACTGCTTCATTGACTCCATCCAGCCATCTCATTTTCTGTCGTCCCCTTCTTCTATTGCCCTCAATCTTTCCCAGCATTAGGCCCTTCTCCAGTGAGTCCCTCCTTCTCATTAGGTGGCCAAAGTATTTGAGTTTCAACTTCAGGATCTGGCCTTCTAAAGAGCAGTCGGGGTTGATCTCTTCTAGGACTGACCGGTTTGAATGCCTTGCAGTCCAAGGGACTCGCAGGAGTCTTCTCCAGCACCATAGTTCAAAGGCCTCAATTCTTTGACGCTCAGCCTTTCTTATGGTCCAACTTTCACAGCCATACATTGCAACTGGGAAAACCATGGCCTGGACTATACGCACTTTTGTTGGCAGGGTGATGTCTCTGCTTTTTAGTATGCTGTCTAGATTTGCCATAGCTTTCCTCCCCAGGAGCAAGCGTCTTTTAATTTCTTGGCTGCAGTCCCCATCTGAGGTGATCTTGGAGCCCAGAAAAATAAAATCTGTCACTACCTCCATTTCTTCCCCATCTATTTGCCAGGAATTGAGAGGGCCGGATGCCATGATTTTGGTTTTCTTAATGTTGAGTTTCAAGCCAACTTTTGCACTCTCCTTCTTCACCCGCATCAAGAGGCTCTTTAGTTCCTCTTCACTTTCTGCCATTAGAGTGGTATCATCTGCATATCTTAGGTTATTGATATTTCTCCCGGCAATCTTAATTCCAACTTTTGATTCATCTAGCCCTGCCTTTCTCATGATGTGCTCTGCATATAAGTTAAATAGGCAGGGTGACAGTATACAGCCTTGCCGGACTCCTTTTCCAATTTTGAACCAATCAGTGGTTCCGTGTTCAGTTCTCACTGTTGCTTCTTGACCCGCATATAGGTTTCTCAAGAGACAAATGAGATGGTCTGGTACTCCCATCTCTTTAAGAACTTGCCACAATTTGTTGTGATCCACACAATCAAAGGCTTTTGCATAGTCAATGAAGCAGAAGTAGATGTTTTTCTGGAACTCCCTAGCTTTCTCCATGATCCAGCGTATGTTGGCAATTTGATCTCTAGTTCCTCTGCCTCTTCGAAATCCTGCCTGTACTTCTGGTAGTTCTCGATCCACATACTGCTGGAGTCTAGCTTGTAGGATTTTAAGCATAACTTTACTAGCATGTGAAATGAGTGCAATGGTGCGATAGTTTGAACATTCTTTGGCATTGCCTTTCTTTGGAATTGGAATGTAAACTGACCTTTTCCAATCCTGTGGCCACTGTTGAGTTTTCCAAATTTGCTGGCAAATTGAGTGTAGCACTTTTACTGCATCGTCTTTTAAGATTTTGAATAGCTCAGCTGGAATACTGTCACCTCCACTAGCTTTGTTGTTGCTCAGATTTTCTAAGGCCCATTTCACTTCACATTCTAGGATGTCTGGTTCGAGGTCAGTGACCATCTCATTGTGGTTATCTGGGACATTAAGCTCATTCTTGTATAGTTCTTCTGTGTAGTTTTGCCATCTCTTCTTAATCTCTTCTGCCTCTGTTAGGTCTCTGCCATTTTGGTCCTTTATCATGCCCATCTTTGCATGAAACGTTCCCTTCATATCTCCAATTTTCTTGAAGAGATCTCTGGTCCTCCCTATTCTGTTGTTTTCTTCTATTTCTTTGCACTGTTCATTTAAGAAGGCATTCTTATCTCTTCTAGCTATTCTCTGGAATTCTGCATTCAATTGGGTGTATCTTTCTCTTTCTCCTTTGCCTTTCGCTTCCCTTCTTTCCTCAGCTATTTGCAAAGCTTCCTCAGACAGCCATTTTGCTTTCTTGCATTTCTTTTTCTTTGGGATGGTTTTAGTTGCTACCTCTTGTACAATGTTGCGAACTTCCATCCATAGTTTTTCAGGCACTTAAATCTATTTGTCACTTCTACTGTATATTCATCAGGAATATGATTTAGTTCATACCTGAGTGGCCTAGTGCTTTTCCCTACTTTTTTCAATTTAAGCCTAAATTTTGCAACGAGAAGCTCATGATCTGAGCCACAGTCAGCTCCTGGTCTTGTTTTTACTGACTGTATAGAGCTTCTCCATCTTTGGCTGCAGAGCACATAGTCAATCTGATTTCTATGTTGACCGTCTGGTGATGTCCATTTGTAGAGCCGTCTCTTGGGTTGTTGGAAAAGAGTGTTTGTTATGACCATCGTATTCTCTTGACAAAATTCTATCAGCCTGTACCCTGCTTCATTTTGTACTCCAAGGCCAAACTTGCCTGTTATTCTGATTATCTTTTGGCTTCCTACCTTAGCATTCCAATCCCCCATGATGATAAGGACATCATTTTTTGGTGTTAATTCTATAAGGTGCTGTAGGGTTTCATAGAACCGGTCAATTTCATCTTCTTCAGCACCAGTGGTTGGGGCATAGATTTGGACTATTGTGATATTGAATGGTTTGCCTTGGATTCGAATTGAGATCATTCTGTCATTTTGGGGATTGTATCCCAGTATTGCTTTTCCTATTCTTTTATTGACTATGAAGGCTACTCCATTTCTTCTGAGGGATTCTTGCCCACAGTAGTATACCTGATGGTCATCTGAGTTAAATTCACCCATTCCTGTCCATTTTAGTTCGCTGATTCCTAAGATGTTGATGTTCATTCTTGTCATCTCTTTTTTTGACTACGTCTAGCTTGCCTTGATTCATGGATCTTACATTCCAGGTTCCTATGGAGAAAAAATCTTTACAGCATCGGACTTTCCTTTCACCACCAGATATATCCACAGCTGAGCGTCCTTTCGGCTTTGGCCCAATCGCTTCATTCTTTCTGGCGCTACTAGTACTAGCCCTCTGCTCTTCCCCAGAAGCATATTGGACACCTTCTGACCTGAGGGTCTCATCTTCCAGCGTCATATCTTTTTGCCTTTTAGTACTGTCCATGGGGTTTTCATGGCAAAGATACTGGAGTGGTTTGCCATTTCCTTCTCCAGTGGATCACATTTTGTCAGAACTCTCTGCTATAACCTGTCCGTCTTGGGTGGCCCTGCACGGCATAGCTTATAGCTTCATTGAGTTACGCAAGCCCCTTCGCCACGACAAGGCAGTAATCCATAAAGGGGAAAAACTATATAGTATGCATAATTTATAAAAAAAGACATTGTTTTTCTAAGCCAATCGGGTTTATTTTGAACTAGAAGGGCAGACACCTATTACTCAGTTGCTCATTAGAAAAGTTGCTACTAGAGAAAAAAAGCACCAAGAGATGCTTTCTCAGTGCTATCAGTAGAAATAAACAGTATATTTTGTCTTGATGGGATGAAAAGAGATTTTGACTGGCTGAAATAGAGAACAAAATCAAATAGTTACAAGTTGCCTTTCACTTCCACCTCACTTTTCAGCCATGTATAATGGTTTAGTTTGAAATTACTTGCTTATGGGAACTTGCTTATATATTTATTTTACAAATTTGGATTGAAAAAAAATTCAGATGACTAAGGAAGCAAAGATATAGTAAAGATACTATTGTCTCTTAGTCATCTGAATTTTTTCAGTCCAAATCTGTTAGTCCTAACATAAGTAAAACTCTAGGGATGCCATAAAATTATTTATTTTATTTTGAGTCCATTTGAACTGCTATTTGATGGGAATGTCCTTAGATTTTTTATTAAGTATTTTTTCTAGCAGGGCATGCATGTCTTGTAAGACTGTGGGATAAACACTATTTGTTAAAACAGAAACTAAAGACAATACTTCCTTCAAGCTATTTCCAACAGCTCCAGTTCTCATTTTGAGAAACATGGCTTTAGAGAACACTAGGCCCCATTTCCCATTGGATTTGGAAGTATTGCATCCCACCCCACAGGTTATTGTTGTGGCAGGAGGAGGAAGTATTGTATTAGCTGTGTTTGCTGTCTTGAGTTATTCATAAAACAATAATGGTGGGGGTAAAAATTAATTAATTAATTAATTATCAGCCATTAATTCTGATGTCGTTCGGTTTCTCTGAAAAGATTAAACTGGAAAGGAAGAGCCATGGCATAGCAATCTTTACCCTGATTCATTTGGCCCGATTTCTGGAGTTTCCAAGGAACCTATGAAAAAGCCCTGAGCAGTTCACTATTGTAGGATCCCCATGCTAGAAAAAGCATCATCTGTTTAAGTTTCTGTTTCTTGTCCAAAATGTATGAGTTTGTTTAATCTTAGGGAGGGCCTTTCCACAGTTATGACAAATGGACCAGCCACCACCATCTGTCAAAAAGCAGCAGGAATGTTTCCAAGCTGATTTGATCACTGAAACAACACTTATTATCTCAGTTTTCCCCTTCTCTGTGATGTGGGGGAGTGGGGGTGGGGTGGGGAAGGAGGAAGACCTAGGAACAGTTGCTGTTCTGTGAAATGAAAAAAAATATCATTATTGCTGACATTTTAGCCATGCTGGATGAAGCATCCAGCACCAGATAATTCAAGGGATCTGCTTAACCATAACACTCCCTTAAATAATATATATTTTAGCTGCCAGGGATACAGGGACTTCTCCTTTGATAATCCACTTGAATGGGGCTTAAGTTCATCTCAGTGAACTCAGTGGGTTCTGGATGCTGCTTTAACTGAATTTAGCTCTTCACATGAAACAGGACTCATTGTGTTACTCCAAATGAGATTTTGTTTCAGACTTCAGTTTTTGGAGAACGTTTAAAGGCCTTTTTATTGAAATCTACAATTGAAGTGACAAGAAGGAATGACTAAGAATTTTCTGTGGTAGCAAAAGAATTTGCTTATATTCAGGCAATACTTCTAGTAGGCGAACTTGATGTCTGCAAAATGGTATGCAAACTTCAAAGATATGTAATCAGCAAGATGGGTGAAGAAAGATAAAATTAGATCATGTATAAGGACAAAAATACCTGATCTATTAAAAGAGCAAAAGTGCAGCTACATTTTTGCTTTTTATCCTGATTTTTAGCATAGATATGTGAGAGCTCAGTTTTATGGACATGTTGAGAAAGCTTTATCCACTAAATCTCTCATATTACTTTTGAATGAAGGAGCAACTCATGGCTTTGATGTCCAGTTGACAGATTGTAGATATGGAGGAAGGATGGCATAAAGCAGCAACTTCTCCTGCTTCATCCCATTCCCCTGCTCATACTTAGCAATCTGTCAGCTGGGTTACAAACACAGGTTTAGTTCTGATTCAAAAAGAGCTTGACTGACACATGCTAACTCCCTAGTTTTCCTGCATCCTCCACCAGGACGGTTAACTGATAGTAAATTTCTGCTGCTTTCTTTTCTTCTTGTTCCTTCTCTACTTCTGCTGAGGTCATTGGTTAACTTGCCAAGTGCTAAGCCTTGGTCTTTACTACCTCATCAAGCCAGATTTTTCCTTCTTCTTTAAATTTGCAATGGTAGATAGAGGTTTAAAGCCCTATTCCCCCCTGACAGTCACTAAAGCCAACTAACTTGGCTGTGGACCATCCTTGGTCCTCTCAGTTCAATGTATCTCTATTGACTGGGTGATACCTGGTAGCAGCTGCATTAAGAGTCAAGTCAGGGATGCATAGAAATGCCTTCAGAGTATTTTGCACCATCATCATAAAATCCCAGGAGGGTTCTACTCTCAGGAAAACACAACAACTATTTCCATAGCAACCCAAAGAGCTTCCTTTGGTTGCCTAGCAATAACTTCATTAGCACACTGCAGTACTTACTTTAAAGAAAGAGCTAGGCCCAGCCCCCAAATATCACATTTTCCCTTCTAACAACTCCCTTTTAATGCTGGAAAATTGGTCCATCATTTTATAGTAGGCCACAGACATTCATTATCTGCACCAATAGGATGTGTACATATAAATAAACTTCTCTACTTTCTCTGCAGGTTGCTTTTTTATTTATATCAATTTTAATAGCCTTTCTCTACATTTAAAATCTAGCTGCTCCAATTGTTCCACTTGCGTAGGGCTCAGTCATGCTTACTTCTCGTACATGAACACACGTGATTCATGTGCACATTGAAACTTATTCATGCACACTCGCTTACCAAGGTCACTTTTGGTATCTCTGAAAGGCTTTGCAGATAGCCTATAGAGTGGAACAAGACTTCTTATTCCTTGCTGCTATGAGCTGTGGTAATTATACAACCTGTAGTTTAACAGCCATAAGAGGAATGTAAGGTAGTTCACCAAGTATGGCCCATTGCATTCTCTATCCAATTTAAAGTTCTTATGAAAAGAGTACAAAATAATGTAAAGGCATGCAACTGCTTATGCACTTGGCTCTACATGTGGGACAGAGAATGATGTTTCTTACCTATCCCTTGGTTGTCCCCTGCTATCTCTGGTTCATTGTCCAGCCTTAGTGCCTCACCATTTGTGCCCACTGAAATAAATAGGTAGCACCACATTCAGCAAATGTGCTTTGAATGCTCTTTACCCTCCATTCAGTAGCACAGACAGAAAGTGCTAAACCTTTCCTACACAGGGGTCTTCAAACTTGGCCCTTTTAAGACTTGTGCACTTCAACTCCCAGAATTCCTCAGCCAGGCAGGCTGGCTGAGGAATTCTTGGAGTTGAAGTCCACAAGTCATAAAATGGCCAAGTTTGAAGACCCCTGATCTAGCAGAATACTGGATTTTTTGCAGTCCAAGAAAGGAAGTGCTACTTATACAATCTGGACATAGTGCAATAATTCCATGTCCCTGAAGGTGGCAAAGCCCAGAATAGTTCACGGTTGGAATAATAATTTGATCACATACCATGCTGAGACATCACTTGCTTAACCACATCTGCTTCAAAAAGAAATCCATTATTGGATTCATACAATTTGCTATGCCATGATGGCTACGTTCATGCTAAGTGTCAAGGAAACCACATTATGGCCCTACTTGCATGATATGTGACTTCCAATATTCTGCTAAGTGGTAGGAAAGGTTTAGCACTTTCTATATCTTTGCCACTGAGTGGAGGGTAAAAACCTGCTAGCTAAAATAAATGCAATAAAATCAAATAACAAAAACCTTCTATTAAAGAAGAAGTAGAAAATTCAGAAGGATTTTCGTAGAAGACAATAATATCTGATCTTTACCACTAAAATTATATGAATAAAGCAGGTGGAACAAGTGACCAATAAAAGCCTCATCTGGAAATACTCTGGATCTAAGTTCTGAACGATGCTCTTCTAAAACAATTTTTTGGAGATCTGGGATTTCATAACTAATCAGATATGTAAGTTAACTTCATTTCTGCAAGTCACTCATGCATGTTGCTCACAATATTTCTTTCAACATTCTAAAGTCATGATATTTAATAATACGCTTAGAGGCATGGCTTATTAAGCTTTTGGAAGTAGCAAATAGTTTATTTGCTAAACTACATGCATCCTTGATGAATGATGCAAGATTTGAAAACCACCCCCTCCAAAAACCATAAGAAACAGTCCAGAATTTTTCACTACAGTTAAAAAAAAAAAAAATAGACTAACCGTCCATTATTAAACTGTGCAAATAACAACAAAGGATTCACAGAAAAATGAGGGGAGTACTGGCAAGAGAATGACTCTGGTCAGCAAGATAAGCATGATGAACAGTTATCTAACTGTGGTCAGCAGCTTTATCTTTGTATTGTATATATGGCAAGAACAGTGCTTTGCACAGAGGGATTTCAAAAAGAACAAAGAATTGGCTTTGGCATCATAATGGATAGATCTTATGCTGCAGGATCACAAAGGTAGCCCTGAATATTAAGGCATGTGAAAAAAATGCTTGCATGTAATTTATAAACAATTAAATTTGGAAGCAGCACACAGAGATTCTGGGCAAGCTGTGGACCTTCTAAATCTAGAGATCAGATGGAGATTATTACACGATTGTTGAATAGATATGGCTACCTAAACAATTTGGAAAGGATTTCAAATTGTGGAATTTTCTCTCTGCTGGTAAGGGGAAAGTAAGTCTTCTCTACTACTGGGTGTCAGATCTGTACAAGACATATATTGGGCACTGAGTTAAAGAAGATGGAATACAAAGAACATGCTGTTTTCATGTATGTAGTCTCGAATTTTCTCTTAAAAAAGGTCCCTGTCCTCTTGAGCAACTGGAAAGTAATTGCCATACATTATACAGAGCATCAATCTGACAATATATTTCAAAATGAAAGCCTCAGTTCAGATCAATTTCTGCAGAAAGAACAATGGAATATACTCTGTCCTTTTCTGTAGCTTTCTTACTAATGGTCCCTGAAAAAAACTAATGATTTGTTATTGAATGTGTTAGTCAGAAAATGTGCTGCCAAGTGCTTTCTGTGTTTTTTTTTTTTTTTGCTGCCATTGACTGATAGGCCTCAGAAAAACTCAAGAAGCAGAAATAAGATTTCCTGAAGAGTGAATTGAAAAACCACAAACAGCATACGAAACTGGCCAATTGACAATTCCCACCTGATGCAGGAGGAAAGCAAACACAGGTTGACTCAAAATGCATTTGTGGATGCTCGGCAAAGAAGAAACCTGATCAGAAAAGCCACAGAGGGAAGCGTTCTCGGGGGAAATATTCTGTTGCTGTTGCTACTGAGCTCAGACTGGGCCAGACAGCAAGCAGTGCAGTCTGTTTACAGAAAAACTTAAGTGTACCAAAAATACATCCTCCCATTTCCTGTTCATTGTAGAAAGCCAAATGTTGAGCGAGACAGAGGAGCACAACTTCTCTATAAATCAAACAAATGAACTTCCAAATTGTTATTTAGTAATACAGAGTTTGTCAGATCTGAGAACCGGAGGGTGGCAAATTTCCAGACTGAATTTCCCACTACACAAGTTTAATTTACATGTTGCGGATTTGTATCGGCTATTTTATCACCTCAGAGTACACGTTATGGAGTAATAATCATCCCATAACAAGTTTTGGAAAGTGTCGGAGGCAGACATCTGCAATTCATGTAGGTAAAATGTTGAGTTAATCCTGGTTGAAATCCTCATTCATTCAACAGATTCCATATTCAGTGGCGGAGATGTCTGAATAGATTCAGAGTACCTAGAAACAGATTTTGATATTCTATCTTTTAATGAACTTCATATTTTCACTGAAACTGTGCTCATTGAAGAAAGAAGTTATACTATAACAAGCTTTTTTCTAAATCAGAAAATACAAAATATAGCCATGAGTTTGTCATTAACTTTTGCAGAAATCCCCAATTTTGTTTTTTTTAATGTATATTTTATTAATTTTTTACAGTAACAACCTTAGTATTTAATAAGCACACATTGTCTGGGTTTATGTGTTTAACATTGATAGTAATACAATTTCCATTCCTACCCTTTATTCTGTTTTTCTAACCATTTATAAAAATTTTCCCATATTTAAAAGTATTCCGAGTCTTGCTTCCCCTTCATTTTCAATGTGAGCCTATCCATTTCTGCACAATCCAAAATGTTCTTAATTATATCTTCTTCAGATGGTATTTCTTCATTTTTCCAGTACTGAGCAAATATAATTCTCATTGCTGTTAATATATGTAGTATTAAGTATATACATTTCTTATCATAATTTTCTGATATTATGCCTAAAAGAAATAATTCCGCTTTATAGTCTACATGTGTTCCTATCAACTTTTCTAGCCACCTATGTATTTTTGACCAATAGTTCTTTGCTTTAGGGCAGTGGTTCTTAACCTGGGTGATATTGCCCCCCAGGGGGGATTTCGTTTATCAGGGGGGCGAAGGAACGAAAAGGGGGCAATATGGGGGCGATGGAGCGAGAAGTTTTGGGGACACTTTTGAGAGTTTTTCGTACAGTGAATCACTGTATATCTGTCATATAAAAACATCAGATTGCTCACTATTAGTGGATTGAATTGTGTTTTCAAACAGCTAGCTTCAGTACAGAACGCCGTACATATGTGAATACGCATTGCTTATCTTCATGCGCGTTGAGCAGCAGCCTCTACCCATAGAGTGGTGCGCCATTGGCCAGAATGGGCAGTGATGGAGGGGGGAGCGCTTCTTTAGAAACATCACATGCTGAATGGCTGTCCCCTGTGACGTCAGCTGTAATGTCAGCTGTAATGTTGAAGATCTCTGAGCACAGTGATTTAAGAATGCGATTAACAAAAATGGTTCCAGTCATCAAGAAATTGGCATCAGCTCACCAAGCACAAGGTAGCCATTGATGTTCTTTTTTTTTTTTTTTTTGCTTTTTGTGTACATACATTTTTTTTGTTAATAATTGTCTGAGCTTTTATCGTTGTATTTGCTTGCATTGGATTTCACGTTCCAGTTTGAGTTTTCGGCTTCGTTTTCAAATTTTTGTTGTGTCTCTTTGTATTGTACTTTTTTAGCATGCACTCCAGTTCGATATTATATTTTCTTTGTGTCTTTTTAATCCTTTTTACATTGTGCATGACTATATATACTTTCCTCAAATCTTAATTTAGTTTCAGAGTTTTTGTCTTGAAATTCTTAGTTCCTGCATTGCAGTTTGTTCTTATGCCCTTTTTATATTTCTTTTTGCGTCTTAAATTTCACTTGTAATTCAATCATTAAATGTGATGGGTAGCACCAAAATTTTTCACACAGTTGAGATATGGGAAAAAGACTGGAAATAAATTATTTTCATCGATATGTCCTGATGACAATTTTAAAGAAAACAAAAAAAGTGTTTGCATAAATTGAAGAATTATTTCCTATGTTGTGATTGAGAGGTTATGTTGGGGGAAGGGGGCGATGACAACTTCCTCATTGGCTCAAGGGGGCGATTCATTCAAAAAGGTTAAGAACCACTGCTTTAGGGCACGTCCACCAAAGATGATAATATGTGCCTGGATTTTGTCTGCATTTCCAACAATTGCTAGACACACTTTTAAACATTTTTGCTAATCTTGCAGATGGTAAGTGCCATCTATAGAACATTTTATATAAATTTCCTTTGTATGTAGCTGCCCTCGTTATTTTGTAATTTCTTTCCCATAGGTTTTGCCATTTTTCTAACTCTACATTGTACCCAAAGTTTTTTGCCCAAGTTATCTCTGTTTCTTTAACTTAAAGATCTTCCATCTTTAAATTTAACAGAAAGCTGTACAGTTTCTTAATCAGTTTGTCATCTGATGACAATAGTATCTGGTCTAACATTGTCTAGTCTTTGTAAAAACCATATATTTTTGCATCTTTCTCATACCTCATTTGTATTTGAGGGTGTGGCCGCCATTATAGCTCAATGCCCTGTTCTTCCAATTCTTGTTTAGTTTGTAGTGTCCCATCAGTATTCAAAATATCTTTATAAGTCACAAGTTTCTCATAATTAATTAAGTTTGGGTGTACAAATGCCTCCATTGTCAAGATCCATCCTTGTATTTTCATGTAAGTACTTGATTTTATCTTTTCCCATGTCAAAAGCAGTGCATTTCTTACATAGTGGTTTTGAAAGTATTTGTGAAAGTATTGTTCTTTGGCGTCACTTTTGACCATGCCGATACTTTGTAGCCAATAAATATGTTCTTTAAGGAAACCTCTTGCCTTGGAGTTCTGTTTTTACTGGTCTCATCTATCAGAACCATCACACAATTTTTATATTTATATTTATATTTATTCTCCTAGTTGTTCTAGTAGTTTATCTCTGTTCTTTCCCTTTAGTCCTTCTTCATGATTTATGGTTTCTGTTTCTTCTGCTTCTCTTTGTTTGGCCACTCCTTCTAATGCTGTCTCTACCTGTTTTCTAAATTCCCCTTCTGGTTGAAGTTCTGAGTTTCCTTCTTCGAGAAAAGCTCTGTATCTGTCATAAAATTCCCTTGCTTTGAAGATACAGTGCAATCTGTATCTTTTTGTATCCCAATTGATTAGCATCCCTTCTGACATCAGCCATCTAAAGATCACTCCTTTCTTAATTAGTTTTTTGGTCAGAAATTGATATTCTCTTCATGAGTTCCTTATGTTCCTAGATATCTGCTTCAGCACCACAATTTCTTTTTCCTTATAGTGCAGTGGATCATCTCTCACTCTTCTCAATATTTCATCTCTTATTGATCCTTTGACAAATCTGACATGGATCTCTCTGGGGACTTATTTCTTCTTGCGTAGCTTGAGTTAAATATTTGATCTATTTTTCCTTCCATTTCCTGCTTCCCCACTTCCAACACACCAGCCAATAGTTCTATCATCAGGTCAGCAAGGTCCTCCTCCTTACCTTCCATTATATTCTGGAATCTTAAGAAATGGGATGCCTTTTCCATTTCTAGAGCCATTGGTGAATCCTCTAGTTCTCTATTTGTCTGCATCAGTCTTTGGTTTTCATCTTTTATTTCTTTCATCTTTTGATTAGTTTCTGCTGATTTGTCTTCAATTGTCTGGACCCTTTGCTCATTCTTTGCGATCTTCTGTTGGAAGTTTTCCATTTGGGACAAATCCCCAATTTTGATACCCTGCTTTAATAAAAATGAAAATAGTGCCTCCATCTTTTCCTTTTAAGACAGGATATCAGGGCTCATTTTATGCCAGCCCACTGTGCTTTAAATTCTAGCTGAAAAGCCCAGCTACCTTAGAGTTCTTTAATTAAAGATTACTCATTGATTTGTCTCAGTTTGTTAATGTGGCCATCTGTCAGAACCCTTTAAAAATGCTACAACTTATATTGAACAAAATTCATAATTTCATTCCACCCCACACAAAGCTGAACTAGAGAGGTTTTAAATTCTGTGAAGTATGGAACTCAGCCAGCTGTGAAGTTTGGCATTGTACAGAACTGTTGTTTCCTGCCTAAGTCATCATCAGTAATTAATGCAAGGAATTAAAGCAATGTGGAAACCACCTTGGTTTTTTTTTCAGATTCAAGAAAATTGGTAGGACTGCCAGGTGAAACTTCTAATCTCTAAAGCCTTCTGTTGCCAAGAATCCTCTATCCCACACCCACACAAATATCTGGTCCAGTAACAATTATCTTTCATCTTTGGTCCTTTCCTCATTGTTAGTAGGTCTCATTCTGAAGGATTCGAGCCAGATTTAGGTGTCTAGCTGGCCCATTAAAATGGGATCATCCCTAGAAAAGACTATACCAGGGGTAGGCAACCATGGCTCTTTTATGACTCGTGGACTTCAACTCCCAGAATTCCTGAGCCAGCCACGAGTCATAAAAGAGCCAAGGTTGCCTACCCCAGGGCTATACTAATGCATAGGAGTGGGGGATGGAGAAACTAAGCACTGCTCCATCAGCAGCATTACCACCACCACAGCTGGGTGGAAGGGAGGACAATGTGAAAAGAAGCATCATCCCCAAATAGTATTTTCAAGACATGTATCCCATATGAAAAATATTGCAGACATCAAGTCAGATAAGAGAATTTCTCTCAGTGTTTCAAATATAGCAACTAGGGGATAGTGAAGTTTGAAGTTGAGAATTGGCAAAAAGATAGAGTATCTATGGGATGGAGAGGATGTCCAAAAAGTGAAGATAACACCAGCTTTGCTTTTTTTTTTTTTTACACCCATCCACCCATTGAAGATGCTCTTCCAACATTTTACATATTAGGTGTGTGCAATCAGCCCTGGCAACAACAAAAAAAAAGTGGTTAAACTTTGTCTCTGCTACTTCCCTATACCAAATCATCTCTCCTCTGCTTTCTCGGGTCTTTTCAAAATACTCCTTTGAAACCCTAAAATGGCAACTGTTGTTTGGGAATGGAAAAGTGATTGATAAATAAAGATAAGTATCTGTTTCCAAACACCACTGTCCACGAATAGTTTTAAAGCTCTCTGAAGTTTCTTGTAACATGGGGACATAGAGGAGCATCTCCTGGGACCCTTTGGGACAGACATGCCAGTTAGATCTTTGAAAGGAACAATAGTTCATATGTTCACCAGCTGCTCGGAACTCTTTCCATGGTTGGGATCATCAGTACAGTTTGTTAGAATTGTTGAGTCTGGTCATTTAGCAGATTATATTTATTCTGGCTTGCTCTGAGCCATTCAGTTCATGGAGGTCTTTCCTGCCTGGAGATAGTGATGTTTGTGTGGAGAAACGAATATCTGGAAGGGAGGTATATGCATACTCCATAATGTGGCATATATGCTAGTGAGTTGATGTGATCATGATGCTGGGAATTCACATCCCTGAATTCAATTATCATTCTGTGAGGGAACTGGGCCTCTTTTATCTTTTTCCTATTGAAGATGAAGAGATCCAAGAAATAAACAAACATGATGAATTGAGTTTAGAAGTCTTTATTGAACATGCCAAAGAAATATACTCCAAAAGAAAGTATTATACATGTAAATTAACAAGCACTCATGGACAACTAACTTCACATATTTGCATAAATACCTATATCATATGTGTTAGTCCCACTTGGTAGCCCAGGAAATCAACTCCACAGTTGATCAGTATATTTATTGAAACTGGCTATAATAACAGCTCCTTGCAATTTTCATTGTGCTGTATCGCCTTGTCCTTCTTATATTTTAGTGAATAGGGATCTGTCTGAGCCACTTCTAAATCCTCACTTTTACAGTATGAGAGGAAGGCTGGCCTTTTGTATTGGGTTCTTTCCAGATAGGCTAAAAGTTCAATTTTTCAAGAATTCGAGAATTTCTAGCCAGAATGGCCCAGAGGAATTCAAATACACTGTAGTTCAAATACACTGACATAAACTCCTCAGTGGGTTAAAGAAAACAAAACAAAACAAAGCTTAGGAAATGGTGGATGGAAACCCAACCGGTCTTATAACAAATGAACAACTGCCTGATCTAGAAAAGCATGATATTGCTACCTATAAAGAGCTAATGACAATGCAAATAAGGGAATCGGTTTCTAAAAGCTATGAAGTATTCCCCTATCCCTAGTGGTTTTTCTGCATATGCTTCCCTGCATATGGAAACTGATGACTGATAAAGAAACATTCAAGTCTTCACACAGTAGGTCAGTTCAGAGCCCTCATGGCATAATTTTCACTGAAGTCTTGGTATAAAAGCAATCATCGGTTGCACACTTACCGGTATGTGGTAGATATTCATAGCAAAAGCATCCTTACATTTTATCACCCAAGCACATAGTTATGTAAGTTGCTTTGGGGGATTAACTTTGATTAGTATGGGAAATATTCCAGAGGAGAAACTTGGGACAAGGGCTGGAGTTTAAATGGCTGATTCACCACTCTATCAAATAAAGCTTAAGAGAGGAAAAGTTTTACTTAGTCCCAGCGTATTTTAGCCAATCATTTGGGTAGTCCTCTATCTGATGGATTCTACTAGTCTTAAACCTGAATTTAAATCAGATTGTTCCTGGGGATTCAAGGATTCCTATCTTTTTCTCATGGAACTATGTTATCCAAAGTATCTAAATTCAGATATAAGCATTTTCTGTAGATGAATTACAGCTGCTCCTTCATCCTCCCATTTCTGGAAATAACTTTTAGCAAACCTAGACAGCTGTGAACAGGCTGGTTCAACTAACTTTTTCTCCCAACCGTCTCTCCCTCCCTCTACTGATGCTTTGAAAAACTGAACATCTGGACGCTGGAACCTTTCCAGACCTCTTATGATTAGCAGTGAATCTTCCAATGCTGTGCTTAAACAACAGTGCCATCAATTACCACTCTAAGCTCTGTAGAAGCATGCATGCATGTGTATGAACAACTGTCTACATTCCAGAACATTCAAAAAACATTTCCCTCTCCATTCACAGACATACCATCGATTTTGCTGTTCTAAGGAGTAAGATAGAAGGACTTCAAACGAGACATCTGCCCAGCTGTCTGTCTCTGGAACAAGCTGGGCTATGTTCTCTCGAGAAAAGCGACTTGACTTTTAGCTTGAGATAGGTAAAATTAATCATTCTGTTTCCTGGCCACTCTTGTGCCTTTAGTTTCAGGCATATTATGTGAGAATTCTAAATTAAAGTATTCACCACAGCACAGTCATCTCTTTTTCTCACTCGCACCCCTGATAGTTCTTCTTCCTCTTTTTCTTCTTCTTGGAACTATAATCAGACTAGCCAGAAAATGTTGGCAGCACCATTGAATCTTTATCAATCCTCTCTTGAGATCTTAATGTGGAAGATCTTCATTGTCTCAGGCCTCCTGCCCAATATGGATCCTTTCTCTATGTCACCAACATCACTTCTCTTGGATTACAGAATCCACATGGGAGGTCTGCAAGGGAGAGGCAGTCTTCACCAATGTAACAGCTAAACGAAGCAGCCAATTGCATTGATGTGGTATGAGCTTATGTGCTTCCATTATGAAAGCATTTTAATAGCCAAATTTATATACACTTTAAAAAAATTCTCGCTTCAGTCTTACAGTATTATTAAATGTGAATTGTCATAGTGTGGCTCTTTCGCCATTTGAAAATCCATAAAATGCACTGAATTTGTGTCTAAATATAATTTGGCTGCCAATAAAGCAGAATTTTTTTATTGTAATTTGGTCGAGAAGATGCAAGTCCAGTGGGGAGTAAAGTGGAAAGCAGCAAAAGCCTCTGCAATAGTCAAAATGAGAATAGGCAATATGGCACTTATTCAACTTGTTGGATGTTCAAATCCAATGGTTCTTACTCTTCACGGTTTATTGACCATACAAAGAGGCAGTGCTATGTAAATAAGAAACTTAAGGACTTTACTCTTTGTCCAAGAGATTATTACTCTGAGGTCATTTCCTTCTGATTTTCTTCCCAGATTCCCATACACAGAGCACATGCTTTTGGCGTTTCCTCCTAATGTGATGTAGCTACTTAGATGCTAGCTTCGCTTATCACTGTAGGCAAGTGCATGTTGGTAAGTTTCCTTTCTGTTACAATTACAAAATCTTCCTCATGAATTCTTGCCCAGCTTAGATTCACACTCTGAGGAACTCTTACATATATGCTCAGAACATTTTCAAGACTACCAAACCAAAGGAACGAAAAAAAGTACACTCATGTAAAACTCCTAAACTACAGTAGCTGTAATGCCCTCACTGAGGATAGAATGAATGAGACAGAAACTCTTTCTCGGGTTAAACTAATCTTCTGTGAAGCACAGGATTAGTGTACTCTCAAGAAAGAGCTAATCCTGGTCTTCAAATACCATAGGTCCCCTGCTTCTCTAAAAGACTTTTTAAAAACCCATGTTAAAAGAGAGGTCAAGAGTGTTAAACCCATGTGTGACAGGACTTGCCTGAGAGTTGACAAGTAGCTCAGGAAATATTGGTCAGACATGACATGCAAATACCTTTGCAAAGGTATTTGCACGCAATGCAAATTAGCGAGAACAATTAATCAGTGGAATGGCTTGCCTCCTGTAGTTGTGGGTGCTCCATCACTGGAGGCTTTTAAGAAGAGATTGGAGAGCCACTTGCCTGAAATGGTCTAGAGTCTAGGTCTCCTGCTCAAGCAGGAGCTTGGACCAAAAGACCTCCAAGGTCCCTTCCAACTCTTTATTCTATGTTCTAAAACTCAGGGCCAAGTCTCTCCCGCAGCCCAAGCAAGAATGGCTTTAGAGGGTAGTGCCCAGCAAACGAAGTGTGTGGTGGTGGGGGTTTAGCAGCCAACAGTAGCAAGCAGGAGCTTAGGGCTCCATAATCATCCAGGTCATCTAGGAAATTTCTGGATGATGCCCATGGCAGAAATATTGCTGCAAAGAGAAGGGAAGCGCCATTATAAAACTGGAATAGTTAAAAACAACTTTAAACCATCTCAGCTATAGATTGGAAATCTCATACAGCCATATTTGCATACAAATTATTACTGAGACATATTGTCTTCAGGTTAATGGGATGTGAGCAAGAACCCGTGGAGTATGAATTTTGAGCCTGCTATGGAGCCCCTTAATTGCTATGCTATCCAGCCTACTTTAAACACTTGTTAATCAGAACATAATGGGGTATTTTGTCAAAAGCTTTGCTAATATCAAAATATATTACGGCATTCCTACAAGCTGCAAAGGAAGTTATCCAATCAAATATTGAGATAAGATTAGTCTAGCCTGATTTGTTCTTGACAAATCTATGCTGACTTTGGCTATCAAGACATTATTTTCAAGGCACTTACAGATAGATTACTTTATAAACTGTCCTGGAAACTTTCCAGGTATTGATGCCAGACTGATTATTTTGAAATTTCCTGGATTTGCTTTCCCCCCTTTTTGAAAATAGATTTAACATTTGTCCTCCTCTTTCTTTTCTTTTCTCTTCCTTTTATGGAACACATCTTAAAAAGTCCTTAGCATTCAGATTTTTTTGAACTTTAGCTTTTCTGATATTCACTACATGTATCTGTTCCTATTTCATGAACCTATCCCTTTTTCTGCTTTCTTTTCAGTATCCAGATCTTCCTGTTTTTTTTTAATACAGCTACTTTGTTTTCTTCTATATTCAACACCTCCTGTTTCAAACATGCTTTCCTGGACAGGCCTTGTTGTAACAATTACATTACTACTTATTTTGGGGCTCAGCCTATCATCCAGATATACAAATCACGATGCCCAAATCCAAATCTCTCTTGTTGACACCATTTCCATTCCATCCATTTGCAATGCTCTTCTTTCCCTTTTTCTTCTTCTCCCATGGACAGAAAGGATGGATGAGAAGACCACCTAAACTGCCAGATTCTTGAGCTTTCTTCCTAGATATTTGAAGTCTATCATGATATGATTCTATTTATTCTATGCAATGTCATTTCTCCACACAGGGATTAGTAGGAAAGGATAATTGTCAGTGATTTTTTGGAATTTGATCTATCACATCCTTGATCCTTGCTCTTAGCAGAAAGCACTCTTCAGAAAGCTTATGTATTCAATTGGAACACATTGATTTCCATTCCTCATGGAATGAGTCACCAACTTTCACATCTTGCAAGGCACCACTGTATCCCCTCTGCTCTTCAAGGGCCCACCAACCTGGTTCCTACTCAGCAGTGTCTCTTTTCTCTCCCAACATTGCTGCCCAAAAGCTCAGAGCCTATTTCTTCTCTCAGGACGTGTAGTAGTTTATGTGTTACGATGGTATAGAACACCTACTATGTATCTTAATATTGGTCATCGTTCTTGTTCAACGGTTTGCTACTTTGCTTGATTCTTTTCCTTATGGAGAAAGACTTCCTCTGTCAGTTTTGGTTGTAATGCCTGTTGACTTTATTATCATAAACTTCTCATAGTGGAAGTGTGGTCATTCACTGCTCCAATCTATAGACTTTATTTCAAGGTCCAGTACAAGTTTGCATTGGCTGCAGACATATACCAGATGGTCTTCAGGCAGGAATTCAAACATATTTTAAGCACTGAAGGTCACAACTGCAGATTATTTTCTGTTTAGCTTCACTTTTGTTTCTTAAGATTCTCTCAGTAGAAGGAATGTTTGCTGGACTCCTTGTTTCTTTTTCTGTTTCTCAGATTAACCAGATACACAAATTGTTTGGGACTTTTCATTAAATTTCCCCATGCCCCCCACCCCCCTGGGCAAACTCCAGCTTGCTTTTTCTTTTTAAGAAATTAATACTAATCATGGTTTTTTTTTCAGATCATCTTAGACAATTGGTTAAAGATTAAAGAGTACATACTAATTTGTGTCCATTTGATGCTCAGTCACATGGAAGAGAAAGAATAATACAAGCTGTTTGAAAGACTAATAAGAACATTTAGATTGGATTAAACAGTTTTATTTCTTTTTCTTTGAGTTTACAAAAATACTCCTATGTTGGACAGCAAATCAGCAGCTCAGTTGTTAATGGTGAAATATTTAAAAACAAGATTATCATTAACAGGAATCTTATTCAGCCTCAAAATGGCTAAAGGGGTATACCTGAATAATTGAATCTGTGATCAAATAAAATAGAATAAAATAAATATCCCCCAAACTTCACTGAGATCAGGGTGCCATAGGTTTAGAAATGGGAATAAATAAAATGGATAATGGAAACTTTCTCAACTAACTGAAAAATATAAAACATATGGATTGTTTCTGAGTTCAAAACCTAATGATAGGTTGATATATTGAAGAAACCAAAGCAAATCTACAAAAATATGAAAGAAGGATAATTTAACCCTGATAAGGTACATGTGGTATTAAAAAAACAAAGAACAAAAATATACTTAATAACACTATCAAACTAAAAATAATATAGGCTGAGATTTAGATAATGCTTAATAAGTGATATGTTCAAGGAGACAAGTGGTTCAAAAACTAATGAGATATATAAAATATGTAAGTTATGAGAAAGAGATTAATTTATTGAACTATGTAATTGTAAGATTTTACTAATGTGTAGAGTTTACTTAGATGGAAATAAATGACAACAGTTAGATTACTCAGTTGCCTACTGAGACCAGTAATTATTTTTCATGATATTATTTATTGCCTCTATTCCCTTAAAGTTTATTGTGAAATAACAAATAGAAAGCTAGTAAATTTTGAATTGGTTGGTTAGGAAGTTAGAAAAATACCAACTACAGATAGATAGAACTTTTTTTCCTTAGGATTCTATTTTCTTAGATTTGGCTTCCAACCAATCCAGAGAACAGAGCACATCTGCTAAGGTAAAAGATCCTTCATTCAGAACTTGGCATTTCAAGATAGAGGTGAAAAGGAGTTCTGCCTGAGATGCTGAAGAGCTGCTGTCAGTCATTGCAGGCATACTGATTAAACCAATTCTTCTCAATCTTGAATTTGTAAATTGTAGGAGCTGAAGTCCGCACATCTTTAAATTGCTAAGTTTGAGAAACACAAGATTAGATGAACCAATGGTTACCTGCCATTGCAGTTTCCTATGTTGCTATGCATGCACAGACTAGAGGAGGTAGAAATCTGCTCGCGTGGCCTTGTAAGTCACAATCAGATATCAACAAGATTTCAAACAAGCAGAAACTCAAGGCCATTTCTGAAGTCTTGGGGACCTGCTATAGTTGACTGTTGTTGTTCGTCCATCGATTTCGATGAAGACCTTGACATCTTGTGGGTTATGGGCCATCAATGATGTGTCCGTAGATGGCTGTACTGATTGTGTGATTGGCCACCAGACTTATGATCCCATTGGGAGTTTTCATACATAAGATTTAGGCTTGGATTACTAGTGAAACATTCCTATTCCACCATGTATCCAATTTGTGTATTTGCAAAGACAAATTTGAGTATTTTTTAAAAAAGCCACCTCAGTAATTCAAAAATGTCTTCAAGTCTCAGGTTCACTGAAAGATCACATCTGAGTCTTGAAATCTGAGTCTTCTTCATCTTCCATAAATGAAATCAATTCCACAGTACAATTTAAAATCTCCAAGTACAATGAGCTGACTATGCTGAAACACACTACAGAATACTTGAGGCTTGACGAGGCTTTGGAAACTTGCAAGTCAATTTGGAACACGCTGTAGGATCATATTTACCTGCTGAGCTAGTTGTGAGTGTCAGATTCAATGACACTTTTCAGCGGCACACAGCAGCCTGGTTTTTAACATCAGATGTTTCATAATGCTCCACAAGTGGCTTCAGCCAAAACTGTAAAGCTCCATTTCAAATGAAGTAATAGGTCTATACTCTGGAGCCTAAAACTCTAAAAGAACATGTGGTAACAACAACGGCAGCAACAACAAAAAAACAAGATAAACCTTTAGAATTCAGCCACATTCAAACAAGATCCAAGTCACTTAAGTACCTGAACCACTTCATTCTTCAAATATATAATATTCTTGCTACTACTGTTTAGCATATGTTTGAGTTTTCTTTCCAACTTATATATCTTTAGTTAAGCTGAAGATTTTTTTATTTAAAACCTCTCTGATAAAGGACAGAAATTCCTAGCACTCCAAGACAGTCTTAGAAGTTCCTACTAAATGCTAAAAACTTGTTCCAATGCATCATTGTCATTAACCTCACCACCACCAATTTCACAGATTGTGCCAACAGATTCTGGTCTAACATTATTCCGCTTTAAACAACAGTGTAAAAGTGTACTGGTTAGGAAGAACCCACACTGCATTAAATGTTGCCCAACTGGATGGGTAGGAGGGTGGGATGCAGCTCATGTCTGTGATTGTCATACTGTATATATGGAAAACACCATCAGAATCTGCTCATATTCAGGAAGTACCCAAAGCATAGGTAAACAGTTCTTCTTGAGCTTAGAAATACTAACTAGTTTGACTTGCACATGGTTGCTATGCCACTAGCTCTGTGAGAATATGGGAGGTCTCATGAAAAAGTTGCATACCTTCCAGTTGCCATAAATTCTTGACTGTGACAGAACAAAATCGTGTCACATCTTGACTCTTACCTCCATCACGGTAGATGAATAGGGCAGCTGTGAAAGCAAAAATTAAAACCATTTAGATCCTTATGGATGTTTTGACATGAGTATTTATGGTTTTCTGGGGTGTCCTGGAAATAGAAAACTCATCCCTGTCCAAAACTACTAGCACTGTTTAAATAAAATTAAGAATGGCTTTGTGATATTGTATTACACGGGGAACAAAATGTCCATAGAACATAGCATACAAGTTGTTTTGGAACAATAGTTTTCCACTTGTATGGAAGCAGTTATTGAAAAGCTACAGTATGTAGGTGAAAAAGAAAAACATTGGTGGAAGGGGGGTAGTTCTCTTAGGAAATCATCCAAACACCTGCTAAAATTAAAGAAGGAATTAAATAGCTGTTAGGTCATCACTCTAGTGCCGATGTTTTAGATATGCAAACAGATTTTCATGCCTGTGGCTTGCATTAAAAATGCTAAAGGCTCTATTCCAGAAATCCAATTGTTTCTTTTTGGCTAAATTGTTTTCATTTGGCTAGAGGTGATTGAATCACGCAATGAGATATTTTGCAGACACTCTTCTTGGTTTAATAAGCTGTGTCTTTTTGTTAGTGTTTGCTGCATTATTACAAATCAGCAGCAATATAGTGAGTATGTGTCTTGGGTTTTGGTAAAAGGTTCAGGAAAGATCCATCTTCTGCTGTATGAGTCGGCACAGTGTCAAACAAATAGAAATGTCATACTAGTAGAGTCTCATAAGTCTTAAAGAAACTGGGCCAGGTGGTCTGGTTATACTATGTATATGAATATATTCGTATGCTACATTCCAGCTTGGAGATGAGGGGCTCTTTTCTTCTATCTAAATAGAATCATCATGGGCCAATTCAGATGAGAAGTTTGTATGTTACAGAGCAATCCTGAAAGTCTTACCAAACTAGCTCTGGTCAGGAGAGAAGGCAATGGGAGAGGACAGAAGCCACCCCCTCTTTTTTTCTCTCATGTGACAGCACTGGAAGAAATCATATAGAGGAAGATTCTGTTGAATGCCTCAAATCAGGCTATACTGCTGATTCCATAGGGAGATGTTTGTAGGGTGTAACAACAGATGCTGCTCTCTCTGTTACCAGAGAGCCCTTCTACCCCATCCTAATACTTTCAGTTACTCTTCAGTAGTGTGTAAGATTAGGAATTCAGGCTGAGATATTTCTTTATACATTTCTTGTCTTTTTCTTTGTTCTACTTCTTTCTTTTAACTATTTTTCTTTTTATTTCTTTGCCCTTTTAATTTTTTTCTCAGTATCACTTTTTCTTTTTCTGAGTTTAATTTGTATTTGCTTTTATGATTTTATTTAAAATACTTAATAAAAAAAATAAAGTTAAAAAGAATTAATTGTGCAGTCATGTGGCTTTCCACATTCATTGGTTTGAAGTGGGACTTTTTTTTTAAAAAAAAAATCATTTATTCCCCACACACACACACACAAACACACAAATTCCTTCTTCAAGAGAGGATAGCTTGAAGAATATGTGGCTTCCTCTTTTTGCTGATCACAGTTCTATTGTACAAATTAGATTTTTTGTTATGTTGGCATGCTATGTTTATGTTTCAGTCAACATACTGAGTCCTAATCTGTATTTCCTTTAAAGCACTTTATGATCACACATTCTTTCCTAGACTGAAATATCCACATCAATCTGTGCTGCCAAATCCTCAGCTCCTGAATATCTGATAAGCTGGTGGTCACTCCTATTCACTGACAAGAGGTCCATTTTCCAGGCTTCAATTATTTCCCTGGCTATTTTTGTACCTGCTCAGCCAACAATCTTAGTAGCTGCAAAAAATAAATGTACAGTATATCTTTCTTCATTGTAATGTGAGGCTACCAATGAGTTCGGGTCTTCTCGTCTGACCACTTGCTTGTATATTTGCAGTCTGGTGGTTAGCTTCCTTCCTGTTTGTTCTACATAGTCACAGGGGCAATCCATACAGGGATGTGGTAGTTCAGTTCAGTTCAATTCAGTTCAAAAGTTCAGTTGCTGGAATTCCTGTAACCTCAATCTTTTCTTCCCAACAAATCTGGCTAATGAGATTGTGAGAATCTTGCTTGGAAAATAATCACTTTCAATTTAGACAGATGCCAAAGAGGCTGTCTTGGATAACAACCTGAGTTATTGGCCCAATTCCAACTCTAGAATAGCAAGAACAACAACAAGAAAAAGAATGTTATTTGCTAGTGACACTTTGTTTTTAAATAGAGCACTTTTATCATTGATCTAAAAATAGTTATACCAATGAAATAAGTGATTTGGTTAACTTCTGTTTTTGTGTTCTTCTAATATTGTTTATAATGTAGATGTTTTATTATCAAGAAAATTAAGAACAATCTCTCTCCATTTGATGCCTGTACTCTCTTTCCCTTCAAAAGTAGATTTTTTTCTTCCAGAGGTACCCTGCTTGGCTTAAATTGCTGAGCCAGGTGATGAATGTAGCAATTCCTGCCAGCTACCCTGCTGGAGTGCTTGGGCAACAGCATCTTGGTGTGTGTGTGTCTACTCTTATTGTTATTACAGATGGAGTTCAGATCATCATTTTATTTTGTGCTCTATATTTCATAGTAAGCTGTACTCCCCATCTGGAAGAAAAAAAGCAATGCAAGAGTGCCAAGGAAAATGGGGTAGGTGGTAGTCATGAAGAACTTGATCACATGACCCTGAATTTATGTGAGTTCTAATTTTCAGTGGGTAAATTACCATTAGAGAAGGGGAAAAACTCATTCCATGTTTCCCTTGTTAGCACTAGTTCCCTACCTTCTTGCCCCCATTCACTATTGTTGCCTTTCAAAGCTAAAACTGCAGTGACTTCATAGTGATATCCCAGACGAAGCTCACAAAGTAGTGAAACCAGAAAGTCAGTCAGGATCTGGTTATGTGAGGATATTGTTGATATCCAGAACCTTCTATTACCTCCACTTTGAATAAGATAAAAAGTAAACAAGACCTAATTCAGTCCTAATCACAGGCTGTTACTTATGTTGCAGCAATCACTGGTGAGTTTTTAGAAACTAACTCTGGTGCTCCAGACATGTCCAGGTATGAGGGTCCATATGTAAAACTGGACTTTAGAGACAAATTAGAACTGCAGCTGATGTACCAATAGCCCTATTGTCTAGCAACAACCATTCGTGAATCTCATAGCAGGATTGGTGATTAGAGTTTCCCATGGTGCTATTGTTGGAGAATTTCAGTTTCTGTGATCTGGGAGTGGGGTCCATGGGCTTAGAAATTCATAGCCTCCAAGGGAACCAACGGTTTATCCCAGATTATTGCAGGCCTGAACCATTGTGGGCTGGGAGGTGATATGTTTGCTATCTTCAGATCTCACACTAGACCTGGTATTGGTGTGGGGTCTGAAAATGGAGGACATGTGAATAGTCAGTGCACCTTCTCGTCAAGCTTGGATCACTGTTCCCTGGACTTCTGTAAGGACAGAGGACTATTAGGATAATCCTCCCAGGTGACTTCAGGTGATGCTTAGGTTATCCTGAGATTTATTGACTTCCCATCTTACCATAAGGTAATTCTAGGTGGCTTATAGTCATAAACATATATTTACATTAAAACATAAATAAATTAAAACTGATCATAATGGTTGTAATAAAGTAATAAAGCAATAATGCATTGGTGTAGTATATATGGGGATCCAAACATGTGTGGCCTTTTGTAATTGACTGATGGAAAATTTGTCAATGCATAGATTTTCTAAGTGTCGTCCAAAAGGTTTTGGTATGGCACCCAGTGTGTTAATAATAATAATTTTTATTTTTGTTGGTCGCACAATAGCCAGCTGCTCTGTTCAATTGGACTCTGTTGTAGCAGCAGTTTTAAGAAGTTTAATAGACTCTTTGCAGATAAAGATATTGCTATATCCTGAGGCGTGGATGTCAGTTGGGCAATCTAGTGAGATGCTGAGGCTTCCAAGTTGTAATGTAATCTAGGCTTTTTTCTTCTTGTGGAGCCTGAGGAAATAGATTGGATTTTATTTATTTATTTAAAACATATCATTATATAAACGTTATATAAAACCTTATATCAAACTCTGGGTGGCTCCCAATTAAGAATTAATATCATTGTTAAAACACTATAGTAAAATGATTAAAACCAAAATCCTCTGCAGTAAGAGTCCTCCCACTTCTGAATGATTTCCTTCAAAATGACGCTTCCCTCAAGATTAAAGTCTTGTCCAGTCCCACAAGGATCAAAGTATGTCTGGATCAGAAAGGTCTTCTGTCTGTAGTTGCCCCAGTGCTAGGGAACATTTTCTTTTGCCACACCTCCCGAACTGTTTTATTTATTTTGTTGGGCTTTAGATGGGCTTTTGAGGGTTTATTTTATGGTATCACAATGTTTTATATTTTTATGATGTACTGTAAATTGACCAAAGTTTTGCACTTGACTGTTATCAAGGCTCCAAATGAATGCATGCATAAATGCTGCATTGAAACAGAACATAAGTAGAGATGCTCACTTAGTAATTGGAGAGAACAGAATGGTTTAAATTATGAATCACAAAGATAATAATAATAATAATAATAATAATAATAATAATAATAATAAATAAATTAAAAAACAGTGTAAAGGCATTGGGCTGAATCAAATTTTCATTAGTAGCCCTTCATATATTTCCTAAACAGTGAATCAGAAATGTCCTTAATTTTAATTTACCACAGACAAGAAGGATTTATGGGCAGTAGGGAGTATTCTCATAATATTAGCACATTCTGAAAAGCACTAGGATTGTAGAAGGCTCCCCATAGGGACAGGGCTTTATAATAAAAGCGGGTAAAATCCCCTTTATGAGAAAACTCAAACCACTGTAAGACAGATATCTCATTACTGTTAACAGAAACAGATTCACTACTGAATTGATTCTGATTACTTTGCAATAATTTAACTATTGAAATTATAATAGTAAAAACAGAGTAACACTAGTTAATCTCCTATCAAGTTGTCACTGAAATAACAATAATAATAATAGTAATAGACGAGAAAGAACTGGAGAAGATAACATAATACAAAGACCTACAAATAGAAATAGAAAGATTGTGGCAAAAGCAAGCAAGGGTAGTACCAATAGTAATAGGCTCCTTGGGTGCAATCCCAAAACAACTGGAGCACCACTTGAACACCATTGGTATTGACAAATTCGCTATTAGTCAATTGCAAAAGGCGGCCTTACTAGGAACTGCTTCCATCCTGCGACGATATCTGTAATACCATCCAACATCCACATCTGCCTATCCCAGGTCCTGGGTAAGGACTCGATAGGTAGACAAAATGCCAAATCCAGTCTGAACATCTGGCTGACTGTGCGATGATTAATAATAATAATAATAATAATAATAATAATAATAATAATAATAATAATAATAATAGTTGGAAGGGACCTTGGAGGTCATTGAGTCCAACCCCCTGCTCAGGCAGGTAACCCTATACCATTTCGGACAGATGGCTGTCCAGTCTCTTCTTAAAAACTTCCAGTGTTGGAGCATTCACCGCTTCTGGAGGCAGGTTGTTCCATTGGTTAAATGTTCTAACTGTCAAGAAGTTTCTCCTTAGTTCTAGGTTGCTTCTCTCCTTGATTAGTTTCCATCCATTGCTTCTTGTCCTGCCCTCAAGCACTTTGGAAAATAGCTTGACTCCCTCTTCTTTGTGGCAGCCCCTGAGATATTGGAACACTGCTATCGTCCTTCTCTTTGTTAAACTAGACATACCCAATTCCAGCAACCGTTCCTCATATGTTTTAGCCTCCAGTCCCCTAATCATCTTTGTTGCTCTTCTCTGTACTCTTTCTAGAGTCTCAACATCTTTTTTACATCGTGGTGACCAAAACTGGATGCAGAATTCCAAGTGTGGCCTTACCAAGGCATTGTAAAGTGGTAATAATACTTCACGTGATCTTGATTCTATCCCTCTGTTAATGCAGCCCAGCACTGAGTTGGCTTTTTTGGCAGCTACAGCACACTGATGGCTCATATTTAAGTGATTGTCCACTAGGACTCCGAGATCCCTCTCACAGTTACTACTATTGAGCAAGGTACCCCCTATACTATAACTGTACATTTGGTTTTTCTTGCCTAAATGTAGAACCTTACTTTTTTCACCATTGAATTTTATTTTGTTAGATAGCGCCCAGTGTTCAAGTCTGTCCAGGTCCTTCTGTATCTTAAGCCTGTTTTCTGGAGTGTTGGCTCTTTCTGCCAGCGTGGTGTCATCCGCAAATTTGATGAGTTCCCCAACTATCCCCTTGTCCAAATCGTTGATGAAGATGTTGAAGAGCACAGGGCCTAGAACTAAACAAGCCCGTTAATCCTGCAAGCATGGAATATAGAAAGTCCTCAACTTAGGATAACAGCTGGGACTTTCATCACTTGGCAACCAAGAGAACCAGTTTGATCTAGTGGTTAATTCATGCTAGAAAGCTGGAGACCATGAATTCAAATCTCACCTTAACCATGAAAGCCTGCTGGGTGACTTTGTGCCAGCCACTTTCTCTCAATCCAGTCCACCTCACAGGGTTATTGTTGTGGGTGAGAAAGGACAAAGGTGTGTTGGGTATGTACACTGCCTTGAGTTATTTGTAAAAAAGTAACAGAGGTGGTATATAAATAAATTTAAAAAATGTTAAAGACCTTGAATTTTGATCACATGATGACAGGGAGTATTGCAACAGATGAAAATGTGAGGACCGCTCATAAGTCACTTTTCCACATTAAACGAATGATCATAAGTCAAGGACTACATGTAATAAAATAGCAGGTGGAAGGGGGGAATGAATGATGAAATGAAGTCCTTCTCTTATTTAAGAGAGGGAAGCTGCCCTCTTCAGCTGGTTAGCTATTTCTTACCCCAGCCGCCAAAGCAATATTCATAGCCAACACTCTTGTGGCATTGTATCTTACCCTGAGCTGCCTTGTCCTTTTTTCTTCAACCCTCTCTTGCTTTCTCTACTGTACCCTGTTCTCTACTTGCTCTCTTGATGCTCATCTTCTGACTTCTTTCTACTGCTCTCATCCACTCCAATAATTCCTCTCAGGGTTTGGAACCCTCACCTCCTTTATTGACTTTTGGTTTCACTCCACATTAATTTAGTTTGCCTTCTTGCCATAGCCACATCTTTTCACAACTCTTTTTTGGCTCCACTTTTCACTTACTTTTTCCCCTCAGCTATTTCTCGGGCTTGTCTCGTTCACTTCAACTACACTGCCTATCCATTCTTCCCAATAACATGTAGAGGGCAGAGGGGATGGCTTGAAGGACAAAAGAAAAAGAGGACACCTAGGCAATGGTCAGATAAGTAAGGCCTGAACCTGGGCAAAAAAAAAAAAAAACTTGAGAAGATGTATCGGACAAGACCCTCCCTAGTTCACAAGAAAATAAAAGGAGGGAGGGGGAAGTACATTCAGACTTGCAAGATTCTGTTCCTATAATTATTACAATAAAAGTAGTCCTGATCTATGTGACATTAGTTTCTTGATCTGGGTTACCTTGTTGAGCTGCCACTCACTTTCTCTCATCTTCCTCCTTGTTACAGCCGTGACTTCACTCTTCTACCCCACAACTCTCCATCCCATCACTTCTAGTGCCTTTTTAGTTTCCCCTTCCAATCTCCTTTTACCTTTATTTCCTCCAAATAACATCTTCTTCTTTGTTAAGAAGAACAATACTGCCTTCTCATCAGACTCTCTTCCTTCCACAAAAAAACAAAAGAAAACAAAAAATAAGCAACTCTTACTGCAACACCTTTGAGTGGGAAGTTGCATATAATGACTAAAGGCCCCAAATAGTGTTGACTGTAATTTGAGACAATGCAAAGGAATATTGGGAGGTTTTTGCCTCTTTTTGGATACTTCCCAAACTATTTCCTTCCTTTTTAAAGTAATGGATTTATCCATAGCCATCACTCCGCCTCATAGCCACCCAGAATTTGACATAAGAAGTGCTGCTATATAAATATTTTAAATAAATAAATAAAATATAAGTTACATTGAAAATGGTTGATTAAATTCTCTAGCTCTTGAGTTCCTGCTAGAACACTCCTTCTGGGGTTTTCCCAGCCTTGGAAAGCACAAGATCTGGCCTATATCTAGCCAGAAATATATCTGAGAACTTACATCTAAATCTTTTAGGGCCACAATGTTGAGTCATTTCATATTTGCTCATATTATAATTAAGCTTTGGTGGTGGGGAGCTCCCACTGGTGCAATGAGAGATGGTGAGTCAGTAGCTGGGAGATCATTTTCTCAGACTCACCAGCCAAGATCATAGCCCTGAAAACCCAGTTAAGGAAAAGACACAAATTACATTGTTAATTCATTTTTACAGCCAGGTTTTGCATTTTTTTTCCTCCTCTACAGAACATTGACATCTTCACCTGAGCATCTTGCTAAATAATATATTTGTGGTGTCATGAAAATTTCAGACAGTTCAGTGGATAATCTCCCCTACCAAATGACCCTCTATGGCAGGGGTGTCAAATTCAATTTCACTGAGGGCCGCATCAGCATTGCCCTGGGGGGTTGCCCTGGGGGGGGCGGGTGGGTGCGGCCAGAGTGGGTGCAGCCTATTGGGTGGGCGTGGATGGAGTGGGTGTGGCCTACTGGGTGGGCGTGGCCAGTTCTACATCATTCATGTCAAGGGTGCCTATGGGGGCCTGGGCAGGAGTGGAACAGATCTGAAGGTCTCTGGCAGAAGGGGGTGGGACCGGGGCAAATGCCAAGGCATGGTCCACCAGGGCAAGAGCCAAGTTGGCCACCACAAAATTGTACATTGGCTCCCGGCTGGCCTGGGCCAGGGCCAAGGCAGTGGGGGCCGTTTCCTCACTGTTTCCAGGATGCCTTCATGGGCCACATGAAACCACTTCGTGGGCCGCATCCAGCCCCCAGGCCTTGTGTTTGACATGTCTGCTCTATGGCAGTGGTGGCGAACCTTTGGCACGCATGCCAGAGGTGGCACTCAGAGCCCTCTCTGTTGGCACATGCCACCGCCACCAGCAGCAGGTGCCTCAGGCCACCACTGCCGCCCGGAGCAGGAGCCCTGCCCAGCACAAAGGAGATGAAGCAACCAACTAGCAAGCTCGAGTAGAGGTGGTAGAGCAGAGGCCACCTACCATTGTTGATTGGTGGACTGGAAGAAAAGAGAGGGGGAAGCATTTTACATGCATGCATGCATGCGTGCACGTGGCCATGAGTGCACACGTGCTGCAAATGGGGCGGGGCTAGTGCCTGAGTGATACTAGCTCTGCCCCGTTCTTGGATGGTGCAGCACTTTGTATCTGCACCCCACCGCACGGCCGTTTTTGTGCCTTGCAGCACGGTGGCCCATTTTTGCGCCCCCAGTTTTTGCGTGCCAGAGGTGGCACACAGAGGTGCCTCCCTGCCCCCCCATGAGGGTACCACAATGCTGATGCGGCCCTGGCATTTTGCGATAAATAAGTGGGTTTTGGGTTGCGGTTTGGGCACTCGGTCTCTAAAAGGTTCGCCATCACTGCTCTAAGGCCAGGTAACAAGAAGGGCAGGAGAAGAAATCTGTGCTCATTCCTGCCTTCTTATGTGTCATCTGCTTCTTTCTGGGCTGCTTCTCATCACAAGCCTGTTGCAGCATGTACAATGGAGCCCGGTCTTAAAATAACACAGGCCACTTTATTTCCCATTACAGAATTAGAAGACAGATGCAAGCCTCGTTGACAGATCAGAGCTTCTCCAGAGTTCAATGCTGCTTGAGTTCAGACTCTCCTTTCTTTGCCACGTGAAAGTTGCCATGTCACAGGGAAAAGGGAGGGAAGGAAAAGCCACTTTTGATGTCAGCCACCCCTGTAGTCTCTTAATCCAGCCTAAGGTCTACCTGTCTGCAATTGTATAAAGAATGCCCTTAAAAGGCAGGCTGTGAGACATTGTCTGAGACTGAGGAATGCTCTCAAAGGATGACCAAGTCATCTGGGATAAAATACCTGGGGTAGGTTGAACCATTTGCCTCTAGAGCGTATGTGCGTTTAGTCTTTTGCAATTGTTTCAGGTTGTTTCCAGGATTCACATTTCTGGATGTAAGGTAAAAGACAAGCTTTGAATACTATAGATTTATGTAAAAGAAGGACAGATAGATTTTAAAGGTTTTTAATTCTTTTCTAGGAAATAAAGAAAAGATGGATTTTAGTATCCCTCTGTCAGCTAAAATCAGCCAGTCTTGTCATCGTCATTAGCTGTGTCTGATCCTCAGCCACTCTATGGATCAGCATTCTCCATGCCCCTCAGTCTCACACCGCCTCCTTCAGATCTGCCATGGTCATCTAGTGTCATTCTTTATAGTGCCCAGCAAAGGGTACTAGGGCTGCCCCTTGTCCTTTTTCTGATGATCACTCCCAGCAAGATTTATTATAGAACTTTTTCTTAAAAGATTTTTTTTGTGATATAAATGGAGTTCAAAAATATTTGTTTTCTTTCCCCAATGTCAACGCTGCTAACATAGGATGTTCCCGCTCTGACAACTGATGAAAATCCAGCCATTTTCTCTTCTCCTTTAACATGCTTTTTCTTGCTTTTAGAAATCAGTTGCAGTGGGGGGGGGGGCGGGTTTGGGATGTAAGCTCAGCTAACCATAATAATAACGCTGCTGTGGGAACCCAAGGACAAGCTGATAACAAATTGGCGGGTGGAAGAGCTGAGGAGAAAGCCCGCACTTTAAGCTAATTGCGGAATATGACAGTTTATTGGGGGTGGGAATTGTACTTTATTACTTTGTATCTGGGGGAAGAGAATTTAGTTTTGGGTTCAACTATGTAGTGCCGATACTTTGTTTCCCGAATAAATGTTCTTTAAGGAAGAATTTTGCCTCGAAGTTCTTTTGATGGGTTTCATCTATCGGAATCATGACACATTCTTTCACCCTCTTCCCTACAGAAAATAGTAGCAATGAGCTGGATGCAGGTAATCAGAAACTATAGTGGTGAAGATTTTATTATTTTTTTTATTTTATTTATTATTTTATTTTATTATTTTATATTTTTTTATGAAATTTATTTGCTGCCCATCTCATATCTGGCTCCAAAGATAATAGTTGCATGAACAAAAAAAAAACCCAGCAAAAAAGCAAAAAAACAAACCACACACAGACACCCAACCACACACTCACCCAAAAAATTGCAAAAAAACTCTTGGTGCTCCTCCAAACACCTCCCTCCAAATCTTAATATTCTATATTACATTTTAAGAGTATCCAATATAATCCACATTCAGAATGGTAAAGTGGTTTTTCTCTATGTCAGTGTAATGGTATATGGGAATGACCTTGGGAGACAGGAGGAAGGACTGCAAAGTACACAATGGTGAAACATGAGGTAGCAGAGTCTGCAGAACGAATGGAAGGCGGCAAATATCTCAGAAAGGACTTGGTATCTTTGGTGTAGTGAGAAAGATGCGCTTTCAGACTTGCAAGATTATATTGGTGTAATCTTACAATAAAGGTAAATCCAGCATTTCTATGTATGTTTCTTGGGTGGACTACCTTGTAAGGTTGAAAGTCAATGATTACATGGAACCAAAGGCATGGACTTACAGTATGTTGGACTAATGGGCCACTGTGACTGAAAGGCAGATCATTGAGAATATAACCCATCACTTGGCAGAATTAGGGCTTCCTGACTCTGGGCCAGCTTCTTAGTTTTGCTGATGGACCCTTCTGCATAGGCTGTGTTTTTTTTCAAGCAAAGCAAAGCAAAGGAGAAATTGTTCTCTCGTTTGCTGCAAGGCCTCTCAGAGTTAATGAACATGCCTGACTCCAGCAGGCCCGGTGCCCATTTCAGCACGTGGTTTCAATAAGCAGCCCTGGGAGCAACAATAGCTTGTTATGTGAGGAGCATATGGTTCACTTCAACGCAAGGAGATGGCAGGTGGAACGGGAAGAGAGAGATGCTGAAGGGTGTGGTGTGAGAAGAAGAGAAGAGAGAGAGGGAGAGAGTTCTTTTTCTTTCCTACCCATACATTATATAATCCTATAGAAAAATGCATTATTTTTCATTGCTCTTTAACTTTCAACGGATCCCATTACGGCAGGCCAGAGCCGAAGAACTGGAACCATGAGTCAACTTCAGCTCTTTGAACTAGGACTCAGGGAAGCCCTAGTCAGAGTAGATTATTGCTGAAGCAACAAAAACAGTAAATGACTTGCATATCTACCTGCCAGAAACTCAAGTCGGTGAAGTCAGCATGTGAATTAATTTACTTGAATAAAAATTGTCCCTTTAGACTATAACTCCAATCGCTCATGATCAGAGAGGCATCAGCTAATTTCTAAACAAGCCTATTTATTGTTTTCTTAGACTGCAGTGGTTCCACTGTTACCAAGTATTTACCTGGCCAAGAATGATAATGATCACATAATATCATTTCACATTTTCTGCCCAAACAGGCACTAGTTTTTCCTCCTAATTTTTGATATATTGTTACTTGCTCTAATAATTATCCAATTATTGTTGGATAATCTTATACATCTGATAATTCATTTTTTTAATAGGGTAGGGGGAAAATCTCAGAATCACAGCTAGTGGAGCCTTGAGAGAGAGAGAGAGAGAGAGAGAGAGAGAGAGAGAGAGAGAGAGAGAGAGAGAGAGAGAGAGAGAAAGAGAGAGAAAGAGAGAGAAAGAGAGAGAGAGAGGCTGTACTTCATTGCTGAATTAAAAAGCTGTAAATTGACAAAAAGTGCAGCAGTACAAACTTTGCTGTCCCCATTGTCAATCCTTATTTGCCTTTATTGCTTCCGTTTCAACCCAGTGTAGTCATCTGTCTGCCTTCCTGTAGATCACTTGATATTCCTCCCTTGGTCATGGATGACAAAATCTTGCAGACATTGCACATCTCAGGAATGTCCTTGAATGGACTGGGAAGAAGCAGGGAAAGTATCGTTTCAACCTAAGCGCAACTGAGAAGACTTGAAGCTTGTCTCATTGCCTAGGGAGAAGACAAATACAATGTCATGGGGACACAGCAGAAAAAGATGTTGCCAGGACATGTTTGAGCCCTGGTTAGGGGCAGTATAAATAAGGTCACTTTTTTTTTCTTTGATAGTTATGAGAAAGAGACCAGCATTACTCTGTCTAGGTTGATTGCAATAGCTATTTATCACAGCAGAATTTTTACCTTCATGTCTAAAAATCTAAAGTATGAAAAGTTTGCAACATTGCTTTAGGGTAGTCAATTCTGAGGAAAGCATGATATCTTCCACTTAATAGTTTATAATAGTGGAATGTGCACTCCATGTGCACAGTTTCATCTAGTGCCCAGAATGTAATTTAAGACGTCAAGGGAGGAAGGGGATTTTCAGACAATTGTAAACATTAGTCCCAGAGAATAGCTCTACGTGGCTCTTAAGCATCTTAGTGTCAACATTCTCCTTTCTCGTTGATTTTTTATTTATTTCCATGGTAGGAGGAAAAAGGGATGGGATTGGTGTTCCCCGAAGAAATCAAAAGAGATAAGGCGCATTTGTTTTAATAGAATTTTTCTATGTTTGCTTCAGTTTATAGTGATAAAAGGTTTCTCTGTTAAAATGTTTGCAATTCAAGCCAATATATATCATTTTAAAAAAAAATAACTATTCTCCAATGTTTACAATACAATTCACCAGTGCATATGAAAATGCATGTGTTAATTTTTACAAAACTACAAATACTTAGAAATATACTTTAGAAATATATATCATGTTAGGAAAATTATATCCCAAAATTAGGTACATTAGATAAAACTGCAAACAAAAATACTTGTGTTAAGAGAAATTTTTATTTAAAAAAAAGTCACGGGGCCTGCCACACATTTTTCAAAAAAAAATGGAAAGAACTGACTTCCAACAAGAATTGATGAAATTGACTCACCCACCTGTTCAATTCCATGCTACCACTTGGTGAATAATTTCTACAGAAATAGAAGACACTGTAGAACTCCCTAAGTAGGGTTGATGCACAAATTCAATGCTGGTTTGAAGTCATCCATCTTCCATCTCTGCAGTTTGGTGGGTTGAGTAATTAATGTAATTCCTCTCCAAATTTTCAGTAAAACACTGTGTGCAAAGCAAAAGAGTTAATAAAGATGGTAAAAATGACAGTTAAAGAAAGGGGGTATAAACAATGATGCACTTTTCCCCCCAAGCTGAGGACAATAACCAGCTTTGATAAGGTGACCAACTTTTTTGCAATGAAAAGGAGGACAAAAATAAATTGAAGAAAAAAATATCGTAAATAAAAGAACCATTTTATTCAATGCAACAATAATACAGACAACTTGCATGTGCAAAGTTTGCCAGCCGGGTATTTTGGCGCGCTCAGCAGCAATTCCTACTGGTTTTCGAAAGCCAATAGTGGGAGTAGCACAGCTCATGCAAAAGTTGGAAAAAAAAACATCAAAAAAAGGTGCCAGAATGCCATTCTGAGTGTTCTATGAGAAAAAAAAAAAGCCCTGCAGTTTAGTCTTCAAATATCGAAAAGGAGGACATGTAGGAGGACACTTTTCGAGGGAGGACAGAACTCACAAAAGGAGGACTGTCCTCCCTAAAAGAGGATGGTTGGTCACCTTAGCTTTGATAATATGGGCCCATAATTAAAAAGTGTACAAGGCCAAGATGAAAACTGTATCTGATTTAATTTTAAATATTAATCAGCATTTAATTAAAATAATTAAATGCCATCAGTATGATTACCACCTATTTAATCATTTCCCTTTCTTCGTGGAGAAAATTATTATACAGTGCTAGTTTTTTAAACGACTCTGGAGTCACTTGCAAGGATTTTATAGCTACCTTCGGACTTGAGGGCACAAACTATTCAACCTTACAAACTTGAAGTTATACCATACAAAGGAAAATCTGCTTGCTTATTTTTTTAACATTTGGGACGAAACAATTATTGGTAGGGAAAGCAAATCTCAAAAGCGGTTAATTATTTATTAAATGTATATGTTAATCTTGAATAGGCATACGATAACTTTAGGACTTTGAAGAAATATTCATTTTTATGGTGTTTGGATGGAGCATGGATTTGGATATAAGAGTGTTTATTGACAGCCAGTGTGTTTTGTCAGGATTTAGAAAACTACTCGTCAGATTAACAGTGTAATAAAGTAGAATTAGCTCATTTGGTTGGGATTCTTATTTGCTTTACACCAGGGGTGTCAAACTCACAAGGTCACATGACATGTTGCAACAACTTTTTTGCCATTGCTGGCAATGGGGTGGGCATGGTTTTGCTATGATACATCTGGCCCGTAGGCCGGCAGTTTGACATCCCTGGTGTAAAGCAAATAAGAATCACAATCAGATGAGCTAATTCTATTTTATTGTAAAGCTACATTGACAGAATCCTGCAAGCACATTTCTCCCCACCCCCATTCCCTGTCTTCTTTTTCTGCTGAAGAAACTAGAAAGGGTCTTTTCTGAACCCTTTACTCAGCCCATTATCCAGTTGCAGGCTATGCTGCCTCTTATCTGATCATTTTCTTGGCAGCATCTCTTGGCCCACTCTCCCAGGGTCTTTCTCACATACCATCACACTCCTTAATAGAGTCCTTGGAGAAGCAAGATGCTCTGAGATCTGAGTCTACCCATTAAAATTTGAAATAAAGAAAAAAACTGCATGGGATTACTGTGGTGAAGATTCCAGGGCTGTCAGATTTACGATGAATTAGGTTCTTCTATTTATCACTAGAAAATCTACCATTATGAAGCAACTGAAGGGGCAGAAGCAGCAGCACAGGAAGTGGCCAGCCTCTCCTGCCTACTCACGGTTTCTAACACAAAAACATCAGTTAAGTGAAACAATCAAGCAGCTTATAATTAAGCAGTGCTCAAGAATTGGTTTCCATGTGTTTAATATCTGTCCTACCATAATTAAACCAAATGTTTAACTGAGAGAAAATGAACCACAAAGGCAGCCTTAAGTGATTCATCCAAAGTCAAATCAAGCACTATGTTATTAGCAGAACCAGGGGGAAAAAAAGGAGGGGGGGTTGCCTTGAAGTAGCAGAGCAATGATAAAACCTTCTGAGCAATCCTAGTAATTAGTGGTAGAAATGGAAGTGGACGAAGCAAATATGCAACCAAATGTTTCAGTCTTGCACATTCATGTAGACAGATCCAATCACAGAAACATGCCCTTTTCCACATAATGTGCTTTGGAAGAAGGGTCAAAACAAGATTTTTTTGTTCTGCAGTTTTTTTTTTTCCAATAAAGTCCCTACCTAAATAGGCATTCTTTTCTTGCTTTCTTCAGCCCTGCAAACAGTGGTGAAAAACTAGTCAAAAATCCTGCTTTCTGAAAACAGCCCCTGGAACTGCTTCCCATTCAGCACTGCAAAGCCCTGTGCGTGTCACCCCCACCCACTCCCACTGGACAGGGTATCCTTCTGCTGGCTCCTCTGGAGGTTGCAACTGAGCTGCCACACTTGAGATTGAGGCAATGGTGCACATATGTACTGCTCCCATCCCATCCGGGAAGCTTTCATCAGAAACTGAAATCCCTATGGGAAACCATCCCATGGTTGAACTTCCCCCCCCCCCCCAAGCTGTAAAGTATTTTCACTTCCCAAACTCTGGACTGGCCTCACCCCTGCCTGGGGAGGAATGACATCCTGTTTGTCCTGTTGCTGAAGCAACCAGCTCTTTTTGTTCCTACCTCTTTCTCAAAGCTTACTTCATGGTTTTAGGGTTGTTGTTTTTCCTGACTGCTCATTCCCAGCTCTGGCCTTATTCCTGACAGCCACCTTTAGCTCCGCCTTGACAAAGACTATTTTAAAAAATGAGATGGGGAATCCACCATCTCTCTCTCTCTAAAGCAGCTTATCTGGGAAGGAAAATCCCTGGGCTGGCCCTCTCCTCAACTTCTCCTTAACATTGGGCTGGCTGTCATCACGTCCATCCATCTGCCAGCAACCTATATCTGATCCGTCCTTTTTCTGAAAACAGAGAGAAAGCTTGCACTGAAGGGTAAACAAAATATGCTGCACCAGAGCAAGTCTGAAATAAGCACCACCAATAAATAAGTATACTTATAAGGTTATTCAATCATAACAAATCATGTTTAAGGACTAACACTAGAGGCAATCATAACGTAATTGATACTTACAGGTTACAAAATTGTAGCAGTCAAGGTTTAACTTAGATTAAGGCCACTGGTTTCCATGCCAGCATTAAACCTATTGATAAAACTCTCCATTGAAATGAACTGGAAATAAGCAATGGCTTTTTTTCTGGATCTTGTTTTTCCTTTAATGTTACATAAAAAAATCTGGAAGAGCACAGAACAATGTTCAAGAGTACATAGGAAAAGCCATGGACCATCCTGCTAAAAACTGATTGCATTTGCACCAACAATTTTCCAAAGTGTTCAGAGGCTAAAGGATTCTATTTTGAAGTTCACTACCTGTAAATCAGCACAGCAAGGCTACTCATTTGCATAGTTGGGGGGTGGCAGTCTGCAAAATGGACAGAAACAATTATTGATGGTGTTCAAAATGCAGCATATTTTGTGTTGCTGGCAGAATAAGTACTTTTGTTTCTGGCACAGTTTGAAGAGGCCCCATGGGCAAGATTAGAGAAAACTGGCTGGATCAGAGGCAAGATTTACAGGTCTTGGACAAAGAATAGGTATTCAAATGACTTAACAATACTTGGTTATATAAGAACTAACGCCTGCCTTTAATTAGGTTCAATATTGCATAGAATCATTGCTTACCAGACTACTGCCATCCAAATATTTATTTCCAGGCAGCTTTCTGGGGCTTCCTTTGTCTTGTATCCTAAATGGAGCAACAAATCCCAAAGTTTTGCCATACCAGATCAGAAAAGGGAGGGAAGGAGGGAGAGAGGGAGAGGGAGAGAGAGAGAGAGAGAGAGAGAGAGAGAGAGAGAGAGAGAGAGAGAGAGAGAGAGAGAGAGAGAGAGAGAGAGCGCGTCCACTGTGTCTTCCTCCAACTGGTTCTAAGTGAAGCCTAAGTTTGAAGTCAACTCTTCCTGACAGTCTACCCATTCTTTCTAAACAATGAGATGCTTTCTGTTGCTTCTTGATAACTTTTAGGAAAGGTTTCTTAGTTTAAAAGCCTACCTTTTGCATTGAAAACAGATGCTGGTGAGAATTGATATGAGCCTCATTCCCCCTATGAAATCTCTCATGTCATTGTGCTTTCAGTGTGTGCCTTCTTTTATTGTTTTGTATTTATATTCCTCTGCCAAGGAAGAAACTTCTGCATAAAATAATCCTTCAAATAACAAAACCATGGGTCCATAAAGGCTTAGAATGCCTGGTATTTGAGAGAATATCAACAACAATAACTGCTTAGAAGAGGAGCCTATTGTCTTCATTCCACATATGATGAGGAATGAAAAAAGATCACATCCATGCTGCAGCCCTAGAGGGGTTTGGGTTTTTTTTTTTTCCCTTTTCTTTCTAAAACAGAACTTTTCTTCTTGTAGCTGAAGAGCAAGAATGGAAGAAAATGCTGTTTTTGCTACATATGGCAATGAAATGTCTCCTTAGCCTCCACAATGTGGCCACTTTTATGTACGGTATATTAGGCCAACTTTCAGTAATATGATGCCTTCCAGATGTATTGGAACTACAACCTTCAATATGTCCAACCAGCATTATTCCATAAACATCTGGAGGTTACCTGCTGAGGGGATTGTGTAGATTTTAATGGTGCTCCAGAAATTTCAATGATTTTATATTGTATGCCGCTCAGAGTCACGTCTCTGAGATGCCCAGCCATATTAATTAGTTAATTAATTAAAATAGAAACTAGTAACCATAATGAGCACTGCAACTAAGATACATCAGGAAATCTATTACTTAAAGGTGGGTATGCTAATATTCTCACCCTGCACAAGCTGCCACTGAATCATGGCAACCTAAACTGTAGACTTTGTAAGGAAAATAAGAGAATTTAGCAAAGCTTTCAACATAAAGAAGGTATAGGTGTTAACTGGAAATAGAATATGACTCAAGTACTTCTCAGGCTCATAAAATAGGATGTCTTTCCCATACGTGGACTATCAATATTGTAACCATCTGTAAATATTTGGGGACAATTGGGCTGGCTGTCAGTTTCCCCTTCAATTTCCATTTCCTGAGTTCTTACTGGAATTATGCTGGCTGCCGATTCGTCATTTTCTTCTATTCCAGCTGTGGTCTGTATGCTTCAGACCACAGAACTCACACAAGCCAGCCAGGAAGAAGGTCTGGGAAGGAGTTAGCAGAGAAAGAACAGGAATAGTAACTGGAGTAGATGTGGATGTTGCACAAGCCTGGATGAAATTCTTGTGATTTTACTCAGAGGAAAACATAGTCAGGCACACTTCTGGAATAGCAAGAGTCCAATTCTGCTTCATAGCCCTTCGCGGGAGTACATTAACACTTCTCTATTATGTATTTTTGCATTTTTGTATACAATCCATTTTCCAGTAAGAGATAAAAATTCTATTTATTCTGGTTTATATACTCAAACAACCATGCCACCAGCCTAATTAAAAAGTAGCGTGTTCCTGGAACTTGCCTATCCCAGCATGGCCTTGCCAAGTTTTCTGGCTGCTTGGCCAGTTTCATTTTCTCCCTGTCTCAGTTTTAACAAATGGCTTCCACACAAAACCACAAATGCTGCAGATATTTACAGTATGCATTCATTCACTGCTCCCCTATTTTCCATCAATGCATGAAGTCCCCCCATTTGATTATCTTTCAGGCAGGTGTGAGGGAAAAGTAAATCTGAATCCAAATATCTTCTCTTTCCAACCTACCTCATGAAAGAACGTACCACAGGCTCTATTTCCAGTAGTATCTGCAACCAGGAGGAACTGGGCAGAAGTTACATTAAACAGAAACTTCTCTTTAAGAAACCAGCTTATAACAAATCTTTATTTTGAGTCAAACTTCATACACCACATAGTTTGCTTTACTGTGGCTTATTAAAGGAACCACAGCTGTTTATATTCACACAATAACATAATTAGCCCAAACAAACCACATTATAACTTAGTGCGCTGCACAAACTAGGCCTATGTATCTCTCCTGTCTCTCTACCTCTTTATGCTGTGCTGTTTCATTCTAATGAAAGTTTCCCTAAAACTCTCTTCACTTAGAGCAGGGGGTGTCAAACTGCCGGCCCACAGGCCAGTTGCATCATATGGAGGCCACGTCCACCCCAGCTCTAGCAATGCAAAAAAAGCCACAATACGTTGCCATACGTCACATGATGCGGTAAGTTTGACACCCGTGACTTACATGTTTTCCACCTTCAGATAGAATCCTGGTACTCATAAATCTGTGATGATACATGACATCATAAAAGGGCTGACAGTTGTGCATCTTTTTGACATAACACTGCACCATGCCAGGGAGATGACATGGCAAGGCAAAAAAGTCACTTCAGAACTAGAAATATATTGGTGCCTGGTACTGGAAGGGGCTCTCTTCTTTTCTTAAAAGAGATTTCTGGCTGGCTTCCACACACCCACCCACCCACACACCCAAGATCCTGGGATCCTATCATAGCAATATGTTAGGATGATTAGGAAAACAAGCTCAAAGGCATAATTGCTGAATTAGGTATTTGGAAAGCAACAGAAGTTTGCAATGATGGTGGATGCGGAACCACTAGGAAAAGCTATCAATATGTTGCATTCCATTGGTGGGGAGGGAGTAGGAGGATATGCTGACAAACAGAATTGGGATTTCATTACACTGGTGGGTTTTCACACACACACACACACACACACACACACACACACACACACACACACGGATACTGGTGCTAGAAGACTAGGACCAGCTAATAGTTTTTAGGACAGAAAGGACAAATGCCAAATGGTTGGGGTTTCACTGCAAATTCCAGTGTCTGTGTGTGAGTGTGTGCATGTGCATGCCCAGATGTGTACACACATGCACACCTTCACGTCACTCTTGATTCCTGGTGACTCCCTGAACAATTTTCTGCAGTTTGCATGGCAAGATTTTGGAAGTGGTTTGCCACTGCCCGCTTCCTAAGGGTGAAGGAGAGTGACTGGCTCAAAGTCATCTCGCTGACTTTAGGCCTAAGGTGGATCTGGAACTCACAGTCTCTTGGTTTCTAGCCTGATGTCTTAATCATAGCAGACAGTGTCCTGTGAATTCCATAGCATTATAAATGTATATGATAGTTATTCTCGCTATATCCTGATTTGTGTATGTTCTCAGATGACATGAAAGTATTTTTTAAACTGGAGTCAGATGATCGGGAGATGGAGATTCAAATGCAAGGGTAAATTTAATACAGTATTGGGAAACCAAATGTATATGCATTTTAACCTGCTTATAAAGATGGCTTTTGTTTGGGGGAATTTTTAAGTAGCCTATAAAAGGAACCAGCCTGCTCTTTCATAGATTAAGAAATGGGTGAATAGATGCCATGTCAGATGTCCTTATTTACATTTACCTGATCAAATATAAATGAGCAATATTTCTTGGTTATGACTGAAAGCCAATGTGACATTTGGGGTGTTCTGTGTGCAATAGTGTATAATGAAGTGCATACATTTCTCTTGAGTTCACTGCAGCCTACACAGAGATCCATGTTTTTATAGGGCCTTAATCTTCAAAGCAAGAAACATCTCACAAGAGAACTTCTGACTTGAGTCAGGGCTGGTTTCTCATAAGACAGAGTGAGGTGACTGCCTTACGCAGCAGACTTTGAGTGTTATGAGACTGCAGCAAGTTGTGGAGTTGTTTACTCTGTTACTGTGGTATTTTTACAATGAAGAATGGAAAGGGGTTCTTGTAGAATATCGTGTCCATTGCTCCAAAATCATCTGGCTAGTTTTGAGTACTGTATACCTTGATTTAGTTGAGTAAAAGACAGAAATTGTTGCTTTGTTCAACACATGATGTCTTGGATTGGCCCTGGCTCAAACTGAGCAATCCCAAAGTCCATGACAGATGGAGAAAAGACCAGGACAATTGTTTTCAGCCTGGGAATGGAACCTGCAAAATAAACACAGTCTTGTGACCAAGAAATTAAACATGCGATAGACCAACTGAAGCTCCAGCAAGCTTTAGAGGCAGATTCCACACATTGCTCCCAAGTTGACCCAGGGTGGCTTGAAAAGAGTGAGCTTAAACTGAGAAAAATGCCAAGAATAACACACTAGGTTTCAAAGTTGGGTGGGGGGGAAGAATGGGATCCCTGTGGTCCAGAAAAACCTTTAAAACTTTCCATCAATCCTGTTTTTGTATGTATGTAGGGTCTTGTCCTATTATTCTGGATTAATTCACATGGCCCCACTTGAGTCCTTTCACCTAGTAGAAGCTTTCCCTTAGAGCCACCGTGTTTATATAGCTAACCTTCCAAAGAAAATACAGTCCCTATGCATAGATCTCATATATGATGGAAAACTGTTCTATGTGGAATGTTTATTTTTCCTTGCACCTCTACTCTGTGGTGTTCTCAGCCAGAGAATAGCCATTTCTTTGACTCCATTAATGCCAGATGTCTCCTTCCCTTCTGTCCAGCCCTGTGTTTAGCACACAAGGCCCTTCTGTTGCAGGGAGGCAAAAGGTTTGCCAAAGTGAACACAAATCTGTCCTTCGGCTCCCATTGGCCTCCCAAAGGCACTATTTGATATCCATTTCCTTTCTAGGATCAGGAAATGTTTGTATAATCCTCCCATTTTCTCCTCTGATCCCAACCAAATGCAAAGAGACAGTCCAATAAGGCAAAGCAAGTAGGAAAGCTGGTCCCTGCACAACTATTCATCTAAGTCTGTCACCTGAAGAACAGGACCAGCCAGGACAGCGGTAAAAAAAAGTCATCCTTGTAAATGAAAAGCACTTAAAAGAAGTGTCACTTAACAACCGTAGCAAAAAAAGTCATAAAATTGGGTGCATCTCATTTAGCAACTGCCTTGCTTAGCAACGGAAATTCAGTTGTGGTCATAAGATTGAGGACTAACTATATAAGCAGGACAAAGACTTTATTCAGAAGTTGCATCTAAAGCATCTTACAGGGAAAAAAAATAGCGCTTATATTGGAGTAATGGAAACTTTTAATTTCTGAGTCATTGCTGTTCCGGTATGGTTTTCAGATACAAGTGTTACTCTGGTATGCATATCAGTGGCAAGGTTATTTCTTCTCTGTTGGTTACATAAACTAGTTCTTCAGTTCCACATATAAGTGTTGCAATTGTGAAGAAATTGACAAGCGTGAGAGTTGACATATGATTTAGCATCTGTCTTTATTTCATGAATTAATTAATGTAGATACCACTGTTGAAAGAAAAGTCTTCATCGTGGTTCAGTCCAAGCTGGGAATAAACATGGCGACTGCTTTAGGAAGAAGGTTGCAGTTTATTGAAGAGGAGAGCCAGACAGAAAGATGGCCCTGGCAGAAAAGAGAGGGAGCACATGCAGGGAGTAGATTTTTATACCCTCTGGAGCCTTTTGTTTGGAGAGTTGTTCCTGTGGCATGAACTTTGACCTGAGTCTGAGTGTGCCCTTTGATATCTCTGTGTTAATCCTATTATGTCCTGTCTTAGAGTTTGGGTGGGGTATGTAGATGTTAGGAGTCTTTGTCTTCTCGATCTTGTAGCTGAGACTTCCATCTGCATTTCTACAGAGCTGGTTTCTTCTTGGGAGAGGGAGACCTGGGGCAATTAAGAAAAACTGGGCATGCTTTTCTGCTTCTTTAAGATCGTTTGAGGAAATATATTTTCCTGCCCTTTTTAATATTTCCTTCTCTGGGGGGCTGACTTCCCACACCACTCAGTCAGGTTTGAGCACTGGTGACTGTAGGGGCAAATGCTTGGCACATTGAGCTGGTTGCAATAACAGCCCTTCGCGCTTCAGAGGTATTAGAGTAATTCCTTTGGTCTCATCTACCCACTTAATCCCCTTTTTCTACTTCTCTCATCCTGGCCAAGCATAGAGTTTTTTTTCTTTTTTTTTACTGCATCATTTGCTCACCTCACCTCTCAAAATGATCATTGTCTAATTGGGATGAGATATGGAATGAAAAAAAATTAGTTTTACTTTAAAAAAACATTAATAGTCCTTAATGTTGATTATGCTTGCTAGGGAGGAAAGGAGAGGTTTCTTTTTCTATTTTTATCTTTTTTTCTGCCCTTTTTTTTCCATGAATGTATTTATTCCGTAGCTTTACTTGTGTATTATAATCTTTAATAAAATTGTTAGGGGAAAAAAAATCATTGTCTAAAGTCAGAATTTATTGAGCCCATTGCTGATTAGTTGATCCTTGCTATGGTTCATAGTAAGTTTAATAACATGGAGCCATAATTTAATGCTCTCTATCTTATTTCTCTTGTTTTCTACGCAGTGTCCAAATTCCATAGCCATATTTTAGTAAGGAAATATCACTGCTTTAATTGCTGTAATCTTTGTTGCTGCTGAACTGCTCTTGTCTTTGTTATCTTGTCCAAATTTGGCATTGCCTTCTTCCCTAGGATTAACATTAACACGGACACAGATATTTCACTTGCCATTTTTACTTTCATAATGAGTGTTATATTTTCCTCTACTTTGTCAGTGGCTATCTTCTGTTTATTTGCAATTATGAGTGTATTGTCCTCTAAGTTTGATTCTAGTTGCCTCTATTCCAATCCTGCCATTTTAATAATAGTTTTCTATTATAAATTAAGCAAATATGGGGGCAATATGTATCCTAGAGTCATTCCCTTCCCCTTATCTGAATGTTTTTCTCCAAATTCAGGCAGACGTTGCTCAGAAGAATAACCTTGTGGCGATAAAACTATTAACAATACACTGAAAGTATTAATAATACATCCATATTCTGGCATGATTTATGCTATCAAAGACCTTACCATTGTCAATGAAGATGGATCTCCTTTTTGTATTTATTCTGGTCCATCTTATGTTAATTACCTGATCTTGTGTTTCTCTGCCTTTTCTGAAATCACTATGTTCAATTAGATTTTATCTCTCCATCTGTTTATTGTTCTATTCATTGTAAAATTTTAAAGAGACCACTGTTCTTTTAGGATGCTCCCCTCCAAAACAAATAGGCACACCTTGCCTCCAGAAGTTGTGAATGCTCCAACACTGGAAGTTTTTAAGAAGAGATTGGACAATGATTTGTCTGAAATGGTATAAGTTTTCTTGCCTGAGCAGGGGGTTGGACTAGAAAACCTCTAAGGTCCCTTCCAGTTCTGTTATTCCATTCCATTCCATTCTATTCTATTCTATTCTATTCTATTCTATTTTTAAATAGAATCTTGTGAATCATATCTTGCTTCCTTTCCATTCATGCTGCCATTTCATTTTTTTAAAGGAGGAGGAGGAGGAGGAGGAGGAGGAGGAGAAGAAGAAGAAGAAGAAGAAGAAGAAGAAGAAGAAGAAGAAGAAGAAGAAGAAGAAGAAGAAGAAGAAGAAGAAGAAGAAGAAGAATAAGAAGAAGAAGAAGAAGAAGACGAAGAAGAAGAAGAAGAAGAAGAAGAAGAAGAAGAAGAAGAAGAAGAAGAAGAAGAAGAAGAAGAATCTCATAAACTAGTGGTTTTCAAACCATGTTCCAAGGGAGCCTGATGTTCTTCCAAGACAGCAACAATTGCACACAATCTGTCTTGGGATTTGTGAGGAAGAGAACGCATGTGTACTGGGCATATGGTCAAGTGAATTTACTGCCATTATAGGATGATGACAAGGATCCAGAGTTTGGCTAGTGCTTTGCCTTGACTTAAACCCCTTATAGTTTAAAACCCAAGAATTCCTCTTGTATTGCAGATGTGGAAGAGTCCTTTGAGAAGCAAGTTCCAATAAAAGAGAGTTTTCTGAAAGAAAGGCTTCAAAAACATGCCTTTCCTTAGTAAGCTCCCTGCCTTACTAATCAAGACTTCATCTTTCTCCTTTTTTGGATAAAAACGATGAGAGAAAAGAAGTAGTGGGAAAACATGTGAGAGGCATAATTAGGAAATGATAAAGCAGCATTCCATAAATTAAGCAAGAGGATTGCACAACAAAAATCTTGTCTCAAAGCAGATTTCGTGTGTGACTTTCCTAGAGTCAAAAGCAAGAGATAGCATGTAATTGATTGCTATGGTTTAAGATAAACAACACCATCTACATGAAAAGTGAAGAAAAACAATGAAATAACCTACATCCATTTTTGGGGGAGGAACATTAGATGTTCGTGGCTGGCATTATTGAGTTGGCCTTCTCTGGGTGAGTTAGACATTCTCCCAAATTAAACGGCCACAGGTCTAACATATCTGGTATCTGGTTGGGAAAAATATTATAGTTTCACATACAGTTAGCACAACTTAGTTCTAGAGGTACTTGCAAAAAATGGTCTCTTAGATACTCAGGCTTCAGCTACATGGGATTTTATAGGTGATGACCAGCATCTTGAATTGCACACGGAAACGTACGCCAGCCAATGAAGTTCTTACAGCAGGAGTGTAATTTTTCAGTAGCTCGCTATCAGATACACACATAGGATTTTAAATCAATTCTTGTTCATAACAATAAGTTTCAGAGATCCAATTTGCAAAGTGCACACAGCAAAGCTCACCTTTGTTAAACTTTTGGGAATTTAGCATGTAATAGCCCTGGGCAGATGAGTCGACACTACAACCTAGAAAACATGTGTCACCTACATAGGAATGATGACAGAAATGTCAACTGAATGGTATTAGCAACAAGCCGGGGCAGTCTCTACTTCTTTCTCCTTAGTTGGGTGTGAGACAGTCAAAAGGCCATGTTCTGGATGGCTGATTCTCTTCCGGTTGGAAAGCACCACACATTGCTATTGTTCTAGCTACTGGCCCTGAGCCGGCAACATTTTGCTAGTCTGTGGATTTTCCACAGAGGCAAAAATTGTTGTTGGCAACAACTTGGAATAAATTAGCTCTTACATTTTCAAAGCTACTTGGCCCATCCCACTTCTAGAGAACTGCAAAACAGTCTTGCCTTTTGTGTTAGAGTAACTTTGTGCATCTTTCCAACACAGACAAGCAGTCATTGAGTAGACTCCCCACCCAAAGAAGCTGATTGATTGCATGCTTATTAAAGCCATCTAAAATACTGTATATGAAATAAAATAATAAACTAAAAGTGGTACTGGGGGAAATAAAGCAAAGGTCAAACTTTGCATTTCATCGAACATTTCTAAAATAAATTTCTTTTTTCAAACCTGAAGGGAGATCATTTGGATTGGAAAGGAGTCACACCTTTGCTCTCTATATATGTCTTACAGGTAGGGAAAACCCTGACTGCCATCTAGAAATGACCTGGTTTTGGCAACACATATATGGTATAGCTTGCTGATTTGAAATGCCAGCAGGTATGTGGTGAACTAGATGTAGGGTTTATCTATATGTTATATTGAAACATAAAACTTAAAATCGTAATATAAATTGTGTTTGAAGTGGAATAGCTGAGCATAATAGTACCAGTCCAATACTATTAGTCCACAGTTTCCTACTGGAAGTAACTGCACAAAACCAAACCCTTATTAAGGCCTTCTATATCTGGATTGCAAAACTTTAGATGTACATTAGATGGCAGCAAAAGACAAGAGGGTTCTGACAGTGTTTGATGCCCTCTAGAATTGGTTTGTCTAGTCATGTTATCTATCAGAATGACTCTATCCCCAATTTAAATGTGTTTCAAATGTAAGATTATGAAAGCAAAATCTGCATGAGGGTGATGAGATGGAAAACTATATGATATTTTTCTAGCTTCCTTATTTGAGCCATTCATTTCAGATATAATTACTATTTGCTTGCTTGTTTGCTTGCTTGCTTGCTCGCTTAGTGAAATTCACTTAACTTCCTTTTCCAAGATCAGAACGCAACATTAATTGTATTTTCTGGGGATGTGAGATTACTTTTTATTCTCTATCTGCAGCAAGATAGGAAAACTACCATTCCATCCTGATCCTCTTTTTTCTCCCCTCTTTAGACTCCATGAAGCTTTAACTAAACCGAACTTCATCTTTCACACAGACAGGTTAAAATAAACCTCTTTAGGACCCAGTCTGGTATTCATTAGGCTCATTCTTAATTTCCTCAAGCATTTTCCATCAGCTGCAGTCTGTTGGGGGGTGAAGTGGAAAGTCAAGCTCACTTCTATCGTTTTCATCTAAAGAAGACCTTCATTTGAATGTGACATCATAACATTCCGCAGTCCTCTGGTTCAGTTTACATTCTGGTGGCCTTTTAGGTCACATCACAAGGGAATCTATACAACCCCTGGTGCCTGGTGGAAAGCTTATCAGCTGGTGCACAAAGAGGGGCAGACAAAAGTTCCTTTGCAGTCAATTCTTTAATAAGGCATACTACCAGACACGTCAGCTCTCAATTCTTTCTATCTATCTATCTATCTATCTATCTATCTATCTATCTATCTATCTATCTATCTATCTATCTATCTATCTATCTATCTCTATCTCTATATCTGTCTGTCATCTATCGATTTATCTATCATCATCTCTTTCTTTTTTCCCATTTTCTCTTTTCTTTTCTTTTCTCTCTTCCCGGTTTATCATCACTTGGCCCGTCAACAAAGTTGAGACCAAATATGGAACCCCGATGTCTTGTATGCTTAGCTCGGATCCACACTTTCTCCTTTGCTTTCTCCCCAGTTTGTGCCACCCACACTTCTTAAGCCAAGGAACAATGAAGTTAACCACTCACAGTTCATTGCAAATGCACCCTCCTTTTATGTCTGAATGCTGGTTTTGGTCTGAAGTCACCTTGAGCCCTTGTGAGCAGCACTGTCTTCCAAACTAGTGACAGATCCACTTCTGCCTGGCTAGCACACCTGGCACATTCCCTGCCCTCTTGTTCCTTCCTTATTACAAAGTATTGGTGGCCTTACAGATGATCAAAGAAGCAACCTACTCTCTGTGCTTTGATCATTGTTGCATCTGAACAACAATGATACAATTAGGGGAAAAAGAAAGGGCTTGCATTGGTGTCAAAGAAGTGTACCTGGGAAGAGAACGTGAAGCCATGCAACATATAGGAAAGCAAAGGAAAGCTATGAGGGAAAGGGAGGAAGGATCAATCTCCCTAAGGGAATTGGCAGGCCCTGGGAGACCAGCCCACACAAGGCCATGCCAGCGATGCCCACTTTCTCTACACAGATGAAGACAAGAACAACAATTCAGGACCTATGGTGGTTGTAGTCTGGATTGAGCACCAGTACCATTATCAAACCATTATAATCCAGATTGGATATTTTTGATATCAGCTTCTGGAACACAAGAGCCATGCAGGAGTAGCACAGGAAACAAGTGTAGGAGACAAGCAGATAAGCATTGTAGCAAAGCCATATCCTTGCTTCATATCTTGGGTGCATATATCTACACATATTAAGGGATATCTCTAAACATGTGTTCCTTGATACTGTTTTGTCTGATGTTCTGGGCAAACTTTATTAAAAGCTCCTCCCATGTTCTGAATCGATGTGAGACCTGTGACCTTCCCAGGGAAGAGAAAACAGCACAAAGACCCCTAAGAAACCAGTCCATTCCCTCTTCTCTCCTTTGGAGGAAAGCTTGTTAAGAAATCGTGTTATTTTTCTCCAACTTCCCTTCACCCCGTCCCAATTCCATAACAAATATAGCAATGGGAAGGAGTGAGAGGAAATATGATTTCCATAGTTATGAAGACTATGTTGGCAGCATTCCTCTCTAATCAGAAACTGGTTCCGGTACCTCAGACATCCGTCACGAAAAGGAGACAGCTCTGACCAGAGTTAATTGGAGGTATTTCTAATCTCCAGCCATCTCTCACAGATCCTGAAGCAACGGATATGAAAAGAGTCTAGAAGGACCCGAAGGGTTTTGTGCAAAGCATCCCGGTGATTAAATTAAACTGGGAGGGGAGCCAGCAGGAGTTTCCTTGTACCTCTGGGCTCCGGCAGTCCAGGGTGAACATGGCAGACTTTGGATAGCTGCAAAAATGCCATGCAAAAAAAGGATCCTGGCTCGAATTAAGTCATCATAGACTGTAAAGGTTATCTTTGAAGGCACAGTCCCTTCGGTGCTATAAACCCCTGTCAAGGGCCATTCATCGGAATGGGAAGAATCCAAGTCTAGAATTTTTGGGAAGCAGCCATGAGAGTTAAACGAGTGCAAAGCCAGTCCTTGTTTTCCATATAAACAGGAACGAATGTGGGGATGGGTGGGGTGAAGGCAATTTTTGATTTTGGAAGGGAAGTGTATTTTCAAGTGCCCCATCTGCAGCCTGCAGTGGGTCAAGGCAGAAACAGATGTAATGCATTCCTGCTACCCATGAGGATTAGCTCTCTGGTCGTGGAAAAATAAAAACAACCCAGAAACTAGTAGAGCTGTTGTTGCTCGCAGCCGTCAGAATGTTTCATTATTGCTTTTGCTCTTTGAAATACTATGCTTTTGGCTCTATTATGAGTTTTCATTATGATTTAAACTATATTCTTCAGAGGCTAAAATGAAGCCCTGAAAGCAAAAGATAATATAAAAAAGTAAGGATGCTATGCGTGCCTGCATATATGCAGGGCTTATGATAGTGTCCCCAACTATGCTCTTTTTTAAGAAATTTTCTGGTTGCTTAAAATCCATTATTCTTGTCGACAATACTTTTTCCCCCTCCAGTGGTGCAGCTAGGTAATATTAGACCCTGAACTTCATCTCTATTGCCATAATTGTATCGCCCACAGTTCACCTTTCCTCCTACCAGCCCCCACAATGAACATGCTATGTTCTATCAGGGTTGTACATTTCTATGATTAAAAGGTTAAAAAAAACCTTGTTTGTCAGCCTTGATAAAATATCAGAAAGCAAAATGTATGTTGAGCCTGCACTGTAATGGTTTGGAAAGAAACACATGTAGTTTTCTATTGCTCTCATTCTGGGCCATCAGTTGCCTTCCATGTAGTAGTGTCTCCTCTCCAACTAAAGTTAACAAGTAGAACTTCCTCTCACCCTGGGGAAGAAGTACCTACCTAGACAACTGCTTAGGAGTACCAGCACCCAGCATTTGACCCTTGACCACACAGCTTTATTGATCTAGTTCCAGGATATGATGACCTTCCTTTCTGTTTGCATTCAGTGCTCACCAACAGCAGAGTTGTTGGAAGGCAACCTGTAACCAAATATGCCAGAGAATACTTAGATGATATGTGTGCTAGAAGGGCATTGCAGGTTTAGTGCAATTAAAATTAATTACTAATTTAAAGCTACATTGGATAGAAAAAATTTAGGCAAGGCTAAAAGCAAATCAGTCTCCTCCCTTCCTTCCTTCCTTCCTTCCTTCCTTCCTTCCTTCCTTCCTTCCTTCCTTCCTTCCTTCCTTCCTTCCTTCCTTCCTTCCTTCCTTCCACTCATCCATCTATCCATCCATCCATCCATCCATATGTCTGACCATCTCAAACATTTGACTCTAGGTAGTGAATAAAAGATAAATTTAAAATAAAAACTTTGTAGGAAAACAATAAGCAACAGATATGGGAGCCAACATAAAACCAACAACACAAACCAAAATAACCAATATAACTAAAATACAGGCTCAACCATCGTGCAAATGACCCTCTAAATTAGAGACTCTCCAAAACCCTTTTAATTGTGGCTCCCTTTCAAAAAGCAGCAGCTATAAGTTCTGTTTCAGCTGCGGAAATGTTATGGAATTGCCCAAAGACATCTTACACAAGTCGCAAGTATAAATATGACATTCAGTCTTTCTGATGGGCAGAGAAACATGTGAAGGTTCGGTCCCCATGAGGTCATTTATCCTGAAGTGAAGGCTACACTGAAGCAGCTCTGAAGATTTTCAAGTTTATTATGTGGGGAAAATTTGCATGATTGATATCAGCCCTACAAGGTGGATCAAGCTAAGAAAGCAAAGCTATATAGGTGGGAAAGTACTTTTATTGGAACAACTATAGTAACATAATCTTGCAATGTGAATGTGCTTCGCCCTTCCTCCCTTTATCTTAGTGTGAATTAGGGAGGGAATCGTCTGAGATCTTGCCTCAGATTCAAGCTTGGTCCAGACTCAAGCTCTACCATCCCCACCCCCATTCTCTTACTTATCTGATCTTTGCCTACATAGCAGCTCTGTTCTTAGAGATCATTTCCTATGCTCTCTACAGGAAAAATGGGCTGTCCAAAGCCATAATCTGATACAGTAAGAGAGTAAACTTGTTCAAACAGTGAGGTAGCCTGCAAAATCATTGGGTATAAAATGACATCTGTTCATCCACAGAATATATATGTATGTATAGTGCATATGTTATGTCCACCCAATGCAGTAGACAGTGGTAGTTTGCAAAATCCAAATAAACAGTTAAAATAGTTTTAAAAACTCCAATAAAACAGAATTGACACCCTAGACCAGTGGTTCTCAACCTTTCTAATGCCGCGACCCCATAATACAGTTCCCCATGTTGTGGTGACCTCCAACCACTTATACATCACTGGGTGCCAGGGGCGTGGCCAAAGAAAAGGGGGAAAAATGGCGGACAGCCTTGTTTGACGACCCCCATGAAATGGTCGTTCGACCCCAAATGGGGTCCCGACCCACAGGTTGAGAACCACTGCCCTAGACTAAAAGAATCAAAATGTGAGAGGGGCCTCCCAAATACAGTGACCCAGCCCTGGGAGTATCTCTGCAGATGCTGTCCCAGAGCACAGGGGCAGCTTCCTCAGTTGTTCAAGATGGCAACATTTAATTGAGGGGAATTGAAGTGCACCCACTCTGCTGAAATGTCCCGGTAAGCAGAAAGAGTTGGAGATAGGTGGTCCTTCAGCTAACCAGATCTTCTACCATGAAGGGCTTTATAGATGATGACCAGCACCTTGAACTGCACCCAGAAGCCTACTGGCCACCAATGCAGCTCATGTAGTAAGGATAGGCATAGCAAGAAGTGCCCATTATTGCTTGTAGCAGTACATTTTGAACCATCTGTAGCTTAACTTATGCGAATGTTATTTCTTTATTTGTCTTTTGGTTTGTTTCTTTCTTTCTTTGTTTTGTTTCATTAAGGCATTTTTCTATATTTTCTTTCCTGAGATTGCTCAACTCTTCAGAAATCTTTCCACTTCTTTTTGCAATCAGAAATTAATTCTGGGACATTAGAGAGTGTAGCCTCTGTCTAATTTTAATCCATGTTCTGCAGAAATGTAGAATTAGACTCTTTTACACAGAGCTCTAGAAATCTTCCCAACCTGTGCTAAACCTGAATATTTAAGGAATCAGCTTAAATATGATATGAGCTTTGGAAAGTGCTGGTTAAACATCACACTTCTCAGGACTTAGGTAACCCATCTCTTTTAGAGCCTGAGTCAAAATGGACACGGAAAGCAATCTCCAACATCTAGAGGGGAGGGACCATATCTGCAGTAGCCTGATCACAAGGAGCTGGACTGACTCCAGTCCCTGACCATAATATCAATCACATCATCTGTGCTGGACTGTGTCCACAGCAAAAGTTATGGGGAATTGTTTTAAAAATGGAACAGCTAAAGACGATCTTAAGCTTCTTCAGCTATGGGTTTGGGTGAAATAAAGGAAAGGTCATGAGGGTATATCATATAAAAAATAGTACTGGGGCACATTCGAGCTGCAGTTAAAGTGATAAGAGGATGAACCCATTGTGATATTTTGTTGCAGCATCCATTAGTGATGTTCCTTGGCCAATTGGCAGCTTCTAGGACCCGGAAAGTAAATTTTGCTTCAGATTAAGTTCTGGAGAGGACCAGAGAAAGACAAATTAAGTAATCCAAGTTGCTCACTGAAACCACTGCTTTGTGAACAGAAGGCTGAGGATTTATTAGAGGAAGCATATTGGTTACACAACAAACAAGGGAAGAAAAAAGCAAAACACATTAGCTGAAACTGTATCTCTGTTACAGGATCCCGAAACTCTATTTGTGTCCTTGTCATCTGACCTCTTTGGAGAATACATACCAAAACACTCCAAATGGCTTCCTGGTAGCTGCGTAGTAGGAGTTCTATGGAAAACACAAAGAACCAAATCTGGCATACGAAGACACACTAACTTAGTAGGAGACACTTTGGGGAAGCTTTCCTTGGAGTTGCAAGATTAGAAACCTCTAACTTCATTACTCTATTCCCTCTTTTAAAATGTTGCTGCCAAGCAGGTCTATTTGTGGGTGATCTGCAAATAGCTCATGAATCCACCCTGTGCTATATTAGCATGAAAACTGAATGATAAGTCTGCTAAAATTAGATTTTCAGTCCCTATGTAACAAAAAAATTAACACTAATAATGGTGTAAATGTAGAAATATATAGATTACAATCGGTGCAATGCCATAATCACAACTGTCTTTTCTTCACTTCTGCCCAATTTTCCAATAGGTTCCTTATACACTTGGTCTGCCAGCTCTATATTAGCTAAATAGGGAGGGGGGTGTTTTATGTCAGCTTCACCATAGAAGAAAATGAAATCAAAAGCCCTATTAAGTCCAGGTTCAACCATATTAAAGTGACCACTTATTTATCAAAAGCAGCAGCTTCTTCTGTGGATAGGATAGCTCCCTTCCCTCCCAATAAAAGTGAATTTGCTCCTAAATGTGTAAACGTTAGGGGTAGTTTTTCCTTCAAACATAAAATTAAGAGACACAGACTCACAGAATTGGAAGGGGCCCTAGGGGTCATTTAGTTCAACTCCCCTGTTCAATGCAAGATCCACTCAAGCATCTCGGATAGATGGGTATGCAGCTTCTGTTTGAAAACTTCCAGTGACAAAGGACTTATCTCTTTGTGCAGCAGCTGGTTCCATTGGCTGACAGCTTACACAGTTGGGAGGTTCCTCCTGATGTCTAATTTGAACTATTTCCTTGTGTGGTTTTATGTATTGATTCTGGACCTGCCTTCTGGTGCAATATAGAATAAGGACAGGCCTCCTACTTTTGTGAGAACCTTTCACACCTTTGAAGACTGCTGTCCAATTTGCCTAAATCAAATAAGGCAATAAACCACCACAAGTAAGTGATAAAAGGAGAAATTTCCTAACAGGGAGAACGGTTAACCAGTGGAACAACTTGCCATTAGAAGTTTTCATCACTGGGGGTTTTTAAGAAGAGACTGGACATACCCGAACCTGCAACCTAAATGTTGGAGATGTGGTTGCTTGGATGCAACCTATTTTCATGTTTGGTGGACTTGTAAAAATATTAAAGCCTTCTGGATTATGATTTGGTGGAATATTCAAAAGGTTTTTAAAAGGAAGATTAAGTTTACTCCCCAGTTGTTTCTTTTGGGTATTTTTGTGGATTTTGATGCTAAAGAAACTATCTTAATATTGAATTTAATAACAGCAGCAAGATTATTGGTGGGTCAATATTGGAAGAAGGATTCTCTGCTATTGTGTCCTGAGCCTGCAGAAGGCAGGCTCGGGACGTTGCAACAGTCCCGGGCAGTTGCAAGCTGCCCGGGACCAGACTGGCTGGCGCCAGCACTCGCACGCATGCGTGAAGTGCAAAGTGCGCCAAATGTTGCCGTTTGGCCCGAGGATTGTCTTTAAGAGGAGGAGAGAGGCTTGTGTGCCTCGGCGTTGTAACAGAGCTGCTAGTCACCAATAAAGAGGCTCCTGAGAACTACCAAATGAACTCCTGAAGTTATTGCCTTTCGCGAAGGACTCAACACTGGCAACGAAGGTGGGATGCCTTGCAATTACTTCAAACAATTGTAAGCTTACCCTGGAGTCCTGAAGCAGCAGGAAACGGCGTTAAATTCAGCAACTGCCTGCCAATACAGCAAACGTTGGAGGTAAGCTGGCTGATAGACCCTTCCTGTACTACTGAAGATGGCAAAGATAGGGAGGCTTTCCGAGTTCGATGTTACGCATCCGGAAAGATGGGAGTCTTACGTGGCCAAAGTAGAAAATTATCTCAAGGTCAGTCAAGTGAGAGAAGATGGCTTAAAAGCCGCCACCTTGCTGTGTGTTTGTGGTCAAGATGCATTTGAGATCGCTGAAAATCTAGCAGCACCTGCACCTCTAGAATCTGTTACCTACACAGATTTAAAGAAATTGCTAAAGGAACACTTCCAGCCCAAGTTGTCTGTCATTGCTTGGCGCCATACTTTTGAACAGAGGGATCAACGGGCTGGTGAATCAGCTAAAGAGTACATTGCTGCATTGAGAAGAGCAGCTAAGCCTTGCGAGTTTAAAGATTTAGAAGAAAGGCTGAGAGACAGATTTGTATGTGGACTGAGACAGAGAGACTTGCAGCAGAGACTTTTTGCTAAAGAAGACTTATCATTCCAAGATGCCTTGAGAGAGGTTACTGCAGAAGAGGCAGCAGGGGGGGGGGCAATCAAGAACATGAGGCCCATCAGAAGTACTCCAGAAGCTGTGTCCGTGCACCAGGAGGGAGTCCAAGGAAGCTCAGAAGAAGATCCTGACGAAGAAGTAGACCGTCTCTACCCAACAAAAGAAGGGAAGCAGAAGGAAGGCAAAGAGAAGTCTTCAGCTGTCCCCAAGTGCTTCGGGTGTGGAGGTCACCACAAGAGGACCAACTGCAGGTTTCGCTCTGCTATCTGTAGAGCATGTGGAAAGCAAGGCCACATCGCAGCTGTGTGTCTGGGCCGTCAGAAGGTACAACCCCGAGAAGAATTGTGCCTGAAAGGTACCAGGGTCCCCAGCCAAAACAGGGAGGGTTTCTGTGCTTCACGAAGAAGCATTTATAGGACAGGCACACACAAACCTATCAAGAAAAAACTATCACTTAAAGTGAAGTTGCAAGGAGTTCCATTGGTCATGGAACTGGACACTGGGTCTGCACTTTCAATTATTTCCATACACACATTCAGAAATATTTGTTCTGGTAGTGGATTTCAGGCCAAGCTGAGGCCTTCTGACATTGTGTTAACAGACTTTCAAAACTCCAGAGTGTGTGTTAAGGGGGAGGCCACCCTTAACGTACAGTATAAGGATTTTGAAGGTCCATTAGATGTATTGATAGTGGGGGGTGAGCGAATGAATCTCATAGGACTCGATTGGTTTGAGGCCTTGGGAATACATGTTACAGGGCTCAATAGCTTGCAAACAGTAGATCTACAGGAAGTTTGCAAAGAATTTGCAGATGTTTTCAGCCCACAGCTGGGCACATACAAAGGGCCCCGTGTCTTTAAAACTAGACCCCACTGTCACTCCTGTTAGAGTAAAAGCAAGAAGGGTTCCTTTTGCTTTAAAAGGGAAAATTGATACTGAATTGGACAAATTGATTCAGCAAGGAGTTTTAGAACCTGTTGATTCCAGTCCTTGGGAGACCCCCATAGTCATGCTTCTCAAGGCTAATGGGGACATTCGCATCTGTGCAGATTACAAATGCACTCTGAATAAGGCATTGCAGCAACATGCCTATCCTGTACCTGTAGTCAGTCATATCCTGGCCTCCCTCAAGGGGGGGCGTGTTTTTGCAAAGCTTGACCTTGCTCAGGCTTATCAACAGCTGCCTGTTGGTGAAGCTGCTGCAGTAGCACAAACCATTGTAACCCATAGGGGAGCATTCAAAGTAAAGAGATTACAATTTGGAGTAAATGTGACTCCTGGAATTTTCCAAAGCATAATGGAAAACACACTGAGGGGTATACCAGGGGTTTGCCCCTATTTTGATGATGTTTTAATTGCTGGAGACTCCACCCAAAATTTAGCTGAGAGATTGAGGGCTGTCCTGCTGCGGTTCTGGAAAACGGACCTCAAACTCAAGAAGGACAAATGTAAAATTGGGGTGCCTTCTATAGATTTCCTGGGATTCAAAATTGATGCCAATGGGATTCATCCTGCTGAGTCCAAATTAAAGGCTATTATGCATGCTCCTAGGCCTAAGTCCAAGGCCAAACTACAGCCCTTTCTGGGCCTTTTGAACTTTTATAATTCATTCATTCCTAACAAGGCTAATGTAGCTGAACCACTTCATAGGATTCTGGACAAAAAGGCAGTGTGGCAGTGGTCACAAACACATGAAGCAAGCTTCAGTGAGGTTAAGGCCTTACTCACATCTAACAATGTGCTTGCACATTTTAATGAAACTCTTCCTGTGTGCATCGCGTGTGATGCTTCTCCGTATGGAGTGGGAGCAGTACTCAGCCACCTTAGGCCAGAGGGAACTCAGATTCCTGTTGCATATTACTCCAGAACCTTGTCTTCTGCTGAGCGAAACTACGCCCAGATAGACAGGGAGGCTTTAGCTGTTGTTGCTGGAATTAAAAAATTCCATGATTTTTTGTATGGCAGACATTTCACAGTCTTTACTGACCATAAACCTTTGTTGGGGCTGTTTACCACAAACAAACAAACTCCCCATATCATCTCCCCCAGGATGCTGCGATGGTCAATCTTCCTGTCAGCCTATGATTTTTCTCTAATTCACAAACCTGGGAAAGAAATGGGCCATGCTGATGGCCTCAGTAGATTACCCCTGCCAGTAGTAGAGGCTGATCCTGCCCCTGCCATCAACATCCTTTCAATTCAGGCATTGCCTGAGTCACCGTTAAATGCCAGGGCTGTGGCTGCTGAATCTGCCACAGATCTCACAATCTCCTCCAATCTTATCTTGGGTTTTGTCTGGATGGCCAGAGAGTTGTCCTGGCGCTGAGTTTCAGAGTTTCTGGCTTAAAAGGAACGGGTTATCCACCTTCCAGGGTTGTCTGCTGTGGGGCAGCAGAGTTGTCATTCCTACCTCAATGTCTTAGGTTCCCTTCACGAGGGTCATCCTGGCATTGTACGAATGAAGGCGCTAGCGCGCAGCCATTTGTGGTGGCCTGGGTTAGACAAGGAAATTGAAGCTAAGGTGCACGCATGCCACCTTTGTCAGTGCTCACGCCCAGAAATGCCACAGGCCCCTGTACATAGTTGGGATGAAACACAGTCTCCATGGTCTAGGGTGCACATTGATTACGCTGGGCCCTTTCAGGGTCAATTCTTCTTGGTCCTGGTTGATAGCCATTCAAAATGGCTTGAGGTTGTACCTGTCTCTTCCACCACCTCTGCAAAGACTATTCAAGTACTGAGGGGTATTTTTGCTGCACAGGGGCTTCCGGATGTTTTGGTGTCTGACAATGGCCCTCAATTCACTTCTTCCGAATTCCAAGCTTTCTTACAGGCCAACATGATTCGTCATGCCACCTCTGCACCTTTCCACCCTTCCACCAATGGTATGGCTGAACGGATGGTCCGCATCACCAAGGATGCATTAAAGAAACTGGCATATGGGGACTGGCATCACAGGTTGGCAGATTTTCTACTTGCTTACCGCACCACACCGTCTACTTCTACCGGGAAAAGCCCGGCTGAACTTCGCTGGGAGCGCACACTGACTACTAAGCTTGACCGGTTGCATCCGGACAGACTGCCTTCTAAGTTTACACAACCCAGGGCACCAAGGCACTTGCTAGTGGGTGCCCCAGTATGGACCCGTAATTACGGGCCAGGTCACTTATGGGTCCCTGCCATAGTATGCAAGGTTACAGGTCCCTTGTCTTACGAGGTTTCCATGGATGATGGTCGTATCCTGAGACGGCATATCGACCAGCTGCGTACAAGACTGGACTCACCTGCTGACACCTCTGGGTTTTTTCCAGGGGGGGAGGGGGACCTCTACGGGCAAAGGGAAGGGTGTGGGCAGCAGCCAGACACCAACAGAGAGGTCACAGACGGCCCATTCCAAGATTCCGCGAGTGCTCTGAACAGGAATTCGTGGGAACCAACTAGAATACAGGCACCAGTGCCTACTCCAGCCAGGAGTTACCCCGGGGGCATAATCATTACACACCTACACCATTCAGCACTCCAGACAGGGAGAATAACCGGGAGCATCCTAATAACTCACATCTTGCAAGAGAGCTGGCACACACTCCGTCTAGTTGGCCCAACACTGCCACCGTTCCCAGAATGGGACAATTACATAGGGAGGTGGTTGGAGGGCCGAATTCCAATTCTGACACCTCTGGATTAACTGAGGGGGCAACTGAGTTTGGGGATAGTACTGAGATTCCAGACAGCCCTACTATGGAACAGGGAAGTGGAGAAAGGCAGCCTCGTGATAGGTCTAGGATAGACCTGGGAGGTTCTACAAGTTGTCCAACAGTGGCAGCCTTCTAGAAGGGCCAGAGAGCCTGCAACTAGGCAGGTCAACCAGGTTATGGAGAGAACAAAGTCCTGGCCTGACGAGCCCGGTGGGCAAGCAAGCAGGCCAGGCAACGGGGCATGGTCCATGGGGACCACCAGGGTCAAAAGAAGGGGGCGAACACAGCACTCCCCGGACAAGATGTGCTTGGAGGTTGCCAGGGAATTCGGAGGTCACAGAGAGCTAAAAGATCTCCTAAATATCTTGAAGATTTTGTAACTCTGCTGGCAAAGCAGAAACAGTAAGAGGGTGTCCCTTTGAAAAGTCTGAATAAGGAACATTGGGAAATGAAGCCAAAAACATTACAGTTTGTTGCCATGGAACTAGTGTGGCTCCCACACTCGTGTTAAGGTCAAGTGTAACCATTAATATAATTATAGTTTTAGCCGGGGGGGAGGGGTGTTGTGTCCTGAGCCTGCAGAAGGCAGGCTCGGGACGTTGCAACAGTCCCGGGCAGTTGCAAGCTGCGTGCGTGAAGTGCAAAGCGCGCCAAATGTTGCCGTTTGGCCCAGGGATTGTCTTTAAGAGGAGGAGAGAGGCTTGTGTGCCTCGGCGTTGTAACAGAGCTGCTAGTCACCAATAAAGAGGCTCCTGAGAACTACCAAATGACTCCTGAAGTTATTGCCTTTCGCGAAGGACTCAACACTGGCGACGAAGGTGGGATGCCTTGCAATTACTTCAAACAATTGTAAGCTTACCCTGGAATCCTGAAGCAGCAGGAAACGGAAAGACAAGAAGAAACAGATGTATCCCAAAGCCTAAATAGAATCAACAAGAACAGTGATTTAAAATGTCATACCCAGATAAGAACTCAGTTTTCTTTAGTTAGAATCAGAGAATCAGCTCATCTATGTTAAAAGAAAATAACAAACACCAACATTTGCACCCGATGTTGTTAATGCACTTACCAATTCATCTGATTCCTGCTTATGGATGAAAATCCATGCTCACATTAACATGCAAGAAATCAACATAGGGAGAAACCTTCAGATACTTCTCTGCTTACTGGCTAAACAAGCTAGGCAGATACTGTTCTGTGTTGGTTTCTCTCAAATATATAGAAAATAAAATTATTTTTGTTTGTTGTTTTCCATTACAACACGACTGAGCAATTTAGGATGCCTACAGGAAGGTGACATGGTATTCATTTGTTTGATAGCATTGATGTGTCTCCTATTCTAAAGGATACCTAGCAGTTTGCAATCTTTGATCTGTTCTGCATCAGGAAAAAAATCACAGTCTTCAGTCAAGATTCCTGAACGATGATTTCCTTTGAGTCAAGCATCCCATCTACAGATACATTCATTGGTATACACATTGTTTAATAGTATCTCCACAGGCTCAAAACAGACTAATTGAGATTCTATTGATAGACTTGGGGGTGTTCATTATCAATTGTCCTTCTCTGATTACTGTTTCTACACAGTATCTTTAGATTTTAATTCAAACAATAGTTTTCTTCAGCAGCTGCTCAAAATAAACAAAGACCATTGGCTGAAATATTTAAGTAGCCAGTTAAATGCCTTTCTAGAGGAAGTGGAATAAATGTGCATGTCATTTCTAGCCTCATGAAACATCAATAATCCCCCTGCTAGAGCTGCTTATGTCACCACTGCATACTTTCCCTTCTGATCTTCCACAAAAAAGGGGTAGTGCAAATGAGTTGACCGATATGCTGGATGAATTGGAAAGGTTTATTTGTCAGTTCAATTGCATCCCTGCTTTAAACATATCGAGACTGTTCAGGAGCATAATGGTCCTTCTATAGACTTGAAAAGGATCCCGTTTCCCCATATGATGCTATCAGTTGGAGCAGTGTGACTTGACAGAGCCTTGGGGCCCTGCCTTTTCTACCTCAGTAATTAGGAAAGCAATCATTTCTAAAGTTGCAATTGTTACTGTCTCCAAAGTAAGAATATCCTTCCTTTCTTCCTCTGAGCAGGAATAGCTTAACACCTCTCTTCAAAAGCAGGGAAATCTGTTAGGTCTGGAGGATTGTGCAGCTCCTTTGACTAAGTCAGGGATTAACGTTGAAGCAGCAGTATAAGGAACTACTCGTCCCAGTAGAGGAGGCATGCTGCGGATCCCGTCAGCCTAATTACTCTGGCTGGTGGGGTCCAGGAGGAGGGCCTTCTCTGCTGTTGCTCCTGCCCTCTGGAACATCTTGCCCCCCCCCACCCATGTGAGGTTGGCCCCAACCCTCCTATCTTTTTATAAGGGCCTAAAGTCATGGCTTTGCTAGTCGGCTTGGGCCCCCAGTGGGGGAACAGTGCAATGGAAGTGGTTGATTGAGTAATAACAGATCCCACTCCACCCCCACCCTCCCCATGTGCCCTTGGTTTTAATGTCTGATTTTAACTTTTTATGCTTTATCTTATATGAAACTGTAAGCTGCCCAGAATTACCCTACGGTAAGATGGGCGGCCAATAAATTTTATAAATAAATAAACTAAATACACTACTGCTTCATGGCACAAAAATAATGGTAAAAATAAAAGCACTGGCATTAGACATGAGCTTCAATGAGAGCAATACATTTTCTAGCCATCTTTATGAACTCCATGGTTCTCCTAGGCTTTGAAGGGAGTTCTGCCATAATTCTCATCCTTTATTTGAAGGGCTGCCACAAAGAAGAGGGGGGTCAACCTATTTTCCAAAGCACCAGAAGGCAAGGCAAGAAACAATGGATGGAAACAAATTAAGGAGGGAACCAAACCTAAAACTAAAGAGAAATTTCCTGACAGTGAAAACAATTAATTGGTGGAACAGCCTGCCTCCAGAAGTTGTGGGTGCTCCAACAGTTGAAGATGTTAAGAAGAGACTGGACAACTATTTGTCTGAAATGGTATAGGGTTTCCTGCCTGAGCAGGGGGTTGGACTGGAAGACCTCCAAGGTCCCTTCCAACTGTGTTCTGTTCTTTTTAACTCACCACTCATATTTTTGCTTATTCCATATTTCGTATTGTTGAATGTATATCACCTTTTGTATTAATTCCTAGATGTATTTTTCTCCAGTTTTGTTCACTTGGTCTGTCTTTGCTCTGTGCTCAGTAGACTTCCCTTGCTTTTTAATGTTTTCTTTATTCTTTTATAAACTGTTTTATAACATTGTTTATAATAAATGATTTACTGTTGTTACTGTTTATAGTAAATAAACTAGTGTTTTGTCAAAAGGAATGCCAATAATTCATGACTTTATTTTACTTGGTAATCCTCTAGTTTATTCCTCTTATCTTTCTTCAACAAAACAAGTCTGTGGTTGGAATTTCTGTCAACCCTCTCTCAAGATTGGCTTCTGCTTTTCCTGTTCCTGTTTATATTTATATTTTTTGCTTATTTTAAAACTACAGTTTTAGTGATGTTTACCTAGTCTTCAAATCATCCAATTATATTCTCCCTTCCCTCATCACCCCCAATGTTAACAGATTATTTCTCCTTTTTCTAACATCAGGTGTGTATTTGTAAGCCTACTGGAGCAAAAAAAATATATATATTATTATTTGAGAGAAATATTGATACATCAATGTTCCGATCATTCATTGCTTGATTTCTCACTAAGTAAATATTACCTGTTTCACCCTTTCCATTTGGGGGGAATAATTGGTTATGTGAAAATTCTTCATTCAAAAGGCACTGTCACAATTCTGTAAATGACTGAAATTCAAAGGCTATTCCTTTGCCAGTCAATACAATTTTTCTAGGTATCCAAACACATTTATAGATTTTCCCATAAATCTTTGAGCTGCCACTTTAGATTATTATTGCATAGTTACGGTGATAAGGATCTATTTCTATCAAGAGCTAATGACATCACTAGATATGCCTGTCACAGGCTCTTTTTTAAACAATATTTAATTAGATGACCCAGACACAAAAGATCCACAAAATCACTGGAGCCTGGACAGTTGGATTTTTAATATCTCCTTATAAGGGTGGGGAGACGTATTATTTTGAAAAAAAAGATACAAAAATAAAACATGTGAATATATATAGGTAGTTTTCTGGCTTACAGCTATAATTGAACTCAACATTTCTGTTGCTAAATGAGACATTTGTTAAATGAATTTTACCCCATTTTGCAACTTTTCTTACCACATCAGTTCTTAACTTAGTAACGTGGTTGTTAAGTGAATCTGACATCCCCATTGAGTTTGCTTGTCAGAAGGTTGCAAAAGGGGATCATGTGATCTGCAACTGTCATAAATACGAGCCAGTTGCCAAGCGACTGGATTTTGATCACATGACCAGGGGGATGTTGCAGCAGTGTGAAAAACAGTCATAAGTCACTTTTTTTCAGTGCCGTTGTAACTTTGAATGGTCACTAAATGAACTGTTGTTATGTTGGGGACTACCTTTATGTGTTAATACTTTCTATTGCTATTATCATCTACTCTATTTCTATTACTATTGCTATTATACAATTATTATACACTATATTCTACAATACACTTCTATGCAATACACTATTTCTACCCTAGAGCAAAGTTTCCCTTTTAACAGACACTGTTCTGTCTTTAATTCCTCTCTCTGGGATTTCTTCTACTTTTCTTCCTTCTCTATTAATAGCCAGCACGTAAATGCATTTGCACCTTCCCACGTTGTGCTTTGTTTTGCCGGGTCTCTTCTTTTTCCTCTGGGCCTCTCTGCTCCCTTTCAAGGGAAAACACCTCCTTTTTATATGTTTGCTATTGGCTGCAGAACTCCCAAAGAGCACATCTCTGCCATTCTCCTCCCACACCTGTTTCAAGGTTGCAATTTCATTGGCTGGGGAAAAGGCTTAGATGGAATGGGAGGAAGGCCGTGCCAAACTGCTCTTCCACAATGCCTAGATAGTTTTAAATGATCCAGTGCCACTCCTCCAGTGGTAAGCCACTAGCTATAGGTTATCCATGGTGTTTTCTCTTTCTGAAAAAAAAACCCTTTTCTTTGTATTGGATATGACCCAATGGAATCATTAACATCCTTTTGAAGATTAACAGAACAACAGAGTTGGGGAGGTCATCTAGTCCAACCCCCTGCCCAGGCAGGAAACCCTATACCTTTTCAGACAAATGGTTGTCCAATCTCTTCTTAAAATCTTCCACTGTTAGAGCATTCCCAACTTCTGGAGGCAAATGGTTTCACTGATTTAATTGTTCTATCTATCGGCAAATTTCTCCTTAGTTCCAGGTTGTTTCTCTCCTTGATTAGTTTCCATCCATTGCTTCTTGTCTTGCCTTCTGGTGCTTTGGAGAATAGGTTGACCCCCCCCCCCCTCTTTGTAGCAGCTCCTTAGATATTGGAAAACTGTTATCATGTCACTGCTCTCCTAGTTCTTCTTTTCATTAAACTAGACATACCCATTTCTTGCAATCGTTCTTCATATGTTTTATCCTCCAGTCCCCTAATCATATTTGTTGCTCTTCTCTGCACTCTTTCTGGAATCTCATTATCTTTTTACATCATGGTGACCAAAACTGGATGCAGTATTCCAAGTGAGGCCCTTACCAAGGCATTATAAAATAGTACTAACACTTCACATGATCTTGATTCTATCCTTGTGTTAATGCAACCTAGGACTGCATTGGCTTGTTTGGTAGCTGCAGCACACTGATGGCTCATATTTAAGTGATTGTCCAAGATCCCTCTCACAGTTACTACGTTTGAGTCATCTATAACTTTATCTGTATATTTGCTTTTTCTTGCCTAAAATATATAACTTTATTTTTTTCACCATTGAATTTCATATTGTTAGATAGGCCCAATGTTCAAGTCCGTCAAGATCCTTCTATATCTTAAGCCTATCTTCTGGAGTGTTGGCTATTCCTGCAACACTCCAGACTGAGCCAATATAACTGAGTCCTTAAGATCTCCTTCTATTCTCCCCAGAATTCAAACTCATTCAACAAAGTTCTCAAAGCAGGTAACTGACCTCAGGTAAGATCACCAATTGGTACTGTCTGCTTTTCTCAGTTTCATAGGAGGTCTTTTGGCCTTAGGATTGGGGAGCTGGAGAAAGCAGAACTTTGAACAGTTACATTAAGCAGTCTAAGGCAGCAAGGTAGTAATTTTCCATAGATATTCAATCATTGTTGATTTGTTAAAATCTACATCTTAGTGTTACTTCAGCTCAAAGAAGCGTACACTGTGCTATCCTTTCAATTTCCCCAATTATAAGCCGTCAGGTAAGTTGGGTGGAATGTATAACTGGCCCAGACATCCTGTGAGTTTCAACTATTGTTTTATGGCAATGTGGTGCATGGCAGATTGCTACCATTGGATGGTCTTATTGCTGTAGGGGTGGGCAATTAATTTTCCCAAGGGCCACCTGAGAAACTAGGACTGCTGTGGAGGACCAAACCAACAGTTTGAACTTAATTCTTCTCAATATTAATTTTATCACTTTAGAAATCAGTACATTATATGGTTTTGATTAGATGCAACTGATAAGAATATATATTCTGTCTTATTTACATCTGATTTTTAATTTCCAGTTGATCTCATGAGGCTGGGCAGGGATAGCCAAAAGGCTGGATTTGACTCAAGAGCTATAAACTGCCCAGTCTGCAATACTGACATGTTTTTGTAAAGAAAATTCATGATACTGAATTGTTCTTAAGCCAGCCACAAGCTGATTTCACAATATATTCCCTGTTGCAGTGGAAGAATATATTTTGTTCTCTCTGCAGAAACCAAGTCACAGAAAGTACATCCTTGCCAACGATTGCATGTGGAATTCAAGACCTTTAAAAGAGGCCCTAAATCAGGACTTATGCAGTGTCCATAAGTGTCACACTGTAATGAAACTGTTTCTATTACCTCATGGTTAAATTTAGATGGAAAATGAGCTTGTAGATAATATGATTCCTTCCAAGTAGTTGCATGTATGTATTTTGTTACACCATAAAAATTACCCCCCAAATGTAAATATAAAAACTGTCTTATAGCCAGATAGAAGGGAAAATGTTTTCTACAACCTCTTAGATGAAATTTGATTTTCAAAAACAGGCTTCTAAGCCATTTCTGCCAAAGGTGCAATAGTTTGGCTCTTATGTGTGCCCAGTTCTGACAGCCAAATGCTAAGTCTTCCCCTCAAATAAACATTATATCTCAATATTATTATCCAATTCATGGCTCACATGCAAACCTTTAGATTAAGTTTGGGAACTAAAACTGACTAAACAAAATAAAACCAAATCTTTATGTGAGGCTCCAGCAGTGAAAACCTGCTAAATCCAAGAACAAAAAGACATTGGGAAATCTACACAGTGAGTGGAGCATTAATACTCCAGCAGAGATGGCCTGAGCTAGAACAAGTAGGCACACGTTCAATGATGCCTAGAAGCAGGTATCTTCCTCTTCTCTGGCCAGGAGGCACTGCAAAACCAGAAATACAGGCACTTCCCAACTTACGGTCTCGTTTAGTGACCATTCAGTTACAACGGCACTGAAAAAAGGGACTATTTTTCACATTTACGACCGTTGCGGCATCCCCATGGTCACAAGGTCAAAATTCAGAGTCTAGAGTAACTGAGTCATATTTGTGATGGTTGCCGTGGGGCCTTCTGACAAGCAAAGTCAATGGGGAAGCCAGATTCACTTCACAACAGTGTCACCAACTTAACCACTGCAGTGATTCACTTAACAGCTGTGGTAGGAGAGGTCATAAAATGGGGCAAAATTCACTTAACAAAATTCACTTAACAACAGAAATGTTGGAGCTCAGATGTGGACATAAGTTGCTGACTATCCATACACTTTTCCATATTGGTTGGTAGAATGTTCTCTTCTCCAGGACATGTAGCTGTTGATATCATCATGCACAGATCCATCTAATTCTTCTCATGCCCTTCAACTATCCAATTACTATAACTAGCATCAGAACATATAAGCTTGATTGCCTTTCCTGATCAAATGATTTGGGACGGGCAGAAACTCAATGTTCTGCTTGGATCTTTGAATGTGAGGTGCCTTCACGGTATTGTCCTCACAGGAGAGCAGCCTCAGATCCAAACAAAAGTCAGTCGGTATGTAGATTATTAATATCTATATTACTTGAACACTGACAAAATGCAATAGGGAGACAGAAAGAGTGCATTGGTGCAATTTCTGTGTTCTTGGCTGCTACAATTATCTGGCTGAAAGCACTGCAGCCACACAGGGAATCATTTCACTCAGAACAATTTCTACACTCCAAACAAAAGCTAAAGCCAAGCAGCTTTATTTCAATCAGTTTTTCATATTTCCAAAAATTAGGACAAAGACAACTACGTAGAAACTTCATTTTTGCTGCCAATTGCAAGTTGTTTCTAGGCAGATGCTGCCATCTTCTGGGAAAACACCTTATTGTCAGGGAATACATTGATGTTAGTGCCATCACATTTCTTTTTTCTTCCAGTTTGCGTCTGAAATTTGATCTGCAGATGATTTTCCCCCCAAAGCTTTTTAAGAATGTTACCTTAAATTCATCGTTATTTTGTGTAAAGAGTCTTTGCAAAATGCCCGCTTATGATCTGCTGCAAATATATTTAGAATCACACATTCCAAGCCAGCGGTCAAATAAAACCAGCAGTCAAAGCCAACCAGTGGTCAAATAAAACCTAATAAAAACCAAATGCAGCACAGAACTTGAAGATGAGTTACATCATTCTTTCACTGATTGGTGATCGTTAGGCTATTATATTCCCTTTGGCTTTCACCTTGAGACAAGTTTCTTTATGGAGGTTTTCATATCTTTGCTTGGCAACAATACATGAAAGTTTGCCCCTTATTTTATTCTGGTAGAATTCTTCAGCTTAGTTTGCAGCACAATAACCTCCCTCCAAGTACTAGCCAGGCTTTCTGCAAGCCAACCTTCATCTCAGTGCTAAACACTGCCACTTGGCAAAATGGTTTTAGGGTGAAATAAACCACGAAATCGTGAATTCCAAGGAAGCAAATCTGAGCTAAGAAATGTAGTGTTCTTACATATTTGGCATCAAGTAAATGGCAGCCAAACCCAGTTCAATGAACAGGATTACCGTATTTCTTTTGTTTACTTGGTTTGCATTGTTATGCAACTCGTACATATTTAAAAGATTAACTACTGCCATGCTAAAATGTTAGGATACCATCATTTGGGCTTAAATAAAGTACAGATGAATTTAATGTGTATGTGTGGGGGAGGGGGTCTGTCCAGTCCCAAACATGAGTAGGTAACTATCAAACCCAAGTCCTTGCCCAAGGTCAGAGAAGGTTTTTAGACAAGAGATCATAGAGCTCTATCATAGTGTAACTAATTCATTTTTTGGGGGGATGGAGGTTACTCAATCACATTTGCTGACCTTGAGATAGGTGCGGGGGGAAAAAAATCTAAATTGGCAGAAAAATCTAAATTGTAAAAATATAACTGAGTAGAAACTATTGGAATAGCTTTGGGGTTGTCCCAAGGTTCTGGCAAGGGACTACATCAGGTCTGGGAGCTTCAGCTTGTTACCTCTATTTCAATCCTTTTTTTTTTTTTAAAAAAAAGTTCAATTTCAATTTCAAAGAATCAGAGAAAATCTACACATATACCAAAAAAAAAAAAAGGCCACAAAGTTAACTAAAAACAGACAACCCCATTTTATTAGCAGTTAGTTCACCAGGACATTACATTAGTGACAGAGTTTTCTGAACCCAAAATGAGTCCAAGTACAGATTAAAAATACGGGAGAAAGACTCTTAAAAATATTCCCTCCCCTTTCCTCCCTCCCACCATGACAAAATAACCCCTGCCCTTCCCAATGGGAAAACATACAGAATCTCATGCAAACATGACAAAGGAATTCCCAGAGTTCTTCCTTTTAAACAAAAGAAAAACAAAAAAAAAAACAAAACAAAACAAAAGTGTCCTTCTTCAAACTCAGATTTTAGCAAGTTCTCTGTTACCCAGAGAGAGTGGTGTTTTCCAACTATTGCTGACCAACTTACTAAGTGAAAAGGCAAATGCTTCCTCCTCTCTTGTGCACATTAAATCACACCAGCATTTGGGAGCAGTACAAATTAATACTTTCATTACACACATCCTTAAGTTTATTTCTTCTTTTTTGAAGGTCTCGCTTTTGGCAGCATTCTATGGCATGTAGACTGCTATCTTGAGAAGCCAAGATTTAAACATTGTACTTCATTTTATTATTTAAGACAGGGATAATCATAATATTCACAATGAGAATGAACCTTTAGGTAGCAGCTGCCATTGCCTCTGTAGACTGTCTTAAAACAACTTCCTGAGGGCCATCATACAGATAAGCAAGACTATAGTTTCACATTATCAAATGCTTAACTTGGTAGTTTGATTCAGGTATCCTGATGCACCAAAGAGGCACACAGAAACTGCACTCAACAATAGGAGTGAAGTGGGGGGGCATCCTTTGTTCTTAAGTTGTAAAGATGATTCCATCCACAAAAGGCAAAGGAAAATACATTGTTTTGCAGATTATAATTCCAGGGTTTTGGTTTTGGTTTCTGCATAGAAAAGTCTGCTTAGAAATCTGAAACCATAGCAAAGTCAACCTAGTACTGGGAGGCAGTGATACAGAGGACCTTTTGTGCGCTCCAAGCCAAAATTTCTCAAAGCAAGCTTACATTTCTGATGAATGACCCATATCTCAAGTGGACCAATGCAGTCTCTTCATTACCATCCTTCAGCGGTCCTTTTTTCTTGATGCTGCTCCTGTTTTACAATGGCTTGGAAGGGACAGCCTGTCTGACTTTGGGTCTTATTTCATAAGGCTGCAGGTGTCAAATGCGAAGATCTTGTCATTCCAAGTCTGTCACTGCATCTTTTCTGCCAATAGCCTCCTTCTACGTCAGCGTTTTACAAACATGGCAGTGTTTCAAGATGTGTGGACTTCAATTCCCAGAATTCCCTCAGCGAGCCAAGACCTCGGAATAATTTGCAGCAGAAGGGCAAGCTAAAGTTGCCAGTAGATGCAACTCTGCCTCCTGCCCATCCCCGGCTGTGTTCATTCTACCTTAAAATGTCCATCTAATTAGGGGTACTGGGAAGCTTGGAACTCTTCAGCACACTTTGCTTTCAAGTACAGCTAATCTTTTCATACAGAAGGCCGCACGTAAAATACTGTATTAACTGTAGCACACGACAATGTCATCCCCCCAAGTTTGGTCTTACACAGGCTTCTGTCTCAAATGCACATTCATTACTGGCATAGCTGCCTAAACAAACATGGAGAATAAACATAATGAAGGTGAAAAGGAGAAGAACAGTGGTAAGAACTATAAAGAGGGATTGAAAAGAATTCATAATATTAAAATTTAGGGGAAATTGATCTCAGTCTTCCTATATCTGAAAGCACATCACACAGAGACATGCTCTCTACAATCCAAGACTGCAGGATGCAAAATAATGGATTAAGATACAGAAAGGCAGATTCTGATTATTAGGGAGAGAAAAAAAAAACCTTCTAATATTTAGAGGAATTTGAGTTTCAGTGGAAGAAATTATTTTACTGGTTATCTTCAAGTAGAGATGAGGCAGTCAGATGCTGGGTGTGTTTCAGTTTAGATTGCTACACTAAACAGTTATACACTCGGTGGCCTACGGTTTTCTGCAGCTTTTACTCTATTTTACTCAAATTTTACTCTACGAATCTATGAACTGTCATGATCCACTAGATGGTGCTCACACATAGGGCCAATGGAAACAAATGTGTTGAAGCTATAGCTGGACTGTGATGGATTTCAGAAGAACTGGAATTGAATTCACACACAGTAATTGAAGAATTGCTGATACTGGTGTGAGAATGACTTTTGTCCTCTACAGAGTTACTCTGACCCAGAAGAGGCCTATAAACCTTTAGCAGCAATTATCGGCAGTAAAAATCTAAGTTAAGTAGAAACCTTTTTTGCTTCTGCCTTTTCTCCAAATGTTCACTCATAGCAGTGTTTCCCAAACTTGACAATTTTAAGGCATGGGGACTTTAACTCCCAGAATTCCACAGCCAGCAACGCTGGCTGTGGAATTCTGGGAGTTGAAGTCCCCGTGCCTTAAAATTGTCAAGTTTGGGAAACACTGACTCATAGACCTGGTGCTAGCAGGATTATAGCTTCGATGAAAACTAGAACAAGATGATTGGTCTAGCAAATCACTTCCAATAGTTAGATTATTTCCAGAAACCTTTAAGCAAAACAGGAAGATATTGGTGGAGGGGGAAAAAAAACCACCTACCTCCAAATTGAAAAAGCTTAGAAATCTTTTTCGCGCCCTATTATTGAATTTATAGTAAATGTTTCCATTAGCAATACTAACGGTTTTTTGGGGGAAAAAAATTATAACAACTCTCCAACTTTGGATCAAACAGTAGTCAGATCAGTCCATACTCCAGTGTCTTTAATTCCTCCAATGAAGAATTAAAAAGGCTTTTCAAAAGCCTTTGACTCTTGTCATGACCTCTGTTCTCCCAGCGCCCTCTGGACTGCAAGTTTAACATGCCTTTCCCATGACACATCCAATGCCTAGCACGACAGGACAGAATAAGCCAAATGGGGGAAAATGGGTTCTATTTACCTCGTTAATGTGGCTCCAAACACAGACAGCAATGGGCAAGTGTGTATATGTGTGTGTGTGCATGCATGAATACACAATACTATTAGCAGCATATTTATAAATTCCATACATACACATATACACACAAAGGAATTTAGTAAACTAGAATAAGTGGGTTATCGGAAAGTCTCAGTCACAGCTCAATAAGACACATTGGACAGGAAGAAATAATTGAAAAATGGACAGCCACAGGCTTATCCTAAAATGATTCTAACAGAAACAGACATTATGATGACAAATCAACCAAACCCATGGGCCATTTTTCTCTATTCTCTACAATAGCAAAAGGGTGGGAAAATAAGAACCTAATACTTGGGAATACCAACTCTAATATGTATCCCTATCCCACTCCAAAATGTTCAAAAAGAAAACTAGTAAAATACTGTTTGTTCAGTACTCAAGAGGATCAATTCTCTTAAGCTGTATTTAGGCTGACCGTTAAAGCAAAGTTTACACATGATGCTAGAATGTCATCCTCTTTTAAAACAGGCAGGATATGTGCACCAGAATTTTTTTTAAAAATGGATTCAATTATTGAATCTTAAACCACATCTCATATAATTTTGAAACCAGAGACAGGGCTATAAGAAGGACACAAATTAAAATATCTCTTTGGAGCAAGTTCTTCTTGCCAACATTGTCAGATGACTATGTTGCTCACTCTTGGTCATCCCATCCCTTTCCCAATATATTTCTAAATAAGAAGACAGAAAAAAGTCCATCTGGGATAGTCTAAATATTGCCAATACCAAAGTCTTCCATATAAAAACAGAGCATCTGCTTTAACTAAGAACTCTGCTCCAGAACACTATCTCAGTCCTATCTCAGTCTGAGCCCAAATTGCATAATTAAGTCCATACTTGGAGCATGGCCTCCCTCTGGCTCCATGTTCGTATTATCAATGATGTTCTTTTGCAAACCCATACATGTGCAGGACTATTATTCTTGATCCCTGGTGAATTCTTGGTTCTCCTGTGTGTGCTATCCCAAGAGAAGGAGTCATTTTGTTGTAATACTATTCCAGATATTGGAACTAAAGTGTAAGGAAAACTCAGATCTTTAGGAATCTTCTTCACCAAAAAGTGGCATTACAGCCAAGAAGGCCACACCTCAATACTTTCAGTAAAGATGGGGCCTTGAGCAATCTGGCAGAAACAGATGTCACACTCCTGGCTTGGCCCTGAGGCACTGCTTGTACATCAATTCCAGTAGTTCTTCAGATGGCTGCTTTCTTCCAAGCAACCATGTTGGCAGTTTCTCACTTTTCCACAAACATCCTGAATGGATATTTCTCAAAATGCTTCTTCTCTGTTGAATATCTCACATCTTATCACGTCCTGTTGGCTTGGAGTAGAGGCTTGAGATCCTCCCCGAGGATCCATTCTACTATTGCTTAATACAAGAGATAAAAAGTGGCTATCTAGTGTTCTGGAGTTCTTCCCGCAGCCAAGTTGGCAGTGTCTGGCCAATTTTATACAGTAGCTTGGATAACTCTATGTTGTGGTCCTTGTAATAATCTCTCAAAAATGCTCTGGACTGTACGAGGAAGAAAGAAAAGAACAAAGAAGTGTAATTAAATGTTATGACTAAATATAAGATGAAGATGTTAAACTAGAGGGGACAGAGTACCCTGGAATGCATGAATTATTAAGCCACAGGAGACATCTCCTCCTCTTGGTGCCAACCAGGGCTATCCTTATAGGACCCAAGACACAGAGTGCAGCAATGATAACTTCACTGCTCTGAAAGCTGCAATATATTTAATGCTATCATATCTTTTTCTCTGAGTTCACTGGTTGTACTATACCAGCGGTTCTCAACGTTTGTGTGACGGCGACCCCCGTCACACAAACGTTATGCGCATGTGCGGCGCGGCCGCACATGGGGGCGGGCCCCCCGCGCGCGGCACGCATGTGCGGCGCCGCCCCCACGCGCGGCGCGCATGGGGGCAGGGCTCCCGCGCGCGACGCGCATGCGCGGCGCCACCCCCGGAGCCACGGCGGCGCCCCCACGCGCGGCACGCATGCGTGGCGGCGCCCCCTGGAGGCGCGCCGCCGCCCCCACGTGCAGCGCGCATGCGTGGTGGCGCCCCCGGGAGGCGCGCTGCCGCCCCCACGCACAGCGCGCGTGCGCAGCACCGCCCCCCCCGGAGGCGCGGCGCGCCCCCGGAGGGAACAAAATGGCGGATCGCCGCGTTTGGCGACCCCACAAAAGAGGTCGATCGACCCCAAATAGGGTCGCGACCCATAGGTTGAGAACCGCTGTACTATACAAAAATGTTGGTGGCTCTGAAATGGAAGTTACTATCCAATCCAAAGACTGGGGAAATGCTATATGGCAAGTATATATACCTGAGGGTATCTGCACATCCTACTAGTTTATATAGGGTGGCTGTGCTCCAGCCCCCCTGCCTTAACTGTTGCCATCTGATGGGACCTCTTGGTGGCCATCCCAGCTGTTTGGAACAGCCTCCCACCTGAGATCTGATAGATCCCTATCCTTCCAGCAGGGTAGGAAAACCTGGCTCTTCCCCCAAGCATAGGATGGGGTTGAGCTGCAAGAAAAATTGGTCTGGTGCCCGGGAGCAGAATAGTTTTGTTTTTAAACCATGTTTCTATTGGTTTGTTCTGAACTGTCTAGAACAACGGTCCCCAACCTTTGTGTCTTGGCGGCTCAGTTGGGAAGGAGAGGGAACAGGGCTGCACGAGCAGTGGTTTGGACGTGCACGCGCAGCTCAACTTGTGCGAGTGGTGGGCCAGTATGCAAGCAGCTCAACTTGCGCAAGTTGAGCTGCGCACGCATGTGCACTTGGGTCAGCTCACCACTTGTGCAAGTTGAGCTGCGTACGTGCATCCGGGCACGCTGGCCTGCAACTTGTGCAGCCCAGTTCCGAATAGGTCGTGGCCCCCTAATCTAGAGTCATCATTTGAGATAAGCAGCATCTAAATCCTGTAAGTAAGTAAATATATACATACATACAAATATCAAAAAAGCATAAAATAGAGATTCCTTGTCAAGAGGAGTTGAATTCAGGACTCACTGACAGTAGGTGAAAGTTCAAGCAGAATCAGGGTAGGCACCCAATCAAAATAGATTGTTTTCAACTTGGATTTAGCTCCTAAGTTATGGAGGGTTTTTTGTTTTTCAACAGAAAATAGCACCCAATTTTAGCTATAATCCTGAAACTGCAAAAATGTAAGATGGTTCTAAAGCATTATTCTATGTAGGGGGGGAATTCAGGTTTTGGTAGATAATATAAGAAAAGATCAAAGACAACATATTATGTTGATTTAACCACCTGTACTCTTTCTCCCCATATACCCACAGAATTTCAAATTCAGGGTCTATTTACTCTAAGCATCATAGAAACAGTTGCCCCTCATCTATGATGAGACGTTACCCTTCAGCAAGGGAAGAATTCAAGAACCATCCTAGCAAGGCTGATATGTACAGTCTAACTGCCCATCTGGGAAAGATTCATGAGAAATGCCCAAGTAGGGCCACATCTTATCTTGCAGCAGTTTGTGAACGATGACCGTGGGGACAAATCTAAGTTACTGGGGCACATATGTTTCATAAATTCATAGCCTTACTGCAGTGGCATGGAATCCCACCATGGAGAGGAAGAAGCTTTCACTAAGGACAGAGCAAAGGTTAGTGGGGCTCCTGTCTGTACAAAATCAGATCAGCTGGTTACCTAGTGCACAACTGCGCCAGTGTCTTCTAAGAACAGCGGATGAAAAATACCCTCATTTTACATACTTACATCTAAATCCATCTCTGGGTATTTTCTTCCTTTGCTTTTCCCCAAGCACTTGGTCTTTCCTCCCTCTAATAGTTGGCACCAGAATCCTTTTTTGAGGTCAAACCTATCACAAATTACAAAGATGATATACAAATGATCCCCGTTTTGTAACTGGAATTACTTATTTTATACATGCAGTAATTACATACAATTAAATATGGAAACCAACTTTCCTGATTCAAATGAGATCCCTTTTATCAGACATATGGAATGACTATATTGCACTATTACTCTGCTACAAAACTCAATAGCAGTGGAAGGGAAAGGATAAATTCCTGCGCTTTCATATTTCTCTGCTAATCTATTGATTCCACTGATTTTTAAATGCACTGTGTGGTGGTCCTTTAGCTAGGTATAAACGGCTTCTTGTCCTAAATTTAGATGACATGCACACACATTTCTATTAAAAAATGGTTCTTAAGCCATGGACTAAGAATTGCACTAGCCAGGATTGTTTACAAATGCAAATGCTCTGAAGGAAAAGAAGTACCGTATATGCCGGCGTATTAGGCGACCCGGCGTATAAGACGACCCCCATCTTTATCGCCAAGCCGCATTCCTAGAACGTCGTCTTATACATTGGAAACTACCAGTATTTCCGGCGTATAAGACGACTCGGCATATAAGACGACCCCCGTCTTTGGCGCCGAGTTTAGCGCTTCCAGAAGTCGTCTTATACGCCGGCATATATGGTAATACCTCTTGATTATAAAATATTCCACAGCTCTGAACAAGAGAAAGATAATTTCTGTGGATTTCAAAGGACACTAATGTATCTTAATAGTAGTCTGATAAAACTTGCTTTATTTGTGCACGTGCTTGTAGACCTCCCCCTGGATATATTCCCTTCACCAAAAGGTAATGGGACATGGAGAAGTGAGCATGGTTCTCTTCTCCTCTCCTCCCCATAATTTGTTTCTCTGCAGGAATTCAGATCCACATGTTTTAAACTACCAGGGAAGAAACTCCTCGTGAAAGGGTTTGCAAGAAAGTAAACAGGGAAACTGACCCCTGAAACACATTACCAGGAATGAGGATAGAAAAGATTATTATTCCTATTACATACATATGTATATAATATGTACTTGAAAGAAAATGCGCAGTGTTCTGTTATGGACAATCAATCGTCCATGCATTACAAATTGTTCAATGTAATGTTTACGTATTTGTTACAGAAAACAGTATTTAATATTCTGCATTTTATTACTACTGAAGCCAGAGTCGAACACAGTCTTATTCCTAACCACCACAGTCTATACTCTATTATAATCCTTTGCCATGAAGGATTTCAAAACTTCAGAGCAGTTTGATGTCTGCAAAATGAAAGGAAGCCAATTTACAGTGCTCCAAACAGAATCAGCTCTTCAGCTGACAAGGAAAAAATGCACACACTGCGAGGGATCCAAGCAAGTAGGATCCAATCCTGAAAACATATTCAAAGATTAAATTCAACGAAAGCTTATGCAATGAACTCACACTAGAGTTTTATGATAATCTATGACGTTTGTCACTCCAAGAAATTTCTGGACTGTTTCCATTACTTTGGCTGGTTCTGTGCGTAGTCGCTTGCCATCCAGAACAAGAATCTGAAAGACATTTTTAAATACATATGTATGTTAGGTTCCTCTCTTATACAAACATACACCTTCCTAACTGCAATATGTAGCACCAGGACCAGAGACAGTTTCACTCCTCAGAGGTAGTAATAGAGCAGATCAAAAGAATAAATAAATCCACTTCTGGTTTTTTTTTTCCTAGAACAAGACTGTGAAAATTTGTATTTCATTTCTATTATATCCTAACTCGAAAGCAAAGGAGGGGCAAATAGCATAAGAAAGCTATACACTGCTATAACTTAGTGAACAAAGTATTTCTATAGTAGTACCACAATGGGCACACATACCGTCTCTCAATGACCTGCCCATCTATTTTTCAGCCTCCACTAAAATTTGTTAAATAAATCAAAGTCATTTTCTTACACTGATATTTCCTAACTTAAACCTAAGATAAAGAAACATATCAGCTGTTCTATGTGGCTTAAAATCCATTTAACTGATTATATTTACCCAAAGGAGTATGGTATAAGATGATTCTCCCCACAAAAGAAGAGTAGTAAGAATAAAAATTATAAATGCACATAAAAATACTGTGCAATTCCTAGCTTCTTCAACCTTATAAACTTAAGACAGTTTCAGCCAAAGTCAATCCTAGACACTTCCCTCTCTCAATTAAATGGGTGCATTTATTTGTTCCATTTATCTCTTGCCTTCCATCCCAAAGTTCAAGCTGGTTATCTCTCATCCCAGTTTACCCCACAGCGACCCTGTGAAATAGGTTGGGCTGACAGAAAGTGACTAATCCAAAATCACCCATTGAACTTCCTTAGCTGAGAGTGGACTTGAGCTTGATTTCCTAAGTGCCAATCCAACATCTTAATCTCTATACCACACCTGCTTTCTCATATTTATACATGTCTTATATGTACTTATACACACAGACACACATCGACACACACTTGTCAGAAGCCACACTCAAAAAAGTGTACGCCAGGATAAAAAAAATTATCAATTAAGATTAATTTATTATTGGGTACTCCATTTGAAAAAAATGAGTAATGCCCATCAGTATATTCAAACTATTCATTTAGAAATAAAAGTACATATACAAACACTCCATCCTTCCAGAGATATCAGCCAAAAAGAGAGAGAGGGGGAAAAAATAAACAAGGTGAACAGGGGTTATACCGAAGAGACCTTTAAGAACCTTCCAGATTTATTCAAATCCTCCTGATGGAAACAAACCAGTAAGCTTCTTTAAAAAAAATAATCTAAATTTCAAGATCATACTAGATCATTTCCCACAATAGCAATATTTTAACATGAACATCTCAAGTGATAAGATAGAACACTTCCATCTTTACAGCTCAAAATTGATGGTGCTAGCAAGCTACTTAAATTAAAACTATTTGTTATTATTGATGACAAGCATATCCTTTTCAGTGTTAAAAGAAAAGGCTTTGCACCAGACCCAATTAGTTATGGCCTCCAATCAACATAAGTAATATTTGTGTACTAAGACAGACTTAATGTTAATCTTCTTAGCAGACTGTTAAATGCTCTGCTGAAATCAAATACACTATGTCTACAATGTTAACACAAAGTCCCCATGAGATTATGATTAGCAAGTTAGTTAAATGCTGGCTGGACAAAGATTAAGTTGAGACACAGCTAGTTTGAAAATTGTACTAAAAACGCATAAAATTCTCATTGCAACTGAGTAACATACTGATTGGTAAATCACAACATTCAACCCCTATCAGGAGTTTTTAAAATTATTTTGATTTTTTATTATTATTAATAACTGGCTTAAAAGATAGCAATAGCAATAGCACTTAAACTTATACAAGCTCCATTCTGCTTTACAGCACTCTCTGGGTGGTTTATTGCCCCCAATAATCGGGGTCCTCATTTTACCAATCTCAGAAGGATGGAAGGCTGAGTCAACCCTGAGCCAGTCAGGATCGAACTCCTGGCAGTGGGCAGAGTTAGCCTGCAATACTGCATTCTAACCACTGTGCCACCACGACTCCCTGTGTCTAGATCAAAGGTGGGCAAGATGAAGAAAATGATTCTCAGATTGGCAGATAGCATCGCTCTTCACTTAAGAAGCTGAAATCAAATGCACAAGGATAGGATAAGGAATTCCTCTCTTGACAAAAATAAAACAAGAATATTTAGAAAAAATATTTCTAAATAATAAAAATAATTCTCCTATATTTGCTGAACCCACCTGCTGAATCCCAAAATAGAAATAATCTAACAGAGTAATATATCAGATAACTGTATTCATCATGGTAGTTATTACTCACCAGATTTAAGGCTTAGGCTTCATCTTCAAAATGATCACAAATTGGAAACTAGTTATTGTTTGTAAAAATGTAGTTCAACAGCCATGTGTCTAGATCAGGAATGGGCAATTATGGTCCCTTTGAGACCTGTGGACTTCCAACTCCCAGAATTCCTGAGCTCATGCTGGCTCAGGAGTTCTGGGAGTTGAAGTTGTAAAGTTGCCATAGTTATCCACCTTGGGTCTAGAAACTCAAGAGATCCCATGCTTATAGATTAGATTCCAGACCCAAAAGAAACTTTATGTGCTTTCCTGGTTTCTGTCCAAAAGATTTTCAGTAAAATCCTAAATTCAGTGAGGTTACTTCAGCCAACACTCCAAGCTAGATTATTTATGCCATTAGTTTTCCAATTTGAATTGTTTTGTACTTTATTTAGTTTATTATTAAGGCATTTCCACATGGGTTTTTGGACTACTCCAGCTGTTTTTATGTCACAATCTGGATTCAACATCTGAGTTAATTTATTTCCATCTCATCTACAATGACCCCCAAATAACTAAAATTTGGCACCTTGTTTTGTCACCATAAAGACCTGCAGGGTTTGTAGGCAATCTGCTTTCTCATTGTTAGGAATGTGCCAGGCACCAGAGAAATCAGGAGATCCATGTAGTTCAAATGAGTATAAAAATTTATTACAAGCTTAAGCTCTCTACAAGAATCTGAACTACTATTGGTCAAAGCAATTTGGCGGTAGATAAGGAATTCAAGGTGGACTTAGATCTCTTGTGGGCATGAAGGGACTCATGACCGATGATGCATTTGACCCCTCCCTCAGGGTCAGCCTGGTCATCTCCTACAGAATGCCTGTTTCTCCCAGCTCCTGAGTATCAGGCGGCATATATTCATTTTTGGAGGGGAAAATTGGCTTGTTGGCCTTAGATATCCTTGTACTGCATGACCAGATTTTTCTTCCATACAGTTTCACTGAATATATCACGCTTACCGTATGGTTGTATGCAAAATGAAGCAATGACAGAACAAATATGTGAACATCCAGGCTGCTTCGTTTCTTTTTCCCTTAGCAACTGTTTCATGCACAAAGAGGTGCTAGCAATTTATTTTGAGGTTTCTTTCCTTTCGTGGGAAGTGAAGAATGAGATTTCTGTTGCTCCACAGCTGTGTGTCTGCAGCTCCTCCACGAACAACCATCAGCGTCTTGCTCCTGTTGTATCATTTAAAAAGTATTTCCCTTCCTCTTTCACTCTAGCTTCTGTGGCACAATATATTACTGAGAAAATGCCAGATTGCTTTCTAGATGCAATCATGGCTTATGTTTTTAAATGGGAATATTTGTAGGGCTCACTTGCTTGGCTTTATTCTACACTACATCTTTAAAAGATGTTCTGGAGGCGAGATCTATCACCACCTTCTTGGTTTTCTGAAAGACCTTCAAAACCTGGTTCTGTAGACTGGCTTGGGGCCCTGATGGAGACATTCCATGCTGAAAGTGACTAACGGACTAAGAAGATTCCCACCTCCATCCTATTCATGTACCGGTTCCCAGTTTAGCCAACTTCTGTTAATTTTAATTGTTTTAATATTTTTATATTCTTGTTTTTATCTGTTGCAAGCCACCCAGAGTCGCTCGATGGTGAGATGGGCAGCATATAAATTTAATTGATTGACTGACTGACTGACTGAATGAATGAATGAATGACCAGAATGTTATCTGTCTCTGGCGAACTGCTAACTATCCCCATGACTGTAAACTTGGGCCTGCATATATGCTGACTCTAAGTTGCAATACTGACTACAGTTGTCACCGGATGGAATAACAGCCTGCTTTTTAAGCACTGTATCAACCCATGAAAGAGATCTGCATTTTGTGGCCAGAAGCAAGTTTTCTTGGAAATGTTCACCATGTCATTAATGGATTTCTTTCTTAATGTTATAAAAACCATAAAAGATAATGTTGGAGTAATAGAATTTTTAATACATTCTGACATTGGCCAGCTGACAAAGTACACAGCTGCATCTCTCATTCCCTTCACTTCAAAATAAAACACAAGCATGGTGAATTTTTTGTTGTCCTATTCTTAACTAATCTCACAGGATAACAATAACTACCACTGGAAGGAACTAAACGTTTCATCCAATTCTCAGGGAATCTCTTTACAGACTTTTCAGAGCCAGGTGGAATCCACATACAGTGAATTCCAACATTCCAGAAAACATATGCATCTTCCATAAGAAACAAAGAGCACTGAATATATGGTTGTATATATAAACATTCGGCTTCATTAAACCCTCTCTCCATTTTGTTTTTTGAGAAGGTAAAACTAAAGATTCATGACTTGCTTACCTGATTGGCATGGAAATTATTCAACCAGCGTTCAACATGGGTAGCATACAAGCCTGGTACTAGGCAACGGTTCTGTAAAGTCCGAAGCTTCTGAGAGGTTTCAGGTCCAGCTGTAATCACCTCATGAAAGGTGTACTTCAGGGCAACTGGATCATCATGTGCCCGTTGATGCTATTAAGAAGAAGAAAAAAAAACATTTAAAGAGACATTCAAAGAAGCAGAGAAGAAACAAGAAAGAGGAAAGGAGAGGAAGACACAAGCAGAGAAACAGGCAGCAATTAGGGAACATGTAGGGCCACGTGAGATCTAGGAAAAAATTGAGGCACGACAGTCTAGAGAGCTGAATTCTAACGGTAAAGGGAAATTGCTGCTTCAGAGAGCCTTGCAGACTGGTGAGCAGGCAGGAAGAGCTTCTCTAAAGACATAAGAGCTGCTGTTATTATGTTTAATATCTACACTGTCTTTCCACTAATCTGTAGTGCTTTAGGTCAAGAAGACAATACCAGGATGGAGCAGCTTACCTGATACCAAGAGTAGGCCCGATCTGCAGGACTGATGAGGATGGTGATTATTTTTGCCTTGGAAAGCAGTGCAGCAGCCCGCCTTGGCGTGAGTTCTGAATCAAAGTAATTGGCACTCTTCTCAAAATAGAAATCAGAAGTAGTGTTGGAAGGAATGGGGAAAAACTCCATATACCTTTTTAAAAAAAAAAACCAGCGGCAGAAAGGGAAAAATAGATTGGGTGAAGCAATGCAGAAATAGTTTCAGATTCTTCTTCAATGTCAATTGTTTATGCCACTTTAAACAGAACAAGGATTAAGACGCATCAAAGGTTTCTTTCCAGCCCCAAACCGTATTAGTCAAGACAGTCATTAGAATGTAGCTGATTTTAGAACTTAAGCCTGAACAACCAATGAAGCATTCTTCTGGATCAAAGAATTAACAGACTGCAGTTTATTACATTTATGGAAAAGATTAAGCATACGGCAAATGCAGCATGAACCAATGAACACAAGACAAACAGACCAGCTGTTGATCACCGTTCCTCCCAAGCAAACGCCCAAGGAATGAATAGTACATTTTGAGAAAGGAGGGGGAAACACTACAACAGATATGAAACACAAAATCCTGTTTTCCTCATTCACACTCTAGCCCAGTAGAATTAACACATGTTTACAAGGCATCACTGCAGAAACCTGGTGCGGGAATCAGATAAAACCTGTGTAACGATCAGGCTTACAGAGATGGTCAGCTGACAAAGTAGAAGAAGCAACCTGGCTCCTGCCCTTTGGAGTATCTCACCCCTTGAGGGGAGACCTTCTGACCTTCCCCAAGAGCCTTAGGTTCTGCCAGATGGCTTGGGGTACCAATGGGGGATATCACACTGGAGGTGGTTGATTAATTAAGAGTCAATCCCACCTCCCCCACCTCCCCCCCCCTGCATCTGGCTCCCTCCTTCCATCTTGTATCTATGATTTTACTTTGCTTGTACTTTAATTTATTGTGTCAGGAATATTCACTTTTGATGGTTTTAATATTTTCCGCTATAAGATGCCCAGAGCCGCTTCGAAATGAGATGGGCGGCAAATAAAATTAATTCATTCATTAAACCTTAGAAGCTAAATATGTGTATTTCTTCCACAAATCTATATTCGAAGGGAAGCTTGCCTCTTGCTTGCTAGATATCTGTTTGATTTTCAGAACATTCCAGCAAAATAGATGAGAAGAATTACAGGCTGTTCCTTCATTCCTTTGCAGTGTCACTATGAGCTAAAATATAACTGGAAGGACAGCTCCTCATCCACCCACCCCACCACAAGAGTTGCTACAAAATCAGCCTACCAGTCAATGCCCTTGTGGTAATTATGTCCATTGAAGAACTGGATCTCTTCAAAGGTCTCCGAGCTGGGATAGTTACTGCTCAGGTCAGGGTGCATCCCAAGGAAGAGATAGAGGGCAGTGGTACCTTTCAAGGAGGAAGAGAAGAAATGGGGCAGGGGGACAAAGAGCTAAAAAAACTGCTTTTCTGTCAACCTTCTGCCAGAATTTTACACTCTTGATAGCTGTTTCTCAACCTCAGCAAGGTTGAGCTGTGTGGATTTCAATTCCTAACATTCTCTGGCCAGCATGCTGGATGGAGAATTCTAGAAGTTAAAGTCCACAGACTTTAAGGTTGCTGAGGTTGAGAAACACAGATCTAGATATTTCTAGGGATAAGCAGACTCGATATGTTCAGTCTCAATAAAAAAAATGTTAAAAACCAATACTAACCCCAGTGCATTTCTTCATTACGGCATATATGATATTTTATCCTACTACATGAGTAAATGGCCTTTTAAACGGCTGTCATCTCACAGGCAAGAAAAAGGCCTCTCGTGTAAAGCCTGAGTCTTTAACCTATATTTTCTATTTCTGTCAGCCTTGTAAACTTAGCCTAAATATTACCAGATTTCCAATTATATTAAACGTTTTTGGCAGTGGCTTCTCCAGCTCTGAGGAAGAATTACATTGCTATTATTAAAAAAAATCTCTCTCTAAAATAAATTCAGGTAAAAGGATAAGGGTTTTTTTTCTTTATTTATTTTATCCCAGTTTCCTATATTGAACCATGAACCACGGGTAATGACAAATGGCACCAACAATAACTGTTCAATGGCTCACAAATTTTACTTACCATTACTTGAAACAGCCAATTCTCCTTAGCCTGACTATTAAGTTGAAGACTATTAAACTGCTTATTCTAATAAATACACCTTGAGATGATTTGTTAGGTTTTGGAGTAGTGAATTGTACAGGCTTAGTCAATTGTGGCTTAGTTCATATATTATGGTTTAAAATGATACTGTAATCTAATCATTGGGATAATATATTTAAGCATACAGCAGACATCAGCTACTACCATACCTGTCTTCTGAGGACCAATAATTAGCAGCTTGGGGAACCGGTCGCAGGTCTTCTCTTTGGACCAAATGTCCTTGTGGCGCTTATCCTCACAAGGATCCTAAAACATGACCACATGCTGGGAATCAGCCAGGGCATCAGGGGAACAGGGTTTTTATAGGCCAACTGCTCTTACTGAAGAGGTCTCTCAAAAGCCAGCAATTTCAAGTACAGGTAGTCCTTGACTTACAACCATTCGTTTAGTCACTGTTTGAAGTTACAACAGCACAGAAAAAAGGAGGCTTACGGTTGTTTTTCATCCTTATGACTGTTGTAGCATCCCCATGTGATCAAATTTTGGGCACTTGGCAACTGTATTTACGATAGTTGCACTGCCCTGGGCTCATGTGATCACCGACTATAATCTTCCCAGCTGGCTTCCACCAAAGTCAATGGGAGAAGCCAGATTTGCTTAACAACCTCATGATTCACTTAGCAACTATAGGGAGACACTTAACAATTGTGGTAAAAAAGGCCATAAAATCAGGCAAAACTCACTTAGCAACTGTCTTGCTTAGCAACAGAAATTTTGGCCTCCATTGTGGTTGTAAGTTTTAAGAAAGAAAGGAAGGAAGGAAGGAAGATACCATCTTTTACTTCACTACTGTGCTGGGTCTGCTCCATACTTCGGAAGCTATAGTTTTTTTATGATTTTCCCCCTCTTAAAAGAAAAAAAAATACATTTTTCAAAGGCTCTCCCTTCTCCAGGGGACCAATATTGAGATCTAATTATCAGAATACTTTTTTTCTAATCAGATGTACAACTGAAAGGATTGACCGGATGAGATTTGTTGCTCATCGGATAGAAAGAAGCAACTCTCCTGAATACTGTTGCAAGTCCCCGTCCGCTACACATTTCACAGAACGTTATTTCACATCTGCCACTCTTCTTGGGGAGTATTAAGTATCCTGCTGGTCTATGGCCGCAATTAACTGAATTGAACTGAGTATTATATAACAGACAACTACTTGTCCAGATTTTCAAACCAAGGAAGAGACAAAACAGTAAAACACAGTGGAGATTTTGCAATGCAGGCCCAGGGAGGCAGTTAATGCACACCTGCCAAAGGGGGTCTTTTTCTTCAGAGAATATCTGGAAATACTTCTGTGCCAGCTGCACAGGTGGCAATGTCTGTAATTTCAAGTTAGTCCAGGAGTTCAGAAAATGGACCAAATGTCTAAAGGTGTACAAACCCAGACGGTCATTTCCATAATTGGAGAGGTGAGTCATAAAGATACTGATCTGTGCAGGGGAGGGAACAAGAGAGGGGGAAAAAAACATAGATCAGAATAATTACCATAGTATTCAGGGATTTTTTGCAGTGAAACACTAAACATTTATTTGCAGATGAACAAAAAATGCATATGAACTAACTAAAACCCACAAAAATGCTTTCCTGCATTAAGGGCCATAAGGTTTCAATCCACTAGCCCAGAGGTCCCCAAGCCCCAGTCCGTGGACTGTATCGGGTCGCAGAATGCCAGCAACCAGGCCACACAAGCAAGCAAAGCCCCATTAGTGAAATGCAGGCAGCAACCAAAACCACACACTCCTGTCCGCGGAAAAACCTCTTTCCACAAAACCGGTCCCTAGTGTCCAAAAGGTTGGGGACCTCTGCACTATCCAAACATCCCAAAGAAGTTTAAAAATCTAGATATGATGAAGAAAAAAAAATCTTTATATTTAGGATAAGAAGTAAACTATCCTTCAACAATACAAGGTATATCTTCTGTTAATTCACTTTAATTTTTTTTAAAAAAGATTCTCCTTAACTTTTTACCTACCATATTTTCTATAAAGAACAGTGCGCCTGGGAGCCATTTCTGCCCTTTTAAAAAGTATCCAAGCTGATCGGCATACCTTGTGGTAATACAGTAGTGGCCAAAATTGGAAACCTTTTGGGAAAAGTGTACAGTAGAAATGCCACCTTTGGTTAAGTTTCCACCAATTTTTCTTCTAATTTCTTTATAACTGTAGCCTTGTTCACTTAATAATACTATTTTACATTGCTTTCTGGAATACCAGTCAACTCTTACTTTAATTTTATTACGTTTTACAAGCTCACTAAATGAAAGAACACAAAAAAACCCAACCAACTTGATAGAGATCACATAACACACTGACAAACATCTTCCTCTCAGCTTCAATAAATGACATCAATAACTGAATCTTACTGTGATCTGATTGGCTCATTGCCAAAACAAGATGACACCTGATTGGCTCTCTAAACACTCATGCTCATTGGCTACAATCAGATGAAGGAAAGCTACCTGATATCAACCTAAGCAAGTTGTGCTTTCTTTTTTCTGGTTATTTGGCTATAACTTTTCATAGAATACAGTACAGATAATTGAACAAGCTTTGTTGCATTACATTCTTAATTAAATTACCTTTCCATTGATATACCAAAAAAAGTGGTGTTATTAGCTATCAAACCTCAAAAATACACTTTTCCCAAAAGGTTTCCACAATTTTGGCCACTACTGTATATTCCATAAATGGATTAAATGCTAAGTCAGAGAAAGCTTTCATCTATTCTAAATTTACTCCCAACTTCAATCATTTCTCCCAGTTTTAATTTCTGTTGATTTCAGGAAAAAAAAGTTTGCTTAGCAGCACTCCTAATTGTACCCTTACTTAACTTATTTCACTGTGTCCATACCATGTAATAAACCTTGACCAGGGAATTATCGAAATGATATTACTGTTTATGGCTCTTGCTTAACTCTTATGTCTAAAGCCTTTTCAGCTTCTGAATCATTTCTGAATCATTTCTATCTATCCATTCATCCAAACATACACACACACACACACACACACACACACACACAGAGTCTCTCCTACACATATACACACATATATATATACTTTTCTGAAAGTTATTCAGCTCTAGAATTTATCAACTCCAAAACCTTTCAGTAGCTAATGGATCTCTAACTTAATCATCATGTTTATATCCCGCTTTTTCTTTGCTGCAAGGATTCAGTCCATTGGTTCTTGAAGTAATACTTACAGGATTAAGGAGAACAGTAAGAAAAAGCTCGCCTCCATTGATGATTTTATCCAATTCACTCGAGCCACCTGGATATTCATTATAGAATATGGTATGTGTAAATAATCCACAAGTTTGCCTTGGGAGAACCTAGTAAAAAATGAAGGGAGGGGGCGGGGAGACAAGTAGCAAATTAAAAAAAATGTAAAATGCACTGCGCTATTTCTTACAAATCCCAGATAAGCCATTCAAGGTGTCCTGACTTTGCTAAGAATGAGTTGCAGATAATGTGACCAATAATGCTTTATTATGCACTGCCATCTTCTATGACTATTGTATACTGCTTAATTTTACTCTGCACTGTTTTCCCCCAAAACATGCAGGATCATGGAGAGCATGTTGGTCTAAAGTGTCCCTCTGCAGAAATAGATAGGTTCAACAGATCTCCCACAAATTCATCCTGTCAGATTTCAAAAGCCTGCATTAATTCCTTCTATTTGGATGTTGGGGTCTTGTTTTCAAGGCTTTTAAAACCAAACCTCCTACTGTTCTGTATTCACTCTTTACTGACTTTGGAGATGGAGAAGTCTTTAGTATGGGTGGAATTGATCCTGTACCATGATACTGGGGTTCACATTTGCACACATAAACACAGTCATTCATATAAGTGCGTAACTGTTCTTTCTTTTCCTTCCTTCCTTCAAGGAGAGAAACAACCTAGAATTAAGGAGAAATTTCCTGACAGAATGATTAATCAGTGGAACAACTTGCTTCCAGAAGTTGTAGATGCTCCAATACTGGAAGTTTTTAAGAAGAGACTGAAGAACTATTTGTCTGAAATAGTATAGAGTTTCGTAACTGAGCAGGGGGTTGCACTAGAATAGGGATCTTCAAACTTGGCCCTTTTATGACTTATGGACTTCAACTCCCAGAATTCCTCAGCCAAGCATGCTGGCTGAGGAATTCTGGGAGTTGAAGTCCACAAGTCATAAAAGGGCCAAGTTTGAAGACCCCTGTACTAGAAGACCTCCAAAGTCCCTTCCAACTATGTTATTCTCTCTCTCTCTCTCTCTCTCTCTCTCTCTCTCTCTCTCTCTCACACACACACACACACACACACACACACACACACACACACCTTCAACTCTATCAGCTCAAACCAAGGCACACTGCCTGCCTATTTTAATATTTCTCAACTTTAAACAAAAGAATAATTTCCAATTTGCTCCAGAAAACAACTAAGCCCCAATTCCCATCCCCACACTGGAGCAAGATAAGCTAAATGGAGAATCAGTGTTTCCTGGTATCTGATTTATGTCAAATGAATCAAGACTAAACTATGCTTCATTGTGCTTTAAAGGGAGCATTAGGGTACAAAAAGCGTCTGACACTGGGGCTGATCATAAATACAAAAATGTATTCTTTTTTTAAAAAAAAATCATTTTTAATTTAATTTAAGGAGAACCAAAAAGTCTGTCTGGAGGTATCTTTTATCTGCTGAAGTTCTCCGTTTATGCATGATTTTTTAAGTTTCACTCTATATGTAAGCTGTGCTGAAATACTACTGTGCTGAAAACTGTTTTATGTTATTTTGGCTTGATATAAGCCCTGTCGTGCTGAGTCTGCACAGTTTGCCTCCTTAACCTAATTTAGGATACCCTAGGCAGAATCCTGATAAGTGGGAAGCTATGAAGGAAGTTCTTTCCTGTGCTCCTATTAGACACTGTAGCAGTGGCCGCTGGAGAAACTAGACACATAACTCAGATCATTTGCTTCGCCTTGGCAAAGCCACTGCCTATCATAGCTCGTCTTTGCCAAAAAAACTAAATGTACATGCTGAGACAAAAGGGTACAATTTGCATCTGGTACATGCATTTGGGATGCAAACTTTGTTCCAGTTTCTTCTTCCCCAAGGGAGAAAAATCTCTTCCTATGTTCATTTTATGCTTTTTCACGAATCAGAGAACAAAGGCCAAGTACCCAACAGCTGCTCCTTTCAAGCTGATTAGACTATCTCAGGAAAAAGAAACAATCGCTGATGGCCACCAGAAACTTTCCTGAACAATGTGCAGTCCATCATAACAACCAAGGCAGGCCCTGGGGAAAGTTCACTAAATGATTATTAGCTCTTTTTTGTTTAATAGGTTTACCAGGAATTATTTAAAAGGCCAGGCACCTGGAAATCGTAAAGGATTCCTTAAGTCCTAGGATTATCTGCGCCAGCTATTTTTTTTTTTAAAAAAAATTATTGTAAAGTATTATGGGGTCTCTCTTTCTCTAACATAAAAGTTCAGATGATATTCAAGTTGCAGTTATAAAATTCTAGTTGAAACTGACCATGTAACTAAATAGAAGTCTTTCTTTAGGATAAACCATATTAAAAATGTCCAAAGCATGTTCTTGACATTATATAAAATTTCTAACACATGTAATCAGTTAATTTTCTTAAAACAGATATACACTATTCAAAAACATGCAAAACTCAGAATTCAAGGTTGTATTAATAGTTTTGCAATAGAATTTTCTTGAATAAGTAATATGAAAGGCTCCAAATATACTTTTCCCTTCTTACAAGGTAAGCTTGCCCGCCTCTTAACTATGTCATTTTCTAATTAAAACTTAGTTACAAACTTCTTGGAATCTGGATTATCCTGAATATCCATCCACCCCTCATTTCTTTATCGACAGACTTGTTACAGTGCATGCCACTTCCTGTACTTATTACCTACTATTCCTTAATGCCATATTATCTTCTTTGCTTTTCATAAGGTATTTATTAGCATTATTCAAAACTCAGATCTAACTGAAACAGAATCATCAGCCAATATCATACTATAAATATGACTTTGTTCATAATGAAGACCATTTTCTAGAGGTAATTCTGGACAAACAAGCGTTTTAAACCTGTATGAAGCCTCAATCTATTAAAAAAAAAATTCCTAACCTTCAAGTTGGTGCTCTTAACTTACTGAAGATATTCATCTGGTTCATATTCTCAGTACAGATATTCCTTGACTTACAACAGTTCGTTTAGCGATTGTTTGAAGTTACGAAGGCACCAAAAAAGTGACTTAGGGCCATTTTTCACACTTACAACCTTTACAGCATCCCCTTATTCTTGCGATCAAAAGTCAGGTGTTCGCTAACGGATTCATATTACACATACAGTTGTAGTGTCCTGGGATCATGCGGTCACTTTTTGCAACCTCCTAACAAGCAAAGTCAAAGGAGAAGCCAGATAGACCTTAAAAAAATTGTAATTTAACAATTGCAGTGATTCACTTAACAACTGTGGCAAGAAAGGTCGTAAAATGGGGCAAAACTCACTTAAGAGATGTCTCACTTAGCAAAAGAAATTTGGGGTTCAATTGTGGTTAAGTCAAGGACTACCTGTAATAGAAAGGTTTTCAGGGGTACAGTGAATGGTATTGTTGTAAAATAGACTTATTTGTTATTTTTTGCCTCATCTCCTTCCTTTCATTTCTTTTGCTTGCTATTTTTTTTTTTACCTTTCTATTGTGCTTTGGGAATCGCATGATGGGCAAATAAGTACCTACGTACATAAGAAATGAAGAGCATCTCTCTGCCTTAAAATGTGTTTGGAAGCTACAAACAAGGGGATGTGTTTAAAAAAAATGAAAATGAATCCAGACAATATGGTAAATCATTCTTGTGATGAATGCCAACTTTTTAGAAGAAATACATCTCCCTTAAACCAGAGAACCTCTGTAATTCCTTCTGATTAGGTAAAAACCTTGACCACAACCTGGCCCTGGTACTTATTTTTCTGAAAAGCAGTTAAAAACTGTTGATAGAAATGTTGTTTTCCAACTGCAGCTCCCCCACTGCCACTGCCCACACCAGTTGTAAAGGACAGAATGTTCTACATCAGTCCCGACTGCCATAGCGTTTGATTTCCACACTGCAATTCCCTCTGCGTAAGAGTGCCTTTGTTGAAGCACTCAGAAGTAGCAACTTGGTAGCACACAGCTGTCCATCTTGCATCAAGGGTTAGAAACAGGTGCATATTCAGCTAATTTTGTGCCAGTTACATGTGGCTGCCAATTTGCTTTTAGGCATAATTCCAGAAAATAATTTTTATTCTTTAAGGTCCTACATGACCCGGGACACAAACGTTTTGAGAACTGCCTTTCCTATGGGAGTCTACTGTTGCATCCTTGTACAGGGTCTCACAGCAAAGGCCTGTTGGAAAATTCTGTCCAAGAATTCAATAAAGAGTGATCAAATCTCTTTTTTTATTTGGTAATTGACTGACAGCTGGGTTAAAAGAAAAAAAAATCATGAGAACTACTTTAAACTGTATTCAGAAATACTATCTGTGTAGGTTGATGAATATATATATTTAAATTATAAACTAATAACTAATGATTGTGAACTTTAACTGTGGGCCTCAGGCAAATTCTTTTTATGAAATCAGGAATACATAATATTGAAATCCAAATTTAAGCAGATTTATTATTTGATACGGTTTGGGTTCATTATTTTTTATTTTTTTACTAATATATTTTTATTATACGATTACGAAACACAAATGGTACATTATTTTGATATTTATACAGTATTGACTACAGCAGTGATGGCGAACCTTTTAGAGACCGAGTGCCCCAAAACTGGCCCCGCCCCTGCTCCATTCCTGCCCTGTCCTGCCCCCGCTTTGCCCCACCCTGCCTGCCCGCAAGACCATTCACTGCCTCCAGGGCCCACCGCAGATCACCCAGGCAGCCCAGCAACGCGATGGCGGCCATGCCCTCTGCCCACGCCCGCAGCATCAACTGTGCGCGTTGGGGCATGAGGGCAGTCTTGTCTATGCTGCTTGGCTGCCATGTCTTTGGCTGCGCTGCTCTGCATGGGCCATGCTCAGGGGCGACTCTCCTCCAGGAGGCTGCTGGTGAGGAGGGGGTCACAGGCGGAGGCAAGGCTGGGGCAACGGCATGTGTGCCTACAGAGAGGGCACTGAGTGCCGCCTCTGGCACCCGTGCCATAGGTTCGCCACCACTGGATTAGAGATTAGTGCTGATGATTTAGGTAATTTAAATCTTTAAAGATAGAGAAAAAATGTATGTCAATATTAATTAAGTTTTTTAAAAAGTTAATATTAATAAGCATAAAATTGCTTAATTTTTACATCTACAGCTGACTGTAGCATTGATAAATAACTGCAAAATTCATTAAATTGATTGTTATGGTATATAATAAAGATTTTGTAGGAGGTGACCAGGCTGAGCCTGGAGGGGTCAAACTCGTCATAAGTCACAAATCTTTGTGCGCCCACAAAAGATCTCCGTCCAGCCTATCGTGGATGCCTTTCTTATCTCCTGCTCATTTTCATTGACTGCTAGTTGGTCAGATTCTTGTAGACAGCTTAAGCTATAAATAAATCTTTATAGTCATTTGAACTGCCTGAATCTCTGGATTTCCCTGGTGCTTGACAGATTTCTATCTTAAGCTTATCACAAGGATTCCACTGTATTATTACTTAATATTGTTTATGCTTATTAAAAAAAGAACAAAGAAAAAATAAGTTTAAAAAAAACTCTTTTCTAACTTTCCCCTTCTTTATACTTTGACCAATTTGTGATATAAAGGGTTTATGCCTTTTTTTAGCATTCTATAAACAATTTTGGGGGGAAAACAAGCTGTTTGCATTCATTGCTCTACCAGAAAGAATTAATGAAGTTAAAAGATAGTTATGTTTTCTACTGACCATGATTCCACTGTGAATAAATCCTCTTCGGTAGCGGGCTGGTTTGAGATGAGGATATTCTTCGGTGCTTGTTACTCTGATACCCCACACCTGTTTCCAGGCCTCATAAAGTTGCACATGCACTGGGTACACCCCTGAATGATGGGGGGCCACTGCATACCCCATATCTGTGGGGATACCATGTTCCTACAAGAAGTAAAGGCATACATAGCTGTTATCCTCTAGTACTAACAGAGGAATTTTAATGAAACAATTACACTGCAAGTAACAGACATTCATTTTATTTAACTTAGTCTGCACAATCCAACAGAATTCTAATTTAAGATATACTTCAAAGTTTATCTTTTGCTCTTGCTGAATGAGTAAGACCAGGAACTGGACTAAGTAACTAGCATTACATAAGTCTTATTGTTTCCTGTTTTTCTGCAGGCGTTTATGCCCAATTTAAAGCAGGTTTTGTACAGAACTGGCCTGATGATTTTTAATCATCATACTTGACAGTTTTTCAGGAGATAGTTAAGTGAACGAATACTAAATTTCTACCTTGCTGAACTGAAAAATATTCTACTTCATATCTGAAGAATTCTTTTATGGAAATGAAGAAATACTGTTAAAAACACATTTGAATAAGCAGCAGTTTAAAAAAAAACCCAATGCTGTAGAATATGAACAATCGCCAGGCAATAATTCAAAGTATTGGATTACACTATGTGTATTCCTCACTTACTGACCACTTGTTCAGCAACTGTTCAAACCTGTGACAATGCTGAACAAGTTGTAGTTACAACCAGTCCTCAAAGTTATGGTGCCACAGTGCCCACGTGTCACAAGATCACAATCTGGGCACTTGGCAACCAGCTCGCGCATGATCGTTGCAACATCCCAGGGTCATGTGATTGCCATCTGCGACCTTCCTCGCTGACTCCCCATGAATAGAGAAGCCGGTGGTAAAGTTGCAAGTCGCTCTGGTAAATCCCCCCAGTCGTCCTGTGCTCCTCCCAGGCAGCCATCTCCACAGTCTTCCTGCGCTTGCACTCCTCCACTCACACTATGCCATCCACCCCCAGGCTTTCTTGTACTAATGTGTGGTCTTGCACTGGGCCTCACCTCACCTCCAACTCTCATGTACCCTCCCACTAATCCTTCCCCCCCCCCGTCCCGCAGCAACCTATGCTCCTTATCTGGGAGTGCCACCACTTCCCATTTAACAACCAGCATCTCTTGGGATAAGAACAGCAATAGGGATTGTTGTCTCTCTCCAAGTGACGTGGTTCCTTGGCATTATGCTTTATAACTGCATCACTTAGCAACAGCAATCCCAATCGCCATCGTAACCTGAGGAAAATTTGTAGCTTAAAAAGTGCTTTCTGCAAAATTACAATATTATGCTTTGTTTTCCTCTCCCTTTTAATTGAGCTTTTGTTAATTAATGTAATAGTGTGAATAACACTTCCAAAACTTCATACCCCTAAGAAGTATTTTACAGGCTCATTTTAAAAAGAAAGTAATTTCACAAGGTCAGGTAAGTACTGTGCTGAAAGATGTGGGGAATTATCTAGCAAAAGCGCTGGAATTAAAAACTGATTGAATAAACTGGGTCTAGGACAGGGGTAGGCAACCTTGGCTCTTTTATGACTCGTGGACTTCAACTCCCAGAATTCCTGAGCCAGCATGACTGGCTCAGGAATTTTGGGAGTTGAAGTCCACGAGTCATAAAAGAGCCAAGGTTGCCTACCCTTGGTCTAGGATATTTTTCAACTGAAAGTAGTATAGTAATATTTTAACATACACCTCCTAATGTCAGGCCCAAGCCCAGAGACAAGACAGTGAGATCCTATCAAGTTCAATCTTTTATTTGCACACCTGCAGTGGACAGATTCTTGCCAAATTAAAGCTATAACTTTTTAAACTACTAGATACATCCTGAGAGATTCTAGGGAGCGGTTACCCTGAATCTCTTCCTCACTCTCCTCTCCATCTTTGGATTATGCAGTCTCTTCATCTGGGCCTCTCTCTCTGGGAAAGCTCTAAGTTGGCCAAATCCTTCCCCTCTGCTGCTACAGGTGCACATTCCAACACATCTGCATCTGGATGTGATGGAGTAGCATGAATATGCTTAATGTTAAAATTAGAACAGGAAAAAAGACAACAGTACACTAGGAAACATTTGGGGAGCACTAGGAACAAATCACTACTAAACTAGAAAAAAATGCTAACGTGGAACTGAGTCACTTTGAGATACTATTTGTCTCTGTATGTCCTTACTAGGAGAAAGAACATTCCAGGCAACCACTGCATTTTAGAGCAACGTTGAGAGCTCACATGCAACACAACCATCAGTGTGGTTCTGGAGAGATTAAATTTTGGAGAGAATAGTTACTCAGTAACAAAAATCCCAATTTAAATTTAAAACAGAGACTTGAGGGCAATAGTATGCTATTTACTAGGAACCATTATTTGTTTTTAGCATATGTGAAAAGTAAAAAAAAATGCAGCTGCAGATCAGTAGCTACAGAAAACACATACAAGGACAAAAATAGCAGCACACAATTTGGGAACTACTAGGAACAACATTAATTGAAACAATGTTGGGAACCTCTGTTAGTCAAACCTTCCACTCTTCATTGATGCAGTGCTTCAGATTGTATTACCTAAAATAATTATTCAACTGGTTACAAATCAATAATATTTAAAGACTTTCTCATTTTAGTGGTTTATGTACTGTCAACACTGTTCTGGTAATTCTTGTTTCATTTTGCAATGATAAACTTGTTACGGCCACTTGTTCTAGATAAGAAATAAGCAACTAATAATTCTACATGGTGAAACCATCCTCTGTTTTTCATAAAACCCTATCACCACCACCCTCACTCCAGCAGTAGTCCTGGACACCATCTTACTTACCAGGGCAAATTTCTTGTTCATGGCCATTTGGTCTGCCAACACTGATTGATTGTGAAAAAGGTGAGGCTGCATGTGACTCCACATGTGGGGGAACCACCAAAACTCCTTCACATAAGAGAGCAGAAGGTCATCTCCCTCGTCCTCCGCATCTGTACCTGCCAGGACCAAAGCACCATCATCGCTATGTAATGTTTAAGCCATGAGCTTCACAAAATCATACCACTCGATCTGAAAACTTCTACACTGAGCAGCATTAAATGGAGTAGACTACATGGATTAAGTCAACCCCAAAATCTTAAATCTCCCCAAGTAGAGAAAGCAGACATATAACACTATCATATCCATGTCCAGAATTCAATGCAGAGGTGAGATCCTATGGCCTTTCAGATGGTTTATAAAGTATACATCTCAACAACCTTAGACATCATAAAAGATAGTAAAGGATGCCTGCAGCTGTAGATTACATTTGGAGGTTCCTAATTTACCTACAGATTTTATCTTCCTGGGCTCCAAGGTGGGGACTGCAGCCAAGAAATTAAAAGACGCTTGCTCCTCGGGAAGAAAGCTATGGTAAATCTAGACAGCATACTCAGAAGCACAGACATCACCCTGCCAACAAAAGTACGTATAGTCAAGGCCATGGTTTTCCCAATTGCAATGTATGGCTGTGAAATTTGGACCATAAGAAAAGTTGAGCAACAAAGAATTGAGGCCTTTGAACTATGGTGCTGGAGAAGACTCCAAGTACTTTGAAACTCAAGTACTTTGGCCACCTGATGAGAAGGAAGGACTCACTGGAGAAGAGCCTAATGCTGGGAAAGATTGCGGGCAATAGAAGAATGGGACGACAGAAAATGAGGTTGCTGAATGGAGTCACTGAAGCAGTAGGCGTGAGCTTAAATGGACTCCAGAAGATGGTAGAAGACAGGAAGACCTGGAGGAACGTTGTCCATGGGGTCACGATGGGTCGGACACGACTTCGCAACTAACAACAACACAGTTACCATAATGCTTTAAGATACTTAAATATTCAAGTTATATTAGGTAAATTTTCACCAGTCACAGAGAACAAAAGTTTGGAGAGCCTAGTAAGAAAACTCTGTCAATTGTATTCTTACCTGTGTGGAAAAATTTCCCTGAGTAGCCAAGATTGAAGGTGAAATTTGGGATGTGGGTACGTAATTCATTCTGAGTATCAAACAAAGCCTACAGGATTGGAGAAAAGAGAATTTAAAAGAGTAGCTTACAAAAAAAAAAAAGACTGGATTTACATAACCTGCAACAGCAGTGCTAGGTTGCATTAACAGGGACGATAGAATCAACATCATGTGAAGTGTGTCAAGCTACAAAATCTACTGGCTTTAGGACCACTGCGTGCTTCTAGTTTGCCAACAGGACAGGAAGGGGAAGGGGAAGGGGAGAGGTTTGAATCCACAGGTGTCCTTATCAACATGAGAACCAAAGTGATTGAAGAGTTATTTTGGCGAACTGAAGTTTCTTCTCATAATAATCGCTGGAAGATGTTTTGGACAATGTGACCTGAACTGTCAGAGAGGGGAGGGAGAGTTTTGTTCTTTTAATTAACTGCTTCCCGCCATTTCTTCAGAGCTAGCTTCACTTTAATCCTACCAGTTTGTTATTGCTCAATAAAGTATACATTAGAGAAGGGATCCTCAACCTTGGCAACTTTAAGATTTGTGGACTTTAACTCCCAGAATTCCTTAGCCAGCAAGGCTGAGGAATTCTGGGAGTTGAAGTCCACAAGTCTTAAAGTTGCCAAGGTTGGAGACCCCTGCATTAGAGAACGCAATAGCTCTGGTGTTTTGCTGGGTTGGGTTTTTCAGCCGGAGGTTGACAAAATGTTAGTACCACTTTATAAGGCCTTGGTAAGACCACACTTGGAGTACTGCATCCGGTAGTTGTAGGTGTTCCATCACTGGAGGTTTTTAAGAAGAGATTGGATAACCATCTATCTGAAATGGTAGGTCTCCAGCTCGAGGGTTGAAGTAGAACAACGTCCAACTCTATTATTCTGTTAATTCTGTTATTTTTTAAATTTCCCATTCTTTTTGCCAAAAGCCCATATATAGCATGGATTACTGCATGAGTATGGATTACTGCAGATAACAGAAACCCTTGCTCAATTACTCACAAGATTGGAAGTTTCTGGACATTCTATCATAGATATTGATCACATTCGCATAATCTTCCTTCAAATTGGAAATAACTTTGAGTCATGGTTGCAGTGGTATTTCTACATCTTCAGCATTCTATTACTATAATGTTATTTAATTATCACTTGGTTCCCTAAATGAGTAATTCTAAATGAGATATTCCTGTTTTCTGAAAAGCTGACCATCGTCTATTGACTTTCAAAAAAATTTGACAACATATTCCAGAACGAAATGTGCAAACAGCATCCTTGTTTTCTTCTTGAACTGTTGTTGCTAACATTAACACTAGAGTTGCAATATCTGACTGAATGTCATGCGGGGTATTGTAGCAGGCCAGTCTACAGTTCCCGCTGTGAGAGGAAGGAGCTTCTTAAGTATTGAAAAAATATTTTATACTGTCCTAGAAGTTAAAAAATAAAAGCTAGGCAACATCAAGTTCCACGCTACCATATAACGTGAAACAAGAATGTATGCTAGTTCAGATATTTCTTTTCCTTAACATGTGTTAATATATGCATTTCATTAATTCACATGCATACTAGAAGTTTACTTTTACAGCAGAGGTCCCCAACCTTTTGGGCACCAGGGACCGGTTACGCGGAGAGAGGTTTTTCCGCAGACTGGAGGGTGTGTGGTTTTGTGTGCTGCCTGCATCTCGCGGATGGGGCTTTGCTTTTTTGTACGGCTCGGTTGCTGGCATGTCGTGGCCCGGTACCAGTCCACGGACTCGGGATTGGGGACCCCTGTTTTACAGGACAGCTATACTGTAAACTACAGATGTATTCTGCAATATCCAAGTTCAGAGATCACTATTAATATAGCAATCTTCAGACTCACATATCGCCTTTCTGATATGAACAGGTATTTAAATTCACTTGAGATATCTTTTATGAACCATATCCATGTTGGATATCCATTAGATAAATTCTATTTAGAAGTAGAGATGTATAAGGAAAAATTGTTAAATATTCATTCAGCACATTTAGATCTTGCCAAACTGAGATTTTAGTTAGGGAACACTTTCAATTTTTGACGGATATACATTTATTAAACTTAATGACTATCTAGAGCAGCAGTCCCCAGCCTTTCCACCTTGGCAGCTCAGCCCGGCAAGGGAGGGGCGTGTGAGTGGCAGGCGGACGCATGCGCACACAGCTTCATTGGCACAAGCAGTGGGCATGTGCATGCTCCACTTGTGTAAATGGAGCTTTGCGTGTGAGCAGGTGCTTGTGCTTGCGCATGAAGCTCCACTTGTGCGAGAGGAAAGTGCTCGCACACAAAACTCCAGTCTTGCGAATGTAGCTTCACATGCAAGCGCCATCTGCTCACACAAGCAGAGCTTCACACCTGAGCACATGCACCTTCCAGTTAAGCGCTTGCTCCTCACATGAGCGGAGCTTCGTGCACGCCCGCTTGCCTGCTGCTCACGCAACCCAGTTTGAAACAGGCTGCAGCCCGGTAGTGGGGACCCCTGATCTAGAGAGTTCAGTAGACATCTCTACTGAGATATGTTAAAATCTTTTGTTAAAATATGAAAAATAATGGCCAGTAATTTAAAAGGCAATTTACTGTATTTATTTATCAAATTTATTATCTGCCCATCTTACCACGGGGTAACTCTGGGCAGATTGTATGATTTATGTTTTTCCTTGCTGCTCTTCTAAAAGTGGCAAATGACATGAAATAAAACTTTTCAAAAACATCTTGCGCTAACTAGCAATGTCTGCTATATGGCTCAAAGGTTCCCCAATCTCCCCCTTCCCTCCTCCCTTTGGTGATTACCATCGGACCAAGATCAGAGCTTTACTGGTCAGTTGCTTATAAAATACTATTTTTCTTAATCTCTTCAAAACAAATTCCTCTCAAGAGAAAATTGCATTCTGATGTCAAAAATTGTCTAGTATCTCACATGCAGAAGATTCCTGTTTTATGCAAAGTGTTTTGTGTTAGTGCATGTGCACCCATCTTAGCTAGATCAGTTTAGGCACCTGTAATCCAAACTATATGCTAGCAGATAGAACAAGCAACAAGAATGCTGGGATCTAGGTCACTGATCTGAGCATTAATAGAACCCATTTAAACTTTTCATTCAGTGAAATGAACTCAAGGGTCAACGGGCCCTATATCAACCACCAACCCTAAAACAAAGAGGAATATGCTGGTTTAAGAACAATTACCTTGACATCATCCACCTTCATTCGTGTGCCTTCCTTCCCAACAAAGATATCATCAATGTCTACCAAGATGTAACGGTCAAGGGGAAGTGAAAGCCTCTTGCCAGTCAGGAATGAAACAGCGTCCACAAAGACCAGTTTGTGTAGCCAAAAGTTGAGGTTGTTGCCAAAAAGGACTCTCTGGATGCCATCATGGAGTCCCAAGTCTTGTACAACGGTGGTATGGAGTGCGGCATCAATGCTCATGTGTGGGATGGATTCAGCTGACTTGGTTTTAGCAAGGAGGACTGGCTCATATGTGGAATGGTTTGATTGGAAGACTGTCCAGTCCTCCCCTGGAAGAAGTCCCTTCTCTACCTCGCTGGGCCGCGTGATGTACAGCAGCGGTGATTTGGGATTGATGCTGCAGTCCTTCAGTGCAAGGTTGGAGTGGAGAAAAAGGGGGAAACCTTTCAGCTGAGCACTCAGTAAGCTGTTCTCGTTCGCCTGCAGAGAGATCATATGAACTGAATGACAACTTCAGACAGGAAGTTGTCAGGCAACAGTAAAAACAATGACAAGCAAAGAGAATTTCAGTCTACCATCAAGGAGATAACATCTTTCTCTGCTCAATGGAGAAAGCACAATGCACCTCCATAGTGTCCCAGTTGCTTAGCATGTCCGATCTCAAACTAAAAGGCCAAAGGACACTAAACACTTTGAGCAGACATGTGTAATTCAATAGCTTCCCCATTAAAAAGCTTTCATGCAGCATCCAGAAGCCATGGCTAAATTCTTATTTTCAATATAAACTGGTAGGGGACGTTATTACAGGCATGGAGGGTGACCTTACTATTGTAACTTTATGTCTCTGGCTATTCTCAGTCATCCAGGTCATAGTTGTCTCAAAGGTGCTTTTTCAAAAGGCCAACTGGACTGGTTCCCCCCTCCCTGTGGAAGAAGAATATGCTTCGCTTCTCATCCAAGAAGCTTCATTGGTTCTAGCAGGATGTGGGGGCAATGGAAGAATTAGTTCTGATAGGATGGGGGTGGAAGGATCATATTTCTTTGTAGTCATCTGGTTGTCAGCATGCTCCCTGAGAGTTCTTGAGGTCACTTGGGGGTTTATCTGTGCCTTCAGGGTACCAGAGTGCAAATGAGGGTGGAATCTTCTTGGAACTGCTGCAAAGACTATGTTGTAGGTGGGAGAGAGATGGTGTCTTATCCCTCCCCCTCTGTTGAGAGAAGGCAGCTCAATGTTAACATAAATGGCCTCTTTTACCCCTCTTTCAAACCAATGATCATCTCTATCCAGCATGTGGACTTTGCTACTATCGCCCCCACCATATTGCCAGAACTGATGATCCCACCCAGACCCTTCTTTTAGAAGCACCGAGACTTTGGTCTTGATTAAGCTATAAATTACATTCCTAAAACAGTCAACACATTTACCATCTTCAGTCAAATCGTAAGATTGTCATTGGTATATGCATTTCAGCAACCGGAGGATCCAGTTTGCAAGGGAATATGGAGCACTTTATTACCAATTTTAACATGAATCTTTTTTAGATGAAGAATCCAGATTATATATATATAACTCAAGGTGGCAAGCATACAGAATACTTCTGCCTCCTTTCTCACAACTATGCAGTGGGTTGGGTTAATTAACTGTATAAACTAATTATTTTACGTCACCATATTAAAAAAAAAAAACCCTTCTCTGAGCTGCCCGTTATAAAAGGGGAAGAATGGAATCCATAGTCATTACTTATCTCTAATTTAAATATCAGCAGATTGAAGGGAAGGAGAGCACAGAGAACAGAAATCCTGAAGACGCTTCCATGTGACACTGAATATGACAAAACAACGAAACTGGGGGTGGGGAACTGCTCTCTAGCATTCAAACTCCAGATGGCATTTTTCTCTGAGCAGACACAAGCAACCTAATAAGAAATGAATAGGTTACTTGTTTCAAGATTTGCTGCAGAGAGCAAGAATCCAGTGCTCATGCACTCTGAGAATTATAAAATGTCAGGATTTAAATTTATGATGGTTCATTTAATTCCTCACAGAGTCCAGAGCTGCTCAGAGCATCTGGCTGCATGTCTCTGCCATTAAGCTAATGCAAAATAAATAATGGCACTGCCCTTGATCCAAAATGTTGCAAGAGAAAATATATATATATATATATCAATACCTAATCAAATAAGGGACCTAAGAAACTTGTTCTAAGATTAGGGTCAAGTATGCTCCTTGTCCATTAATGTCCTTTCTTACTCTTAATTCACACTCCCCAAAATAGTTTTTCAGGGGACAGATATGGATGGCTCTCAATGGAAATCTTACAGAACTAAAACATGTTTTGAGGGAGGGAGGGAGGGAGGGAGGGAGGGAGGGAGAGAGAGAGAGAGAGAGAGAGAGAGAGAGAGAGAGAGAGAGAGAGAGAGAGAGAGAGAGAGAGAGAGAGAGATTGATTTTGCCTATATTACACAATCATGGTAAATCCTGTGACTTAAACACCTTCCAACCAGCTTGGCATACTGATCAAAACCTTTATTATGATCTTAGTTTAGTTAAGATCAAGTGTAGTACTGATTAAGAACTAGACTAAAACCTGGGAAACTGTGAGTTCTAGTTCCATCTTAGACCACAAAACTAGTTGGAATTTTGGAGGAAGGTTACTGAGAAGATAGTTGGCTTACAACTCCAGTGGGCTTTAGAAAAAAACAGATTATCTGGTCAGGATTCAGTCCAAGCCACAGTACTGAAATGGCATTGGATATGCTTGGCAATAACCTTTGGTGGGCCCAGGATAGGGGTACTACATTTATCTTGTACCTCCTTAACTTTTCAGTGGTCTTTCGTAACACTGATCATGATATCCTCTTAGGAATGGAGCTCACAGAGTTATGATGGTTGCTTCTTTTCTCCAGGGCCGATTCTAGTTGGTTTTGGGAAATGTTGAGCTACAGGCCTCTGCTTTGGGGTATCTCAGGGCTGCATTTAACATTCACATGAAGCAGCTGGGGGAGATCATCTGTATGCTGATGGTACTCAGCTGGAGATCTCTGCCTAGGCTAATCAAGTAATGCTCCTTTCCCAGTACCTGGAGATTGTGAGGGTCTGGTTAGAGGACAGACTTCATTCCAACGTTGGCAAAACTGAACGGGTATGGGTTTTTAGGATCCACGATTCTGGAAATTCTCCATCTTTAACTCTGCCTGGGGTGACTTCCCTAGTCAAGCAAGTGAGCAATGGGTGTCCTCTTAGACCAGGGGTAGTCAACCTTGGCTCTTTTATGACTCGTGGACTTCAATTCCCAGAATTCCTGAGCCAGCTGGCTCCGGAATTCTGGGAGTTGAAGTCCACGAGTCATAAAAGAGCCAAGGTTGACTACCCCTGTCTTAGACTCTCAGATTCCCACTCTTCCCAGCAATCATAACCATGCGAAGATGAATGGTTCAGGTCAGCAACTATGGAGACATCTGCTAGAAGAAGGCTTTCTCACACTAGCTTTGTATTACCATTTAATTTTATGGATAAAATGTGTAATTTCAAGACACTTTGTAGATACAGTTAAGTATCTGATTAGGATATACAATATGGTGTTGCATGCCTCTGGCCTTCTTAAAATCTCAGGGATGAAGTATTTCTCTGCCTCTGAGATGTAAAGACAAACAAGCAACATTGCATGTCAAAAATAAAGGATACTTAGCTCCTCAGTTCAGCATCTTTTTTGCAGAGAAGCACAAATAGACCTTGGGGAATATTAACAAAGAATCATCTCTCACAAGAAATTGGAAAAGAGAACTGCAACCAAAAATTTCATAGTTCCCCTTTGATAACTTCACTGTGCAATAGGAATAGACTAACATATAGTATTCTGCTTTTCACTGCTCAAATCTTATCTCAAATCTTATCTCCAGAAATCAGTATATCACCATGGTGGCAAACCTATGGCATGAGTGCCACAGGTGGCACGCAGAGCCCTCTCTGTGGGCACGTGCGCCGTCGCCCCAGTCCTAGGCCTTCAGCTGGGTTTTATAAAACCTGTTCGCTTTAGGCCTCCACCGCCGTGTGCAAAAAAAAAAAAAGGTTCAATCAATTTCAACTTCTCGTGGGGAAAAAAAAGATCTCACAAAGTTGGAATTGATTGATTAAACTTTTTAGTCCCATCCAGTCTGCCGTTACCACCGAAGCCATGCCCACCCAATGGGCCATACCCACCCAATGGGCCATGCCCACCCAATGGGCCACGCCCACCTGGCTGTGGAATTCTGGGAGTTGAAGTCCACATGCCTTAAAATTGTCAAGGTTGAGAAACACTGCTCTAAAAGGTTCGCCATCACTGGTATATCACTTCTCCTCTTCTCATTGTTTTAGTAAACACTTTCTCAATTTGAAATACCTTGAAGAAGCCAATGATTCCTACACCGTACTCTACACAGTACTTGTCCAAGAGTTCACGATTCCAGGCATCCAGGTTCACGTACTTCAGGATGTTCTCATAGATGATAAGCGCGAAGCGCCCTCGGTCCTTGTCAGTCAACGTAGGCATGTCTCCCTTCCCCGGAGCGATTTCTGTCAGATATTTGAACCGACTAGATTCCAAGATGGCCACAATCTCCTGTCCCAGTTGAGAGTAAAGGCTTTCCACAAACACAAGGACCAAGGGATCAGTCCGTGAAGAATCTACCACTTTGATGGGTTTTATCGGTAGCAGGCGTGAAGGAGCAATCTTCGGTTCATCACAGTCTGGGCTGGGAATATCCCCAGAGGGTTCCAGTCCCCTCTTCCACCCATATAAATAATATGCTGAGACAAAAACACTGAGCAGGCAGAAGGCAAAGAGTAAGAAGAGCACCACTTGAGGCGATACCTGCCAGAAGCTCCTCCGGATCCTTACTAAAGTCATCCTTGCTTTGGAAAAGAGTTTTCAGGTTCCTTCCCCACCCCACCCACCCTTCCCCCCTCCCTCCCTCCAGGTCTCAGCTCAGGAAAGACTGGAGATAAGTTTCACAAAGAGGCCATACGGGTATGGAATTGCCCCTGTGACAGTCTATTATCCATCCTGGTCCTTTTTCATGTCACCATGGCAAATCCATTCAAAGTTCCTTTCTCAGATAAAAACACCAGCCGTTTCTCATTGTCAGTGTTTTGTTAGGATGGAAATCTGACAGCCTTGGCCTTCAGGAACTGTTCCCAGGAAGTGAGACCACATGGTGATTCCTTGGGTCTGCAAACAGAAGCAAAGGGGGAAAATTGTTAGCAGTGGGGAAGAAGAGCCTTGTCTCCCAGTTCAGAAGCTCTGCTTCTTAAGACATTTTGTTTTCAAACACAGAATGTATGGGCCCCTCACATCTATTTGGCTTCTCTTGCAGTTGGAGTGGGAGAAAATTCACTATGCCCATAGATAAGTGCTCTTTCCTTTTTATTATTATTCCTTATCATGCACCATGCAGCAAACCTTTTGCCACTATTGCATAGTAAAAGCTGGACTGGTTAAGCCAATTCTTTGGGAGAGCAGAATATGACAGTGGGTGGATGATTAGAGATGCCCTTTTTTCTTTCCAGAGCATTCAACTCTTTGCATTCTTTCATCTTTAAAAAAAAAAAAAAGTTTCTCAGGCTATTTAAGCCCACATAAATAGCACAAGGAAGGAGTCAGAGAAATAGCTAAGGAAGATAAAATGCATGCTCGCGCACAATATATATATATATACACATACACAAACTGGATCTTTCTGAACCCTTAATCTGCAGAAGGCAGAAAGAGAATAACAGACTAACTTCAACCAAGTTCAACTAGTTTATAGAGAAACTATAAATGTAAAGTTGCGGTAACCCCCCCTCCCCAGCCTCAATTCAATCTCGGTGCATCAATTAAAAAAAAGCCAGCTGCCCTCCAGAGAACCATACATGCAACAGTCTTACAGAGGACCCATGGTTTGTTTTCCCAGTCTTGCTGCTCACTCCCACGTAGCTTTGAGGTAGCCGCCACACTCTCTGCACCTGCTTCAGCTTAGTGTCAATCACTTGCCAACACACCACAAGAAGCCTTTAATACTTTGACAGTATAGTGGACTGTAAGAAATGCTGCCATTGCTTTGTATGCTTGGAAAGGCCAGAGGGGGCCCTCAGCCCAGCTTTAACTCAGGGAACAAAAACATGAAACAATTACAAATGTTCTCCTATAGGCAGCCACTGAAAGAGCCATTCCAAGGCTACTTCTCCAAAGAAGAGAACATTATTCAATGCCAATGGTTGGGACACAGCTTCTTTCACCTGTAGCTCAGAACACCTTCGAATACACACTGACCCAAGACGGCCTCAGGAAAGCATAGAGAGGGAAACAGAAAATGTGCATTTTACCCATTCCGGCTTTGAGAGGCAAACCCGGTTTCTTTATTCTCTCACTGCAGTTCAGCGTAGTAAGTTTTCTAGTTTCTCAGTCAACAAGTAATCTTTCAAAGCTTAAAAGAATATTTGGGAAGTGGTATTTCCAAGGACCCAAGCTGAGGCAGGAGCAAATTAACTCAACTGCCAAATAAAGACAAGAAGAGTGAGAGAACAACTACCTCACATAGAGAAGCGCAGCAGTTCACACATATATGGTCCATACTGCCCTGCTCTTTTAGCCCACCCAGGTGACAGTTCTGACTTGCATACCATAATGCCAATCAACTCCAGCTAGATCAATTATCATGTACGTGCACCTTCAAATTTTCTTTAATCACTTTTCCCACAGACGTAACTTTTGGCATTCCTGCTTCCAGGGATGCAAAAAATGGACAATGTAATAGTACCAGCTAGCAGATGTATCTCTAATGTGTGGAGCATGTTAGATCACAACAATTCCACACAGTATTCTATTAGGTAAAAGCTGATCTTTGAACATCCATCCTAAATTTCCATTTAGGACTAAATGAGACATAAAGTTAAATCTATCTTTGGCTTGAGACTGGTAATAATCCAGAGCACAGCAGGTATATGACATGAAACATATTCTTCTGCGCCTCTGCTCTTATCCTGGAAAAAAACTGCATTTAATATTAGCATCAGGAAGAAAATCCCCACTGTTACAGATTATGAATTTCCTTACAAGGCAAATAGTGCTTGGGGGTAGGTGGGAAAAGAAAAGGTAAATTTCACTTTCTTCATATCTGTTTTGATCTGAAAAAGATCAATCCCTGCAGCTGCAGAATTTTTTTATTTCCAAATTGCGGCTCACTAAATAGAAATACTGTACATTAAACCATTATGTTTAGTTTATCCGTTAAGGTTGAAGTTTAATAGCCACAATATTTTCTCCTTACTGATTTTTTTTTAGTGGCACTTAATTATTACAGTTGAGGACAAAGCCCCTCTCCCCCCCCCCCCATTCACAGTTGCAAGTTGAGACTTCTGGCAAAATCTCCAAAATGTGGTTTTGAAGTGTTCACTCTTGTATTCTACTCTTCATTAAATCTTAAACAGACATTACTCAGGCTTTTTAAAGCACAAAGAATGAATCACAATTATCGTTTTCCCACAAGCTAAAGCTCCCTAGGGTAGATTCTCCATCAGTCCACAGGAAGATACTACTACTACTCTGAATCTAAAGTGCTTTTCTAGTATGCTGGACAACAGCTTTTCCTCTACATAGCCTGGACAATCAGACAGATCAGTTAGGCATGTAGAACATTTTAATCTGGCTGGCCAACAGAAATAGCTTGCTGCGTATCTGATGCGATATGCCTTTGAAAAAAAATTAAAAAGTGAAAAACACTGAGTATCGTAAGAAAGGGAGAACATCCTTAATTCCATCAATCTAATTACTCGACTCTTTATCTCCCATTTAAAAAGTAGATGGCAATCATAAGCAGAAGAGCCAATGTACAAATCCATTTCTTCCATAGCAGGGAATGTACAGTATGTAGCTCAGGAACTGTGGAGATCTTGGTGCTCTCTGAGCTTGGTTGTTAGCTTGCAGACATTTCATTACCCAACTAGGCATCATTACCAGTGGGAGTAAGGGGTTTGCTACAGTAGCTTGCCCTGCCAGTTTTGAAGTAGGTGTGGTTTTTTTTCCTTGGTACACATCCCACAGTTGGGATCAGAACTTCTACTGCTAAGAAATCCAATTGTTAAGTGAGTCACACCCAATTTTGTTAATTTTGCCACTGTCATTAAGCAAATTTGGTTTCCCCCCTTGACTTTGCTTGTTGGAAACCACCTGGGAAGGTCACAAATGGCAATCATATAATCCCCAAAACGCTTTAACCATTGTAAATTCGTTAACAGTTGCCAAATGCCTGAATTTTGATCATGTGACTGGCAGAGTCACTACATCGATCATTAAGTTTGAGAACCAGTTGTAAGTCACTTTTCTTGGCACTGTCATTAACTTCAAACTGTTGCTAAATGAACAGTTGTAAATCAAGGTCTACTTATATAGTTCCTTGATTAGGGTGCTGCTTCCTGCTTAATTACTTGGTATTAATCCCTGCGTTGATGTTCGCTTTATTTTTATAAATAACTCAAGATGGTAAACGTACCTAATGCTCATGAATGAAGGCAAACATACATGTCCCAGGATAATGTTACAGGATCCAAGCTTTCGGGGTTGTGTTGGAGCCCATCCTCAGGGAACATGTCGCTCTCCAGAATGTGTGCAAATATTCTGGAGAGAGAGAAGTTCCCTGAGGATGGGCTCCAACACAACCCCGAAAGCTTGGAAGAATAAACCTTTGGTCCCAATGACCGACTCAGATTGAATCCTGCATACCTAATACTCCTCCCATTTTACCCAAAACCACCCTGTGAAATAGGCTGGACTGAGAGTAAGTGACTGGCCCTAAATCACCCAGCTGGCTTTTATGCTAAGGCGAGACTACAACTGGTTTCCAGTTGTAAGCCTGGTATCTTAACCACTAGACCAAACTGGCTCTAATAACTAGCACAGTGTCTGTTACAGTCTTTACACTATATGTTGTAGATCATTCCTGTTTGTTCTTCTTAGACAATTAGGTCTTTTCGTTTATTTACAATGTTTTGGAGGACCTTAGTTTCTGTGCTACTTTGACGCTGTATGATTGTAATGGTCTATTGGTTGTTTCTAAGTTGTTCTGATGTGTGGCAGTGTTATCCTTTTCATAGCTTGTGTTGGTTGTGCTGCAGTAACTGAATGGTCAGGCATGAAGTGTGGGTATCCCATTTTGTATAGGCAGTCTGTTTCCTTTCCTGTGTTCTGGGTTGCTGCAGTGCCTTTGTGCTTACACAGCTCCTTACGCAGCTCCTTTTGTGGGAGATTGACTTGTTACTTTGGTAACAGAGCACTTGGTTGGTGTGGGTTGTCTTTTGATAGACTTATGTTTCAAATTTGTGATCATTTGCTCTGATGAGGAGAATACACAAGAAGGGTTATGTGTTGTTGCTGTTTTCCAGGAGGCTTCTGGGAACAATTCATGCTGCTGCTTAGACCTTTATGGTACAGGGCTGGATTAGTTGCAGGACTGCCAATCTCCAATTGAGTTTGCCTACCCCAAGAGATCCAAATGAGTAAGATGTTCTAGGTACCCTCTGTAGGAAAGTATCATCTGGAAGAGCCAGAAGGCATGCCTTCTCTGTTGCAGCATCAGTCTCTGGAACAGCTTACCCCACAAGATTCAAATGGCCTTGAATCTATTCGCGTTTTTAAAGTCTTAAAGAACTGGTTTTTGCCCCAAGAACTGGAGCAGGGTGGTGGATGAGTCCATCTATAGGGAGCAGAAACATCCACAAATATAGGCTGGCTACAGTTACATTGTCTTTGTGTTTTTTTAAAAAAAATCTTGATGTTGCACTGGTTTGCAAACCTATATTAACCTCTTAGAGCAATAATTTGTGAGTTGAAGGGCATATTAATTGATTAAATAAATACATATAGATTCAGATCTATGAATCTTACTGATGACTTGAGGTCAGTCAGTCATTGTCCCTCCACTAACCTGCAGTATAAAACTACAGTGAGGATAAAATTTGGAGGCAAGCCCTGCAAATATTTTAATCCATGTTTCTAAAAAAAACACACATGATATTCAAACTTAACCAACAAACAAAATATTGCTTGTCTCTTTTAGATGTAACCTAACAGTAAAATGTCCCATCAGGTTAAAAATCCTGATAGTTTCTTGGGACTTTCCCACATAGTTTGCCAGGCAGGAAAAGCTTTAGGTCCAAATGCAAATAATCTTAACTTGCAAAATTGAACAGGTACTGACACAAACTAGCAAAGAAAACACGGTGCAACAATTCTGATGGAAATTTAGCCAAAAAATCGTGAGCCAGACCATCCATGGAAAAGGCAGCATCACCATCAATGCAGTATAGGAAGAGCTCAACTAGAATTCAGTGAACTTTAGATAAGATGATGATCCTCAAGATCTGCAGTCAAATTGCACCCTATCTCATGGGTTTTCCTCTCATACACCGGATGCACATCCACTTCTGTGTCTTATGCAGGTTTCAGGAAATGTTCACAAGGCCTGCCTGTCCCAATTTGTTCTATCTGCAGTGAAAGGCATTCCTTTCATCACTTGCAAGTACTTTTGTTCTTCAACTCTCCCATCTTCCAGGTGGAGCTGTTAAGCCTTGCTGAAAGCTGGAACAGAGACATCAAGGTCACCAGCAGCAGCCTTTGAATAGAGGCAGAGCAGCAGTTGATGGCCTGCCGTTTTCTCACCTTGACATCTTAGCAGGGAAAGCAAAAACATTAATAAATGCCAGCGTGAGCCTCCAGCTATTCAGTGGAGGCTTTTCTAATGGCGATTTCCGAGGCTATAGTTCAATTAGCCCTTGGTTACCTTACCAAATTCATGGTCAAACATGAATTTGACTATTCTGATGTTTTTCAGCACTTAAATCCACTTGCTTATACCATGCTGCAAAGGCCAACTACCTACAATAATTTTTAAAACAATGTTATTAAAGAAAGCTGACTGAGATGAGATGAGATTACACCTAGCTTAATCCAGTTATTTTTGTCCCTACCTGAGGTAAGGAGATAATGGCCCTACATACAGATTACAGGTTAATAATTCATATACAAACAAGCTATAAGCTAGAACTACTATACCTTTGATTTCTTAAGTTTATTCCATTCTCTGCTTGGAGTAAAATTCAAAAATCATAGCTATAGTAATGAAATAGGTTTCTTCCGCAACCACCTTTCTTTTTCAAACAGAGAAGAACATATAACACATACAGTGAATGAGTATACAGGTACATCTAATACGATAAAGGTCATTCCAGGTGTTGTAGCAGATAAAGGGCAAAACTAGAAACTGGAAGACCACAAGTTCTAGTCCTGTCTTTGGCCACAAAGCCAGCTGGGGGGCCAGTTACTTGGGGCCAGTTACTCTGTCTCAGCTCTAGGAAGCAGACAACGGCATACCCAAAACCTAAGAAAACTGCAGGGACTCCAGAAGTCGACACTGACCTGAAGGCATATACAACACACACACAGACACACACACACAATGAAGTCTCTACAGAAAAAAAGATTTTACACAGATCAAGAATAGATTAAGAAAAAGAAAGTTAGGACTTCCTAGAAAGATGTTTCCTTGCAGCCACTGAGCAGAACAGCATTTTGTTCCCCTACACTGAGCTCAGCATCTTCCTTTGTCAATCAGTAATTTTCCCAGAGGCAATCGCTTGGAATGACAGGAGCACTGCCAGTTTCAACCACTTCCTTTGCTAAAGCTCCAAATAGCCCCTTTAATCTCCCAAAGTGCTTACTCGATGTTAACCATTACATTTCCTTTTCCCTCTTCATCCGCAGAGCACACGTCAGCACTTTTTTTTCCCCCTCGTTGGAAAAATGCACACTTGTGATATGTACAGTGCACGGAAGGTGGCGAGTGCAAGAAAAACTATTTAATCAAGAATTCCACCTTGGAGCCGTAAGATGGTTTTCTTTCGTTCTCTGCCATTTTCAATCATTCACACTGCACAGTCCAGGCACCTCCTGCCTTCACTAGTCCCCTTTCCTTCCTGCACGGAAGAAAAGTCACAAGCTCTCATTAGTGACATCAGAGTTCCCATGGCTACATCCAGAGAACTGACAGCCAACAGATTTAATGGCAATGCATGGAAGGAAAGGCAACAGTGACTGACAGGGAAATATCATCTCTGCCTCTTTAATCATCAATGAGCCCTAAGCAACTGGGAGCACAAGGCACTGGTAACTTTTGTTTGAATCATGAGTCCTCTCCATCACAATCACCCTAAATATCTCCTTGCTCCTCCTTCCTTCCAATCAGGAAAAAAAGGAACAAAATAAAACAGAGGATGGAAGATGGAGAAATTCTATTCCACTTGGTCAGAGGCTAAATGATTCATTCTTTTGAATTTAGCACATTTCTTTTTAGGAGCTAGAGACTCAAAGGTCAAGAACAAAATAACTCAACCCAAGTAACTCAAAGATACCCATGGAAAGTGGGGGGGGGGAGAAGGAGAGGGAGCTGTTTAGGTGGGCTATAACCTTCACAGCTTCTTCAAAATTACCTAAGCATAGGCTTACATCATGTTCCCATAGTCCTCAATCTTGACTATCTAAAGAGGAGGAGGAGGAGGAGGAAAAGGCATATTAGACTTCCATTATTACTTATAAGCCCTTTTAGGGTTTTTTTTTTCTCTTTGGAGAAAGGTTTCCACTTCTATTGGCTTGCTGTTATAATTTCCTTCTTCCAGGATGCTTTTGTTTTTATGTTTCAGTTAAGCCAACATCTAGATCATATAACCCCAACTTTCTTCAACCAGCATGGATGGCTTGAAAGTGAGACAGAGAGATGTAGGATACAGCAACCATTTTAAGCTCCCAGCTACATGGAAGTCCTGCAAGTCAGATACAACTGTTGAATGAAATCTGGCAAAAACAGATACTCAAAAACAATAGGAAGCATGTTTTCTTGGACTACTGCAAAATTTCAATTCAGTTCTGATATACTATGATCAGCGAATCTTTTAATAGTAACAGCAGTGGGCAAATCTTCCTCCTTCCAACTCAAAGCCTCTAAGGCAGGGGTGTCAAACGGCCGGCCCAAGGGCCAGACGCATCATGCGGAAGCTGCGCCCACCCCATTGCCGGCAATGGCAAAACTGTCCCAATACGTTGCGCGACGTCATGTGATGTCGCGAGTTTGACATGTCTGTTCTAAGGGAAGGGACGGGAAAAGACAGGAAAGCTGCTGAGGGTGAGTCACCAGTTGGTATGCCACTCATGAACTGAAACATTATGCCAATGGTGCACAGCTAAGGAGAAATTAAGGGAAGGATGGGCACACCAACGGGGGGGGCATTATCCTACTTGCCCTGTAAGACACCTCTAAGACTGGTCTGAATCAATACTTGGAACAATTGAAATATTTTGGAGTCCACCAGACTGTGATTCTCCCTGGAGGAATCTTTGAATATGATTGAATTCTAAGCCACGAGGAACTGACCACATTTTTGGTTGCATGTTATTACCTTTAATCTGAACCGCTCATGCAAAGCATACTACTTAACAGCCATATACAATTACAACTGCTTCCTTTTACTGACCACAGTACTGAACTGTTGTAGTATTTTCTTATAGAACTGTAACACTGGTGAAATATTTGTCTGACGTAGCGGTATTTGTGTGGATGAAAAGAAATATTAAAAAGAAAATACAAGCGGTAGCAGGACTCCAATCTCTCTGATAAAGTAATTCTTCCTGCTTTTATTGCTTACATCAACTGCAAAAAAATGTTTAAAAAGTAATCTCCCCTCCTTAAACTCCACTCATAATTTAAGAAGGTAGCAATTGTGCATATTTAGGTTTTGGCCACCTTGTGTCAATGTCTAATATGCATGCTCTAATTCAGTACAGTAATGTGGCAGACTTGAATTTTATCAACACAAAAAGCTGAAACAAGGGTAACAGTTGCCCTTCTGCTAACATACCACTATTATTTAGTGGCCCTTCCCACCCACCATTGACCCCAGAATTCAACAAAGCACAACACACCTTTCCATGAGTTTTGTTCCACATTTCAAGCTACAGCTAGGCAGCGATGGCCAGAGTGCTAACTTTCTCTGTGAGTCTGAAAAACTATAAAGAGATCAACATTTTATTCTACAGCACAGAAGACTACATTAAAACAATACTAGGAAAATACAAAGCATTAGGTGATTTTTAGCAGATGAGTCCCCGACGTAAAAGAAAAAGAGAAAATTCCACCAGACTGTAATTAGTCAATTATTAGATGAATATGGCAGCTATTTCATCTAAAGCAGGGGTGTCAAACTCGCAACGTCACGTGACATGTTGTGACGTATCATGACTTTTTTTCCATTGCCGGCAATGGGGTGGGCGCGGTTTTGTCATGACGCATCCAGCCCATGGGCCGGCAGCTTGACACCCCTGGTCTAAAGTATGAAATTTTAAGATGATTAACTAAAACAATTAAACATGGTGCTAATCTATCTCATGTGCTCTCAGAAAAGGTTTAATTCATGGTCATCAGGATCTTCAGGTAGGTAAGAAGAAAAACATGTCTTCAGAATTCTTCTAAGCAATGTGTTTAATTGTTAAGAGCAATTTATTTATTTATGAGATTTATATACCGCTTTAAGTGCAAGCACTCTCTAAGCGGTGTACACCAGTAAGCAATGTATATATATATATATATTTACATTGCCCCAACAATCTGGGTCCTCATTTTACCTACCCCGGAAGGATGGAAGGCTGAGTCAACCTTGAGCCGGTGAGATTTGAACCGCTGACCTGCTGAACACAGTCAGCTAAAGTGGCCTGCAGTACTGCACTCTAACTGCTGCGCCACCTCGGCTCAATGTCTTTTTTGTAAAATATATATAATTTCCAAATTACTGTGTTACTCATTTACAATCTTTCCACATTTTCCAGCTAGCACCTATTTTCAGTAAATCTGAAAGGTATGAAATAATAAGAGTTGCAATTATTTGCACATGTGAATAGGAAAATACACAATAGATATGCAGTGAGAATGAATATATAGGGCAGTTTCTACATATCTCTCCATCAATTCACTTGTATTTCTAGTTGCAGAATAATTTCCTGACATGAAAAAGTCCTTTTAAGAAAGTGCTTTCCAGCTGTCCTGGTCTCTCTCTCTCTGTTTTATAAAAATGTGAAGGACAGCACTTTTGACTCAGAAACAGTTCCTGCCTTTCCTTTCTCTTTATAGAGATCAACAAGGCTTTAATGAATTGTTTCTTAAACTTTCTTCTCTTCTGAAATGAAGGTATTATCTTAGCCTTGCACCCTCCAATTAGTTACTTAATTATGGGATTCAATATGCTCTTTCTTTCATTCTTTCGGTGTGTACATCCATAATTCAGCAAAATAAATATTTTAGGGAATAACTAAAATAAGGAACTACTTTGTGCTATGGCCCTGGGGATTGGATCCTGAATTATTTTTTCTTAACACTTGAGTTCCCCAGCCAACCAACAGGAACAATTAAGCCAACAGATTGTTTTGTGAAATTGACTAGGCTATAAAATAAGACCCTTTGTCAGAAACTAAGTAAGAACTCTTAATTTTCTGGAGAAATCAATTAAACTTGTTCCCATTTTCTAAAATTTATCAGGAAACAAGCCTGGCTGTAATTTTTTAGTTTTATATTACAGGCAGAGTCCAATAGGAAGGAATGTCATCTGTCAGGATGTAGGAGAAGGCATTCGCCTTCTAAAACAGGGCTGTTCAACTGGTGGTACACGTACCACTAAGGATACACTGGCACCTGGCAGATGGTACCCATACGACAGGTTGAACAGCACTGTAAAAAAAGTGTAAAAGTGGATGAGGTGAAGTGGCAGCAACGCCGCACAGGCTTGTGGGAAAGTCAGCTGGAACTGCACGTTGCCTGGGTCCTACTGAGAGCCCAGGATCAAAGCGCGCAGCTCCAGCCAATTGGCAGCGGCCTAGGGGATGGCAAGCAGCCTCACACAGTCTTCGGATGGAGATTCAGCTGGAGCTGCACGACGCATTGCCTGGGTCCTGCTGAGAGCCCAGGATTGGCGCGCGCAGCTCCAGCTGATTGGGGGTGGCAGGTGGCCTCACGCAGTCTTCAGGCAGAGATTCGGCTGCACGAGGCATTGCCTGGGTCCTGCTGAAGGAGAGAGAAGAGAGGAAATTAAAGGGGGTGAGGGAAGAAATGATATTAAAGGGGGTGAGGGAAGAGAGGAAATTAATGGGGGTGAGGGAAGAGAGGATATTAAAGGAGTGAGGGAAGAGATCATATTAAAGGGGGTGAGGGAAGAGAGGAAATTAATGGGGGTGAGGGAAGAGAGGATATTAAAGGGGTGAGGGAAGAGAGGATATTAAAGGGGGTGGGGAAAGAAAAGATATAAAAGGGGGTGAGAAGAGGATATAAAAGGGGGTGAGAGAAGAGATGATATTAAAGAGGGTGAGAGAAGAGAGTATATTAAAGGGGGGGTGAGGACTACCTGTACTTTATCACTTTTTTCAGGGTTCTTTTGCTCATCAAGTTTTTGACACCTTGCTAGGCAACTGGTGGTACTTGAATATTGCCATATTCTAAAAGTGGTACAATTGATGAAAAGATTGAAAAGCCCTGCTCTAAAACATCCTCCCTCCCCCTCCTGCACCCCCCCCCCCGGAAATCAGACTGGACCCAACGCTTTTGGTCTTTGCAAAGGCTGAAAACATGGCTTTGTCATCTGGCCTGGGCATCTACTAGTGGTGGTGTAGAGTCAGAAAAATGAGGAATCACTGCTGCACAGCTGCTTCATTTTGGAAGATTCCTTAGCTCTACTTATTCCCAGGATGTATAATAGAGATAGAGGGCAAAGAACCTAGTGCATGATTGATGAAAGGACAGTGTAAATGATTGTCTTCTGCAGAGCTATAATTCAGGCCCTTGAGTAGCCAAGATTCTGCATGGCTGGGCACACTGAGTAGCTCCAAACCTTTACTCCAGAAGATGTTGTCTAACTGGGCAACTAACAGGACAACATTTGGACATGATCGTAATTCCATTAATCAGGCTCATGCAGGTGCAATTGATGGGATTTACAATCAGTTATAAATATATACGCTTAGAGTGTGGGAAAAGGTGTGGCAGGAACACTGCTGACTTGGCTATACCTGTCTTCTGTACAAATAGAACACAGCAAGGTACAAATACAAAAAAAAGTGATAGGACCTGATAAAACAATGGTTCACGATTGCTTAAGTTTTTATCTGGAAGTAGCTCCCAACTCCAGCAAACTATTAGCCAGGATAGGAAATGCTAGACAGATAAATTATTTGTCTGGATAAAGCAGATTTCTAGAAAAAATCTCTATCCATGATTATGATTTTAAAAATATTATCCCAAGGGGGGACACTGGATGCAGTTGAATAATCTTTCCATATGTATACTTACACCTGTGACTTTTGTAGAGATACAATTCTAGCATTGTGTATCTCTAGGAAACAGGTGCTTTCTATTCTCAGAACCAGTAATTTATTAATGATCAACTTATTAACTTAATTTTTGTACTTTTTTTACTAAAAAAAACCTCTCGTCCTCTTCTACTGACAAGATTGGAGCTTCAATTATTGGGAGGGCAACCTTGAGTCAACTCTATTCTGAATACTTGTTTAACTTTTATCACTTTCTGTGGAAAGGAAATAGCTCTCTGGTATGTTAGCTGATAGTATTCAGTCCTTTGGGGGAACTATCCATCCTTCAGCAAATACATCAAAGACCAGAGTCTCCAGACTGTAAGGAAGCTTTCAATATATGGGGGCAGGGTGAGACCCTATAGAACAGTGGTGGCGAAGCTATGGCATGGGTGCCAGAGGCGGCACTCAGAGCCCTCTCTGTGGGCACATGTGCCGTTGCCTCAGCCTCGCCTCCTCCCGACCCTCTTCTCTCCAGCAGCCCCCCTGAAGGACAGTCGCCCCTGAGCGTGGCCCATGCTGAGCAGCGCAGCCAAGCACATGGCACCCAGGCAGTGTAAAAAAGACTCTGTCCTCACATCCCATCATGCACAGTTGATGCTTCAGGGCGTGGGCAGAGGGCGTGACCACCATGGCACTGCTGGGCTGCCTGGGCGATCTGTGGCGGGCCCTGGAGGCAGTGAGTGGCCCTGCAGGCAGGCGGGGCGGGAGTGGGGGCGGGGCAGGGAGTGGAGTGGGGGCAGGGCCAGTTTTTGGGCACTCGGTCTCTAAAAGGTTCGTCATCACTGCTATAGAAGAAGACAGAGCCCTATACCTTCCAAAAGGCTTCTGTTACTATTCTTTACAATAATAGTTAAATCACAGAACATCCTTAGTTACTGCTAGAAGATTTTTTTCAGATCTTCCTCTTTTTCCACAATACCTAGGATCCTGATTTTGGTATCCTTTGGTATTGGCTTAAAACAATCAACTTACCTATACAGATGTTTAATTGCAATTATTGCTGTAAAAAAAGTATTGCTTAAATATTTGAATGACATGTTTATTTTCAATGAAGTCAGAATTAGGAAGCAAAATAAAAGACAAAACAAAAAGAAAACTTTGCTTTAAAAAAAAATCTAACTGCATCTGGTGCAATTTTCTATACTCAGAAATTCACTACAATAGTTCAGTTTAATAGGCTACTGGGGAAAACCTTTTTGATACAACACCACTTTAGAGTATGTTTAGGGCTGCTTCAGAAATGCCTATTAAGGTATTTTCTTTTTGGCTTGGTTGTCATTATCCAACAACAGAGTCCAATCAATCCTTTGATATTCTCCCTCTACTGCCATCCCTTTATCCATTGCCAAGCACGGACTTGGTTGGAACCTGTCACCAGTTTAAAAAATCCACCTGCATTATAACATTAAAGTCCAGGAAATCTCTTATCTTTGTAGCTTCAAAGACAATAGATATAATTCCTCCAAGGATTCAGTCAAATTTATTTTCCTTCCCAAAGTAGAAGCAAAATGACTGGGGGAGGCTGGGAAGAGATTATCTCCACATTTGGCATACAAACAAGAAAAGCTCACCTTCCAACTACGGTATGTCCCAGCTCAATTGCCTGTAGGCTGACTCTCTGTACTTAATGCAGCCTCTCCTAATCTGAGATCCCTGACAAACAGCATTACAATCAACATAGCTTTCTAGGCAAATTCTCTCTACACACACAGGTCACCTCCAACTCACTAAGCTTCAGGAAATATTTCTTCTTTAGTTTTTTTTTCTTCTCACACAATCTAGAAGACAACCTGCTGCAAGAAATATACCTTTGAAAATCCTCCCTCCCGGTAGAGAATGCTTAATATTTCCCACTAAGGTCAGGACTGGACAGAGTCTCTAAAAAGGACATTAGCCAAACAAACTGTAGAGTTTGGGGGTGATGGAAAATTTTAATACCAAATGAACGCACACATTGTGCAATCAACCATTACTATAAGCGGCTATCCGTTTAAATTTCCGCTGATGATTGTTCTCAACAAGTCTGGCTGGATCCATGTCTAACATTTCTTTAAATAAAATAAAATATTAAAAAAATAAATTTTTCAAGTAGGCCTAAATTCAAGTTGGCATAAAATGAAATGCAAGCTATTCAAAAATTCCCTATTATAGAAGAAAAATAAGCATCTAAATAAACCCCAAGGTTGGTTTTCTATATAAGAATGCACAAGGGTGTGGGTGTGTTGTGAAGCATAGAAATGAAGGTAATTACTTTTTTCACAATAATATTTTTATCATCAAAGGAAGGATTTGGAGCGTTTCCTTGGAGCGCTATAGTCTTGGCAATTGCTGATTTTGATACAGAGGTCAGTGGTTCTACTCTTGACTAAACATCAAATAGTAACTCTACAGTTAGTCCTCGGTTAATAACAGGAATTGGGATTGGAACTGCCATTGCTCAGTGATCGTAAAGTATGAAATCATGTGACTCTGCTGCTTAGCAACAGCAGTTCCGGCAGTTGAAGTTGCCATTGTTAATAAAGGACTATATGGATTACTATCTTTATTTATTTTCCAAGTAATACTCTATAATATTCCAATCAGCAAGCTGAAGCTGAGATTTATCTAATGCATATTTAATTTGTGGGATTTACTACTGTATTATGTTGTAATGTTCAAGTTCACCAACCTGAAGAGCTTAGCAGTAGACTGGATACATTCATGGATGACAGGTCTATCAATGGTTATTTCCAATGGACTGAGGAAAGCATATGTTGGAATACCAATCACAGAGGATCAACAATAGATAGGCAAGTCTCCATCTTCTTTTTGTAAGCAGCTTGGGCAAATCTGGTAGGCCACTGTGAGAAACATTTTTTTTGTACTAAGATGCCCCTTAGTTTGATTCAGCAGACCTTTTCTTACCTAAAAACTAGATTGATTTGCGCCCCCGCCCCCCCCGTACTGATGAAGCTAGAATCTAGATGCCTGGGATGTCCTATCTGGTCTCTTCCACATATAAGGTTTGGAAGCAGCAGGACTTGAAAAAGATGGGGACAAACACTTTGGATTGTATTGATTGTTCATGTAAACGGAGAAAGATGTTCTATTCCTGCTGCAAGGAATCAAAGACATATCTGTAATTCAGCTTGCACCTCTTTCTATGGGCAGCAAACAAGGTCTTCTTATCCTTGCTCCTATTTAGTGCTAGTTCTAGGGATCTGCCAACCCTCCCTCTAGATGATTACTATACTCAAAGCTCTAGAATAAAACTGAATGGTATCCATAGAAGAATCAGCCATGAATTCACCAAGGCCATCGCCAACTTATTTAGGCTAACATTACCAGTGCTGAAATCTCAGGACATAGGAAATGCATCTACGATTCTTAGGCCCTGGCCATAACTGATTTGCTGCTATTTCACAAAGTGATGCACAAGAGTATATTAGTATTAATAGCACATTAGTGTTGTTTGGCTACCTACTCATTCACTTTTGACAGGAAATCCTTTCCCATCTTTGCATACAATTAACTTACAGGATAAAGCTGCTGATATGTGTAGTAGCCCCACTGTTTCTTTTGAGAACAGAGTATGTTGGCTCCAGTTGCAGTGTGGGGAGCAGCGTGGTTTAGTGTCTCTATTCCCTGAAAATCAAATTAAAGGAGAAACTGTGGGAAAGGCAGCGTTGGATCGAATAATCTCTCTCTTGAGAATACCTCAGAAGCTTGAAAAGTGAAGTACAGGGTTGGGAATCATTGTGGCATCTGCTCCTCAGCTAGAGAACTCCTGTTGCCTTGCCAGGAATACTGACTGTATCTCTGCCTTAGGCAATTTTATATGTGGAGTGTGTGTGTGTGTGTGTGTGTGTGTGTGTGTGTGTGTGTGTGTGTATGGAGCTCTTTCAGTGTATGTTCACCCATTTCTCTTTCTGAGTCAACCACTGACCATATGTCAAAGGGAATCCCAGTGAGAGAGTCAAATTATTATTAAATGCATACTTTGCCTATCTGTGTATATAAGTTTACATAAGTTGGCTTACAATAATAAAATACCAAACATAGGACACTGTAGTAATCCAATACAATTAAAATAAAAATTGAAATCACTATCACTTTATAATCCCCTTCAGAGATCCACATGGCTCCCATCCGGATGATGTTCAGGAAGCTATTAAAATCTGGCTATTCTCCCAGGCTGAACCCGTATTGGAATGGGGTGTTTTATTTTGAAATTGAGGGAGGAGGAGGCCAATCTTCAAGACCTTTAGAACCTAATTCCAAGGAAAAACTACTAGATGACCAATCATATAAGGATGTAGGGAGTAAAAAGGGAGGAGGAAGAGGAGGAAGAAGAGGAGGAGGAGGAGAAAAAGAAGAAGGAGGAGGAGGAGGAGGAGGAGGAGGAGGAGGAGGAGGAGGAGGAGGAGGAGGAGGAGGAGGAGGAGGAGGAGGAGGAGGAGAATGCTCAAAGTTTAGGGAACAAACAGGGTGAACTTAGTACTAATACTTGAGGGTAAATATGATATAGTTGCCATTACTGAAAAACGGTGGGATGAAACTCATGACTGTAACGTAATGATACAAGGATACAAATTATTCAAAAGTTATAACTAAAAGGGCTTGTTAAAAACAGATCATGCCAAACCAATAAATTGGCAATGGCTTGGTGCGCCAATGTTTTATCAGGCACCAATGCTGTACCTCTTTCTGAATCATTTTAAAAAATGCAAATCTTTAGTATGGCATGAAAAGGCACAATCAGGGGTGCCATGTACCCTTAAACCAGCACTGTGAAGGGCGTTGGTCTTACCTGAACGACTTTTCTCAGTACGGAGATGGATAATCCACGGATGGGTTTTCTCTGTCTGCCTGCTCTTGAGACCAAGTAGCCAAAGCTTGACACGCCCCCACTTCCTGTGGAGTCCATTCTTAACGAGGGCGAATTGGCTGATGATTGACGAGGTATTGGCTCTCAGCTCCCTACTAGCGGCCTGCTGGCCTTGGGGTGGGTGTGGATTATCCATCTCCGTACTGAGAAAAGGCGTTCAGGTAAGACCAACGCCCCTTCTCCAGTATAGGAGATGGATAATCCACGGATGGGACGTACCAAAGCCTCACTGTCCCAAGGGGTGGGAAACAGATAAGGCCGGTAGATTGATCTCTGAGACAACTTGCTGGAGGACCCTCCTACCAAAGGAGGCGTCCGCCGATGCAAAGCGGTCTATCTTGTAGTGTCGTATAAACGGGGAAGGCGAGGACCATGTCGCGGCCCTGCAAACTTCCTCGATTGACGCCTGGGTAGCCCATGCCGCCGAAGTTGCAGCGCTTCGGGTGGAATGGGCTGTGAGATGACTTGGGGGCGGCAGGGATGATACATTGTAAGCTTCTGCGATACAGCTTCGGATCCACCTTCCAATGGTGCCCGCAGAAACTTTCCGCCCCAAGGTGCCCGCTTGGAAGGACACAAATAGGGCCTCCGATTTGCGGAAGGGTTCTGTACGCTTTATATAACGCCGCAAGGCTCTGCGGACGTCCAATGTATGCCACTGCCGCTCCCGGTCATGTGTTGGATTTGGACAGAAGTTTGGGAGAATTACTTCCTGTGTCCTGTGAAAGAGTGAATTCACCTTCGGTATGAAGGCAGGATCTAACCTAAGGACCACCCTGTCCTTGTGGAAAATGCATAGGTCGTTTCTGACTGACAGTGCGGCCAGTTCCGAAATTCGTCTGGCTGATGTGATGGCAATCAGGAACGCCACCTTTAGCGACAGGTGTCGCAAGGAAACGGTCGCCAATGGTTCAAATGGTGACCGAGTGAGTGCGTGAAGGACTGGCGGTAGTTCCCAGGACGGGTACCTGTGAATTACTGGAGGTCTGGTGTTATAGGCGCCCTTGATAAAGGCACGGATCCTGGGGTGGTGAGCTAAGGGAACTGAATCTGTGCAGGTGAGGAGGGTGGACAAGGCCGCCACTTGCCTGCGGATGGTCGCGGGGGCGAGGCCTCTGTCTAGTCCCTCCAAGAGGTAATCTACTATCTGAGGGATGTAGAGTTTGTGTAAGTCAAACTGCCGTTCCCTGCACCAAAGGCAAAAATTTTTCCAAGTGGAGTCATAAATGCGGTTTGTTGCCGGACGGCGTGAAGCTTGAATTATGGTAATGGCCCCGGGAGAGAATAGTTCCTGTGCCATTATCTGGCGCTCAAGTGCCAGGCGGTCAGTTGTAACCATTGGGGTTCCGGGTGACTGATGGTTCCCTGGTGTAGGGACACTTGATGAGGGGGAATGTTCCATGGGGGCGACTGAGACAGGTTCATCAGGTCAGCGAACCATGGTCTCTGTGGCCAATATGGTGCTACTAGGATCACTTCTGCCCGTTCCTGAATCAGCTTTCGGATGACCGCCGGTATGAGTGGTAGTGGGGGAAAGGCATAAAGCAGACCCTGAGGCCACTGAGTTCTCAGAGCGTCCGTCCCCTCTGCTCGCGGGTTGAAGTAACGAGAGTAAAATCTGGGGAGCTGGGCATTGTCTGATGATGCGAACAGATCGAGGATCGGGTACCCGAACTTGCGGGAGATGTCTAGGAACAAGTTCGGGTGTAGCCCCCACTCCGAAGGGTCCACTGTGGTGCGGCTTAGGAAGTCCGCTTGCTGGTTGTTGACCCCCGATATGTGTTCCGCTTTTAGTGACTTCAGATTGGGCTCTACCCAGCTGAATAGGAGTCGTGACTCTGTCATCAGGGTTTTTGATCTGGTCCCCCCCTGCCGATTGATGTGCGCCTTGGCTGCTACGTTGTCTGTTAGGACTAGAACGTGGTGGCCTCTGATTCTGTCTTTGAATTGTTGCAAGGCTAGGTGGATAGCCCTGAGTTCTAGCCAGTTGATGTTGTTTCTCAGATCCGTGGCGGACCAACGTCCCTGTACAAACTGGGAGTCCAGATGGGCTCCCCAACCATACAGACTGGCGTCTGTAGTGATGGTAACTCTGACTGGTTCCTTGAAGGGTGACCCCTTGGTCACGGCCCGAGAGCACCACCAGCGTAGCACCCTGCGGATTTGTGCCGTGACCCTGACTAGGTGGTTGGATGCGCTGGTGTTCTGCCGTTGGTAAGGGAGCAGAAACCACTGTAGTTCCCGTAGGTGGAGCCTGGCCCAGGGTACAATGGCTATGGCCGATACCATCTTGCCCAATAATTGGGAAAGTGTTAGTATCGGAACTGAACGTTGCCTGTGAACCCAGCGAGCCAGTTCCCTGATGCCGGCCACCCGGTCTTGGGAGAGATAGACCATACAGTTGGTTGTGTCTATCATGGCCCCCAGATGCAGCAGCCTGGACGAGGGAACTGTCTGGCTCTTCTGAAAGTTTACTGAGAATCCGTGTAATTGGAGGACGCGAATGACGGTCCTTACGTCCGCCTGAGCTGTCTGTAGGGATGTTGCTTGGATTAGTATGTCGTCTAGGTAACATTGGACGCGTATTGGGATTTTTCTCAGTTTGGCGGCTACCGCTGCTAGTATCTTGGTAAATACCCTGGGTGCCGAAGATAGACCGAAGGGGAGAGCTCTGTATTGGAAGTGTTTTCCCCCGTAACAGAAACGTAGGAACCGGCGGTGGTTTGGGTGGATGGGGATGTGAAGGTAGGCTTCCGTGAGGTCTATCGATGCCAGGAAGTCTCCTTCTCTGATGCTTCCCAGGATGGACTGAAGGGATTGCATCTTGAATTTTTTGTATGTGATGTAGCGGTTGAGGTTTTTTAGGTCCAGGATTGCCCTCCATCCTTCTGAAGTCTTTGGAACCACGAAGAGGATGGAGTAAAATCCTCTGCCTCTGTATTCCGCTGGGACCGGTTCTATGGCTTGAATGTCCAACAGGTGTTGGATGGCCTCCTGCATGAGTTTGCGTTTGATGGGGTTCCTGGAGACCGAGCAGTTGATGAGTCGGTCTGGGGGTGTGACCAGGAACTCCAGGGACAGCCCGGAGTGGATGGTTTGTAGTACCCAGTTGTCCGTGGAGGTCTGCTCCCACTAGTGGAAGAAGTGAGCTAGTCTTCCTCCAATGGGTAGGTCTATGTAGGAGTCATTTTGTCTTCCGGTACGGACGACCCGTTCCATGAAAGGGTCGTCTCGACTGGTTTTGTTGTCTGGGCTGGAACCCCGGTCTGTCGTAGGGGCAGCCGTACGGTTTGTTCTGCCTGGGAGTGAATGGCTTGGGTGCCTGAATGATAGGCGTGGTTGTCGGTTGGCGAAAGGACTGCCTACGAAAGTAAGGTGTGTACGTTGTCTGACCTTTTGTTCAAGTGTGCCATGACCTTCCGCTTGTCTTTGTTCTCTACAAGATAGGGGTCCAAGGCCTCCCCAAACAGACCGTTGCTTGAGTAAGGGGCGGTCGCTAGCCGCCACTTAGCCTTGGTGTCAGCTTGCCAGTGTTTTAGCCATAGCATTCTCCTGGCAATTATGTTGGATGCTATGGATCTGGATGAAAAAATGGCCGATTGGAACGTTGCGTCTGCAGCGTATTCCGTGGCTGCTACCATCTTAGCCAGGTCCTGGTGTGTTCGTATGTCCTCCATAGGAACTATGGTTTGTAGTTGTTGCAACCAGATGAGGGTGGCCCGGACAAAAAAGGAGGCCGAGGTGGCTGCTTTGATGGCCCATGCCGCTGTCTGGTGGGTTTTGCGAAAGGCTTGTTCCCACTTTTTGTCATCTGCCTTAAGGGCCTCCACTAGGTCCCCAGCCATGGCTGTCTGGGAGACCAAGGGGGTCCAGGCTTCATCTACTTTAGGAATTTCTAAGGCCTCATTGAGGTCTGTGGCAGTGCTGTATAATTTTTTGTCCGTACCACTCACTGATGGGAAGGAAGCGGGAGAGTCCCATGGCTTCTTGATCCCTTTCAGGAAAATGGCGGGGCAAGGTGTTGCGTTGTCACCTTTTCTACGAATACGGGTCTGGATGTGGTGGCCGGTGTCGCTTGCGGCTGAGAAAACTGATCCGTCCCCATGTCCGCAATGGCTGTGGCCTTGCGTAGTATCGTGAGGAAGCGGTTGGGATTAAATAATCCCCCTGAGGGGGGCTCAGGGGGAAGTTCCTCATCCTCTGACATAGAGATCCCAGGTTGATCCTCCTCTTGTGGTGAAGAATAACCACTCATGGAGGACTGGGCCGGGGAGACGGGTTCCTGAATGCCTGAGGACTCTGAGGGGAGTTCCGAGTGTGGCATGGCTGAGATGGAGGGCCCCTGGTCGTGGTGGGCGGAGCGCTGTGCTAGGGCTCGGTCCACCACTTTGGTTAATAGGGCCTCTAGCCGTCCATCTGCCCAGATGTCCCCTATGTCATTACCTTTGGGTGTGGTGACCGCAGGTGGAGAGTTGGACTCAGTGGTTGTGCCTGCCGCCGTGGTTGTTTGTTGGGCTGATGTAGATGGCGGATCCAGTGGTTGCGGTGTTCCTGGAATGGACCACGTGCTCTGGGTTGATGTGGATGGACCCAATGGTAATTCCATCTCGGTGGCCGCTATTTGAACCAATTCCAATTGGGCCTGCCTCTGCGCTCTGGAGAACTCCTTCTCCAGGGCCTGGTGCCTACGGCTGGCTTGCTTTTCCGCCAACTTGGAGGGCCTCTTGAGCGAGTGTTTTGTCTTCGCTTTGCACTTGCCTGCCGCCTTCTGGTCAGAAGGTGTGTTGCAGCCGTAATTGGGAGTGGAGGGGTCGTGCTCATGGATTGAGGCAACGAGGGTCCCTCCATTCCGCTTGAGCAGTCCCAGAAAAACTGAGAAGACGCTCAGGCAGGCAAGTATTGGCGGGAGCGAAATTGGAACAAGTACCAGGACTGTTCCCCTGATCACCCAACCACAACAAAAATATTCTCTCTGGGCTAAGGTCACGGTAGCTGAGGGAGGTACCGAAGGCACGTTTGGAACCACTCTTTGGGTTCCGCCCGGAGGCCTTAGGTGACCAGGCAACGTGCACCAGTAGAAAAAGGAAAAGGGAGGCAAAAAATATCAGTGGCGACCTCAAAAGGGTCTGTAGGCCTGACTTAATACACAGCAGGTATCAAATGGCGGTCACCTAGAGCGGAATTTATTCTTATTAATACTATTACTATTATACTAATAATAGGAACAACAATAATAATAAAATAATAATAATAATAACAACAATAACAATAATGGTGATGATGATAATATTGTGTGTTCTGTCTTTAGGCCTGTTGGCCCTGCAGTCGCTTAATTTTTAGCTTTAAAAAAAATTTTTTTTTTAATTATTATTATTATTTTTAAAATTTATGTATCTATTTTTATTATTATTATATTTTGTCCTATTATTATATGTGTGTATCGGGGGTGGAGCGCTGGTTGTGTGCTCCTATTCCGCCTCTATCAGTGATTCCAGATATGATGTAGAGCTTCCTTAAGCTCGGTTTGCCTTTCTCTGGCAAGAGATGGCAGCCACAGCTCGTTTCTCCCTGAAAAAAGGGCTTTGCGGATCCCAGGAGGGTTCTCTAGCCTCCGTTTCTTGGTTGGGGCTTACTCCCTTCCTGTGCTTCGTTTCCCTCTGAAAATAAGCTCCGCAGCCTCCCAGAAGCTGCTTGTGCCCGGGGATTTAAATTTGGCGCGCTGTGACGTTTTAAGGGAATCCCAGTCAGGGATTGCCTTTGTTGTCTGAAAACGGCAACTAAAATGGCGCCCGCGGTTGCCCTGGGCTGCTAGGGAATCTCCGATGATCCGAATTCAAGTTTGAATCCGGACCTGGAGATTGTTATTTTTTCCCCCAATTTGAGGAAAAAAATCCCTTGGGAGTTTGGGGAGAAAAGCTCAGCAAGTGGTCTCTGCCTTTCCCCCCCCCCTTTTCCACCTCCAGAGCCCTGGGGCTGACTGGGATCCGTGGGGAGTTTCCCCCCCCACACCCCCTTTTTCAATTTTAATATAGGATCAGGGATGATCCCAAGGAAAACTTAGTGGTTGGGGAAAAGGTTCAGCAAGTAGTCTCTGCTGATGCCTTCTTCCCCCCCTTTTCACCCCCCAGAGCCCTGGGGCTGGCTGATATCTGTGGGGAAATTTCCCTCCCCACCAATCCCCTTTTTAATTTTAGGTTTGAGATCAGGACTGATCCCCAGAAAATTTTGTGGTTAAATTCCTATAGGTGGCAATTTTTTTTTTTTTTTTTTGGAAGGGGAAGCCAATTATCAAGGGATAATCAATCAATGGATTTCTTGTCTAACCTGATAAGCTGAGAGCCACGCCAAAACGAGTCTTCTTCGAGCAGAGACCAAGTTAAGAATGGACTCCACAGGAAGTGGGGGCATGTCAAGCTTTGGCTACTTGGTCTCAAGAGCAGGCAGACAGAGAAAACCCATCCGTGGATTATCCATCTCCTGTACTGGAGAATGGGCACCTTTGCATTTATTGGCAAGACCATATCTACAAACTGGAGGACAGAGTCCACAAGCACTGAATCCCTGAATAGGAGAACCCAGATGAAATGGATGGGACATGTCATTAGAATGGATGACCACTGTATGCCTTCCCTGTTGCACTAGAGTGTACTGGAGTCTGAGAAGAGACCTCAAGGTCAATCATGCAAGCTCTGCAAAGATGCTATGAAAGAAACCCATGTCCCTGTGATCTCCAGTAAAAGGAATTATAAGCTGCAGCTCCTGACAGAACTCACTAGTGAGCCCTGTTTTATGAAGACTCCACCGGCTTTGAAGACACATGCTCCCCAAAACTGATAGAAAACCACGAGTAGTGTCCAGGATAATAGCCACAATTATTACAGTAATGGACTTCCAGTACCTCCATTGTGCTAGACTCTGCGCTTCTAGACTGGGACCGCAAACCATTTCCATGTCCACAGATGAATTGCTCAACAGTATGTCTTCTTCAAACCTGAAGAATTACTGTATGTATGTATGTAGGTATGAATAAACACAAACATTTACTTTTTACTATCAATTTTGTGTATGTTTTGTACGCTCTTTCTCCAATTTTATAGGCATAAAAATAAATAATTAAAAACAGTACAGAAAAGCATCACTCTATGCAGTCAACATTATAGACAGAGAAGTAAATTCTCTTCAGGCATCACTCTTAAGTTGGAGAGGATTTCAGACAATCTGGAAAAAGTGCCCTATTCCATGTTCAATCCAAATCATCCCAAGAGTTCTCAAAACTAGCAGACTGTTAAATGGAATTTCTGATCAGTAAGATAGGAATTCCTACAAACTATGGCTTTGTCTTCTTCCTACCTTCTACCTCTATCCTGCTACATCATAAAGAATCCAACTAACAGAACAAGGAGAGATTATCTCTCCCTTCATCTCCCAGCCATACATGCCACTTTCATCCAGGACTAAATCCTGGATAATACATATTTTAATAGAACTTGACCAGCTATTACAAGGCAGGACTTTTAATGGAAGGCCCATTTTTGCTTCACCTTGAAGTCTTCAGTTACAATGCGGCTTGATTGAGCAGGGGTGATATGATACAATTTTCAAGCAGATTATGAGTTGTCCCTAAAGGTAGTATGTATATGGAATAGCAGTTTTTTGTTACAGATTTTTGTTGTGCATTAAGAAAAGCCTCTAAAAGGTAAGAGCGGTTTGACAGTGGGGCCAAGCCTACTTCTCTGGAGACTTCAAGCAGAGATTGGATAGCCATTTGTCAAATATGCTTTAATTTGGATCTCTGAATTTGAGAAGGAGGTCTAAATGACCCATTAACTCTAGAAGTCCTACTCCCAGAACATATGAATAGGAATCCAGCCTTTAAAAAAAAACAGAGTACCTGGATGAACAAATATTTTAAAGAGGAATATTTTAAAATATTTTAAAAATGCAAATCTTTATATATTCACACAATTTTTACTGAAGTCCAATTTATCCTTCTCCATTGAACATTTAAGGAATCTTACTCCATCGTATCTCTTAATACAGTATATATGTCCATTCACAATGCTGGTTTACAGGTATATGGCACCCCTGATTGTGCCTTGTCATGCCATACCAAAGATTTGCCCTTTTAAAATGATTCAGAAAGATGGATGTATTGGTGCTACTAAACATTGGCGCACCAGGCCACTGCAGATTCGGCCTTTGCTTAAAGCTGGCCCCACACTTTCAGGTTTGATTATTTAGTATCTGTTTTTTCAGGTTTAATTATTTTAGTATCTATTCTCCTAGTATCAGGCAATCCTCACTATTAGATTCTCTGAAAACTCCTCCAGCTTCTAAAGCCACTGCTTCTTTACAATTCACACTATGTCATAACATAGGAATTAACTCTTTTAAAATGTGAATACTAATGTGAAGATGACTTGAACATTACTTTCAATTTAGCACTTTGGGTGATAAACCGTTTAGATCAGTGGTTCTCAACCTTTCTAATGCCGCGACCCCATAATACAGTTCCCCATGTTGTAGTGACCCCCAACCACTTATACATCACCGGGTGCCAGGGGCGTGGACAAAGAAAAGGGGGAAAAAATGGCGGACAGCCTTGTTTGGCGACCCCCCTGAAATGGTCGTTCGACCCCAAATGGGGTCCCGACCCACAGGTTGAGAACCGCTGGTTTAGATTATGAAATCTCTGTCCCAGTTTTTAAGCAAAACTGGAATTATATATCAATACAATTACATGAAAACAAGTTCCAAGATCAGCTCCGTGTCAATATCACAAACTGTACGTTCTGTGCCAATCTCTATGGTCATCAACAAACAGCTGTTTGTCCCCAACAGAAAAACTAAACACTGAAACCAGAATAGAATAGAATCTAAGCCACTAAAAATACACTTCTATTTACTTGGCAGTATTTGGACTGAATACTGAAATGTTGCAAGGGAGAAAAATGAACAAGTTATCAGCTACTGCTAGAAATCTTGAGCTTGGCAAGCAAAGCAGCTGATGCAAGAAAACAGTTTTTCCTGAAATTTCTTAATTCTATCCACATTTTTATTTTGAAATACAATGACAGAATCCCTGCCATTCCCATAAAAAGGGGGCATTAAGAATAGACTGGTAACAAAACTGGCAGGAGAGAAATAAATTTCTAGCTCTCATATGTTAACCACCATTTGACAAAGGTAAAAATAATATTGGAATTGGAAAAGGTGACAGACTTTTTTTAAAAAAAAATACAAATACTTTCCATACCAATCTACAGTCCTACACAATCTGCAGTCCTATCTACAGACTGCACTTGCTAGAGGTCTTCAAAGGAGAGAGCAAAACTGAGCAAATACTTTGTTTCCTCCTTATTCTTGCTTCTCCCCTTTACAGGAGTCTAATTTTTTTAGAAGACAATTTAACAAACAAAACAAATAACAACAACAAAAACACTTGAAGGATAGCAAGGAATTTGAAAAGTAACTATTTAAAATTATTTAATCAGCGCATTGCAAACCTCACTATTCTTTGTCCCCAGAGCAGGGCCTCCTCCCAGAACAATAGAGATGTGCTAAGCACTTGAAATGGAGCAAAATGTGTTCCTTCAAGCCTGGCAAGCATATAGTGATAGTTTCTCACATTGTCATGAAAGATTTGCCTTTCAGCACTTGCTGGCCCTTTTTTAAAAATGTTTCGTTTTCCTACGGTTTAAATTACATAATAATAAGAATGTATTGGGGGAATGCTACATTACAAAATATTAACCTTAAATCAGCAAAAGCCTATTCTATACACAATTTTTCCTTTGATGATTGAAAACTGCAAAAAAAAATCAAACCCCAACCCTCATTAATGATCACGGCAAGGTTCAGAAAACCAAAAGCCTTTATTTTAAAAGATAAATTTTAGACTCCTAATTTAACAATAGGTTTCAGTGTGCAAAAACCAGCACGTTAATGAATGAATCACATGCATTTGTATGCCATCTTCTCTAGACAGCTTACAATGCACCAATAAGATCAGAAAAAATAGCATAATCACAGATGATGATGATGGTAATAATAATAATGATAATGATGATGATGATGATGATGATAATAATAATAATAATAGTTGGAAGGGACCTTGGGAGGTCATCTAGTCCAACCCCCTGTTCAGGCAGGAAACCCTATACCATTTCGGACAAATGGCCGTCCAGTCTCTTCTTAAAAACTTCCAGTGTTGGAGCACCCACAACTTCTGGAAGCAGGTTGTTCCACTGATTAATTGTTCTAACGTCAGGAAAGTTCTCCTTAGTTCTAGGTTGCTTCTCTCTGTTGCTTCTTGTCCTGCCTTCAGGTGCTTTGGAGAATAGCTTGATTCCCTCTTCTTTGTGGCAGCCCGAGAGAAGAGGGAGTCAAGCTATTCTCCAAAGCACCTGAAGGCAGGACAAGAAACAAACAGCATTGCTCCTTTATCCCTCCTACACAGATGACTCTAACTTAGTAACACCTCTTGCTCCAAACCTTTCACTCCTCTTTGAACTGTGAGAAGGCAGAGGGTCATCCTAACCTTAGGAAGAGGCCGTCTACTCAAAAGGTTGTTTATGGGTATCCTCCCCACAATTTCACATGAGGATATACCTTGTATTGAGATGGATGGCTAGCAAATTTAATAAATAAAAATAAACACATATCTCCACCCTCACTCTCTGCCAAGACATCCACCAGGATGTCAGCTAGTAGGTGATGGACCACCAACAGCTATCCAACCCTCTTTCAAAATGACAATTTTACTCTTACCTAATACTTCCTGAGCTAGCTGTGAAGCAATTAAGAGTTAAATCAACTTATGCATAATTCTAAAGATTTGAGAAATTAAGTAGTAAACGGTTCTCCCTAAAACAATCCATTCATAGATGGGGTTGGGGGTTTCAAGGTCTTTCCTTTATGTTCTTCAAGCAAGAGAACAGATATAAAATTTGCAGATGATATGGCCACGTACAAATGGGATACATGCTGCCAACAAGATTTAGAGTCTGACAATTGTTTAAGAAATGTGACTTGTTTTCTTAGGCTTGGAAAAAAGAATTTTTCAATACCACCATGGGCCCAAACCCAAGAAAGCTTGAATAAGAGAGATACGCAAAAGAAACAAGAGCTAAAAGTTTTTTATTTTCCAAAGAGCCTTTTAAATCAAGGACAGTAAATCATTCCTGGAAATAACTAAAAGAAAAGCTGTTAAAACTATGCTATTGATGCCCTGTAAGAAATTGAGAAAGGATAAGCATTTAAGGGGAAAAAAAGCATTACTAGGTGCAAATGGCCTACAGATGTGTGGCAAAGGTTCATGATTTAGTATTAGCCTTAGATCTTCTTAGCATCCAGACTTCCATTCTGTCCACATAAAACAGTGGAAGTAGAAAGAGTTTGTTAATGTAATCTGCATTTCTATCATGGATTTGAAGTGCTATATAAATGTTAATCGGTATTTAAAAATATAATCTAGGAGTCTAGGGGGACCTCTTAAATCATGGGATGAAGACAATGCATACTGATCATTTTCATCCTCAAAGGGTGACAAGGAAAAAAAGGAGTAATTCTCCATAGCAACCTTATTTTGTATCTGGCATAAAGGATGATCAGATAACATAAGGAGGAAGAGAAAGAGAGAAGACCCCTTACATATTTTGCATCATAATGACAGTCATTCTGAATTAGCATTAAGAATTTGCAAAAGAAATAACCTATTATTCTGTCACAGCAAAACCACAATGTTTTATAGCTCCTTAAAGTAACATTAATTATGGCATAAGGCTTTCTTAACTATGCAGCAACTTTCACAGTGTGTATGCCTTGCATATATGCCTACAGGTAGTCCTTGATTATGCACGTAATGGAGCCTGCTTATGGTCATTGGTCATGGCAGTGGTTATGCAACGCTCCCATGTGATCTCCTTGCTTAAGGACCATAATCCCTGCTATCCCTGTTGGGATCATTAAGCAACTACATACGTTATTAAATGGAGCAAAGAGGTTTCTGGGGGTGGGGTTGGAGGAGGCCTAGAGCAGGCCCAGATCCTCACTGCAGCACCTCCCCAGGTCACAGGTAGCCTGACCTACGCCTCCCAGGCCCTAAGCCTCCCCAACCCCAAGGCACCCTGTGCTCCACTTCCCACCCTGCTGAGTCCCAAATCCTTCAGCCTCTCCCCCACCACCACATCATGCTTTGGTCCGCTTATTTTTTCCAAAGATCATCTTTAAAAAAGTGAACAACCGATTCAACCTTGTTGCCTTCCTATATGACATCTGTATGTTACTGTCCTGGAAGCAGGCACCATTTTGGGAGCAACCACAATTCTTGGATCATGAGAATTGTGGCCGCTCCCAAAATGATGCTTGCTTCCGGGATGGTACCACACGTACTTTGTACAGGAAGCCTATAGGCCAGATCAGCTGGTTGTCTTTCCCCAAGATAATCTCCTAAAAGATAAATAAAGGGAGGTGTGATGGGAGGGGAGGGTTTGGGACCAAGTGAGGCAGGAAATAGGCCCAAGACCTGAGGGGACCTAGCTAGGTAGGAGGTAGGCCCAAGGGAAAAATATGATCACAAAAGCCTGGTCCAGAACAATACCATTGAAAAAGAAAAACAAGAAATCCAATAAGAAACCAGTAAGGTTACATAAAGATCTCTCTGATAAATTGAAAGACAAAAAGGACAAGTACAAAAATGGAAAGAGGGACACATAACTAAGGCAGAGTATCAGCAGATAGCCTGAATCTGCAAAGATGAAGTCAGAAAAGCAAAGGTCTTCACGCAAAAAGCCCAACATACCAAAAAACCCACTGCAAAAGACAAACTAGAAACAAAAAATAAGCAAGAAAATGATAAGAGAACACTATCCAACCTTGACGAATATAAATCACCGGTACCAGACAGATTACATCCCAGAGTTCTGAAGGAGCTGGCAGATGTTATCTCACAACCATTGCATCATCTCTTTCAAAAATACTGGAGCACTGGGGAAATACCTGAGGATTGGAAAAGGGCTGATGTGGTTTCCATCTTCAAAAAAGTGAAAAAAAGAGACCCAGGAAACTACAGATCAATCCGTCTAACATCCATACCTGGAAAGATACTGGAAAAGATAATCAAAAAACAGATCTGCGAACAACTAGAAGCAAACAAAGTTATAACTAGTAGCCAGCACAGGTTTTTCAAAAACAGATCATGCTAAACCAATCTTATTCCATTCTTCGATAAAGTGACTAAACTAATAGACCAGCGAAATATTGTGGAAGTTGTATACTTAGACTTCAGTAAGGCATTTGATAAGGTAGACCATAATCTACTCATTGGTAAGCTGGAAAAAGGTGGAATAGACAACATCACCACCAGATGGATCTGTAACTGGCTGACAAATCGTACTCAACGAGTAGTCCTCAATGGCACTACATCCACATGGAGAGAAGTAAGCAGTGGGGTACCACAAGATTCCGTCTTAGGCCGAGTACTCTTCAATATCTTCATAAATGACTTAGATGAGGGAATTGAAGGGGAACTCATCAAATTTGCAGATGATACCAAACTGGCAAGAGAGCCAACACCCAAGAAGACAAACTCAGGACCCAAAAAGATCTTTACAAACTTGAACAATGGACCCTGTCCAACAAAATGAGTTTCAATGTGGAGAAAAGCTAGGTTTTACATTTAGGCAATAATACAATCCTGGGTTGTATAAACAGAGGCATAGAATCAAGGTCAAGTATTAGTACCGCTTTATAACACTCTAGTAAGATCACCCCTGGAATACTGCATCCAATTTTAGTCACCATATCACAAAAAAGATGTTGAGAGTTTGGAAAAAATTCAGAGAAGAGCAACTAAAATGATCAAAAGTCTGGACACTAAAACATACAGCTGCAGGACTTTGGGTATGGCTAGTCCAGTGATGGCGAACCTTTTAGAGACAAAGTGCCCAAACTGCAACCCAAAATCCACTTATGTATTGTTGGGTGCCAGATGGGCATGGCCTATTGGGTGGGTGTGGCCCATTGGGTGGGCGTGTCTTCGGTGGTAACGGCAGACTGGGTGGGACTAAAAAGTTCAATCAATCAATTCCAACTTTGCGAGATCTTTTTTTTCCCGCGAGAAGTTGAAATTGATTGATTGATTGAAGCTTTTCTTTTTGTACCCAGCACCAGAACTAAAGCAAGGTTTTATAAAACCCAGCTGATGGCCTAGGATTGGGGCAATGGTGTGCGTGCCCACAGAGAGAGCTCTGCGTGCCACCTGTGGCACACGTGCCATAGGTTCGCCACCACGGGGCTAGTCTAAAGAAAAAAAGAAATAGGGGAGACATGATAGCAGTATTCCAGTATTTGAGGGGCTGCCACCAAGAAGAAGGGGTCACATTATTCACCAAAGCACCAGAGGGCAGAACAAGAAACAATGGTTGGAAACTGAACAAAGAGAGAAGCAACTTAGAATTAAGGAGAAACTTCCTGACAGTGATGACAATTAACCAGTGGAACAGCTTGCCTCCAGAAATTGTGGGCACTCCATCACTGGAGATTTTTAAGAAGATGCTAGACAGTCACTTGTCTGAGATGGTATAGGTTCTCCTGCTTGAGCGGAGGCTGGACTAGAAGACCTCCAAGGTCCCTTCCAGCTCTATTCTATTCTTTTCTTAAAGCAACTTCAATCAAAATTTGTATAGCTTCTCTATCTATATGGTGCTAAAAAATTGCATGTCTATGTGATTGTTTGTAAGCTTCAATTGGGCAAAACATTGCATTATAAGGCAGTATTTTTTTAATCAACATGCTTGATCTAACTTACCGAATGCACTCAAAATCCATGACTTCCATGGCACTGAAATTTGGCAAAATTGTGGCTGTTTTAGCACTGCTGCACTTAGCTACAGTCATGTGATCATCATTTCTAGCACTCTCTGCCAGCTTCCTATAAGAAAAAAAAAAATAGGAAAGCTGGCTCTCCCACTGTTTTTTTTTTGTTTGTTTGTTTGTTTGTTTTTTGCTCACCCGTGTGATAAGGAAAAATATCTCTGAAAGGATGACACAATGGGTCACATGTTGTGGAGTACAAATTTTATACAGGACTGTGGTACACCAGTCACTAAATTGGCTTTAAGAAACTGTTTCCCAAAAAACAATTGCTAGAATATTCTTCACTTTGTCAAAGGCAGCAACAGAAAACAGTGTTATATAGTCGTGAGACTTGTTCAACCAAGAGTATAATGTGCCACTATCTTTTGTTAAATAATAAGAATAAACGCCTAGATCAGTGTTTCCCAAACTTGACAATTTTAAGGCATGAGGACTTCAACTCCCAGAATTCCACAGCCAGCAACGCTGGCTGTGGAATTCTGGGAATTGAAGTCCTCATGCCTTAAAATTGTCAAGTTTGGGAAACACTGGCCTAGATGAAGTTAAAGCTTTTCTCTTAAATCACCAACTGTGATCATCACCCTCCCTTTCAATTTTTTTTCTCAAATAAATGATTCCGCTGACACCAAAGAGAAGTGATTTATTAGCTTTATCTAAATGTGGAGATGGGGCTTCCTGCCAGGATCACAACTAAAGCGGAACAGAATGCCTCTAGTCCCTCAACTGCTTCACCCATGAAGAAAATTACTCTCCTCAAATCTAGAATCTATTTTTAAAAACTGCTGCACATACAACTTACTGTCTCAGGAGCCTGACAAAGTTTTCTGCTTATTGTTAACAAGGTAAATCCATTCTCTAACCCAGTGGTTCTCAACCTGTGGGTCGGGACCCCATTTGGGGTCGAACGATCATTTCATGGGGGTCGCCAAACAAGGCTGTCTGCCATTTTTTCCCCTTTTTCTTTGGCCACGCCCCTGGCACCCGGTGATGTATAAGTGGTTGGGGGTCACCACAACATGGGGAACTGTATTATGGGGTCACGGCATTAGAAAGGTTGAGAACCACTGCTCTAACCTGTTTGACAATCCTTGTGAACATGCAGAAGTTGTGCACCATATTCCCAGTTCTTCCGAGTGAAAGCAAAGCTAGGACAGCAGAGAAAAAGGGGGGGTGGGGGCTGTACAATTGCCGATATTCCATTTCCAAGCATAAAGCAGCTTTGGTTCTTGCATAACATAGTGTCTGCACTTTCTGAATAAGCACTTGACAAAAAACCCCACAAACACAGTTCCATGCAAGACAATAACATCCTTTCAGACAGAACAAGCGATACAGACCCCCACAACCTAGCCATGTTCAGATGATCATTAACAGCTAGGCCACAAGCCTATAAGCTATTTTTCATAAATAATTCAGGTCTTCCCCTTTTCCCTGGCGGCTGACTACATTCCACGTCCTAGTTTGCAGTTGAATCCAGCAGCACTGTGTCAATAGAATCGAAAGCCAAATTACACAGCCCCAAGACAATCAGGAAAGCCAAGAAGAAGAAAAAAAAGTAGTGATTTTCTTGCCCCTGAGATCTGGATAATAAAAATAATAAATAAATGGGGAATTTGGGGTACTGCGAAGAGAAAACTTCAAATGAGATTTCAAAATTTATTTTTCTTTTTAGCGGGCAAAAGAGATCACATGTCATTATTGATCTGTATGAAAATGGAACAGATACATCAGAAAACAATCCTTTAAAATTCCTCTTTCTTAAATATGTGAAAAGAACACATGTTTGTACTATCTAGGGATTATCTTCTCTATCAAGATTTCTCTTTATAAAATGTACCGTGGATCTCCCCCAACCCTGCCCGGCCCCCACAGGCATGCCTCCTTAGATGCAACATCGAGCTGGCCATGCCCACCTAGTCTGCCATGACCACTGTAGCCATGGCCACCCAGCAGGCCAAGCCCACCCAGCAGCCACGCCGACACGGCACACAGCAATACCTAAGTGGGTTTTGGGTTGCAGTTTGGGTACTCGGTCTCTGAAAGGTTTGCCACCACTGGCCTAGGAGAAAGATCCACAGAATATCCTAAGAAATATATTTCTTCCCAGAGCCAACAACATATAACCCAGTGGTTCTCAAATTTCCTAATGCTGCAACCCTTTAATACAGTTCCTTATGTTGTGGTGACCCCCAACCATAAAATTATTTTCGTTGCTACTTCATAACTGTAATTTTGCTACTGTTATGAATAGTAATGTAAATATCTGATATGCAGGGTATATTTTCATTGTTACGAATTGAACATAATTAAAACATAATGATTAATCACAAAAACAATATCGCAATGCTCGCTGGAGAAACTTACTCTTCCTTGCTCAAAAATGTTGGGAGGGAGGGAAGGGGAAGGAAGGAAGGAAGGAAGATTGAAGGGGAAAGGAAGGAAGGAAGGAAGGAAGGAAGGAAGGAAGGAAGGAAGGAAGGAAGGAAGGAAGGAGGGAGATTGAAGGGGAAGGGATAGAGTTGGAGATGGAAGGAAGGAAGATTGAAGGAGAAAGGAAGGAGATGGAGAAGGAAGGAGATTGAAGGGGGGAGGCGCTGCCAAGGACGCACAACACTCCGCACAATTGCCCGGGGAGGGGGGAAGGCTCTGGCGGAGAACCTGATGGAGAGCCAAGTGGCGGCACATCTGGGGCCTCGGAAGCTGCGTGGAGGATCCGCGCACCTCAGAGCCGCCGGCCGCCTTCACACCTGCCAACCTGGAGCCCCCCATCCTCATCCCGGCATCTCTTGCCCTCTCCCAGCCGCCTCCCTGGGACCTGCCCGCCTCTCCAGCCTCCTGAGCGCCATCGCAGCAGCGGAGTCGTAGGAGCCCCTTTCCACGCTGCGCAGCCCATCGCACGCGAGGGGGTGTGGCCCGAGTGCCAGCTCCCGCTCGGAAGGTGCCGCTTCTCCCCTCCCGGCCCAGCCGGCTGGCCTCCGACACACATGCAGGCATTGCCACCGCCTCGCCTTCTTCCCCACTCCCTGGCCACTTCCGAAGCCCGGAGCCTGGCGAGCCGGGAAGGAGCTGCTCCTGTCTGGCAGCCCCATGGCCGCGCCAGAAGCTGGAGGGCCGAGGCGGCCTCCGACGGCGAGGGAGGTGGGTCGGGCGGCATGGGGAGGCTCCTGCGTAGTGCAGAGGGCGGCTGGGGGCGGAGCGCGGCAGGGCAACCAGGAGGCGTGGAGACTGGCTCGATGCCGCAGGTCAGCTCAGCGGCGGCAGAGCAGCCCAGCGGCACCGCCAGCAGCGGCCCAGCCCAGGGCATCGGGGGGGCGCGCGATGGCGCTGCGGTGGCAGGAGCAGGCGCTGTCGGAGGAGAAGGGCGCCCCGGAGGCGGAGGAGCAGGTGGAGGAGGAGGGCGGCAGTGGTGGCAGCCGGATAGAGGAGCGGTGTCTTGGTTCCAAAGACCATCGGAAATATGTGTTTTCCAATGATCTTAGGCGACCCCTGTAAAAACATCATTCAACCCCCAAAAGGGTCGCGACCCACAGGTTGAGAACCACTGATATAATCAATATTCTGTGAATCTTCTGTATTTTTTTTCAGTTATGTTTGAGAGATGAGCTCATATTTCAGATCTATGAACATAAGATTATTCCAGCCAAGTGCTTGCAGGTTTCCCTGCTCAAAAGAAAGAACCAGTTCAATTAAACTAGGCACTGCTTGTCATAAATCCACACACTATCACATTCAGATAAGTATTTAAAAGCAATACTTGACAGTAGGTCATTCTCACACAATCAGATGTGATCATTTTCACCACGCACTGCTTGTGGAATGCTAGCTGAGCAGCTCAGGCAAATATTTAGGCAGTCTTGCTAATTGCATGTGCAGTCAGACCATTTCAAAAGACCAGCAGCTAGGGACATCCGATTTTCATTTGGGGAGAAACTTGGCTAAGTTTAATGATCATAAACAGAAGCTAATAATGCCATCTTCACCAGTATTCTCACTCTCCTCACAGCAGCAAGATTGCTTCCGGCAGGCTTTGAAGTTTTATAAAACGGAGATAAGGAACATCTTAGCAATAGAATACACAGCCTGCTTAAGTGCTTAGCAAACAGTAGTCACAGGGTTCAGGGGATAAAACAAACAACATCTAGGCAGGGGAAAGAGCAGAGAAAGAGCGCATGTGCTTTAACAAAAGAAATGCTATGACTTTCTGGTCCTTGGTCTTTTTCTCTCTCCTAATACCATTTGTCTAATAAAGACATAGGAAAGGCAAACAGCTGAATTAAAGGGAACACTCTTGTGGGGAAAAAAAATAAATTCCAGGCCATTATGTCCACAACTCTGATTAAGTCATTTAGCCAGAGGTTTCAAGTATATTAGCTTAGAAAATATCATGCAACCCAGTTGAGTCATTCAGAAAACTCTGAACAAGCTCAGTCTTGCTGGATTCTAGTAATTTTTTCGGTATGGTAAGAAAGATGTATTTTCTGAAGCTAAAAAAAGGTTGTTTTTCTTGTTTCTTAATGATGTATTTCTAGTTGAGGACTGACATTTGTAAAATATATTTTAGAGCCAAAAAACAGAATGTAAGTGCTTAAACACTCCAGTTAATCTTACACTGGGATGACAACCCCTACCCCTTGTACCATTTTGACTGTTGCTCCCTCAAAAGAGAGGAACTGAAGCATAATCATACTTGCAATTCTAAGGCATAGACTTAAAAAGTGAACTGTTTTTACATGTAGATAGCACCACAGCAGAGATCAGCTCCATCTCCCCACTGCCGTACCACCCTCCATTGAGTATCTACTTAGAGCCCAGCCACTTTGGCAATCCTTATTAGATTGTACGTGGAGGGTTTCAAGTGTAAAATAAACCATTTGACAGATTATGTACCATCAAGTCAGCATTGACACTGAAAGACCATATAGATCAGTGTTTCTCAACCTTCCTAATGCCGCGACCCTTTAATACAGTTCCTCATGTTGTGGTGACCCCCAACCATAAAATTATTCCAGGGCCATGTGATCACCTTTTTCAACCTTGTGACAAGCAAAGTTAGTGGGGAAACCAGATTCACTGAACAACCATGTTACTAATTTAATCTCTCTCCCTCTTTCTTTCTCTCTCTCCCTCTCTCCCTTTTTCTCTCTCTCCCTTTCTCTTTCCCTCTCTCCCTTTCCTTCTCCCTCCCTGTCTTTGTCTCTCTTTCTCCCTTTCTTTCTCTCTCTCCGTCTCCCTTTCTCTTTCTCTCCCTCTCTCTCCTCTTTCTCTCTCTTCCTCTCTCTATTTCTCTTTCCCTCTTTCTCTCCCTTTCTCTATTTCTCTCTCCCTTTCAAAGATCCTTAAAATCCTTAAAAGTTATGCTTGGGTGGAAGACTTTTTCTTTTACAGATAGGGCAGGTGGGCCTGATATTCGTGGGCAGGCAGGACTCCGCCTGCCAAGCTGCCGCCTCATCGCCCTCCATGCCAGCCGGCTCCTTTGCCAGACCTCCCAGCTGACAAGCACAAGTTTGGGGATCGCCAGCTGACGGGCGCAGAGTTCGGCGCTGCTGCGGCCCCCCCTTCGCCTTCCTCACCGGCCAAAGCGTTGCCAGATGTTCCAGCTGGCGGATGCAGGTCTAAAGGTAGCCAGCTGACAGGCGCAGGAGGCTGGCGCCGCGGCAGGCTCCCAGCCGCCTGCTTCTTAGGCTGGAGCAGTTGCCGGGGCTTGCATGGTCGCCAGCAGTGGGGAGCGAGTCAGCGGGCATTGGGCCAGGGGTCCTGCACCATGGAGGCTTGAGGCATGGAGGCACAGGATGCGGAGCGGCGCAGTGCCATGGGAGGCAGCAGGACAGGGGGGAGGGGTTACCTGCATCATGTCAGCCGAATTCTGGAAGCCTGCCTGAATGAAGAATTTTAGGGGGTGTTGAAAGGGAGACAGACTGAGGGCTGTATTAAGACCATACATGGCTGTGTAAGGAGAGTGGAAGGGAGGCGAATTTGAGGTGGAGCAGAAAACAAGGGGGAAGGCGTTAGGAAATAAGCACCAAGGTACATGGTGCCTTGCAAGGGATTCCCGAGTGTTCTGTAATTGTTTTTCCTCTCTTCTCTGCATGAGAAAAACGTTTGCGGTGTAAATCTGAAACCAGGTGTTCCTGTCAGGTAGCGCAGGCGGTCCTTGGGAAAGGCAAATACAAGCTTGGCATTTCCTCTCTCCAAATCACCTTCCTCTTTTTCACCCCCTTCCCTGGCCTGCCTGCGATCATAGATCGCGGCTCCATGGCTTTTCTTTGCTTAGCCTAGCCAAGTTTTCTTCCCCGCACCCCATTCCTGGGAGCGCCGAGGAAGTACGGCAGAAACATATGAATTGGGATTGTGGCATCCTTGGGAAGCTGACCATGCTTTGAACCTTAGGAGAGAAGGAGGAGTCCCTTCCTCCTTCCCTCCCTCTCTCCCTGTCAAGCCCCCACGGGCTCGATATGAACGGGCAGGGGAGGGGTAGAGGACAACGTGCAGGGCGGCAAAGGAGACCAGCGGCCGGCGCTGTTCTACCTGGCAGCGTGGGTGTCGGCTCCGTGGGCATCCTGACCAACAGCTGAGTGGCTCCAACCTCTGGCCGCCGAACAGCTGAGTCCTCTGGGAGGCAACGTGAGGCCCTGAGGCGTATTGCAAGCTCGCAGGGAGGTGGGAAGGAAAAGAAGATGGAAGAGAGTGAGGCTGCAACAGAGAGAGCAGTGTCTCAGTTCCTAAGACCATCAGAAATATGTGTTTTCCAATGGTCTTAGGCGACCCCTGTGAAAGGGTCATTCGACCTCCAAAAGGGTCGCGTCCCATAGGTTGAGAACCGCTGATATAGATGGATATTCTCCAGGAAGATCTGCCCTAGGCATGAGTCTTCAGGTTTTTCAATTGAGTACGGGTAGTCCTCAACTTACAACAGTTCATTTAGTGACTGAAAAATGTGACTTATGACCATCTTTACACTTATGACCATTGCAGCATCCCTAAGGTCATGTGATTTACATTCAGATGCTTGCAACTGACTCATATTTATGACATTTGCAATGTCCCAGAGTCATGTGACAAGCAAAGTCAATGGGGAAACCAGATTTACTTAACAACCATGTTAGTAATTTAACAATTGTAGTGGTTCACTTAATAAATGTCATAAGAAAAATCGTAAAATGGGACAAAACTCACTTAACAAATTTCTCACTTAGCAACATAAATGTTGGCCTTAATTGTGGTCGTAAGTTGAGGACTACATGTATGTTCATCTGGCTGCAGGTTGTCATCATCCTGTCTTTCTTCCACTTTTCCACCATTGAACAAAGACAGTGAACAGCAAACATTCCAGGCAAGCACTAATGACAAACAATTTTCACAAATCTGTGGACAGAATAGTCCGGGTCTTCAACATTAACCTCCTAGGGCTTCCAATCAAATTCCTTGAGCAAATTTAATCTAAATCTGATCCTTGTCCCTCCGTATTAATACCAGATCATATTTGATAAACATCACATTCAGGAAATATTTCTTATTACTATAATAAGATTATTCATGCAACATGACATTGCTGTTACATCAATTCTTATGAAAATGCTAGAGTCTGCACAATTGTTGAAAAGAATTTTTAGCAGATGGCTGCTCTGGTTTGTCTTGTGAATTGCATTTTTAGCTTAATTACTTCTGTAACACATTTACCTTCCAGAAACTTTTGCTTTTACTGTAGATGGGGGAAAAACATTTTTTCTTGAAAGTGATAACCAGACTAGGCTGATTGTCATTACTGTAAATATTTATAATTATAAAAGTATTAAAAGTATTGAAGTATTAAATAGAATTAAAAATTATTCTAGCCACCCACCTTTGGATATTATCTTCATATAATATCTTCATTCCAATAATTCTTTCAATTATTTTGAAATTAAAAGTTATTTTATCACCCTGTTGATTTATAAAAAACAGAACAGAAATGCTAGTCTGTTTGAACTAGCTATTACATAATCTACCACCTCAATGTGACAGAGTTTTTGATTTTGCTTATACTCTAGCTTTTCCCAAATAGCTCTTATACATGGTTCTCTTGTTATAGTAACCGTGTGCAGCAAACTACAAATGGGAATTTGATCCAGTGGTCTCATCCAACCTGCTGGCAAATTCATCTTTCCCACCTTGATAGACCTTCCCTTCATTTTCTTACCCAATTCTAAATTTCCTTTAATCTCATATAGAAAAATCCAGAGATCTGTGTTTTTCCTCGACTTACCACCCCAAAAATTGAACATCCAGCAGAACAAACTGTGTGCTATTATGCCTAGTCTAACCAGGAGAGAATTTAAGGTCAAGTGCAGCATTGGCTCTCTCATTTAGTCTTAATTTAAAAATACATCTGCACTTCCTGTAATACAATACAAAGGAAACAGAATAAGGCAGGGTGCCAAGCAGCAGCTGCACCTAAAATTTAGATTCTCAAAACCTTGACATTCCACAAAATTATCAGTAAACCACTACAAGAGGACCAGTAAAATAATAAACCTTCAATCAATCAATCAGAATAGAGCTGGAAGGGACCTTGGAGATCTTCTAGTCCAACCCCCTGCTCAAGCAGGAGAACCTATACCATTTCAGATAAGTGACTGTCCAGTCTCTTCTTTAAAACCTCAAGTGAAGAGGCATCCACAACTTCTGACAGTAAGCTGTTCCACTGGTTAAGCTGTCCTCACTGTTAGGAAGTTTCTCTTTAATTCCAGGTTGCTTCTCTCCCTGATTAGTTTCCATCCATTGTTTCTTGTCCTGCCCTCTGATGTTTTGGAAAATAAGTTGACCACCTTCTCTTTTCGGCAGCCTCTCAAATACTGGAATACTGCTATCATGTCCTTCTTAGTTCTTCTTTTGTCTAAACTAGCCATACCCAAATCCTGTAACCGTTCTTCATATGTTTTAATCTCCAGGTCTTTAATCATCTTAGTTGCTCTTCTTTGCACTTTTTCCCAAAATCTCAACGTCTTTTTTGTAACGTGGTGACCAAAATTGGATGCAGTATTCTAGGTGTGGTCTTATTAAGGCTTTATAAATACTTCATGTGATTTTGATTCTATGTCCCTGTTTATGCAACCAAGGATTGTATTAGCTTTTTTGGCTGTTGTTGCACACTACTGGCTCATATTTAAGTGATCGTCCACTAGGACTCCAAGGTCCCTCTCACCATTACTGTTTTTGAGCCAGGTTTCACCTAATCTGTACTTACACCTTTGGTTTTTTTCTGCCTAAGTATAAAACCTTACTTTTCTCCACATTAAATTTCATGTTGTTGGATAGGGCTTATTGTTCAAGTCTGTCAAACTCTTTTGGGATCCTGAGCTTGTCTTCTAGAGTGTTGGCTATTCCTGCCAGCTTAGTGTCATCTGCAAATTTGATGAGTTCCCCTTCTATTATGAAGATATTGAAGAGTATTAGGCCTAAGTCAGAACCTTGTGGTATCCACTGCTTATTTCCCTCTATGTAGATATAGTACCATTAAGGACAACTTGTTGAGTACAGTCAGCCAGTTACAAATCCATCTGGTGGTGATGTTGTCTATCCTACTTTTTTCTAGCTTTCCAAGAAGTAGGTTGTGGTCTACTTTGTCAAATGCTTTGCTGAAGTCTAAGTATACTATATACACAGCTTTTCGCTGGCCTACTAATTCAGTCATTTTATCAAAGAATATAATAAGATTGGTATGGCATGATCTGTTTTTAACAAACCCATGCTGGCTTTTAGCTATAACTTAATTTGTTTCTAGAGGTTCGCAGATCTGCTTTTTGATTATCTTTTTTAGTTATCTTCCCAGGTATGGATGTTAGGCTGATTGGTCTGTAGTTTCCTAGATCTGTTCCCCCCCACCTTTTTTTTTTTTTTTTTTTTTTTTTGAAGATGGGAACAACATCAGCTCTTTTCCAATACTCAGGTAACTCCCTGGTGTTCCATGATTTTTGAAAGATATAATACAATGGTTCTGAGATAACATTCGCCAGCTCCTTCAGAACTCTGGGATGTAATCCATCATAGCCCGGTGATTTATATTCATTAAGATCAGATAGGTGTTCTCTAACCATTTTCTTGCTTATTTTAATTTTTATTTCTAGTCTGTCTTTTATAGTTAGGTTTTTTGTAGGTTGGGGTATAGTGGTATTGTGCTGGACTGGGCTTTTGTGATCATATTTTTCAGCATTTCTCATGCTTCCTGAGCTTTTTCCACTTTAGGATTTTCATCCATGGTATTTTTCTTAGGCTGGCTCTGTTTGTTAAAATCAGCTGTTTTGATGTTTAAGACACTGGCTGGATTGTGTTCTATTGGTTGTGTTTGCATTATATTGAATTCCAATATGACGTGGTCACACTTGCCTAAAGTTCCAGCAATTTCAACTCCCTCTATCACTTCTTCTCTATTAATAAGAATTAGGTTCTGAACCTTTAGATTTTCTTCCCAACTTGTTCTGTATAAATCTGTTTCTTCCCTTGTCAATGACCCCAGGGACAAATTATGTTTTGAATGTGTCCATACATGCTAGGCCTTGCTTACTTCCCCATCACCTATCAATCCATATGCCTGTAACAGCAAGTAAGATATGTTTGCAGGGCATAAGGTTTAACAAGCCACTCTGTATTCCCTTTCCTATCTGGTTAAGCTTGGTGAATAAAATAACTTTCTGGAAAAGGATAAAAACTAAGGATTATTGAAGATGGCTAGAAGTGGGATGTTAGAAATGCAAATGCAGTACTTCTCTTCTTGATTTAAAAATGCACTGTGATTTTGGCTGCAGCTTTTTCAGTAACTTAATCAGCCTGCCAGCTGTATGGTCCATTTGTGTCTAAGGCTCTTTAAGTAGTATGAATTGCTAGCCAAAGAAGCCTGAGGTGCTATTGCAAAAAATACCCATCAAAGCACAAAGATGAGAGAAATACAAAACAGAGCAAAAGGAGTACAAAAAGGGGGGAAATGGGTTTACCCACAAAGAGGGAGAGCTGTGAAGGTACTCACACAGGGGGGGGGGGGGAGAGAGAGGAAAATGAAAATGGTCAAAAGATAAAACAGAGATTTAAAGAAATATCCAGTAGTGCAGAAATGGAAGAATGAATGCTATGGGGAGAGCAGAAAAGGCTAGGAGATAATGTATTACAAATAAAGAACACTAAATTAAGCTGTTTACTGCTGAATGGATGTTTTACATTGAACACAGAGATTCCAGTAGGTAACTTTGCTCTGAAAGTAGCCTAAAGCATGATCTGAGTTGCATACCTTTAGAACAAGCATTCAAGCGGCAGGTGCTCTGATCCATAACAAGAGCTCACCAGTAGTGCTTAAACAAAGAATTCAAAATACAGAAGAGACATTATCAGCACATGCAGCCACATGGAAGAATGGATATACAAGGCTACACTCACAGACAAAACCTAATTCAAACAGCATTATACTCATAAGAGCAAGTAAAAATCCTAAGATTATTCACCCAGTCTAATATCATGCATTTATAGAGTGCCTGCCCACAATCAGAATAAGTCACTGTGAGTGTATTGATGATTATTCAGCAAGCTTGACTAAATAAACACATACATCTTAAACACATTTTTAAAAAGGCACCTTATATCTTTTAAAAGATTAAGCATTCAAGCTCATGCGACACACTTTTGTACTGCCAAGTAACCAGAACACCATTTTTTAAATTCTTAATCCCTGCCCATTTGAACTGCATTCTGTTTTCCTGTATCCTACTTTAATCTAAATCAAGAGTCAGACATTCTATTTCTTTTGTTTCTTGAAAGTCTCAGTTGTATCTCATGCAATCTTTCTCCTCCTTCAATAACGTCTTGGACAATTCAAAAGCTTATCTTTATCTGAAATAATGTAAGTTAATTGTGAATGTCACACTGGCACTTTATATGCAGTGTACACACAATAGAAACTATCAAAATGGCATAAGGCTTGTCTTCTGTACGCATCAGAAGAAAAACAAGTCATTTAAATATATTTGTGCCACCTGCAATTAATTCCCCATACAAATTTTGAAAGTGTTGAGTCACTGTACCCAAGTACAAAAGGGAAGCATGAATAACTCCCAAACTCTGTTATTAATATCTGAATCCAAAGAGTAACTAAAGTAGCTTTTATACCATTAATTCAAATGTAATTATATTTGGGCTTCTAAATAAAACTAGATTTTAATCATTGCAAATGCAAACATGCATTTGATTCTTTTTTCAATTGAGATATATGGCAAAACTATAACTGAGAATTATGGAGAATTGAAACAAGATGCACCATTTGAAATATTTCTGGATAAACTTCAGGTTCTTATTAACATTACTTTTAAGTATACCAAGCACTGAACTTTCCAGATAAGTCAAAGAGTACAAAGAAGCAAAACAAATTTCATTGCAGAGAGGATATCATGGAGCCTCATTTATCAAAATTTTTCAATATCACTGGGAAAAAGGAATCATTATTATCAGCAGCAGCAGCAGTTAAAAGGCTATTAAAATAACTACAGGTTTCTGTTCTTAGTATCTGACTGGCAGACGGCATGACAGAAAACACAGGACAGATGGGAATCAAACTGTTTTGGGATTTAATTTTCTTGTCAGTTTTTCAGTAAAGTTTTCTTTCCTAAAAGAAAGCCGTTCTAAAATCACAGTCAAAGAATATGTAAAATATTCTCCCCTAAATTGTTCCATACAATTTCACAATTACAAAAGATCAGACTTAAAGATTGCAGCAATAATTTATCTTTATTCCTTAAATGAAGGAGATACCTGACCTTTCTGTAAGAACATGGTGCACAAACTAAGTACTTTCAAAAACTGGAAATGTCAAATAATACAAAATAATGCATGAATTCCAAGAGAAGTGGCTTACCCCCCACACAAAAAAAAAACCCAAAACAAACCTTAGTACATGATTTTTAAAAAAATACACAAGATTTTTTTTAACATGAAGTTAAATTCCCTGAAAAAGAAAAGTCAAGAAAAAACCGTATAAGAAAGTCTTCTCCTTCCAGCTCGACAGCTTCTGTTGGATTCATTATTAATACTACTCATGTTGACAACTATGGTGTCATCATCAAACCACAGTTTTATAACATCCTTTTCCAGTCCAATGTTTCTAGTATACCTACAATAAGAGCTTCCAGGACTTCCAATCAATATGACCATTAGTGTGCTATCTTTTTATTAACTCAAAATTATGGAAGTTGTAATCATATTTCTTTTCAGAAATGTGAATTCATATAGTAAATCCATGAAAAGAAAAGTAATGAAACTGCACAAAGGCAGTACAGAATTGAAGATCATTAGCAGAAGCATCTGGAATTCAAATCTATCTTTCAAGATTAGGTTTAATTCCTTCAGAAAATATATTTCTTTTAAAAATGCAATTGTTGTCTACTATAAAGCCAGCATTCTCCATATTTAATTAAATAAAATTTAAATAATGTTGACATAAATACCAGATGTATAAAAAGTGTGCTACATCTTTTGGAAAATTAAAAAATGGTTTTGAAAAAACTAATGAGCTACTTTGGGAAATCAGTGTTCACAATGTATACATGAAAACACATTAATTTATTTAAAAAGCACATTTCAGAATTTATTTAAAAATCAGATCTTTTCCAAATAAAATTATTTATTTATATTTCATAACTTCACATCTTCCTTGTAGAGGGTCTCTGGGCAGTAGAAATGTCTATTTCAATGCTTGGCAAGCAAAGTTGGTGATCCTTACCCTTCGACACATAGTGTTTTATCCGTGAACTTCTCTTAGCCTATGCTGAAAACTGAACTTTTTGGCTGGGGTCACACACTGTGCACGGTTTCTTGATGAAGCCATGTTATAGCTTGATTGATTCATTGTGCTAATCTGCAGACCATAGTTTAGAAATCACAGTAGCCATCCACAGATCATAGTCACTGACATAATATCTTAACATAGTTAGCTGGGTGAAGATTTTAATGACGCCTAATCAGCAACAGCAAAGGGACAAGAACAAGTATCAACAAGAAGTTGCAAAAAGCTCACAATCTTTAGAAACCAAATACTGTATCTATCATCACCTTTTGTTACTGATCACTTAAGTTCTAGAATGGGATATGCAAAATAATCATGTATCTATAACCTACAACAATTCACGAAAAGTAAACAGAAGTTCTCATTGTCCTCCATAAAAGTTCCGTCACATCCATATTCAATTTGCTCAGAAGACTAGGGACATAAATGTTTGGTCGCTGTATTCTTTCCTTTAAATTAGCCTGTACTTTTTTTTCAATAATACAAATGTATTAATACCTATCTAATTACAGGACTAAAATCTTATGTAAACAACAACAGCAACAGATAAAAAATTGTGTTGGTATTACACAAAATCCATTGAAAGGAAGAAACAGGAATTGCAAAGTAAATCTTATTTTATTAGGACAAGAAGAATCTCAAGAAATTTCTATTATAGCATTTGTTTTCTATTTCCTAATGTTTAATGTTAAAATAAAATAAATAATAAAAATGAATAATTACTAAATATTTTTATATCACTTAAAGACAGAGAATGTTTGTAATTATTTCTCAAGCTATAAAGAGATAGCCAATTTACTGTAATTTGTGAATCACATTACAGGTTTCAGGTTATTTGGCAATCACATTAGAAAACTTTCTGAATCTAAAGGTCATTTGCAAAAAAATCAATTTAATTCATTTCAAGAACCAATATCAGACTGTTAGTGCTTAAGAAGCTAAATTTAAATTGACTCAAATTAAACATCTTAGTATAAATCACTCTGAAATGTCATGGTTTTAAACTATATTCATTTTCTAACAGTTGACACTCTAAAATGATTTTGAATTAGACAATTAGGCAAATTAGTCAAAATCTGATTTAACCACAACAATATTAGCATTTTATTACAAAATTTTGAAAGAGAAATCCAGAAGGAAAGAAAAATCAAGTATAACTATACAATGGATAGTTGTGCTCTGGTTACCCAGGTCATAATACTACACTGCATTATTGCAATGCATTGAATAATAGTTTGAAGTTACCTTGGAACAGGTGTTGGAAAATGCAACTGATTCAGTAAATAGCAGCAAGAATGTTGGGGGGCATTTAGAAGGGGGCACTTAGAAGCAGGACAGTATTTCAAGCAAAGTCCTACTAACTTGATCTGAAAGGTTTGATAAAGGGTTGATGATGACTTTCAAGCAACAAAGAAAGTGGGTCCAGGATGTCTTATGTGGTTGTGCCTTTTTGCTATGTTAGTGTGTTCACATTCAGATGGAAAGCGCCTGCTCTGCATAGCAAAAATGGTGAAGGAAAAAGATTTTAACCATGGCTACATCAAAATTATTTAACTTCCTGTCTCAGGAGACTCGGTGTGGTGGGTCAGTGGTTAAGATGCTGGGCTTGTCAGTAGGAAGGCAACAGTGCTCTGTGATATCATGCTGGCTACTTGACTGCCGAAATGCCTTTGGACAGCACTGGTCAATGGCCTTGAAATGGCGATGAGCTCCACCCCCTATAGTTGGCAAAAACTAGCTGAATAAAATCCATAGGGACTCCCTCAAGAGACTAGGTTGGCATCTTCTAATATTTAAGAAGGCATTAATTTCATACGAAATGTAAATATTAGTTCATTATTCATTTTATCTGCTGTACCAATTTACTTTTATCATATGGATTTTTTTTCCTGAAACTGTAATTGTATATTTGCCTTGTACTGGCTGTAATTGTCCTTATCTATACTGTATATAAATAAATAAGAGCATTTAGTTTCTCTAGCCTTTTGTCTCTTCTGCCTTCTACTTTGCTTAGCACAGATCTTTATCTCCTTCCATATACTCCTGCTGGCTCAGCTAAAGCCTAATTCCATGTTAGCCCAACACATGGAAACAAGGCCCAGGAATACGCAAATGCTTTCAGAATGAATAGGATTAGGATTTTGCCTTTCAACGCCTGGCAAAAATCCCAGGGAATGCATCCTACCTTGCCAATATAGTTGTGCCAAGATTTAGCTATGAATATTGATGTTCACGTCATTCTTTCCTTCCTCAAAAGTTTGCTATTAGAGCTCACAGAAAGAAATTGAGCCAGGAGAACTAAGAAACAAGAAGGCAAGCTCATGATCGTCCAGTGATCTGAAATATTAAACAAACAAGCAAACAAAAACGCCAATAAAGATAAAATGTGTACAACAGCCTCTGAATGTTGAGTGTCAATTAAAAAAAGAAAACAAAAAGTGAGAGCAGAGTAAAGAGTAAAAATTGGCTTCTTGAGCTCTAAGCAACTGATTGAACAGCACTGAAGTATTTTCAATTAGAAGACAAGAATATATAATCTTTATTTCTTTAAAGCATTGGTAGGACACATTTCAGGTCAACACAACTTCAACTTGGAAAAGAAAACCACAAAGTTATTATTCAATTTTGGAAAAAATAAGTCAGTTTCCAAAGTGGAACATGTTTGAACAAAATTTCTATTTGTAAATTTTCTGATTACTGACAATTATTTCCAGTCCTGCTATTTACAGCACCTTTCCAAGCATGAATCTCTTTCCTTGCCCGCTTCCCTTGTTTTCAGCCAATTTTTGCCATCCAGTACCAACGTGAGCAAAATGTTTAACTAAGTACTGTATCTACATTGATCAGGTGGAACTATTCTCATCAAGCTGAGAATGTTTTTTCCTCATTTTCTCATGAGGAAAAAAAGAAAAGAAGTATGATTATATTAACTTATTTTGAAATTAAAGAGCAGAAAAAATAATTGAAGTATAATTTAAGGCATTTTAGTTAAGATGCTCCAAGTGATCAGGTTAAAAGTTTTCTAAAATTGTAAAATATTTTTAACAGAAGTTACACTAGCTTCTTTCCACACAAGGAAGACAAATTAATTTCTTCTGTTCTTCACTATTCATCTCTGGCTTTCTGCAAAATAAGAAAGCAGGGTTGGGGCCAACTGGCTCCCTCAGTCTTACTTACCTGCTCTCCAAGATTAGAAAACTAAAGCCTAAAGAATGGATTGTTTCTAACTTGACCACTCTGATGAGCTATGCAAATTTATACAATGCCCCTTCTTCAGACTATAATAAAATAAGGGAGGGGGAGATCAAAATATGCTGGAGGTGCAGCCAGTGGCTACTTTCCTATTTCCTAACACTGTTGGAACATAAACTAGGCCAAATGACTCCATTAAGATATCCTTTGCAGCAATGTATCATTTTTTTAAAAGTTAATTTAATAGTTCAATCTATTGCAGCACTTCAAGGTACTGGTTATGTCTTACATGACATGGGGGCCAGTTATTCTGTGGGACTTGCTCACCTCTTGTGTAGTCAGACTGGCTGCTAAGAGGTGACAGAATGCATGTAATGTAGCCTCCCTGATCAAACACTCTCATCTTTTAGACCCAGGAAGTCTAAAATTTATTCTGTTACCGCACTGATCTCTGCAATGAGATCCAAATGGCTCTCACACTAAAGGTGTTCAGAAGTCCTTAAAGCCATGGCTGTTCTCCCAGGGCTGGTGGTAGGGTGGATGGAACACTTTGCTAGATGTGTTTGTATATGTTGTATATGTTTTGAGGTTAGATGTCTGGATTTGCCATTTTATTTATTTCCCCTTACTACATTTTTATTTGTCTTATTGTATTTGTTTTTGTTTTTTATACTGTGAACTGCCCAGTCAGGCTGGAGTTGGGCAGTGCTAAAGTCAAATTAAATAAAGGAATAAACAAAATAACCAACCAGAAATTATGACAATTCAGACAAAAATTATTTAACTAGATGTCAGCCCCAATATAATTAGCCCAAGATGAAAATACCTCTTTAGGTGCCTGTGTACCGTATTTTCCGGCGTATAAGACAATCTGCATGCCTAGAAAGTCATCTTATACGCCGGAAAGTACCGTAATTTCTGGTGCATAAGATGACTCGGCGTATAAGACAACCCCCGACTTCGGCGCTGATTTCCACGCTTTACAAAGTCGTCTTACACACCGGAAAATATGGTAATTCTCTTAAACTGAAGAGAACTAAAATATCAATTACAATTTGGAAGTAAGAATGTTCATTACTCTACAAATACAAAAACAACACTAACAGCTGCACAATACCTACAAAACAGAGACTGTTTTAATAATAAAGCTTACAAAATACCAATAAATATTACATCTAAAGGAACTTCTTGGTATGTCAAAACAAAAGTAACTATTATCAGTTATTTTCTTTGGTAATGCATTTTTCAGAGATTAACCGCACCACTTCTGCACAAGGGAAAAATATTAACAAACTTGGGATTCCCCAAGATTTCTAAAGCTATAAAGGAAAAGGGGGGGAAGCATCCTCCCTCCCCAAAAGACATTTAAAGGAGAACTGGGCATATTTACTATCCATGGAACATTGAGTCAGTTTGGGGGAAAAACATGGGCCATAAGAAGAAAAGGAACTGGCCAGCAATAGGCAAACTGCTGATGAAAGAAGTGGGCATCATAGATAAACTACTGGATGGATAGAAGTGAACAGAGGACATAATTAGCTATTTCTCTAAAAGAGTCCAACAAAGTCGTTAGATGCTGATATATAGGGGACTGAGTATCCCTATCCTTCCTTCTTTATCCACCAAATGAATGCAATTTTTTTCCGAGAATGTGAAAACTGCCCAGAAAATTCAAAGTTTTACAGGTAGTCCTTGTCCCAATGGTCATGTGATTGTGATTTGGGTACTTGGAAGCCGGCATGTATTTACAACGGTTGCAGCATCCCAAGGTCATGTGCAACCTTCCCAGCCAGCTTCTGCAAGCCAAGTCAAGGGAAGAAGGTGAATTTGCTCAACAATCATGGCAAAAAAGATCATAACATTAGGCATAGTAATCTGATGACTCACCTAATAGCTGTAGTGCTTTACAACAGAAGATCCAGGTCCAAATGTGGTCATAAGTTGAGGACTACCTGGAACATATCTATGCATTTTATAAAGTCTTCAAACATGAAATGGGTTTTATTTAAAAAAAAAAATCTTGATATTTGACATTAAATTACCCTTAATATATACATACTCTTTCCAACATAGAAAAGGAACAGGAACAGAAATTGCTATTATACAACATCCTATAAACTATAGGAACTAGCTACTACTTCTATACACCTTACCCCAACACATACAAAATTATTTTGACCATATATAGAGAGAAATGTGGTCTTTGACAGTGACTAAGAAAATGCATTCTAAAAGCATATTTGTCATCCAATTTAGAAATGCCTATAGCAGTGATGGCGAACCTTTTAGAGACCGAGTGCCCAAATACTGGCCTCGCCCCCATTCTACCCCCTGCCCCGGCCCTGCCCCGCCCTACCCCATTCCCCGGCCCGCCTACCCGCAGGGCCACTCACCGCCTCCAGGGCCCGCCGCAGATCGCCCAGGCAGCCCAGCAGTGCCATGGCAGCCAAACCCTCTGCCCTCTGCATCAACTGTGCGTGAGTCTTGTCTACGCTGCCTGGCTGCCATGATCTTGGCTGCACTGCTTCGCGTGAGCCACGCTCGGGAGCAACTCTCCTCTGGGGGGCTGCTGGTGAGGAGGGGGTCGCAGGGGAGGCGAGGCTGGGGCAAAGGCATGTGTGCCCACAGAGAGGGCTGCAAGTGCCACCTCTGGCACGCGTGCCATAGGTTTGCCACCACTGACCTATAGGAAGGTGCCAGTGATACAAACTGAAATAGCAAACAAGTGTTGGATAAAATATATTGCTTCAAAACTATATAGCCTAGATTCATGATGCTTAAATTCTTAAATATTATGAAATGTTATCTCTTAAAATGAACTCAATAAGAAGAACTGGCCAAAAGCAAAATCCATGGGGACCCTATTTTCACATTTTCCAGTATATGTTTTGGGCACTTTTTCAGAAAGTGAGGAAGATCTTTATTCATAAAGCCTTAGGTTGTGAGATAATAGATAGCACAAGCTTGTGAAGCTACTTTATTACCATCTTGTTCTAGGTTATTTAAACATTTCAAATTCTGGTCTTTCTTTACCAAGCCTAATTATATCCTATTCACTATTGGTCTTCAATTCCAAAAGAACCTTCCAGTTACTTAATGTTAAATGGTCTGAAAAAAAAAATATACTGTTACAAGGAAAAAGAAATGATGAGGTTTCAATTAGAATATGTCTTGTCTGATTTTATTTGATGTAGATCAGACATACATACGTACAAAAGGAGGTCAAAGGCTGCAGCACTGGGACCCTGGAATTTGGAAACAGGACATTAAAACAAAGAGGGAACTGATCTTCAGAAATCTAAGCAGCTGTAGCTCTTGGAAACTGCCTTTCACTCACCACTGGGGGAAGGGGAAGCTGAATTCTTGTATTTCAAGGAAGCCCTCTAATGCCCTGCTTGATTTTCAAATGATCTCTCCCTTCCCTCCTCCCCCCCCCCAAGAAAGAAAAGTCTGCAACTGCACCCGGCAACTGACAGTGAGACACCCATTCCAAAGCTAGCCAACCAGCTGTCATGTGCTAAATGCATCACTGGTATCGATTCATCCCTTCAGAGCCTGTCAGGACTGTCGCTGGCTTTTGCAGCAGAACAATGCAATACAGAAGCCGGCCATGCCCTTGTCTCATAAACATTCCTTGCACTGGAACCCCAGGCCACTCTCGGATGTCTCCTTAGCTGATCTGAACTTTAGAATAACTTGATCTGCTTCCTCTATTCAGACAAGTAATGAGAGACAGCCAAGAGAAGGCCACAAAGTAAAGGGGGAGGGTGGCAAGAGAAGCTTTAATTGCCTCCATGGTTTTCAAGCCCTTCCCCCTACCTTTCTTTCACATGATTGCCTTTCATTGGCCCCAGCTTCATTACACTCTCAGGAACAGTCTCTTAACTCCTTTGGGATGCAGGTTCACAGGCAAACATCCTGACAGACAAAACACGATCCTCCCCATCTTAATCTCACTGATGTGCAAAGATAACAGAAGGCCTGCGTCCTACAGCAATATTGTTTCAGAATACGAAAAATGGGCAGTGTTTGTTCTGCAGTTTGGAGATGGGAAATCATCCCACCATATAGCCTGCACAGAATGGTACAATCTGAAACTAATCATTGTTTACATTAAAATTGTGTGCATAGGACATTAGGAGTTTGAATTAAACATCTGTTATAATACGATTTCATACATATATTAAAACAGGACACTGACACTACTGCGTTCTGCTCAAACTTCAGCCCTCCTAGTATCTCAACTACAAAGTTGCTTAAAGGTGAATGCTTGCAGGAATAGCAAAGGAAAGAGAATGTCATTACTCTGGATCTGAAAACAGTAGGTATTTAATTGTGTAAAAGTCATAACATGCTTTTGCAAATAAACCAACTTTTTCTTTAATTGGTAAATGCTGGCAGATTTTAAAAACACAATATCGTATCTTATATTGTACACAAAAGAGGAAAATTTAACACAGATATGACAGACTATTGCTCATTATCTTCCATTTTGAGGCAGTGTCCACAACGCATTGTTATGCTAAGATTGCAATCCTTCACATATTATTTTCAAAATAAGCCCATCACATGCTCATTTGGAAGCATGCTCATTTGGAAAAGAATTTACACTAGAATAGGCTATACAAAGCCAGTTACACAAAACAGGAGATTTGAAAAGTAAATAACTAAACAAGTAAAATGGAATATGTAACTTAACCTCTAATTTATACAAAGAAATCAGAAAAAAATCAGCCATTAACAATAAGCAGCACATAAAAACTGGATGAATTGGATTTGAAATCAAATATCACCATTTTAAAATACACATTAATAAGTATTACCGCAGCAATTTAAGCATATTGATTGGTAGCTAAACAGAGCCATTACACAGCTTTGGAGCATAATTTAAAACTTTTGATTATTATGCAAGCCCTTTAATACTGCAGCTATATTTCTGTTTAGAGAGAAGGAACTCATCTCTGTTTCTCTTTCTATCTCATACATGCACACTACATGCACATTCACAGAGCTAAGTAAGATTGCTTGCTCAAAAGTAACAATTCTGTCTGGAAGGCACAGAACAAAAGTACAAGGTCACCCTTATTGGCTCCATGTACAAAGAGATAGAGAACAAAAAACTGTGGCAACTGCTGTTCCTTGGGTTCAATGAATTATGAGTCATTCATGTTGCTTAATTAACAGGAAATGTATGTTCATTAGATACCACTGAAATATACTTATATGGAAGTAAACCCCACTCCACTAATGGGACTGACTTCTCACTAATTCAGCACATCATGGGATGAGATTAAAGATGATTTGCAAAATATAAAAGGCTGTGCTGAGATTTTTATTATAAGATATATGACCAGCAAGCAGCTCAATAAAAGTTATTTGCCTGACAGAAACGTACAATTTCTCTGGTGGATAATTTCAAAGATCTGATGGAGGACAACAAGAAAAGAGTAAGTACAGTAAGATGTACTTAAAGCAGTAAGCACAGAACTCTATTGGTTACGTTACACCATAGTGTATAAGGCAAGAAAACGGAGAAACCATTATCACAAAAGCAAACGCACCTGTGAATTGCAAGATGGTTTTCATACTCAGAATTCAACAGTAGATTGAATAACCTATGCTCATTTGCATATTTTGAAGAAAAAAATGGAACACCCAAGTGCTTGCTTTATAGATGAAGGAAGACATACAACATATTCTGTATGTTCTTGCCATTCGCAGGAATATGCCTTTGCTCCTTTCTTCCACATGTGCATATTGGGAAGTGTCATGTTTCCACTATACACTTGATCACTTTTTCCAGAAAATTCTTAGCTTACACTTTGACAAAAATGGACCCATCCCATAAGTCATACTGAACTGCTGCTGATTACTCAGACATGGCCATCTTTGCTTGGCAACAGTATGGAAATGACTTTCCGCTATTTTCTTCCAGGTTTTTCAAATTCCCCATCCTGCCTGCAGCTCTGGAATTTCCCGAGTTTTCCATCCAAGTACCAATCAGTGTGGCCTTTTTCACATTTTCAAGATTGAGCCAAAGTATTGTCACCTGCTGTGGCTTGCAGAAACGATCAAAATGTTTGATGGACTCAAAGAAACTTTAGCAGTTAATATTTATTTATGGATCACAAAGAAATATGAAACAACAACGTATTAATCCCAGATTTAAATACTAACAATCTTAAATTATCAAGGCAACCTTCCTTGTCTATGAATTCCAAAATTCAAATTCCCAGCAAAGAATTATGATAATCAAAATGCTACATATCTATCTGTTCACCTGCTATCCTTTGTTCTTATAAGTGTCATAGAAACATATTGCCTGTCACATTCAACAGATTAAATCAAGCCCCCACGACTCTCCAGATCAACTACAGCTGGGGTGAAGATGATGGCAGCTTGTAAACTAATTCATCTGAAGGAGAACAATGGGAAAACTAGATGAAACAAGTAAGCCTTTATTTTGTGTATTATTAAATGTATAATTAGTGTCTATGTTTACATAAGCACTTAAGAGGATATACAGTCATTAAAATGAAATAGAAAATACCATCCAGTTCCATAACTGGAAATCTAATTTTTCAAGCCCAGCCCTTTGAAACTCCATTTTTGCCATTTTTCAGTGCTAGAATGTTTTCCTGTAGTCTTAAATCCATAGTCCAGTCATAGATTTTGCTGTCCAGCCATAGCTATTAATGGCCATAGTTATCAATATATTAGAAAACAGTCATTTATCCACCATTTTGCACAGCTATTTTTTTAAAAAAAGAAACTACTGATTAACCAATCAAGTATTCTGAGGGGACATTAATAAGAAGAGTTCAAAAAGTTGTTTCCAGCCCATCTTCATTCAAACTTCATTCAAAATAAACTAAAGAACATGCTCTATGAGAAAAAGAAGAAAAAAGCAAGCATATGTCTTTGTAGTATACGTAACACTGGTTAAATAAAAATAAAGCTTTTTATCAGTATTCAGGTAATAAAAACATGCAGTAAATATATATCTTCCTGCATTGTTACAACTGAATCTATTTTGGAGGTATCTAATTTACAGGTATTATACAAACAAATTGCCCAAATTGTAACTTTATCAGAGTGTACATTTAAAATGCTGGTTTATATTTATACAGAGAATGATGTACTTTCCCGGTTGTTTTAAATGTTTGATATTTTTCTTCTATATGTCCTGCAAATAAAGTAGGAAAGCATAGTAAAACCACTAAAATAGTTCTACATTAAAATATGTTAAATCTTGTATCATCTGCCACTCTTTTAAAAAAAAAAGTTTGAGAAAAAGATCAGATTATTTAAAAGCACTTTGACTGAACTTAATAAATCCTGACATTCTATTTATTAGTTTTGATTCTTATAAATGTGCTAAAAGAGAAACTATAAGCTTAGCTACAATTTATTTGATTTGATTTTGGTTTAGGTTATTGTGTCAACCTATCCACTGTGATATGTAAACTATCACTTATGGTTTAGGATTGTTATGAGTCCAGCCAACTGTAGTTCAAACCATGGCTGACTTACTATGGACTAATATAAAATGTGCACCCAGCAGAGACTCTTAATAACTCCTCTTATTTCCAACTGAGGCCATTCAGTTGATTTCAAGAAAGGTTTCATCACTGGCACGTTTTGTGTAGTTTCGCTATTTTAGGATGGAATGGCAGCCAGTGATACCAAGCTAAGAACAGCTGCCTCAGGAATATCATCTTCAGAATGGACCTGGCTCACAAGATCACACAAATAAATTTTTAACAATATGTACCCAATTCATATTGTTTCTATAACAATGTCCATTCAGGAGGTTCCTAGAATAAAGTAAATCCCTAGCCTTTTCACTATTAGATTAGTGCACATACTGAAAAATACATCCCAATAAATTAGTAGTTGATGGCTATCCAATCATAGCAACATTCACTTTAAGCCAAAAAATCAGTGGGAAAGGATAAAGGACAAACAGAGCTCTAGTCAGGAAACGGGCTGAGCCAAAGAGATATAGATATATATGAAGGACAGTTGGGCTGGGCTTGCAGAAACATGCCAACATAAATACTTATCAGAATATTAAAGGAAAAACAGCAACTGCTGCAAGGGGCAAAAAAAAAAGACAGGCGGAAATTGGCTGACATCTAAAGATAAGAAGTACTAAAACTACAAGACAGAGAATAAAGCAAAGGTACGAACTAGAAACCGGTCAACAATTCCTAGGTAACAAGCCAGCCAATACAGTCATTAAATCACTTCCTGCTAAACCTTAATATAGCCTCAGGATGGTCTGTGGGGAAACGTGTTGTGTCAGCCAATTACACTAGAAGCAGAATGACCTACTACCATAGCATCAACATTACCGATCCAGTTACATGGACAGCTCCCTACAGCACAGTAGTCAAAACACACTCTACATTCAAGGCTAAAACCAGGAATTCACCAAGGATTGCACACACCAAATTAAGGTTGGCAAAGGTAGACCACACACTGGCCAATTTCTAATGAAGTGTTTTGCATCTGGTGGATGCTGGATTCTTGGAGAATAAAGTCTAAGCTGTTCATCCTACTGAACCAGCATCACCTTGTGTAAGATAGTTCTCAAACAATGCACTCCATTTGGTAGAAGGCAAGGGATTTAGCTTAGTGCTAGGCCTACTGATACCAGTAAATGACCTCTTAGATGTTGTCCAGTAACCCAGATAACTTATGCTGAGGGCAGGAATGCATCAGCACATTTTGGAAAATATTGTTTTGTTTTCTAATAATTGCAACAGAGCCCATATAGATGCCAGAGACATTCTTGAAAATAAATGATGCTGGAGGATGATGGTGCTTTGTTTTGCAGCATGCCATTTTTTAAAAAAAACTAAAAAATGAACTTTATCATATGTGTCAGACCTGACAAGCTATATAAGGAAGTGTCAAAGGACATTATTTTGACTATAGAATTTGGGTCTGTGACAAATTACAAAGATAAGGACAAGCAGGCAAACATATTAAAGGGAAATATTTGTATATCCACAGCTAATATAAAAAAAGTATGCCTTAAAAGTTGATGGTAGTGTATTTCCAGTTAGCAGACACAGCTTTTTGTCAGCCTCCTGCTTAAAGAGGCCAAACAGCTGGAGTAATCAGACCTTCCTGAGATCTAGTGTATCAACTTTATAATTTTAAGAGTGCACATTCAACATCACTTGTCACAGGTTTGTTAAGGCTTACATAGAGATTCCAAAAATGTAACGAACATTCACAATGTATGTCATTGAATTATAACAGCTGGATTCCCACAGCTGGTTACCTTCACATGTATTTGGTTTATAACTTTTTGAAGCCTCATGCTGACAGGAAACTTTGGGAGTTAAAACACTCAACATACAGGTAGTCCTCACTTAAAAATAATTCCAGTTGCTTTATGACCATTCAAATTTAAGATACGCCTCCAGAGAGCTACTTAACACCTGCTTTTGAAGTTATAATGACCACACTTGCCCCTAAACCAGTGGTTCTCAACCTTTTTAATGCCGCGACCCCCAACCAGTCGTAAGTCGAGGACTACTCAACTGGTCGTAAGTCAAGGACTACTCAACTGGTGCAGCACCGTTTGCAGAATGGGACTTTTGGCGGGCTCAGCAGGGCAGAGACAGCCTGGACAATTCCTATTGCTTTTGAAAGCCAATAGAATTAGACTCTATTCAAGAGAGTCTATTCTATTGGCTTTCAAAAGCCAATAGAATAAAAGGGAGTAGCACAGCTAAGGAAAAGGGGAAAAAAAATGGCGGACTGTGTTGTTTGGCGACCCCCGTGAAATGGTCGTTCGACCCCAAATGGGGTCCCGATCCACAGGTTGAGAACCACTGCCCTAAACGGTCATGTGATTGCATTTTTGGATTCTTGGCAACCGGCTCACTTTTATGGCTGTTTGCAGCATCCTGCAGTCATGTAACTGCAATTTTCAGCATTTTTTTTTTTTTTACCAACTGAAGACATTCAGTTCCAGTTTTCTACCCAAAAATTTCCACTGGGAAAAATGGACTTGCTTAATGACCCTTTTGCTTAATGACTACAGTGTTTGCTTAACAAGGACTAAAACAAGGTCATAATATCAAGCATAGTCACATGGTGACCCACTAAGAACTGCCACAACTTATAACCGTAATTCAGGACCCAATTATGGTCATAAGCTGAGAAACCAGTAATAATATCTAAAAGGTATCATTTTCGGGACACTGGAATATGGTAGGAGTAGTAGAAGCAGCAGTAGTAATACTAATAATGCTTAAGCATCAGCCTGATTATAACTCTGTCACCATTTTCTTTGTTCAGATAAGGAAAAAAAAAAAAGCTAAAATGGGCCATATTTTGCAAATTGATATCAAAAAAGAGCCTTAGGTTGAAAGCCACTCTCCCCTCCCCCCCCCCACAAAATAGCTAATTATTGCATTAGTTAACTGCTGTTAAGAGAGAACATTTTTTTACTATTTTTACTTGGATAACTAAGATTCCAGACAGCCTAGCAAAGAAAGAAGATACGGTACTTAGAATCATAGTTCAGGATTAGGGAACCCATAGGATTGCAAATCCCACCAGTTCTAGCCAACATGTTCAAAGGTGAGGAATGTCAGAAGTGGTGGCTTTAAAAACATCTGGAGGACCATGTAAGCTACTGTAGAGCTTGCAAAAGAATTGCTTAGGAAATGTACCCTGGCTCTTTTAGACAATAAAATAAAAAAATCTGCATGGATTTGAGTTATTATTATTTCTGAAGTTACTATTGCTACTGTAACTGGCTTAAATCCAAGAACACCAGTTTAACTGGTTTTTCGGTTTGGCTGAGTTTAAATAGTTTTCAGTCTTTAGTTTCTGGGAATCCTACTCCCATTTCTTCCATTCCTTCAAATTATGTATCTTAAACAATGCGGGGGGGGGGGATACAACTATCTACTACCTGTCTATTAAGTGTGGAATTACTAGTAACAGTGCCTATTACAATCACTCTTGTCAGATGTGAACAATCAGACCCACATGTGAAGAGTTCAATTAGCTATTTTATTGCTTAAGCCTACAACACAGGAATTTTCTCAGAGTGGCTGTTTGCTCCTGGGTCAGGTTAGATAAGGTTCAACAATATTCTGGGGGGGGGGTGTCAGACTTTACCCTTTTGTGCCCATGTAGGGATTCTAGACTAATTCTCCATTTGATTCCTTCCCCTGTCTCGGCCAGTCTTTAACAACTCTTCAATACTGTAATTATGCCCATCCATCTTCTTGCTGAACATCCTTTCCCTCTATTTCCTTCCACCTTCCCAGCATTAGAGACTTCTCTAGACTAGAGAACTAGGTCTTTGCATAATGTGTCCAACATAAGATAATTTGAGCCTGGTCATTTGTGCCTGAAGTGAGAACTCTGGGTTGATTTACTTGACAGCAAGGCAGAGATTTGCAAAATCTTTTTGTAGTCACTTAGCAGTATGTTTTCAAGCCCAATTCAAAGTACTTCTTATACCCCAAAAGATCCATACCTTGGGGCAAAGGAAAATGTTTTTATTTGTTAGATTTATACCCCAGCTTTCCTTTAGAGGTTTGCAGAGACAGATAGACACAGACAGACAGGAACTTCCACTGCTGAGGCAGGGCTTCAACAAGTCATTAATCCCACTGATTCTTTTTCTTATGGTCTATGGCAGTGATGGCAAATCTTTTAGAGACTGAGTGCCCAAAAACTGGCCCCGCCCCCGCTCCACTCCCTGCCATGCCCCCGCTCCTCCCCCACTCCATCCCCCACCCTGCCTGCCCGCAGTCCCACTCACCGTCTCCAGGGCCCACCACAGCCCCCCCAGGCAGCCCAGCAGCACCATGGTGGCTACGTACTCTGCCCACGCCCTGCAGTATCAACTGTGCACAGCCATGTCCTTGGCTGTGCTGCTCCGCGTGGGCCACACTCAGGGGTGACTCCTCCAGGGGGGCTGCTGGTGAGGGGTCGTGGGGGGAAGCGAGGCTGGGGCAATGGCACATGTGCCCACAGAGAGAGCTCCGAGTGCCACCTCTGGCACCCGTGCCATAGGTTCGCCACCACTGGTCTATGGATATAAAGAGGCCCTACTCAAAGTGCCCCCACTCCAAGAGATAGTATAAGGGCCATGGGACAGAAGGCAGGCCTTCTCAGTAGTAGGCCCTCATTGTGACCCATCCCAAAAGCGAGACTACCCCTTCAATTACAGCATTTTGGATCAAAGAGGATTTTTGATTCTTAGAAAGAATCAGGGAATATCTGCTGACTTTATTTCTTTAATTTATGATTTGTTACCAATGAATTACCTTAATTCAGTCTGAGGTAGGATAGTTTTAGTGTTGTGTTTTATGTAGGGCACTAATATACATCCTAGTCTATTATTTCTGTGCTATCCAATCATGTCCAAAATTGACATAATTGGATAGCACAGAAATATTAGGAGAACCTCACTGCAAATATTTGTACCATTATAATGACTAGATTATAAGCAGTGCAATGAACTGATCCAAAGAAAACACAAAAATAAAAAACAATTAATAAAATGACATCATTAAAGTATGGATTACAAAAAGAGTACTGTGAACAGATTATAAGCCTTTTACAAAGAATGCAAGAGGATGGCTGAGATATTGGGGTATTTCCTGAATGTCTACACTTCTACAGAATTACTAACAATTGCACTGTTATTCAGTACACTGAATAAATTTCTTCTGAAAAATAAAAGAACACATATTTCTTTGCTTTTAATTTCTTTTCAAACAAGCCTTTGCAATGTAGCTGCTGAATACTCCCTCTTTTTAAAAAGGGAGAAAATTCAGAATCGTCTGGAATATAATAGTTTATTTTCCAAGCTGCTGAAATACATATTGTTTATTTTTTTTATTTGTAATCAAGACTCTGCAAAGACAGTGAGAAGTTCATGGAAAAAGTTTGAAGCAACTGGAACTATAAGCCAGATAATTGCATAACAGCCTTGGTCTGCAAATTCACAATTTTTATGGTTTCTGAAGATTTTCTATTAATATTTAGATTCACTTGCAAATGAAAAGTAATTATTGGGGCAGAAGCATCTGCCAGGAACAAAATATTGACATACAATTAATCACAAACAATGCTAACCTAACCTCAAGAAAACCATGCATGACCAGTAAGATCATCATTTCAGTGATATTTCTGTCTTTCTTCACTCTTTGTGCCTTCCCTCTTCATTCCTTCCCTCTTTCCTTTCTTCTCTCCCTCCCTCCCTGTTCCTTTCTTACTTTCCCCTTCCCTCTGTCCTTCCATTTTTTATTCATTAAATTGATATGCTGCCCTTCTCACTGTTGAGCTCTCTCTTTCCAGTAAACAAGGGCTCCTTCCCTGTTCCTTCTTTTCTCCTTCCTTCCTTCCTTCCTTCCTTCCTTCCTTCCTCCTTCTGTCCTTCTTCTCTCTCTCCCTCCCTTTCCCAGCAAACAGGTTAGTGACCACTGCCAAGTAGAGGACAGACTGCAAGAGTGGGCAGTACAGGGCGTGCTAGTGCAGAGGGATTGGACCATTTCTCCACTGACTCTCCAAAGACATGGGCAGTGGGAATGTGGCAAGGAGCACAAGAGTGTCAGCAATCATGAGTTCCTTTGGGATTTCTCGTGAGAAGTTGACAGCTGTTGAAAATGAGAATCACGTGAACGCAGCTGACTGTACACTGAGGCAGCAAAAAATCCCCAAATTTCATTCCCTTGATAGTAACAGCTCCAACATTCTGTAAGTTGAGGTACCTTTGTTGACAAAGCTTTGCCTTATGATGCAGCATTTCGCACCAACTGAGGGTTACAAAGTATCACACAGACACTAGAGTTTTAGTACTGTGAAGATACTGTCAACCAGTTCAGGTGAAATATCAAGATCATGATTTGTTACGAGAAGATTTCTGAATGATGTCCAGGAACAAACTGCGAATTGCTATTTATCTAAATATAAGAAATTGAAAATTTGTACAAGCCACAATTTTAAAAATAGGATGTAAATTATGATCTACAGATGTCATAATTTCCTACATATGAAGAGGGAGAGGCTGGAACTAGTTTGTTCCAAACTCAAGGTTTAAATAGGCTGTCCTTGCACGTGAAGTTGGAAGCATAACCCCTAACATCAATATGAAACATCCATATATCAAAACATGATTGGTTATGAAATCTGAATCAGAAATATAACAAGCACTATTTCTCAAAAGACTTTCCGGAGATCTGAAGCTCAGATTTAGTATTTTTCCACAGTATTCATGACTACTAAAAATACAATATATATAACTATGTATAAAACCTAACAAGATCTAACTTAGATCTATGAAAGTAGTCCTTGCTTAGCTATCTGTATCTGTTATCACCAAAGCCAACAGTCTAGTTAGTAACTATTAGTAACTAAACACTGGGCTCATGTAACTTATTACATTATTCCTTGTACTACTCTCCCAAGTTAAGAAAACAGTTACCTACAATAAGAGACTGAAAGTAAACTATAGCTTACAATGGCCCAATGCCAATGACTAATCTTTAAAATATTTTGGCTTATTAAATTCTGGTGAGCATGCATGTCCATGAAATCCAATTATTTTCAACTAGGTCTACTTCCATTACAAGCAGAAATAGCTAAACAAACCACAAAAGTTCTATCCATGGTTTATAAGCCGTTTATGAGGCATGGTGGCATAGTGGTTAGAATGCAGTACTGCAGGCTAATTCTGCATTCCACAGGCAGGAGTTCAATCCTGACCGACTCAAGGTTGACTCAACCGTTCATCCTTCCGAGGTCGGTAAAATGAGGACCCATATTGTTGGGGGCAATATGCTGGCTCTCTAAACTGCTTAGAGAGGGCTGTAAAGCACAGAAGTCCCAAAGTAGCCATTCAAATTAAAACCAAACATTTTACAACATGGAAATAAATATTCCAGGGTAGTCCCCCCCCCTTTTTTTTTTGATTATTTAAGCAAGGAATAAAGGAAAAGAGAGAATGTGTTTATTTGCATGCATAAAACTGCAAAACAAGAAGTAGGGTGTCTAAGAATGTATTATCCCCAGAGAGTAGTTCTCTTTCTCCTTGCCACCTTTTATTGCCTCTTCTCTGCATATAAGCACATCCTTTCTTTTCTTCCTTTATTATTAAAAGATTATAGTCAAGTAATTCGGCAGAAAGGAGGCTCTATACACAGCTTACTATACAAAGATCAGTAATAAGCCAGTCTTTCTCCCAAACTTAACAATCTAAAAATATGACATGATAAAAGATTGTGGTGGAAAAGGAAAACATTTTGTTAACATTCTTGTAAATGTAATGGTTGAACAGTTTGAACATCTAAATATAAATATTTCAACAATAAAAATGCTTAAAGTATAAGAATACCCAACTCTATTTTTCCTTGCATGTGAGTCAGGTGATTGGAAGTGCTGCACCAGTACTTGAAATTCAAAAATGGACTGGATTAAATCAGTAATCTATAAATTTTGACAGAAGTTTTGGAAATAGGTATTTTGCTCAAACTGATAGTCTTTAGCCCTCTTTGACTGAGTGTATTTCCCCACAATTACAATGATTTTATATTGTACTATGCTATTATTTTGTCATCCATAATGTGCTGACAAAACCAAGCTGGATTACATATTAAGCTAAATCATTGTTCTCAAAAATACATTTAGCAAAACCAAGCAAACCATATTATGTCTCATTGTAAGGCAGTGTTTCTCAACCTTGACAATTTTAAGGCATGTGGACTTCAGCTCCCAGAATTCCACAGCCAGCAATTGCTGGCTGTGGAATTCTGGGAGTTGAAGTCCACATGCCTTAAAATTGTCAAGGTTGAGAAACACTGTTGTAAGGTAAGAAGATACTCCAAGTCCAATATTTTGCCTTTGAAGGCAGAAGGAATATATTTCACTATGAGATCAGTACATCTGTTAGAGCAGTGGTTCTCAACCTGTGGGTCGGGACCCCATTTGGGGTCGAATGACCATTTCACGGGGGTCGCCAAACAACGCAGTCCGCCATTTTTTTCCCCCTTTTCCTTAGCTGTGCTACTCCCTTTTATTCTATTGGCTTTTGAAAGCCAATAGAATAGACTCTCTTGAATAGAGTCTAATTCTATTGGCTTTCAAAAGCCAATAGGAATTGTCCAGGCTGTCTCTGTCCTGCTGAGCCTGCCAAAAGTCCCATTCTGCAAACGGTGCTGCACCAGTTGAGTAGTCCTCGACTTATGACCGGTTGAGTAGTCCTCGACTTACGACCGGTTGGGGGTCACGGCATTAAAAAGGTTGAGAACCACTGTGTTAGAGCTTTCTCTGAAAGAGATAATCTTTCATAGTAATCCATAGTTCAATAAATACATCACCAACTATTCTAATATGTTATATTTGAGATTACTTGAAGACTATCTAAAAGCTACTTCATTCAGAAAATGATTACTAGACTGCCAGATATTGAGAGTGTACAACATGTCCTAAAGAAGAGTAAGGAATAGAATCCAGTTTCTGATCTTTGCAAATTCATATTCTATTTTTAGGAATAACAATACTTAAAGGAATGGCTGCTGCCAAAATACAAGTAGTCCTCAACTTATGACCTCAACTGAGCCCAAAATTTCTGTTGCTATGTGAAATAGATGTTAGGTAAATTTTGCTCCACTTTACAACTTCTTCTTGCCACAATTGTTAAGTGAATCACTGCAGTTGTTGAGCTGGTTGTTCAGGGAAACTGTCTTCCATGTTGACTTTGCTTGTCAAAATTTTGCAAAAGGTGATCACATGACCCCGTCATAAATATGAATCAGTTGCCAAGTGTCTGAATTTCGATCACATGATCAGGGGGAATCCTACTTTTGCAAATGTTCAAAACGGTCATAAGTCACTTTTTTCAGTGCTGTTGTAACTTTGAATGCTCATTAAAAGAAACTGTTGTAAATTTAGGACTACCTATAATTTATCCTAGACTGAGTGAGCTGTGAAGATTCTCCTCCAGATACCCACCCCATCTGAAATGAGATGGACAGAGCACTTTCACCAATAATGCCTTCCTTCCCATTACGGAAGTTATTGTTTAAGTATTTATTTCGCTATATTGTAATATATTAATCTCACTGTTTGCATTATACAGTGAAATGCATAGGAATCATCTGGCAGAAGGCAATATGCAGATAAAAGGTAAGTCATTCTAAAAATGAGAATTAGATTATAGCAACAAAAAGGCCTGCCACCTGTCAATTCCCCTTCCATTTATATTAAGATCCCTATTGCAAAATAAACACCCTTCTCTAGGTTCATTCAACAGAATATTTCTTTTTACACCCCTTCATTAGCTGATGTATAGGCGATCCCATCAAATAAAAATTTAAAAAGCAAGGTTAGTCACCCAAGGAATTAGTATCTGGGGCTAATAATGTCTGCAGCGTATTACATGCCATAACCAATCACAGGAATCGAAATCATTATATAGGCTGAAGCATCACAGTCCTATCTATACAGTATTCACTTCCTAGGATATAGAAAGTTTTGATGGCTAGACTCTGGAAGCACACGTTTTCAGTATCATTGTAGTCCAGTGCTGCCAACTCAATTAAATAATTACAAGTTGTAATGTAATAAAAGTGATTCACAGGTAATATTAATCCTACAAGTTTTAATTAGGACATACTCTAACACTACAATGCACAATTAGATGGCAGAAGTTGGACTTTCGTTCATAAAAATGCAGGTTCTCCCACAACAAAACCTACATTTTTAGAGTATTTTTGTAGCATGGTGACATACATGGGTATTCAGAAATCCCTTAAATTCAAGTTATTTTATTTCTTTTTGAGTATAAGATGGTTAGACTTAATTTTCCAATGTAAATTGTTGCCCAACCCATTCACATCAATCAACTATGAGATTATTTCTATTTTATATTGAATAAATCAGGAGTTTTAATCAAATATTCAAATAAGCAGACAGAAAGAATAGTTTTTGGAAAACGTTGTCTGGAGTGATATAAAGACGCCTGCCCTGGGCAGCGGATTGGACTAGAAGACCTTCAAAATCCCTTCCAGCCCTGTGATTCTATGTTGATGGAAGAAAGCAAAGATGTAAAATGTAATCAAGCATATGTGATTTTCTGATGATGCTCTAAATAGATTATCGGGATTCTGCACATTTTTACATTTTTGAATAGTGTCTCTGCTCTTGAAGAACATACAGAAAAGCTGGGCCCATGAATGGATCATAGCCAAAGGAGATCTATGTAGAACTTCCAAGGGCAGCGTAATATCTTTGTATCTGCCTACATGAGTTGCACTCCAACTGCTTTCCCCAGACCATGTTTGAAAAAAATACCATCTATCAAAATAAACAGATAGGTATTATAATGCCTTAAAATTATTATACATATACGATATTTTTATTTTAATGGAAGTCTAAGCAAGAGTAGCATTCAGTTTTCAGCACCAGGATGGACTTGGAAACTAAGAAAGGCTGGCTCTGGTCAGTACTTAGATGGGTAGCTACCGGTAGCAGAAATTCCAGATAGCTAGCCTGGACAGGGGAAGACTATCTTCAAAGAAGGTAATGGCAATACTTCCATGCTGCAAAAAGAAAACTGTACAGACATGATCATCAAATCACGAAGAGTCAATCTCAACTGGAAAGAGAATCTACATTCCCATGAAACAATGCTCATTTTAGAGTTACCATTAAACATTTTTTTAAAAAATACAGAGTTCCGAAAGAACAAGCAAACATACCCATAAAAACGAAGAACTGCCACCATCAGCTTGTTACTGGCTAAATGCTACAGCTGTGCTGTAAATTCAGAAGCTAAAAGGGGCCTTCCAGCTGGGATCATAAAGTGCTTTGTTTAAGGCTGAAGCCAGAACAACACAAAGAATAGCAGACACAGAACAAGTAGATTGCCAAGCCAATCCACATCTGCAATTTGCTGATTTTCTTTAATCCTTTATTTTAATTAATGCAATTTCTTTTCAAGTTCTTTCCCTCTCTCCTATCCAGCAACACAGAGTAAGATCCTCACTCAAAGCTATTTTCACCTAGGCATTAGTGGAACCACTCTTTCTTCTGTAGCAATTACCTGAAAAAGAGGCACGGTGTCTCGATGGCTTAAAAAATGCCAAGAGGTCTGTACTCCAGCGGTTCAAATCCCTACCATTGTGTGACAGAATGAGCGCCTGTCACTGTCCTCAGCTCCTGCCAACCTAGCAGTTTGAAAACATGTAAATGCAAATAGATAAATAGGTATAACTTCGGTGAGAAGTTAACAGTGTTCTGATTTTCGCCATTCGCTTTGCACTGCCGTGTGATGTCATGCTGGCCAAATGACCCCAGAAACATCTTTGAACAGCGCTGGCTCAATGGCTTAAAGAAACGGAAATAAACATCACCCCCTAAAGTCAGATATGACTAGGGACACAGGGACTCCTTTTACCTCGATACTGGAACTATATCCCTCCACCTATTTGTTTTGTGGCAGCTATCTGAAACCTTTGATCAGATCAAAATTAGAGAACAAGGACCACTCTATTAGTCTAGCGATCTTCAATACTAAATTCAATTCTCATATATTAACGTTTTCTTGTCCATAACTCCTATGAGAGCTCCTTTTGAAAGATGACTTGAAAAGCACAAGGGGATTAGGTCTTTGTGCAGCCAAGGGATGTCTCTGAGGAAGAACAATGTTTTTCATCCTTTTTCATCCAGCTAACTATATGGAAAAGGAGAAACAGGTACTGTAGCTTTAATGCAGTTATACTACTAGATCTGTGATGCCCAATCCAGATCACTAGGAGATGGCAGCAAAGAAACTTTTTTGTATCTCTTTGCTGCTCTCTAGTGGTCATAAGAACGTCTGCAGCTAATATCTGGTAAGTATTAACTGTAGGGCAGGGGTAGGGAACCTTGGCTCTTTTATGACTTGTGGACTTCAGTACCAAGAATTCCTGAACCAGCCACGCTGACTCAGGAATTCTGGGAGTTGAAGTCCACAAGTCATAAAAGAATCAAGGTTCCCTACCCCTGCATAGGGCTTCTGACAAGTTCTGCTAACTTACAAGGGCGGTGGGGGGGGGGGATAATCCTTTGAGTGGAGTTTCCAATTCCAAGCCAGTGTCCAGATTTCCTGAAGAAAGTGAAGATGTCTTACTGTACATCATAGTACCAAATCCATTCGTCACTGCCATCAATTTCAGTCTAAATACTACAAGTATCTATAATATTTGCAAATGTAACATGCATCTTCCAACAGGATTTTCAAAGTGGTATTTAGAAAATGTCCATTTTATAAAAATGTTTAACTTGAGCCATCTTAAGCAAAAATCCAGGCAACTAGTACAAAACAGCAAAGAGTTTGCATCTCATATATCTCTTTGCTCTTATTTAATAATCTAGATTTCTATAGCAAGATATGGTAACCCTAGCTTTAGAATTGTATTCAATCTGTAGTCTTATGTGGAATATAAACCAGACCATTATTATTTGGCTGCAGCCTTTACACCCATACATCCTTCCTAGGTACCATATTGTTCCTTTGTTTTATAAACAACTCCTTCTAGGAGGAAAGAGCCAAACATTGTCAAACCACTTCCTCAATCATGCATCTCTGAAATACCCAGAATAATTTAAGGGCAGCAGCAAAATAGTGTGATTATTTGGCACAGCTCTTTCGCCAAGGCTCAAATGCCAGCACAGAAAGAAGGCAACAGATGCCATCTTTTCAAGAAATTCTTAGCTTTTCCTAAGATGTTTGAAGAGAAGAGTAAAATGTGTAACAGCTGTTGCTAATTTGTGACTCCTGCTATCTCCTCCCAAATCAACCCAAGCACACTGTTTTAAAGTTATAAAAATGCATACATAATAAAGCAGTAACCCACCAAATATATAATTTTACAAAATACACTTAGGAATTTTAATTTAAAATGTCTTACTAAATTAAATGCTTCGCCCCTTAAAAAATCTGGCTCTCAGATTCTTTATAACAACCTCACTGCTAACTATTAGCTTCCAGATTTTAATTATTCTTTCAAATAATGAGTGGAAAATCAGGCATTTTCATTCCAGCTGTTTGCCTTTTACTTAGTAGTCTCCAGCATTAATAATCACTTTTATTTTTTATATATGTTTCATCATTATATTCTGCTTACACATTCTCCAATATGTCTGGTTTGTGTAATTAATTCCATTTTTATTAAAGCACTTTCACAACAATGATTTTACCAAGATTGGACATTCTGGACCAATACTAGGCACTTGATGTTTTGTGATTTGATTGTTTTTGTGAAGGGGAGGGGCTACTGGATTTTGTATTTGGGATTTTACTTCTGCAAGCCACCTGAAATCACCATGAATAACTTAGGTGGCCATATACATTTTTTCTTAACAAAAATATTTTATACTCCAGCCACAAAAAAATCCTTAATTACCTTAATAAAGTTAAACACCCAATGCTGTTCCACACTATCATCAGTGATGCCACTGCATATCAGCATCTTGTTTGGCAGCTGGCATGCTACAAAATGCCATAGGATGTGCTCATCTTTTTTCCACAGCGTGCTATTAACTTATATGTCACAATGAAGTATTGCTAATATTGTGTGGAAAATGTAACAGCTTAATACTCAGTAAAAGCAACACAATATAACTATCACTCCGCCCAATCTTGTTTTCTCACAAACAGTATAGGAATTTTGTAATTGAGGTATTGCCTTGAAAGTAGAAGGAAATTAGTTTAACTGCCTTGTTTCCTCTTTAACATCCCTATTAAACTATCATTGATCTAAAAGAGGAGAACATTCCTGGCCATTTTCCATCACCTGTGTACACAGACACTATGCCATTTCTTCTCTAATCTTCAGAACTGGGGTGCAGTCTCTCCTGACATAAAGAAATTGCAGCTTCAGACAAGGAAGAACAAAGCAAGATTCAGAAGCGCAAGACAGCATTAGAAAGAGCCCCCTTTGATATTCTATATAAATCATTCCAGGTTAAGCCGCCATGCAGGGGATGCAGAGATTCAGCTAATGAGTGTGAAAGCACTTTGAAGATGAAAAGCAATCTAAGCACCAAGTATTTCGAATTGATATTTATGTATGCTGGGTTTTCATATTTTTAAAGCTGTGCCTGGGCAGCTAAGGACTCTCCTTGTCAGATCTGTTGGTGGAAATAGTGCTTCTTAACTTCACCAATTCTAAGAAAATTTGGATTTGGTGGGATGATAATGTGTGTTTCATCAAGAAGGCAATCTTCACCTAAGTGGTTTTCCAAACAGGGAAAAACCAAGGTATCCAAATAAACATAGTGTCTATGTTTGAACCACACAGAGAACTACATATCAACTATCTTTGAGTCTAGCACATTATGCAAATCCAGAATCACTGCTCAGCTTGTGGTCCAGGGTATTGTGGGAAGGCCAAAAAAGGGCTAAATAACTGGGTGCATGAAGCAAGTTACCTATTCCTAACTGCAGAATCTTAAAAAAATAATTAAAATCAAAGGACCCAATAACAATAAAAAAGCCAATCAAGTTCTCCACCCTTCAAGAGCCACCAAGAATCGCACTCTTCTGTGGGATGGCTTCTTTTGCTTAGCACCCCACTCATTACCACATGGGACTTTGTGAGGGACAAAAGTTTTTTTTTTGTTTTTGTTTTTAAAAAAAGAGTTCTCAGGAAGGGGAGAAGGGAGGAAGGGGAGAGAACCCTTCCTAGGATTAAATGCCTCTCCCACTCTGACTGTTTCAACTATGGGATCCCCCTCTCTCCTCCCCAAAAGCTACAACGAAAGAGGCAGACTAAAAGGGGAGCGGGGAGGCAAATTCTAAATCACAAGGAGGTCGAAAGGAGGCTGCTGCTTCAGCTCGAGGCCCTTCCTCTCCTCATTCTGGGGTTGCGCTGAGCCTTGCCAGCTCCCCCCCCTCCCTCCTTTTGTCCACAGCCCCCCCCCTGCCCTTTCCTTAGGTCCGGGGAGGGTGAGACATGGAGGTCTGGTCAGCCCCCCCCCTCCCCTCCAGTCCCCAGCCCCTCTCCGAACCCTCGCGTTCGAGTTCCAGTGGGGCCTGCACGCGCTGCCGGCGTCCTCGCGCCCATTCATTAGCCGGCAAGAGCAGCCGCTCTCGCTGCTGGCCGCCCCTTCCCGCCGCCTCGTACCTGTTGTCTGCAAGCTCCCGACTGAGTGCAAGCGCCGCACCTGAGGAACCCGGGCTCAGGGTATATCAGCTAAGGGAAGGCTCGTTGCCTCCGTCGGTTCCCGGGCTCTGCTCCGTAGGCAGCTGGCTCGCAGGAAGGCTGCCGCGCTCGGCTCAGTGCCTGTCGCACAAGCAGGAAACCCCAGTGGCAGCCCGAAAGGGGGCTGGTGCGGGATGCATTAGCGACGTCTGCTTAAAGGCCATAACAGGCTCTGCGGGGAGCACCGGAGAGGAACTGCCGCCGCGTTAACCCTTCCCGAGCCGGTCCCAGCTTAGCTCAAATTGAAGCGACCGACCGCCTGTTAGCTCCCTTCCTCGGCTCTGATCCGCCCCCTTCCTCCCTCTTCTGAATCCCCACCCACTCGGGCCAAGGTTGTTCTAGCGTTCGCACGACGGGGTTTGATTTATCTTGCGGGGACGGCCGGGGCTGCGGTTTAGAAATCCTGGCTTCGCTGGTCAGTTCTCTGTGGATCTGCCGGGGGGGGGGGGGAGAGATGAAAGTGTCGTAACCAGCAGTCCCAAAAGCCAAGCCGCGACGCCACGATTTCTTGTCCGCGTCGGGGGAGAAAAAAGCTATCAAACACAGGGCCTACTAACGAGTAAGCAAGCGTCACGAGAGCCGGTTGATTAGGGTGGCCCTTACTAGTGGCACGTAAAGGCACCTAGAATCGCAAGCTTCATTAAAGCGTCTGCAGGTCTCCAGCCGTACCAAAATCGTAAAAAAAGGTTATGGTGCATTTAAATAATCCCGCTCCAACGGTTGACTGCTTTCTTAGAGATAGTGAGATAAACTACAGATGCATTTGCACGTGAGAATGTGCAAAAGACCAAAGTCACAGTAGGTGAAGAACACTGACTGATTTTTAAAAATAAAATAAACTGTCTGAACAGAAGATCAGAGAGTCATAAATTACAATGGGATGTGGGAAAAAAACATTGCCTAAAGGAAGGCAACGCTATATTGCTGCCATGGAAAGAAGGTGAGCATGCCTATGTAGTCACCAGAAGTTGCTCAAAGGGGTTTCTCTTTAAATCAGCGTTTCTCAGCCATAGCAACTATTAAGATGCGTGGACTTCAATTCCCAGAATTCAGTGAGTTGAAGTCTTCACATCTTCAAATTTTCAATTTTGAGAAACATTACTCTAATTATTCCAGCTTGTTGATCCCATAAACCAATTGAACACAATGTCCTGAATGCTATACAGCAAAAAAAAAAAAAAGCACTAAGAACTTAGAGAAGATAGCTATGTAAGAGCAGAGATATTGGCCATTGATATATCCATGTTTGTAATATATAGTATGAGTCCTATCAATACTATTAGGATTGCATTTGTTATACTTGTGTATCTCTTTAAGTTCTAACTTTCTGTTGACAGAACTGACTGATGTTACAGGGGGACAAGGAGACACCTTTATGTGTGTCTCAAGAGTACCTATATGGACCTCATATTCTTACTTGAAGTTGTGACTAAGGAACTACTTTTCTTTCTCTTCATAAGGGACAGATTAATTGTAAACAAAAAAAGAGGTTGGAAAAATCAAGCTGGGACAAGGCCTCTCCACAGTCTAACAGTGATAGTCTGGAAATCATTCAGTCATCCACAATCAGTGAAGAAACAGTCAATGAACTGTTTGGGGGAAAATGGAATTAATGAGTTTAATAATGGAATTAATGGGTTTAATCATAAGTAACTGCTCTCACACATAAGTGATTTATAATCCAAAGACATTTGCTGTTGCTGAACACATTTCAATCCAAATAGAGCTGGAAGAGACCTTGAAGGTCAATCTAGTCCAACCCCCTGCTCAAGCAGGAGACCCTACCATTTCAGATAAGTAACTGTCCAGTCTCTTCTTAAAATCCTCCAGTGATGAAGCATCTACAACTTCTGAAGGCAAGCTGTTCCACTGGTTAATTGTCCTCACTGTTAGGAAGTTTCTCCTTAGTTCCAGGTTGCTTCTCTCCTTGATTAGTTTCCATCCATTGTTTCCTGTCTTGCCTTCTGGTGCTTTGGAAAATAAGTTGACCCCCTCCTCTTTGTGGTAACCTGTCAACTATTGGAATACTGCTATCATGTCACCACTAGTCCTTCTTTTCTCTAGACTAGCCAAACAAATCCTGTAATGTTCTACATATGTTTTAGTCTCCAGGCCTTTAATCATCTTCTTTGCTCTTCTTTGCAATTTTTCCAGTCTCAACATCTTTTTTGTAATGTGACCAAAACTGGATGCAGTATTCCATGTGTGGTCTTACTAAGGCTTCATAAAGTAATACTAATACTTCATGTGATTTTGATTCTATGCCTCTGTTTATACAACCAAGGATTATATTAGCTTTTTTGGCTGCTGCCGCACACTGCTAGCTCTTATTTAAGTAATCATCCACTAGGACTCCAGGATTCCTCTCACAGTTACTGTTTTTGACATAGGTTGCACCTAATCTGTATTTGTACCTTTCATTTTTCCTGCCTAAGTGTAAAACCTTTCTTTTGTCCACATTAAAATTCATGTTGTTGGATAGGGCCCATTGTTCAAATCTGTCAATAACTTTTTGGATCCTGAGCTTGTCTTCTGGGATACTGGCTATTCCTGCCAACTTAGCATCATCTGCAAATTTGATGAGTTCCCCATCTATTCTCTCATCTAAGTCATTTATGAAGATATTGAAGAATACTGGGCTTAAGACAAAATCTTGTGGTATCCCACTGCTTGTATCCCTCCGTGTAGATGTAGTACCAATAAGGATGACTCGTTGTGTATGATTTGTCAGCCTGTTACAAATTCATCTGATGGTGATGCTATCTATCCCACATTTTTTAGCTTACCAAGAGTAGGTTGTGGTCTACTTTGTTGAATGCCTTGTCTACAGCATTTCACTGGTCTACTAATGTAGTCACGTTGTCAAAGAATAAAAAGATTGGTTTGCCATTGGTTTGCAGATCTGTTTTTTGATTACTGTATCTTTTTCAGTATCTTCCCAGGTATTATGCTAGGTTGATTGGTTTATAGTTTCCTGGGTCTGTTTTTTTTCCTTTTTTGAAGATGGGAACCACATCAGCTCTTTGCCAATCCCAGGTAATTTCCCAGTGTTCCAGAATTTTTGAAAGAAGTGGTACAATAGTTCTGAGATAACATCTGCCAGCTCCTTCAGAACTCTGGGATGTAATCCATCAGGTCCCGGTGATTTATATTCGTCAATGTCAGATAGGTATTCTCTTATCATTTTCTTGCTTGTTTTAATTTTTATTTCTAGTCTGTCTTCCTTGCTTATTTTAATTTTAATTTTTAGTCTCTTTTACAGTTAGGTTTTTGGTAGGTTGGGCTATAGTTTCTTTTTGTGTAAAGACTGATGCAAAGAATGAGTTAAGCAGCTCTGCTTTCTCTCTACTGTCTGTTACTTCCTTGCCATCTTCTCTCTTAAGTGGACCTACTGTTTCCTTGACTTTTTTCTTGTTATTTATATGTTGAAAGAAACTTTTTTTTTATTATCTTTGACTTTTGTTGCAAGTCTTTGTTCATTCTGAGCCTTTGCTTTCCTGACTTCATCTTTGCATGTCCTGGCTGTCTGCTGATAATCAGCCTTAGTTATGTGTCCCTCTTTCCATTTTTTGTACTTGTCCTTTTTGTCTTTCAGTTTATCAGAGAGATCTTTGTGCAACCAGGCTGGTTTCTTCTTGGCTTCTTGATTTCTTCTTGGTTTCTTGGTGGTTTCTTACATTTTATTCTGAAGCTTGTAAAATAAGTTAGATAGAATTTTGTTTCCAGGTAAGCATATTCAGGACTATAACCTCATAGCTTATCTAAATGCATTGATTCAGAATATCTGTCACATTTACATTTGCTCTTCATGTGAAAGAGGCATTTATGGCGATATACATGGCAGTTTGTATCTGTTCTTGGACCAGGTTTGATTAGTGTCAACAGAACTGCATGCTCTGGAATACACACTGAGCAAATGGGCTTTTTGTCTAGGACAAGAGTGTCAAACTTGCCACGTCAGGTGTTGCAACCTATCGGGACTCTTTTTGCATTGCAGGCAATGGGGTGGGCCCGGTTTCGGTATGATGAAACCCACCCGCAGGCCAGCAGTTTGACACCCCTGCTCTAGGAGAGTTTAGTATTTGGCTGAAACTGTGGTCATTCAGAATTTAACATACAATTTAGCAACACTGAATGGCTTTATAATTAAGTAGTAACTCCACTTGATAATAGAGGTAATCTTTCCCCTAAAGTAGAAGCTGATGATAACAAGCTAGACGATAGGGTAAGCAGATAAGCAGGAACTTGGCTGGAAGCTTCTGCATAGGTTGCTGAGTGTTTGCTTAAATGTACAAAATTCAGGTTTCCTTAATTTTAGTTTTGTGATACCCCCCCTCCTGTTTTTGTTTTTTCCTGAGTTTAAGAGTAACAGGACAGTTCCAGGAGGGTAGCAGTGACTGAGATTTAATGCTGCTGTTTGTCACAATATTTTTTTTATTCAGTTGCTAAATAGGGAAGCCTTCACAAGATTAACTTTTTGGCATGGTGATTTATCCTCTGAATGCTTCGCTTCTGTGAGTCATTGCCTCCTGAACAAATCCACATTTTAAAATTTTCCAAGGTAGAATGAGACATTTTTAGATCTCCCATAAAATCATCCCAATGTGAAAGTGCAGATGCCAAGTGGGTTTCAAGTGACAATGCTGGAAGTCAGCTGAAAAATATTCTTTGCTAGTTTGAGTTCCTTTGATGTCAACTGAATAGGAAAGCGTTCAGCCTCCTTTGAATGTGGACTGAACTACTTTTCAACAATATAAATAGCCAGTGACAATACACAGTGGCCTGATTCACATATAACAAAATCCACAATATAGTATTTAACTCAGCCTCAAACATTATACGTTAATCAAACTATTGTGGCTTGTTTAACAATTCTTTAGAAATCCTGGCTTCGTGCAATGTATGAACCTAGTCATATATAAAAGTCAGTTTTCCCCAACCTGTGTTTCTCTTAATAACCCTTGTCAACCCCAGGAAGTATAGTAAATGAAGTAAGGTCATCTTTCTAGAATATGACAGATAATATAAAAAAATGATGTATTAATAAGAGGTTACCTTATTTTCCCCAGGAAGTGTAATTTGTTTCAGAAAGCTTTGCCAGATACAATAACATAAACAAGAAAACTCATATAATCTTAATTTCTATATTGTACACAATGGAAGTAAAACAATCTAAGCATGCAGTCCAAATGCAGTATATGTACAGGTAATCCTCGATTTACAACACAGTTGGGACTATAATAATAATCATCTTTATTGATTAGCCCTTGGGCCATATCAAAGTGCAAAGTTCCGGCAACAAATTATTATTAAAATTTGATAAAAGCAATTTAAAATGAAATTTGATAAAATACAGTTTAAAATGGAATTAGAGTAAAATACGACTTAAAATGAAATTGGAGTAAAATACAGTCTAAAATGAAATTAAAATAGAGTACAGTAATTTAAAATATAGGTAAAATATGATAAAATTATATCTTGGAGTCGCCCTTGTAATCTACCCCAATCAGTCCCACATATGCAGATCTCAACCGAACCATTTTGTTTAAATACTGTGCTGCGTTAAATGTTATTTTCAAGTTCTGGCCGCACTATCTGTTTTGATATGGGGATCCCCATGAGTCAGTTGGGATAGAATTGCTGTTGCTAAGCAAGGTGGTTATTAAGTGACTTCCACTTGATTTTATGGCTTTTGCCACAATTGCTGAGCGAATCACTGCAGTTGTTAAGTGAATCATGTGGTCATTAAGTGAATCCGCCCTCCCCCCAATTGACTTGGCTTGTTGAAAGTCAGCCAGGAAGGTCACAGATGACAATCACATGACCCCAGGATGCTGCACCTATTAAAATACATGCCAATTCCCAAGTGCCTTAAGTTTGATCACATGACTGGGAATGCTGTGACAATCATAAGTGCAAAGACTGGTTGAAAGTAACTTTTTTTCAGTGCTGTAACTTTCAACCATTGCTAAACAAATGATTGTAAGTCAAGAATTTACCTGTATGTGATCTTGGTATGTCAATATTCTCAGTAATGATTGCTTTGAGTAGTCTCTTTCCTGCCGTTTCACCATCAATCTACTTAGCAAAAAAAAAAAAAAAAAAACCCCACCTCATTTGGCTGGGAAATATCCATCTTGCCAAGATGATTCTGATTAATCTTAAAAAGTTGAATAGGATTAGATACAATTGAATAGGAAACTTTCAGGAAATGCCAATATTGGGAAGTCAGAAAAACATCTTGACTAGGACAACAGCAAACCACTTTCATGTTTTGGTTACAAAACTATATGGATATGACCATGGATAGGGATCTGAACTAAGTTTGAGGAGACTTGCAGTAGCCATCCCTTCAGTAAATCTATCTAATAGTGCAGCTCTTCTTTTAAAAGCAAAAGGACATTTTTCAATTCAGGAGAACAGAGTGTTCTGATGTTGTCTAGGAAAATCGGAAAAATCCCCAAATCTGCTGTCAGTTCCCACTAAGCCACAGCATGACACATTGACCAAATTCATAGGATACTTAAACTATAATGTGGTTTGGCTTAGCATGCTATCCCAATATAGGTTGGATACTACTTTATAATTTAGAAGGAATACCTTAACCACAGTCTCTAACCATTGCTTGTTTTTTATTAGCTTATCTTAGCAAGAGTCTTGTGCTACCTTACAGGAAAATTAACTTTTGGTTATTTCCATTATCTGGGCCGTTGACATAAAAACTAGTTGACAAAGCAACCAAATATTAAATTTTCTCCTTCAGCAAACACTGTCTGCTGCCCAGCTTTGTTTTCATTCTAAAAAACGTAAGAAAGATTTAGTGCAGTTGTTCTCAACCTGTGGGTCGTGACCCCATTTGGGGTCAAACGACCATTTCACGGGGGTCGCCAAACAACGCAGTCCGCCATTTTTTCCCCCTTTTCCTTAGCTGTGCTACTCCCTTTTATTCTATTGGCTTTTGAAAGCCAATAGAATAGACTCTCTTGAATAGAGTCTAATTCTATTGGCTTTCAAAAGCCAATAGGAATTGTCCAGGCTGTCTCTGCCCTGCTGAGCCCACCAAAAGTCCCAGTCTGCAAACGGTGCTGCAAGTTGTCTGCAGCGAAGGCGAGCTGTCTGGAAGTTTCCACCCCTCCCTGCTGAGCAACTACTAAAAATGTAAGTAAAAGAGGGCCAGGGGTGGGAGATGGGAGGCCGGCGGGCGCAGGGAGGGTTGCTGGCGCACGTGGGGCCCGGCGGGTGCCTTACCTCCCTTGGGCTGGGCCAGCTGGTGGCCCAGCCGGTGGTCGGCCTGCGCCGTCACTGCCCCTTGCCAGCTACGCCTCGGCCGGCGTGGGGGGCAGCACCACGCATGCGCGGTGCTCCCGAGCAGGGAAAGTCCTCGACTTACGACCAGTTGGGTAGTCCTCGACTTACGACCAGTTGGGTAGTCCTCGACTTACGACCGGTTGGGGTCACGGCATTAAAAAGGTTGAGAACCACTGATTTAGTGACATATGATGATTCTGATCTTAGCAAAGCTGTTGTATACAGTATGTTTAATTTTGTACTTTGTACTTTGTACTTAATTTGGCCAGATTATCCACTACAAAAGTGCTCTTAGGACACTAGCTAAACAAGCAAAGTTTGACTGACAAAGAATTTACTGTAGCATTCCTTTAAATACTAACCACGTGGTGGAATTGTAGCTGTGGGCTGAGTTCATATACCATACTACCCCAAAATTTGTTATAGTTATAATCTAACATGTACCTGTCATAGACCTGGTTCATATGCTGAAGTTAGTCAGACCAAACAAACCCTATTATGGTTTAGCAGAAAACCCAGATAAGTACTCATGGAAAACTGTTCTGTATGACAACATTATGCACTAGGAATAAATTCATAAGGAAAATAAAAATAATAGGAAGGGCTTCCCAACCTCAAGAAACTGCTACCGTATATTTCTTCACCAAAGTAAGCCAAAGGGTCCTTCCTTGCATGCTGTACCTTTCTGTGTTGGTATTCCCATATTAAAGATTGGTTTCAAAGATCTGATTTTATTATACTACAGGTAAGAAGATTCAAACAACATATTTAAAAAGTGAAGATCAAAACAACTTGCTGTGTTATAGAGATACATGAATGGCTTTGTTTACAATATTTCAACAAATGCTACCAAGACAGTAAATGGCAACATTAAAAGGACAAAAATACATCAAAAAGAAAATATTTTAAAGAATCTGTTTGAAAACCTAATGCAATTTAAAGTAATAGTTTTCAATATGTTCTCTGAGAGAAACCTGAGATTCCACAGAAACCTGTTAAAGTCTCCTCTCGTAGAACGTAATCATGCAGTTCAAATTCCAGGATTTACAGCTTATCCATTATTACTTTTCCTTATTAGACACACAAGATCAAGCATTATTGCTGTGGTCCTAGCAGAACCACCAATACTTCTCTTTCTCTGAATTTCTCATGCTTAGTAGGTAGGTCTGAGAATACCATTTTCATTTCTCCAGTATTCCCAGTGTGGTGCACTTCAGATCATTGTGGGAAGTATAAATAGTAGTTCTGTCCTGCCTTGATTAGAACACTGCTGCTGTTAAGAGATAGTTATTCATTAAATTTATACGCTGGTAAATCTCCCCTTACATGGCCAGCAGGAAGTAATGGGCATGAAATAAATATGCAGGAGTTGTTACTTTGCACAGGGTAGTCTTCTTCATTTTGAGCACCCTTCAGATATATAGCACACAATTGCCAGAATTCGTCAGCCAGTGTGGCCATGGCTGAGAATGCTAGCCTAAGGATAGTTTCTCCAAGCTTGTTGCGGCGTTATTATATTCCTCAGCTTGTATGGTTCTATTTGCTACAGATTGTATTGTTGCCAAAATTGAATTTGTAGAATAAGCTATAATGGCTGGTTTGAAAGAATAGAAAAACCTAAACTGAACAATTCACATTTCAGCTTAGCCTTAATGCAGTTTGGCAATCAGAGAGACATACATGCATAAAATTCCAGTATATTAGCTAAGAAAGTAAATGATAGGCATAATTGTATTTTGTAGCAATTGAGGCATCAGTAGTAAAGACATCAGTGTTGACTTCAGAATTGATAATGATCAATACATCAGACATCAAGACATTAATATTGATACCAATATTGGACTGATATTAAATATAGCATTTTTGAAATTTGCTCTTTTTTAAAGACATGAGATAATTCTGACAATTTCAGAAACTGCTGTTCTGTCCTTTTAGTAAAATAGATAATACTGCGAAATGCAATAGGTCAGTGATAGTCTAGTCCTCGGAACATGATTACCCACATCATCTTTTGATCATAATGTTAGTATCTAATCTAAGCTTGTACAGACTCCTCTATTCTCTCATCAAGAAAGGAGGTTTTTTAAAAAAAACAAAACAAAACAATGAAGCAGTGCTTAAGGGCCAAGTCTTCCTAAGCATATACCAAATCAGCTGCCCTGATACTTCTCTCTTAATAAGGAAGCTGAGCTGCAGAAGGAGTAGCATACTGTAGGGTCCATCTATTTTCATTTGCAGCATAAAGCCTTTACGTTCTATATGAGTACTAAGCTGCAAATGCAACCTTTACATTATATGATAGGGCAGGGATAGGCAACCCAAAACACTTAAAGAGCCACTTGGACCCATTTCCCACCAAAAACAAAACAGTGGGAGCCGCAAAACCATTTTGATATCTAAAATGAAGATAACACTGCATATATCCTTTTTTACCTTTATTATAGGTGTGTTTGTGTTTGTGTGTGTGTGTGTGTGTGTGTATGTGTGTGTGTATGTATATGTGTGTGTGTGTGTGTGTGTATATATGTATATGTATATGTATGTATGTATATATATATACACACACACACACACACACACACACACACAGGTAAAAAAAGGATATATGCAGTGTTATCTTCATTTTAGATGTCAAAAGGGTCTCTCTCTCTGTCTCTCTCTCTCTCTCCCTCTCTATCTGCCCTTGGTCTGCCACTCCTCTTCCCCGCTCTTTCTTTCTCTCTCTCTCTTTCCTCTCTCTCTCTCCCTTTCTCTCTCTCTCTTTCTCTCTCTCTCTTTCTCCCCCCCCCTCCTATCTGCTGCTCACCTGGCAAGCTTCAAGCTGTTCTCCAACAAGCTGGGGGTAGGCAACCTCGTCTCTTTTATGACTCATGGACTTCAACTCCCAGAATTCCTGAGTCAGCCTAGCTGGGCTAGCTAGCTCTCTCCTGCCCTTCCTGCTTCCTGCAGAGACGCAGCAAAGGGAGGAGCTCCGCCCAGTAAGCTTTTCAGCTCCTCAGAGAACACTGTGAGTGCACTCTCTTTTACACATACACACAGACACAGACACACACACACGCACACACACAGAGAGAGAGAGAGAGAGAGAGGCAGGGAAGTGCAATTGCCTCTCTCTGTCTCTGTCTGTCTCTGCAAAGGCAGAGGAGGCTGGGAGCCACAGGGGAAGGCTCAAAGAGCCGCATGCGGCTCCGGAGCCGCAGGTTGCCGACCTGTGTGATAGGGCATATTATGCATGTATGACTTTGTGACAGCATATACACATACTTCAATAACAAAAATACACCTAGCCTTTTAACATTTGATTTGGGCCAATGACCAAAAGGGGGAAATGTGGTATATTGGTCTAATGATTCCTTTTGCTTTCCTTCTTCTGACGTTTTTGGTAGTTCAGTGACAAAAGAAAAAAATGTTCAAAAACTAAAGGAATGTTTAAAGGAATATTTTGCTTTAAATATGAATAAGGGAACATCAATGTCAATGGTATGGGATGCAAGTAAAGCCTTTATGTGTGGGATTTTGATAAAAATGAACAATTTTCATAGACAGAAGCAGACTCAGAAACGTAAAGAATTAGAAGATGAGTTATTCTGTAGTAAAATTATTACAGTTGATTCATAATTATGGTTTGGTTTCGGGTTTTAAGATTAATGTTAATAAGACTAAAATTTTACCTAAAAATATGACTAGTCGGGAGAAGCAGACTTTGGTTAATTTGACGGGTTTTGAATTTGTTAATAAGGTAAAATATTTGGGGGTGATGCTATCTGTTTCTAATGCAAAATTATTTAAAAATAATTATGAAAGGTTGTGGGTTAGGGTACAGAGAGACTTGAAGAATTGGGAAAAGTTGCAATTATCCCTCATGGGAAGAATTGCAGTGATAAAAATGAATATTCTACCCAAGTTTCTCTTTTTGTTCCAAATGATACCGATTTTGAAGAATGAGATCAATTTAACTGAGTGGCAGCAAGGCCTTAATAAATTTATTTGGGCAGGGAAAAAGCCAAGGGTTAAGTTTAAAATTATGCAAGATTTCCGTGAGAGGGGAGGACTCAAGGTGCCGAATTTGAAATTATATTATGATGCGGTGGTTTTAACATTAGTTAGTGACTGGGTAAATTTGACAAATTCTGATATACTTCACTTAGAGGGATGGAATTTACTTTTTGGCTGGCATGCCTATTTAATATTTAATAAAAAAATGGATTGGGCTTTTAAATCTCATATCTTAAGAATTTCTTTACTTAGGGTTTGGAGAAAATATTATAAAAGTGATTTCAAAGTACCATTATGGGCTATACCTTGGCATGCAATAGAAGGAATAAAAAGAGGGGTTAAAATGGATATGGTGTCCTATAGACAGTTACTTAAATGGGATGGACAAAACTGGCAGTTAAAATCACGGGAAGAGTTAGCACAAGAAAATATTATTTATTCTTTGTTCCAATATAGGCAATTATTAGATAGATGGAAGATGGACTGTAAGGTGGGTTTTCTCAGAGAAGATGAAAATCTTATTAAGCAAGTGAAGGATCAAAGACAAACCCACATTAAGAGGATTTAGGGGGTTTTAGTTGAATTGGATTCAGAAACGGAACTAATTAAAGATTGTATGATTAGATGGGCGCAGAATTTTGGTGAGCCAGTTCCATTGGACACCTGGGAAACTATTTGGGTGAGAAATGTCAAATTTACACAAGCACAGAACTTAAGGGAGAATTTTTATAAAATGTTTTACAGATGGCACCTTGATCCACAAAAAATGTCTTTTATGTACCCTGACTTACAACCTAAATGTTGGAGATGTGGTTGTATGGACGCTACTTATTATCATATTTGGTGGTCGTGCAGAGAGATAAAAGCATTCTGGATTAAGATATGGTGGAATATCCAGAGAATTTTTAAAAGGAGGGTAAAATTTACTCCACAATTATTTTTGTTAGGTATAGTTATTGATTGTGATACAAAGGAGGGTATATTGATGTTAAATTTGATTACAGCTGCGAGGCTGTTAGTAGGACAATATTGGAAGAAGGAATCTTTGCCTACATTGCAGGAATGGTTTCTTAAAGTGTCTCATTTGGCGGAAATGGCAAAGATTTCGGCTTTCTTAAAGGGTCAAACGCAAGAGAAATTCCTTGCTGTTTGGGATAAATGGATAAAATTCATACAATTTAAATTTGATATAAAAAAATACTATATAGTTTTTTCATAATTTTTAACTTTATATATATATATATTTTCTATTTTATATTCTTTTTTTTATAAATATAATTTTTTTTAACTTTTTTTAATTAAGCCTATATTCTGCTCTGGGAGGCCCTGGGGGGGGAAGGGGGGGTTTGGGTAGGGGTGAGGGAAGGGGGGTTTTGTTGGGTAATGTTTGTTTTTATTTGTATATGTTGTTTTTTGTTTTTGTATTGTCTTTTATTTTCTGTAAAATTTATAAAACTTTTTAATAAAAAAAAAAAAAGAATTAGAAGATGAGATTAAATTAAAAGAGAAGCTTTTAATTTCAAATCCTTCAGATGAAAAGGTGAAAGGAACTATAGAATTGTTAAAAACACAATTTAATATGTTGATGGCTGATCAAGCTGCAACCAACTTATTGTTCATGAAACAAAATACATTTTGTAATGCTAACAAACCAGGGAGATGGTTGGCTTATCAGTTAAGAAAGAAACAGAGACAGAGAATTATAGACAAAATAAATTATAATGGCAAATTAGTTTATCAGAAAGAATTGATAAAGAAATCTTTTTTAGATTATTATCAAAAATTATATAAGAGTACTAATGTACAAACTACAGATATAAATAATTATTTAAGTAAAGCTAATTTTCCTAAATTAACAGAAGATCAGAAAAAAGAGATTAATGGTTTAATTACCAATGAGGAAGTTGTGACAGCTATTAAGCAATTGAAATTAGGCAAGGCGCCAGGTACGGATGGTTTGACGTCTATTTATTATAAAACTTTAGTAGAAGAGATGACCCAACCATTATGTGAGCTTTTTAATAATATATTACAGGGCTTAGAGATCCTTCCGTCATGGCATAATGCTTTTATATCTTTGATTCCAAAAGAGGACCAAGATCTCACCTTGCCTAAGAACTATAGGCCTATATCTATTTTAAATGTGGATTATAAAATTTTTGCAAAAATTATAGCCAATAGATTCATGGGGGTTTGGCAGCAGCTTATACATAAGGACCAATCGGGTTTTATAACTGGAAGGTATATGAAAAATAATGTTAGACAAATTATTAATTTATTAGAATATTTAGATAAAAACAACCACGTCCCTGCAGGGCTGATATTTTTGGATGCTGAAAAAGCCTTTGACCAGTTGAATTGGCAGTTTATGTTATGTTTAATTAAGGAGATGAATTTTGGACAAAATATATTACAAGTTTTATCTAATATATATCAAAAACAGACTGATCAACTTATTGTAAATGGGGGTTTATCAGAGGTTTTTACAATAGAAAAAGGTACAAGACAGGGATGTCCATTATCTCCGTTATTGTTTGTCTTAACATTGGAAATTTTGTTAATTAAAATTCGGGAGTCTCAAGAAATAAAAGGAATAGAAATTAATAAAAAATAATATAAGTTAAGAGCTTTTGCAGATGACTTGGTTGTTACTTTGTATCAACCTACTTATTCGGTAGTTAAATTATTACAACTGATTCAGCAATATGGGTGCGTCTCGGGCTTTAAAATTAATAATAATAAGACCAAAATATTACCAAAAATATGACTAATTGTTATAAACAGACTTTGGTCAATTTAACAGATTTTGAAGTTGTTGACAAGGTAAAATATTTGGGGGTTACACTATCTGCTTCTAATGCAAAATTGTATAAAAATAATTATGAAAAGTTGTGGATTGGGGTACAGAAGGATTTAATGAATTGGAATAATTTACAGTTATCTCTTATGGGTAGAATTGCAGTTATTAAAATGAATGTTCTGCCAAAGTTTCTTTTTTTGTTTCAAATGTTACCCATTTTAAAGAATGAACTTAACCTAAATGAATGGCAGAAAGGTATTAACAAATTTATTTGGGCAGGGAAAAAACCAAGGGTCAAACTTAAAATTATGCAAGATTTCCGTGAGAGAGGTGGACTCAAGGTACCAAATTTGACATTGTATTATGATGCGGTGGTACTAACATTGATTAGTGATTGGGTGAATTTAACAAATGTAGAAATACTCCATTTGGAAGGCTGGGATTTACTTTTTGGATGGCATGCCTATTTAATTTTTAATAAAAAAATGGACCGGGTTTTTAAATCTCATATTATAAGAATTTCTTTGCTTAGGGTGTGGAGGAAATATTATAGAAGTGATTTTAAAATACCATTATGGGCCATACCTTGGCATGCGATAGAGGGAATAAAGAAAGGAGTCAAGATGGATACGGTTTCTTATATACAATTACTTAGATGGGATGGTCAAAATTGGCAGTTAAAATCTTTGGAAGATTTAACACATGAAAATCTTACTTATTCATGGTTTCAATATAGACAAATAGTGGATAGATGGAAGACGGATTGTAATATGGGATGGCTTAGAGAAGATGAAAATCTCATCAAACAAGTAAGGGATCAAAGACCAACCCATATCAAGAGGGTTTATGGGGTTTTAGTGGAAATGGATTCAGAATCTGAATTAATTAAAGATTGTATGATTAAATGGGCACAAAATATTGGTGAATCAATTTCACTGGATACTTGGGAACTTATTTGGGTGAGGAATGTTAAATTCACACAAGCACAGAACTTAAGAGAGAATTTTTATAAAATGTTTTATAGATGGCACCTTGATCCAAAGAAAATGTCCATTATGTACCCTGATCTACAGCCTAAATGTTGGAGATGTGGTTGTTTGGACGCTACTTATTTTCATATTTGGTGGTCGTGTAAAAATATAAAAGCCTTTTGGATTAAGATATGGTGGAATATTCAAAGAATTTTTAGAAGGAGGGTAAAATTTACCCCGCAATTATTTTTATTAGGTATTATTACTGACTGTGATGCTAAGGAAGTTATACTGATGCTAAATTTGATCACAGCCGCTAGGCTGTTAGTTGGACAATATTGGAAGAAGGATTCTTTGCCTACTTTACAAGAGTGGTTTTATAAAGTTTCGTATTTGGCAGAAATGGCAAAGATTACGGCTTTCTTAAAGGAGCAATCTCAAGAGAAATTTTTTGTTGTATGGGAAAAATGGATAAATTTTATTCAACACAATTTGAATATGGAAAAATATTATTTAGCTTTTTCATAATTTGTATTGATTGCTTTTTTTTCTTTTTTTCTTTTGTTTCCGTCTTATGAACTTTTTTTTTTATTCTTTCTTCCTTCTTTTTCTCTCTCTCTTTCCTTTTTCTTTTTTCTCTCTTTTTTAAGTATTTTTTCTTTTTTTTCTTAATGCTTATATCATATATATATTATTATTAATTATTTTATAAGTTGTAAATGTTGTTTAAGTTTTTTTAAAAAATTTTTTTAAATAAGCCTATATTCAGTTCTGGGAAGTTCGGGGAGGGGGGAGGGAGGGGTGGGTTTGGGAGGGATTGGGTGAGGGTTGTTGTTTATTTGTAAAACTTTTAAAAATTAAAAAAAAAAAGAAAAGAATGTTTCTGGAAAGACACTCTGACCTTTTTAGGAGATTTTTTTTTCTAGGTCTGCAGTTCTGCTCAACTGTTTACTACTGTGAAAGAAGAACTGTTGTTAGGCTGGTCTTTGTTTATCAGTCTAAATCTTGGATGAATTATCCGGAGTTATGTGATCAAATTTCAATGAAAGGATTCTCTAGCCCTGCGATTAGCCATCAAAGGCATTCGTTTGATGTTCCGTTCTGTGATGTACATCCATAACATTATCCCCCCCCCCCAATCCAGAGATACAGAGGAAAACTTGGTGGGATGCCCTAAAGGGCTGGATGCTTTGGTGTACTTGGTAGGTCTGGCTATAGACCTTCCTAGAATAATTCCTTTTATTTTTCCAGTTGGTGCACTTGTGTCTTCTTATGCATATCAGATTTTTGAAGCCAATTAACTACAAAATTTACCCACCATCTAATAAGGGATTGAGAAGGAAATGCTGGCTCATCAAATAACTTCCACTTTTCACGCTGTAGTTGGAAGATGAGGTGCAGATCAGCTTCTGCCGCCAGCTGCACATTGGACTTTCCCTAGTGACAACCTTTGCTCTAGCCTGCAAAGAATTCTCTTCATTCCTTGGCCTGGAGGGGAATTGGAAGTAGAAAGAGAGGGCTAGATTTTCTCAGTTCATAATTTCTCCCTGCCCAGAGGCACTTTAGAACTGTAAAATCGTGTACAAACTCAGAACAGACACTGATATCTAAAGTCATTGTCAAGCTACAGCAGAAATGCAGACATCCTAAATACCAATGCAAAGATTTATCCAAAAGAAAAGTGAATGGCAAAGGGCATTTTGCATTTTTGATGGAACAATCTCTTTCTAGTCCCTTCCAGACAGATTGGGGGTGAGGCCAGAAATTAAAGGTCATTTTCAGTTACTCTGAATAAAAAGAAACAGCCGCTCTTCTCTGCAGTTTGGAGTGGACAATTGCGGCTTTTCTCAACTTGGTGATGAGAAATTAGACCCTCCCCATCACTGCTTAAGCCAGCATTGCTTGTGAAGGATGATGATCTTCCCCAAGAGAGCATCATTGTTAAGTCCAACATATCTAATAACACCAGACTAAAGAAATCTTGTCATATACAGTAGTGAAGTGTCAAATAAAAAAAATTATTATAAAAAAATTATGTCTGAGTAATGTTTGGCCATCTATTTATTACTAAAGAAAAAGGCCACCCATATTCTATAAAATAACCATAGGCAGCTCACAACCAAATAACAAATAACAAAATATATATAGTTAAAAACTTCTGTATATGCAGCACAAAAAGACCCCCATCTTGAGAATACAAATACATTTTTCAGAATGGAGGCTATTCTACAGGGTAGGTCCAGTCACAAAAAAACTTGCTTCCAAGGTCCTGCCAGTTGACAACACCCAACAGAGGACCTGAGGCAAGCTCACTCTATCCAATCTGCTGGGTTGGGTAGATGTCCTCAGGGAGAGGTGGTCCCTCAAATAACCTAGCTCCATGCCAAACAGGGATTTAAAGGTGACAAACAGCATCTTGAATTGCACCCAGAAAGAAACTCAGTGCATGGTGAACCATGGGCTGCCAAAATGTCATGCACTATTGCATTCTGGATTAGTCAAGGTTTTGGGGTGGTCTTCAAGGGCAACATCATGTAGAACTTACTGCAGTAGTCCAGTCAGGAAATGATTAGGGCATGAATGATTATGAACAGGACCTCTTAGTCCAGGAATGGTTGCCATTGGAGTGCAAGATTAATATGTTCCCTAGCTGCAGCTGCCACCTGCTCCTCAGGTAGAAGCTGCAAGTCCATGAAGATTCCCAAATTGCACACCAACTGTTCAAGAGAATGCTACTCCATTGAAAGTTAAAATTACTAACTCTCCATATTCAAGGGACCCCCCAAAATTAGGGCCACTGCTTCCTGCAACAATTGAGTCAGAACTGATTCCTCTGTCCAGATTCTTAAAGCCTCCAGGCACTGGGCCACATCTGAATAGCACTATTTGTCAGACTGGGACAGAGATGTACAGTTGACTATCATCAGCACACTGCACCCAAGCTTCCTCACCTCATGGCTTCACAGATATATTAAAAAGGAGACATAAGAGACCTGACTAAAAAGGATCCAAATAATTTGCTTCTTCCAGGGTCTACTGGAGCTGAGTGCCTACCACCTTCTTAACAACCCTTCCTAAAAAGGGAAGACTAGAGACTGGACAAAATTATCCAGTGGTGTCAAGCCCAAAGATGTCTTCTTGAGAAGTCAAATTTCAAGACAGGCAACAGCACCCTTTCCACGATAAGATATTAACCACCGCTTGGAGCCAACTACACACTACTTCCTGGAAGGCCTTGACAGCCAGAAAGAGCACAAGTCCAGGACACAGTCTCAAGTATCTTATCCACTTCCTTATCTCATATTCTTTGTCAATTGTAAGAGTATTCTCATTCTCTCTTCCACCTCATGTTCTAACTATAAATTTACCACAGATGATTAGCAGAGCAAAACTAAACACTTGTACAGCTCAGTGTGGTGGTAGTTATCTCCTGAAAAGTATGTATAAAATTTCAGGCTCTCAGAATATTAGCATAAAGTTGTTGAGTCTAGTTGCCTTGGTAATCTGAGAGCAAAACTGCATTTGATTGTGATTTTGTAATATATAAAACTGCCTTAGGTTGACCTGATCTGGTTTTATCCAGTATCTAGGTAGAAATAATTTTCCCATTACTTGTAATGTCATCCTTTAATTGGAGATCCTAGAACTGAACCGCAGATGTTTAACGTGGAAACAGTTAGTGCTGTGCCACTATTCAACAAATCATCTAGCTCTCATGTATATAGTGAAAGATCTATTTGATTAAAATATTTCTAAAATTTCAGATGGTCAAGCTGTCTCCATTGTACCCTGATCGTGGTCAGCATCCAAAGCTCCTTTTCCTCCCAGTCTATCAATATTCAATCATTCTTGTATCTTGACTGGAAAAAAAATCATACTGCAAGGTAATTCATTTTGATTTGTTTTTCTCAGCCCCACTTCTACAAAAAGCTCAAGAAACCGTATTACCTAGAAGAAAACCATTTTAAACATTCATATTAGGAATATTTTTTAAAAGGACAACTTATTTTTGGCACTTTTTTGTTGTTAACTTGTAGAGAAATATTGAATGTAAATAATAATTCAAGAGAGCAAAAGGCAGCAAAATGCCTTTATTCCTAGGGATTCTGGCATGTTATATACATCAGAAATGTATATATATATATATTTCTTCCAAAAGAAAAATGAAATATTATTGATCAAAAATACTTTAGCATACTATCAGTGGATCTCTCAGACCTCAAACTAGTATATAACATTGATATAATACATACTGCATATAATTTATGCTGTAATCCTATGTACCTGAATAAATCCACTTTGGTGCAGGAGGACTTATTTTTGAGTAAGGCTACAGTGGATTGGGCAGTCGGAATCCTAAGAGAGTTGCTATTAAAATACAGGTAAAATAAGAAGCTGCTAAACAAGCAACTTCACCTTAAAAATTGTGTTATAAAACTGGTAATAACAAATACATTTCAAAAGCTGACAAGTGATAACTGTTTATAAAGGCCATTTAGCTCATTTGCAGACAAGAGGAAGGAAAATGTACTTTGACTAAAGAAAGATCAAATGATTAAAAACAGCATGCGCCATCAAAATAGGTGGGAGGTAAAGCTACAAAACATTTAATGAAGTATTAATACCACTTTACAATGCCTTGGTAAGGCCACACTTGAAATACTGCATCCAGTTTTGGTCACCACGATGTAAAAAAGATGCTGAGACTCTAGAAAGAGTACAGAGAAGAGCAACAAAGATGATTAGGGGACTGGAGGCTAAAACATATAAGGAACGGTTGCTGGAATTGGGTATGTCTAGTTTAACGAAGAGAAGGATGAGGGGGACATGATAGCAGTGTTCCAATATCTCAGGGGCTGCCACAAAGAAGAGGGAGTCAAGCTATTTTCCAAAGCGCCTGAGGGCAACACAAGAAGCAACAGATGGAAACTAATTAAAGAGAGAAGCAACCTAGAATTAAGGAGAAATTTCCTGACAGTTAGAACAATTAACCAATGGAACAACCTGCCTCCAGAAGCGGTGAATGCTCGAACACTGGAAGTTTTTAAGAAGAGACTGGACGGCTATTTGTCCGAAATGGTGTAGGGTTTCCTGCCTGAGCAGGGGGTTGGACTCGATGACCTCCAAGGTCCCTTCCAACTTTATTATTATTATTATTTATTTTGGATCATCACACAGTCAGCTAGATGTTCAGACTGGATTTGGCATTTTGTCTACCTATCGAGTCCTTACCCAGGACCTGGGATAGACAGATGTAGATGTTTGATGGTATTACAGATATCGTCGCAGGATGGAAGCAGTTCCTAATAAGGCCGCCTTTTGCAATTGACTAATAGCGAATTTGTCAATGCCAATGGTGTTCTAGTGGTGCTCCAGTTGTTTTGGGATTGTACCCAAGGAGCCTATTACTATTGGTACTACCCTTGCTTGCTTTTGCCACAGTCTTCCTATTTCTATTTGTAGGTCTTTGTATTTTGTTATCTTCTCCAGTTCTTTCTCTTCTATTCTGCTGTCTCCAGGCACTGCCACGTCCACTATCCAGACTTTTTTGTCTTTCTTATCGACAATTGTTAAGTCTGGGGTGTTATGTTGCAGGTGCTTGTCTGTTTGAATTCTGAAGTCCCAGAGCAGTTTAATTTTATCATTTTCTATGACTTTCTCTATTTTATGATCCCACCAGTTTTTGCTTACAGGCAAATGATATTTTTTGCAGATCTTCCAATGCACCATTGTTGCTACTTTGTCATGCCGCTGCTTGTAGTCAGTCTGTGCAATCTTCTTGCAACAGCTTACCAAGTGGTCCCCTGTTTCTTCAGCTTCTTTGCATAGGCGGCATTGTTTGTCAGGATATGAAAGGGTCTATCAACCATTGTGTGTTCAGGAGTTCACAAGGAATATTAGGATTTTTAATTTGGTAATCCTACTGAGAATAATTTGGAAGAGCATTAGTTCCCTGAATGGAAATAGTGGCTATTGTACATTGCCATCGAAAACCTGCACTTCCGAGCATATAAATACTTGACAATAAGCCCATTGAGCTGAATAGGGTTTAAATTTGAGCAAAGATGCAAAGCATTGTACTATATACCAGAAAAGGGATACCGTGAGCTTCCTAGTAGTTTTCTGTGACCCACAACAATGGTCATGAGGAAGTGGGTCAAATTGATGGTGGGCATCTCGCTTGCAAGTGCAGGGACAAGGTGTCTGCAGGGGGGAAGGTGGTGGTTTGCCAGTTTCTGCTGGCCGTGGTAGATCTTCCCTTGGTCTGAGACTATGGTTCTGTTCCTAAGTGAGGAGGGTCAGGCATGGTGTGGCTAGACTGCCAATTGATGAAGTGGGCTTCAGGACCTGGTCCCTTTCCCCAGCACAGCTTCTTAGTCCTCTGGGGTGGGAGGAAAGGCTCTGTACAGGGACATAAGTTACCCAAATGGGCTAGCCAAGGGACAGCTCCACTCCTGGCACTCCGAAAGGGCATTACTGAAAGACAGGAAGAGCTTCCTACAAGGAGGATTCTAAAAAGTCAAGGAAGTAGTTGCAATTGCTCATTTCATAGCCCAGCCCACTTTTATGTATGCAGCAATGTAAATAAAAATGGGGTGGCATTTGAAGGACATGGTTGTGGCCCACTATATTGACTTGAGCTTTTTTTGCCTTCTGCCCCCACCCCATTGCAGTTGGCCTAGGAACCATTGCCTGTGACTCACTATCAGTTTTGCAAATCTGTGGCAGGGACGGGGAACTGGGTGGCTTTATAGTTGTAAAAATCTAATACATTTTGTGAATAGTATTTCAGAGATACAGATATCCAGGGGAGTTTGGGATGGAACAGGTCCCCGTGGCTCTGTTTCACAATAGAAGCTCCCTTCCACCCCCCTTTTAGCTTGATAAATGTGTTTGGGGGTTCTTGATGTTCTCTGGGATTGGTTGTTTCCTTGCATACGTTTCATTACCCAAACTAAGTAACATCATCAATATTTTGGTTGTATGCTGCAGTGCTCTTCATTTTTTACTCTGGAGACTTTACTGCCGATGTGGGAGGGGGCTTCAATGCTATCAGCCTCAAGCTAGTGGGCTGCTTTTCCTGCCACACTTCTGGTGCTAGGAATTGGAGACCCCTGCGCTCTGATGCACTGCCTGTCTTCAAGAACCAATTGATGCATTATGCAGCAAGAATATCTGGAGTGGAAAGTGTTGTTAAACTGAAACAGATATATATATGTGTGTTTGTAAACATGCAGTGGGATTTTTTAGGAAACTATGGCAACCAAGATTTCCTTGCACACACCCACACTTTGATATAAACACGCATTTTTGCTGCATACTTTACATTCCAAATGGCAGTTTTTCCATGGCAAATGTCCTTGCTACCACAAATGACAGATTCCTCCTTAGGGATGTCTATGTTTGTCGAGCCCCCGTGCAGCTGGACAATTTCGAGGAAGCAGGAACTGCGCAGATTTCAATAAAGTCTCTTTAATGCTAGTCCAGGGTAAAAACAGAATCTTTGTCAGAGGAACTTGCCATTTTCTTTTATATTGAGTTCATTAAGGTCAGTGTTTTTCAACTTGGCAATGTATAGGTGTCTGAACTTCAGCTCCCAGAATTCCCCAGCCATTAATCAGAATAGAGCTGGAAAGGATCTTGGAAGTCTTCTAGTCCAGCCCCCTGCTCAAGCAGGAGACCCCCCCCATTTGAGACAGGTGGCAGTCCAGTCTTTTCTTAGAAATCTCCAATGATGAAGCACTCACAACTTCTGAAGGCAAGCTGTTCCACTGGTTAATTGTTCTCACCATTAGGAAATTTCTCCTTAATTCCAGGTTGCTTCTCTCCTTGATTAGTTTCCATCCATTTTTTTTCTTGCCTTGCCTTCTGGTGCTTTGGAAAATAAGTTGAATTCAAATTCAAATTGAGTTCAAATTATGTTTAAAAAAACACTGTTTAAGGCAGAGACTCTTTGAATAATGCTTCTTTGTAGATTTTTTTTTACTACCTTGAGCTAAGTTGCTGCTTATGAGATCATTTCTTCACTGACTTGTTCACTGTCTCTTGATTAGAACCTCTCCCTTCCATTCTTTTTCCAGTTTTACCACAATCTCCCACATTTATCAATGTGATCAATATCATAGAAGTTTACCCCTGAGAACACAAAATCTCTAGCTCTCTCAAGCTACCTTTTAGAGTTTTCAAACGTCGCTATCAATTCTGTATTGATGCTCATATAATGCCACCAGTGGACATGTTGCTTTTCAGAGCACTAACTGATTGGTTCCTGCCCCAAGAAACGTGAAATTTTGACATAGAACCTGCAGCTCTTGAAATTCTTGAGAACATCATCAGAATCCTTATTATTATCAAATTGTAATTTTTAATATGCCCAGAAGGAAAATAGGCAATACATTCATAAAATTATATATTTAATATGAATTGGATTTAAACTTAATAAAATGAAATCAAATTTAGTTTTTGTCCTTGCCACACTTTAACTTTTGGAGTTTGACCCTTGATCTAAGCAAAAATGTCTCATCCCTACCATAAAGGAAGGGAAGGACAAGGAAGACAGAGCTTAACTAATAAAGATAGTTAAAGAAAAAGTGGTCCATTAGATGTGTTGAAGCTTAGATACAATCTGAATTTTATGGGACAGAGTTGGGTAACAATCTTGTGGCCAGAAACAAGCAAGGTCTTCACAAGTTGGGGTGATGAAAGAAACTAGACAAGAGAAAATTGTGTAACGCCCATGGCTGTTTTTGTTCACTACAGCATTTGAGAGGAAAGGGATATCTTTAAAAAAAAAACAAAAAACTGTTGAATCTCTTTTGGAATAATTGCAGTTTTATATCTTTGCACTTCAAACTGGCAGAAAAAAATACCACCACATTGGTTGGAAAGGGATTATAAGTGGCAAAAAAAGGGACAAGGGTGCATCCAGCCTCTGATTGCTCATCTCTGAGTTAGGAGAACACTCTGATTTCATGCTTTCATTAAAGTGCTATTTTCCAGTGCTTGAGCTGGCAGAAGAGTATGCCAGAATCAACTGAACTATCACAACTGCCAAGCTCTCTTCTGCCTTGGTTAACAAGGCAAGGAGATGGTGCTGTCCTTACAGTTCTAATGTGTAAAAGTTAAAAGAAAACAATGGATTTCCCTGACAACAATGGAAATCACCTAGTAGCAGGAAGAATAGCCACCCATCACTCTCCTTAACATGTGTCACAGCAGGGCAGAGCCTAAAGCAGATGCTTTGAATGGTGAGGTTGAGCTGCCAAGGATCAGTTTGCAGGCCCAGAAGTATCCCATATCTGTGATCAGTCAGTCAGGCTTTTTCTCAGCGTAGGTCTATGGCATTTGAAAAAGCATTATATTATACCTGTGTACAAAAAGTCAGCTGACAAGTCACAGGCCACTTGGTGATATCACGTACATGGTCTATTATATCCACTGTTTATTAAACTATCCATTTTCATCTCAGGCCCTAGATTAGCTGCTAGAAACTACCACTCTAGGCAAAACATGTCATCAGCATCCTCATCTCCACAGAAAAGCATAATTTCTTAATATGTGGGGGTTTTTTTCTTGAAATTTAGTGTCTGAAGTGACTACATATTTGCTTACACAGTTCAGACATGCAAACTACATCCATTTTCCTTATCTGACCTGAAATTTCTAGCTTTTTAGCTTCTGTCTGCATGCTGTAACAAGGCCACCATAATTAAGGCTACCATATCTAGGCTGCAATGGTTTGGACAATCCCCAGATGAAAGTGAGGAGATGCTGAGAACCCAAAGTCTTTCCTACCCTCTAATGGCCATCCAGGGTTTTGCAACCTGGCTACGGTAGCTCCAACCCAAAACTTTGGGGGTGATTAATGAATTCCCAGTATTCTTATATTCCCCTGGCTGTGCCAGAAACACACCAAAGAGTCTCTCAAGATTGTGTGAAGTTCTTGTATTATTCTTTGAAAAATGTGATCATACTATACAGTCTCATCTTCTGACATTGCTACAGCTCCACGTCCAGTCTATGTTTCATTAGTCTGTGATTAGACACTCAAATGGGAATATATAATGCTGGAGAGATTTTTGGACTGCCACATCTCATAGGATGAAGTAGACTCTAATCTATGGAATCTAGCCTGTTTCAGAATTTTCTGGAATAATTTCTCTAACAATGGAAAAAAAATAATTTAACTCAAAACAACTAGCTGTATTCCCTGGCTGAATGAGTAACAGAGAAAAGAAGAAATAAAAACATATAGAAACCTATATATTTATTAAGCACCAAATTCTTATTATGAGCTTAAGGTAGTTTGATATTTTTGTACATTTTCTATATGCATTACTTTGAAAGGTCCCCTTTTCTTCTTAAATGTTACATCCTGAAATCCTTTTACAATCTGGCAAGAGGCTATTTTCAACTCTGAATTGTCATCACAAAAGCAAAATGAATACTTTTGTTGAGACTGTTAATATTGTTTGCAAGCTCAGCTAAAATGCTTCCAAAACAAACTATGCATTTTAATACATTTAAACCTTTATGAGAGTTTTCAAAGGGGAATTCACACAGAAATAATGCCAAGAAAGAAAGAAAGTATGAGTAATAACATGTCTGGGAGCTAAAGTTCAGTAGCCAAATAGCAACATTTTCACCATTGATTAATGACTCGTGTAAGGACAGGAATTTGCTAAATATTCAGCCTGGCATTTACAAACATCCTTCTGCCCACACAGTAAGAATGTAACTGTTAAAAGGGTTCACAAGTAAATTGGTCCATTTGGCCAGTCTTTGTAAAGACTGAAAAAGAGAAAAACAGATCAGATTTCAAAACAAAGTATGCACTTTCATAAACTTTTCTTGGTGGACACTGGTGGACCACACAGGAAGAACGGATCAACAATAAAGCAAAGAATTTGTCATGATTTTTGTTTTAACTGACACTAGGGGGAATATGAGGGGGGAATACCTTTCTAGAATATCCCCTAGAAATCAATGGCACTTCTCCAGAGAAAGGAGGTAATAGATTAGAGTCATGTTTCTTAACATCAGCAATTTTAAGGTGTGTGAACTTCGGCTCCCAGAATTCCCCAGCTAGTTATGCTGGCTAGGGATTTCTGGGAGTTATTGTCTACACATCTTAAAGTTGTGAGGTTGAGAAACATGGATTAGAGATATAAATAAAAAGATCTTAATCTATTACTACATATTTTCCATCCTGCATGGTTAATGATGTTAAAAAATTGAATCTTAACTTTATGGGTTTAAATCTTTGGGAATAATATTGTCATAGATGAAGCAGCAATGATAGCCCAAGAACATTTGGGATTTAAACTAACCTTAATAAAGAAGGTAAAGTTGCACTGCTGGATGACATTTGAACATAGGACAACACTTAAATTGTAATTGTGAGAATATGAATCTATTATCTTTTCTAACTAATATCAAAACTTTTCAAGGTGATTCTTAAAGATGTTGCTACTTGGTTTTTAAACATTCATTCTCTAGGTTGCTTGAGAATTCTTTTTTGTCATTGAGATATTGCAACCCTGATATACTCAAAACCTGTTAACATACTTAAATTTATTTTTTTCATATCAATAACAAGACTTCTGCAGTTGACAGATATTCTAATTTCTCCTTACTACCCTCTATTGTCCGTGTTTAATGTTCACTTGACAAATGACTATTCAAAGTTACAATAATGCTGAAGGAGGAATCCTTACGATGGACCCTCGTAATTACAGCTCTCTCAGAATCCCCCCAGTCATGTGATCATCGTTTGAGTGCTTGGCAACTATCTCACAATTATAAAGTTGAAGGTCCCACAGTCATATGATCTCCATTTGTGACCATCAGTGCAAAAGCAGAGTGGAAGTCAGCAGGAAACCACAAATGGCGATCACTTGACCATGGAGCGCTGTGACTATGCAGGATTCACCTTAGGATGGCAACGTGAAGTGCCAGAACTGCCACCATAAATCAGTGTGATCACGTGACTTCATGCCTGACGACCATGTCCCTTAGCAACGAAATTCCAAGTCCCAATTACCCTCTGAAAGCAAGGACTGTCTAATGGTGTAATAACTAGAATTGGAGGGATCCTGGTAGAAATCAGTCCTCAGCCAGGGACGCTAGCTTTGAGGGATTTTGCTTTCAAGATAAAATGATGATTTGTCTCTTAACTTCTTCCAGTGTGACTTCCTGGAAGAACCTAAGCAGTATTTTGGCTTCTTCGATAGCCTCAAATTGGATGGAAATTCCTGAATTGCTCCTACAGTGAAGATAAGGAGTAAGGGAACAAACACTGGATGACTAGCATACAGGTAGTCCTTGACTGTTGCTAAGTGAAACATTTGTTAAATGAATTTTGCCCCATTTTACGACCTTTTTTTGCCACAGTTGTATAGTGAATCATTGCAGTTGCCAAGTTAGTAACACGGTTGTTAAGTGAATCTGGTTTCTCCGTTGACTTGGCTTGTCAAAAAGTTGCAGAAGCTGGGTTAAAGCGGTGGAGATGGCGGCTACTTTGTAGCCGTCCTCCTGAGATGGTGTCAGATCCGCGGAGCACAGCGTTCATCAGCTGGCCCGCGGCTCGCAATCCCCTTCCCGGGCGAAGGGAAGGGGTAGAGATCGCATGAATAGAGGTAGAACCTCTTAACCCTCCCTGGATTTTTATTTTAGGGGGGTAGAAAGAGTGCTCCCTCGGAGTTCATTGCCTTCTCCGCCTCTCAGCTGTCTTTGTTTCTTCGGAAACAAAGCGAAACGCCGCTACCATCTCCGTATTTAAAGTAACCGTGAGTAATCTTAAACCGGACAGAACTGTTTAAAGGATTTTATTTATAGTTTAGTTTTATTTTATTTTTTTTTAGTTTATTTAGTTTATTTAGCATGTGTTGATTTTTTCTTATTTTTTGAGCTTTCTCTTTTTTTTTCCGGGCGGAAAAGTGAGAGTGAAAGTAAAATGGCGTTTTGAAAGTTTTTTTTTCTTTTGAAAGACGGACTGGCTAAACTGTTGTTTAATACTGCTTTCCTTTTTAAGTTTTTCTTTATCTTTTGGGAGCTTTTAAATTGATTCCATTTTATCCTATTTTACCTTATTTTTAACTTTTGGACTATTTATTTTTTTTATTGGTATTTTTATGAAGAAAGAAAGATAAATTGAAATGGCTTCAAAACGACAACCAGCTACTACAGCTCCTAAGGTAACTTCTTCTCCTGCCACCTCTACTGTGCAACAACAACTTAAAATAATACCCTCAGTGCAGCAACCTAAAACTACTCCACCCTCACCTCCCCCATCTGGCACATCAGCACAAGACATTAAAGAAATAATGGTAAGTGCTGTGTCACAGTTTAGGGAGGAAATGAAGCAACTTTTGGAACAGAATAAATCTGAAAGCAAGGAAGAAATGAAGAAAGAGATGAAGGAGCTTTTAGAACAGAATAATACTATATTGAGGGATGATATACTTCTAGCTTTATCTGGAGTGGCCTCAGTGGTTGTGAAGCTGGACTCTAGAGTGGAGGAAATTGAAGAAACAGTAGAACTTTTGGACTATAAATTCCAAGATATGGAGAAAAAAGTGGAAACTTCACAAGATGATATTCTTATGTTCCAGTATAGACAGATGGAATATGCTTTGAGAATAAGGGGCCTGAAAGAAGATAAAACTCAAGATCTGATGGAAATGGTGATTAATGACTTGGCTGTTATTTTGAATATAGACAAAGATGAGTTACGTGGGGAAGTGGAAAGAATTTATAGAGTTAATTCTTGGATTGCAAAACAGAGGAATCTGCCTAGAGATGTGGTGATATATTTTGCTAAGAAGTCCTTGCGAAATCAGATTCTGCAAACTTTTTACAATAAAAGATTCCAGATTGCTGCTCAAGATATTATTATTTTAAAGGAAATTCCACCTAAAATTTTAAGAAGCAGAAAAGATTTTTCTTTTCTAGCAAATGAACTTAAAGCAAGACAAATGCCATTTAGATGGGAGATTCCGATGGGCATTGTTTTGAGCCATGCGGGGACACGTTATAGACTTAACACAGTTGCTAAAGCTAAGGAATTTTATAAAACGGTCCTGGGTGCAGGCTCACCTTTGCCCATGATGCACAAAGTTCTGAGTGATAAAGAGATGGAACAGAAATCTGAAGATACAGGTGCGATGACTGCTGGACAGGTGGTATGGATGTCTCAAGTAGAGGTTAAAGAACAGAGAATGACCCGTGCAGCACACAAACGTAAAGAAAAAGAACAACAGAAAAAAGAAAAAGAAATCAAAGAATCTACTCAGCAAATTGTTTCAGTGCCGGTGGGAGGAGCAAGACCCAAAAGCTCTGCAACATATTCTTCAGTAGCAGAATTTGAGGGGATCTTCTCCAGGCTTAAGGCCAAGGGAGATGGCAAAGCTCCTGACCTGGAATGTTAATGGATTAAATATTCCTCAAAAGAGAAAAAAAATCTACCATTATTTGAAACAACACAACAATGATGTTATCTGTTTGCAAGAAACTCATATTACATCTAAAGACCAAAAATACTTAAACAATCCTCGTTTGGGATCTCATTTTGTATCTCCCGCCCCTGGGAAAAAAGGGGGTGTGGTAATTTATGTTAAACAGAACTTATCTGCTACCCTGTTAGAATCAGATCCTCATGGAAGATATGTTATGCTTGAACTTGGTTTATATGGCAAGAAAATTCTTATTGTGGGGTTGTATGCACCAAACCAGCAACAGGAGCAATTCTATAGGTTGCTACATCAGAAAATAACTTTGTTGGACTATAGATCTGTGATTTTAATGGGAGACTGGAATGGTGTCTTAGACATACAAAAGGACAAAAAAGGCTCTTCTACCTTTTTTAAACAGGCTAAACTACCTAAAGCCTTTTTTGACATGAAAGAAGATTGGGAATTGAGGGACTATTGGCGTGAACGCAACCTAGAAGAAAGGGATTTTACCTTCTTCTCAGATAGACACCAATCTTTTTCAAGAATTGATTTCTTTTTGATTACAACAGACTTATACAACAGGGTGAAGAATGTAAAAATTTTTCCTAGGACATTGTCTGACCATAGTCCAGTATGGATGGAACTGTTTGCTGAGAAAGAAGACAGGAGATCCTGGAGGGTGAATGAGAATTTATTCAAACAAGAAAAAAATGTTCATAAATTAAAGGAATGTTTAAAGGAATATTTTGCTTTAAATATGAATAAGGGAACATCAATGTCAATGGTGTGGGATGCAAGTAAAGCTTTTATGCGTGGTATTTTGATAAAAATGAATAACCTGCAAAGACAGAAACAGACTCAGAAACGTAAAGATTTAGAAGAGGAGATTAAATTAAAAGAGAAACTTTTAATTTCAAATCCTTCAGATGAAAAGGTGAAAGGAGCTTTAAAACTGTTAAAAACACAATTTAACATGTTGATGGCTGATCAAGCTGCAACCAATTTATTATTTATGAAACAAAATACATTTTGTAATGCTAATAAACCAGGGAGATGGTTGGCTTATCAGTTAAGAAAGAAACAGAAACAGAGGAATATAGATAAAATAAATTATAATGGTAAATTGGTTTATCAGAAAGAATTGATTAAGAAATCCTTTTTAGAATACTATCAAAAATTATACAAGAGTGCCAATATTCAAACTACAGATATAAACAATTATTTAGGTAAAGTTAACTTTCCTAAATTAACAGAAGATCAGGAAAAAGAGATTAATGGCTTAATTACTAAAGAAGAAATTGTTACAGCTATTAAACAATTGAAATTGGGCAAAGCGCCGGGTACGGATGGGTTGACATCTATCTATTACAAAACTTTAGTAGAAGAGATGACTCAACCATTGTGTGAATTGTTTAATAACTTATTACAGGGTTTAGAGATCCCTCCATCTTGGCGTAATGCATTTATATCATTGATTCCAAAAGATAATCAAGATCTTACATTGCCTAAAAATTATAGGCCTATATCTCTTTTAAACGTGGATTATAAAATCTTTGCAAAAATTTTAGTTAATAGATTTATGGGGATCTTGCAGCAGTTTATACATAAGGATCAATCGGGTTTTATAACTGGAAGGTATATGAAAAATAATGTTAGACAAATTATTAACTTATTAGAGTATCTAGAAAAGAATAACCAAGTCTCTGCAGGCCTGATATTTTTGGATGCTGAAAAAGCCTTTGACCAAGTGAATTGGCAGTTTATGTTATGTTTAATTAAGGAGATGAATTTTGGACAAAATATATTACAAGTATTATCTAATATATATCAAAAACAGACTGCTCAACTTATTGTAAATGGGGGTTTGTCAGAGGCTTTTGTAATAGAAAAAGGAACAAGACAGGGATGCCCGTTATCTCCGTTATTGTTTGTTTTAACATTGGAAATTTTGTTGATTAAAATTCGGGAGTCTCAAGAAATAAAAGGAATAGAAATTAATAAAAAAGAATATAAATTAAGAGCCTTCGCAGATGACTTGGTTGTTACTTTGTCTCAACCTACCAGTTCGGTGGTAAAATTATTACAATTGATTCAACAATATGGATGTGTTTCTGGTTTTAAAATTAATAATAATAAGACCAAAATATTAGCTAAAAATATGACTAATGGTGATAAACAGGTTTTAGTTAACTTAACAGATTTTGAAATTGTTGATAAGGTAAAATATTTGGGGGTCACATTATCTGCTTCTAATGCAAAACTGTATAAAAATAATTATGAAAAGCTGTGGATGGAGGTACAGAAGGATTTAAAAAACTGGAACAATCTACAGTTATCCCTTATGGGTAGAATTGCAGTTATCAAAATGAATGTCCTGCCAAAGTTTATTTTTTTGTTTCAAATGTTACCTATTTTAAAGAATGAACGTAATTTAGATGAATGGCAAAAAGGTATTAATAAATTTGTTTGGGCAGGGAAAAAACCAAGGGTGAAACTTAAAATAATGCAAGATTTTCGTGAGAGAGGTGGACTCAAGGTACCAAATATGAAATTGTATTATGATGCTGTAGTATTAACATTGATCAGCGACTGGGTGAATTTAACAAATATAGAAATACTTCATTTGGAAGGTTGGGACTTACTTTTTGGATGGCATGCCTATTTAATATTTAATAAAAAAGTGGATTGGGTTTTCAAGTCTCATATTATAAGAATTTCTTTGCTTAGAGTGTGGAGAAAGTATTATAAAAGTGACTTCAAAATACCATTATGGGCTATACCTCGGCATGCCATAGAAGGCATAAGGAAAGGGGTTAATATGGATATGGTCTCTTATGCACAGTTACTTAGATGGGATGGCCAAGATTGGCAGTTAAAATCTTTGGAAGAATTAACGCATGAAAATTTAACTTATTCATGGTTCCAATACAGACAAATAGTGGACAGATGGAAGATGGATTGTAAAATGGGCTGGCTTAGAGAAGATGAAGCTCTTTTAAAACAAGTAAGAGATCAAAGGCCAACCCATATTAAGAGAGTTTATGGGGTTTTAGTGGAATTGGACTCAGAACCTGAATTAGTTAAAGATTGTATGATTAAATGGGCACAGAATATTGGTGAAACGATTTCAATGGATACCTGGGAACTTATTTGGATAAGAAATGTTAAATTCACACAAGCGCAAAATTTAAGAGAGAATTTTTATAAGATGTTTTATAGATGGCACCTTGATCCAAAGAAAATGTCCATTATGTACCCTAATCTGCAGCCGAAATGCTGGAGATGTGGACATTTGGATGCTACTTATTATCATACTTGGTGGACGTGTAAGCATATAAAAGCTTTTTGGATTAAGATATGGTGGAATATCCAAAGAATTTTTAAACGGAGGGTAAAATTTACTCCGCAATTATTTTTACTAGGTATTGTTACTGATTGTGATGCTAAGGAGGTTATATTGATGTTAAATTTGATTACAGCCGCTAGGCTGTTAATAGGGCAATATTGGAAGAAGGAATCCTTGCCTACTTTGCAAGAGTGGTTTCACAAAGTTTCGTATCTGGCAGAAATGGCAAAGATTTCGGCTTTTTTAAAGGAGCAATCTCAAGAGAAATTCTTTGCAGTATGGGAAAAATGGATAAATTTCATACAATATAATTTGGATATGGAAAAATATCATTTAGCTTTTTTATAACTTGTAATGATTGTTTTTTCCTTCTTTCTTTCTTCCTTTTTTCTTTACGTATTATTACTTATATATTTTTTTTATATATATATGTTCTATTTTTCGTCTATTTTTTTTTCTCTCTCTTTCTCTTTTCTTTTTCCTTTTTTTTTTCTCTTTTTCTTAGTACATATTATTCATTTTAAAGCTTATGTTATGCATATTATTATTATATATATTATTATATATATTATTATTATGATCTTTAGTATTTTTATTAATTATCTTATAAATTGTAAACGTTATTTTTTAAAATTTGTTAAATAATCCTATATTCAGTTCTGGGAAGTCGGGGGGGGGAGGGTGGGGTGGTTTGGGAGGGGGGGGGATGTTTATTTGTAAAATTTTGAAAAATTTCAATTAAAAAAAAAAAAAGTTGCAGAAGCTGATCACATGACCCCAAGGCACTGCAAACGTCATAAATATGAGTCAGTTGCCAAGCATCTGAATTTTGATCGTGGCCACTGGGATGTTGCAATTTATCCTATGAATTAGGATAATAAACAGCACAAGAAAAGGATGGAGAATAAGGAGGATGGATATTTGGCCTGCCTGTCAGTTTTTTGCTGGCATGAGTGTTTCCATCAAACTGTGTTCATCAGAACTACAGAGGGATTGGGCAAAATAGGCAGTCAAAATTGGTCCTTCTCCTTTCCTTTAAGTCACCAAGCATCTTTCCTTTTGGCATGGACAAAGAGGGTGAAAGGAATGATTAATGGGAAGGAAACCTTCTATTAAAGATCCCGAAATCCTGAAGCTAGCACTCTTAGTAGGCACTGTGATTTCCACTTTCAACTGGCAGCCTAGTCCATTTTAGTCTGAATTTGATGAAATAAAACTGCTGCTTCCTTGCCTCTCACATCTGTTTCCAAATATGCTTTTAAATTGCTCTATCCTCTTGAATACTGATTCTGTTTGTAATCGGCCCACCCTAGCTTTCCATATACATCTGGTTCTTTCTCCCATGTAGCACTTCCGGGATGAATTCATAACCCACTTCACTCACCTATACTTGTAATCTAACCGAGATGGACCACCCACATTGAGATCCAGTCCTAACCACAGGAAATCAAAGAACTGGGCTAACATCTGAACTCTACTAGCCCTCTGATGATGTAGGTTGCTGGCAGAAAACTCTGTAGCTGGAAGATTTCAAATTAGCTGATGTATAAGAGAGAGCATACAGAAAGGGTGGGAAGAGAGCATACAGAAAGGGTGATTGATAGGATGCTCCTGCTGGTGTTAATGGACTGAAGGAAGTAGGAGGAACCAAGTCCAATAAAAAAAGCATTTTGTAAATCACTTCTTGGTTAAAGAATCCCAAACATCTGCTATATGGAAGTGGTTACAAAGCCCCACCATCAACAGTAAAGAATTGTGTGCAATCTGAAAAATTAATGAAATCGCCATGAATGCTACTTTGTAAAAGGCTTTCCCACAATAAATTTGGTCTTCTAGGCGACACAAGCTTCTGCTGTTTTCATTGCAACATTAAAATGTCTTATCCCTCTGGAAAATATTCACAATATAATGACAGTGCCTGGCTCTACTTATTCTGACGTGTGCCTTGCCTAATGCCCTGTAGGGATGCTGAACTGCTAATTTGTGCTTAAGGGCCTGGAAACTCTGCCAGCCGGGAACAGGAGGGTTCTTCTCCTGCCTATAGATACAATTTTCTATTCTGCCTCACATGAATGTACCGTAATAAAAATACCGCAGAAGATTGAACAAGTTACAAATTTGGAATTCTTTTCAAAAAGGAAAATGACTTTTAAAATATGGGAGTAGGGAGAATAGGATATTATTTGAAAAGGCTCTTAGAAAGCACATACATAGGTGAACATCAGGGAGAGGCCCGCCCAGAGCTCTGTTTGGAAATGAGGCTAAACCTAATAGCAAGGTACTTTTCACGAGGCGTATAGAAAACTCATCCTCTGGCAATTTAAGGCAAGAAGATAAATGAATATATTTTCATGGCATTTCTTATTTTTAGGTGGCAGGGAAAAAAATTTATCACCCAGTTGCCAGGACAATCCAGCCAATATTTTCCTGTTGTGCTCTACAGAAACGGCAAGACCAATAAAATCACTGTAGTGTAACAAGGCAGAAAGCATGATGCTGATTGCTTTGACAAAGAAGATCGAGAGAGGGAATGTAATTATCCTTCAATTAAAATAATTAATTCAGGGCAGCGTACAGGAACTTCATAAAGCACGATAACTATACCCATTGTATCATAAGGACAATGCAAGGCGTTGCTTTTGCTCAGGGACTATTTTACCCAGTCAAGCCAGATCTGTGCGGTGCTGTGCAATATAAATCACTGCAGAATGCTACAACGGAGATGGCACTGAAGTAGCAAATGAAGGGGTCTAAAATAACTGCAAACAATGAGAATAAAATGTAATCCAATTGTAGGTGGCAGAGATGCCTGTGAGGTGTAGTCAAATAAATCAAGATGGTGGCCATGATGTATTATTTATTTATTTATTGAATATATATATATATTCAAAAGATAAAAACGAGCACCAGGAGGTAAAACAATTAAATGTTTAATAAATAGATAACAGGTTGTAATTGTTTTACCTCCTGGTGCTCGTTTTTATCTTTTGAATATGTATACACCCAGGAGACTACGTTCCTCAATTTTTAGGTTAATTTTTAATATATATATATATATATATATATATATATATATCATATATATATATATTATATATGTGTGTGTGTGTGTGTGTGTGTGTGTGGTGTGGGGTGTGTGTGTGTATGGTGGTGTGTATAATATATATATATTAGATATAATATATATATATATACACACACACACATACATACATACATACATACATACATACACACACCCATCTCAGGCACCAGAATCTGAGAAGCTAACAATAAAAACAGAATAAAAACAATAATAAAATAAAATAAAATAGCAGCCAAACAATAGCACTAAACAATCACCCCAATTAACAAGAAAGAGGCTCACCCAAACCATCAGGGCTCCCGGCATGATGGCAAAACTAGGCTTTTGAAAGGCCAGCAGGGTTGGGCAAGTCTGATCTCCAGGGAGGATGATGTTCAGATGGCAGGTATCATAATAGAAAAAGCTTTTGTCCTAGATCCTGCCAGATAGTAGTCCCTCACAGACAGGACTCAAAGTATGCCTCTTCTGCCAGATCTAATGGGATGGGTGGATACCATCGGAGAGAGACGGTCCCAAGCCATGAAGGAATTTAAAGGTAACCACCGGCACCTTGAATTGTACCCGGAACAGGTTCACTTGGGACAATGAGATGGGCAGCACATTTAATAAATAAATAGTATTTTATTGTATTTAATTGTTGTTAATCTTAATGCTTTTAATGTTTTTAGATCTATGCTTTTATACCATATAAGCCACCAGAGTCCCTTGGAATACATTAAACAAACAAACAAACTGGAAGCAAATTGATGCCAATGTAGCTTGTAGAGTTTGAATTATGATCCTTATTATCCCAAATACTATATTAGGGCAAAAAGAGTTGACCATTTTACTGCACCAGTTTGGGGAATCTTTTGATAGTTGTTCCTCAAACAAATACAGCTGAATACAGTAATAAAAATACAATAAACATAACTTCTAGAATCTGAATAATAATAGGCTATTACTATCTTTAAGTTAATGTTGGTTCTCAGACTAACAAAGGGCAAGTTTCAATGCTTCTAGGTTTCATTTAATTCAAGGAATCTAATGATATCTTTTGTTGCTGGATAAAACTCCCATTTTTAGGCTTGCTATTAGAATCTGAATTATATTAGTGGGCTTTAAGTTTCAAACTGCTAGATTAATTTCAAATCAATTAGATGGCCATTTTCATTTCTGTCTGCCTCCTTTCTTTTCTTTGCATACCGCCATTAATAGCAAATGGACCCGTTCAAATAGACAGAAATATGAATTCATTAATATATGTAAATACAGATTCCACCTTATATCTCCACAGGATGTCCCAGTAGTTAAGCTACTCAAACCAGAGTCCTGCTTGCACAATGAAGAGTTAGTTAGTGGGTTGGGAAATTCCTACAAAGATGTTTTGTCTTTATATATCTTATTTCAACGGCAGCTTTCAATTACAGTAATGAAATATTTTATATCATTTAGCTTCTGAATGATTTCTTTACCACAGCTATTTTATGGACTCTTAGTTCCTGGTTGCTTGATGGAGAACTAAAATGGAGAAGGAGCAACCATCTTATGAGATCACTTGTGTTCTAATCCACATGTCCTAGGTTGAATTCCAGTTTACACATTCACTGCTGGATCAGACAGTTTCTCCAGCTTTTGTATGGATTCGCATCATATGGTCAATTCCTGCCTTGTCCCATTTTCCCCTTGGTCACAGTATGTTGATAGTATTAGGGACAGTGTGCTTTTCCCTAGACCACACGCAAAAAGGTAATGGAACCATAAGGGTAGCCAAGCGGGTACTTTGAAAAGTAAAGAATGTATTTAATGCATTTTGACAGTTGAGATGTGAACCATTACCATAGAAACCATGAAAATGGAACCACTGCTACTAAACCAGACTTTATATTTGGGAAAATACAGTGGTACCTCTGTACTCATCGTTAATTGGTTCCAGGAGGCGCAATTAGTATCAAACACGATGAATACCAAACTTTTCCTATAAGGAATAATGTAGTGAGTCACAAGCCACCCAACATCGACAAGTTCTAGGTTGGGCATTGAATACTATACAAACGATGAATACCAGGACAAAACGTTCACATCAGAATGCATCGAGTACCAAATTTGATGAGTTTCAAAGCATTTAAGTACCAAGGTACCACTGTACAGAAACACACCCTAAACTATAAGAAATATGTTAACAAATTCTAGTTCTGTGGCTTCTTGTTGCAATTGCCTATTTATTATTATTAAGTTGTTATTAATAGATTGATGCCAGTCCAGCATTTTTTAATTTTTTGTATCATTTTCTTTTATCCGGGAATTTCTCATGCTCCCTCCAGTGGCAGTAATGGAAATTGTACCATAAATTACTTCACAGTACCGAATGGAGGGCTCTTCCTCTGGGCTAAGGTAAAGTACAATTCTTGAGCTATCAGAAAATTATACCAGCCTAGAATTAGTTCCTCCATTGATGATCCTTAACCTGTCACAAATTCCATGCCAGAAATGGCCCTGTACTTATTTATGGTGTACAAGAACATTAAGAACTAGGGCTGATGTATTCTTTGGCTATGTCCTCTCCCTTTCCATCAATTGGAAAAATATCTGCCAATCATTGTCTTTAGAATGAAATGGGATAGGGAGAGGCTGGGGAAAGAAGCAAGTTTTAACAGATGGCTAGACCAACCATTTTAGACATTTGGAACAAGTGTATTGTATGGATTTGTTCAAATGGAATGCAGTTATCCACAAAGAGTTATACCATAAAGTCCATGCGTTCACATTCTTTCTCTGTGTGGAGATTATATTCGCAGCAAAACTGCCACTGCTTGTTGCCTGCTTAAAGGAGAAAGTACTAGCTTAACATCAGAAGAGCAAAGGAAAACTTTAATTGGGAACAAGATATAAGCAGGATCATGAAAACATAACAACAACAACAACAACAAAAGGCTGCTGTGGTAGGCATGTTCATGTTCACCTTGGAATTAAGTGTAAGTTGAGAAAAACCCAGAGCTAACTCATAGAGATTGGTTATACTATCTTAACTGTTAACCCAGAGCCAGCATAATAAACAGAATTGCACAGAGAAACAAAAATTGCAGTCTTTATATAAAAATCCAGTATTTAAACCCACACACAGTGAACAGTCTTAATCACACAAATTAATACTGATCAGTCTCTCTGATACACTGATAGAAAATTACACCATATACACAAATTAATTAATTAATTTTTAAAAGATTATAATGAGGTAGTCACACTGTCTAAAAATAAATAATTTTAAGAACTACATTTCATATTTTGCTTGGTCTTCAACAGGAGCAAAATTTTAACTCATTATACCCTGTATTCCTTAGAACTCTTAATAATTAAAAATGATTAACTATACAATGTATTCCAATACTTTATTCCAGAGTTTGTGCAAATATTTAATATCTACTTTACTAATGCTCTTTAGCTATTTACTAATTGTAATGTAGATGTAAAATTATTAAAACAGATTATTACATAAACAATACTCCATGGGTTTTAGATGCAGATAATTCATCTGGATCAAATAATGAAATCAGAATTATTTAAATTTATTGTACCACTGCCATTTACTTTTTGGGGCAATATGGATTCCTTTTACAATAATGAAAATAATGTGAAGACTGGATTAGCAAGATGCTGATCCACAGCATTAATACCTTCATTTGCTCAAGCCTTTAACAAAAGTTATCTAACATTTTCAAATTGAGATTATCCCAAAGTGTAAGTTTACCAAGTAAATAAGAGATAACATTACTTTTCCCCAACTCATTTTATATATGCCTTGCAAGAAATGCAATTAAAATGTTGCTGAAAATAAGCCAAATCCCTTCAATTATATAAAAAGGATAAAAATAGCATTTTAATTGTATTCCATAAGGAAACTGAAGTCAAAATGTACATCCAACGATAGATGGCAAAGATGCTAGTCATAACTGACCAATGACTTTCTCAGCACCGTTTTCTTTAGAATCCATGAGTTAAAACTAATTACCATCAACCCTCAACACCAGACATAGCTTTTCCTCCAAGCTCAATTTTTTTTTCAGACACTGAATCTAGGTCCAACTGTAACCAAAGACCTCTCAGGATAAAAAGTGGTTCTTAAGTTGTCTTGGTATAAAATCTTCAAATATGGACTCTTAGTTCCTTAGTTCCTGGTTCAAACACATCTCAATCTGCAAATATAGAATTGACTGCACTGGAGGCACAGAGATTTCCTGCGGTGACATCCTCAGGAAGATATAAAATAATAGTCCCAGTTCTGTCAAAGACTGTGCTATTCACTGCAATAATGTTATGTCTCTGCAAGAAAAATGTGGATTAAAATCACCCTCAATTAATTCCTTAAGAAAAAACATTTCGGGGTATTATTACATACATTTAAATCCCTACATACAACTTCATTTTTCTTGACAACCAGTCTTTATTTCATGGTAAATTTTCACAGAAAGACTATAGTTGTGTTATGGCATTGTCTTCTAGGGATGTCATCTGATATTAATCACATTACAATCATAACTTACTTTTTCAGAGAAATTGCTTTAATTCAAAGACATGCATCAGTGGGAAAGATTAACTGCAGACACTGCCGTCTAAGAGGTTTCTAAGCGTTATTAATGCAATCTGTTTTGCTGGGATTCCATTTTAAAATATGTTACTATTTCAGTCCACCTTAGCCAAAATTTGCTGTTTGCTACAAAGCTAACAATGTTACAAATGAAGTGAAAGAAATCACATTGCAATTTGTTGTGCCAATGGCTGGGTTTGGCTTGACTGGAGAAGGATCTATTGACAGAATGGGCTGGAGTTGGGTGGGGGTGAAAGAGATATCCAGGTAGGTCTTGATTAGCATGGTTAATGAATCCCAGGAAAGTGTTGCATTATTTGAATGTGCACTATTGAAAATGATATTTCTATGAAAATGATTGGTTCTAGCTCACAAATAGGCAATAAGCAATTTTTATGTACATTAATGAAATACTACAGTAAAAGTTGTGAGTTTTCAGCAATAAGAAGCCTTTTTAGACTCATATTTTCTTTTGACAGAATCTTTCTTTTCTCCTATTTTGTGCACACAAATATTATCAATGTCTAAAGCCCCAACTACAACTGTGCATGTTCTAGCCTGAATTACTCTCACACAAGCTATGCATGAACTGAATTTTGGGTCATATTAAATGCAACCTGATATCAATTTATAATTTGCACTAAATCAAATACTGTATTATTTAAATTCATCATGACCTACCTGAACCACTTTTTTTGGCAGACGATATATATTTATCTTAGGCTGATACAAAAATTAGGGTTACCTAAGAATTGTGTGAATTTGCTTACCTAAGTGTGAACTGCTTGTTGATTTTTTTGAAGAGAAAGGCAGGGATTGAAAGGAAAGCATTCTTTCCTTTTAACTACTAAACCCAAACAGAAATTCTGCTGAACTTTGCAAACTTACTTTATGTACTATCTACTTGTTGCCTATGCTGCTTCTGGCCAGAGCAAGCTTAACATGGTTAAGATGCAGTTACAAAAATGGAGAATAGACTGCAGTTAAACTGACCTAATTTGAAATGAGGGGTCCTTGGTGCTCTCTGAGCTTGGTTGTTTTCTTGCAGATGTTTCATTACCCAAACTAGGTAACATTATCAAAGCTAGATTACTAGTATGTTATCCAGTTTGGGTAATAAAACGTCTGCAAGAAAACAACCAAGCTCAGAGAGCACAAAGGACCCCTCATGTCAACCCTGAACTACAAATATTCTCCTTTAATGGCTAATTTGAAATGAAGCATCCAAATTCTTTGAACAGTTAATCCTAGTATTGAGATGTTACTCAATTATGGTTTCTCAGTGTTTCCGTTGGGAACAGCCCTACCAGCAATCCCTATTTAGTAATCACAATTGGGATCAGCAACTTGGTCATTAAGCAAAGTGGTCATAAGTGAAAACACAACTGTGCTTAAAAACTTACTTCAGCTTTCTTTATTTTACAGATTGTAGATGAAAGGATTGATTGTTATTTTTTCATCACCACTGTAACTGTGAAGGGACGCTATGAGGCTGTCACTAAATGATGGTTAATTTCCTAGTTAGACGTCCATTACATTTTATAATAAAGCAACTACATATGTTCCTTTCTACTGGGAAATAAGCTTTTTGGAACATAGCAGTAGACCAGCAATCGTAAGCCACAATGATGTAAAATGACAACATGCACATCCTAAAGTTATTATGTAAATTACATGAGTGTACCATAATGTTTGGCGTGACTATACAAGTCAGGTGTTTTGAAGCATGACATCATTCCTCACCCCAGTGTGTTTACCATTTTAAAACACAAATGATTGTATAAGGGCCAGTTATATCATTTATTCAATCCTGTTATGACTAACATCCAAACTAGCTTTAAACCTCCTGAGGAATCAGGATCCTGCATTAAGGAATTCACTGCAGTACACTAATTTTAATATGAGAACAAAATTTAGAATTAATTCTATACGAAGTAAAATAGTTTGTCTTCAAACCACTTAAATAAATAGCAAAAATTAACCAAGTTCAATAAAAGCAAATCCGTTTTAAAATAAACTGAATCTTCTTGCTCTTTAATCTCTAAAGTTAATCTATCCATTTCTGCACATTCTAAGATTTTCGTGATTATAATCTGGTTAGGTGGTAGGTTTCCATTTTTCCAAAATTGGGCAAATACTATTCTTGCAGCTGTCAATACATGTAATATTAAATATTCATTCTCTTTTCCATAATTAAGTCCTAATATTCCTAACAAAAACAGATCTGGCTTAAATTCTATCTGTATTTTAGTCATTTTTTCCAGCCATAAATGGATCTTAAACCAAAATTTCTTTGCCTTAGGACAGACATGTCAAACACAAGGCCTGGGGGCCGGATGCAGCCCGCGAAGTGATTTCATGTGGCCCGCGAAGCCATCCTGGAAACAATGAGGGAACAGCCCCTGCTGCCTTGGCCCAGGCCAGCCGGGAGCCAATTTACAATTTTGTGGTGGCCATCAATGCTAAAACGCATTCAGTCTTAGCTCCACAAGGCCATCTAGAAATAGCGAGGAACCAGCCCCTGCCGTGTCGGCCCTGCCCCCTGGGTGCCTACTGGGGAGGTGTCACCCTTTGTGAGGAATGAATAAATGGACCATGCCTTGGCGCTTGCCCCGGTCCCACCCCTTTCTGCCAGAGACCCTCAGATCTGTCCCATTCCTGCCCAGGCTTCCACAGGCACCTGTGATGCGAACGATGTAGAGCTGGCCATGCCCACCCAATAGGCCACACCCATTCCATCCACACCCACCCAGTAGGCCGCACCCACCCTGGCCACACACCCCGGCCCCCTGAGGGCAACCGCAATGCTGATGCGGCCCTCAATGAAATTGAGTTTGACAGCCCTGCCTTAGGACATATCCACCAGACATGATAGTAAGTACCTGGTTTTTGTTTACATTTCCAACAAATATTCGATAAATTTTTAAACATTTTTGCTAATCTAACTGGTGTCATATGCCATCTATAAAACATTTTATATAAATTCTCTTTGTATGAAGCTGCTTTAGTAAGTTTAGTATTTCTATCCCAAAACTTTTGCCAATCTTCTAAGTCTATAGAATATAAAAAAAAAAAAAATGCCCACACTATCATTTTTTCTTTTACTTGTTCTTCTTCCATCTTCCAGTTCAAAAGAAATTTATAAATTTATTATTTTAAAACATGGGAAAAATTTATCAGTGGTTAGCAATACGATAGAATGAGAAAGGGCGGTGAAGTTTAACAGGATGCATGATATTTATTAACGAAGCTTTACTTTTATGATTATTGTTATTACTAGTGATTATAACTGTTTACTATTATATACTGCTCACAAAAATAAAGGGAACACAAATGTACAGGATCCTATACGTTTGTGTTCCTTTTTTTTTTTTGAACAGTATATTAATTACTGTCATTTAATATTTTTTTACCCAGACGATAGTATGCTTGCTAAAGCGTTGAATTATTTGTTGGGGGCAACCCCGCTATTGTACCTTCCCCTACCCTTATCCCAACCCCATCTCCTAACCCCATCCAATATCCATACCGATTTTATCCTTTCCCTACCTTTATAAAACTCAATAAAACATTTATAAAAAAATAAAAATAAAAGCAAATCTGTGACTCGCTGGGCTGATAGAGCATACTAACATACAAACCTCTTTTCTTTCCAGCATTTTCGATCAGTTGTAAGTTTTCAGCAGGCTTCTAGAATGACAGGAAAAACAGGTTGTATAAAATGTGATGACTTAATCATCAATGAAACAGAGGATAAAAAAATAATAGTTTTAGCAACAAACCTCCAATGACAATGAGATGAATTAGAGTTTTTTTTAGCTCTTTGGTACCAACTAAATGTTTTCTGGACTTTTGTAGTGCAGATAGTCCTATAAAGAGTCCCTGCTCAGGTTTGCAAAGCCATTTAAAAACAAAACAAAACATGGTTTCACTCTATCCTGTGTAAATCCATCCAGGCCTTTAAAACAAGAATAAAATTAAGTCTTTTTTTTTTTTTAAAGAAACACCAGGCTGACCGGTTATAGTTGAAAAATCCTTTTGAAATGTTTGTCTCTTATAACTAAGGCATGGAAATAAAGATTTGTTCTAGATGACTGAGAGACAGCAGAAACATCCTCTTGTAAACTCATTAAGTGCACTACCTTGAAAACTAAATGAGACGTAAAATGTTCCCTGAATACTTGACAGGGAAAAGGATACGAAAAGAAATGCCAGGGACTGCATAGTTCTGCTACAACATGTTTACTTCTTGGCCAAAACCCCAGATTGTTCTGTTTCTTACATTTGGGGCTATTCAGTGAACTATGTGGTATGCACTTTTAAGGGGGGAAGAAATGATAAATGATTCTGCCTCTCATGACAGTGCTATTGACATGCTTAATAAAGTTTCCATTGACTTTTCTTGAGATACAATTTTAGACTTACATTTTCAGTATTATTACTTTTTAGCCTGCTTATACAGCCAATCTGTACATGTGATGGAAGAGAGGTGCAAAAACAGCATAATTCAGTGTGCTCCAGTCTACAGGGTGGGGGTGTATTCAGAATGCAAATTCAGCTTACAAATGCCATTTCATAGGGAATAGTTTTATTAAAAAAAATCAGATAAGAACCTACTTCAATTTGGAATGATGTTACCCAATTTGGGTAATGAAACATCTGCAAGAAAACAACCAAGCTGAGAGAGCACCAAGGACCCTCATCTGGTTCCTATAACATTTACTTTCCTTGAGTCAACTAAAATAGAAAGCCAGCTACAATTATTCCATATCTGTCCAACAGTTACAGGTCTCCTCCCTCCCTCCCCTCCTCCCCCTAAATTTGTGATTTCATTTTCTGAAAACGTTTACAAAATTAGACCAAATTAATGTAGAAATAATAAGAAACTAAATAAATAAATCTTCTACAAATATACTAGTGCAGTGGTGGCGAACCTATGGCACGCGTGCCAGAGGCGACACTCAGAGCCCTCTCTGTGGGCATGCACGCCGCCACTGCCAGCAGCTTGCACAGGTCCATTAGGCCGCCACTGCCACCCAGAGCAGCAGCCCCACACAGCACAAAGGAGGCAAAGTGGCCAGCTAGCAAGCTCGAGTAAAGGTGGTAGAGCATACCCATGCCCAACAAGCCAAAGGCCACCCCGAGCAGGGAAAGCCAGACCCCCATCAGCACCATGGCCCTCTCAGTCCCAGCGTGCCTCCCCCATCTATGCTGGTCCTCCTGCCCAGTGCCCACTCACCAGAGATCCCCCTGGATCTCCCCCAACCCTGCCCAGCCCCTACAGATGTCCCCCATGAGCAACATCGAGATGGCCCTGCCTACCCCAGCCACACCCACCAGTCTGCTGTGACAACTGCAGCCATGCCCACCCAGTGGGCCATGCCCACCCAGTGGGCCACGGCCCCATGTCCCTGAGGGCACAATGCTGATGCGGCCCTGAAGCTTTGCGATAAATAAGTGGGTTTTGGGTTGTGGTTTGGGCACTTGGTTTCTAAAAGGTTTGCCATCACTGTACTAGTGACTTGAATTTACATGCAGAACATGTTGATTAGAAGCCTATAAAATTTCACATATTTTCTCCTGATAATCAACCACCCTAACAGCTCCACCGAAAGTTGACACGTACATATATACCAAGTAATTATTTACAACAGCACAAAATGTGTGCTTCAAATTGTAAAGGGCTTGAAACATACCATCTGTTATTTTTGCATATATTTTATTAAACTTAAAAAATAATTATTTGTTGTATTGTATATAAAATAAATGGCAATATATTATCACAAATGTGATATATTATATATTTAACATATATAACTAGTGTATAAAAACTATTTTTAAAATCTCACCTATGATATAAAAATAACTATTTAATGAGGAAAACAGGGACAGGGAAGTTTATACTAAACTACGTAGAGAAAGGTGGGACATAAGAGAAAAAATACTAGTGGGAAAACAGGACTTTGAAAAACAAAAATCAACTAAATAAAGCCAGAAACTAAAGAAAGCAAATCTATCTAAATACATTTGACATAAATTGTAGTAGGTAAACCATTACACAGGCAGGAAGATTTCAAGGGAAAAATAGGTTTTATATATTGTCCAAAAAGTATTAAATATACAATTCAGTGGACAAATCATATCATCCAAATAAAAGAGGATACTGAAATTCTCTTCAGTTTAAATTTGTAGGGAAGAATTAATGTATAAAATGAATTTTGCATCAGGACTGATATTTATTTTGATAGCAATGCCTACGTTGATTCCACTTTAAATTTTTAAAGAGATTCCTAAGTTAATGGCTACATTTTATGGTTGGAAGAACTACTGAGAATATTCTTGTTAAAGTAACATCTTTCTTATGAGGATGGTGCTTTTAATGTTAAACAAAACCATTAAGCTTATTTGTTAATTGCGATCATGTATTGGAATGGAAACAATCTGGATTACATACTCTCATGGGCTCAGCTTGAGAGTTCTTATTTGGTATCCTTGAAATCTTGGGATGTTCTTGGTCCTAGTTACAATAGAAATTGAATTATTTCCCCAGCACTAAAGAGAATTAGACACATTTGGTATACCTTTCCTTAAATCAATAACTGACCCTTTGAAGTATTTTTTTTTAATTTTTAAATGTCTAGCCATATTTTTAAAAATAAAATTTGGGTTTATAATGTAATTGCTAACGTTAATCAACTATTAAGTAATGATAGCTTGAACACTTTTGAAATGTTATGAAAGTATGCAGTTTACCTAGAAAAGCTAAATGTCTTCATACACTGAAAACATTTCTTATGTACACTGTTTAATCCTGATGCCCTCACAGTCTCTTAAACTCCAGAGGCATTGAAGTGTTGAAATAAATAAAGGCATTTCGTGTCACTTCAATTGTACAACTCTAATCAGCCTATAGCATAATGTATATTACAAAAAATCTAAATGTATTAAACATCTGCACATGTTAATAATTTATAATATCGATATAGATTAACATAACTAACATTAACATAACTACAATGGTAGTTGTACAATGGTATCATCATAAAACCATAAAATAACACAAATTGCCATCTTAATTTGGGTATAGTTCACCTTAGTCCCCAAATGCTCACCTAAAAAGCCATATTTTAAGATTTTGTGAATATGAGAAGAGATGCTAAGGTATCAGAGGATAGGATATTCAGCAGGAGAAAGAACATTAACACACCTCAGGGCTGGCAGAGACTCAGTAAACACTCTGCACAGGCAAACTGAGCAGGCGGTCACAAAGCCATGGTCCCAAGCTATGTGGCATTTTAAAAGTCCTCACCAGCACTTCAGATTACACTTGGAGACAAACCTCTGCAATATTGTTAGCCTGATTAATATGTAGCCTAATGCATTGTGTACCAGCTATAGTCTCCAGGAGGTCTTTGCAGGTGGCCCACAATGACAAACTAGAAAAAAAGTCTACAGAAAAACCACCCATACTAACCAGGTGTTCCACTACAAAACAACAACCCAACCTCCCACAAGAGAAGCTGTGTAAGGACTTTGTTTAAATGAGCCCATACACACAGCAGCAATCTGGAAGAGCAGAAAAAGCACATAGAACATCTATACATATTCCAACAAAATGGATATCCAAGCAACTTTATCAAAAAGTCCCTTATCACTCAACCCAGTTCAGCACAACCAACACAAACCCTAAAAACAATTATACCACATACATCAAGAATATCTCGGAATCCACCAACAGACTCCTATAACCATATGGAATCAGCATAGCACACAAGCCAACTAAAGCCGGTCAAAACATCCTAAGCAGACCAAAAGATCCAACAAACCCAGAAGAAAAAACAGGAGTCATCTTCTACAACAGTGGTTCTCAACCTGTGGGTCGGGACCCCATTTGGGGTTGGAACGACCATTTCATGGGAGTTGCCAAACAATGCAGTCCGCCATTTTTTCCCTTTTTCCTTGGCTGTGCTACTCCCTTTTATCCTATTGGCTTTTGAAAGCCAATAGAATAGACTCTCTTGAATAGAGTCTAATTCTATTGGCTTTCAAAAGCCAATAGGAATTGTCCAGGCTGCCTCTGCCCTGCTGAGCCCGCCAAAAGTCCCATTCTGCAAACGGTGCTGCAAGTTGTCTGCAGCAAAGGTGAGCTGTCTGGAAGTTTCCACCCCTTCCTGCTGAGCAACTACTAAAAATGTACCGTAAATGCCGCCGTATAAGGTGACTTCTGCGAGCGCTGAAATCGGCGCCAAAGACGGGGGTCGTCTTATACGCCGAGTCGTCTTATATGCCGGAAATACTGGTAGTTTTCGGCGTATAAGACGACGTTCTAGGAATGCGGCCCGGCTATAAAGACGGGGGTCGTCTTGTACGTCGGGTCGCCTTGTACGCCGGCATTTACGGTAAGTAAAAGAGGGCCAGGGGTGGGAGGTGGGAGGCCGGCGGGCGCAGGGAGGGTTGCTGGTGCGTGTGGGGCCCGGTGGGTGCCTTACCTCCCTTGGGCTGGGCCAGCTGGTGGCCCAGCTGGTGGTCGGCCTGCGTCGTCTCTGCCGCTTGCCAGCTACGCCTCGGCCGGCGCAGGGGGTGGCACCACACATGCGCGGTGCTCCTGGGCAGGGAAAGTCCTCGACTTACGACCGGTTGGGTAGTCCTCGACTTACAACCGGTTGGGGTCGCGGCATTAAAAAGGTTGAGAACCATTGTTCTACAACATACAATGTAAGGACTGCAACAACCACTATGTAGGACAAACAGGCAGAAGCCTGGAAGAACACATCCACGAACATCAACTAGCAGTCAGAAGACATGATGAAAATTCTTTAATTTCACAACAGAGAGACAGATTTAACCATAGTTTCAATTGGGAAAATATGACCATCCTAGACCAAGCCAAGTCCAAAAATTTCTAGAATTTCTAGAAGCCTGGCACTCTGACAAATCATCCATCAGCAGACAACATAGATATTAACAACATTTATAGCCTACACAAAATAAACTATTGCCCAGCTCAAAAAGGAACAAAAAGATCCAAGCACTACTCCACCATCAATCAGCACTCAGATCAGCAGAGATTAATTCCAAGGTTAGTATCAGGCCAACAATCAAGTAAACAATACCCCAATCAAGAACTGCGAAAGAAGCCAACAGTATATCTAAAAGCACCCCCACCAACACTGACAGGCAAGTAACTAGAATGTAAACTGACAGCAAACTGCACTCATTAGCACTGATGATGTTACCTAGTTTGGGTAATGAAACGTTTGCAAAACAAGCAAGCTCAGAGAGAAGCCAGGACCCCCTCATGTCAACCCTGAGCTACAAGTATTCTCCTTTATTACTAATTAGAGAAAATGGGTACTATACATTGCCCAATAAATGGTGTCAGATGTTAAGGAATACTAAAAATGTTTCTTCTGACCTAAAAACTCATTTAGTTCAGAAAAAAAAACTTTCAAGACGATTGGACTCTTTCGAAAATGCTTTGAAAGGTTGACACTCATCCCTTCTAAGCTGAAGAGATAATTGAAGGAACTACATCTAACTTTCTTCTTGTTGTTGTGCCATATCCATTATGGGATGTTGGCGATCCTGTTTTTATCAGCAGCCGCATGAAAAAGTACTGCTCAGTTTTGTCCAAACTAGTCCCTTAGATTTTGAAGCCATGATGTTCTTCTTCTGCCTGGACCTCATTTGTCTTCAATCTTTCCCTGGAGGATTAAATGGAGTATGCTGTATTTTTCTGGGTGTTGCATCACATGTCTGAAATATTCTAATTTTCGTTTTTTAATTGTTTTGATGATTTCCCTTGGCTTTCCCAGGTGGCTTATCACCTCCTCATTTCTGATCTTGTCAATCCAGCTTATACGTAAAGCCGCCTGTAAATCCACATTTCAAATGCTTCTAGTCTAGTCTCTTCAAGTGGCCTTCTGTCAGAGACCAACTCTTTACTCCATAGAGCAGGATAGAAAAAATATAGCATCCGACAAGTCTGATTTTCAGTCTTAGGCTTATGTCATGACTGCAGAAGACCTTTTTCATTTTGAAGAATGCTGTTCGAGCTTTTTCTATCCTTGTCTTTACTTCAACGGTCATGTCCCAGCTTTCATGTAAATTAGAACCGAGGTACATGATCCTTTCAACTTTTTCTAGTGGTATTCCTTCTGAATTTATTGATGGTAAATTAACAGGTTGTTTGCTGATGACCATGATCTTGGTTTTTGAGGTGTTAAGCTTCAAGCCGTATTTTTCAGATATTTCTGTGACTCTGTTGATGAGGAGCTGAAGGTCTTCATGCTTACTGGCCATCAGAACTGTATTGTCAGTATATCTTAAGTTGTTGATCCAAACACCATTTACTTTAATGCCAGCGTCGATGTTCTCCAGTGCCTCATTGAAGATTGACTCAGAGTAGATATTGAACAACAATGGAGATAGAATACATCCCTGTCTGACCCCTCTTCTTATTTCTGCATCAGCTGAGTATTTTTGGCCTAGTCTCACATTTGCTATCTGATGCCAATATAGATTCTTTATTATTTGCATGTCTTTGTCATCTAGTCCCCCTTGTTTCACGATTTCTAATAGTTTGCTGTGTCTTATTTTATCAAAAGCTTTTTCGAAATCAATGAAGCACATGTAAACACTGTGATTGACATCTCTACAACGCTGTACAAGAACCTGAAAGCTGAACTGTAACGATGCTAAGAAAAAGACTCAGGCGTGTCTTGTGCAGAGGTTTGAAGCTGCAGAACACAGCTTGACAAACTCTTGAGTTTATTGTTTCTTATATACTTTTTACATACATAGGCTTTACCATTAACTGCTGACATTTTACATTTAGAAGTTTAATCTTTAGCTGTTGACATAAAGTAATTGAAAAATTCCTTCATATAAGCAATTATTTTCTAGTAACATATTACCTGCTGAGAGCAGGTAAAAACAAATACAGGTAAATTAGAAAAGGAGAAAGAACTGATAAAGACAAGGAGAGATAAAGACAGGAAGAGATAAGGGGGAACTTAAAGCATATTATTTATTTAGGTAGGTAAGATATTAAGTCAAAAGGGGGTGATCTTTTGGCTGCTTCCTTGGGACAAAGGGTATCAAAAGGTTATGAGGTTTGTGGGGGGCAATGCATGGCAGTTTGCTGCACGTGCAAATTCCCCCACACTGAACAGTGCATCTCTTGTACCAAGATTGTTTCTGAAACCAAATTGTGTGTTTCCTAAACGCTCTTCAATTTTGTTGTATATTCTTGTGTGAATTATTCTCAGGAGTATTTTCAGGGCATGACTCATTAAGCTTATTGTTCTGTATTTGGTACACTTCTTTGCATTTATTTTTTTGGGGATTGTCACAAAGGTTGATTTTAACCAATCATTTGGTATCTTTCTTGTTTCATAAATCTGATTGAAGAGGTGCAGTAAAAAATTATTCCCATTGTCTTCCAGCAATTTTAAAATTTCTATTGGGATATCATCAGGTCCTATGGCTTTTCTTGTTTTTGCTATTTTTATTGTATGTTCAACCTCTTCCATAGTGATATTTGGTCCAGTTGTTATACTTCCCATATCTATATCATCCCTAGTGTCCTCAAAAAGTTCTTCAATATATTCCTTCCATCTTTTTAGCTTTTCATCCTCATCTAAGATAATTTTCCCCTCTTTGTCAACTAAATTATTGGTTTTTTTTTTGTAGAGGCCTGCTGCTTCTTTCACTTTTTTGTGTAAATTGAAATTATCATGTATACGTTCTGTCTCTTCTATTTCCTTGCATCTCTTTGCACCACTTTTCTTTTGCCAGTCGAATTTTTCTTCTAATTGTTTTTTGCAATTCATTGTATTTTTCTTTGTTTTTATTTCTATAAGATCTTCTTTCATCCATGAGATGAAGAATTTCCTCCATCATCCACTGTTGTTTCTTGTAGTACCCTCTCTCTGTTTTGAATTTGTTACCTCTACTATTGCATTTTTAAATTTATTCCGTTCACTTCTACATCATCATCATTCAGGTTGTTGGTTTCCCTTAAATGATTTTCTAGTTCTTCTTTAATCTTACCTCCATGTTTAATGATGAAGTTTCTGTTGATTTTTGGTTTAGCAGGGTTCGAGTTTTTCATCCTTTTTAGTTTCAGCTGGACTTCAACAAGTAGTAGATTATGATCAGATAGTACATCTGCACCTGGGTATGTCTTTACTGATTTTACTGAGTTTCTAAATCTTTTGTTTATTGTAAAATAGTCAGTTTGGTTCCTTACTACATTATTTTGTATATCTGCTGGTGATCTCCAAGCATAGAGGTGTCTTTCTGGCAACTTAAAAAAAGTATTCATCACACATTGCCTATGTTCCTTGCAGAAGTCTACAAATCTGTCACCTTTACCATTTCTGGTTCCTAAGCCAAAGTTTCCAACTACAGGAGCATCACTTTCTTCTCCCACTTTTGCATTGAAGTCCCCCATGAGTATTGTGATATCATTACTTTTTAGGGTTTTCAGTACACCGCTTATATCTTCGTAGAGCTTCTATAAATCCTCATCGCTGTCAGCTGTGGGAGCGTAAACTTGTATAACATTCATATTTACTGGAGTACTATTTATTTGGATCATTATCACTCTATCAAATACAGGAATAAAGGACTTGATGCATTTATTTACAAGATTGTTTACAATTATAGCTACTCCATTTCGATGGTGTTTGCTATTCTCACCAGAATAGTAGACAGTATAATTTCCTATTCTAGCCTGATACATATTATCATCTTTAGATCAAATTGTACATTTGTGTATGAAATGTAGAGAGAAATAAACACATATTTATCTGTTTTGTGTCAAATAATGTCCTACTGAACATAAACATGGTGCTACAAGAATTCTGAGTATTTAAGTTGCAGAATGATCCATTAAAAAAAAGTAAAAAGGTAAAACATAAAAAAGTAAAACATTTACCACAAAGTTGTATTGGATGCATATTATGAGCTTAATCTATCAGTAAATGGTAACAGACATTTGTTACTCTTCACTTCAAATATAATAATAGGTCAGATAAGAAACAGATGAACATTCTTTCCCTTGTTACCATTTGCCTTGGTGGTCAAAAACAGTCTTATAAGTGCAATGACTTTACCCAGTCAGTCAGTCTCTCTCCCTCCCCCCCCCCTCAGGAGAAGATTTTGCAAAACTCTGAAATGTCTTAACCAAGGTTTGCATGTGAACATGGTTTGCTCTGCTTAAAAAAATTAATTAAAATCTGTATTTTTGTCAAATTTATGTCTACCTTTAGTGATTTTTTCCTGTTTCATATTATTAGGTATTCATATTAATGTATTAATGTCCAATGCAAAGCCATAATCTAATATTATTACCTTCAAATAGCAGGGTGAGCCAGGGAAAGACCACCAGATCCAGGTTACAAAATCCTATTTTTGTATCTCTTTGCTGACATTTAGTGCTTATCCAAATGATGGACTTTTATCAGAATCCTTAAAAAGAAGCTGATTGTAGAACCATACGATCTTTATAATTGACACCATGAAAATATTAACATGGTAAACCAACTGTACAATAACGTTTCTTGGTGTAAAATTATGCATTTCATTTGCTAGGTCAATGTTTCTCAGCTTTGAAAATGTATGGACTTCAACTCCCAAAATTCCCCAGCCATCCAGCTACTGGGGGGAATAATGCCTGGGGGAGGGAATTCTGAGAGTTGAAGTCCGCACAACTTAAAAGTTACTACGGTTGAGTTAACACTGAGCTAGGGATTTGCTTAGTCTGGTATTTTCTGAACTGTCAGGGCAAATCACCAAAAGAGATACTTCTTTTAAAATGAGGCGCAGTCGCTCCAAATAGATCTCTTAAGTTTATATCCCACACCAATTCGGGGGGGGGGTCACAGGATTCTCCCCCGTTGTCTCATGGCGCTCCTGCACGACAGAGAACCCAGTACAGCAAAGGACTGTTTCCATTGGTCCACCCCATCCTCGTGTGCGGGCGCAACACGATTATTCAAATCAACTCTTTTGGGCTGGGCGTGTCAGATTAGCGACTGACGTCAAAAGAGACACCCAACATCTGGCGGGAAAAGCTTCCGCCCGGTTAACGGAAGCGAGTGTGCAAGTTATATTTTTCCCTTAAGCATGAAAGAAATTTTTTAGACCCCAGTCGCCATTTCTGCAAATAAACGCTCCCCTAGCTGTGTGCTCATTTTCTCCAATGAGAGAACGTCTCTTTCGGAAAGAGTGACCTCCCGGTAGGGCCTCTCCGCAAAGTATTTCCGGGTGGTAAAGCGTGACCTCTGCCCTCGTGACGTTCTATCCTTTCCGGTGCTGGCTACCGCCTGCAGAGACGCTCGAGTAAGTGGCTGGTGGGGCCGTTTTCTATCCAGCTCCATCCTCGCGGGTCCGGCCCTCTCCGCTCCCCTGGTGCTGTCGCTGGGCTCCTCACTCCTAACTGAGCGGGGAAGGGAAGGGAGGGCGAGGTCGGGGGCCTTTGTTTTTGCCCAGTGGTCGAGGCCCGTATCACCCGGTCCCCGGGATTGTTTTTTTCGGTTTGGGCCTCATCAGCCGGCTTTCCCCCAACTTCGCGAAGGTTCATTGTAAGCTGCCTATATTTTCCTTGGGAAACAAATCTTTTAGAAGAAACGTACATAATCTCTACTTTTATCGCACGCAAAGAGCTAAGGCTGAAAAGTGTGTCCAAAGCCATCTATTTAAATATGTTTATGAGGCTGCCTTTTAATGCACTGTTCTCCCTCCTTCTGAGGGTAGAGGAGTTTTGAGAAGGGAAGTTTGTTGACTAAATTCCAGAGGGTTTTAGTAACTAGATACAGTATTTGTAAGCCTGTACACGTGGGTTTATTATTAGAATTATTTCTGCTTTGCAGAAAAGTGGGATTCAAGGCTATCTGGTAGGATATTTCCTTTAAGCTCATCCTGATTTATTTAGAAAGGCCATGTATCTTACTACATTTGTAATGCATTAGCAGCAAAAGTGGCAGTTTAAGTCTTTTAGGAAGCAATGAATTTTAAGTACGGTAATTAACTACAGCAGTGTACCCTATTGTAAATGTAATGGTCCAAGTCGTATCTTATTTTTGATGTTGTTTGGTGTGGAAAGTTCTCATACAAGTTTGTGACTATCAGAACATTATGAAAATTATCAGAAATCATGATCAGGGAACTGAATTTGCAAAACAGTAGTAAATATTGAAATTGTTAGATTTTCCATGGGATTGTTATCTGGGCATCCATGCGTTCTTGGATATCCATACATTCTTGCATATATAATTTTTTGTTCTTATTGTAAGTCTTCCCTAATCACAATGCAGCTCTTTTGTTTAAAACTTCAGTATTTTTTTTGTCACTGAATTCTATTTGACTAGTGTTCTCAAGTAAGAATGTAGCCTCCAAAATTAGTAGATCTTTAATTTTCAGACTGCATAATTAATACAAAGGTAGCATAATTCACAAGTAAAATACTAAATATTGAAATAATGGTATAGAAATACCCAAATCATTGTTCTAATTTTGTAGGTATACACTTACGTAATAACAAGAGGAAAGTGGGGAACATTAACATTTAAATATTCGCTATAATTCATTGATGGTACTTTGCCTGCAGAAGATTTAAAATTCAGTCTTCCAGATCTCCAGGTAGTGCTGGGAAATTCTTGCCTGAAGCCCTAAAGCAGTGTTTCCCAAACTTGACAATTTTAAGGCATGAGGACTTTTAAGGCATGAAGTCCACATGCCTTAAAATTGTCAAGTTTGGGAAACACTGCCCTAAAGAACTGCTACCAATCAGTGGGCAAATATTAACTACAAATTGTTTAGTTGTTGAAAATTAATCTCAAAATATTCAGAAGAAAGATCAGTGTAAAATATTACAATCTTTACTGTGATCGAGAGGGCCCGATTTTGATTGCTAGATGATCATAGGATGATTTTATTAGTACTTGTTGAATACATCACATTTTATTCAACATTTGGACTTGACTACACTGTGCAAGTCCTTCAGTATTTTCCTCAGGTACATAAGTGAGTCAATCCCATTATTTGGTCTGTACAACAAGCTGATGCTTTAGGAAGGGAGGATCAAAGCACTTACATTTAGAATTCAGTTAGGGGTAGATTGAGTATGAATTGTCAGTACATGATTGATGTGATAGAAGTTCTTGCTTATCATTCAGAAAATGATAAGCAAAAACAAAAGCAATTAACAATTAGCAGAAACTGGTTACCTAAATTTTATGTCTCTGTGTTTTGCTGTTCCTTTGCATGTAGTTCTGACAACACTTTCTTGTATTGGATTTGTATTCAGATTGGATAATCCGAAAGTCTCCATCGTCTCTTGCTTCCTTTTTAAAGCCACCAACAAGTTGCTTGAAGTGTGATGTAAAGTGCTAACTATATATAGTTTCTTCTGAAATGGGTGTCTCTTATTGCAGGAATAAATAATTTGTGGACTGCTTATGTTGAGGATAACATTTTGGGACCTGTTTTGGATAATTTGGATGGATTAAGGGGAAAGTGGGTCCCTTAAGCACAAATTTTAAGTATTTAAACCTCATATCAGTTGTGGACTGATTTTGATGTTGCTCTGCCCATGCCGATACCACAATATTCATGCCCCATGCAGTTCTCAGGACAGGAAACATTCCCAGTTCAGGAAAGAGTATCTGCTACTTTATTGGAGATCAGAATGGGAAATAATCCCCATGGTAGCTAAGTATAAATTTCTGATTAGAAGTTGTGAATCAGCTTTATTATATATGATGGCTTTTTTTTTCTTTCCTCGACTTGGTATTTTGATTTTTATAGTTTCTCTACTTCAACAAACTATTTTATAATAATCTGCCTATTCCATAATTTGTTGTTTTATACAGAAATGGCTCCCCGTAAGGGTAAGGAAAAGAAGGAAGAGCAGGTTATAAGTTTGGGACCACAGGTTGCTGAAGGAGAAAATGTGTTTGGAGTTTGCCACATCTTCGCTTCCTTCAATGATACATTTGTCCATGTAACTGACCTGTCTGGCAAGTGAGTATCTCTACTTGTGAAAAGATAATATTATTGACAAGATTGTAATAGAAGATCTTGGCAATAGATGTCAAGACTTTATGTCAAAAGGCCTATAATATTCACCTAGCCCCGTGGTGGCGAACCTATGGCATGCGTACCACAGATGGCACACAGAGCCCTCTCTGTGGGCACGCGCGCCATCGCCCCAGTCCTAGGCCTTCAGCTGGGTTTTATAAAACCTTTTCGCTTTAGGCCTCCATTGCCGTGTGTAAAAAAAAAAAGAAAGGTTCAATCAATTTCAACCTCGCGGGGGAAAAAAAGATCTCGCAAAGTTGGAATTGATTGATTGAACTTTTTAGTCCCACCCAGTCTGCTGTTACCACCAAAGCCATGCCTACCCAATGGGCCACGCCCACCCAGCACCTGACGATACATAAGTGGGTTTTGGGTTGCAGTTTGGGCACTCGGTCTCTAAAAGGTTCACCATCACTGACTTAGCCTAAACTAAAAGGAAACTCTGTCTACTTGGGCATATACATACTTAGCATTGTAACGTTCTTGGAGCCAAGTATTATGTTTTATTACCATAGCTGAATCCTAGGTGAAGTATCTACTCTTGGAAGTTCTTTGTATAGAAACTCTGTTGTTTCTGCTAAGATATAATGATATTGCAATCAAGCACAAACTCTAACCCTAATTCTGGGAATTGTTTTATTCATACTGTATTTTAAAGACAAGAAAGTTATGCTTTTTGCCTCTGGTGAAGGAATTAAGTTGGTGGGATTAAGTTCATCTATAATGCACGTCTTCTTTTCTCAGGGAAACTATCTGCCGAGTAACTGGTGGCATGAAAGTGAAGGCCGACAGGGATGAGTCTTCTCCTTATGCCGCTATGCTGGCTGCCCAAGACGTAGCACAAAGATGCAAGGAGCTGGGAATCACTGCCCTTCATATCAAACTACGGGCTACGGGTGGAAATAGGTAAAGGGAGCAGCAAGCGCTTCATTTATCTCTTGCACATTTATTTTCACATGTACTACTTTTCAGTACTTTAGAATACTTTGATTTAAATAATAAAGTCATTTTAACACCTCTCTAATATTATTTTGTATTACTGAGAGACTTTAAAATGAAAAGTATTATCCTATGGAATCATATTTTGGAGCTGCAGCTGTTGGAAGAATGTCCTGTTAATCTGAATGCAAATATCTATGTGTAATATAGTGGATATTTCGCTGGTTTGATGTTACATTATTGTTTATATTCTATCCTTTTTCTTAAAAACAAAACAAAACAGAAGTTTTATTAATTTTACTGCAGTGGAATACAGCTTTCTGTAGTTTACTATATATAATATGTATATTTACTATTTTAGCTTGAGCCCTGCCATTTGTGGCTCCTTTGGGCAGCCAGGCATCATGTGACCAGCTGCTTCCATGTTTCCACGAGGGAAGTGGCATAGCTATCCACTTTGGAGCAGATGGAATTGCTTCCTCTCCTAAAGAAGGCTTCCATGGATCAAGCCACCATTTATAACTTGTCCTGGTCTTTGACATTCTCTTTTTAGGGAAAGTTGTTGAGAAGGTGGTAGGAAGATCCTAGAGGAAATGAATTATCTGGATCCTTTTGAGTCAGGATTCAACCTTGCCTATGAGACAGGAATGGTATTGGTTGTTCTGATGGATTGCCTTTGTTGGAATCTTGGGGAAGGGGGAAGGGAATGGTCCAATTAGATCTCTCAGACAACTTTAAACCATTGGCCGTGGTACTTTTCTGGAAATGCAAGGATTGGGACACTAATTCTGCTTCTACCAGAATGAGTAATTAGAACAGATGCTTGTGGGTGACAAGTGCTCAAGCCCTTGGGAGTTTGGCATTTTATCCCATGTTTATGTGGAACCATTAGCAGAGATTGTCCACAAATTTATAGTGAGGCATCATCATTGGGTATACATTGCTACCTTGATCCAGGCTAGAAATACTATTGAAGTCCTGAGCTAGTATCAAGATCTAGTGTGTAGATGCCATTAAACATCTGGACACCCCAATAACAATTATCCAAGTGATTACTGTGAGTGAAACCACACTTCCCCAAAGGAGGTGTGACTTGTCAACTTGGACTTTCACTCCTACTCAAGCAACAGATAGAAAGTGACCAATGGGATGGATTTGCTCAGCTTCAGTTCAGCCAGTTATAGCCTTACTTGCAGTAGGGTACCCTGACATTTGTACAATTTACTCCTTGGGAGGCTCCTTTTGAAGACAGTCTAGGAGCTGCAGCTGTTACAAAATTAACTAGACTATTGTAGGACACTAATGCCAGTGTAGAATTATACATTTTAAGGTTGTTGAACTGGTAATGAGTAGGCTTCTGGGCCCAATTCAAAGTCATCATTACTTTACACAGCGTAGCATCAAGAAAAAGGTAGCACCTTGCAAAAATTGAATATGTCCAGTCCATTCATCAAAAGGTCTCTTAAGTGTCCCCAGTCTTTATGATGCACACAGAGAAGAGGATAGGCATTCCGTAGCACTCCCACTCTATAGCGTTTTCTTCCCTCAAGAAATAGGGCCAGCCCTAATTTCTTCGCTTTTCAGAAGTAAATGAAAACAGTTCTATCTCTTTGGTCCAAGCTAATTGTGAGCACTGTCCAATAGGAATATAATTGCATTAGTGGTTTTTTTTTTTTTTTTTGGTTTGTTATTTACGGGTAGTCCTTGTTTAGCGACTGCCTCATTTAGCAGACATTTGCAATTATGGTGGTAATGAAAAAGTAACCTTATAACCAATCCTCCCATTTATAGCCTTCACATATCTGTTAGCAAAGGAAAGCTGAAATAAGATAATAAACAATTTCACTTGGCAATCACTTGTTTTCAAGTTGCTGGTCCCAGTTGCTGGTCGTTAAATGAGGACTGCCTATAACTTCTCTTGCGATGTCACACAGTTGAGATTGCAGTGGGTTAGACGTTCTAATAATTAATTAGAACTGGTTTAGCAAAAACAAGCAACAAAGGGGCAGATATTTTACTACACTGAATACAGCGTAAATCTAAAAAAGATTTGCATTTAGAGACATTCTGAATAGGTGTTCTGAAGAACTTTTCAGTGGTTTTCCTTTTGATTTTATCTTAACTTTACAATTTATAGTAGCTCTTTTAGCAAAAAAAAAAAAAAAAGGCCATGCTATATCAGATTAACCGTCTATCAGATTAACCATCTATCTAGCTTGGAATTCTGCTACTAAAAATAATTAACTAGAAAGCTTGAAGTCACGTTGCACCTTTGTTTACTCACTGCTATAAATTGACAAGAAAAAAAAATGCACTGATGCTGCCCCTAATACTACTCCGTTCTTCCAAATGAAATAAATCTTAAAGTCAATAATTAAGACAAATTTCAGTTTTTATTAATATATATTTAACTTCCTTTGCAGAACAAAAACTCCTGGACCTGGAGCTCAGTCAGCTCTCCGGGCTTTGGCTCGGTCTGGCATGAAGATTGGGCGCATTGGTAGGTTTTCTGTTGAAGGATATTTTCAACAATGTGCCTCCTGCAATCATTTTTATAGAAAATATACCTGCTGCTTTATCCCATTATTTTACCCTAACAGACAAACCATTTATTTTGCATTAGATAGTTTGCAAAGTTCTTGCTAGATAGAATTATTTGATCTATACTGAAATGAGATATGAGAAAAAGATGATCCACGCAATTAGGGCTTTCAGGTAGAGAGAATTGAGTTACAACATGATAGTGCTTGCAGCTGGATCTTTCAGAGAACAGCATTACAAATTGTCCCAGCACAGTACAGCCAGAGTGTCCAGGCCAAAACTTGTTTGGTTTAAGCACAAGCCAAAACATGTGGCGCATGGGGGAGGAGGGAGATGTGATGGGGAAAAGCTTAAAAGATACTGGAATGGGGGAAAGAAAGAAAGATGTTGGAAGATTGAGGGTGGGGATTAGACAAGAAGGATATGCTGTGCTTGAAGACAAGAATTCTAGTGGCAGCCGAAGGGAGAGAGTCATAAGATGATTCTGGAAAGATCAGGGCTTTACTGGAAGTGCTGGTTGGATATATTATGCTGGAAATAAGGACTTCAGCAGATCACTTGAGAGTAGTTTGGGAAGACTTGAGAGCGTAGTTTGGAGTTCAGACCATGCAGAACAAGGAGAAAGAATCACTCTAAACTTTGTTTTAGCTCAAACCTGGAACAACCAAAATATTCCGGGCTTCAGTTTTCACAATCTGCAACTCATTCAGAAAAAGTTCAACAGAAATTCTGAAATAAAATGAGTCTCCTTCAAGTTGGAAATAGAATATTTTTTTTTTCTTTTGTGCATAGACCTAGCTTTTCCTAGTAGCTGTTTTTTAAAGCTTGTGCAGACTTGCCTTATCTCGGACTTTCACATCCTGAAATTTCAGAAACTTAATTTGGGAAGTATGATCTGTCTCAGGAAACTTTGTGATGTTAGCGTTACATTCTGAATGTTGCCCTCTTCTCATTTTCCATGTTACTCCTTGGTGGTTTTTGAGGGCTTGCATACGCAAAGAGTGAAAATAATCCAAAATGAACCTTTTTCTCTTCACAGAGGATGTTACCCCCATTCCTTCAGACAGCACTCGCAGAAAGGGCGGTCGCCGTGGTCGTCGTCTGTAAAATAGTGGCTGTTGTATTTCGTCATTAAAGCTTTCCAATAAATCTCCATTCTCATTTGTTTTTCTGTTCTATAAATTTAGCCACCCCTGCTGTTCTACAAAGTGACTTGCCATTAAACTCTCAATAATTATTGACATGAAAAACATCCTTTCTGTGTGGAGGTTTTTTTCCTCCTAATAGCTCCCACAGGCTTTTTAGTGTATTCCTTGTCACTTAAAAGTTTTTTTGTTTTTTTTACTATGAAGCTGCTTAGTGCGAAATAAAACCCTAAGGCAATAAAACAGTATTGCAAACTAAGACTCGTATCAGTTACGTAGAGTTTGGAGATAATGCATAATGTTGGTAGCTAAAAGTAGAGATAGAGAATGGCTGCATTCCTCCTATAGATTGAGCTCTTTGTCTTCCTGGATGACTGCTTCCTCAAATGAGAAGCTCAGACTCCAATCTGAAAGGCTGCTATACAAAATTGGCCTGTACACTGAATTTCTAAAGTTCTCTCAAAAAGATTCTTTTGAAAAGCAGCAGTTTGCCTCAAATTTTTTAATCCTCATTCCTGACAAAGTTTTAGTTTTACCTTTTTTAATTTCGTTGGAAAACTAGGCATACATATGATTGGGCAACAATATTCAAAGACCACTCAGAAATATCTTTTTATGCAGCGGAATTGACAGACATAAGCATGCAATGGTGTTGCAGAAATAGTTCTGGTTTAAAATTGGAGGGAAAGCAGCCATAGAATTTCTGTGCAAGAAACATTTACCTGTGGTGGTGGGCCATATGGTGATCCAATTTCTATAATTATGGAATATGCAGTACCCTGTATATAGTCATAATTTGCTTGCTTGTTGATGCCGCATTCATCAATTTAGGCCAGACATGTCAAAAAAGGCCCGGGGGCAGTGTGCGGCCTGTGAAGTGGTTTCATGTGGCCCCCGAAGCCATCCTGGAAACGGAACAGCCCCCGCTGCCCTGGCCCAGGCTGGCCGGGAGCCAATGTACAATTTTGTGTGGACATCTGTGCTGAAAGGCATTCAATCTTAGCACCACAAGGTCATCTGGAAACAGGGACCAGCCCCTGCCGCGTCAGCCCCGCCCTATGGGTGCATGCTGGGGAGGTGTCACCTTTTGTGAGGAATGAAGAAATGGACCATGCCTTGGCACTTGCCCCGGTCCCACCCCCTTCTGCCAGAGACCCTCGGATCTATCCCCTTCCTGCCCAGGCCCCCACAGGCACTCTTGACGTGAACAATGTAGAGCTGGCCATGCCCACCCAGTAGGCCACATCCACTCCACACCCACCCTGGCCACACCCCTCCCTCCCAGGGCAACCGCAATGCTGATGCGGCCCTCAATAAAATTGAGTTTGACACCCCTGATTTAGGCTATTGAACTGTTAAGTTTCACAATAAAAAAACCCTGCCCATGAGATTTTTTTTTTCTTTTTTTAATTGACCATCAGGCCTGGTGCTCTTAGATCATCTCCACAGCAGGATTATTTAATTGATACTAGATTTTTGTTCGATGCTTAACTTTAAATATGTAAATTCCAAGATATTTCAAGTTTATACTGTTGGGGTATAAATTATAGCTTAGTACAACTGGGAGATAACCAGAATGGGAAAATGAGCTGAATTTTCATTTTCAACATCTTCTATCTAGTCCATAGCTGACGTTGGTAGGTAAATCAGCTCCAGTCTAGATATGGAATCTGGCACCATTTTGAAACCTTTTTTTTTTTTCTGATGGACAGAAAATAGATGAAACTTCCCCCCCAAAAGTGATAGTTTTTTTAATCGCTGCATTTCATAGATCTTTTAAATATAAATAACTGATAAAATAGCAGGAATGGGGCTGAATCTCAATGAAAAACAGAAACATTAGCTGCTTAAATCTAATATATACTTCACAATAGGAGTTATTTTTTTTTTAAACTGGATACAACCCTTAAATAAAAATTCATACCTTTCAGTCTCTACTTCTTTTCTGGCAGTGAGATGTGTGCCATAAAAACCATTTGCCCTAGCTACCATCTTCTTTTGGTTCCATCTTTGCCTTTTGGAGAAATCGTATGTAAACTATTTTGCTTCTGGGAGGCTGCCTAGAAGATGGACAGCACCTGTGCAGCTGTTGACCTGTCTCTTTAAGCCAGCGGTTCTCAACCTATGGGTCGCGACCCCATTTGGGGTTGATTGACCATTTTACGGGGGTCGCCAAACAATGCGATCCACCATTTTCCCCCCTCAGGGGGCGCCGCCGCACATGGGGGCGCCGCTGCGCATTTGTGTGGCGGGGGTCGCCGTCACACAAACGTTGAGAAACGCTGCTTTAAGCCCTCTGCCCAGCCATCACAGCAATGTTGGCTATAAAAAGTGTGGAGAGACTATTGGTGGTGACTGTGTAGAAATAAACAAAGCAGATAGAGATACTGTTCTCCAGTAGTAGGACTTGCAAGGAGCAGTAATTGAGAGAAGCAGTAGTAGGAGATGTAGTACCACTTCGGAAGAGTGGGGTAAGTGAGCAGTGAGTTCCAGCCTGTGAATGTTTGTGTAGCCGAGAGAGCTACAGTATGCTGTGTTGGCTCTGGTGTTTTGGAGCTCACTGGCTTGAATATACTTAAAAGAAACCTGCGACAGCTTCCCCTTCTGAAAATAGTTTAGAGAAGCAATCCCCATGATTTCTTCATACTCTCATTCCGTGAAAAATGGCATCTTGAAAAAAAGATTTCCTCTTTTTGTGTGCATGCTTGTTAATGTAAAAGTGACTTGTTAGTAGTGCTTAGTGCTACTAAGCAGACACTCATTCTCAACAGAATGTTGTAAGTACATAAAGCTTTTGAGAATATAGCACATTGCTCGCACAGCATGCTATCATGGTTTTGTTCTAAATGTTTTGTGGTTGCTCTGTAAATGAATTCTCCTTTTACCGGCTCCAAAATCAGCTGATATAAGTGTTTTCTCACTGAAACAAGCACAATGTCTATTGAGATGCTGAGATTCACCTCAATAGGGAGTTGGTATTGGCTATTGCCACTATTGCTAATAACATTCTATTTTAGTATTAATTTAATCAGTAGCAGGTAGTGAAGAAAAGCCTGCATTTCCTACCTCTTGGAGGTAGCAAGACATACCTCATGGTCCCTACTCTTCAATAAATTTCTCTTTAATAAGACGTTTAATAGTAATAGTAGTAAAGTTGGAAGGGACCTTGGAGGTCATCTAGTCCAACCCCCTGCTCAGGCATGAAACCCTACACCATTTTGGACAAATGGCTGTCCAGTCTCTTCTTTAAAACTTCCAGTGTTGGAGCATTTACTGCTTCTGGAGGCAGGCTGTTCCATTGATTAATTGTTCTCACTGTCAGGAAGTTTCTCCTTAGTTCTAGGTTGCTTCTCTCCTTGCTTAGTTTCCACCCGTTGCTTCTTGTCCTGCCTTAATAAGACATTTCCCCTTAATACAATCACTAGGTGGCAGTACTATCTAACCATGGCTATTTGAAAAAAAGCTGGGTTGGGCCTAGTTAGTATTTGGATGAGAGGCCATCAGTAAATCCCAGCGCTGCAAAATAAACTGGAAAGAAGAAGGTGGTAAAACCACGTCTCTGTTGTTAAAGAGAAAACTGCATGCATATCAATCAAATCTTTATTAACACTCATAGACCAACATAAAGGTGGGATGCAAACAACATTAAAAAAAAGCTAAAAAAATATTAAATTAGTGGGAGCCAAGGTGGCCCAAACTAGCAGCTCCTGGAAAGAGCTCCCAACCTCTCCTCTGGCTCAATCTTTTGACAAAAAAGCCACTAAACCCATAAATCTAAACTATATGAGTATTTCCTTGGAACACCAGGAAATATACAGTATTTGATTTGGAGACGGAAGACGCCCACATTTGTGAAGTTTATATTCTGAACTGTAAAACGTTACTCTCAGTAAGGCCCATTTTGCTCAGAAGCAGCCCATCGGTTACCCCCAGGTCGTCTTCAAGGTGTTGAGCATTGGTGGAAAACCTGCCACAAAGGACTGAGTAACTTGCTGTGATGTACGAAAGCTACAGAATGTGTATACAGTACTAACTAAACCATGGGAGCATGTGTTCATCTCCTTTGTCCCTGTCTTTCCCAGGGACCAGTTGATTTTCTGATACTTTTAGTAGGGGAATATTCTGGCCTCATCTCTCAACTGAATATGCAGATCAGGTAGCCATTGGGAAAGTATTCCCTAGCAATAAGTTGCCTTTCCATATTAAAGAAAGCATATAAATTAAACTATGCCTCCTGATTTGACTATTTAAACCAGTGGTTCTCAACCTTTTTAATGCCGCGACCCCCAGCCAGTCGTAAGTCGAGGACTACTCAACCGGTCGTGAGTCGAGGACTACTCAACTGGTGCAGCACCGTTTGCAGAATGGGACTTTTGGCGGGCTCAGCAGGGCAGAGACAGCCTGGACAATTCCTATTGGCTTTTGAAAGCCAATAGAATTAGACTCTATTCAAGAGAGTCTATTCTATTGGCTTTCAAAAGCCAATAGAATAAAAGGGAGTAGCACAGCTAAGGAAAAGAGGATAAAAAATGGCGGACTGCATTGTTTGGCGACCCCCGTGAAATGGTCGTTCGATCCCAAATGGAGTTGCGATCCACAGGTTGAGAACCACTAATTTAAACCCTGCTGCTGAGGATTAGGACTCATCTCAAGTAGATTTTAGATTAAAAAGGGCTTCAAAGGAGAGAAGATGAGTGGAAAGCCCAACCGACCAGCAAAATCTATTTGTTATGCTGGATTTTATCTTATAATATAATACTACAAATTAGGAAACTGTCCAGATTCTCAGATCATCTCTTTGTATCTTAGTCTATTACCAATTGTAGCCTAAATTTAAAATTTCTGCCTGACAAAACTGAGCCTCTGATCTATTTCAAAAAATTATTTTAAAATAAATGAAATAACAGCCATACTGCTATTTGTTTTAGCACCGCTAAGGGGCCTATAAGAACTGTTGGGCATATACTGTAATTCCAATGTTTCTTAATCTCAAATTGAGAAATACTGCATTATCCTTATCCAAAAACAGTTATTTCCACAATGCAGAATGAAGGAGTTATCAACTAATATCCTACTTCCCATCTCTATTCCATTGCCATTATGAGTTATAGCTGGAATAACCAAAGATGATTCCTTTTTGGATGTCCTTGCTAATTGTTTAATATATTGATTCAGTGGTTCTGAAAAATTCTTTGGAGTGATCCTTTTTGGTAGATAATGTATAGATAATGTAAATTCTTGCCTTTTAATGTCTTTTTTCTTGATTTTGCCTTTAATTGTTTTTTGCCAGTCAATGTTTTGATATTTCCTGATACTTAATAAAATGATATAGTTACAGAGATAGATTTTGAACTGAGTGGTGTATTCTTGCTCTGATCTGGATGTAAGAATTGACTAGGAATTTGCAAACTAAACTGGAAATTTCCCTCAATCATTTTCCAACAAGAACTAGTTGAGGATAAGGCTCTTCAAAGTTCAGAATTCCACATCCTGTTCCGGGGCTGAAGTTTCAGTGAGAATTTTACCTACAAAAGCTTTTTCATTGAGGGATGGAATGGATCCTAAACTAGATGCTAGATTCCTGTCAGTTGTCATTCATTAAAACGCATGCAAAAGTACTCTCAGGAAAAGACACCATTTTGTGTATGGAAAGAGTCAAAATATCTGGAATAGGGAGACAACATCTACATGAACAAAAGCTGTGAACATGAACTACAATTTATTCAGTCTGTTATTTGACCTGAATTTAAAGGAATGTCTATGTATCTGTACAGAGCTCCTAACATCTCACAATTCTTTGTTCCCAGTAGCATTTATTCTTTGGTGAAGTAGCTACAAAATCATTACCTATGGTAAAAGCCAGTTTGAGAAAGAGATTGCATGCTAAGTATTGGATGAAACAAAGAACAGCCACAGGCTGCCTGCCAACAGGTGATGTCATATGAGTAGCCAATGACATCTCTTAGAAATTAAATCTGAAATAAAAATGCCCAATTAGATTACTTCATGATAATAAAGTGGGCAGAGTATCGAAGGGTATTTCCAGTTACCTATTACTTTCAACTTTCACTTCCTTCATTTGCCTTTCAAGAACCACTTGAAAAGCCCAGCAAACTTTTTAAAAGTTCCCATTTTCCAGTCATCAAGCTCACTGCCAGAACTCTGCAGAACTGAGGCAATTAAGACCATGGAGGAAGACCATATTCTTCTCCCACCATCTCAACCACAAGCAAGGTATTTGTAGCTACCACTCCTTTATTTCCTTGGGCTGAGTTTTGAGTTTCAGTATTGCACCCTCCATTGTATTGAAAAATAGGGGACATTTGATGTAGGTGAGAAAGATGGTAATTGGTTGGTCCTTCTGCAACACCTCCATTGTGTCCAGAAACATCAGTGCTGATACTAGAAGGAATTAAGACAAGCGTTTAAGCTGACCCTCAGTCTATGATGCCCTCCACATGGGTTGGTTTACAATTCCAAGCATCCCCTCTCACATGCTGGTCATTATGTTAAATGGGAGATAATTTTTCCATCTGGAGGGAATATGGTGGCAAAAGTCATGGTATGGATTATACAGATTTAATGGAAGAAAAAGCAGTCATGGGAAGCACTGAAGCTGTCGCATTATGAAAATTTACATGGGAATAAGCCCATTTGTATCCATGGGGTTGTGTGAATAAACATATGTAGGATGATATTGCTTAGATTATTTTTATTTTTTGTTAAACTATGATTTATTGAATTGGCTTTACACTCATGCCACATCATAAACTATGTTTTATAAATCACAATGGCTGGGTTCACACTATATGCTAAGTCTCAAATCAACCATATTTTGACTTAGCACAAGATTATAAACCTTGTTCAAGGTTAGATATATTTCTTACTCCTGAATCTTTTCATGCCTGGCTTGCTTCATTAGCACAATCAATCAAGGTCACATCTCTCTAGCTCACCAAAAAGTTGAGACACAGTGCCTGGTGCTTAAGAAAACCAATCAGGCTGTATGGAGGCCTCAGCCATAATATGTTTAACAACATATTAAGTTATGTGCTAAAACTAAATAAGTATTGGAGCTATTTTTTAATCGCTGGCAAAGAATTATAAATTTTCTCTGGTACTTCACCGTTTTCCTTTTTTTTTTTTTTTACAATGGTGCTTTGAAAATACAACTCAATTCTCTCTTCCTCTCCTTTTTCTTCCTTTCTAAGCGGTAAAAAAATATTCACTTGTTTTGTTGCATTGAAAGTCTCATTTTTAAAACATACTTGTAGTCACCAATTGTCCTGTTTGCTTTTTCGTCATTATTTATTCTGCCCTATAGAACTACTTCGTACATTTTTTTTACAAAAAAGGACAATATTGCTTTCATTTTTGCTCCCCAAAATTCATTACATAGGCATCTTACCACTTCTTTAAGAAAAGCTAAAAGTCTACTGTGTTACTTTTACAATACTCCTGCAAAATGTTCAGGGCTTCATAAATCAGCAGAAATGTGAATTTGGGTTCTCATATTCCCACACCACATTTATATTTTTTACGGTGTCAAAAGTTGTATCTTATGTCATCAGATGCTGTATGGGGAAAAGTAATCCTTATTAATGGAGACCATTTTGGGGGAATTATAGCGCTGTAAAGCTGGCTATGGACACTATAAGACATCCAATAATCAAAGCCAATCATTTAATAGATTCCAGATGATTAGCTGTTGCTAGGGTGAAATGTGTTCAAAAACCTCTCATCTATACTTCAGTTAGGAGCACACTTTCTAGTTCCTACTGAGTGCATATTGGCATAACTTGCAACTAAAATGCTAAACCCTAGAGAGTTTTTTTTTTAAAGCCAAAACCCCAGTATATTCTGCTTTTGAATCCACTTTAAGTTATTTTAAAATGGAATACTGCCCAGAGTATATTGGGACACTCGGTGAATGGCAATATCTACCCAACACTATGTGATCTCAGAAGATCTCAGAAGGAAGGTCTATCCTGGTTGGTACTTAGGTGGGGGAACTACCTGGAGTTTCTAAATCAGGAAGTTGAAAGAACATTCTGGAAGAAAGTGAATCACATCGGTAATGCTGCCAAGTATTGTGCACGAATGCAGTCAACGAGAATGTAGTTAACTGAGGACTTTTTCATCTTTTAAAACTTACTGATATTGACAGAAATAAATCTTGAGCAATCAGGCAATGTAGTTTTATGATAATTAGTTAGAAGATGATCATAAGTGGAATTCTTTAACCTGCCAGAAGGACTTTTCCCCAGTTGTCATGTCAGTTAATGTATTTCAGTTTTTGCCTCTTTTCCAGAATTGTCTGGAGAAGACACAACCATTCTAGCAGCAAGCAGATATAATATTTGACAAGATTAAACAAACACGCTAGTTCTGCACACAGTTGAAGGAAACCATACTGAAAGTCCCTCTTCGTTACTTATACCTGCATATAAAACTTGGCACATGGAAAAGCCTTTTCTAGGACAGTGTTGCCCAATGTATCCATCTTTAAAAAAAAAACTGGTGACTTTTCAAAAGTCCTTTGTAACCTGTAACTGCTTCTATAATCAGTCAATATAAAACTCCGCCTGTTTTGTACATGTCACACATCTTGATTATTTTTGACCACACACACTGTGGATTTTCCTGAAACAGTCATAAAGTGCACATGTGCAAGAGAAGTGGCCAGAACAAAAACTTCGATTTGTTATACTCTCATGTTGTGCAGTGAAATATTTCTTCTCTTTCACTTTCAACTTCTATTTTCCAAGCAACAGATCCAAATTAATGGATCAGATAAAGGTCTCTTGGGAATTTCCCAATTTTGTTTTTGGACCCGGTCATTTTGTGAGCTTTGGGAGGGGAAGATAGGGGATTTTCTATAATTTGGTAGGGGACTTTTTTTTTTTAATTGGCCATGTATAATTTTCTTTTAAATTTAAAGCCTATTACACTGTATCCAGTTTGGTCTGTGTTATATATATATATATAAAACATATCTTTATCTTGCAGGAGAGTTGCAAAAGAGGGAGAAAAATGGGGGGGGGGAGCTCTCATTTTAGTCCGTGATTTTCTACCTCTATTTTAAGAACAATCTAAAGATAGTTATTGTCAAGTCGTCCACTGTAGTGAGATATCTACATTATTGGTCATTTACTAACTTCCTTTGAGAAATTATGGAGTTCTAAGGTTTTAAAACCACTTGTTAAGATACCAGGAGGTACAACGAGCAGATCTCATATTTTTTTTAAGAAGCAGGTTGGGTGGATGAGCTTTTTTCTCTTCTTTCCCATTTTCAGTTCCCTGCACTGTTTGCTCAGGTGGGTGGTGGTGGAGTATATACTTAAATGCCTCTATGCCAGTGATGGCGAACCTTTTAGAGACCGAGTGCCCAAACTGCAACCCAAAACCCACCTATGTATCATCGGGTGCCGGGTGGATGTGGTCCATTGCCTGGGTGTAGCCCATTGCCTGGGTATGGCCATTTGGGTGGGCGTGGCCCATTGGGTGGGTGTGGCTGCGGTGGTAATGGCAGACTGGGTGGGACTAAAAAGTTCAATCAATCAATTCCAACTTTGTGAGATCTTTTTTTTTCCGTGAGAAGTTGAAATTGATTGATTGACTGAACCTTTTTTTTTTTTTTGCACACGGTGGAGGCCTAAAGTGAAAAGATTTTATAAAACCCAGCTGAAGATCTAGGACTGGGGCGAAGGCGTGCATGCCCACAGAGAGAGCTTTGCATGCCACGGGTTCACCACCACAGCTCTATGCTATGCTACATTTGGCAACTTCCAAAGGGAGGGATTTCCATGAGGGAAAGGGAAAAAGATACAGGTAGTCCTCCACTTATGACAACAATTGTGCCAAAGTGAGTTGCTAAGTGAGTCATTTGTTAATTGAATTTTGCCCCATTTTATGACCTTTCTTGCCAGAATTGTTCAGTGAATCCCTGCATTTGTTAAATTAATGACACCTGGCTTCTCCACTGACTCTGCTTGCCAGAAGGTCACAAAAGGGGATCACGTGATCCCAGGACACTGCAGCCCTCATAAATATGAGTCTGCTGCCAAGCATCTGAATTTTGATCACAGGGATGCAACAACGGTCGTAAATGTGGAAAAATAGTCATAAGTTACTTTATTCATTGACATTGTAACTTTGAACGGTCAGTAAGCAAATTGTTGTAAATCGAGGACTACCTGTAATGCCTTCTGTTGCGTCCCTCGTGAAATGGCAAGACACGAGAAGCAGTTGTAGTTCTCAGATTTACTTTATTCTTCATTCAGCTTACAGATCGAATACTCCGGCAACGTCCAAAACTCTCAGCCTCTTATATAGGCCTTTCCCCGGTCAATGTGTTACTTTTCGTGTGCCAGCACCCGCGCATGCGCACAAGCGCTGGTGACAGCCTGTCTGGTCCCAGGCAGTTTGCACCTGCCCGGGACTGCCTGCAAATGCCGAGCCTGCTTGCAAGGCTCAGGACATAACACCTTCATTTGCTCTTTCTCTATAGTTCTTTTTAATTTTAATGAAACCACAAGGAGCGTGGATCATGGAGTCTTCCTGCTATCTCAACTAACCTGGTAATTACTGCAACAGGCAGAGGTTTGCATTAATAAATGGAAGAAATGTCTAAGCAAAGGGTATCCCTAGCAGAATCCTGCAGATGTGCATTCATCATCACTTCAATGCAGATGTTTCAGTATAGGACCTCGGGTTAGAGAGGGAGGGATAGACATTAGGATGACTGGGTGAGTACTGACACACACCTCTTATATTTGGCAGAAGTTCTTGCAGCCGTGGGACTGCCTACACTGTCTTTTCTCTCCTGGGGGCCTTGCTCCTCGCTGGCCAGGCTGTGACTGTCTACTTTGTGTATCAACATGACAACCAGATCAACAAACTGACCAAGAACACCCAGCAACTGAAACTGGACTCCCTGACTGGCAGCATCTCTAAAAGTTAGTAACCTACTCCCCCCTTTCACTTTTAGCTGCAGAGCACAAAGATGATAGATGACCCTCAGACAAGGTTTGCTTGTGACATCTTGTTTGTAGTTGCACAGGTCATCATGATCTCTTTATTTAATCCTGCTTGGAAAAAGCCATCCGGTAGGAAAAGGGATTTTGAAAGTAATTTGTGGTTGAGTATGACGGACAGGGTTTCTGACTCAAAGAAAGCAAGCCAAAATTTCTACTGGGCACACTCACACATGCACAAAGGTAAACATGCTTCAGAGATTTGTCTGGATTATAGCCAGGGACTCAAATTCTTATGTTCCTGCTTTGACACAACTATAAGGGTAGAAGGCACTTGTGAATGCTCTTATGTTTATCTCTTTCTCTCTGTATTTTACAGTTTTCTTTCTTCCCACAGATGTCCGGTCAGGTCCAAAGATGGCAATAGCTAATGTGATGCCTTTGGCCCTGAATGAACCAGAGGTAAATAGGAGAGACAGTGAAGGCCACTGCTCTTTCCCATGGCTTTTTGTTGTCTATGTGTGTTGAATTCCCATGATCTTGAGCTACTTCAGTGGGCAGTTCTGCAAATTCTGAAAAACTGGCTAGTTTTAAAAGTTCACCTTTCACAGCACCTCAACCAAGGGTTATGTAGTATTCTCAAGGCAACATGTTTTTGCACAAACTTTCATGGCGTTTGCAAACTAAATTGCACATGTTTAGAAATTTATGCACAAGTGTATTTAGAGATGATACACACAAAACGAGGCACTGTTATGTTTAAGTGACCTCGTTTCTTCCCTCCCTTATGATCACAAAAATAGACATGCCACCTATGTACCATAATTCCAGGGAAATGGGAGCTCTTTCTAATTTTCACTTTTCCTTCTCTAAATCCCTATTTTCTTTTCCACAGTTTTTGCAGATGGAAAACAAGCTGACTAACAGCACTGAGGATCAAGTCAAACGTCTGCTCTTGGTAAGGCTCTCGTGTTGTTACTTTTGCATTTTTGACAAAGCATTGTGTCTGGATTGTGGATAGTCCAACAAATCTGCATGCAGTGAGGCATGAAAATTTGAGGAATAAGGCACACACACACACTGCACCACATGCTGTTGTGCTCAAGCTCCTCTCAAGTCTATGGCTCCTTCTTGAACCTACCTTCCACCCAGCATTAGGCATTAGGGGAGAAGCATGCAGTTTGGACACAGTATGTAGCCTTAAACGCAAGAAGACAATGGCAAGGTCACCTTCCTGCAAAACTGTGTTCCGGATAGGCCTGCCAAAGTTGTCAGAAAATGGATTGTCCTGGTGGAGAAACTGGGCAAGATGGTATCTCCATCCCTAGTAAGATTGTGACAGCAGGAGAGCAGGCAGGATTTAGAAAGAAAAGGAAGGCTAGGTTGCTTATATGAGACCCAAATTTTAACTGTAGTGCCCCCAGATCATATAGATTGGCTAAATGACTGGGGTTGTAAGAATGCATACAGGCAATTCTCGATTTATGGCCATAACTGAGTCCCAAATTTCCATTGCTAAGCAAGACAGTTGTTAAAGTGAGTTTTGTGATCTTTCTTATGACCTTTCTTGCCACAGTTGTTAAGTGAATCACTGCAGTTGAGTTACCGATCGTTAAGTAAACCTGGCTTCCTCACTGATTTTGCTTGTCAGAAATTTCAAAAGGGGATTACATGACGCCCAGGACACTGCAACCGTCATGAATACATGCTAGTTGCCAAGCATCCAAATTTTCATCACATGACCATGGGGATGCTGCAATGGTTGTAAGTGTGAAAAATAGTAATAAGTCACTTTTTTCAGTGGTGTTGCAACTTTGAATGGTCACTAAACAAATGGTTATAAGTTGAGCACTACCTGTATGTCCCCTAGCTTAATTGTAAAAGATTTTGTAAGAAAACTATTCTAATGCCTAGAAAGAGTAGGTGTCCTTATCCTACCACAGAAGAAGGAAGAAAAGACGGAGAAAGATGGCTGCCATGGAGACTGAGAGCAAGGGAGAGAAATGGGATATTAGAAAGAAAGTTAGATATTAGAAAGAAAGCTCATTCAGATTGGCATCTAAACTCAACCATTAAGCTATTCTCAGCAGAAAATTTGCCCTTCTTCCTAGTTAGAATCAGATCAAAGACTTCACTACTTTTGTAAATCTTGTTAATCCACTTTGCTTTTCAAGCAGCGAAGTTGACTGATGAGTACTTTTTCCCCTACATGAGAATCAGCAATGATCCTTGACTGCAGATGCATAAAATCTGTGGAGGAACTCAAACTCCGAGAAAAATGGGAGTGGGAAATTCCTTCTTTAGTAAATTTTACAGAACCTAGCAGTAGTTTCTGCCAAGATCTAAGGAAGCTGCTGGTGAAAACATAGCATATCAAGCTGGAACTTTTGGTGCAGCAGTTTGCACTGGTTAAGTTGATTAGCAGTTTGTTTCTTCAAGCAACAAAGCACACCTGTAATTCTGTGCTGGTTTTTCAGTCAATTATGTAACTGCTTTGGGCCCTGGCCAGAGAGCTCCTCTTGCTAAGAGCTCTCACTTTAACTGTGTGAAGAGAGATGTACTTTTTATTTCAAGTTCCCTTCTTGGTTGATCTGTGGGTTTTAGGGCCACTCCCCAGCCTATGTAGTCACATACACTCGATGTTAGTTATACCAGATGAGTGAAATGGATGTTTCAAAACCTCTTTGGCCTATCTGCTTTTCTCTTGTGATAAGAATTACATTAGATTTGGAATCCTACTGAGACGATTGTCAGCCCCATTAGGTAGACCAGGCTAGGAAATAAACTCTACAGTAGCTTTAGCCTTCTAAAACTCTGACATTGGATGTAATAACAGTCTCTTGCAACAATCTCATTGTACTACACCTTCTCCTTCTTCCTATAATTCAACGAATTAGGGAGGTGTCTGCCTAAACCACTTTCTAATGTCATCTGTTTCTGGACTTAAAAAAAATTTCAGCTTCTTTTGTCTAGGTAGCACCTGCATGTCTCCATCAAGGTCAGCTTCCTTATTCTTTACAAGGAAGAGAATTTAAGAAGGAAATTGGAGGGAGGAAAACTATGGGGTAGGGATGCCAGCAACCTACCCCATCAACTCCTTTTCTACTTAAATTACCGTTCAGAAGAATGCAGAGGTGATCCAGTTCAAACGTGCAAAACTCTTGCAGTCATGACTAGATGATCTTACATATTATGGCACTTCATTAGACAGCTGAAACCAAGTTGCTCATGATGTATAAACTAAGCCTGGTAATCAACCTGGTTCATACAAAGTCATCACTCACAATGCTTCATTTGGGCTAAACATGTTGCATGAAATGGACACCAGTTGTTTCAATACGCCATAGTTAAACAAAGCATAGTTTAGCATAATGTGAATTTATGCATAATCCTAAACCATGTATTAAACATAGTTTCTTGACCAAGTTGCAAAGGCTTAGCCACATAATAAGCCAAAATGAAATGAAAAGAATAATCAGCATATGACCCTGGCCTTAGTGCTCTTGAACAACGGCCCTTGTATCTTTTCTGTAAATATGTTTCTTTCTTTAGCGAGAAAACCCAACCAGAACTTTTCCTGAATTAAAAAGCAACTTCCTGGAAAATATGTGGCAGCTGAAGATCCGCATGGCTTACAATGATTGGAAAGTAAGTCTCTGTTGTTCCTGGAATCCTGTTCCTTCTCCTTAGATATCCTTGATTTTCTCCCCTGATCCCCCATCCCTCTTCTGTGATTCTCTCATTCTTATCAAGATGCTGGACTGCCTTATTCTGATTTCTACTATCACTGTGAGGTTCACGTATAGTTCCACCAGAAAGGCTCTGGATTTCTACCTTCCTCTCTATTTACATGAGAAGCATCTGCAGCTTCCCATGGATCTTCAACAGCCCTCTTTAGAAGATACTGATTATTCCCCAAGGGGTTAACAAAGAGGGGCCGAACTATAATGGCCTTAATTTAATACAATTAACCTTCAGTAATGATATCTGGTCTGTTTGCAGGAGTTTGAAACCTGGATACACAAGTGGCTGATCTTCCAAATGGCCCAAAAACAGAATACAAAAGGTACATATGCTAGACTTGAAGGAAACAAACAACTTTTAAGCATGAACTAAAGAAATTCTTGCAACCAAACGATGAATTCAACATTCAACTCAGAGCAGATCAAAATGCTATATTTTACTTGTGCTTAAGCTTATCACCCTAAAAAGGTGTAGGAAATGAATAGGAACAGCAAACAATATTCTAGAAGGCAGTTCCAAGTATTGCGATGCTATCAAGCTTTGTGAGGAAAGTTAAATATTAAGGTATATGCAGAAGGGTCAGGATAGAATCTCCCTACATCCGATCTATGAAGCTTTATTTATAGAATAGAATAGAATTCTTTATTGGTTAAGTGTGATTGGACACACAAGGAATTTGTCTCCGGTGCATAAGCTCTCAGTGTACATAAAAGCAACAAGTGATAAAACATGATCATAAGATACATTCATCAGAAATCATAAGATACAACACTTAGTGATAGTCATAGGATACTAAATAAGCCATCAACATAAATCATACCAGGATACTAAATAAAATAAAACATTTAATATAACCCGTAAGATACAAGCAACAAAGTTATAGTCATAAAAGGATGAGGAAATAGGTAATAGGAAAGATGAGAAAGATAATAGTAATACAGCCCTACTACGGTAGATAGTTTGACAGTGTTGTGGGAATTAGTTGTTTAGCAGAGTGATGGCATGGGGAAAAATACTTTCCTTGTGTCTAGTTGTTTTGGCATCAGTACAGTACAACACAGGTAGTCTTTGACTTATAACCATTCATTTAGTGACCATTTGAAGTTACAAAAACCCTGAGGAAAGTGACTTATGACCGTTTTTCACAGGTACAACTGTTGCAGCATCCCTATGATCACGTGATCAGAATTTGGGCACTTGGCAACTAACCTGTGTTTATGATGGTTGCCCTGTCTTGGGGTCGGGTGATCACCATTTGTGATCAGCTCAGCTGGCTTCTAACAAGCAAAGTCAATGGGAAATGCCAAGTTCATTTAACAACCTCATGATTCACTTAACAACTGCAGTGATTCACTTAACTGTGGCAAAAGGGTCATAAAATGAGGCACAATTCACCTAACAACTGCCTTGCTTAGCAACAGAAATTTTGGGCTCGGTTTGTGGTCGTACATTGAGGACTTCCAGTACTTCGCGTTATAATAACGAAGAAAGCCAATTGCAGGAAGATGCGTTTGGTTTTAAAAATACTCAAAATATGCATGTCTGACCAGCAATATTGGATGATGAGGTCAAGGAAGTGCACAGCTTGGGCACATCAGGGCACACTGTAATGTGCATGTACATATTATCAGGGTTCATAAGGGAAGAATGGGGTTGGGAGTGCGATGGCTCAGTGGTTAAAGACACTGAGCTTGTCAGCTGGAAAGCTGACAACCTGGATTTGAGACCCGAGAGTTGCACAACAGGGTGAGCTTCCATTACTTGCTCCAGTTTCTGCCCACCTAGCAGTTTGAAAGCATGCAAATACAAGTACATAAACAGACACCACTTTGATAGGAAGGTAACAGTGTTCCATGCACCTCGCTGTAAAGTCGTGCTGGCCACATGACTCCAGAAATATCTGTAGACAACACTGGCTCCCTTGTCTAAGAAATAGAGATGAGCTCCACCCTCTAGAATTGGACACCACTGGGCAGAGGAGTCCTTTAGGGGAAGAACTCAGCACTTACTGCTTTGTTTGATTGGAGAGAAGCCCCATGTTCTGTGAAGGAATTCAAAGGCCCCATCTTGTAAATGGAAATCTCTTGTTCTGTTGCAAAGGGAATTTTGCCATTTCCATAAATTCCTTCTCTCCATCCTACATGGTCCTCCCATCCTCCAAACTAGCTGGGATGGAGAGTGGGAAGAGGAAAAACTCCCTTCCTGAACAGACTAATTTGTGGGAACTAGATGGAAGTTTGGTTCCATTCTCAAACAAGCCAAGGCAAGCCCCTCACTCAAAGGTAATGCTCTGCCTAGAAGGCGTTTCTAGATGCAAACGTATTTTTAATTGATGCCAAGGGTATTGCTCCTCTCTTCATGCAAATGTTGCTTGAATTCAGTAGTCTTGTTGCCAGCTGTAAAATTATATTCTGTGCCCTTCAGTTCCTTTTTTGCATAAAATAAGCCCCTTGTCTTTGGCCCTGCAACAATATATTTCTGAGAGCAACATGTCCAGGGGAATTACTGAAGGAGGTGCCAAAGAATATTGCCATTTGGGTATAACTCATTGTGTAAAACATTCAAAGCCCCTCTTGATGTAAATTGACCAAAGTCTTAAGCTGGGAAGAAAATGTCCATCTTTATTGGGTGTCTATATGTATCAAGAGTGATGCTCCATGCCAGTAGCAGATTAGGGCTGATCTCAGTGAGCAAGAGAACAAGAAGGATCTTAACGTGAAAAGCAGCAGCCAAGCCACTCCTGTCTCTTGTTGCCCCTTCTTCTTTGCCAGGTGTTCCCTGTCAGCCATTGAAGGGACTGCTTTCAACACATTGGACATCATTTGGTGGGGGCGGGTGTCTTTCTGGATCAATTAATACAGAAGTAGCATGGCTTTTGGAACAAGCTATTTGTGCAGTACTGATTGTTTTGCTACTACAAGATGCCTGATTTGGGGATCCATTGTATCTGTAGCTCCTTGCCTTTCTACAAAGAAGAGGCAATGGACAAAATGTACGCAATACAAGGTAGTCTTTGACTTAGGGCAGTTCATTTAGTGACCATTCAAAGTTACAATGGCACTGAAAAAAAGTGACTTAATGACCAGTTTGTCCTGGGGCCGCATGATCTCCTTTTGTGGCCTTTTGACAAGCAAAGGTTGCAAGTTGAGGATCACCTGTACCTGTTAACTTATTGAGACTGGTGGTTGATGAGCTTTTCATACTGTAATAGAGCCCAGAAAGCACTGGAGGTCACAAAGCTGAAGAATGTGCCTCTCTCTCTCTCTCCCCCCCTCCCCCCCACACCTGGCAATAAGTGATTCATTTAATACTTCAGTTACAAGCTAGAAGTTGCATCTGTGAGGAAGGAAGACCAGAGGTGCAAATTAAGAGCCTCTTCAGTATAATTTAAAACCCATGGGACCATCTTAGGCATTTTAGCAACTCCCTCCGTAAATGATTCAAAAACGCTTCAGTAAGTTCAGTAACTTTATGTAACAAACTTGAGCACCAATCTTGAATTTAAAAAGAATTCTTCCTTCTGTGATTTCTGCGGTTTTTGAAATCAAACCCCCATGGCTGAGATTTTCATATCAATTAGCCACCCAGCAGTCATCAGCCACTACCCCCATTAGCGGAATTTATATTAATACTACCTTCATTAAACTACTCATTAGTGTTTGCTCTCATTAGGCTAAATGGTTTCCCTGGGAGCCATCCCAATGAAATAGCTGTCCTAATTAAAGTGGCATATTGTTACAAAAAACATTATTTCCTTACCCTTCCCTTTTCCTTGGTGTAGCAACAATGGAACAACCTGTTTTGATGATTAAAGAGCAACTGACACAGTCAGCCAAGCCATATGTTAAAACTTTGCTTGGAGCTTCCAGACTGCTTATGTGTGGTGCAAGGGCTATACAGAAGACTTGGGTGCTATCTTTCCCTTGTAATGTTGTGTGTTGTGTATGCAAAAGCCCCACCATCCTGGGTCAAACTGTACTGAGTGCTTCTCCCTGAGAGACTGGTTTTCTGGAGTGTAGTTGTGCCACCTTCTGAGAAACACTTCATTTCTGAATTATGCTCAATACATAAATTTGTCATATTTAATTTTATCAGCATTGGAGAACTGCACCTCTTCTGACATAGCTGAAATACAACTCCCGCCACTCCTCCTCTCATATTTTTTTTTATTTTACATCCAAACATAAAATATAAACTCTAAAAGAAAAAAGAAAACAAGAACAATAATGATAAACTAAGACAAAAAATGGGCATAAAAAACCCCACACCCATGAATTGTCCCCCCCACTTGAATACCGATAAGTATATTTCAACCATAATAGTTCCCTCCCTTGAAAACAGATCCACAGTTTATGAACTTTGACAACTCTGTTTACCAAATCAGTTTGAACTAACATCTATCCACTATAAGAAAGAATAGATAACAGCCAACAGCAAAGCTAAACTTCAAAGCCCTCTGTTAACAATCTATTGTAATTAATGCGCAGAAAGTCCACAATGACTTCTAATCTATCATAAACTACTGCAATTATTAACTCTGATCCCTCCAGGATCAAATATCTTGGATATTTGACAACTCCATCCATTCCTGGCCATTCTCCGACACTGGAGGTTTTTAAAAGGAGAGCGGACAACCATTTGCCTGAAATATTATAGGGTTTCCTGCTTGAGCAGGGGATTGGACTAGTCCAGGGGTAGGCAACCTTGGCTCTTTTATGACTGGTGGACGTCAACTCCCAGAATTCCTGAGCCAGCATGACATGACAACTCCCAGGAATTCTGGGAGTTGACGTCCACCAGTCATAAAAGAGCCAAGGTTGCCTACCCCTGGACTAGATAGAACTCCAAGGTCCCTTCCAACTTGTTACTCTGTTATTGTCCTTGCTGGGCGAGGCTGAGGGGAATTGACACCACAGCCTGCACTGACAGCCATACACTCCATATCATCATATGCTTTTTTCTGAAGGCAAGGGATGTGGTTATTGTGATTTACATGTGCTTTAAAAGGACAGCGAGAGTACTGGCAGTCAGCTCTAAACGTTACATTTCCTTGGTTCTCCCTTTTTTTTTTTTTTTAAAGGGAAAACCAAGTGTCAGAAGGAAGAGTGTGTTAAGGGTGTCCATCCAGGAAGATTCTGTGCCCATTGTGATGAAAAGGGGAACTATCTGCCTATGCAGTGCCTTCCCAGCAGTGGCTATTGCTGGTGTGTCTACAAAAATGGCACAAAGATTGAGGGCTCTTCAATCCTTGGACGTCCAGACTGTGATGGTAAAGAGCTTTTTTCTGCTATCAAGGGGGAGAGTTACTCATATGATGGCTATGGTTATGAATATTAAATTTGTTTGCCGCCCATCTTGTAGTCTGAAGCAACTCTGAGTTGCTTGAGCCAAGGTTGCCTACCCCTGCTATAGGATATGATTAAAATATACATGATTGGTTTGTATCTTGAAAATATGACATGGACTTTCTCACTCTAGAGAGACCAAATTAGACTAATATCTCTAAAAAACTAATAGTTTTGTTTCTGGAACTATATGGTTACCATTCACCTTTCTTTGCGATAAAATATACAAATATCCAGACAATTATAAATAGAAAAACAGATTAAAATAAAAAAAAAATTAAACTAAAAGTCCATAGGTTTGGAATGAAGAAATGGGGAATGCCTTCTCTATTAATGCACCAATCACCTCCAGCCAACAGCTTTTCCATCAGGACACCTTAACCAAGTTTTCAGGTGTTTTCTGAAGGGTAAAAAAGAGAAGGCAGATCTTACCTCCTGTGCAAGATATTCCAAAGGATGGGGCCAGGGCAGAAAAAGCCCTTCTCCTGGATCCCACCAGTCAAAATTCTTTGGCTGATGGGATCCACAGTAGGCCCCTTGAGTGGGACAGGCCAACCCCACTGGGAAAAGATGGTTCCACGGATATCCCAGATTCATGCTTTAGATCAGGGGTGTCAAACTCGCAACATTACATGACGTGTCGCGATGTATCATGACTTTTTTTCCCCATTGCCGACAATGCGGTGGGCGCGATTTCGGCATGATGCATCCAGCCTGAGGGTTGGCAGTTTGACACCCCTGCTTTAGATGGCTTTAAAGGTAATAACCAACACCCTGAATTGCACCTGGAAGCAGATTGGCCTCCAGCAGCTGAGGCAGGGAGGTTGCTACGCATCAGGGAAGCTGGTATTGCAGCAACGCTCCCATTTGATCCGGTGTCGTCTCAGAAACATGGTCTCCCATCTAGAAACTTGGGGAGCATGATCCCTGAAAGCCAAAAGACTCTTGAATGACAACTGCCACTCCCCCTCCCCTGCCCTGTGGCCTTGGTTGGTGCCAAACCCTAACACCCTCCCTCCCGGCACATCTTTGAGAGGGGAACCTTCCCGCCCTCTGGAGATAGCTGGATCTTGGTAATGCATGCCAGGCCAATTTGCTTCTCCCTAATAAGATTAGGAGGGTGGGGCTTGGCATTCATCATTACAACGAAAGTCCTGGGCCTCCAAGAGACTAATGTGTAGTGTCTGGGAATGAGTTCAGAGGGCTGGAATACACCACTGGTCTTAAAAATAGGTGATACTTTCCCCTGCAAAAGCCTGCCCTTTGGGTCCCATTTATATGCCCCCCGCCCATCACCATTTGAATGAGTTGCCCCCCTTTGTGACCTCCAGGTGATCCTTCCCCTTTAGCTCTGGCATCTCTCTCCTCTGAGGCAGAGGTCCTTCAACCATCCTTCAATAATATAAAAATAAAATTAGTGGGATATTTGTGCTTGTTTTTATAAAACCAATGCATCAAATGCCTGGTTCAATGGAAGTGGTTGCAATTCCTAGTGAGTTTTCAAGTGCTCGTCAGAAAATGTCCACCTAATTTTGCTTTTCGTGTGCTTCATTCTTGAAAAAAGTTGTTCACAAATGTATACAATGCCCTCCGGCTATAGCAGGAGTTCTCAACCTTGGCAACTTTAAGACTTGTGGACTTCAACTCCCAGAATTCTTCATTCAGCTTTGCTGACATAAAGGCTTTGCTGGCTGAGGAATTCTGGGAGTTGAAGTCCACAAGTCTTAAAGTTGCCAAGGTTGAGAACCCTGGGCTATAGGCTGGTGAGACAAAATGATTTTAGAAAAATCCATTTTTTAAAATCAGGACAAATTATTTCTCCTACTTTCTGTAAATTGCTTAATAAAGTCACCATCAGTAAATGGTTTTTGATTTTTTTTGCCATCAGATTTTCTGTCCCATAACTTTCACAATAGAGTCTGTTTGAGTTGTAAATTTGTTTAAAAAAAATTGTTGAGATGACAGACTTTTTAAAAATTCTGCGATTTTGTTTTTACAAAATGTTTCTTGGTATGCATCGAATTTGGCAGCATGTTTTTACCTATAATCTCCTGCTGAATTGTAATCTTTGAAAACTGACACGATTCCTTACAAATTAAGCATAGTGCCTTATTATTTGTCTTGACAAAAAAGTATTCAATTCTCCATTTTCCATTGAGCACTCTTAATCCACAATTTTCCTTTTTTAGGGTTTTGTTTTCTTTCGAGAGGATGTTGAAGCCGTGCTCGCGTAAAAAAAATAAGCAACCATTTATTTTTCTATTATTAGCAATGGCATATCTAATTATATCAATGTCATGAGCAAAGAACCATTTAATTAATTTTTGCAGTTATTCTATCACAGCTGCTAAAAAGCTATTTTAACTTATTAAACTAATACAGAAAGCCCAAGTGCAATAATTAAATAAGAAAACTTACATGTCTGCTTCCCAACAAAAAAACCTAGAATGTTTTTTTTTGTTGGATTAATATTAATAAACACCTGTCTTCACAGGCACACACCTCAGATTATCAGACACATATTTGTTATTGCTGTCTATTTCTATTTGACTGTGTGGTGGGCATGGGAGGTGAAGTTAACACTGCTCTACACAGCGTTCCATTGTTGCCTACATAATCCATACTCAAGTACGTGTAAATTGAGTCATGAAAAATATAGCTAAAAATCACATAATAATGTTAAAAGTTTACGATTGTAGGGCCGCATTACTGCATGTGGGCTGCATGTGGGGCTCAGATTGGACATGCCTGATCTAGACCAAAGGGAGGGGCTGCTTGTTCATAGACAAGCTAATCTAGAAGTATAGGTACCTCCTGATCAGGAAAAAGCTAATCTTCATGCATTAATGGTCCAGAATTTTTCAATCTAGAAGCACTTTGCTTCTAGAACAGCTGTTCTCAACCTGTGGGTCGGGACCCCATTTGGGATCGAACGATCATTTCACGGGGGTCGCCAAACAATGCAGTCCGCCATTTTTTTCTCCCTTTTCCTTAGCTGTGCTACTTCCTTTTATTCTATTGGCTTTTGAAAGCCAATAGAATAGACTCTCTTGAATAGAGTCTAATTCTATTGGCTTTCAAAAGACAATAGGAATTGTCCAGGCTGTCTCTGCCCTGCTGAGCCTGCCAAAAGTCCCATTCTGCAAATGGTGCTGCACCAGTTGAGTAGTCCTCGACTTACGACCATTTGAGTAATCCTCGACTTGCAACCGGTTGGGGGGTTGTGGCATTAAAAAGATTGAGAACCACTGGTCTAGAAGAATAGGGGGCTTTTTGTAAAACCAGGACAGCTTTATCCCAAGGCTAAACAGTGTGTCAGTTGCACAGTTCCCGGAAAAAGGATCGCTGAAGATTTTGAAATACACACAATAAAGGAATGTTGGTAAAAATGACATTTGCAGAGGTAGGAATTTGGTTAGGGAAAAGACAACTACATGTATCAGTAACTAGATACCCTTTATTGTTTTGTTTTGTTTTTGCTGAAAATGGAAAAAAGTAACTTGTGATTTATGGGGTTAGAAAAGATAGAATATGGAAAGAAGGAAGCAATGACAGAACTATAGAGATGGAGGACAAAATATAAACGCATTTATAACTGCTGTAAAGATCAGAAGCCACTTCTTTATATCTTTTTTCTTTTCTGTCTTTTTTTCTTGTATTTCTTTTTTTCTTGAAACTTGTACTGCTTTTTTACTTTGTAAACCATTTCATATACATATATATACATATATATATATTTATAGGAATAGCTCATCCCACTGAACCAGTCCACCCTACTCACCACAGCCCTGAAACAAAAACCCCCCAAGGAGGTAATAAACATTGCACGAATTAATTCTTTCAAATTAAGAAATAGATTTTTCAGCTCTTTACATGTGCTAATATTTTGTCTTTGCAGGCATTTTGGATCCTGAGAATGTGACCTATTCTGGAGATCAAAACTGATGGCTCTCTTCAGGTGACTTGAGAAGAATCCTATTCAATCTGACCAGAGGCTTCTCTAGGGCAGTATCCTGCTTCCCCAAATGCCTACCCACAAATTGCCACGGCAGCCTCTCCCAACTTAATACTCTTTAGATGGCTGGATGTTCTATTTGCACACTCTTTGACTTGCTGGCTAGGAACTGTCTTGAAATCCCACCTATCTGGAGATAGCAGGTTAAGTAGGGCTAGCCTAGGGGTAAAGGACATAAGCGCCATAGCTCTTCAACGTACTCCTTATTTCCCAGCTAATGCTATCCACCTCCGATTCAGAAATGCTAATAATAGTGACTTGTATCTTACATTAGCTACAAATATCTACCATGCAATAAAGAACTGCAGTTCAAATGTTATTCTGAAGAAAAGGAAAAAAATATCTTGACTGCATCCAATTGACCTAACATACTGCTGGATGTATAGGTTTCAAAGATTCCATACTTATAATGCTTTAGATGCAGGTCCAGCTAGATTACAGAACATATAAATGGCTTTACGCTTCATAATGCTGGAACAAAAAAAAGTTTTTTTTAGATATACGCATGTGTGGAGAACACAGGTATGGATATAAAAGCTAAATGAGCAACTTTCTTGAATTGGTTTGATCAAATTTATTGTAATGGCACCTTACATATTTACAGCTGTGCATTCAATAAATGGTGTTTAGAATAACTTGCAGGGAGAAAGGTCTGAATAAAAGGAGTTTGTGGCAGTATGTGGGTAAGTAATCCATAGGACAGGGGTAAGCAACCTTGGTTCTTTTATGATTCCTGGATTTCAACTTCCAGAATTCCTGAGCCAGCAAAAGAGCCAAGGTTGTCTACCCCTGCTATAGTATATGATTAAAACATACATGATTGGTTTGTATCTTGAAAATATGACATGGACTTTCCCACTCTAGAGAGACCAAATTAGACTAATATCTCTAAAAAACTAATAGTTTTGTTTCTGGAACTATATGGTTACCATTCACCTTTCTTTTTTCTCCTTAGAAAATATGAAACAAGGAGGCCAGCTCATCAGCCTAAGAAAGCCAAATTATCTTCAGCTTGTTTTACTTTTGCTCTGCTTGGATGTTGGATTTCCTGAATTACAGTAGTAGCAACCGCTTTTAGATTTATCAGTTTAAGAATTATCCTTAAATGGAAAGGAAGGAAGGGTGAAAAGTAGCTTAATTATTACTGAGTGCAGTGCTGAGTGGAGAATTATACTTTTAGAAAAGTGACTTATGCTTATCCAAGACTTTAACACACAAGCAAGAAATTTAGATGTTTCCCTGTATAATCATGTTCCCCCCCACCAAATTTTAATGGTTAATCGGTTGAGAAGTTCATTCGCTGCAAATATTTCATCATCAATCCTGTCCCATAGTTCCATTTGCCATCAAACAGGAATTTAAAACATGGCAAAGATGACATTTCTCCAAAATGCTTTCTTTGCAAGATTTATTTCCCTCAGATTGCCTCTCTTGATTTCACAAAGCCCACCTATTCATATTATTTACCATTTATATGATTAGAACAAAACCACTAAAAAAACTTTCCTGAACAGATCCCCACCAGATGCATTGAGATTACCAAGGTCAGAACCCTGGGCCAGCATGTAGGACAATGTTTCTTAACCTTGGCAATCTAAGACGGTTGGGGTCAACTGAGCCAATGAATTGAAGTCCACGCATCTTAAGAATTGCTAAGGTTGAGAAACACTGCTCTAGGAATTTTGAAGGTTGCAGTTACACAATACATTTTATAGATGCTAGGATGGGGAATATGCTTTACATGGAAGGAGACATCCTTACTCCAGAAAGGCCAGCCTTTCTAACTGGGTGGCATAGATAGCTTATTTTTCCCCCAAGAAAAGCTTAGTAGAGTATTAAACTTTGATCTGTGTGTATGCATGCCTTCTTTTGTAGTATTTTTAACATAAGAATCTTTAGAATTGTTATTGAGCAAGTTAGATAAGCAAAGAAGTTTTTAAAACACTTCCAATTGATAGGCTCTCAAGTTTATACACCAATCCTAGTCTATGTTCTGTTAATGATATACACTGAATATATAATCACTGATAACAAACTAAGATGATTTTAATTATAAGCTTCTGCAAAATAAAAAAGTAACCAACTAATGAAGCACTCTTCTGCTGAAGTGGATGATTGACCCTTTCATATTCTAGCAACGCACAGGCTGCCTGAATATCCTCTCCTTTGAAAAACTGCAATTGCAGAAAGAAGATGCTGGGGTATTTTGCTCAGGAATTGCTAATGATGCTATTATTCCTGACATGCTCATTTGCCTGTGCAATGAGAAGGCAAGCATGATGGGGATGCTGCCTTTATTTTGGGCCGCTGCCGACTTCAGGGAAAGGGATCTATATAAAGAATGGCTTACACAGAACATCCCATGCATGACCTTTAGAAGCAAGTTGCAACCATTTTAATGGGTTTCCTTCCATAGTAACAGTGCAAAGGATTGAGGCCATGGTTAAATTCTTAAAGAGAAAGTGAACCCTGCCAGTCACCTGTTTTGCTGACATCCACACTAGGTTGACCACCACAAGGCGGAATGTCTAGAGATGGGTTTAATATACTTTGGTCAGATCCAGTTGATGCAACATGCCACTGCATAGTTATGCAGGTGTGGATGGAGTAATTGAAGGATCAAAACAAACACTTGGCTTACTTAAAAATACTTATGTGAAGAACCTGTTCCAAACACCTGCTTTCCCTTTTGTATTATTTTCATATTTTGTAACAACATACATTACTGCCTCTGGTAGCCTAATACATTAAACCAGCTGTCCCCAAACCTTTCCTGCTCTGTGGACCGGCAGTGGCAGCGGGGGGGGGGGGGAGGGAGAAGAGGGGATGGTTTTGAGCGCTCACCTGCCGCTTGCACGATCTGGTTCCCAATGGACCATGAGCGGTACCAGTCTTCAGACCGGGGGTTGGAGATCCCTGCATTAAACTATAAACCAAACATCTGCCATTTTTGCCTATGCAGCTAGCTTGTGATTTAGGGCAGGGCTTTTCAACCTTTTCACCCATTGTACCACTTTTAGGATATGGCAACATCCGAGTACGACCCGTCGCCTAGCAAGGGGTTAAAAACATGACAAAAAAGAAAAAAAGTGATGAAGTACAGGTAGCCCTCGACTTACAACAGTTTGCTTAGTGTCTGTTCGAAGTTACAATGGCACTGAAAAAAGTGCCCCCCCCCAAGCCACAGCCGAGCAAGACACCTGCCTGCCCACCCAGCGGCGCTCTTCCTCCTGTCCAAGGTTTTCATTGTTGTGAGCCTTTCTGTTGGAGGATTGGCAGTGGGGGTGGGATGAGGGGTGTTTGGTTTTTATTCCCCCCCCCATCTGCTGGATGGTTACAGCAGGTTTTGGTCACTTCACATGACCCTGGGACACTGTGACCGTCATAAACATGAATCAGTTGCCAAGCATCTGAATGTAAATCAGAAGATCCTGGAGATGCTGCAACATTTCAGCTGATCGGCGCTTCTTCAGGGCTCAACAGAAGCGCCAGGATCAGTGCTGCTTTCCACTGATTGATGCTTCTTCAGGGCTCAGCAGAAGCACCAGGATCAGCGCTGAGCTCCAGCTGGAGCCTGGTGCTGATCCTGGCACTTCCACTGAGCCCTGACAGCCCCGAAGAAGCGCCGATCAGCTGGAAAGCGCCATTGATCCTGACGCTTCCGCTGAGCCACGACAGCACTAAAGCTCCAGCCATCTCTCACTCAGGCTTGTGCGGTGCTGTCACCGTTCAGCTCATTCCCCTCCCCCGCTACTTTTCTAGGATGGTCGCGTACCACCTGCCAGGTGTCAATGTATCACAGGTGGTACCCGTACCACTGGTTGAAAAGCCCTGATTTAGGGCATTGTATGAACAAAGAACACTACTGGGGGAAAAAAAACTTTGCAAACCGTACGCAAGCGGGTTACGCCGCTATAACTACTTTTTCAGCATAACCGATTGTGATGGCTAGTGGATCTCTTGGAGGAATGAGGCAAAGGGGTACTAGCCAACATGTCAGAGTTAACATGGAAATAATGGAATTTGTAGCATAAAGCAATTTTCCATGCTTCAAGACTTGGTTGAAGAAGCTTGGAGGGAGACGATTGCAAGCACAGCAGAAAGTCCTCTCCTGCATGCCCAACAAATGTCCTTTGAAAAATTGGGCATACTTCATGAAAGTTTGAGAGGACCTCTCCCAAGCCATTTTTCTGGATATGCCAAAGAGGCATTGGGAACTAGTGCAGATCTATCAACTGCTTCCCTAGAATTAGAGCAGGTATCTCCAAAAGTTTCATGATTTATTAAATTTATATGCCACCTTTGTCTGGATGGCTTACCCTGTGGACTTACAGTAAGTAGATATTAAACAGCATAGGGCATTTGAAACTCCATGGGATGTCATGGGCTTTTATTAAGGTGCCAAACACTAGCCCTTCAGCACCATAGAATGGAGGATATAACCCAACAGAAAGGACCAGAATCATACATGACTGAAAGGAACTGAAAGAACTATCCCCTTCCATTCTCTAATTCGGTTCCTGGCACAGATGACAAATCAAGACATTTTCAATCCTACTTCACAATTTTCTTTTTTGAAAAAAGGAGAGATCTATGTGGATCTTTAGTTGTGTCATCTCTTTCTAAATCACTGTATGCAGTGACATCTGAGACCTGTCTGTAATTCTCCAGCTCTTCCAGGAAAGGTTTATTTACTACAAGTCTTTTTCTTTCCTAGAATGACACAAGTACCTTTTTGACAGAAACATTAATTAATTGTCTTTCTCTCGGGTTTCCCTCATTCAGGACAATATAATAAAATCAGCTGAGACATGCACAGAAGTAGGTAGAATGCTTCTTCTTTGCATCTTTTGTTTGTAAATGTTAAAGGAATCCAAAATAATAGAAAAGGTTTTCAAGGTCTGATAATTATAACTTCCCCAACATCACAAAGTTCTGTGTTGTCATGATCTAGTGGGGCAGGAAGAACCTTAATATTTCAGTGAGTTTCTTGGTTAGTCTGCAAAGGAGTAGCCTCCTTTACCTGGAACAGTCAGGTTGGAATTTCCTACCAAAATTGCTGCAATGCCATCAAGCATCACTCCTAGTACAGGACAGGATTGAAAAAAAAGAAGAGTTGGGTATGAAAAAAACTACACAGGCATTCCTTTATAGAAATTGCAGAATCTAGTTGCTTCTCGTGCAGAATGTAGATGCTCTTCATTCATAACCTGGCTGCTTTTGAATAGACACCACTTTGCTTCCAGTATTCCACTCTTCAGACATTTTTAAGACACTTGTAGAAAGTATGAGGTTGGAAATCTATATGGAGATAGAGCGGGAGAGGCACTCCGGAGGTGATTGGATGACTAAGAACCATTTCCATGTTGTTGTTAGTTGCAAAGTTGTGTCCGACCCATCGCAACCCCATGGACAACATTCCTCCAGGCCTTCCTGTCCTCTACCATCTTCTGGAGTCCATTTAAGTTCACGCCTACTGCTTCGGTGACTCCATCCAGCCACTTCATTCTCTGTCGTCCCCTTCTTCTATTGCCCTCAATCTTTCCCAGCATTAGGCCCTTCTCATTAGGTGGCCTTCCTTCTCATTAGGTGGCCAAAGTACTTGAGTTTCAACTTCAGGAATACAAAAACAATTCTTAGTCCCATCAAATATTAACCAATCAGAGGAATACAGAGTGAGATTCCATAAACTTTCCTATGAAAATTTGAGGCCTGGGAACCTGACTGTCTCAAAATTAAAAAGGCAAACATAAATGCATGAGCATATTCAGTATGAATTCACAGAGGCTTGCCAAATCATCAGCAATGTGCAGGTGTGGTGGAAAGACTGTACTCTTTTTTAGGTTTTATACACACAAATCTGCTTTTTCCAGTCAAAATCTTTTATCTTTTATTAATAAAAAGAGGAAGGATGAGACAGAAAGCCAATCCAGAGACAACACAATTTTGTACATGTTGGACATAAAGAGAGACAAAGGATGTCCTTTCCTAAAAATGAAAATAAAAAGTTGATTTAAAAAAATTAGCAGGAGGGAAGGGATGAGGTGTTACTTTAAAAATATAACTCTTAAGTGTCAAGGAAAGGGAAGAAAGGAAGGAGAAACAGCAATTTAAAAATTCTTCAATAAACAAAACAAACTTTTTGTCTCTGCACATGCCTCCTCTGAGATCTCTTCAGACATCCAGATCACTTTGCTCAATGGTACAAGTTGTATCCTTCTACCAAGCCCATATCCAGGTCACTTGAAGCAGTTTCTTAGCTTTAAAAGTCATCAGTAAAAATAGTTATAAGTTAAATTCAATCTCTGACATTTGGTTTTGTTGTTTAAAAAATATAAATGAATAATTCCTTTCTGATGAATATACTACCATTCTTCATGTTGAATTACAAAGCCACTGCAGAGAGGAGACAAAAGACAAAATTAGGAAAAGCACCGTGGTGGTGAAGTGGGAGAACTTATGTTCCCACTTATGTGGGATTCCTATAATTTTTTAAAAAAACCTTTAATTGCTCTACTTTAGAATTTGGCAATCATGTTGGGCTGAAAGAAGAAAGTTTATAGATCTTCTCAAAAGTAAGGTGGTTAAAAGAAGAGTTTCAAATAGATTTGAATATTCAGCAAATCCAGAAAAGACGACTTCTCTTTTTCATTTCTGATTGAACTTACCTAAAATGGAAGGTACCAGAAAATCTTGAAAGAAAAGCTAAACGTAGCAAAGGTAGAACTTGATGAAATCAGTAGGTTCTCAAGTTCAAAGCTATGGTGATCTGAGTACAGAGAATTCAGTAATGCAACTTACAACAGCCCAATGCCCTCCAAATATAGGACCAAAGCTCTAATGGGCTATTATGGATAAGCATTATGGGACATTAGAAGTCAAAAATACCTGGAAGTCATCAGACGGAGAAGAGATGCAATTTATCTAATGTAAACACGATGTCTATGATGCTAAGACATTGGTTAAATTAATTAAAACCCCACTACATTACAACCATAAATCAGTAAACATAATAACTAATATAGAAAAAGTAAAACTGAGATCAATGTCAGCTCAACTCCGATAATTACAAACATGCAGATTTTCTGACAACATCACAGGAGTAATTTGCCGGTGCTTTCTTCTCCTTTCAATCAATTTTGACTCAAGGTGCTTTCATATATATGTGTACACGCTATTCTTTGGGGAATGAATAAGAAAGTTAGCCATTGCCTTCCTTTGGATTATTTTTGTCTGCCTTCCTAGCCTGGATGATTGCCCAGTCTGGCCAACAAAAACCGGCTAAAGCCCTCCAAAATATCTTAAATACAACAGACACTTTGTAGGGCAGACAGGCAGGAGATTAGCAGAGCGCATTCATGAACACAATGAAAATTTCCTTAATTTCACAACACTTGGACAGACTCAACCATAGTTTCAACCGGGAAACTGAGAGCATTCTAGACCAAGTCAAGTCAAGTCATGTCAAAAAATGCTAGAGAATTCCTGGAAGCCTGGCATTCAGACAAATCAACCATTAATGGAAATAAATTGTATTTACACACCATTTAATGGAGACAATAACAAATCTAAGAAAGATATAAAAATATCAGAACACATCCTCTCCACAGCAGCCCCTATCCAGATAAGCAGGGATTAACACCAGGTAAACAATCAAGCAGAAAACAATACCCTAATTAAGGAACTACCAAGGAGAAAACCACACCCCCACCGAAACTGGCAGTGTAAGGTGCTCTATATTAATAGGGACCAAGCTCCACATTTACTGGCACTGATGTTACCTACATGGATAATGAAATGTCTGCAAGCAAACAACCAAGCCCAAAGAATAGCAAGGACTCCACAATACAACCCTGAGCCAGAGTAACTCCCTATTATTGTAATGATTTAATGATTTCCCATGCTTAATTTTGAAGATATACCTCCAGGATACGCATGGCTCCCAATTTCTTTGTTTTTCTCCCAGAAACCCCCTTGATTGTGACAAATTTTAGTTATGCAATTCCTTGACATTTAAAGGGGGAAACAACAGAAAACATTTGTGTGGGCTCTACAATAGATTGACTCATTTCAAACAAATTTAGAACAAAATGAAAATGCTGATCCCATCTTACTTTTTATCTTTGCTCCTTAATATGCTCCTGCATATTAAATACATTCCCACCTCTCACAAGGACTAGGGGTGAAATGATATCAGTGTTCCAATATCTCAGGGGCTGCCACAAGGAAGAGGGAGTCAAGCTATTCTCCAAAGCACCTGAAGGCAGGACAAGAAGCAAGGGATGGAAACTAACCAAAGAGAGAAACAACCTAGAACTAAGGAGAAACGTCCTGACAGTTAGAACAATTAATCAGTGGAACAACCTGCCTCCAAAAGTGCTCCAACACTGGAAGTTTTTAAGAAGCGACTGGACAACCACTTGTCTGAAATGGGATAGGGTTTCCTGCCTGAGCAGAAGATTGGACTAAAAGACCTCCAAAGTCCCTTCCAACTATGTTATTCCGTTACCTGATTTCCTGAGTTTATTACAACGTGAAAAATTATTGTGCAAGAGTTCAATTTCTATTTTTTTTCTTCCAAGCGCTGCTGGCAAACTAGTGGAAATCATTGTTAAATTTTGGAAGAAAAACTATTCCTTTCCCATTCACCCATTTTGAACCCAGTTTCACCTAACTGCCTTTCCTAGTCTGATAACCTCTTGACATACCTACAGCTCCTCTTGTTCTGACTCAGCACAGGAAAGAATCAAGGGTGATGGTAGTTATCATCTGAAGGGTAATAGATTAAGGAGTACGCATCTAACATATACTTTGCAGGGGTGGCTCAGCATACTTACATGTTCATGCCTCTTTTTGAAGGTTGTCGGTTTTCTGAAAGAATCACAAAGCAAATGATTTCAATTTGTTCTTTTCACACACAACACACAGAGATAATAATGAGCTAAGAAATACAGACTGTGCTGGAGGGGGGGGGAACACCCAGAATCTTCTCAATTCTTCAATGGAAAAGATCTCAGTTTCAAAAGCAGAGTTTGGCTTTCATTTGTGTTGACCAAAGATATATTTCTGGGGAAAGATTAGACTATCTTTGAGAAAATACATTCTCTGAAGGTTCTGGAGAGTAGATAAAAGCTAAGCAAAACAAGCTGAACAAGAGTAATTTGCCCTATCCAACTTGCGTGCAAGAGAACAGATGGAATGTTTCATATTAAAGAATTCTTGAGCTCTAAAATAACAAAAACAACAACACAATCTATTACTTCCTTTCTGATTTGGCTTAATCCCTTCCAATCCTTAACTCTGGAAGAAGTAAGCCTTTAGATTATATTAGGAGAGTCATTTATGCAATTGTTTGCATTTCCAAATGAGGGACTTTCTATATCCCACCTTGGATATATTACCCAATCCACTATCTAGGGGCTAAAGTACTTCTTCCCTAAGGAAGTCTCCCAGAAGCACTGTTTTTATACATAGGAGAATTACTCTTCCATTTAATAACTTTCCTCTTTTATCACATTAATAACAAGGGAGTTTTCTGGGGGCCATGTATGGCTCAAATTGTGCACCTCTGCTCTGAAAACAATTTTGGAGCATAAAAAGAATGTCATGAGTCTAGAGGTAGCTGTATTTACACAGTGAACTAAATATATGTCTCTGGGTCAGATAAATACAGAATGATGAGAACAATTACTCAAAGTCTACTGATCTATTCAATATGTACCTGCTCAGGACTGTAACTAAACCAGTTAATAGTGGGGTGATTTTCCTTCTGCTCAATCCTGTATTGTTTGATGATTAAGGATCATCAAATTACCCAATTTAATTTAAACACCAGACAAGTTTAATTTGTATCAGACACATATACCACACAAAACAGTTCAAAACAAGAATATTTTTTCCTACCTTCTTTTTCTTCTTTTTCTTCTGTGACCCATCTGCATCAGGTCTCTCCACATTTTTTCTCTTTTTTTTCTCTGTAAGACATTTAACAGTGCAGGGTAAACAATTCAGATTACGTCTTTCAAAAACATTCTGGGGCCAAATAAAAGCACATTTCCAGTTTTGAATGATTTTAAATGCAGGACCAGTTGTACCAAATCCCCCAAGATACTTTATTTCTTGGATTCCAAAGCCATTTAAGGAAATGATTACTACAACATGTTAAGAACCTGCATATTATGAATGAGTGCTGAGGCTATGCTAGAAAAATCTAGGACTGTCAGTTGTTTTTCTGCAGACATCCAGATTTACACCAGAATCTCCTATTTACTGCATTTGGATTTTTTTTTGCTAATATTATATGCAAAGATATCTTGATTTGAATAGACCCGCATTTAGCAGACTTCAAGAGCAATGGAACTACTTGGCATTCAGAGATTTCCCCCCCCCCACTTCCAATAAGGGATAAATGCACTGCAAATGAATATTCCAGATGAGGTGGTTAAATTAATTTTCCTTCTTTTAATCATTACAGAGCAATTTATACCATTTGCCTATAAACTACCTCAGTAATGTACTTCAAAATCTTCTCCTCAAATAGACCATTCAAATGAGGTTTTATTGTGTTATTGCTGATTTAATCCAGGCATGAGGTCTCAGGTATTTATTTTCTCACTTACCAGGATAGAAAAATAAGGGGTAGAATAAGGAATGGCAAGAAACTTTGACAGGATTAAGCAACTGAAGAGAGCCCACAAGAACTTTTAGTGATTGCTTGCTGACAGGGACAAGCAGTGGGGAGGAGTGGGGTGGGGGAATAAAACAGTTTTTATCTCCTCACACTGCAAACTTTATTCAAGCATATCTGGAATGTTGAGAGCAAGCCTGGGATAATACCAGAAGAACAGCTGCTCTGGGGAATCGGGGTTATAAAATAGCCATTTACCAGAAGGCTAATTGGTGATAATGCTCCTTATCGGTCCCTTTTGACATTAGGATGCTATTATCACCATCATCCCTTCCTTTTTTTTCTAAACAGATGGGCACATTTGTAAATTTGGCTGCAGTCATGTTGTTTTTTATGAATTCCTAGGAGGTTAATTCCCAAGTGTTTCTTGGACACAAAGGTAACTCTAAAGGTTGGTCAATGTTCAAGCTTCACATACATGGCATCGCACAGAAAAACCAACAATAATCTACACCAGTGGTTCTCAACCTTTTTAATGCCGCGACCCCCAACCGGTTGTAAGTTGAGGACTAAACCGGTCATAAGTCGAGGACTAAACCAGTCGTAAGTCGAGGACTACCCAACTGGTTGTAAGTTGAGGACTTTCCCTGCCTGGGAGCGCCACCCATGCGTGGTGCCGCCCCTGCGCCGGCCGAGGCGTAGCTGGCAAGCGGCAGAGACGGAGCAGGCTGACCACCGGCTGGGCCACCAGCTGGCCCAGCCCAAGGGAGGTAAGGCACCCGCCGGAAAAGGGGAAAAAAATGGCAGACAGCCTTGCTTGGCGACCCCCATGAAATGGTCGATCGACTCCAAATGGGGTTGCGACCCATAGGTTGAGAACCGCTGATCTACACCATTTTTTCAACTCTGAATTTAACTAAGAGAGTTGTTAAAACCCAAACACAATACCATGTGGTCAAGTTATTCTCCAAAGCACCTGAAGACAGGACAAGAAGCAATGGATGGAAACTAACCAAAGAGAGAAGCAACCTAGAACTAAGGAAAAACTTCCTGACAGTTAGAACAATTAACCAGTAGAACAATCTGCCTCCAGAAGCTGTGAATGCTCCAACACTGGAAGTCTTTAAGAAGAGACTGGACAGCCATTTGTCTAAAATGGTATAGCGTTTCCTGCCTGAGCAGGGGGGTTGGACTAGATGACCGCCAAGATCCCTTCCAACATTATTATTATTATTTATTATGCATAGCCAGGGTAAAACTAAATCTGCTTCACTATCTGGACACATAAGACTAATGCAGAGCATACACCAGCTGACCATTTGCAGCTCCCTGGCTTTTTTCCTAGTTTTAAGGTAATAACTACAGAGATTGCTCCATTAATGGAAATAAGATGGTGCTCCTCTGATAATTTAATATTTTCAGCATCTAAAGTCTAATTTGGCAATTTATTTGTAGTTGAGTTCACTATGTATTATACACTCATTCTAGAGTGACTTCAAATAATGGAAGAGACAGTATGGCTGTTACTTTAAAAATCCTGAATAAAAAAATCCTAATCCACCCTTTCCTAAACTGTCACCCTCCGAATATGTTGAACCTAGTTCCCTAAAGTCCTTGCCAGCATGGTCAAAGGCAGGTTGCTATGACTGCTGTACAACAAACTCCTCCCCTCCCCCCTGAGTGATGGAGAGAGATTTTATAAATCATGATACTGGCAATGAAAGGTGGAAGCCTCCAAAAGTAAAAATAGAATGATAGAGATAGTGCTAGGTTAGGACTCTGGAGAGAAAAAGAACATTGTTAACTCATGTTTAGGTTCCCACTTCTATAGATATATTCTGACTTTTAAGGTCAGTGAGATTTTCAGAGAATTCATTGACAGGAGAGACCAATACTGCTGATTTAGACTAGAATCTCCTTGAAAGACACAGTGATGCTAGTTTGGACAAAGGACCACAAAAGAGTAGAGGAGAAACTGAGTGTGGCACTTGTAATTAGCCTTTCAAATTAGAAGCCACCAATAAGAAGAAGGGGTACTATTTAGTCACAGTAGCTAGCAGAGGAAGGTTTGCCAGGCTTATACATCTTGGAGGTTTCGTACAACTTAACAACAGCATTTTAAGTATAAGAACCATATCCTAAAAGCCCTGATCAAATACAGGTCAAAATTAAGCATAGAGATACATCTAGTTTGGGGATTTCTAAAAATGAGAGGTCATCTAGAAGACATTCCCCCCCCCCCTTATGAGCGATATTTGCTTAAGAACGGGGGTCCCAAATGAGAGCTGTGGACGAGTTAGATCTAAAGGAGCTTTCCCAACTTCAGATCTGTTGACTAACAAGTTTGCACCATGTTAACTGAGGACAGTAAAAAAAACAGTATTCATCTCTATGGCTTCAAGGCAACTTCCAACAGAAAAAGCAAACAACTTTATCAACAGGTAGGAAGAATCTACCAGGATAGGCATAATTTTGTTGAGTGTGGCTGCCTTGTATTGCTAGCCAATGTGACAGTCAGCAATGCAATTAAGTATACATACAGAATGTACTTGAAATATGAAATCTCTGTTATTTTAGCTGGTAGACAACTACAACAAAACTTGTGGCTCAGTCTGCTTTCAATTAGAAACTTATGCCAAAAACAGTTCAAATCAGAAGGCAAAAATATTAAGTATATAAGCTATACTGAACTGTAACACACAGAAAATGTTTTGAAAAAAAAATGTTCCCTCTAAGAGATTTGCATACCTTCATCACTGAATGGTATTTACTGATATATAGAGTCTGAGTGAATGCATAACACCAAAGAGTGGTATCACATTTGTTCCATTTGTTTCATAAACAAGCATCCAACATTTTCCAATGTGAAAAAGTAATTCCTCATTCCCAGTAAAAACAACTCAAAGCAACTTGGTCAGTTGTACGAGTGCATCATTACACAATCAAGATTAATTTGAGATAGCCCTGCCCAATATAAATCACGAACTATAACACTCTGGTACTCTTACTACACAGATTTTAGGGGCATGTCGTGCCCTACTCAAAAGAAATTTCTGAAGACTTCCATTTAAAAAAAAAAAAAAGTCAAAACCTATCAGTCTGAGAACAATTACAAATCGATTAAGGTTTCTCCACAGACTTAATTTTGAATTGGAGATCTGGGACAATAGTGAATCTTCCCAAGATGAGATGACATCAAAACAGTGACATCATAACAGTGACATCAAAACAGTGCAGCATAAATTCATCCAGGGCAGTGGTTCTCAACCTTTCTAATGCCGCGACCCCATAATACAGTTCCCCATGTTGTGGTGACCCCCAACCACTTATACATCACCGGGTGTCAGGGGTGTGGCCAAAGAAAAGGGGGAAAAATGGCAGACAGCCTTGTTTGGCGACCCCCGTGAAATGGTCATTCGACCCCAAATGGGGTCCCGACCCACAGGTTGAGAACCACTGATCCAGGGAGTCATAAAGAATTGCAAAAGAACCTCTATGATTTTCCAGATCCCTGCTGATGACTCCATCAAAAAAACACTGGTAAAAATGGGATTAACTGGAGAGTAACAAGTCAAAGCCACTGCTGAGAAAGAACAATGATTGGTCACCTCAGATTAGCCAAAATATACTTTGTCTTCCACAGAAATGTTCTATCAACAGATGAAGCAAAAATGGGTAACAGGAAACCAAATATCGTTTTCCAAAATAAGAACCTCATACCAACTATTAAATATGGAGATGACAATGTCATGTGTTGGCAGGTGTTTTTTTTTGTCTCAAGACCTGGATGATTTGCCATCATTGAAGGATGTATGAATTTTACCGGATAATATCACCTAACTATTCCGTTAGTTGAAGCTGAAATCAAAACAATGATCCCAAAGGTACAAACTTACAAGGAAGTTTACAATATAATGGAAGGAGGAGGATAAATTCAATATTTTGGAATGGTCAAGCCAAAGTCCAGATCTAAACCCCCCTGGAAATGTTGTGCAGGATTATGGAATGAGCAATATGCCGTGGAGAAATAACCCAGAATTCTCACACAACAATGTTAGAGACTCATTGCCAATTACAAAAAGGGCACAACAGTTGCTGAATCTAAGACAGCAATTATTTGCATGTTGGGTCACTTTGTTTCTGAAGTACAGTAAATGAAACAAGCACCAAACGTCAATGCTATTTCTGCATTCGATCTTTTTATATGTTTATATCTATATCTCTCTCTATATATCTGTTTACTCAGATTCACAGGAGACCCTGGCAAAAATAGGATAAAAACCAGAAAATCTAAAAGAGGACAATATGTACACAGAGTAGAATAGCTGAGTGATTTTTGTACATGATAAATAGGTTCTACCCCCTTGTTTTACATGTACATTTCTAAAGCATTATAGTCTATTCTTGTGCACATTAGTCAAGTGAAGCAGAGCGTGGAGATTTTTTTCTTCCTCCCTCAACAGAGAGGGTAAGATCAGGAAAATTGAAGTCTCCATACAAGAGCCTCTTTCCTTCTTGTTCTCCAGTTGCTAGAGGAGGCCTGTGACCATTTCTGTTTGGGAATTCGGCAGGAAACTCTAATGTCTCAGCAGGAACGACAGAGCTGCTCTTTGAATAGCAAGATTAATGGTGCTCCAGCAACTCCCTCTCTCTTAGTGTTTGTAGCAGCTCTCCAAAGGAAGCCTTCTTAAGACTGACTCATCTACAATGATATTCATGATTTATTCAGCTACTGCTGAACGTGACCATTTAGCAGCCTTTGTATCTGAAGCATCCTTTTCTGCTCTATCTGTGAAAGCTGTCAGCATATGCCTGAGTGGGAAAGCTGCCTCCATTTCACCTTTAAAGCCATGCAGCAACGGGAAGCCATTTCCTAAGACATATCCTAGCTGGGCTCTTCCGCCTCCTCCATCTATTCTAGCCAGAAAATCGGAAAGGAATCATTGGTAATCATATATCAAAACAGGTTAAACACCGGAGGGTTGTATTTTGCACCCAGGCCAGCATGTGCTTTTCTTCTGAAATATGGGGAAGGGCTATAATACCTCCACTTCATAAAATAGAAGCATTCTACCAAAAGCACTGCTCCAGCTGGGAACACTGAGGGACGTTTTATTCAGGGGTTTTGAACAAATCCAAAACCAAAGGACTGCTTGTTTGGGATGGTGCCAGAGGAAAACTAAACTGGTGGGCTAATTAATATGGGGATAAAGTAAAAGCAGCTGGTTAAGCTTGTTTTTAACTTTAGTTCTGTGTTGATTTAAACTCTGTTCTTCTATTTAAAAAAAAATCACCTCTAAAATAAGAGAGCCAGTTTGGTCTAGGGTTAAGGCACCAGGATAGAAAACAGGAGAGTTCTAGTTCTGTCTTAGGCACAAAGCCATCTGGGTGAACTTGGGCCAGTCACTTTCTCTCAGTCCCAAGAAGGAGGCAATGGCACACCACTTCTGGGACACTTTGCCAAGAACACTGCAGACACTAGGCCGACTACTTGAATTGCCGTGAAGGCATGTGCTCACACAAAAGTGCCTATGATAAAAATAAGGGACATTACAGAGCAATCACAAAGTAGGTCAGTGTAACATCACACTTCAAGGAAAACATATTAAGTCAGTGTTTCTCAACCTTGACAATTTTAAGGCATGTGGACTTCAACTCCCAGAATTCCACAGCCACCACTGTATTAAGTGGTACATCCAAATGTTCTGAACCAATCCTGGACAGAACAAAAAGGAAGGATCAGGGTGGGATTAGATAATTTGCAATCAGTTCAGATCCTGGGGCTCAAAAAAGGACTGAGGGCATCACAGAAAAGGGGAAGTAGTTAAAGCAGAGTAAGCCCATACAATGAGGAAGGAAGTGGCTGGAAAAAAAACAACAGGAAGCAGAAGAATGTTAAAAAACAGACCTAAATATACCTTCTAACAAGCCTTCTTGCCTATCCTTTTCACTTAATTATTTTTCTTTGGATTGCAACCAAGAGGCACGTTAGGATAGCTTCTTTCCACAAGTATAAGGTGGGGACATCAGAGTGCTAGGGTTGCATACAGTGGTGGGATTCAAATATGTGAACAACCGGTTCTCTGTGTGGATGCTGCTTCCGGAACTCCATTCTTGGCCTGGGCAACAAAATATTAGCTACCGGTTCTGCTGAACTGATGCGAACTGGCTGAATCCCACCACTGGTTGCATATACTGAATAAACCTTTTCCCACTACTCCCTTTACCAGGGGTCTTCAAACTTGGCCCTTTTATGACATGTGGACTTGGCTGAGGAATTCTGGGAGTTGACACCCACAAGTCATAAAAGGGCCAAGTTTGAAGACCCCTGCCCTTTACCAACACAAATGAATTGGTAACCACTGCTTATTGGTAAGCAATACTTCTTTACCACATGGGGGCAGCAGAATGCACTAAATCAGTGTTTCCCAAACTTGACAATTTTAAGGCATGTGGACTTCAACTCCCAGAATTCCACAGCCAGCATTCTGGGAGTTGAAGTCCACATGCCTTAAAATTGTCAAGTTTGGGAAACACTGCACTAAATAATGAAAAAAGAAAAAAAAAAGGCCAGGAACATTAATTAGCACCCAGCTTTGTTGGAGTAGGGATGGGATTCTCACTTTTATCAGACTTCTTTTCTTTGCTGTCTTTTTTCTTTGTTGACTTGATGCTGTCTGAAGACTTGGATTTCTTCTTCTTTTTCTTCTTCTTTACCGGCATCTCTTCCTCGCTCTGCATTTTAAGCTTCTTGCCCTTTGAAACCCCAGGGCCAGTGTCCCCATCGGCCAGTTTCCGTTTCTTGGATGGCTTCTCTTTCTTTCCAGTTTTGGTTGTCTTGGCCTTTGCCACAGGGTTAGCCCGGGCACCTTCTTGGATCCCTCCTTGTTCCTTGTTCCCAGGGAGAGCTTTGAACGATGGAGCAAGTGATTCTGGCAACGGTGCCGCAGAGGCCTCTTGGGCTTGGCCATTGCTCTGAGCTTTTGCAGCAGCTTTCTTTGCTGGGAGAGGCTTGGAGCTGGTGCTCTCCAGTCCTCGTTTCCCTGGCCTCTTTCCCTTAGCAGCCGCTGTGTCCTTTCCAGAAGACGGCAACGAGGTGATCTCTGTGGAAAAGAATTAATTTTTACACTTAAGCCACTATTAAGAACCTGACCCCTATAGACTAGTATTGCCAATTTATGGGTACGTTATTCCAACTCAGCATCAAAATATATGAATTACTATGAATAAATGATATTGAAAGAAATGGCCTGTGCTCATAAGCTATAAAAGCTTCCCCATGCTCGGCTGCTTCGTAGCTGCTGACTGAGCATGCTACAATCCAAGGGTTTACTCAGTCATGGCTACGTTCCCATTTCTTCTTGCTCCAGGAAATTCTCAGCTACAGGAGTCTGTCTTCTGGCTGTACAATTATTTTAAATGCCATTTCCCCACTTAACGCTTTCCAGATATGTTTGTCTTAAAATTACCAGGCAACCTGGCTCATGGCTGGGAAGTATGGGATTGGATTTTAATTTTTTTTTTTTTTAAAAGAGGGAATCAAGTCAATGTTATCTTAAGGAGAAGATTTCTGCAGCGCGCCTATGCACATGTTCAAATATGCCCCATGTAAAAGTATCTGTTAAGCTTCATGTACCAAACGATTAGCTTTTTGATGATTAGCTTTTAAGCTGTCACAAGACTCTTTATTGTTGATAAGTCAAATGGTCCCAAAACAGGAAGAATTCAGCTCAGCATTAACATGCTTCCCCAGTGCTGCTAGAAAACCAAAAAGGGACCCATTTCAACAACACTTCTGGGCAGCCCATTGATCTTCCTCTTTTTGCACGGTCTAGACCAGTGGTTCTCAACCTTTTTAATGCCGCGACCCTCAACCAGTCGTAAGTCGAGGACTACTCAACTGGTGCAGCACCATTTGCAGAATGGGACTTTTGGCGGGCTCAGCAGGGCAGAGACAGCCTGGACAATTCCTATTGGCTTTTGAAAGCCAATAGAATTAGACTCTATTCAAGAGAGTCTATTCTATTGACTTTCAAAAGCCAATAGAATAAAAGGGAGTAGCACAGCTAAGGAAAACTGGGAAAAAATGGTGGACTGCGTTGTTTGGCGACCCCCGTGAAATGGTCGTTCGACCCCAAATGGGGTCCCGACCCACAGGTTGAGAACTACTGGTCTAGACCTTTGGACTGTGGGTCTGTTTTTGGTTTTGTTTTTGGTCAAGCTTTCACAGCCACCTCCATTTACAAGCTAGGGAATAATTTAAGCAGGCAGCAAAGGAAAGGGGAATCTGACATATAAATATGGTAACTATTCTATCTGCGAGCATTCCTGGGACTAATCTGCAAAACCTTATTCCCTTCAGGCCTTCTTTGGGCACACAGTAGAAAAATAGTTTTGGCATATTTTGAAGGGTATCCAGTAGATGGAAACTCTCAGTGAGGGAGGCCCTTATTTTAATCATTTGACTGAAGGGCAGGATTTTTCCTTTTCTTCAGACATGAATGAACCAGGTGATACGGTCAGCAGAATCAAAATTCGCATTTTAGATACTAGGATTGTGATGAGCCATTTAAAGATGGCCAAATGAATTTGGACATGAGCCATCCTACACCTTCATTTAGGATACCCATCATAGAATCAGATCAGGGATGGATAGCCTGTGCCCTATGGAGGAATGTAGCTCCCCTGGATTAATTTTTCCAGATCTTCCTTGTCCATAAATGGCTGCACCAACACTTGGTGGCAAATTGGTGATTTTGAGCACTAGGCATTAAAGAAAAAGAACAGAGGCTCAAAACGGATGCATTAGATCTGTAGCGGGCTAATAATCATTTTGAGTAGGAAAACATGATTCTAAACACTTCTCAAGGGTCCCAAATTTAACCCTACCTCATCACATCGCTAATTCCTTCATCACCTCAAAGCCAAACCCCCAAATTGAAGAAAGGAAATAAACTAATTTTTATTGACTGGAAGTTGCCCACATGTGTCTTAGACATTTTAGTGCAGGTATGAGATATCTTTTGTATATTAATGTTATGCAACTTGGAACCTTGTCACATTGATTTGGACTATCAGAAATATAATTATAACACAATCTGGACAGCCAGTTGCCTCATACAACACCATCAAGATGTCAAGATGGACAATATTTAATATTTATTTGCTACGTATATGTAAGGGTGTGGGTCTATACATATGTTGTTCATAGTATGTATAGGTATGTGTCATCTATGTGTTTCACTTTGAGAGCGGGCAACTAAATTTCATTTTTGATGTGTGCCATTGTGCCCACAGTAAAAAAATGACAATAAAGGTTATCTTATCTAAGCTCAACACTGTATTAAATAAGTTCAGCAATAAAAGTACAGTATTAGACAACTGACGATTTTTTTAGGACAGTATTTCTCATCCTTTGCAGCTTTAAGATGTGTAGACTTTGTGGACTTCAACTCCCAGAATTCCTGAGTCAGCATGGCTGGTTCAGGAATTCTGGGTATTGAAGTCCATAAGTCATAAAATAGCCAAGGTTGCCTACCCCTGCTCTAGGCTCTGTTCAAGGGAAACAATCTAAAGCACTTGTTAAGGCCACCTGGGAATTCCAGAAGTTGCAGATGTGACACATTTGGAAGAAAACCTGGGGAAAGGCTTAGCCTAATTAACTTTTAGGAAAGGCAGATACTTTCTAATTTACAGAACTGTGTTTTACAATTACACCTAGCTAGATGTATTTCTATTCTAATCTGTCCAATTAAAAGAAAAAATGAATTTTATCAGGACAACTTTTCCCTACATATTAAAAGAGTTTTATCTCAGAATTTTGGCTTAAAATTTAGACTAACAATTTGAAAAATGTTGCATTACATTAAGAATTATACATTCCCCAGTCTCAGATGCTCCACATAGCCACCAGACAGTTTGGTCTAGTGGTTAAGGCAGCAGGCTAGAAAGCAGGAGACCGTGAGACCTGCCTCCCCATCCAGGAAAGCCAGCTGGGTGACTTTGGGCCAATCACTCTCTCTCAGCCCAACTCATCTCACAGCATTGTTGTTGTGGGGAGAATAGGAAGAGGAAAGTGTGTTGAATGTTTTCATCACCTTGAATTATTTGTGAAAATAATAAAGGTGGGATACAAATAAATAAAAATAATACATCAATCATAATCATCATCATCCAGGCAACCCAATTACAGAAAATTTATCTTCATTTAGAAAGAATCACCAAGCCCACTATATAATAAGATCACAAATTTTCAACCATTTTTCATTCAATTTCTCTGCACAGGACAAATCTCAGAAAGCCATTTGTCCGAAATGGTATAGGGTTTCCTGCCTGAGCAGGGGGTTGGACTAGATGATCTCCAAACCCCCTCCAACTTAATAATAATAATAATAAAAAAAATCCTTCAAAATATACTGAGCTTTGGAGAAAAACAAATGTAGCAGGATCCTTTCTTGATCCAGAAAATCTTCACCCAGTTGAAATAATTGGATACCTTTGGATTTGAAAAAGGGGGAGATTTAAGAGACCATTTGCCTCTGGAAAATGAATCTGTGGAGGGTTGGGACTATATAGATAGTTCCAGAATTTAACCGTTCAGGATTACACAGATAATTCCTAAAAACTGCCTTTCTTTTAGTCTTCTGTACCAACAGTTCCTTCAAAGCCAACCCTGTTTCCTCACCTTCGCTATCGCTTGAAGAGCTGTCAGTCGATGATGCGCTATCAGCAGGAGCTGGCTTCAAAGGAGACTTTGCTTGAGCAGCACTGGCAGTCAGACTACTAACTTTCCCAGAACCCTGTTTGGATAGCAGAGGACTTGCTGCCACAGTGGATGCCTGGATCTTGTGAGGACCTGATAGCCCTGTTAAAAGAGACTAGGAGGGGAGACAAGAGAAAGAAATAATGTACGCACATATGATTAAGAGCAAGGGCAACTAACAGAGTGATATATCTTGAGTCCCTTCAATTAGCAAAACATGAAATTTGAAGAAGTATTTTTTTAACTTGTTCCTCTGAAAAGGAATTTCAGCTTGTTGTTCTGAATGCTTAATTCATAAAGGCTGGAGCAAATAATATGTGTTGTGTGGGGGGGGGAAGAGGGGGAGAGAGAGAAAGAAAGAGATTACGCAAGAGAGAGAGAGATGGCAAGAAACAAAGATCTACCAGAGAACTAAACTTTTATTGTTGCCTTCCAAGTTTGATGTCCATTATCCTGGTTGGAATTTGGGGAAGAGCTCCACTCTCGGTAATGTATGAAACAGTCTGGATAAGGAAGGCTGTTTTAGATGTATTGTTTATTAAACAAATGTATATAGCCGCCCAACTCAGACATGTAAAAGATCTATCATATAATAAAACCATTTAAAAGCCCTACTGCATCCTTCATGATAGCAACAGCACAATTAGATTAGCCACTCAATCAGCTCCATTTCCATTTGTGGTCCCCAGGTCCACTGACATAGACACTTCTAGGGCCTTTTGGAAAAGAAGCAGGGTGGGGGCCAATCTTACCTGGGGGGGGGGATGTTGTTCCCTAAAGAAGGCGCCACCTGTTGGACTTGCCCCAGTCCAATTTTTTAGGAAAGAAAGACCCTCGACTCCATTTGGTGGGAAGTGATAGATTCTTTTACTAAAAGATGTTAGTTGCAGTAGAGTCAGGCTAAAACTAAATTCCCTGTGTTCAAAAGATACAGAAAGTTTCCCGTATCCTAGCCCTCCCCGCCATGACCAGTCCCTCTTCAGCCAATGAGAGTTCACCTAGGTCAGTGGTCCCCAACCTTTGCAGCTTGGCGGTCCGGCTGGGGGGAGGGAAGGGAGGGGAACTGGGCTGCACAAGCATTGGGTCGACATATGTGCGTGCTGGCCTGCCGCTTCCTTGGCCTGGTTGGGGACCCCTGGCCTAAGTGTTTTGAGAACGCTGAGATGTTTAGGGTAATTCACATTCTTTCTCAGGGTGCATGGCCTTGGGTGCTGGCACAAACTGGTTCCAAACTCTCCTGCTCTTTGCTGAGCTGTCATTCCCCACTCCCAATTTCCCATCACTAGACAAGCAGGTTGATTGCCCATCTGTCCCTCCCCCCCATGTTTTCTCCTCCCTCCTAGCCTTTGATGGCAGGATGCCAGCAAGGCATCAAGCTGAAGATGGCAGACCTTGAAGGCCCTTTTTGTGGTCTCATCAGATGACAAGCCCTAATTGATGGAGCCTGTAATATGCCCTGCCTTCCTGCCCTGGTGGGCAGGGTGGTTGTAATAGGGGGGAGGCAGTCTAAATTTAATTTTCATTCCCATCGGACTCGTGTTCCCCTGTATCATTTCTAAATGTGCCTCCCCCAATAAGTTACTTGGATATGTGAGTTTAGGGGGCAACATTCTGGCTACAAATTGAAGGGAGAGGACTGTCGAACTTAAGGTCCTGGGGAAAAAAAGACACACAACACAAGGCTCAAGCTGCGCATGTATGGCCATGCAAGTGCAAGTTCCTTCAAAACTTTTGCTTTCTTCTTCTAATGAGCTCCTGAAGGCAACCCCTTCACAAGCTCATTAGATTTCGAATGTGTGGGCTAAGCCACGAAAAAGTGTGTAGGCTGCCAGCACAATTGTTCAAAAAAGGCAAACAGAGGTGGGGAGCTGTTAAATGTTTCCATTTTCTAGAAAAGGAGGGGAAATATTTATATGTTGTATGGATTTATGGCCTGCAGGATAAATTTGCTTCTCTCTTCTCTCCCTCTTAAATAGGCATATGGGTGGTTGTTCGCGATTGCTACAGTCCCATAATTGCATGCAAGTCCAACATGTCACAGATCTACAGTTGGTACCACACATTGCTCATAAAGACAACTTTTATAGCTAAGGCATGGCTTAAATTGCAACTGAAAACTGCTGCTGTATGCATAGTACAGTTCCCCCTGAGCTATTTAATACTCTGTATTTTACATTTTCATTAAATCAATCCACCCTGATTAGTATAAATTCAGAAAGCATGCTATTAACTATGGAAGTTCTGACTTTGTTCAGAGGCAAACTGTAGGTTTGTGGATTATGCAGACAAGCACACTTGTCAACTCTCATGGGAAAGGTGATTTTATCATAAAAGAAAGACTATCTATCACTTTTTTATTTACAATAAATTTATCTTTCATCTTACCATTCTAAGACCTTTCTTAAACTCTATTCTAGTGTCCTTAATTAGCTTTGTTTTAATTTTTTTATTTCTGTCAGCTTTACCAAGTAGATACAGAAACATAGCCAGCCGTACCAACAGGCTAAAGAACAGCTTTTATCCATGGGCCATCAGGCTTCTGAATGGGACATAACTTTATGCATGACAGACTCGTGAGGCCGGCGTGATGTGCAATTAGTTCGCAGGGTGAAATAAGTTGGGGGTTTGTAGTCACTGTGAGTTTATGGTGGGGGGGCACAGAGGGAGGCTCAGCCAATTTCACTGTATACTTTGATAATACAGGTTTTTTTTTATTATTATTAGACTCTACAGGAACAGTGTCTTTCAGAGTCTCCCACGTGAACCAGGGAGAAGCTTGCCCAAGATGCTTTCTCAAGTTATTTTCCTGGCTCTGGCTCAGGCCATTTCTGACTGCTATCTTGGCAGCAGTCCTCCTTCCTGTCCTTTATGGCCATTCCCCGGTCTTCTAGAACAGTGGTTCTCAACCTTTTTAATGTCGTGACCCATAACTGGTCGTAAGTCAAGGACTACTCAACCGGTCGTAAGTCGAGGACTACTCAACTGGTGCAGCACCGTTTGCAGAATGGGACTTTTGGCGGGCTCAGCAGGGCAGAGACAGCCTGGACAATTCCTATTGGCTTTTGAAAGCCAATAGAATTAGACTCTATTCCAGAGAGTCTATTCTATTGGCTTTCAAATGCCAATAGAATAAAAAAGAGTAGCACAGCTAAGGAAAAGGGGAAAAAAATGGCCGATTGCGTTGTTTGGCGACCCCCGTGAAATGGTCATTCGATCCCAAATGGGGTCCCGACCCACAGGTTGAGAACCACTGTTCTAGAATTTCTGTCTTATTTTCTATTATTATTACACTATTCTGCATTAGTTAAAATCTGATTACCTCCATTCTTTCTTATCCACCTATCTGTAGAGCCTAAATATCCCTTACACTATTTTCCTTCCTTTAGTCTTCCTTTCTGTGCATCCTATTCTAGTTTGTCAGCTCTCTCTTAGTGCTACCGATACCAGTCGCATCAACCAGCTCTTTGTGGATAAGGTCTCTGCTCTCAGCTGGTTTGGCTGGGGCACCGCTTTTAGTGTTTCCTATTATTAGACTGGGGCTGTGTTTTCTAGGCCTTGTGAGGCCTCAATTGCAGCCTGCTTGATCTTTGTGTCTCTCAGCTCTTTCCTTTCCTGCCCGGTCTCTTTCACTGCCAGGAATCCACCTCAACTCCTTTCTGACTGCTCTGACATTCTTCCTTGCAAGTTGCCCTTTCCTTGATGTTTGTTTGCTCTGGGATGAAAGCTGGCAGGAAAGGAAAGAAGCCCTGCTCTTGGCTCTGCTGTCACACTTGGCTCTCCACCCATCCTTCAGGGCTGTCTTCTTTCAGGACTGATGTCTGGCTACTTGTTCATATCCCTTTCCAAATAACAATACTAGTACTAAATCCTGACCTTCTCCACTGGGCCAGGATGTTCACCTGAATCTCAAATCCACTAGTTGTCCATGTCTGGAGCCACCAGCACAATATATTTTCCTGACAACTTGGATCATACTCTTTCCTAATGACTACTTCCTCCATCTTCAGGTGCCTAGTTTGCTTGCTTGCTCCCCTCTCTGTAAGATAAGGCAAAATATCCAACGATGCTAAGTGAACCTATACATGAGATAATGAAAAAAATACCTGAGAAGCTTCTTGTTCTTCATCACTGGACTCCTCAGATGAGCTCTCTGACTCTTTTTTTGCCTCTTGTTTCTGCTGGGTGGCTGCAAAAAAGCAAACAGTGACCTCAGAGTCCTTGAAAAACTGAAAAGCTTCTGTGACATAGAGTGGGGGAACTGGGAAGATCAAGTCAAATTAAGGTTTATGTTCATTGTCCAGTTACCTAGTGCGACTCTATAACATTTTTAGCTTTGCTTATTATAAAGGTTTCTTGAAAGTTCATGAGATGGGAATTGGTACCTTTACATCTTATGCAATGAAAGAAGTCTTTGCAGCAGTTCTGAAACTACCACAGGCAATTCTCCTGTTCAGATTCTCCCAAATCAATAGTTACTTCCAGAGTTCCTATTTCAACCACGCTGTCATGTCTTTCAAGAGAACAATTACAGTAACAAATATCAACAGTGGAGAATTGAAATGTTAGTCTGAACCAGACTTGCTGATGCTGGTGATTTAAATGTTCAGATACTTGAACTGTTGTGGGACTCTTGTCTGAGGAATCGGTGGGCTTCTGGATGAGGAATGGCGAAGCACAAAGCTGAAAACACCAGCCTGAAGATGACGAATGAGACTTCGTTGAAACGTCACCAAGACACTTCCAATTTGACGCAAGAAAAAACCCGAATAACCAAAGACCTACACACACATACACACACACGTGTGTGTGTGTATGTATGTGTGTATGTGTGTGTGTGTATATATATATATATATATATATATATATATATATATATATATATATATATGTACGTACGTACATACGTACGTACGTACGTATGTATATATGTATATGTGTGTGTGTATAATGATAAACTGTTATGCCCAAACTGTTTATACTGAAAATATCCCAAGACTGGGGGAGGTTGAAGTGGAGGAACACTTCAAGGAAAGAAAGAAAAAAATCAGGAGCTCAGCATTTTTTTTTTTAAAGCTAAAAAGCAAGTGCGGAGGTGTGATTTTCACATAAACATGCCTCAAGTGGGCAACGTTTTTTATTTTAGGAGCAAGCTGCACTGTGTGGGTAATGCCATCTTATCTGCATAACAAGCTGTGCTTCTAATATTTAGTTTTCACCGGGTTTCTAAACTTCCAAGTGTTTCTGAAGAGATCCTCCTGCCACCCCCCCCCCCATGGAATCTGGCCTCTCTTACCAGGCAGTGCCGGAGGCTTGGCTGTTGTCAAAGGTTTTGCTTCTTCCTCACTGCTGTCCGAGGAACTGTCTGAGGAGCTCTCCTTACGTATGGTGACTCCAGGGGACTTAACAGCCGGAGCCTGTCCCTGGCTCAGTTTAGCCTTTTGGGAGGGAATTTGTTCTTCCTTCCCTGTTGCTTTTGTGGCAGAACTCTGGGATTTGTTGGAAGCAGCACCAGATGTATTTAAGTTGGTCTGTACGCCCTTTCCTGAGGGAGTGACCACTTTAGCAGTCATCTGCTTAAAAAAGGGGTGAATAGGAGGCTGTAGAGGGGAAAAAAAAAAACACCACGTACCCGGAAATGCATTTTAAAATGTGTATTTTCTCAGAAATAACAAGACATTTGTGTCTGAAACAAAATCAATACTGAATTGCCATCTATTATAGACTATGCCAGGGGTAGGCAACCTGGGCTCTTTTATGACTCGTGGACTTCAACTCCCAGAATTCCTGAGCCAGCCATACTGAGGGAAAAAGGAGAGGTTTCCAAGTTGAGCCATGCTGGCTCAGGAATTCTGGGAGTTGAAGTCCACGAGTCATAAAAGAGCCAAGGTTGCCTACCCCTGGACTATGCAAATCTGCTCAGGATGCCTCAGTTCCTATTGCTGACTGTTTCACAGAAGTTCAACACATAACACAAAATATCCTTGAGGATAAAACTGCTTTATCTTTAATGCAATTAGCCATTACACGAAGAATTTCTACATCATCTGCACTGCAGGAAAAAAATAAAAATAAAAAAACCAAAAAAACCCAAAAACAACAACAACAAAAAAACGAACCACCAGACTGCCAGCTCCACCAATGTCAGATGTTAATACCAGCCTGATTCTAATAAGAGAACCTGCAAGATTAGCCTGATCTGTGTGGCTTTTCTTATAGCATCTTATCTACCTTGAGGAAAAAAAACCTTCTTGAAGAATGGCTTCTTGTATGCGGAATGACCTCCTGCTTTTACCTGCTTTGCTGGCTTCTCAGCTTCTTTGCCATCTGAAGAATCAGAGCTGCTGCTCTCTGAGCTCTCGGAGATTTTTGGAACAGGGGCAGTTCCTGCTTTTGTTGAGGTTGTCCCCGCTTTCCCTGCTGGCTGAGGTTTGCTTGATGTGAGCCCTGCATTCTTGGCTGTCACGCTTTTCACAGGACTGGTAGCGGGTTTACCTGCTGGTTTCTATGGAAATAAAACATTGCAGAATGAAGACTGTGGTGAGGGCAGAGCAATTCCTGACTCAAAGGAATTAAATCAGTAATTCCGTTGCCCGAACATGGAGAATAGCCACCTTAGAATTGGCAACAAAGATACTGAAGATATTCCACCTTGTAGGATCAAAAAATAAAGGAGGCGTCAAGAAATACGCCACAGACTAGCACTTGGTAGAGCAGCCATGAAAATCTTGGAAAAAGATATCAAAATGTTGTGCGTAGCTATCTCTACAAAGATTAGAATCACACGAACCTTAGTATTCCCTGTGATACTCTAGGGAAGCAAAGGTTGGATTTTGAAAAATAAGAATTCTTCCAGAATAGGAAGAATACTGGTGCTTTTGGAGTTTGGTGTTAGAGAAGACTTCTGAGAAAACTGCAGACAGCCAAGAAAACAAACAAATGGATCAGTGAACAAAATCAACTCAGAGTTCTCACTTGAGCATAAGTGACTTGACCAGGCTCAAATTATCTTACTTTGGGTATATTATGTGAAGACCTAGCTCTTAGGAACAGGATCTAAAGCTGGGCAAGGTGTAAGGAAAGTGAAGGTGACCTGCAGCAATGTGGATGGACTCAGTTACAGTGGCAATGGGCACATTGTTCGAAGACCTGAAACAAATTAGGGACAGATTGTCATGGGGAAGATCCATGTGGCTGCCAAGAGTTGATACTGACTTGATAACATATCATCAATGAGTTGCCTGACCATTATCACTAGTTGCTTCAATTGTTTTCTACAGGCTTGGTAAGTGTAGGAATTAGGTTGTGGCAACATTCAATACGTAGGCTGCTTATTACAGCTTCTATCTGGTGGTAGCTTTGCAGAAGCAGAAAATGGCCTAAACAGTGATGGCGAACCTTTTAGAGACCGAGTGCCCAAACACTGGCCCTTTCCCTGCTCCACCCCCGCTCTGTCCCCCCATTCCCTGCCTCGCCTGCCCACAGGACCACTCAGCGCCTCCAGGGCCTGCCACAGATCGCCCAGGCAACCCAGCAGCGTTATGGCGGCCACACTCTCTGCCCGCGCCCTGTAGCATCAACTGCATGATGGGGTGCGAGGGCAGAGTCTCGTCTACGCTGCCTGGCTGCCATGTCCTTGGCTGCGCTGCTCCACGTGGGCCACGCTCGAGGGCGAGTCTCCTTCAGGGGGGCTGCTGGAGAAGAGGGGGTTGCGGGGGAGGCAAGGCTGGGGCAACGGCACGTGTGCCCACAGAGAGGGCTCCGAGTGCCACCTCTGGCACTTGTGCCATAGGTTTGCCACCACTGGCCTAAAACATGGATGGGCAGGAATGTGAACAGGCATTTTGTTTATATGTTTCCGGTAACCTTCATTGGAGAAAGCCCCACAACCACTAAGTAGCTCGCTATCTTGTTTCCGCCAATTTTCCTTTTATTAAAAGGAAAAGTGTGTGGAGAAAAACTAAGTTTGCTACATCATCTGCCTTGCTCTGCCCTATATTTCCAAGCCTCTCCCTAATTCACCTGAAAGAACAGCAAAAAGGTGTGGGGGCGTGGTGTATGGTTGAGTTATAAATATTTAGGATGCTGATTAGGACTTAGTGTCAGCAATCTCGGGGCTATTTTTAAAACGTGCAAAAAAAAAAAAGAGAGAGAGAGAGAGAGATGTTCCCTTTAGCACAAACAAGATTGGTGTTAAGAGGGGCTTTCTGAATTTTGCGCCTTTTGACGCTTGCTGTCAGGTGGAGAGACACCAGGAGAAAGGGGGTAGGAATGGGGATTTCAGCTCAAAATATGGGAATCCTTTGTGAGGGAAGAGTCCTTGTTTTGCCCTGAGGGCAAGGTTATTTGTGGTGTTTATTATCTTCCTGGAGCTATGAAATGTAATCCAATCTACTATACAGAGTGTTAAAAGGGATTCATCTAGGGCAGTGGTTCTCAACCTGTGGGTCAGGACCCCATTTGGGGTCGAACGAACATTTCACAGGGGTCGCCAAACAACGCAGTCCGCCATTTTTTTCTCCTTTTCCTTAGCTGTGCTACTCCCTTTTATTCTATTGGCTTTTGAAAGCCAATATAATAGACTCTCTTGAACAGAGTCTAATTCTATTGGCTTTCAAAAGCCAATAGGAATTGTCCAGCCTGTCTCTGCCCTGCTGAGCCCGCCAAAAGTCCCATTCTGCAAACGGTGCTGCACCAGTTGAGTAATCCTCGACTTACGACCGGTTGAGTCGTCCTCGACTTACGACCGGTTGGGGGGTCGCGACATTAAAAAGGTTGAGAACCACTGATCTAGGGCAGGGGTAGGCAACCCTGGCTCTTTTATGACTCGTGGACTTCAACTCCCATGCTGGCTCAGGAATTCTGGGAATTGAAGTCCACGAGTCATAAAAGAGCCAAGGTTGCCTACCCCTGATCTAGGGGAAAGGCAAGGCATTCAGTTGGTAATGTGACTGTGTTTGTCAACAGATACAGGTCATGTGCTATCAACAGAGCTATAGAATGATTCTCTCTGGTCTTTTAGTTATAGTCTACTATTCTTAAGGGTAGTACATTTTTATTTTATTTACTTCTTGCTGTTTGGCTTTGGGCCACTATACTGGAACTATACTGAGAACAAATTATAGTACTCTAGAAAAAAAGCTGACTGGCATTTTCTTTTAAAAAATCAGATTCTAGCCTCATAAGGTGATGAAAATAAGTGGATCAAAAGGAAGTACTGGGGGAAATTTCAGGATCCATCTGGGAGAAGCTGCAGAGCTGAACTTTCAAACACTAACATTTAAAAAAATAGTAGATTTTTTTTCAATACAATAGAAATATAAAAATTAAAACAAGAAAAAAAGAGAAAAACACAAAATGAAAAAAGAAAACATAAAATTATGATTTCTATTGATTAATTGCCATCTTATTCTTTCCTTTTCTTCTCTGACCCTTTTTAATCCAATGCATAAATGATCAATTCAGTCTTTTCTTCTTTCAACAAAAAGAAGCTTCCAGTCTGAAGACCAACGTTTCCCAAGAGCTATAAAACAAGAGTGCTCTGCGGAATTTCTCTTGCTTCCATCATCAAAAAAAGACAGGAGAAACTACGAATATTAAGCGAGTGTGCACAGATGGGCTTCCATCTACTGTATACATGGTGTTTTTGGTTTAGAGCACATCTAATTGTATACAAATGCTTCCCGCTGCCCATATCTTCTTTGCCGAGACTTTCCAAATCTCCAGCGATTCGGAATTACAAAAGTAAATTTAAGTAATGGAATAGAATTTGCATAGTATTTCAGATCCCCATCCCTGTCAAAAATCCAAAGCCAAAAACCTAATACGGCCCTGAGTACATATAGTCATCTTGTTGAAACAAAGAAATAGGAGATGCTCAGACTACAAACCTATTGCCTCTTCCTGAACTCCATGCAATTGAGAGTTCTGTCGAGCAACCACTTCATATTTTTAAGGTGTTCACAATCAGTAGCAAATAATCACCAATTGCAATTGCTCTCCCCAGATGGCATGCTCTTTAAACTCAATGGGGCTTATTTCAAAGTAAACACGCATTGGACTGTTTTTAGAGTCTAATGTTATATTTCTAGCTTCAATCCTGTCTCCTCTTTTTTTTAATTGTCACACAACATGGCCTCTCAAATTTACTTCTCCTGATCAATTCTAAACACTAGACATTCACCCTTCATATTCATCAGCTGGGGAACATATAAATTTATATATCCAACATTTTTTAAAAATATGCTTCGTAAGCAACAAAGCACTGTTCTCTCTCTCTCTCTCTCTCTCTCTCTCTCTCTCTCTCTCTCTCTCTCTCTCTCTCTCTCACACACACACACACACACACACACACACACACACACACAGAGCCAGATTAGACAGCATATAACCCTCTCCCATTCAACCATCAAGAACTCTCTAGGCAATTTCCCTGCAATGATTTTATTCTGGTCCTCTCACCCCACTTGTTTTGAGAGCAACTGCAGCAAGTGGCAGTTCTGCTCAGGAACTCTATTAGGAAGCCAATTCTGGAATTTAGAACCTGAGTCACCAGCTCTGCAAATATGGAGTAATTATTGGACAGGAATACACTCTACCCATCTGCAGACATTACTTGGATAGCCAAGGTATCACTTCTAGATTACAATTCTAAACTTGCTGCTGCTTCTGCTCTCAGTACCACTTTACCCACAACGCCCCCCTCAGCCCAGAAACTGAGAAAAAATTCCCGGCTGGGAAATTCTGGGAATTGAAATCTACACATCTTAAAAGTTTCTGAGGTTGAGAAACACTAGTAATGGCAATCAGGTAACATGACCTCACTCTTCCAATCCCGTTACCGTTCCATTTTCTCAGGCAAGTGTCTTAGGGATGGGGAGTGGGTGGGTGGCAGTTTGTTGCCAGATTTTCTGTCTCCTGCTCTGAAATTTGTGGTATTTGTATTAGTTGCTATGCAGTAAAGGGATGGAGCTAAGCTAAGAAACCATGGCTGGAAGATTCTTATGTCCCACTTTCATCATGTAACACCATACAGATGATATTTTTCAAAATTGACCATTGATGCTGCTAACCTCTCTCATCCTTTTTCTTCTAGTGAAAGGATTTAAAGAAATTCTAGAACAGACATGTCAAACTTGCAACGTCACGTGACGTCGCGCAACATATCGGGAGAGTTTTGCCATTGCCGGCAATGGGGTGGGGGTGGCTTCCGCATGACGTGTCCGGCCCGCAGGCCGATAGTTTGACACCCCCGTTCTAAAAGAACTAACCACTGGATTATTAATTCTCTTCATCATTCCTCTGTACTGGTTCTTACCATCCCAACTATTTCCCAGCACTGGATTTTATAATTATAAGAATTTTGTTAACTTTGCCTTATAGCTCCCACGCTGAAGTGGAGGGAGAGAAAAGAGGGAGGGAAGATCTGATTGCAGCAACGAGAAACACAGTGTGAGGCAAACTCTTCTCTTACACAAGGAAAACTTCAGTAAAGATGAACTCTGGATCTGAAAGTACTTGAAAAATAGATTCCATTCAGCTCCCATAGCAGTTGGGTCTGATTTGAATTATTAACACCATTTGTTAAAAGGGCCAAGTTGCAGGTTTTAACCAATTGCTTCTGTGAATGCTTGTGATTCATAAAGAATTGTGAGAGTGGAGCAGAATAAGAAAACAAAGCTTATGGGAAATATTCTTTACTACTTACAAAAAGGGAAAGGAAACAATGTTGAAATAGAAGAAAAAGAGGGGAAGGAAGGAAGATGTTAATAAAATGTTTAAGAAACTAATTAGAAAAATGTCAGAACTGAATGAGACATTCACAATTACAACAGACGATCATCAATATGGTGGAAGATATGAATGCTGATTCAAAGACAGATGTGATAAACATCACGGAGAACGTTCAAACCAGTGCACAATAAATGACAAAACAAGGAAATTTGAAAAACCGATTGAAAAGTCCAAGAAATGAAAAGAATGAACACATTAAAATTTCAGCAAACAGAATTACATGTAAGAGTCAGTGGCATCCCAGAAGATTTTGGAAAAGAAGATCTTGAAAGCCACTTTAAAAATTTGATCCAAGACTACCTAAACATAGGTGGTGATTTTCCAGATAACAAATAGATTTTCAGGACAAATTCCATGTTTGCACAAAGAAGAAAAGTACCTCATAATTTAGATGCTATTCTAAAACAGCATGTTTCCAGAGAAGGCAAAATGCCCATGCAGCTATGGCAAGATGCAGATGGAGTGTGACTGTATGCAAGGCTTGCAGAGATTCTAGGGAGGAAACACACACTGAGGACAGGGCTTGGTAGAACAAGCAGAGGTGGGAAGCAAAGAGAGGCATGAGAAGAAGGCTGATATAGACAGTTGGAGCAGTGTGTTTGTAGCAAGCCTTGTGAAGACACCAGAAGAGCTTGTCTGGAGAAATGGCCACAAGTGGCCAAGGGAAGGCATGAGGAGAATATAAGGGCAGGCAGGTGGTAGAGAGAAAGGAGTAGAGTTGGGAAACAAAATCAAGAATGTGCACACAACAGCTTACTGAAGGCTGAAGAGGAGATGTAAGCTGGGTCAGTCAGTCTGCAAGCAGAAAACACAATGTCTTAAAAAGTGCTGAGGGAAGAGCCAAGGATTTAGTCAAGAAGACACTGAAGTGGAAAATATAACAGGAGTTAGGAGAAAGAAAACATGGAATACAAAACTATATGCCAAAGGTGCTTCCAGCTATGGGAAACAGTCCTTGTGCAATTCGACTCTTCAAGTATGCCTAGTTGAACCTTCTCTTGCCCAGCTATTGCCCACAATGACATGACAAGACCTCCCTGCAGAATCAGCCACTTTGTAAAGCATTTACTTTGATGGGATGCAGAACTCCTTGGCTAGAGGGCTATTCCTAGCTTCTTAGCCCCCATGTTGGCCAAAGATGGATTGGTACAGGCTAAGGCAGTGTTTCTCAACCTTGACAATTTTAAGGCATGTGGACTTCAACTCCCAGAATTCCACAGCCAGTATTGGACCTGACCTATCCATATCTTGGAACCTGGCCCTGAGATACCTTTAATTATAGAAAGGAAACTATTTCAAATATTTTAAGGTTATCTCCCCTAGAATGTTAAAGGAGACAATTCACATTTCTTATAGGGGCTATAGGAATCAAACAAATTAGATCAGGGTGGTCCAACCTTGGCAACTGTAAGACTTGTGGACTTCAAGTCCCAAATAGCTGACTGGGGTATTCTGGGAGTTGAAGTCCACAAGTCTTAACAGTTGCCAAGGTCAGAAACCCCTGAATTAGATGGAAAATTCTATTTGTATTGGAAGTCTTTTTGAAAACAGCAATTATTGGAACAATCACAGAGGCTTCCTCCTTATATGAAAGATTCAATGGACAAAACAATGTTCTATTGTTCAGATTGGTACCAGAGATGAAAAATAGGAGAAATTTGGCATAAGTGCAGTATTAAACAGGGGAAAAAAATCCCTGAATCCAAAATATTATTAATTTCATTAAATGTAAATTGACTCAATTTACTTAAAAAGGGAACAATTTTTGACAAGCTCCAAATATATAAAGCTTATATTTTTGATATAAGAAATACACATAAAGCAAGACCATGTCAGTTTGTTAACACAGAGAAAAATTAATCATGGAACATACAGGATCAAGAAGCACAAGCAAACAAAAACTGAGAAATTTACTGTATGTATTCATAAGAGAAATCTAACCAAATTTAAATAGGAATGGCTTCCTCACATACAACATATTACCCAGCAAGGCAAGTTAAGTCAGTGTAAAGAAAAGAGAGAAACTGGTTTAAAAAAATGGCTCAGGTGTAAAGAACTGTAAATGTTTAAAGCAAAGCAAAGTATTTAAGTAGTACTTTGTAGCTGGGAAAAAAAAATGAAAAGAAGGCAATTGTGGTATTAAGTGGTAATTGTGGTAGTTTTAATCTTCTTACATCACATTTTTGATCACCCACTTTTGTACAATGATGATGCAATAAAATTAGCCAAATACTCTTATTTGAATTCACAGCTTCATTCCTCAGGTAGAAGTGCCCTTTCAGCCCCTTGTTCTCCTCACTGCTAAAACAGCCAATTACAAACAATAGTGCCTGAACGTTCACAGCCTTAAAAAAAACCCAAAACCGCTCCAGTGGGTTTTGTAAAAAAAGAAAAAGAAAGAAAGAAAGAAAGAAAGAAAGAAAGAAAGAAAGAAAGAAAGAAAGAAAGAAAGAAGAGAGAACAGTGTTTCTTCTTCCACAGATTTCTCTATGGTTACCTGAGTGACCACTCTATCTTCCTCAGAGTCAGAGTCATCACTTGAATCTTCACTACTATCTTCGCTCTGCTGGGCCTTCTGATGGGATCCCTTTGGAGGCTGGGGCTTCAACGTACCTACACTTTGAACTGCACGAGTTGCTTTGGGGGCTGAAAGCAATCAAGAGAGAGAAAAATGATAACTCGGTCAGTTTTAAATACAAGTAAAAGGTTGTACAATTAGAACACACAGCCTCACTCCTTCCTCGTCTTTGCTATCTTTCGCCAACAGCCCTGAAGATGTGTCGATTCTCAGTGGTTTTCTCTTAAGTGTTGTATGAGACAGCTCAAGCAATATGATTTCAAGATGTGATACATTTTGATATCTGCATTTTGTTGGCATGTTATGAACTGCCTTTTTGAAATACATTTTTGTATCATAGGCAGTTTAGAAGTATATTTAAATGTGTACAACGCCCAACCACTTTTTTTGTTGCTAAGCAAAACATCTGTTAAGTGAATTTTGCCTCATTTTATGATCTTTCTTGTCATAGTTGTTAAGTGAATCACAGCAGTTGTTAAGTTAATAACAGGGCCATTTAGTGAATCTGGTTTCTCCAATGACTTTGCTTGTCAGAAGTTACAAAAGGTGTTTATATGACCCTTGGATACTGCAACAGTCATAAACACGAGTCAGTTGCCATGTGTCCAAATTTTGACCACGTGATCATAAGTCACAAATTACTTTTTTCAGTGCCGTTGTAGCTTCAAACAGTCACTAAATGAACTGTTGTAAGTTGAGGATTACCTCTATCAGAAAAAAGGTTAATTGGATGGAGAGGGAAGACACAATCTTGAAGAGACTCCCAATTCTCCCAACAAGGGGAGAATATGTGGATAAAAGGTTTAAAATTCATATTAAATTATAACCTAAATGAAAATGTTTACAAAATAATGTATCGCTGGTACGCATTTAACACCAGATAAGTTATCTAGAATGTATGAAGTTATTTCAAATAAATGTTGGAAATGTAAATGTAAAGAAGGGACTTTTTATCATTTATGGTGAACATGTGATAAGGCAAAAAAATATTGGAGTAGGATTCATATATTAATGCAGAAAATTCTTAAATTGAACATAAAGGTTAAACCAGAAATTTTCCTCCTGGGTCTAATGGAAAGAGAACTGGAAAAAAAACCTGGAACTCTGATTTTATATATGGTGACAGCAGCAAGATTGCTCTATGCACAAAAGTGGAAGGATGCCTCAATGGTTGCCTCAATCATGATTTTGGGTTTTACCAATTAGACTGATTTGCCGATACAGAAATGGCTAGTGCATACTACTATAGAAATGTAAAATAGATAAGATTTGATTTTAATGTCTCATTTTATTGTAACAGAGAGAGTCGGAAGCCAATGCCTTTTGTTTCTTCCCCTCCCCTTCTTCACACCTTTTTTGTTTTCACTTTTTCTATGTTGTCCCCTACTGTTTGCTTTTGTATTTTCGCATTTTATGTTATAAATGAATAAAACCAATAAAAAGAAGAAGAAATACCCCTCCACCCTATCCCCTAAAACTGAACACACCTTAGGAACAGCCATTATTTTGTGAAACTATCCACAATTTCCTGATACTGAAAAAAAAAAAAAATCAAAACCAGTCATGCTGATTCCCCCCCCCCCCCCAAGCCAGCTTTGGAACAAAAAGGCTAGGAGAATCTAATTATAGCATTGAAATTTACATCTCATTAGCAGTTACCTGGTTATGACAGACACAAGAACAGTGGGGCTGACTATGGATGCTGCAATTTTTTTAAATAAGCAAACTGAGGTGGTCCTAGACCAGGGGTAGGCAACCTTGGTTCTTTTATGACTCGTGGACTTCAACTCCCAGAATTCCTGAGCCAGCATAAAAGAGCCAAGGTTGCCTACCCCTGTCCTAGACTTACAACCATTTGTTTAGTGATGGTTCAAATGGCACTGAAAAAAGTAACTTATGACTGTTTTCATATCTACGACTGTTGCAGCATCTCCATGGTCGCATGATCAAAATTTCAGTGCTTGGCAACTGGCATTTATTTATGAAAGGTGCACTGTCCTGGGATCATATGGTCACCTCTTTTAACTTTCCAATAAACAGTCAATGGGAGAAGCCAAATTCGCTTAATAATCTGATTCACTTAACAACGGCAATGATTCATTTAATAATTGCAGCAAAAATGTTGTAAAAAAATGGGATACATTTTACAACTATCTTGCTTAGCAACGGAAATTTTGGGCTCAATTTTGGGTTGTAAGTCAAGGACTAACTGTGCATAGCACAATAAAAATAAAAAAAGTTAACTGCAGGAAGATGCCTTTAGTTTAGATTTTCAAAATACACACCACTTAAAAACTGCTACAGTTCTAAAGTTGTGTGCCAAACCTACTACACCAAAGGAACTGGTGAAGAGATGATAGACTTTAAGCTCCAGGAAAATCTGACTCCTTTAAAAAAAACATTCTAAAGATGTTTTGAATTCCTCAGTCAATTGTTTTAAAGCACCAGGTGATATCATTTCTCATAGTTATTAACAACTCAACACTTGTTACAGCTGTAAAACAGATTTTTCACAGATTACTGTGAGAACAAATTTATGAGATCTGTCAACAGCTGTAGCACTGATGGAAACACTTAACACAATTTGCTTATCTCTATTTCTTTAGGCAAAACTACACAAGAATCTATGTTTTCAGATGTTTGTAAAACAGGGCACAGGTTTGAAAGAAGAATTTGCACAGAGAACTAACAATGAGAACACTTAAAGTTAAAAATATTTCTGAAGGATTTAATATTAGCAAAGGGAAGTTTTGTTCAAAATCTATGTATGATACGGTGGAGAAAGTTGCAAATAGAAGTAAAAAAGTATCTTTAATACAGCTGAAAAAAATATGTACTTTCACTCTAACAGATGAAAATATTGCCTACAAATGATGGAGGAAAATAAGTCAAAAAAACATAAGCTGATTAGCAAATTCTTATTTATAATACTGTTCAATTAATAAGATCCACCATACTCCATTATCTGACACCATTAATTATTGAAAGAATGGGATTGTTTTTAAAGCACAAAACAGCTATGCTTGGCCTTGCTAGGACTTCTTCATAAGAACAAGAACCATTAAAATTAACCAGATTAAGATGTATCAACTGCTTTCAGTTATGAATAACCCAGAATCAAGAACCTGTTTATTACTGGTTTTCTTCCATCTTTAGAAAAACTCATCATTCAGAAATTAATCTGGGTTTGGCAACACCACAAAGGACAAGAACATCCAGTTTCGTTCAAAATAAAGGGAGCATCAGCTAATTGGTGAGGCACACTGAAACTATAGGCTAAAGGCAAAATTGAAGATGCTAACATATCTCTTGTGTCAGCTTCGAAATACTGCCATCAGCTCCGAGTGTTGGCACTTCAGAATGCATTTTGTGTGTCTCCTTGTTATTTTGTGTCCTTTCCCTGTCAAGCTGCTAAGCAAAGAAATTAGTAGAGCCGCTGAAAATAAAAGGTTCCTTCCATGAGCGTCAACAGGGCTGGAGTCTTCTTACCAGGTGGAGCTGGCAGTTTGCTTGTTGTAAGGTCAGTTTCATCCTCACTGTCAGAGGAGCTGCTGCTGCTGCTGCTTTCATTCTGTGCTTTCTTCTCCTTCAAAGTACCTGGTGCAGCTTTGGGTAGGATCCCAGGCTGATTGGCCTGATTTTGTCTGGTCCTCACAGAAGGGTGTGGAATTGCTAATCTCTGCACCTCAAGGAAAAAAACAGGTAGACAAACATGTAAAATTCATTGATTTTTCATGCACCTTTTCTTCCTTCTTCAATTTCTAACAGAATCGAAAAGATGTATTCCCAGCATTAAAGACAGCAATGACCACAACTGACTAAGTGTGAGGCTTTGCTTAATGACCACTTTGCTTAGGGATGGAAATTCTGGTCCCAATTAGAACTGTAGCCTTAAACAGATTCAAAACCTTAATCTGCCTGCCAGACCTATCTTAGGAATTTAAATATCAGATTTTTTTTGGGGGGGGGTACCATTTTATTTACAATAAAATACATTTCATAGTATTTTATTTATGTCTTTTAGCTTTGTATAGTTTTTGCTTTGTTAAGATTGTAAGCTGCCCAGAGTTACTTTGTGGTAACATGGGCAACCAATAAATTTTATAAACAAATGAATAACATTTAAATGTGCGTTTAAATTTGTCAGATCAATTGCTTCTTGAATGATGCACAACAAATATCCGATCTGAAATCCTTTGGTCTTGCTAGTACTAAAGGTGGATGATGCCCAGGGTATAAATATTACAGCCTCATGGAGATGTATTTGCAATAGAGTTTATTTTGGAAAGTAGAAGGGGAATAAAGCACTACTTTTACAAAAGACAGCCAGCCATTCAACTGCTACAGAAGGAAGCCACACAGTGGTGAGCGGTACAAGCTACGGTTGCTGAATTACACCAGCCTTCAAAGCCCGCCAAGGAAGCTAAATCAAAGCTGTCTTTTCAAGAAACTCAGCATCTGGTCTGCTGTATTTTTAAGAACTCTGGGGAGAATAACAAAAAAAACGAGGCAAGAAAAGAAAGAATTTTCTGAGCACTTTCATCTGTAAACAGGGCAATACCGAGGCTGCTAGGTCCCTAACATCAGTTCTTTTTTTTCTTATTCCTCTGTGTGACAACAATGAATATTGTAAGACGGTGTAAAATACGGCGCAAAATACACCTGACAATCGCTGGCGACAAAAGGCATGTTCTCCAAAAAGGGAAAAGAGTTATTGAAATGGGCCTTTTTAAACTTTCTTCTGCCTTTGTAAGTCTTCAATCTCAGTAATTTGGATGTTCCTGTTATTACTAGTCAGCTGATATGCACAATTTTGTCATTTTGGGCCTATTTCTTTTCAAATCAATGTAACTAGCCTAACTGTGATAACTGAACGTATATGTTGGATAATGAAGGTGCCTGCTTTTACACAAATCTTTCATTCATAATACATATTTTCTCCTGGCTTTTCAAAAGAGTTTGAAGATCTGGCTCTGCCGACTCCCGTGGCGCTCACAGAGGAGCAACCAAAGGAGATGTATATTAAACATTCAAAAAGGAACACATCCATTCACCTTCTACTGAGAAGTGTACAAAAGCAGCACTATACAAAAGGACAGACTTATCTCGATGGAAGGAAAAGACAGGAAGGTGCAGCAAGAGGCAAAGCAGAGACCAAATTTTACAGATGAAAGATGGAGCAGATAATAGGTGTATCTTATATTAGGCTTCCGAGATGTCTCAATGGAGAGAGCTAGAACTATATTGCTTTAAGATATGGGATACACACACTGGTAAAGAAAGACCATTGTGTGCAAAAGTATTCTGTTGGATCATCTAGAGCAGACATGTCAAACACAAGGCCCACGGGCCGCATCCGGCCCACCATTTGGTTGCATCTGGCCCATGGAGCTGCACTGGAAACAGCAAAGGACTGGCCCATAGCACCTCGGCCCAGCCCAGGCTGACCGGACACTGATCTACAACCTGGTGCCAGTCATCAAAGACAGAACACGCTCCACCTTAGATCCATGGGGCAGCCTTGGAACCAGCAACGGGCACCCCCGCCCCGCCCCCTGGGTGCATGCGCAGGAGGCGGCGAGCAGGCGGAACCCGGCATCCCAGCTGGCTCTCTTGCCCTGCAGGCTGACTCAGATGCCGGCACTGGCTGCCTCCTATGCGCATACCCAGGGGGCAGAGCGGAGGAGGCAGGGTGGCTCCTCGCTGGTTCAAGGGCTGCCCCGTGGATCTAAGGCTGAGCGCATTCTGGCTTTGATGGACGCAACCAGGTTGTAGATCAGCGCCATCCCCACTCTGACCAGCACCTCCATGACCCCCTCGCTGACCTAGCCTCGCAGTCACGAGGCTTCCCTTTCACTGGGACCGGCTCTGCCCGCATGGGATAGTGATGGCCGGTGGCAGCATGGCCACTGGCAGTGTTGACAATCTCTCCCCCTCCTGTTGTTCGTTCCTGAGCATGGAGGAAGGAAAGAGATGGGAATGAGAAGCAGGGGAGGAAGGAAGCAAGCAAGGAAACAAGGAAGATGGAAAAAAGAAAGAGGGAGACAATGAAGGAGGCAAAGAGGAAGGAAGGAAGGAGAGGCAACTTGTTTGGAGATGCCCCAGTTCATGCAGTTGTGCTTCAATCCTGGATACATTGAGACTTGGGCTCAAAGGAGAAAGCAATTTTATGTTCGGTTTTGTCAAGACAGGACTTTGTTGGCAATCCAAGTTAACATGGTGTTGTTGAATTGTGAACTCTTAGGAAAGCATCCCCTACTTGTGTGTTGCAAAGAGTCATTTTCAGTAGGGAAAACAGGACAAAGCAGAGTGGGGAAAAATATTTTCCTTTGCTAAATTTACAGTCTGAAATAGACCATGGCAGGGTCCCTACAGGAAAGCCCTTTTAAGGATTATGTATTAATAGAAAAGCAACTAACTTACTTCTGTTCCTAAATGCTAAAGCTGTTGCGCATAAAAAACAGAGGAGCTCTGATCAACTATCACAGCCACCATTTTGACAGTTTTGCTGTACTGTTGTCTGTGGACACCCCCACTAAATGCAAGCATGGTTTGTTCTCAGTCTTTTAACTGGCATTTATCATAAGGCAAGAAGGCATTGAGAAATGTTTCCCCTTTTGCATTTGAGCATCCAAGAGGGGACAGGAAAGGAGAAAGACAAACAAAAGAAGGAAAGAAGGGAAGGAAGGAGGAAAGGAGAATGAAAAGGGAAGGAAGGAAGGAAGATTATAATGAGAGGGAGAGAGGATCTGAGGGAATTCCCGCCTCAGCACTTGGCTACAAGCAGCCCTGCTGCCTTTTCACCATCCTTGTCCCCTCTTCCTGACCCCTCCCGGTGGTCTCCTGTCCTATTGCTGAGGATGCTTTGGTTAAAAAGCTGGTCTCCTCGTGGGGAGAGGGAGTGGACCTCCCTCTGACCCACACATTTTGTCCTCCCGCACACACCATGGCCAAAGAGAGCGAGCCAATCAGCAGCAGCCTTGAGGAGGAAGTAAGCGCAGCCGTGCACCCCCTTGGGAAAGGCTGGACTGGGTGCTTGCCCTCCACTGCCCAGGGCTCCGGGCAGCCTGCATCCTTAGGGGTCCTCCACATGGCCTGAGAGGGACAAGGCTCCTCTGGTGGACAAGGGTATGGTGCTCGCCCTGGTCTCACCTTCCTTGGCTGGAGACAATGGATCCCCCTCCAGCCCCGCCTGGGCCACCATGGGTGCCCCCCGACACAAGTGACGCTGAGCTGGCCACAACCAGGATCAACTACAACCCTGATGCGGCCCACAATGAAATCGAATTTTGACACCCCTGATCTAGAGCAGAGATGGGAAATGATAGCCCTTTAATAACTTGTAGACTTCAGCTCCCAGAATTCCTGAGCCAGCAACCTCTGCTCTAGAGGAAGTCTCTTAAGATCACTTCCATGAGAGGTAAAAGGCCCATGGACCAGAAGGCTGCCATTTTTTGGTCACAGTTCGTGGAATATGCACTCCAGAAGTCTGCTTCACTTTCTTTTAAGTTTTTAGGAAATCACTCAAAGCCTGAAGATTCCAATATCTAGTTGTGGAAAGAGGGGATGACCATTTTATCTTAATTATGACATTTTTGACTTGTTCGTGTATTTTAGCAAGTTAAATCTTTTTAAGGTTAATGTTTAACCATGTTAATGTTTATGTTTTTTTTACACTACCCAAAGATGCTCTCTTAGCAGGCTGTAAATATCTTATTAAAAAAATAATCAAATCATCTTACAATGGCTAGCTAGCTCATGCAAAAACAAAGACCAACGTTCCTAGAGTTTTGAGGAAAAACACCAACCTTCTGACTTATGGGAACCGGCAGAGTCTCATTGTCACTCTCAGATGATGAGTCACTGCTATCTGAACTCTGAGCTGCTTTTGAAGGAGCCGGTGGTTTTGATAGGCTGGTTGCAGGAGCCTTCTGGGTGGATTTTGATGGAATAGAAGCAGAAATTGCCTTCTTTGATGGACTTGATGCTGCATTTTTCTCCGGTGCTTTGAAGGCCTGAGGATTTTTTTTTTTTGAGATAATTTTAACTTATGGTTAGAGATTAGAAAAAGGGTATAAATCAATTTATGAACTTGAATATGACACTCTGGGTGTAATAAATCAAAATGAAGGCTTGGAACATAGGTTAAATTGTTCTCTAAACGATATCAGCATCTTTCCCCTGAACTTTATAAGTATAGAGCATTATCACAATTTAAATCAATAAAAGCATAACTACTTTGTGTGTATATACTTACAGAATTTTCCAAATGCTTTCAAGCAGTTCCAGGGTAAGAATAGAATTATACTGTATATACTGTACATGCATAGTAACGAGTTACCAAATAAAACTGGTGTTTAAAAGTGATCCTGAATTAGCTGTTCATCGTTCATATTGGGTTTTTTTTTACACTATCCAGAAATGCTACCCTGGAGGAATGTAAATGTCTTCTTCAAAAAAAATAAGCAAATCATCTTACAATGGCTAGCTAGCTCATGCAAAAACAAAGACCAAGGTTCCTAGAGTTTTGAGGAAAAACACCAACCTTCTGACTTATGGGAACCGGCAGAGTCTCATTGTCACTCTCGGATGATGAGTCACTGCTGTCTGAGCTCTGAGCTTCTTTTGAAGGAGGCGGTGGTTTTGATAAGCTGGTTGTGGGAGCCTTCTGGGTGGATTTTGAGGGAACAGAAGCAGAAACTGTCTTCTTTAATGGACTTGCAGCTGCATTTTTTGCTGGTACTTTGAAGGCCTGAGGATTTTTTTTTGAGATAATTTTAACTATTATTAAGAGATTAGAGAAATGGTATGTCAGAGTTCCTGAACCTGACTGAGACGTTCTGGCATAACAGATCTTGAGAAGGCTTGGGAAGCAGGCTAAATTGTTCTGAAGCTAGGTCAACTTCTTCTTTTCAACTTCTGAACTTTATTTTTAAATACAGAGCAATATAAAAAAATTAAATCAACGCATAACTCTTTTGTGTGTATATTTTATGTGCATATACCTACAGAACTTTCAAATGCTTCAAGCAGTTCACAGGGTAAGAACAGAATTGTATATGCATACATAGCAAAGAATGCTGAACAGAACTGATATTTAAGAGCAATCATGAATTAACTGTTTCTATTTCGATCTTTCATTAGGTGAAGGGTTTATGTTATGTATAAATAACTGAAGGGTACAGACATTATGAAATAATAAATAGTAAGGATTTTTTTTTTAAAAAAATAAATAAATCAGGATGTAATACATTATTGGCTATGCTTCGTGCACAGTTGCCCCTTTGCTTAACTATTACTACTGTAACAGTATTTCAACAAACTCAAAACAGCACAATGTGGTTCATTGTTATGGAAGCTGCAGTTGTGAAGGCGAGGGATGGACCTGGGAGGCAGATGCTATTGGAAGGCAAACAAACCAGGGCCTATTGCAGGCATGTCAAACTTGTGGACGTCACATAATGTCGCACGATGTATCGTGACTTTTCCTCTATTGCCGGTAATCGGGTGGGCGCGATTTTGGTGTGACGCATCTGACCTGCGGGCCGGCCGTTTGACATGCCTGGCCTATTGGATCTCTTGGCAGAATTCATTTTACTGACTACTTCAACCTTCTGCATCACCTAACACTTACTGTACGCCACTGGTAATCCTTCTTGGAATAAATCCATCAACTATATTTTCCCTCTAATGAACTTACAGTAGATGAAAATTCAGTCACTATTTTGAATTATTTAACCACAAATTGGAGAGCCACACACTTCCTTCCCCTGTTTGATATGTTAGTCTGCTGGATGAATATATCTAGATGGAGATCATTTTCAAAATTATTTATTAAAAATGTACAGGACCTTGGCATTCTTTTAAAACGATAAAGGCACATTAAAATTGTATTTTACATTAAAATACACTTAAAGCAGTGGATGTATTTTATTCAATGCTGTAGAAGTCCTAACATTTCTTAATGTTTTAGATTAACGTTTGTGCAGTTTGTACGAATCAAGTTACATTTTGTGACGTGGCTTCATTAAAATCAGATAAGCATTTTTTTTTTATATCAGAATTGAACTGAAAGACGGTATACCTTTTCCACTAATGGGCAGGGTAAAAGACAATCTAGTAAATGCTCAGCCCCAAAACTGCCATAAGGGTGGAATCTTTGTTCAGCAACAAGTGAAAAAAGATATCTTTGTGGGCATTGTCTGTAATCTTAAAGTCTAGTGAAATTTGCAGAAGATCATGTTAACTAAACACTTAAGTTACTTTATATTCCAGTTTCAATCTGTCATACCAAGGTGAGAACTTAGTTCACACTAAGTGATTCTTATCTCTCAAAATTATAAATCGGCTCCCATAGCTCTTTAGATTCCACAGGAATAGCTGGCAGTAAGTGTTTGCCCAATAATTCATATATGGCAGATTTCCAGACATTTACTGGAAACGTTTCCAGTTGTTTTCCTTTCCTACATTTTGTACCTATTGGCTTCAGCTATTGGAATTAGTATCTTGGTCAACTTTACCAACGCATCTCACCTGTGATACTGAAGCAGGTGCTTTAGTCTCATTATCCGATGAGTCAGTAGTTTCTGAAGTGTCTGTTGATTCTGGGCTTCTGTTTGCATTTCCAGATTTTGCACTGGCTTGTTTTGGTGTGGTTACCTTTACTGTATTTCTTGCAGAATATCCAGGAGTGACAGGTGACTTGTTCAGCAGTGGACTACTGATCGGGGGATTTTGCACAGCTGCTTTAATCTAGAGGGAAAGATTAAAAAAATATTCTTGTATTGTGGGATGGGGAGGGATGAACAGCATATGTATTGGCTAGTAAAGATGCATATTCCAGCTAATGCATTGGAACAGTCAAGTTGGGACAAGAGAAAGATAAACCCAGTTAATACTTGAACCATATTGAGTAATGTCATTTTATCAAGTCTAATCTATTGCTCTAACTTGGAGGAGATAAGTAGAGGACAATACATCCACTCATATCCCAGTGTTATTCTTTCGTACTAACAAAACTCTGGAAAGTTGCTTATGTAGTCTTAGGAGAAAGGAAGCAAAAGGTAAGTATGGTTTTTCTCTTGCATTTCCTGGAACCTCTTTGGGCAAGAGAAGTTTTCTTTCTTTCCCACTAGGAGAAGGAAATGAAGAAGAGGGTCAAGCTTAGGGAGAAAGCCTCTTGAGAAAAGCAATTTAGAACCTGGACGGGAGAAAAAAAGAAGAAAATGTAAAAATAACTATGACTGGGGTAGGAGTGAGAAAAGGAAAACTGAACTTGGCCATGGCTCACGTGTCAAAGTTAAGAGAGATAAATCAACCCTATTTTCCCCCTAGTCAAACAAAACCACACCACGGGGGAGCTTCTCTTCAAAGTGAGATGCCAAATTTGACTATGATAATCAATGCTAGCCTGCCTGGTGTCCCATTGGAATGAGAATTGGAATAAGAATTATATTCTGCTCAGAATCTCAATTTCACATTCTCATAACCATTCTGATGTCCACTTTTCCGCCCTCTACAGAAGTAGGGAGAATAGCTTATAATGTATTCCCTTCCCCATTCTTGGAATGAAGTCCTCAAGTGCCAGTTCAGACTTTAGCACTAGAGACAATGCTGTTGTCGATTCAAAGATGCACATGGGAGAGAAATAGGACAAACAATTCCTCTGAATTATTTCTTGGTAGAGAAAAAGCTAATGTCTGGACAAGAGCAGAGGTTGGAAAGCTCCATCCAACATCTCAGGTTTTCTTGGACGCAAACGTAGTGATGTGGCAAGAGATTCAAATAATGGGGGCAGGTTCATTTAAATTTAGAACCCCGTCAAACTTGAGTGCATATTTTAATTAGCTCTACAGTGTTTACTGGTCATTAGAGGACCAATTCCCCTATTCCTCCATCTCTATTTCAGCTTATATAGAATTGTAATAATAGGAGGTGTTGATTTAGTGGAAAAGTTTAAATATTTGGGAGTATATATTATATATTTTTTAATTTAAAGTGTATAAAAATAATTATGAGCTATTATGGGTAAAGGTGTAAAAGAATTTAAATTCTAATGATCTCTGTTGGTGACAATTTTAGTGATGAAGATGAATGGTTTGCTAAAACTTTTTAAGTAGGAGGGTATTAATAAATTTACTTAAGGGTGGGGGAAAAAAAAGCAAAGAGCCAAATTTATCGAATGTAAGTTTGTTGGTTGGGTTATATTGGAGGGAAAATCTTGTGTTTATTATGGATGAATGGTTGTTTAAAAGAAATATACACCTCGGCATGGAGAAGATGGATAAATTGCATGAGGAAGACAAAGGCCGCGCGTGCGCTGAGCTGCCCCTGCAATGGCGGCTCTTTTGAAACCTCTCGGAGATCGCCCGGTGAGTTAAAAAGCGGCGACTCGCTTCCCCAGCTGATTAGCGCCGCCCGCCAGCGTCCCCGGCGTTCCCTCCCCACGCGCGTGTCCTTTTTGCTCCCCGGCACTAACATATGTTAAAAGGAAAACCCGTCCGACGTGGATAACAGAGGGGGAGGGAATTGGGACAGGGAGGATTCTAAGAGCCTCCCTCCCTTCTTTACTAGGGAAAAAATCCCCTTTGGGGTCTAAGTTTCAGTTCCCGCTCTAGGAGAATTTAGAAATTTTTAGAGTAATCAATTAAAATAACCTGTTTAATTCCAACTAGCTTAAGCTAAAAATCCTAGCTGCAGTAGAAATAATCCCCCAATGGGAGAGACTATACCTGCCTAGGAGCCAAAGTTGAAAACGTCTATCTTCTGGGCAAGATCAGTCAAGACTGGGAAGTCGTGGTCCAGGACGGGCATGGCAACTTTGGCTGACTGATTTGATTGGGCAGGAATACAGTCTCAACCCACTGAGTGGATTATCCATCTCCAGTGCTGGAGAATATGGGATTTAATGGATAAATTATGATTAGAGTTGATATGGGATTAAAAAGTATTATTTAGATTATGAATAATTTTTAGTTTTTAATTTGGAATTGCTTATATTGTTATTTTTTTTAAGATTTGCTTAAATTTGTTTTGTATTCGAGCTAAAGCACATTATTGATTTTGTTATTTGTATAGTTGGATAAGTTTATTTAGAATTTGCTTGTTTATTTGTAACCCTATAACCAGCTCTGGGAGGGAGGGAGTTATTCTAGGTGGGGATATTGTTAAAAACTTGTATAAAACTTTTCAATAATAAAAAAAAAGAATTGTAATTTTATTCACTTTAGGAAAAGGGTGCGTTGGATTCATAATGTCTTCTCTGAGCATCTTCTGAGGACAAAAATGCACACTAAACAAATGAACAGTGTCTGGAGGTTGATGCTATGGAGCTGTTGTCCAATCCTATAAATTTTCCTCAACATATCCTCCCCCTTGAAAACGGCCAAATGGGGAGAAGCAAAGGGTATTCTTTCTCAAAGGCACTTTCCCTGCTCTGCCTGTGTCAAATGAGTGAATTATTTAGCTAGCTTCCAGGCACAAACAAAAAGGACATGCTCTTCCCCTAATTTAGAAAACTGTTAACTGGAGTTACTTGGACTGTTGGTGCTTTTGTCCCGTCTTCAGAGTCAGAATCATCACTTGAGTCCTTGCTTGTGCTCGCTGCCTTCTTTAAAGCTAAAATATAGAAAAGAGGATTTGATGCCAAAGGAGATCACTTTTTAAAAATATTCAGCTTTTATGGCTACCAAGACTAAATTATAGGATATCCAAAGTTATCTTTGTTGCTCCACATATCAAAGTTTAAAATATGAGTACAAATTTGAAGTGGGGCCGATCCCACCATCACCAAACACAGTAACCAGAAATAGCTTCAGCATCTAAGGTTCTTGCAATGTAACAGGTAAGTCCTGCTAGCTCTGCAAAAGATTCTGAAGCCAAAAAATAAAAATCGTGATTCTATGACACTGCGGAGACACCCTTCAATCCTTATCCACATATTCAGAACACAATGATCACATGTTAAATGTCACACGATTACATACACTTCATCAAGGCAAGCGCCTTTTTAGCTCAAAAAGTTGTTTTGAGTCCCAAATTTGTAGAAAGAACTCTAATATCTGTTTTTCTTGAAGTGCAGTCTTTATAGATAGCATCTGGATTCGCATAAAAAAAAACCCCTTAGTTTTGCTCATTATAGCAGTGTTATACTGCATAAATACCTATCCTACAGGTCATTTAAGGCAGTCTCCCTGGTGGCGTTTAGATTCTATTTCCAAAAATTTCATCAAGCCTATCTGAAGGACACAGTTTGGGAAAGGGTATCTTAAGATGCTTTCACAACTGGCAAAAGGAATATTCTCCTTGACAGTGAGTTTGGAATTTTCCTTCAGCCTTGGGTAAGAACTTTGAGATTACTTGAGTGAGGGACGGAGGTAAAACTACTGTAGCACATCTGCACCGTTATCGGTAAGACAATAGAGAGCCTTTTGCAAATTTAGAGCACTACCTATGCAACACCACAATGAGATCTTAAGCCCTATACCTACCTGGTTTGGAAGGTGGGGCTTTTACTGTGGTCAAAGTTGTTTCTTCTTCACTCTCAGATGAGCTGCTGCTGCTGCTGCTGCTGCTTTCGGAGCTCTCTGCTGTCTTTGTGGTCTGTGTTGTTTTTTGCCCTCCTGAAATCAGTGACTGCGCAGGAGGTCCTGCTTTGCTAAAAAGAACTTTATTTGGCCCTGCTTTTCTCGCAGCTGGAGGCAGGGACTTATTTGAAGCAGATTTGTTCTGCTCTCCTTTTGCTTGGGCAGCAGCAACAGTCACCCCCTTTCCTGGGACAGAATTAGCATTTTGATCAGCCAGTTGCAGAAGTTCAGTTTTGTTCCTAGCCACGGGGTTTTTGTCCTACAACAAGAAAAGTTGGTTAAAAAAGAAAAAAAGATTCCCTGACATTTGTCAAATCATGTTTATAAATACTTCTGCATATCCTACGTACAAAGGAACTTTCTGACGAAAGGTTTCCCATAGATTTTATAGTAACAATTGCGTTTAACATGTGCTCTGGAGAGACCTCACCCCCAGTTCTAAATCGAAGAGCACATCTGTTCTACCATTCAGGAGCGATCACCTCAACAGATCACCAAGTGGCCACCTGAAAGAGGGTGTGACAGTCAAGAGCTGGGGGAAGATACCTTGTCCCCAGCAGACTTAGCAGCTTGTGTAATGGATGTTTCCCCATCAACAGGGCTAGAAAGCTTCTGTATGCCAAAAATGTTCAGGGGTATAAAAGTGGGATCTGACCAATATCAGCATCCCCTTTGTGATCACCAGAGGAGACTGTTTCAGCCCCCCCTCCTTTTTTTAAATGGAGAGAGTTAAGGAACAAATTGGATACCTTAAATCTTCTAAAGGCTAAAGACACCCAATTAATAGTATACTTTAAAATTATGAACTTTTCCCGTGTCTGTGTCTTTGTATATTCTGATACTTTATAGCACTGAATTAAAGACATCATTATGAAGTAATATTAAAGACAACTTACATTTTTACTTTCTTCTCTTAGTAAGAAAGATAAGCAATATACAAATAAGCAATATACAGTTTGCTCCTGAGGCATCAGAATTTATCTGTAAAAACAACTGAGGCAATATCTCAGGGGCTGCCACAAAGAAGAGGGAGTCAAGCTATTTTCCAAAGCACCTGAAGGCAGGACAAAAAGGAACGGGTGGAAACTAAACAAAGAGAGAAGCAACCTAGAACTAAGGAGAAACTTCCTGACAATTAGAACAATTAACCAGTGGAACAACCTGCCTCCAGAAGCGGTGAATGCTCCAACACTGGAAGTTTTTAAGAAGAAACTGGACAGCCATTTGTCCAAAATGGTATAGGATTTCCTGCCTGAGCAGGGGGTTGGACTAGATGACCTCCAAGGTCCCTTCCAACTTTATCATTATTATTAATACAATCTATAGACTCTGGTTTTTGAATTGCAGGTAAGTCTTTAGTCAAGACAGTCACTTTTCTAAATCGCGCCTAACTGCAGATTTTAAATATTTTCTAGGATATGTTTAAAATGAACAGACTCTCGGTGCAGACCATCCTAGATACACTCCTCTTTTTTTTAGAGCAGAATAGTAGTGATCAAGGTCTGCTGCTTACAGTCGTTTTGGCAACTGCTTCCTCTTCCTCTTCAGAAGATGAATCTGAATCTTCGCTGCTACTCTCTTCTTTAGTTACTGTCTTTGTTGACTTGGTGCTGTTATTGGCAGGCAGATTATCTGGAACACCCATACAAAAGAACATCATGTTGAAAGACTGAAGACAATTTATTTTCCAACTTGTATTACAATCAATTAGAATGGAAAAGATTCTAGAAAAGGAAGTAGCCAAACTGAATCATTGAAGAGGCTCTGTTCTCTACTATCAAAGGATAAATGATCACTGAGTGATAGGTAGGAAATAAAATATGCTAATTAAAAAAGTTTATTTCAAGCACCTGGTTGAAATGATTTTGTCCATTCCAGTGCAAACGGACACAGTCTCAATAATATCAATACAAACCACTCAGTGCCCAAGTTATGCCAAATAGCAATAATACATAAAAGTGTACTGAGGTTGTCCTGATTTAAATCTCCTCAAAGTTAATTATTTTCTACTCTTGAATTCTCCGTTTTATTATTTCAGAGATGGGAAGTTGTGAAGAAATACAACAGACTTTCAACCAAGTATTGCAAGAAAAGGATTAACTAGAATAGCCGATCTCCATAATTAAAAATACATTGCTTTGTAATTGCCATATCTGTACCTTAACAATGAAAACTTTTGTACAACAATTAAAAAGTGTTGGTTAAAGGTCCGTTCTACAGATAAGGTTGAAAAAAAGTACTGGATGCAATTTGAATTTTAAATACCTAAAGTGTCAAATCACAATTCTAATGAATCTGAAATACTTATACTATATATAAAAAATAAGGTGTCACAAAGTTGTAGTCATGTAGTATTCCAAATATTGTGAACTTGTAATGTTGCCAGAATGATATATAAATGCATAAATGAATAAAAACTAAAATTTCCCTCTTGTTCCCAATCTCATTTCCTTCTGTATTACATTAACACAGATAGGAGTTTATTTCATTTTTGGAGCTTATAGGAAATGATATACAGTGTTCTTAAACGATACCCATGCCATTATCAATGCACTAATGCCCCAGCTTTCCAACTTTCTTTGTTCTCCACTAAGAAACCACAAACCAGCAGGTTTTAGGATTTATGCACCTTTAGTTCAGCTTCTTGAAGTATTAATGAGACATCTACATCTCCCCGTTTCATGCACCCCTCTTCTTCTCAAAGTCAATCATTTGAAAACTTTTCTGAATGGTTCATCCATTTATCCCCTTACTTTTTACGGTTCCTGCTGCTTGCTCCTCCTCCTCTGAGCTCTCAGAGCTGCTCTTGGGGTCAGGAATTCTGATCTTTACTGGAGTGCCTCTCTTGGTTTCTATGGTCATATTTTGTTTTCGATTTTGCAAGAAAGTCCTGTTAGACAGATTTTATAAGGATGCTGACTTGGAGTTAATAAGGCTTGCTAACATCCTCAAAACGTATTCAACTGTATGCCACTCTTCAGAAGCACTATTTTTATTTTGGCAGAAATAAACGTTGGCATTTCTTTGCTTTACACAGAAAAAAACTTGATCTGACTTGATACAGTTTGATCATTTTCTCAAGAAAATATAAGACCAGCAGACTTCAAATTTAATATTAAAAATAAAATTAGAGCTATACATATCCTATGTAGGACCATGAAATTATAATGGAAAACTTAATTAAGTCCCATAATAATCTAAGCTGCAAGAGCATGGTCCTAGGATTTTCTTATTGTATACAAGAGAACAAACACAAAGGACAAAATGGCTTAGCTAAATATATCAGCATTTTATATTCATATTGCTATTGTAATTCAATACACCAGATTACTGGGCTTTGTACGAATTTATTGTATAAAAAGGATTATTTGGGTATCAAAAAGCTTAAAATACTGATATTTTGAGGTAAGAAAGCTAATTTAAGTATCTGTCTTAATATAGTTGCAACTATAAGCAGCTTTTTTGAGTAAGTTATTGACAACGGACAAATTCTCTTCTTATACTGTTGTTTGAAACTAGTCCAAAACCCAATACTGAATGCATGATATAGTATTCACAAGATCAGGACAAAAGAATTAAATAACAATTAAGTATAGCTATAAGATAGCAACAGGCAAAACATCTCTAACCACCCTCCAATAATAAACAGAAAAGCTTACTTTCTCCACTGAGCGATGATCTCTTTTAGAGAAATATGAGATGATGGGAAAGTCTTCTGTACAGGAAGAAAAAAATATTGGACTTATATGATTAAATCATTTTTATTATAGAATCTTTAGTACAAAACTTTGGATTAAAGTTACAATTCTAAACATGCATCTATTAAGTAGAACTTTACTCTTTTAAAGCTGAGGTGGGAAATTAATTTTCCCAAAGGCCACATAGGAACTGTTGTGGAGGACTGGCCATTGCCCTTCTCTCCCGCCACGGACCGAACTGGAACCACGTATGGGCCAGATGTGGCCCTCTTGGGCCATAAAATGCCCAGGTCTATCTTAAAGATATGCACAGGATTCTTACAGTACTATGATAGGCAGTGTTACTCAGGAATAATGCCTGTTGATTTCAATGGGATGCATATAAGACCAGAGCCCAAATTTGAAATCCCATGGTACACATTTTTAAATAAGACTCACTGGTTTTTTATGAATATTGAAATCAAATGTTTTGAGAAAATGAAATACTGTATAACTAGTATTTTCAATCTACTCAAACTTCAAAGATTCATTAGCAGAAAAAAATATACTGTTCAGCACATTGATTAGTTTTACCAAGATAGATAGTGAATGTTTACTGAAAACTTCCAGGTAGATATTTTCTGCCATGGCTTTGTCTTGCCCAAGTTCACAGATATTTGTTTCCTCTGAAGCTTCAATATCCAGAGTAGTTTTTTTTTTACTTTTCAACAAAACAAAGCAGTAAATGGTTGTTTGCTTCTTAGTCTGTAGTAGTTTGAGGTTAAGTAAGGCCAATCAATAGGGAGAGAACAGGTTAAAAGGACAGCAGTAACAGGGTATTTGCCACCACAGGTTAACTAGAAAAACTGAATGAAATAAGGTTACGTGTATGGCTCTTATAAAAGTCAACCACAAGCTTTGTCTTTCTAGAATCAAAATATGTATTAAATTTGTGGGATTTAAATATCTCTTTATATATCTGTCTAACAGAGGGGGTAGGCAATAGTTGTCCAGATGTTATGGATCACCACTCAAATAAGTATGCACAACTTTACTAGAAAGTGGCTTTAGCTAGCAATTATAACTACTTTCTTGCTCTGTCTTTTTCAGGGAAGGATTACTCTCATTACACTTAAGACACCTTTTTTTTGCAGGTTGGGAGTCTGACACACAGCAGATACAGAATGGCAGGAATTGCAATCAACCTAACTACAATATAAAAAAATACTGTCCTTTGCAATATAAAAAAATACTGTCCTTTGCAGTAAATCTTCAAATAAAGACAAAATGCAACAGATCTTCAACAGACAAGAAGATATATAAATGCACAGGAGTTGAGGACCTCAATAAAAATAAAAATACCCAAATGACTATTAACCAGAATTTTGTGTAAACAACCTCACATGCTGACTGTGTTTAAAAATTACTGAAGTATTTTGATATACCATACTGTGAACCAATTTAAGCTATATAAATAATTTGAAAGACCACAATGTTTTCAAAAGAAACACTAGAATGTCTCCTAGGCCTACCTCAATAAGCTGCAACTAACCATTTTTTATCACCACTCTAAAGTTAAAATCACAACCTAAACCACCCTCACTGTAAACAAAATTTATAGTGGCTTCACAAAAGGCTAAAGAGAACAAGCGGCCTGCTATATGTGTGTGTATGCAGGTGTGTGCGCACATAAGTAGAGTCAATTTTTACATTATTAAGACATTATATTTTGAGGCAGGGTTGATGTGCACCCTAATTCCTTTCTTCCTTTATGCTTTCATAGATTTAATATTTAGAACTGAGAGATACTTTATGTCAAGCCCACTTTATCAAGCTCTACTACAGAGAAGAACCCTGATAGATGGCACTGTTTAATCAATGGAACCTGGAGCACACCAATTCTGCCAGTTTGAGCTTTCTGGAAAAATACTATGGGAGACAGGCAGTGTCTCAAGTAACCTAGCCCTAGGTAAAACCAGCACCTTGCTTCACATTCAGATGCAAATTCACAACCAGTGCATCTCACAAAGCAGAAGTGTTACATGAACATACCAAGGCATGCCCATTACTGCTTGCACTACTGCATTCTGAACTAGTTGAAGCTTCTGGGTGGTCTTCAAGGGCAGCCCCTTGTAGAGCACATTGCAGTTGTCAAGCCATAAAGTGACCAAAGCATGAGTGACAGATGATTTGAAAAGTGCAGAATGAGGTAACTAGTATATAATAATATATATTATTATCTGAGACATCTTTCAGAAATGGCATAACACAAATCCTAAAAGAATTACATGGTTACCCCAGCATTACTTATCAGACACTATTTGCTATTTAAAGATTCAAATGGTTCAGGACTCCAAAACTTGAGGAAACAAGTGTTTCCTGCTATGTTCTTACTCAAAAATCAAGACTTTAAGGTTGGCACTGATGCCATCTGCCCCAGCATAGACTGACCATGACTTTCATCTGCAAGTGCCTCTCTGCCAGTGTTCATTTAAAAAAACACAAATCATAGCAAGTTAATTATTTTCCTTGATTTGCTTTCAGGGATGGTTAGTTGCCAGAAGAGCCTACAAGCAGACTATATTGTAAATAAGTAAAATACATAATGGGAAGTGCTTTCAGATTAGTTCTTATTCAAAATCCACATTTTTCCACTTAATGCTGTATTCATGCAGTTATAACTCACTGAGCAATGTCTGCACAGGTGTGTGAGTAGCCTTATTGGAGCAGAAAGTGGAAGCAGTTTAGATGGATCAATATTTCTACAATATTACACTGACTGTAACAACTGATTGCCTTTTTGATACAAGGTGAGTAGAATCTCAACCTTTCCAAGAAGCACAATATAAAGAATCCAGTTAAGAAGTTTAAGGATATCAGCCCAAGTTTTAAAAAGCAATAATGATGAGTCCTTAGCTCTTCTAATGTAGCTCTTTATCTTTTCATTTGAGCATCATTACAAAACTATGTTTTGTAAGAATATAAAAAGAACATAGCAGAGACTTTTACAGAAAAACATAGCATTTTAATTTTCATTAGTCAAATAGTAACGCTTCAAAACAAAAACGTATGAATTATAATCCACAAAGACTTTGTGGTCTGTTCACTCTCCATACTAACACTTCTATCTTTCTCTCTCTGATATGTCTCTTTACCTGATAATTGCTGCATACTAAATCACTGCTATTAAAATAGATTCCATCCTGGAAATCTGGAAACTGAACATAAAGATCTGTGACAAGGTTGATTTCCAACCCATCCAAGAGGACATTCATTTCAGCTCTTTTAAAAGGCCAATTTCAGCCATATGTGAAGGGGGAATAGCAAGATAGAACACACACTTACCAACTGACCCTCATGGTTTAATTTGTCTTGCAAACAGAGACATAGGAATGTCTACAAAGGGCAAAAAGTCTTAATTATTTATAGCCTCTGATGCAGGAGAATGAATCTCAACTTATAAACAAAATTCCCAAATTGATGGAACTGCAGAATCCATGTGCTACTTAGACAGCAGTTGCCATTATGGCCTTCTCCCACAATGAAACCAAACTGAAAACAGGGGAAGAGGAGATTCTTTCAGCAGTGTTTATGATGATCCCTACGGTGCAGTTTTACTAAATGTTCATTTCACATTACCTAGTACTACATCTCTAAGTGGCTTATGAACATTAAGAAGGTACCGATAAAGGAGAGTATTTGTAAGAACGTGGAATCAGGGCATCTGGTGATACATATGCCTGGAAATACATCTGTCAGAGGCTAAAATGGGCAAAATTAGAGTAAGGTGCAACTTGCCTTATTGCTTTTAGATGAGCATTTGCCTTTGTTATTCCATACAATCACAACGACCACTGTTTATTTAGGTATGACACACGGGCACAGGAATGCTTAAACACATAAATGTGCCTAGAATTTGTATGACACGTAAGTGTTCAACCTCTTCAATAATCCTTATCCTGAGAATGTACATATTCTGATCCCTGCCCTAAGTTTCCAAAGAGAAAGGAGACAGACTGTTTTAATAACAAGAGTACATTCTTCCAAACAGTTCTGTAAAGCAGGTCAGTATTAGCGATGATTTCCAAGCCAAGATAGTGAAGCTACAAAAGGAGCGCACCACAAAACTACATGTTTGAAAAAAATAAATACCTGCCTCCACTTAACACAATAAACTAAACCAAGGACCAGGATGTCCTGTTTCAAACGTCCAGAGAAGCTACTTCAGCCTCGTTATCAGGCCAAAGGAGAAAGCTTGTGAAGGGAACAGTTCAACGTGCAACCTGACCCGCAGCTGCCTTCCAAGAAAGCAACAATGCTGCGGGTCCCCATGTTTCCAGCCACATGGGCCACGGCGCCGTTACCTGGCCGCTCTGCTTCAGCAACTCCTTGGCTGCTTTCTCATAACCCATTTGGACCAACTGCTGGTGCATCAGAGCCAGCAGCTCTTTCTGCTCTCTCTCAGCTGCCGTCATGCTCTCGCCGCGCGTGTGGGGGTGGGGAAACAACAACCTCTATCCCACACGCATGACTACGATCGCAGGCCCCGCGTGCAGAACAGGCGACGGACTAACCGCATGCCCCAAACTGCCTGTGCTTCTACCCTTTGACCATGCATGAGCGCATTCATCACTTCCTTTTCCTCCCGCCCCGCCGGTCTACGGGCTTCTGGGAAATGTAGTCTGCGCGCCAAACGTTAGTCAGCCTGGATCCTTTTCTTTTTTCTTTTTATCAAGATGGTATTAATTTTCTCTTACATACATATGTTAATTTTTCAACCAACGTGCTGTCTGGGTTTAAAAGCGCTAATACATAGTCGGTTCCTAATCCTTCATTTTTTCCTCTAGCCTTTGATAAAATAAATCCCAAGTTTGGTAATATTCTGCTTCTTTATCTTTCAGTCTCGTAGTTAAGCTGTCCAGCTCTGCATATTCCAATATTATTTTGATTAATTCTTCCTCCGGTGGTAATCCTTCATTTTTCCAATATTGCGCACAAATTATTCTTGCTGCCGTTGTGATATGTAAAATCAAATATAAGCTTTGTTTATTTTTTTTTTCTGGCATTATACCTAATAAGAAAAGTTCAGGTTTAAAATCAACATGTTCTACCAACATCTTTTCTATCCAAGCATGTACCTTTTTCCAATAAACCTTAGCTTTGCCACATGTCCACCAAACATGATAATAGGTGCCTGAGTTATACTTATGTTTCCAGCATCTATTTGACATATTTTTAACCATTTTTGCTAATCTTGCTGGTGGCAAGTGACATCTATAAAACATTTGGCCTGGGTCCTTTTCTGCGTGTTTTGTCATTTTTGAGAACAAGACAGTGGCCGAAAAAGGCACAGTCGAAAAGATTGAATATAATTTAGAAAGCTACACTTCTCCCTTCATTAATGAGGCCACTGCTTGGTTGAGTGAGACCCAGATTTCAAACTCTGGGGAGTGAGCAGTTGAAATAATAGTGCGAGTTCTCTGTTTATGAAGAGGCATAAATTACCTTGGTAAAGGTAGTCCTCGACTTACAACAGTTTGTTTAGTTACAATGGCCCTGAAAAAAAGTGACTGATGTCTGCTTTTCACAGTTGCGACCTTCGCAGCATCCTTGTGATCATGTGATCAAAATTCCAATGCTTGCCAACTGGTTCATATTTATGACCATTGCTGTGTCCCAAGGTCATATGATCGATCCCCTTTTGCAACCTTCTGACAAGCAAAGTCAATTGGGAAGACAGATTCGCTTTACAACTATGTTACTAGCTTATCAACTGCAGTGATTCACTTAACAACTGTGGCAAGAAAAGTCGTAAAGAGGTCCAAAACTCACTTAACAAATGTCTCATTTAAATACAGAAATTTTGGGCTCAATTGTGGTCGTAAGTCAAGGACTACCTGTATTTTTTGGAACAAAAACATTAAAAAATTTATCTCCCATATGAAATCTTAACTGTGTGAGAAACATACTCAGGTTCCAAGAATTTGACAGAGTTATTAAGAGAAGCAGCAAGCAGTTTATTGAAAAATGTGTTCTTGCAAGAGTGGGTGGCTAGCAAGTAGGCACATCCCAAATAGATTTCAATAGCATTTTATTCCCTTGGCCCGAAGCTCAAGTCCCTCCCTTGCAATCCCATTTGATGAGGACCACAAAGTTCACAAACTTTCTGGAACGCCTAGTTCCCCGCTATTTGGAACTCCCCTAAATTACAGTCCTCCCCACTCCTTGCCCAGTTCCCTCTTTTTGACATTTCCCTAAATCACCTTTGCCCTTTAAGCTGGTTTTTCTATTAGCAATACATGCAGTTTTGCTTAACCCACAGTTCCTGTTTTCTTGGAACTGAGCTGCATAAGCATAAGAAACCGAAACAAGCAGTTTGTTTCTAGATTATGTGCGAGCTCTTGTAGTTAAAACTCCTGACTTTGGAGCTGCAAACTTTTCCTACCTTTTTCTTATAATTCTAAGCTCTATTGCATTTCTTAATACTGGTCCCTTAAAATGTATGATACCTGCAAAAACAACATTTAGGTATTATTTGCTTTTCTTACAACTGGAATAAGTTTCTTACTACTTTATGTTACTATATTAATGTATCTCTCTCTCTCTCTCTCTCTCTCTCTCTCTCTGTGTGTGTGTGTGTGTGTGTGTGTGTATACATACATACAGCTTACATGCCACCAGTCTCACTATCCACATACAGCACTAAGTGTAAACAACATCAATTCAGATGAAAGTTTGAATGAACAAATGCAGTATTTTATGTGTGGACCAGACCCCAATGGCTGAGCTCCAATATAATACTCAACTCAGCTGTATTAAGTTCATACCATAAACATTAATGAGTGAGTTTATATAACCTGCTAAATCAAAACCAAACTAATCACATATTAACGGCAATATAACTGATTACCAGATTTGCTGAAATAAATGCAGCTAGTTATAGGGAGAAGTGATATACATAAACATACATTTATAAATAAATATACATTACACTAGTATGTTCAAAATCTCTGTGAACAGTGTAAAAATGAGCTATAGGAACTTACACTGTAAATGAACCAAACTCCAACAAATAATTGAGGGGTGAGAGTACATGTTGGCAGATGTGCCCATCCTTATTGTTGACCCATGCATAAGAACTTGTTAAAGGATTTTTTTAAACCTAGGAACTAATCTGTTCTTCAGAATTAATATTAAAACCAATGGGATCTGATCAGATCTGATCTGCAGGAAGGCAGGTCAAAATAGGCAAGAAAAAAAAAAAAGGGGGAGAACACCTGAATACTGTGTCCAGTTCTGGTCACTACAATACAAGAAAGATGCTAAGAGCCTAGAAAGAGTGCAGAGAAGAGCAACAAAGATGATAAGCGGTCTGGATGCTAAATAATATGACAAACTATTAAGGGAACTAGGGATGTCTAACCCTAGTTACATGATGTGATAGCTGTCTTCCAGTATTTGAGGGACTACCACAGAGAAAAGGCAATTGACTTATTCTCCAAAGCATCTGAAGGTAGGAGAGAACCAATTTGTGGAAGCTCGTTAAAGAGAGAAGCAACCTAGAACTAAGGAACAATTTCCTGAACTGAGAACAATTAATCAGTGGAACAACTTGCCTCCAAAAGCTGTGGGTGCTCCATTGGATAACCATTTATCCGGAATAGTATAAAGTCTCCTGCCTTGGGCAGGAGGTTGGACTAGAAGACCACCAAGGTCCCTTCAAGCCCAATGATTCTATGACTCTAGATCAGCGTTTCTCAACGTTTGTGTGATGGCGACCCCCGTAACACAAACGTGCCGCGCATGCGCGGCGCGCATGGGGGTGGGGCTGCCCCATGTGCGCCCCCCTTGCGCGGCGCCGCCCCATGCGCAGCACGCATGCGCAGCGGCGCCCCCTGAGGGGGAAAAATGGCGGATCGCCTTGTTTGGCGACCCCTGTAAAATGGTCGATCGACCCCAAATGGGGTCGCCACCCATAGGTTGAGAACCGCTGCTCTAGATCAAAGGCCTGTCTAGTCCAGCATTTGGTTCCTGCAATATACTTTCCTATTTGAGAAGTCCACAAAGAGCAAGGATAGAATAGGGTTACCCCATTCATGCTGTGTGTGTTTGTGTGTGTGTGTATTGCTTTGAAGTCAAGTCAGTATGACTTCTGGCAATTGCCTGGATTAGTCCCTGAGTTTTCTTGGAAAGTTGTTCAGAAGTGTTTTTTCATTTCCTTTTTTCCTAGGGCCTAGAGAAAATGGTCTGTCTTGGGGTGACCCAGTTGGCTTTGTGCTTAAAGTGAAACTAGAACTCACAATCTCCCAATTTCTAATCTAGTGACTTAAAGCATTATACTAAATGGCTCCCTTATTCATACTCCTTCGGACATTCTAACTAGTAGGCATTTATAACCTCCTTCCATTAGGAGAACAGCATTTGGTGCGAGTATGAAAAGCTAACTCAGAAAAAAAGCAACAAAGGACAGGCTTGCAAATACTTGTTGCAGGTGATGGCTTCCATGTTTGTCTCTGATCATCAAACTTTATATTCTCTGTTCTGTAACAGATTTGAAATAATGCTTTGGGGGTTTTTACTGTAATTTTGAAAAGTACTTATGAATTGCCATAATTGTAGAAGGAGGCAGAATATAGGTCATTTAAAATCTTTCCTGTTCTAAGAGAGCATTCACTTCACATAATCATTAGATTATGAAGAATATTTTTTTACTCCTCAACTGAAGAGCAAACAGATATATAGATAGATAAGCAACGTCTCTTTCTAATTTTTAATCCAAATTACTAATGGTTATCAGGGAACCAGTTATTTACAAGAAACCTCATTGGTTTCCCAAGAACTGCAATGTTCCTTAACCAAATCTAGTTTGAATCTTTATTTACATTACATGTAAATATTCAATATTTCATGTAAATATTGTTCTATGTTAATAGCACTTCCTTGTTTCAAAATAGTTGATTATATATGAATACTTATACTAGACCATCTGGCTAAATAAAGATGGCTTTGCAAGCAGGTAGTTTATACATAGGTACAAACTATAGAGTAGTTAGATGGTGAAGGTGCTAAAATTAGCACTTTAAAATATAATATTGGCTGTGTTCAATCTTGGCAAAGAACGATGCTACTATTTTTAGACATCTAATAACATCAAGGGAAGACTTCTTTAAATATAGGATATTAAATTATAGTGTATGTATGTATATATATATATATATATATATATATATATATATATATATGTGGGTCTTTGGTTGTTTGGGTTTTCTCCCGCGTAAAATTGGAAGTGTCTTGGCGACGTTTCGACGAAGTCCCATTCGTCATCTTCAGGCTGGTGTTTTCAGCTTCGTGCTTTGAGCAGCAATGTGTGGTCTTAGCTGTTTCTTCCTTTTAACTGCCAGTGGGGGTATGACCTGATTGGGTGGGAGCTTGGCTGTGTTCTGATTGGGTGGAGGTGTGTTCTGATTGGTTAGGGGCGTGGCTGTGCTCTGATTGGCTGGGGGGTTGGCTGTGCTCTGATTGGCTGGGGGGTTGGTTGTGCTCTGATTGGCTGGGGGAGTGTTATGTTTGGTTGTGCTCAGGTTAGTCTGAGTTGCAGAGGGGTTTAAGATTTTGGGCTGCCTTGCTATTTTTTGGCTTCGCGTTCATGGTCGTGCCTCCTCTTCATGGAGGGTGTCAGTTTGCTTCATGTTTGGATTGGAGGGGTTTAAAGTATGTATGTCTCTAATTACGTTAAAAAATTTGAATCCTAAAGTTCAATTGATCATTAAGTTCCTCCATCTCAAATTGTGTAGACTGTTGCATATAAGTTTGTCCTTGACCTGTAGATTGGTCTTTTAGAGTCTGAAGGCCAGCTTGTGGTTCTACAAGATAATCTTTAGTTTTTCTCCATGACTTCATCTCCTCTTTCATTTCCAATATTTTTTCCAATATCAGCTCATAAGCCAGTCCAGAATTCAACTGATCAGTAAATTCTTCCTCCATCTCAGATTCTGTACACTGTTGTATATAGGTTTCTTCTTGGCCTATAGATTGATCTTTTAGAGTTTGAGGTTGAGATTCTACAAAATAATCTTTAGTTTTTCTCCATAGCTTCATCTCCTCTGACATTTCCAGTATTTTTTCCAATATCAGCTCATAGTCAAGCTGTGGGTAAAGGTCTGCTATTTCCATCGTAAAAGAGTATTTTAATCTTTTTGTGGAAACTATATTTATTCCGCCTCCACCATTTTTAAATCACAAACACAACTCACAGCTGTTTCCAAGCCTTTATCTTTCCTTCTTATTAATTTCTGAAGGTCAAAGCAGTTGCAATAAATATTTTCGCCACAAGATATCCTCAATAGGCTATAAAATTTCCCCTTTACAAGTTAAAAGCCTTTATCTCATTAAAGATGACAAAGAAAGAGACAGAAAAACGCCAATATCTTCAGTATAGTAAGTAAAATAATGCTCTATATTACAAGTTTTTCCAGGGATGCCCAATAACCAAAAAGTTCAGGTATAATAAGTGTATTCTGTAGTTTTGTTTAGAGTTTTTTTTTCCCCAAACAGACAGACGCTGCTCTCTTTTGGACCCAAAATTCCAGACTGAGACTTTAAATGATTACTCTATAAACCAACTAACTACTAACTATTTTACAAATTTATGCACAAATGGTGGAGAACTTTGAAGATCCAAAAATGACTTTAAGTCAGTGGTTCTCAACCTTTTTAATGCCACGACCCCCAACCGGTCGTAAGTCGAGGACTACTCAACCGGTCGTAAGTCGAGGACTATCCAACCGGTTTAAGTCAAGGACTTTCCCTGCCTGGGAGCGCTGCGCATGTGTGGTGCCGCCCCCTGCGCAGGCCGACCACCGGCTGGGCCACCAGTTGGCCCAGCCCAAGGGAGGTAAGGCACCTCCCGGGCCCCATGCGCGCCAGCAACCCTCCCTGCGCCCGCCGGCCTCCCACCTCCCACCCCTGGCCCTCTTTTACTTACGTTTTTAGTAGTTGCTCAGAAGGGAGGGGTGAAAACTTCCAGACAGCTCGCCTTCACTGCAGAGAACTTGCAGCACCGTTTGCAGAATGGGACTTTTGGCGGGCTCAGCAGGGCAGAGACAGCCTGGACAATTCCTATTGGCTTTTGAAAGCCAATAGAATTAGCCTCTATTCAAGAGAGTCTATTCTATTGGCTTTCAAAAGCCAATAGAATAAAAGGGAGTAGCACAGCTAAGGAAAAGGGGGAAAAAATGGCGGACTGCGTTGTTTGGCGACCCCCGTGAAATGGTCCTTCGACCCCAAATGGGGTTGCGACCCACAGGTTGAGAACCGCTGCTTTAAGTGAAGTACTCTCATTGCTAAAATTAACAGGAATTGAGAGCCAGACGCGATTGATTGAAAGTTATGACAACTTGGATAATCAAGCTGAAATTATAATATTGAACAAAATGGACTATATTGCTTACGTGATACTGGAAAAGGGAAGAGAATTTTGATCAGATCGATTTATTGATGAACATTAATACTCAAATACTGAGATTTGATGATGTAAATGCGACATTATGGAAACCAGCTTGGTATAGAAAAAAAGCTAGAGTCAGATTTAAAAATGTGATTTAAAAGCTTAATTATTGGGTCAAAAAGGCTTTAGAGATTTGGATTGATTTGACAATTTAATTGAGTAAATGAAAATAGTAAGATAATAACTGGTGTAATAATAGGTTTGTTTTAGATACGATAGATAATTTTGTTGAGATTTAAATTTTATTTAATAAGTTGAAATGTTTTTTGTTTGTTTTTATTTTGTTTATATAGAAAACTATTTTGTAATAGCAGAAGAGTTAGAGAGATCTATGATAAGAGAACAAAGGGTATTAATTAATGATGTATTAAATTAAGAGATGGAATATATATGAAAATATTAGAATATTATTCTTGGAATATTATGCGTTGTAGAAGAGATACCCAAAGTCTTATTAAATATGTTGTTTAAGATTAATTGGAATATGTTAATTAATTAGTGGAGCATAAAAGCAGGCATGATTTATATAGATGTAATAGGGATGATTTTTGTGGATTGATTGAATTTTAAGAAGAAATAGATTAAACTAAATTTGTGTAATTATGTGAGGGAAATAGAGGGGGAATTTTTTTAAGGTATTAATTTTAGCTATACATAATGACTTGTTTTGCTATGATTGATTACCCTTACACCATGGTGTTTTCCTGAGCATTTTGATATAAAAAATAAAAAAACCAATAAAGTGTATTAAAAAAATTGAATCCTGGATAAAGCCATGCAATAAAAAAACAAATAATACAAGCACCAGGATAATATCATACTAGAAATTGTTAATAAAAATGGTGAGCTTTTGTCGGCCAGTACTGCGGACATCATCAGAGCATGGAAGCAAGTCAATGGGAGTCCCCTTTTTATGATACTGGCCAGCTTTGCGCACGGCTCCGGACCTAGTCATCGTCCATCCAATGTTCCTAATTGTTTTACTCTTAAAAGGCACGCATTTGCTGTTCCCTTGGTGGTTTCCAAGGTTGTTGTTCCCTTATCCACTTTCCTTCCTCCAATCCCTTCCTTCGTGCATACACCGCTGTCTGCTATTGCACCACTAATTTCCAAAGCTGCTGTTCTCCCTTTCCCCCTCTTTCCGCCGATTGCTTTCTTCCTGTGTATCCAGTTGTCTGCTTCCACCCCATTGATTTCCGGCTTGCTGCTCCCTCCTTCTCCTTTTCCCTCTGATCGTTTTCCTCATACGCATACAGCTATCCACTGTAACCCCACTGGTTTTTAAAGTTGCTGCTCTCTCCTCCCCCTTTCTCCCAATAGTTGCTTTACTCGTGTGCCTCCAACTATCATATTGTGCTAAACATTTTTGCTCATTTCCTCTCCTCATCTCCATCACAGGGCATATCTGTTCTTCCCCTATAGGGCTGTTAACAGCTGTGTGTCCGACCTTGTGATGGGTGAATGGATAGCTCTCGTTGGGAAATCATGGCATTGTTTATCCCATGTTCTCAGCATTTGGTGTGCTGGGCAGAGTTCTATGTGGTGGTTATGGAGTCTCGTCGGAGAGCCAAGCTCTTTTAAGTAGGCGGCCTCCTTGTGCATCCCTAGACAAAGTTTGTGTATTGGCAAGATCGAACGTATGACCAAAATTGGCCATGTGGGTCCACACCTGCAAATGTTGTTCACAAGGTCAGAGGGACAGAATAATAGAGAAAACAACCTGCTGAAGTAACAACAGATCAACAACTTATCCACAGGTGGAATAGAGAAAGGGGGATGAGAAATGCACCCTGTAGATGCCTCAGGTATACATAATCCAACCCACCCCACAAAATTAGGGGTGGGTTGGATTGAAAGCAATGCCACAGCTCACTGACAACCTTGCAATGGGTACTCATGAGTGACCGGCAGGAGACCCCCCCTTTGGGATCTTGTACACGAGCAAGAAAAGAAAGAAAAACTATCAAATGGTGAAGCAGAATGCAACGTACATCTTGTAGATGATTTGGCGATGCAAGCGCAAGGACATGAGTGATGGACAAGAGAAAGAAGATCAGAGAGAACGGCAGGAGAAGGTCTCAAAAATACCCTGGGGTACCCCAGAGGGCAATGCTCCCAACAGAGGAGCGAGTGCAAGGACGCGTCTGCTAGAGACTTCCTGGACAAACATTCAGACCCGTTCGGTAGACCACTTTGGAAACGCCCACACACATGCAGGAACAACAGGGAGAAAGAGTAAGAGGACTGGGTTGGACACACAGCCTGCTAACAGCCCTATAGGGAAAGAACAGATATGCCCTGTGATGGAGACGAAGAGAGGGAATGAGCAAAAATATTTAGCACAATGTGATAGCTGGAGGCACATGAGTAAAGCAACTATTGGAAGAAAGGGGGAGGAGAGAGCAGCAACTTTAAAAAACAGTGGGGTTACAGCAGATAGCCGTATGCGTATGAGGAAAACGATTGGAGGGAAAAAGGGGGGAGGAGGGAGCAGCAAGCCTGGAAATCAATGGTGGAAGCAGACAATTGGATACACACGAAGAAAGTGATTGGCGAAAAGAGAGGGAAGGGAGAACAGCAGCTTTAGAAATTAGTGGTGTGATAGCAGACAGCAGTGTATGCACGAGGGAAGAGATTGGAGGAAGGAAAGTGGATAAGGGAACAGCAGCCTTGGAAACCACCAAGGGAACAGCAAATGCATGCCTTTTAAGAGTAAAACAATTAGGGACATTGGATGGACCGATGACTAGGTCCAGGAGCCATGTGCAAAGCCAGCCATATCATAAATAGGGGACTCCCATTGATTTGCTTCCATGCTCTGATGATGTCGGCAGTGCTGGCCGATGAAAGCTTAGCATTTTTATTAAACAATTTCTAGTTTGATATTATCCTTGTGCTCGTATTTATTTGTTTTTTATTGCATATATATATATATATATATATATATATATATATATATATATATATATATATATATATATATATATATAAAATGATATCCAGGATCATGTATAACACCAACCCATAATAGCACATATTTTATATATTGTGCTAAGCCATAAGCTATTTTTTATACATGATTATGTGTTTACTTTACAAAGAACTATGGACTATGGACACTTCCTTAACAATAACACTTAGACTTATATACCACTCCATAGTGCTTTACAGCATTCTTGTCCCCAACAATCTGGGTCCTTGTTTTACCGACCTCAAAAGGATAGAAGACTGAGTCAACCTCAAACCCGCCAGGATTGAACTCTAGGGCAGAGTTAGTCTGCAATACTTCATTCTAACCACCAGGGCTCAAAATGCATTAGAATATAGAAACGGTAATATTTTGATGGAAAAATATAAGGTGTAACTAGGCACATATGCCTGTATCCATGATCCAAGCTACAAACTTTAGATGACCACAAGATGGTAGTAAAAATATGCACTTCTACTCTTAGCTGTGTTTTTGTAGTCCTGATCTGGCATACATAGTTTTTTTTCTTTCTGTGTCTTACATTTTATCCTCAAAAACAATGCTGTATGATACACACAGGTAGTCCTCGACTTACGATCACAGCAGAGCCCAAAATTTCTGTTGCTAAGTGAAATGTTTGTTGTGAGTTTTGCTCCATTTTACAACCTTGCTTGCCACAATTGTTAAGCGAATCACTGCGGCTGTTAATGTAGTAACAGCGAATCTGGCTTTCCTATTGACTTTGCTTATCAGAATGTTGCAAAAGGGGATCACATGACCGCAGGACACTGCAACCATCATAAATATGAATCAGTTGCAAGGATCAGAATTTTGAACATGTGACTACAGGGATGCTGCAATATTGCAAATATGAAAAATGGTCATAAGTCCTATTTTTTCCAGCCCTGCAATAACTTCAAACGGTCACTAAATAAACTGTTGTAAACTGAGGACTACCTGTATTATAAAAGGAAGATAACAGCATCTGCCTGGGTGCCTTGGAATAGCCCTCTCAACCCACACTCCCTTTGATTAGCCATGCTGATTGGGATGATTTATATTTATTTAGAAAATTTATATTGCCTCTTACTCACACATGATGACTCAAGGCAGCTTACATGGATATAAAACACCATATAAAAAGAAAAAAATAACAAAAATAATAAAATAATAAACCCCCCCCCAGCGAGAACACACATTCAAACTAGCCATTTAATGGGCTCCATCCCACTCTCAGTTCCCCAGGCCCGCTGGCAGAACCAGGTCTTCAGTGCCTTCTGAAAGAGTGTCAGTCTAATCTCTGGGGGAATGATGTTCCAAAGAGAGGGAGCCATCACAGAGAAGGCCCTTCTTCTGGATCCCGCCATATGGATCTCCTTAGGGGACAGGACCTGCTCTAGTGGGCGATGATGTTTGTCCACCTGGAAGACACCAGGTGGGTTGGGGGGGGGGATTGAGGGAACAAAGTATCAGCATGGATCTGAAAAGTAAGAACTGAACAGTTCCTTTCTCCGACTGCTACTTACTGAGGTTTTGATCACTGCTTCCAGTTTCACTTGTCCATTTTTTCATAAGAATATGTAAAGACAGCAAAATTCCTGTATTGAGCCCACCCAAGGGTTTCATTATTTTCTAACAATGGTGGCAACAGTAAATTGCAGCTATTGTGTTATTTCTGGACTTAGGAGCAACTTGTTTCCCAGGTTTGATTCCAATATATGATGGTGACTTGGTCTTTTGTTATTAACAAAGTCAGACCTGCTTTGCGTGTAGACTATTACTGTATCGTAATATTTGCACATTGTCACTAGATGGTACTATAATGTTATTTCTGTAGCTAAAGCATGAAACAAAAAGGAAGGTCTCCTTAGAAAACAGCCCATTTTTTGTTTAGTTTCTGTGATGGGAATTGTCATAGAACAATATATATCCTGACTGCCTTTGTTAGTACATTATGCCTACATTTTGCTAGTTCTAATAATAGCGTAATGGAAAATGGGTGACAGGCAGTGGATAGAAAATTATCAGTTCATTTGGTCTGTACTACCATCTTGATGCAAAAACACTAAAGTGCTTGAGTTTTACAAGAACTGTTTCTTTTCTTTCACTATTACAACTTTATATAACATTTTCATTTCATTTTTACATAAGCTATAGTTTGTTTTATCTGAACTAGACAGATGCGATTAGCATTTATCACGGTTTGCTGTAAAACTCATAATGTATTTTTTAGATTGCTGCAATTTAGAGCTGGGGGGAGCAATGCTAAACTCTAATCTCAAGCAAATACCGGATTGTCTTTTTGTGAGCATATTAAAAGAGATTGAGGAGTTGGGAATACACAAGTCTAAGGTTTACTACATTTCATTTTTCAGAACATATACTGTCTTCGTGAAAATTGTTAAGTGAAAAATATCTTTTCTGCTAAAGCTCACATTAAAGGAGTAGCAATCTGCAAATCTGCTACATTTCAAAGTCAGATGAGCCCAGAAGGCTTACAGCTTCATGAATGAATAGCCATCAGCACATTTTGAGGGGGCCAAAAAAGACATTACAGTGATGGAACCCACTTAAATGGACGAATCTGAGAATTTTCTTGGCCTATAGTTACAGGCACAGAAGGCGTTTGAGTGCTTTCATAAACATGGCAAATAATAAATAGAACTATTCAGCTAAGCAAACATTTGCATCATTATAAATAGGAAAGAAAACTGCCATGATGAAACTCTGGCACAGAAGGAACACCGCTGGGCAATTATCAAAAGGTGAGAGTTTAAATTCATGTCGTTTCAACCGGAGGCAGTCTATTTGTTCACTGTATTAGGAACGTGCAATGTCCCTGTACAGGGGTTTCAAGAACTCAGATAAGTGATTTAATGCCAGGGGAGGAATAGCAGGAAGTAGATCAGGTGAGGTGGTGGATAGAGCTGCTGTGACAATGAGGTCAGTCTGTACACTAGTCGTTATCCCCAATTTCTGGGACAAGGTTTTTCTTTGCTTTTGACTTGGTACTTTGTAAATATTCATTCCAACCTGATGGATTTTATTGTACCAAGTTTTAATACAGTATTGCATTCACCAGAGCAAGCTTTTGGTTAGAATCATATCAGGGGGCTGGAGAATTGGTATAATTTCTTTTGTGTTGACGTATGGAAATGAGCAAGTTTTGGTGATACCTGCAAGGACCTAAAGGCGTTGAGAATTCTTACTCTGTGAGTCTAAGAGGCAAAAGACAAAAATCTTGTAACATATTCAGAACAGAAACTGAATATTAATTTCTGCCACTTTTCTACACATTCATGAACATTTTTCAGCTTGAGCAGTGATTCGTAACTATGGATTTTTCCTTATGGTGGAAAATTCCAAACAATTTTTGATGCAGAGAAACGAGCGGTTGTAACTTCTCAGTTCTTGGATATAGGGTACTAAGGCTACCATATTTGGGCCACAACAAATCCTGACAGCTTTAGATGGTGGCAAATAGATTCAGAAAACTGTAGCTTTTTTCCCCTGTCACCTGGATTTCTGCTGCCCAGATTTGGCAGGCATATAATCCACTCCTACAATTGGGGAATTACTCCTTTTATTCCTAACCATGACAGGTCTCTACATTGGCAGATTGAGATATTCCCGCACCAGGATTTAAGAGTTCTCAAGCTTCTAGAGGGAACTGCCAAGCAATTGTCTTCCCCTATACATACCCATCTATGTTTATGTCTCTTATTAATTTGAACCCTTGACTATTTCACTTAGTTCTCTGTTGGGCACTGAGTGAAACTACATCTAATTTTCATAGTAGGTTCTTTAATAATCAGCTTAATCCCAATCTGCTTGTTTATTCATCCTAAGAAATGGAATGTTGTTGTTTTTCAATTGCTAAGTCGTGTCCAGCTCTTTGTGATTCCATAGACCATAGTAGGCAAGGCTCTCTGTCCTGAAAAGAAGGACTATGGGTGATATGATAGCAGTGTTCCAATATCTAAGGGGATGCCACAAAAAAGATGGGGTCAACCTATTCTCCAAAACACCTGAAGGCAGAACAAGAAGCAATGGATGGAAACTAATCATTGAGAAAACCAACCTAGAACTAAGGAGAAATTTCCTGATACTTAGAACAATTAATCAGTGGAACGACTTGCCTCCAGAAATTGTGGATGCTCCAACACTGGAGTTTTAAAGAAGAGATTGGACAACCATTTGTCTAAAATGGTATTGGATTTCCTGCCTGAGCAGGAGGTTGGACTAGAAGACCTTCAAGGTCCCTTCCAACTCGGTTATTCTGTTATTCCTCCACTGTCTCCCAAGTCTGCCCAAATTCATGTTAGTTTTCCAGTGTAAGAAGAGTGGGCATTAGGAAGAGGGGCATAGGAAAATAGGATTGTAATCCATTTCTCCAGTATAACTGTTCTGACTGCCACACCATTACTATTTGAAAGTGCCAAAGGAAGCCTTCTTTCAGATTTAATAATCTGGCACTGGTTATAGGATTTGGGTTATGACCATGGATGGAGGGAAATATTTTTTTTCTGTACCATGGTGCCTAGAAGCAACAATTCATTCTTGCAAGAAGATATATGACATATCAAGTGATATTTTTAGTTTTCAGCATCCTGACCTTGCTTTAGACAGAAGGTTCTTTGAATTAGGGTCCAGGATTCCCTGTAACTTTATAACAGAATTGATCAGCCCTGAATGTGGCTTCAAGGGGACCTTCAAAAGTTGTAACTTTAACAATTGAAAATTTTAAGGTAACAGAGAAGGAATAATATTAAATTCAAGGGGAATAGTGCCACTGATTATTATTCATTTCATTTGGTATTTGTATTGGTCTTGGCTATTTTTCTGAATACAAATATAGAATATGTTCAAAAGGTAAGTGAAACCTTTGGCCTCAAAAAGAGTTGTACATCAAGACTGTTAACATAGGTTAGAATCATAAAGCTGGTCTTTGATATTTCAAGTAACTGGATATCCTGCCCCAAAAAGGAACAAGCAATATTTTTTTTAAATAGCTTCACTGAAAAAATAAATATCCACATTAAATTAAATGTGAGAAAAATCATTCAGAGAGATGGAGTGAAATTGTAATCCCTTGGTTTATATAGAATATCCATAATTAAATCCAGTTGCAAGAACCTTTGTGACATCTATACCTGTAAGGTGACCAATTTTTTTACAACGAAAAGGAGGACACAAATAAATTGAAGAAAAAATATTGTAAATAAAAGAAACATTTTATTCATTGCAACAATAATACAGACAACTTGCATGTGCAAAGTTTGCCAGCTGGGTGTTTTGGTGGGCTCAGCAGCAATTCCTATTGGCTTTCGAAAGCCAATAGTGGGAGTAGCACAGCTCATGCAAAAGTTGAAAAAAAAAACATCAAAAAAAGGTGCCGGAACACTGTTCTGAGTATTCTATGAGGGAAAAAAAAGCCCTGCAGATTAGTCTTCAAATATTGAAAAGGAGGACATGTAGGAGGACACTTTTCGAGGGAGGACAGAACTTACAAAAGGAGGACTGTCCTGCCTAAAGGAGGACGGTTGGTCACCTTAATACCTGACATATTTGTACTGTCATGAAGCTGTTTTTGATATTTTTGTTAAAAATATCCTGAAGTTGAAAGGAAAATTCTATTCCATTATAGGAAAAACTCTTCTATGATCAAAATTCAAGCAACTGGTAAATCAGTTAACAATTATTTTAACTTTTCTGTCTACGTCAAAAAGAAATGATAGGATATGAATCATTGTGGTGGTGCATTTACATGTATGTACAGTATGTAAAAGGTAAAGATAAAGGCCCTCTCTTGTCCAGTTGTTTGCAATCCTGTATGGGGCTCATCTCTGTTTCTTAGTCGAGGGAGCCAGCATTGTCTGAAGACACTTCCATGATCACGTGGCCAGCATAACAATACGCTGAGGCTCACGGAATGCTGTTACCTTCCCACTGAAATGGTACCTATTTATCTACTCACTGTCAAAGCAAGAACATCCAATGTTAGCAGTGTCACATTTTCATGCTTTCGAACTACTAGGTGGGCAGGAGCTGGGGTAAGTATAGGAGCCCACCCTGTTGTGTGGTGGTTGGGTTTTGAACCTGGACTATCAGCTTTCCAATTGACAAGCTCAGCGTCTTTAACCGCTGAGCCATTGCACCCCCTCTATGTATACAGACATAATTTTTCTTGCCTAAATATTGTGAATTTGGATCGATTGGCATAGACTAAATCTTGAGATGCAGGCATGATCTAGCTTTCTAGAAGTGCTTCTCATCACAACCTGCAGAGTCATGAAATTTGATTATCTCAATAAAGCCTTTTGTTTAAGCTAATCATTGATCGATCCTGTCTCCCACTGATACAATAATGTTCATCATCACATTTGTATCTACACAAATCTCCTCCTTTTTCCTGCTGTTGTACGCCTAGGAAAGAGAAAGAAAAGCAGCTTCCCCCTTTTCCTCAAATGACCTCTTTTAAAATGTTTTCCACAATCTGAACAGTCACCCTGAAATGAGAAGTTAGTTTTGTTTTATTTTAATTACTACATTCCCAAGATGTGGGGAGAGGATATTTACTGTTCAGCTCAGAAACTCCTCCCCATTTTCTTTCCATTATCACAATTGCTGGCAGAGCATCCCCCAGGTTAACTATTCTCAAAAACAAATAAAAGGATTTTTTTAAATGTTTCTTGCATGTCTACACTTCAAAGTTTTTCCCCTATTAAAGATATATCTGTTCTTCTATTACTGGTCCCTGGGCGTTGATGTCCAGCTAGCAGCTGAGTATTATAGGAAATATCAAAGGATGAAACAGATATCTAGGACAGGGATCTCCAACCTTGGCAACTTTAAGACTTGTGGACTTCAACTCCCAGAATTCCTCAGCCAGCAAAGCTGATTGGTTACTTAAGGAGAAGCCAATGTGGGCAGTACCAAAACTGTCTGCTGTGTAGAACTTAGTTTCATTCCTTTCCGTGAAAAGAAATATGTACAGTATATAATGGTGAAAGGAAGGTTGTCCTGTTTCAGGAAAAGAGGCATTGAGATGAAGCAACGAGTTCCAACAGTTCTCCTTTATTCCAACACCAACAGAACAGGTTTTAAAATGGTGCACCCCCCTTTTATAGCCCCCCTGCACAATACCTTGCTGGCCAATCATTGCAAGGGATCTTTTCCCGCCGTGTGTGCGCAAGGCTGGGAGCAGCCTTTCTTGTCCTGGACATCCACATGGTCTGCCCGGGCCAATCACTGCAGCCTGTGCTTGCCGGCCCAGGACATAACAAAGGTGGCTTTGAAGGAATTAAAATAAAGTAGTGTAGGTTGCTGAGCGTGGTTGGGGTAAACATTAAGATCCATCAGGAAGTAGCAAGAGGGTGAGCCATTTCCACAAAAAAGAAAAGATGCACAGGGTTAAAATGAAAGCAGAAGAGTAGCATTTGGGGAAACACAGGTGGTGCAGGCAAGGAGCAACAGCAACACATTATGTAAAAGTAGTGAAACAGTAGAACAGAAGGGTGAACGATAGGGAGCAGAAAGAAAAAGGAGACACCTTGCCTTTTCTATTATCATTTGATATATTTTAATGCAGATCTGTTTGCATTCTTTTTCCAGATGTTTGTCCAACTGGTGTGCTTGATATAAAACAGAAAGCACTGTTGTTGCTCAGGAGATTGGAGTCCTTTGTGCTCTTAACAGAAGCTACATGTATTTAACTAACACGTCTAGGTATGGGTTGCTAAGGCTGGACTTCTGAGAACAGCTGGTGAGTGTTTGATCCACAAGCCAGCAGTGCTGCTTTTCTAGGTCAAGCCACAGCGATTGCATAGAACAAAGGCCTCATGTTTACTGCAGTATTATTGGGGAAGTCTCCCCCATTCTTTTGGTTGTGAATTTCCAAGAGGCAGGAGAAAATGCCATTTTAAAATGCCCATGCCTTACAATGAAAAACATAGATAAAGTAAACTGAATCAGTGTCTCTGCTTAATATGTGAAGGTTGATATTTTCATCTTAGTTTATTTGAACATTAATTTCTTACATGGAACTTTGCAGCAACAATGCAGATACCAATTGGCAAATGTAAGTTATGTGCGTTCTCTAGGAACAAAATTTAATGGAATTCCTTCCGAGTTAAGTGATTTGAACAATGCTAGATTTTAGTTGGCCACAAATGCAACAAAGTCCCTTTCTGTCACTTTTATTTAGATTTCTCACCACAGGTTCAATATGTCTGACTTCTAGATAAGCATTGTAGTTGGGTTTTTTTGTGGCAAATTTCATAGCCTTAGTGTTTCCAGATAGAATAGTTGAGTTTTTGTTTGCTAGCTGTGTCAATAGTGAAAATCATCCTCACCACCAAGCAGGTGACATCTGCCACAACAAAGAGGGAGTCAAGCTATTTTCCAAAGCATCTGAAGGCAGGACAAGAAGCAACGGATGGAAACTAATCAAGGACAGAAGCAACCTAGAACTAAGGAGAAACTTCCTGACAGTTAGAACAATTAATGAGTGGAACAACCTGTCCCCAGAAGAAGAAGAAGAAGAAGAAGAAGAAGAAGAAGAAGAAGAAGAAGAAGAAGAAGTTGGAAGGGACCTTGGAGGTCATCTAGTCCAACCCCCTGCTCAGGCAGGAAACCCTATACCATTTCGGACAAATGGCTGTCCAGTCTCTTCTTAAAAACTTCCAGTGTTGGAGTGAATGCTCCAACACTGGAAGTTTTTAAGAAGAGACTGGACAGCCATTTGTCCGAAATGGTATAGGGTTTCCTGCCTGAGCAGGGGGTTGGACTAGATGACCTCCAAGGTCCCTTCCAACTTCTTCTTCTTCTTCTTCTTCTTCTTCTTCTTCTTCTTCTTCTTCTTCTTCTTCTTCTTCTTCTTCTTCTTCTTCTTCTTCTTCTTCTTCTTCTTCTTCTTCTTCTTCTTCTTCTTATCTGTCCAGTGTTATCCCCAGGTACTTCATAGAGTTATTACGTTGTAAAATACAGTTCTGGAACTTCACTGAAAGCTGGTAATTTGTGTATCTATTGCTAAGGTGGAATGTGGCTACTTCTGTTTTTGTTAGATGTGGTTGGAAATGCCATTTTTTGAAATAGTTGTCCAGCTTCTGGAGATCTTGAGACAGGATGTCTTTTGGATCACTGAAGTTGGTTCTTTGGACTGTGAGATTGATATCATTGGCATAGACAAATTTCCAGAAACAATTTCAGACAGGTTATGGATGTACAAGTTAAAAAGAGCAGGGGATAGCACTGATCCTTTGTAGTTATTATTCAGCTTATGATATCTGCTTCTATTGAATTCTGTGAAAACTTGACATAACCTGTTACTCAACATGTTATCAATCAAGGCAATGTGTTATGACACATTGTTAGTTTGAGGAGAAGTCCTTCTCTCCAGACAGTATCGTAGGCCACCAAGAGGTCAAGAAAAACAGAGACATTTGTCATTTTCTTTTGGAATCTGTTCTCCAGGAAGGAAGTTAATGCAAGGACTTGATCGCTACAATCACATTTGGGGTGAAATCCAGCTTGTTCTACTTGGATTACAGATTCTACTGCTAGGGCTATTCTGTTTAACACATGTTTTTCTAAAAGTTTGTAGGAGACTGGCCTGTAATTTTGTGGAAGGTTTGAATCCTGCCCTGATTTCAAAATTGCAATAATTTTGGTCTATGAATTAATTGAATTAATTGAAAGGAGATATCACTACCTAGGTGGTCTTCCAACCCTGTTCCCATTCTGTGTTCCTAAGTGAGTTCTCCACTAATTTATTGGTTATGCTGATAGTCCCATGATGAATTCAGTGAGAAGAATGTTTGATTATAGGAGAGAATGCTATTAAGATACTATCCAAACTTGCAATGTTGAATCATATATTAGAACTTTATCTTCTTTAGAACATTATGCTTCTTCTGCTATTCTGTTGACTCACTGTAAATGGTTGAATCCCATAATTGTCACACTACTGCCAAACTGCTAAATATTTACATACTAACTTGGCTGTATTTACCGTTAACTTCCTTTAGAATTATATGTAGATCAATATAAAAGTTTCTCCTTTTTACACAGACTCATTAATATTCTCTGGGTGGAAGTAAGATAAGATATGTGGAGCCCTTGGCACTCTCTGAGTTTGGTTGTTTACTTGCAGATGTATCACTATCCATGTAGGTAGTTGGATAATGAAACATCTGCAAGAAAACAACCAAGCTCAGAAAGCACCAAGGACCCCACAGTTCAACCAGGAGCTATAAATATTCACTTCTGCTGGCAGATGAGATATTTAAGCCGATTTTCCCATATTCAGTGGGAATTAGAAAAGGAATTTCTGGTTACATATTTTGAATTCAGTAGTGGTGTGGTATCTATCTATCTATCTGTCTGTCTGTCTGTCTGTCTGTCTGTCTGTCCGTCCGTCCGTCCGTCCATCCATCCATCCATCCATCCATCCATCCATCCATCCATCCATCTATCTATCTATCTATCTATCTATCTACACACACACACACACACACACACACACACACACACACACACACACTGTCTCTCCTATGTAATCTACAAGGCAAAATTAAATATGTATGGTCCCATAAAATTCTGGAAAAATTACCAGTGGATTCTATTTTTTTAATATGACAGATCAGTAAAATACAGATCATTAAGTAATTCAAAAGCAAACCTATTCATTTGCTGTAATTTAATTTTAATTGTGTTGAAAGTCAATCTTTGTTTCTATTTCTGCTGAACACACCTTTCATCCTGTTCTCATTCCTTCTCTTGAGGATGAGATGGCACCCATCATCTCAAGCAAAGACTTAAGTGCGGCCCATTACCCCAAAATGCTTGTCCTGCTATATGGCATCTTTTATGACTTGATCATTTTTCTAAATTAAAGACGTGCTTGGCTTCATTACCATTTAAATGAAGAAACACATTGCTCAGTGGACTCATAATTGCAATCAGCTTGCTATTACATTAGAAGCACCATCATGGATAAAATGCTAAAGTATGACTAAAACTTTATGTGATCTGATACTATTTGAGCAGATAAAAAAAAACTAACTCTAGGGCTTTCAAATTATAAAACATGTTGTTAAATTAAATAGCTGAAAAATAGCTTTGACTTAACGGTACTCAGATCACGATTATGTCCTACTAGGGGTCTGAAGTAACTATCTCAGGAAGTATGGCTGTGCCCGAGATTACAAAATTTATTTATTTATAATTACTCATTAAATTTATTTCAGTTTATAACAAATGTGATTCTGGGTGGCATACAATAAAACCAATGATTAAAAAAGACTTAAATAACTGTTAAAAACAAACATAAACAGAGTATAAGCAACATTGTGGGAGAATGCATCAAAATCTCACACTTAATACTATACAGCCAAATTCATTCGCTGGGAAGACAGAGCTATGTATGCTGGTCAATTAGATTCCCCCCCCCCCCCAAACTGGCTGTTATCCTCATACTTGATTGAGCAGACCAGCTCATTACTTAACATGTCAGATGTATCCAGCAGTCATTGTCTTCTGTAGAAAATGGGACAGGTGACATCTTGTCTGTCTCCTTGGGCAAATAAATTTCCTAGCATGTCCTAAAACAGGTCAGTGGTATTATTATAAATATGCTGAATTAAAAGCCAATTACTTTGCATGTCTTGTGACATACTTACACACACAAACATGCACATATACATATAGTCCACTCACATTGGCGATCTAGAATTAGTTCCAACTGGTATTTAATTTAAACATAGGCTGCTTCTCCGTTACTGTCATTGTCGGTTTACCACTAATTGTCCTTTTTAAAAGTGTTTTTATATAAGCTTTACCTTGAGGCTAATTTTTAAAGTTGTTTCTCATTATGAAGCTTGGCAGTGATACTCAATCTTGTCGGCCAACATTAATGGTTACAGTTATGTTTTTATACAGATTTCTGCGGTTTCACCGTTATGAAGTTTAAAAGTTTTGACATGAAAACAACTGTGTTTATGTTATGGAAACACATTTTTGTATGCTTCCTTTCTTAAATTACATTACATCTATTGCATTAGAATGGGAAAGGGAGGAGGGATAGAAAAAAATGAGTGTTGCGAAGTAAAAGTTTAAGGAAGGTTTATAATAGTTAGCAAGCTATAATAGTTAACAAACTGTTAACACAACCGTTTGATTTCCGGCAAATTTAGAACTTTGAGAACATTGCAACTCGTAATGGCTAAGTTTTAGAAACCTGTACAGGTATTTTGAGGACTTTCCTGAAAGGAACCATTTTATGATAGCTAGCTTTTTCTACCAGAATTTTCACTTTGGGCCTTAACCTCTACAGGTAATCCTCGAATTACAATCACAACTGAGCCCAAAATTTGTGTTGCTAAGTGAAACATTTGTTAAGTGAGTTTTGCCCCATTTTATGACCTTTATTGCCCCAATTATTAAGTGAAATGAGCAACATGATTGTTAAGTGAATCTGGCTTCCCCATTCATTTTGCTTGTCAGAAAGTCACAAAAAGACACTGCAACTGTCATAAATATGAACCAGTTGCCAAGCATATGAATTTTGATCACATGACCATGGGGATGTTGCAACAGTCATAACTGTGAAAAATGGTCATATGTTTTTTCAGTGCCGCTGTAATGTAGAGCGGTCACTAAACAAACTATTGTAAGTTGAGGACTACCTGTATTCTTTTATTTCGTTTCATTATTTCTTACAGAATAATTAACTAAGAATTATATAAATGAAGAAAAAGTTGATAAATCTTTCTTCTTTTTCTTGTGCCATATCCGTTATTGGACGTTGGCGATCATGTTGGCGATCCTGTTTTTATCAGCAGCCACACGAAAAAGTGCTGCTGAGTTTTGTCCAAACCAGTCCCTTAGATTTTGAAGCCATGATGTTCTTCTTCTGCCTGGACCTCGTTTGCCTTCAATCTTTCCCTGGAGGATTAAATGGAGTATGCCGTATTTTTCTGGGTGTCGCATCACATGTCCGAAATATTTTAATTTTCGTTTTTTAATTGTTTTGATGATTTCCCTTGGCTTTCCCAGACAAATAAAGACAAATCTTTATACTACTAAAACTATCATGTCTGTTTGTAGCCTTCAGCTGGGTGAAATGGTGCATTAAAGGGCAACCATTTTATGAATCAACATGCTTCAAATGGACTAACATATAGAATGCATCAAAAATCCAGGACCTATGACTGCCGTGGGAATGAAATTTGGGGAAATTGTAGCCACTTTAGTCGTGTAATGCTGCTATAGTCATGTGATATTCATTTTTAGTATTCCCTGACCACTTCTTAAAAAGCAATGGGGAAGGACTTCCGGTTTGCGCTCATAGTGCATGGCCATGTGAGAGCAGACCTCCACTCCCCACGGCTAATTTCGCCCTGCCAGGACCCTAGATGGGTCCAAAGTTGCCGCGAAGAGGTGACTACAAAGAAGGGGTGCCCCGTTTATTACGAAGCAATGGCAATCGCTTCGTTTGATCTGGGGAAAGCCCTCCGAACCCAACAGGAGAAAGGCTAGCTGCATGCCAGTGTCTAGCCCAAGCTACTGCAGCCGAAGTCCAAGAACACTACCAAGAACAATGGTGAACAGCGTGCTTGGAACTGGTGAGAGTATTTGATCTTCTCTCCCTTATTTTACAACCAGTCCCTGGGAAAGATCTCCAAAGCAAACAACCTCTGAAAGTAAGGGGAGAAGACTACATTCCCATTCCCCCATAGAAGGAGGTGGCAAATTAACCTTAAGGAGGAAAGACCCTTATTGAAATTAAATTCAAAATACTACAATCTGATCAAATTTAGAAACTAAAACAAACTGCTAAGATTATATTCTAAAGGATTTTGATTGAATTACAGTAAAAAAAGAAAAACAATAAGAACTTTTTGTCTGAAAGAGCTGGAAAATAAATATTTGCTGACATCTAGTGGACAATGAGAATATAGCACATTAAAGAGAATGCCCAGAAACAAAGAAAAAAAAACCTGTTCCCATGATCTCTAATAATCTTTAAGAAGATAGTTGCTAAGGAACAGAGAAGAGATTGCATACTGGGCCTTCCTATAAGATTGGAAAGTATTTGAAGAAAAAGAAATACTTTCATTGTGGTTTAAATTTATGAACTGTTTAAAAACTTTGATCTATGATAAATCATTGAGAAGGGAAGTTACAGGAAGGATTTAAGCTGGCTAAATATATTGAATTGACAATTGACTCCTGAAAGAAAGAATTGTTATAAAACATTGATTTTACTGAAACCTTGACAACTGAAAATTACAGTGGATTACAGAAATTATATACAAAAACAAGATCTATACAAAATCGGACTGTATGGATTTTGAGTTTATATTCCCATTAATCACACAAATTCTGCCCACATTTTTTGATGTCATACAACCCCAGATCATAACACTGATTGGGTGTTTCATGGTACATGTAAAGCAATCAGGATGCAAATCTTCTCCGATTCTTCTCCTTACGCATTTTATGCCATCACTACCAATAGGGAGATCTTGGTCTCATCACTCCAATTAACACTGTCCCATTGTTCCTCTGTCCAGGTAGCATGGGTTTTAGCCCAATTTAGTCTTTTCAACCTTTGTTTGAGAGATAAAAGTGGCTTTTTTCATGGAATTCTAGATTTTAGGCCAAATTCCTGCAGTCTGTGCCAAACAGTCCTTGCACTCAACTTCACATTGCATTGCGCCATTTCATCTTGTATACACTCAGATGATTTTCTTCTGTCATGTAGGCACAGTCTCTTAATTCTTCTATCATCACTTGCTGTTGTGCACCTTTTCCTACCTTTACCAGTGTGGTTTTGTAGTGACTAAGTCTCCTTATACTTCTTCAAAAACTTAGAAATGCCACCTTTGGTTAAGTTTCCACCAATTTTTCTTCTAATTTCTTTATAACTGTTCACTTAATAATACTATTTTACATCACTTTCTGAGCGACCAGTCAACTCTTTGCACCATTACTTTAATTTTATTATGTTTTGCAAGCTCACTAAATCAGTGGTCCTCAACCTTTTTAATGCCGCGACCCCCAACCGGTCGTAAGTCGAGGACTACCCAACCAGTCGTAAGTCGAGGACTTTCTCTGCCCGGGAGCACCGTGCATCCGTGATGCCACCCCCTGCGCCAGCCGAGGCGTAGCTGGCAAGGGGCAGAGACGGCGCAGGGCGACCACCGGCTGGGCCACCAGCTAGCTCAGCCCAAGGGAGTTAAGGCACCCGCCAGGCCCCACGCATGCCAGCAACCCTCCCTGCGCCTGCCGGCCTCTTACCTCCCACCCCTGGCCCTTTTTTACTTACATTTTTAGTAGTTGCTCAGCAGGGAGGGGTGGAAACTTCCAGACAGCTTGCCTTCGCTGCAGACAACTTGCAGCACCGTTTGCAGAATGGGACTTTTGGAGGGCTCAGCAGGGCAGAGACAGCCTGGACAATTTCTATTGGCTTTTGAAAGCCAATAGAATTAGACTCTATTCAAGATAGTCTATTCTATTGGCTTTCAAAAGCCAATAGAATAAAAGGGAGTAGCACAGCTAAGGAAAAGGGGGAAAAAATGGCGGACTGTGTTGTTTGGCGACCCCCCGTGAAATGGTCGTTTGACCCCAAATGGGGTCGCGACCTACAGGTTGAGAACTGCTGCACTAAATGAAAGAACACAAAAAAATCCAACCAACTTGATAGCGATCACATAACACACTGACAAATGTCCTCCTCTCAGCTTCAATACATGACATCAATAACTGAATCCTACTGTGATCTGATTGGCTCATTGCCAAAACAAGATGACAGCTGATTGGCTCTCTAAACACTCATGCTCATTGGCTACAATCAGATGAAGGAAAGCTACCTGATATCAACCTAAGCAAGTTGTGCTTCCTTTTTCTGGCTGTTTGGCTATAACCTTTCATAGAATACAGATAATTGAATAAACTTTGTTGCATTACATTCTTGATTAAACTATCTTTCCATTCATATGTAATTTTATGGTACTACTCCAAAAAAAGTGGTATTATTAGCCATCAAATTTCAAATGTATACTTTTCTCAAAAGGTTTCCACAATTTTCGCCACTGCTGTATTAATTGTGTTCCTTTTAGATAGACGCAAAAAAGCAACTTTTACTGACAGTAAATGAATTCTAAGAAGTAGATGCAGTGTTTTAAATGCAAGACCTGCAGGACTTCTCACTTCACTGCTTAAACTCTTAACCTAAAGATGGATGCTTAAGTCAATGGGTTGCCTGATAGAATGCTAAATCCATTGTTCCTCTTCTATACTATCTTTTCTTTCACAGAATTCAAGGCAGAATAATACGGTTACCAATTAATTTCTCACTCAGGCACTGATCCGATCCAGACCTGCACTTTAAGCAAATTTGTTTAAAATGTCAGTTTATGTAAGAACTATGGAAAAACTTACATCATCACCGAGTGAAAAACATTTGGTTCTTTGTGAGAGCTGGAATACAAACATGTATAAAGTCTTAACAGACTAGATGGCATTTCATGTGAATGTGTGGCCTTGGTTTATTTTCAACAGCTTCTTGTACATTAAAAAAAATCCTTTTTATTTAACCATGACACCGCAACTTAAATTCTTAAGAAATGCCTTGTAGTTTCCTTGTGCTGAGTGGGTGGATTTCTTAATGATAAGTTATTATTTTCTTTACAATTTCTTGTGTTTTGGAGGACACTTTCAATTCATGGGCTTTGTTAGGTCAGATTACAAACTTTTCTCTAATTTCTACTGAAGGACTGCTGGTCCAGTAGCCATGTTAGCAGGAATATTATTAGGTGTCTTTTCTGTAATAATTGCATATCTAATTTAAAAATTCTCAGTCTGTATTTAGATTTCTTCTCCTAAATTGCCATTAAATATAAATTATACTATTTTCTTCCGCAGTGCATTGTTCTTTTTTCATACACAGTATATAACCCATTGCTAATATTGTAATTTTTTGTGGAATACATAGTCTTTATTTTTTTTTACGAGAATTATTAAGAGGGATTTTTGTAAAAATTTGATGCCATTAAAGTGGACTGTAAATGTTGTTTATCATTCAAAATAAATATTGTCCTCCTACTGTAGTGAAGACTTTGAAAAAGGTTGCTAGAAATTTAGCATGACTATTTTCTTACAATATTTTATTCCCTTTTTAAGCTATAACACTAACCTATAGATTTAAGACAGAAGGTAGTTCAGCTTTGTAAAAACAACATGCCCCTTTTGAATTTTCTGAATTTTTGCAGAACGGCATGTCACATGCCCTTAATGTATTTATAGAAAAATGTATAAGAATACTTCTTTTAACTGTCTGTCTGTCTGTCATTTGATTTATATGGCTGCTCATCTTTTGCAATAAAATCCTGGACAGCTAACAACCATCAAACCATTTTGAATATGTGAAAAAATAAAAATCAGGACTCCATCCCAAATTAAATGGTTTAGAGGCATGTTGATTGGGGTATTTAATATATATGGACTTTGTGTGCAGATGCTGCTGCATTGTTGACGAAGCACTGAAATAATTTCCTATGAATGTTAAGAGTATATAATACGAAGTATGTGAATCTGAACATTAATGGATTAGAGACCAGGTTAGTTGTGTTAGCCTATCGTTTGTCTCCTCTAACTTTGACTCCCTGTGCTGGCTCCACCTACCAGGCAATACTTCCCTTCACTATATATCTCCTGAAGCACATATATATCTGCTTAGACCACTTTCCACTTCCCTTGATATACAAATTCTTGCTCTGGTATCTTCACTCAGCCTAAAACAGGTTCACTTTATTTGGAGCAGAAATCTAATTTCCTCCAATCCTTGTTGTTTACACATTGAACTCGGTGAATCAAGTGATTACACAGAGTAAAAAGTAGGGAGATGGGCTTTAGAAATATGAAATGTATATAAATGAATGAATAACCAGAAGAATAAGAGTCCTTTTGTCATGGTAGCACTATGGAGTGGGATTAAAAAAACAGACAAGAAATGAGGTCATCAAAGGTAAATTAAACAAAACATCTTTTAAAAAGTAAGGCTTTAGTACAAGAGATATTAATAACCCAGAAAATACCATTGGATAGTTGCAGTATTATTCTACGTTTAAACTTGGATGTCAAATCCATATCTATATTAAAGAAGATATAAAATGCACGTTTAATTAGAAATCCAACATATGGAAGATAATTTTTGTTACATGCTTTTTTGCAAATTGATATGGCTGGTTGCATTCAAAGTTCATTTGTTTTACTGCATGCAGAAACAGAATATAGTACTACAGCTGTATTTTATGTCCTCCTTAGGGCAAATTTGCATAGACTACAATGTACACTGATGCTGCTCTGCTGAAAGTAGCAGCCACCAATTATTTGATATACCCCTGGCTTTGCTACCTGTCTGCAACTGCAAATTAAGGACTGCTAATTATATGAGAGACCCACCATAAATGATTGCTGGATTATTTTCTTCTTGATGGTTAACTAATTAATACAGGCCTTGCTTATTACATTTGCCATATATCTGAGTAGGTACATTTGTTTTCTTAAAATCTGCTATTGAAGGATTTCATTTGCATTTAATTTTAACCCTTTATGTTAAAATATTTTCTCAATGTCTTGTCTCATTCTATTAAAAAAAATATCCATAGAGAGAGCAGTGTTTCTTTTACACAGATTAATTCTGTACCTATGGGTCCCTTTTTGAACCTGTCACAATGATCACAAATAATGCAGATGCCTTGACTCCTTAAAATTCTATATATGAGGCTGAGTGATTGTACACAAAAGTACCTCATCTAGCAACATTTCAATTTGTATAAGAAAAAAAAGAAAGAAGGAAAGAAAAAAAGAAAGAAAGACTAATATAGAAAAATAGTGAGTATTCTACCATGCCAATTCACAGTTATGGAGGAAATAGGAATCAGTTCCAGTAGCTCAGCGGGGTCTGTTTTCTTTAGACAGCACTAGTGGTTACTCACCTCTGTGGAAAAAAGTGGCCTCCTGCTGACCCTCAGACACAATTCCCTCAGTGCTGGGATTCAAATATGTGAACAACTGGTTCTCTGTGGGGATGCCACTTCCAGAAGTCCATTCTGGGTCTGGGCAACAAAAAATTAGCTACCAGTTCTGCCGAAGTGATGCGAACTGGCTGAATCCCACCACTGAATCCCCTGCCATGCAGTGCCAGCATCAGCTGGATGCTAATCATAGGAAATAATCCAATGTATTTTGAAAAAATTAGAATTATTGAGATGGGCAGTTATAGAAATTGAATAAATAAAAAATGCATGTTCAAAGGAAAAACATGATTAAGAGTAGATTTTCTGATAACAATTTAAACAACACTAGGTGAAAAGGAAGGATAATTTCACATGTGGTACATACGTGACTTTTTGAGACAGCTCAGCAGAGCACGGTTGTTTCCCCTTTATTGCTTCTCTTTATCACCAATTTTGTATTTTTTCAGCTGTAGAATTTATGGTATTATTAAAACTTTTCCCACTTAGATCTAACTGAATATGATTACTTTTCCGTTCTATCGGAACTCTTTGAAGTGATTTCTAATTTGGTTCAGTCAAATACGGAGTCTGTGTTTCCTGTTGAAGACAAAAGTATCTTTGCGGATCTCTGGCCTCATCTTAGAGTCATATTGTTGAAAGAGATCCTTTAGGACATCAGTTCCAATCCTTTGCTTAGTGCAGGAATCTGGCTGAAATAAACCCTGATAGTCTTCTTGCCACTGCTTGAAGACACCCTGTGAAGAGAGCTTATTATATGTCTAATAGCTCTTAGCATCTGAACTTCCCTTCCTAACATTCAGTCAGATTCTGCCTTTCTCTAAACAAAGATTTATTATAAAGTACCTTGCACTACAGGATGATAGAGACCAGCTCTGTATCTTCTTCAATTTACCATCTTTTCAGGTATTTGAAGAGTGCTGTCATATCTCCTCTCGGTTTTTCTTTTCAACACTAAACATCCCCAGTTTTTTTCTGCTAATGAGCTCTCCTTGAGTATGATGTGAATCCCCTTTATTGTCATGCCATCCAGCCTACATTTAATTATCCTGCTGGGTCAGATGATTTGCTAAAATCAAGATTTTTTTTTGTGGTACTTCCACAATCAATTACTCTAAGAAATTTAAATTAAAAAAATGAGATAAGTTGAGTTTGGCAGGACTTACTACTGACAAATCCATGCTGCAGAAAATTATTGCCATATTGTTTTCAAGATACTTATACTCAGATCAAACAGTTTATGCAAACATTTTCAAAATCTTTCCAATTATCTATGTCAGATGGACTAATCTGTAATTCCTCCTTTTTTGGGAGCCAGAAGATTTGTCTTTCTTCAGCTGCTGGTATTTCATCTATTCTTCAAGATTTCTCTAACACAACGCATCAAGTTTTAACTGGGCCACCACCAAATTCCCACATTCACTCAATTCTTCCTTGGAATAAAAAGACTGAAATAGTTAAAAATAATTATATAACTGCCCCAATATTTTAACAATAGTTGCCATCATTGTTTAATTCACCAAGGCAAGCAGAAGAGTTCTTTCTTCAACAACAAAAAATAAAAGTGAACGAGGATACTTGCTTGATTTAACGCGAGTCTATGTAGCTACTCAAAAGTGAACTCCACTTAATTCAGTGTGATTTACACTAATGTAGGTTGCAGCTTTAATATGTAGTATAGTAATAATTGCTACAAACCAGCTGTTTTATTCCAGATGATAACAATACTGTGAATAGATATAGTACTTTGATTCCTGTGTGGTTGTTACCTGACTTTTCACATTTGCAAACTATAATTCTCAATGCTACAATGTCACTTTTTCTTGTTTACTTACACATATTCTTCTGAGCTTTATTTAATGCAAACGTTCAAGGACATGCCTCTTTTTCCTCTATGAATAGAAAAGCAGTTGGGAGGAAAAAGGTTAGCAATGCCTTCCTCCATTAACATTTGGATTAAATTTATAATCTGCCAGTATGAGTTTTCAATTTCTTTTAAGGTTGCTATTCTCCCATCTTTCACATTACCTCTTGGGTGACATGCAAAATCTATACCAAGCCTCTATTATTTTAAACAGCGGCTGGAGTGGGTCTGTCACATGCAGAAACGCTCAGTGAAAAAAACCTCCAAATATCCTCTAGGTAGAAAACTATTTTGTGCAGAAGCATTTTTCTACCGGGAGATTTATACATCTTGAGTAACTTTCTGTTATGACATTCTTCTTAGATCAGTGGTTCTCAACCTTTTTAATGCCGCGACCCCCAACCAGTCGTAAGTCGAGGACTACTCAACCGGTCGTAAGTCGAGGACTACTCAACTGGTGCAGCACCGTTTGCAGAATGGGACTTTTGGTGGGCTCAGCAGGGCAGAGACAGCCTGGACAATTCCTATTGGCTTTTGAAAGCCAATAGAATTAGACTCTATTCAAGAGAGTCTATTCTATTGGCTTTCAAAAGCCAATAGTATAAAAGCGAGTAGCACAGCTAAGGAAAAGTAGAAAAAAAAATGGCGGACTGCGTTGTTTGGCGACCCCCGTGAAATGGTCGTTCGACCCCAAATGGGGTCCCGACCCACAGGTTGAGAACCACTGTCTTAGGTAATCTGATATTCTTCACACCTGATGTTGTCAAAAAGACAGAGAATTAAAATTCTAAAATGTGACCCTTTTAGAACTTTATCAGATAATGCAGAACATAGCCATTTCTGAACACAACGTTTTCACATGAAGAGATTCCCTCGATTATTTCAATTATGACTTCCTTTACTTTTTTTGTGTGGGACAGCAGGCTGCTTGGAAAAATGGCAGGCACCAGAGCTGTCCCATTTGAGCCTTTCCCCCAGAGTCAGCATGGCAGAGCTGCCAACAAAGCTGCACCCTTGAAACAGGTATGAGAGGAGAGCGGAGGAGATGTGTGTTTAGGAAGATCTACAGCCACTGGTGAACAGAAAAACAGACAAAAAGGTGTCTTCCTTTATGCATGCATACATACATACATACATACATCTGTGGCTTTCTGAGATGTCATAGGTTCTTTTTTGAACTGTATCCAATTAGACTGACCCAGACTCAAGAGAGCCCCCAAAACACAGGAGTCTGGACAGGTTTTCTAAATATCTATCTCTCTATCTCGATATAGATATATCTTCATAATAAAACATCTCCCCAATCTCCCCCCCCCTCTCTCTCTCTTGCACACACATTTTTGTGGCTCTCTTGAGTCTGGGTCAGTCTAATTGGATACCTTTCAAAAAACAACCTGTGACATCTCAGAATGCCACAGATATAGGCTTCAATGCTGACTGTCTTTTTTCCCTCCAGATTCTAAATAAGTCTCTTATAATTTCATTCATCACTTAGATGGGAGGAAAATAAATAAATAAATGGAACCATTGCCAAAAACAATTTTTCTTTGCAGTATCTAATTCAGCCTCTGATTGAAGACTGGACTTGGTTTTTAAACAAGGTCTCTTGGAAAGGGTATTAAAGCATATGAGCCATTTGAAAAATGATACTGCTGTATATGTTTGAGCATATGTCAGTGATCAGATGCAAGTGTTGGCAAACCCAAGATGAATTTTGTGCTCATAGTGCGAATTCCTACAGAATGCTGATGGGTGGGAGCTTGTAGAAAGAATGTTGTATCTGGGTGGGATTAGTGAGTTTAGGCAGCCATATAAAAGTGTTGGGAGATGATTTGTCTGCTGGAATCTGTTTTAACTTAGAGCATATTTAAAATACGCACAGGAGTATTTGGAATAATATGCACATTTTTTTATCAGCTGGAACTGTGATTTCTTCAATATTTGCTGAATAGGGTGCTTTTGCTAAGTTGGAACTCTAAGGCAATCTTAATATTTTCTGTACGTAAGATGAAATTGAATCCTGTACCTTGTTACTTCCTGTAAAAGAGCAGATTTCTTTTATTAATAAAAATACATACATAAATGTTGGAGTTCTTTCATACTTGCCTTTAATGATTTAATGACCTTTACCTTTATATTGAAGCAGAGTTAATGCTGCTGCTGATATTTCAGTTTCATTATGAATTGGGAAATGAGCCCCAGGAATTTCTCTTGGCGAAGGCCAAGAGTGGTGTAATGCATATGAGATGCATATCCTGACAATCAAATCTCAGATGGATCAACTTTGCATTAAAAAATAGCCCATAGAATCCATTCTGTACATGAAAAATATATTTGAGAAATTGTCCTTGGCAAACCAAACTTATTTCTAAGAAGACTCTCCTTATGCTTTACTTTCCACTTTTTATATGCCTAATCTCTCTCTCTCTCTCTCCCTCTCTCCCCCCTCTCTCTCTCACACACACCATCTATTTATATTTATCATCATGTAATCTATTCAGAGATTTATTCTATCTATCTATCTATCTATCTATCTATCTATCTATCTATCTATCTATCTATCTATCTGTCTATCTATCTAATTTATCTGCTGCCCATCTCATGGTTCAGGTGACTCTAAGCAGATATTAGGGGCTAATATTAGGCACTTAGGTATTTTTTAGGGGCTTCCATATCTTTTTATGGGAAAGAATATGGTTCCTCGCAAAGCAGCTTGAAGTTACAGTTTCAGGCTATTGTCTTAAACTCTTCCTCTCAGAAATCCTTTTGCATTACGCAACCCAGCTGTGCTTCATGTCTTAAGGTAGTAGTGATTTGCAATTCTTGCTCCCACTGCCTGTCTTTCAAAGGGATGCTTTCCCCTTCCCCATTAACCACATCAAATGTGGGAGACAAAAGAGCCCACAGTTCATTTGGAAGTAAAAAGAAAAAAAAAATGATCCAAAGGGAAGGTATTTTATAGCTCAGTTTTTTAGCCCTATAAGGACACTGATATGTGTGTGACTTTGGAAATCTGCTCCTCTCCTCCTTCTTGGTTAGGGAGATAAATCAGTCATACCGGAGATAAATAGAATCCAAGCTTTATTAAAAAAAAGAAGAAGAAGAAGAAGAGGAGGAGGAAAAAGAAAGTAAAACGTTCTTAGCTTTACGTAGTTCCATGTAAAATGTTCACTGACAAAGGAGATAAGAATATTGAACTGTCCCAAATATGAATAGAACCCAAAAAGAACCTGTAATAAAAATGTAAAGAAAATATGAAATAGAGCTCTGAATAGATCACATGGTGATAAATATGCTACTTATGTAGAAGCATCTTTGACGCAAAGATGTGGCAGCTTGCATAAAGCACACTAGGCCTGTGTAGAGTGCTTGTATAGAGACAGCAGTCACCAGAAGTAATAAAATATATTTAAAAAAACATGAAAAACTCATTTTAGTGCAACTCTTAGCTAACACTTCCTTCTCCCTTTAAGGAGCAGACAATCCTCGGAAGAGATGTTACCCGTGAGTCAAATATTTTAGCTACCAGAGCTTCCTTCCTGTGGATTCCAAGCTAGAGGTTGGAAGAGTCTCTTAGGTCTCTCTATTCTCTCCCTTACCTCAACATACAGCTTCTTCCTCTTTTCTCCCTACCTTATTTTTATTTTGCTACAACTTCCCTAGCAAAGAAGAATATATTGAGGGACTCTGCACTTTGCATACAGTATGCAAGCAATAAAGATCAAGCTTGACAGAAGATGTCAAATGGAGACGTGAGTCAGCAGGTTACTATCTGATGTGATGGGGCCCGCAGGCAGGCTGTGAGAATGAAGGGGGAGGAGGAATATTTATCTGTCCATTCACTATAGACTCAATGTCTAATGATACATTTAAACCAGGGGTAGGCAACCTTGGCTCTTTTATATGCTGGCTCAGGAATTCTGGGAATTGAAGTCCACGAGTCATAAAAGAACCAAGGTTGCCTACCCCTGATTTAAGCAGTTAAGAGACATTTCCATGTCTTAGTATCCAGTCCCCATATTTCTACAAACTGCATAACAGGAAAATATTTTAGGGCTATTTATAGCATCAGATCATTGTAATTTATACACAGAGGGATACAAACTCTATTCCTTCTCCAAGAGATTGGCATTTTCATCTGGGGCCAAAACTCAGTTCTTTTTTTCCCTTGTGGGCTTCCCCCTCTTTATAATGTTTATCTAGGAGTTGCCAGATTTCTTAATCTCCTCTGGTAGGCTTCCAAGCATTGCAAATGGGATAGACATTGATAATAGCACCTGCCTATTTGTTTAGATCTATAAAGAAAGCTAAAAAGGACTGCATATTTTCTCCCCATGAATCTAAGTTTTCAAGTGTTTTTCTCATTGTTTCAAGCTGTCTGAGATCTGGTATCTGTATAGCTAACAGCAAAAATTCATAGCTTCTGTGGCTGCCATTGTGTAAGAACTTAGCTACAAGAAAGAAAATATAGCACAGAATAATAGTTTATCAAATTGAAAGATAAAAAGGACAAGTATAGAAAGTGGAAAGAGGGGAACATAACTGAGTCAGAATATCAGCAAATAGCCCGAGCCCGCAAAGATGAAGTGAAGAAAGCCAAGGCTCAAAATGAACTAAGGCTTGTGACCAAAGTCAAAAATAACAAAAAAAGCTTCTTTCAACATGTAAAAAACAAGAAAAAAGTGAAGGAAATGATTGGTCCATTAGTGGGTGGAAATGGCAAGAAGGTGACAAGCAACAGGGAGAAAGCAGAACTATTTAACTCGTTTTTTGCATCTGTCTTTACACAAAGGGAAAAAACAGACCAACCTATCAAAAATAGTGCCATAAAAAACAAAATAGAAACACAAGTTAAGATAGGCAAGAAAATGGTAAGTGAGCACCTATCCAGCCTAGATGAGTTCAACTCGCCAGGACCAGATGGATTACACCCCAAGGTTCTCAAGGAACTGACAGATGTGATATCGGAGCCACTGAACTATATTTTTCAAAGATCCTGGAACACAGGGGAACTACCAGAGGAATGGAAAAGAGCTGATGTAGTTCTCATCCTCAAAAAAGGAAAAAAAATGGATCCAAGAAATTAAGACCTATCAGCCTGACCTCAATACCTGGGAAGATCCTGGAAAAGATAATCAAACAACGAATCAACAAACACCTAGAGGCAAACAAAGTCATTACTAAAAGCCAACATGGGTTTGTCAAAAATAGATCATGCCAGAAAAATCTTATTGCATTCTTTGACCAAGTGACAAAATTAGTGGATCAGAGGAATGCTGTGGACATAATTTACTTGGACTTCAGTAAGGCATTTGATAAAGTAGATCACAACCTACTAATTGATAAGATAGAAAAATATGGGGTAGACAGAATCACCACCAGATGGATCCGTAGCTGGCTGACCGGCCATACTCAGTGAGTGGTCCTCAATGGAACTGCATCTAGATGGAGGGAAGTATGTAGTGGGGTGCCCCAGGGCTCTGTTCTTGGCCCAGTGCTCTTCAACATCTTAATCAACGATTTGGACGAAGGGATAGATGGGGAACTCATCAAATTTGCAGACGACACCAAGCTGGCAGGAATAGCCAACACTCCAGAAGACAAGCTTAAGATACAGAAGGATCTGGACAGACTTGAACACTGGGCACTAACTAACAAAATGAAATTCAATGGTGAAAAAAGCAAGGTTCTACATTTAGGCAAGAAAAACCAAATGTACAAGTACAGCATAGGTGGCACCATGCTCAATAGTAGTAACTGTGAGAGGGACCTCGGAGTCCTAGTAGACAATCACCTAAATATGAGCCAGCAGTGTGCTGCAGCTGCCAAAAAGGCCAACACAGTGCTAGGCTGCATTAACAGAGGGATAGAATCAAGATCACGTGAAGTATTAATACCACTCTACAATGCCTTGGTAAGGCCACACTTGGAATACTGCATCCAGTTTTGGTCACCACGATGTAAAAAAGATGTTGAGACTCTAGAAAGAGTACAGAGAAGAGCAACAAAGATGATTAGGGGACTGGAGGCTAAAACATATAAGGAACGGTTGCGAGAATTGGGTATGTCTAGTTTAACGAAGAGAAGGACAAGGGGGGACATGATAGCAGTATTCCAATATCTCAGGGGCTGCCATAAAGAAGAGGGAATTAAGCTATTTTCCAAAGCACCTGAAGGCAGGACAAGAAGCAACGGGTGGAAACTAATCAAGGAGAGAAGCAACCTAGAACTAAGGAGAAACTTCCTGACAGTGAGAACAATTAATCAGTGGAACAGCCTGCCTCCAGAAGCAGTAAATGCTCCAACACTGGAAGTTTTTAAGAAGAGACTGGACAGCCATTTGTCCGAAATGGTGTAGGGTTTCCTGCCAGAGCAGGGGGTTGGACTAGATGACCTCCAAGGTCCCTTCCAACTTTACTACTACTATTATTATTATCTCAAATTAGCTACAGATAATAGATTCAGCCTATTGGTTTCTGTTCCTGGGAATCAGATTTCCTAACTACCACTAGCAGCAACAACAACACAGTATATTACATAAAGTGTATTACAAACAGGGTTTGCAAAAGTAATAAACAGGGTTTGTCCTTGGATTACAATATCTGGCTTCTTTGGGTACAGAAAGCCAGGAGAGCTTCATAAGGTAACTTATGAAGCTTTAATTTCATATCCATTTAGATGCTCCTAGTTGTGGGAAGAACTGGAAAAGAATTGAGATATAAATGAATCATATGAACATTTATGATGATTATTTGTGGTAAGCCAGAATTGTCTGGAATTTTCTCTTACAAACATTTGGGAATATTACACAGTGCTGAATGGATTCAAGGCATAGGATGGTTTTAACTTAAATGTTTAACCACACATGACCATTATGTGGTAGCTATAAAAATCCTTGATCTCTGGATGTCAGGAGCTACTCTGAAGGCTCCTTTATTGCAACTCAGGACCTCCCAAGTTGAAAACTGGGATTCTACCAATTTATTAGTTAATATTTTATCTATTTTATATAAAAAGTATCTCAAATGACACAATTGCTTTATTATCTTTATTAAATATCTACTAAAGGTTTTCCGATGTGTTTATTAAAACCTTGCCTATCAGAAAAAATAAAAAGAAGTAAATCTTGCATTTTGACATCAGTTTATGAAATGGTTGAATCTTTAGGTTTAAAACAGAATATTATTTGTTAGTCCTTTATTCTGAAATGTTTTTTTCCCTGTTTTTCAAAGGAGTACAGCCTCTTTTGTTTTATAAAGGAAAAAGATTTCAATTTTTATTGGAAGTGCTTATCGCTTTGAGCATATTTATGCAAAGAAATCCAACGATCAGATTTTCCTTGGTGCATTTGTTGAAACCTATGCAATGAAGTCTCTCAGCATGAAATTTTTACAAGCATATTTTTTCCTAGCAAAAAAATTAGATTTGAATACACAGAGAGATAGAACATTATACAAAGTATCAGCATGATGAAAAGGTCAAAGGAAATGATTATAGGCATATTCAAAATCATGACATCAGGAATTTGAAAGAGGTCATCAGATTAGCCCTGATATTGTGAAACATGTGGTTTAGTTTACTGTCCTAACATTTTCCAAGAAAGAAGCTAATGTTCCAGAAAAGCTAAAACTCTAATCCAAATTCTTAAAAGCTAAAAAGCCATTTTTTTCTCCTGTCAAAACTAAGGACTGATTCTTCTTCTTTTGCTTAGATTTTTAGATAAACCTTTTAATCTTGCTGTCTTACTTGTTTCCTGGTGCTGACCTTACTAAAAAAAAATCCAGCAATGTGGCCATATGGCACTAAATATAGGATTTTCAAGTACCTAATTCCTAAATATACCCCGCAATTGGGTGAGAATCAGTGGCATAGTTTTCTACTGTTCTGTGGCAGGTCAAACAGAGACCTTGTGAAAGAAGGCCTAAAATAAATACTATACAAGTTCATTTTAAAGATAAGAGATGCCTTTCTTTAGCAGTTAGTGACTTTCTAATGCTTTGTGCTACATGTACAAAACAAGAAAAAAATATGTAAAAAACAAGAAAAAGTGGCAAGAAGGTGACAAGCAACAGGGAGAAAGCAGAACTATTTAACTCATTTTTTGCATCCGTCTTTACACAAAGGGAAAAAACAGTCCAACCTATCAAAAACAGTACTGTAAAAAATAGACTAGAAACACAAATTAAGATAGGCAAGAAAATTGTAAGTGAGCACCTGTCCAGCCTGGACGAGTTCAAATCACCAGGACCAGATGGATTACACCCCAAGGTTCTCAAGGAACTGGCAGATATGATCTCAGAACCACTGAACTATATTTTTCAAAGATCTTGGAGCACTGAGGAACTACTAGAGGACTGGAAAAGAGCTGACGTAGTTCCCATCTTCAAAAAAGGAAAAAAAAATAGATCCAGGAAATAACAGACCTATCAGCCTGACCTCAATACCTGGGAAGATTCTGGAAAAGATAATTAAACAATGAATCAGCGAACACCTAGAGGCAAACAAAATCACTACTAAAAGCCAACATGGGTTTGTCAAAAACAGATCATGCCAGATAAACCTTATTGCATTCTTTGACCAAGTGACAAAATTAATGGATCAGAGGAATGCTGTGGATATAATTTACTTGGACTTCAGTAAGGCATTTGATAAAGTAGATCACAACCTAATACTCGATAAGATAGAAAAAAGTGGGTTAGACAGCATCACCACCAGATGGATTTGTACGTCTGACCAGCCGTACTCAGTGTGTGGTCCTCAATGGAACTGCATCTACATAGAGGGAAGTGTGTAATGGGGTGCCCCAGGGCTCTGTTCTGGGCTCAGTGCCCTTCAACATCTTCATTAATGATTTGGATGAGGAGATAGATGGGGAACTCATCAAATTTGCAGACGACACCAAGCTGGCAGGAATAGCCAACACTCCAGAAGACAGGCTTAAGATACAGAAGGATCTGGGCAGACTTGAACACTGGGCACTAACTAACAAAATGATATTCAATGGTGAAAAAAGCAAGGTTCTACATTTAGGCAAGAAAAAACAAATGCACAGGTATAGTATAGGTGGTACCTTGCTCAATAGTAGCAACTGTTAGAGGGATCTTGGAGTCCTAATGGACAATCATTTAAATATGAGCCAGCAGTGTGCTGTAGCTGCCAAAAAAGCCAACACAGTGCTAGGCTGCATTAACAGAGGGATAGAACCAAGATCATGTGAAGTTTTAATATCAGTTTACAATGCCTTGGTAAGGCCACACTTGGAACATTGCATCCAGTTTTGGTCATTAGGGTGTAAAAAAGATGTTGAGACTCTAGAAACAGAGAAGAGCAACAAAGATGATTAGGGGACTGGAGGCTAAAACATATAAGGAACGGTTGCTGGAATTAGGTATGTCTACTTTAATGAAGAGAAGGACGAGGGGTGATATGATAGCAGTGTTCCAATATCTCAGGGGCTGCCACAAAGAAGAGGGAGTCAAGCTATTCTCCAAAGCACCTGAAGGCAAGACAAGAAGCAATGGATGGAAACTAACCAAAGAGGGAAGCAACTTAGCACTATGGAGAAATTTCCTGACAGTTAGAACAATTAATGAGTGGAATAACCTGCCTCCAGAAGCTGTGAATGCTCCAACACCAGTGGTGGGATTTAGCCGCTTTGCACCACTTCGGCAGAACAGGTAGCTAATTTTTTGTTGCCCAGGCCCAGAATGGACTTCCAGAAACAGCATCTACATAGAGAATTGGTTGTTTGCATATTTGAATCCCACCACTGTCCAATACTGGAAGTTTTTAAGAAGAGACTGGACAACCATTTGTCTGAAATGGTATAGAGTTTCCTGCCTGAGCAGGGGGTTGGACTTGATGACCTCCAAGATCCCTTCCAAATTTTATCATCATCATCATCATCATCATCATCATCATTTCTCCCTCTCTGTATAAACTGAATTTGTACATTGGACTCAGCCATAGGTCACTATATAAACCTGGGCATTTTATGGTACCTGGCCACATCTGGCCATTTGGCTGGCCTGTGTGAGGTCAATCAGAAATTAGAAATCAAATGTAAATAAGTGTATGCTATGTGCACAATACAACTGTGTATATTTTATTTTGAAGGCAACTGCTTTTCTTTCAATTTACATATGTGTGTTCATGTGTGCATCTTCACAATAATGCATTGGTCCTATTGGTTTGGCCCTCTACAACAATCCCAGTTTCTCACATGGCCCCTTGGGAAAATTAATTGCCCACCCCTGGTATAAATTATAGTTGCCAAGGCTATTGTATAACATGCTAAGCCAATTCCCCCCCCCCACACACACCATTGCTTAGTGTCTATGAAACACACTATTATGAAAAGTATATTCAGCTAATGACATAATAATTAGTCAAATTCATATATTTTGATAGGTCATAACAAATGTACTCATATGGTGATGTCTCCTTTTTGGACAGAATGTAACAATTGGATTGTTTTGTACATTATTCTAAAATGCAACTTTAGCAGAACCTGAAATGCCTTTATTTTATCTAATAGGACAATACTTCTGAAATGAAGATTGGATGGACATTTGTCTATGGAAGGAGAGACGACTCATCAAAAGACTGTGCTAAGAGCTATAAATAGCTAAACTGAAAACATTCAGACATTGTATAAAGCAATGATTTGATTTAATCAGTCCACAACTAGATGGGCTTCTATTACATATATATTAATCCTGGTCATCCAATCACAATAGGGGAGATCACCTTAGCTAATACAGGCAAAACAAATTACATTTAATCCTACATGGCAGTCGTCTGACCAGTGTGACATGTTCCAAAAAGTGCAGACTACTGCTTTCCTAATGCTGGAGCCTGAAAAGAAATATGTACATACTTTTGAAATAAAGATAAGCCTAGCAAGGGCATTTCCAGAGCAGCTTTCTTCTTTTTCCCTTTGGCAGTTGCTGACAAGGCATGTATAAAGAATGCCAGCTAAAATCAGATGAATGAGCAGCAGTGAATAGACTCTTCAGTACACAGACATAGAAGTAAATAAAAAGAATTTATGGTTCTGCCTTCATGTGTTCTTTAACCACAAAGTCTGGAAGTGCAGAATTTTTTTAACAACTTTGAATTAAAATTATGAGCACCATCTCCAGCTCATACTGGGGATTGGATTTCAAGGCCCATAACTCTTGCGCCATATCTGGAGGAATGCTTAGCAGCTTCCTCAGAGCCTCTTGCAGTTATTGCCAGAGTCAAATGTTAAAAATGTCACAAGGCAGTGTGTTTGCAACACACCTGATGTTGAATCTTTCCCCCCTCTTATCCCTAAGCATATGGCAGCCCAGAGCATAACATTTGCGTCATTCTGTTTTTGTTCTCTTTCTCTTTAACTGTAATGATCCTTAATTTAAAAGAAAGAGATCTTTAAAAAGATATCCACAGGTGAAAAACAGGAGGGGAAAAAAGAGAGAACATTCTGCTGCTTTTCTGTAGAGCCCCAACTTAGACATACCTGGATTGTTCTGTTAGCATTCAGTATCAGATTAATGTCATTGTAATTCGATTCTGGAAGTTATTTCCATGAAACGTCAGTAGATTAAATGATATGATAAATTAAATTGGGATGGTTAGGTTAGTAGTGTAATTCATGCTTGAATTCATATTTCTCAGATCAGATAAGTTCATCCAGTCATTTCAGTTCACAGTTTCTAGAAGTTTTACCTGATGCTGGTTACCGTCTTTGAACAGCCACCATGCTGGTTGCTCATAGAAGACAAGTAACTGGACCAACTATGCATTCTAATTGTTCCTGTTCCTGCTGCAGAGAAACTTTGGGGAAAATAAATTTCTAAACAGTTTTAGCCCATTTCCACATTCTCCAATCTCTCAAACTCAATTTGAAGCTGCCTCGCAATTTTGCCTTCACTACTTCCGACTTTGAAATGCTGCTATGAAGGACAGCTATTGAGCTAAGAAGCCAAGATTTCTCAGAGGCACTGGGAAAAAAACCTCTGTGAAATAGGAAGTAAGATGAAACATTTCCCCCAGTGGGAAAAAGTCCTGCCCGTAAGCTCTGCAAAACTGTAATAACGCTAATATAAAGTCCAACTTTGCTGCAACTTCAAATATTCAATAGCCAACCCAGAAATAAATTAGCTCAGTCATTTAACACAGTCAGTGTCAAAGGATTAAATAGTTTTGGAGCTAATTTGGAATTGCTTCAAAGACCTAACATAGACATGCTACCAGTTTTGATCAAGTGTGCCTATAGTTTCTGATCTCACAATTTTCTTAAGTAAATGCCTAGAATCACACATTATTTCCCCCCCAACTCTTGTGTACTTTGAAAGAGTACTGGGAAACTGCATCAGATCCAAGAACCAGATTCGTTCTCACATCTTCTACAGACTACATGATGTCAGCATGCAGGGTCTGAGGGGATAAAAACTCAACTTTAGCCACCAATGATTAAGGAGATGTCTCATTTAAACCATGTGTATCTGAAATATAAATGTTTGCTTTCTCCATGGTAAATATCATTGAATACACATGGATGTGACCTTTAAAACAGTCTTAACTATATCTGTATATGCAGACCAACGTTCAACACCCTAGAATAAATGGATTATTTCGACACTTTGATAGTCAACGTTCAGATTCAGATAAGGGACAGAGATTGCATTAGTTGCTCTTTTGGATGACCTGTGCAGGGATCTGGATAGGATAGTATGTCCCCCTTGGTCCTATTAGACTTTAGGTTTTGATGCCATTGATCATGGTATTTACTGGACTGTCTATAACCTTTCTCAACTGGGATTACATAAGAGGTGATTTCTGTGAGAGACTGTGATTAAAAACAACATTGTTTTTTGAACTTGACACACTGCAGTGCTTGCAGGGGTGGAATTTTTTTTACATACCATAATTTCCGGCGTATAAGACGACTCGGCGTATAAGATGACCCCCGGCTTCGGCGCCAATTTCCATGCTTTAGAACAGTGGTTCTCAACCTGTGGGTCGGGACCCCATTTGGGGTTGAACGACCATTTCACGGGGGTCGCCAAACAATGCAGTCTGCCATTTTTTCCCCTTTTCCTTAGCTGTGCTACTCCCTTTTATTCTATTGGCTTTTGAAAGCCAATAGAACAGACTCTCTTGAATAGAGTCTAATTCTATTGGCTTTCAAAAGCCAATAGGAATTATCCAGACTGTCTCTGCCCTGCTGAGCCCACCAAAAGTCCCATTCTGCAAACGATGCTGCACCAGTTGAGTAGTCCTCAACTTACAACCAATGGAGTAGTCCTCGACTTATGACCGGTTGGGGGTCGCGGCATTAAAAAGGTTGAGAACCACTGCTTTAGAAAGTCGTCTTATATGCCGGAAGATACGATACTGTGATTCAGCTGCAGATCTGCTGCTTTGCCATTGTTTTAAATATTGTAAAACATGAATTGTGTAGGTTAGAAGAAAAATGTAAGTGACATTTTTGTTTTTTGTTATATAATTTTTGTGCAGGGTTCCCTGACACCTGAATATTATTTTAAAGGCTAATGAGGTCACGAAAAGCTGGCCTATGGGGATTGGAGGGACTGTTTTATGATGTTTCTGTTCCTTCCTTGATGGATGTTGGGGGATCAAGAAGTCAGCTCAATAGTATCTAAAGCAGGGGTGTCAAACTCGCAAGTCACGTGACATGTTGCAACATATTGCGGCTTTTTTTTTGCCATTGCCAGCAATGGGGTGGGCACAGTTTCGCTATGATGCATCCAGCCCGTGGGCCAGCAGTTTGATACCCCTGGTCTAAAGGGTTGATCATTTTCCTTATTCTTTTAACATTTAGATAAATCCTCTGGAGGAAGTCATCTAATGTTCTGGACTTGCGTCAGAACTGTGAAACGGGAGTATGACAAGTAATTTAATTTTGGGTCCCTTCTCAGCAATGCTCGGGGCTGAAATAGTATAACATATGATAGGACCACTAATTCTCATTGCTTCCAAAGCATTACCTAGAAAAATCTGGAACTCCTCATTTGTTGCGCATATAAAGAAAGAAAGGGATAGGAGAGAATCCCCAAGCAAAATGTTGCTTGTGATTCAAAACTCCCCCCCCCCATAAACCTTATTTAACCCTGAGTGCAACAGAATGAGGAATAGAAGGAGCGGTTCAGAAGGAGTCTAGAATTGATAGACAATATCCTGCCTTCAGAGTCACCCCAATCCTTAATAGTTCTGTGACTGGCAGATGTTTCCCCATTAGCTGGGAAGGAGAGAGGGCAAAACAGCCAGAGGAATAAACAAATTAGTTTGCTTATTATATCCTGCATAAGGCAGTATGATCCAGCAATGACTCAGAATAGACAGAAGAGATGCAGCTTGTGGATCATCCTCAGTGGAACAGTTTCATGCAGATTCAAAGAGAACTGTGTAGTGCTTCATTTCAGCAGTGGGGAAAGACCCTGCGTGGTAAGCTTCTTTTGTATGTGATTCTGTTTTCTGGAGCTGGACTGTGTGGGGACATGCTGAAAAAACTGTACTGAAATTTATCATGGATAAATAAGTAGATAATTGATATTTTAAAGTTTGAGGGTCTTGATTATGTTTAATATTAAAAATGTTTTACTGCTTCTTGATATTTGAATACGTCATGAATCATGGATTGCTATTCTTGAGGCCCAAACAACCTGACCCTGAGTTGTAAATGAATTTGAGATGGTCTCCCATAGTTTGCCTTATAGGGAAAGATATAAGTGTGTAATGGAGAGCTTCACAATATATATGCTTCCTTACTTAAGAAGGAAAGGAAGCAGTTATTACTCATGAAATATATTAGCAGAAAGCCACACCAATTTTCTTCCCAAGATATTTCATACTCCTACTCTACCCATTTATCCAGAAGTAAAAATCTCATTCTCAAAGATATTCAGTTCTTTATATGTGTCTCTATGCACGTACATATGCACTTTTTTTTTGTTCTCTGAGAATGTCTACAGGCATGTGGGAAAGGCCATTGCTTGTCTGTTGTTATTATTAAAGGAAAAACAGACTTGTGACTTGGAGTTGTTTATCCTGATAGAATTGTTATGTCAAGAAAAACATTTGTACTGTAGCTAGGGTTAATGCACCAGCTGAAGTTATTCCCACTTTGGTTTGGATTTGGCAGAAGGTATCCATGGCCTGGTCACATCCTGCCTTGATGACTGCATTGCATTCACTGTCAGATGACCAGAAATGTCCAGATGTTGTTAATTGCTACAAGATATCAATGTCATGGTTCCGAATGACAGAGACAAATAAAGTAGAACTCCGAGGCTTGCAAATTCCTCAAAGAAAATGTTTATTAGTTACAAAGTATTGGCACATCAAAAGTGAAATCAAGTCTGAAGACACAAGAAACAATACAAAGTTAAGAAAACGCACCTCTAAAACTATGCAAGCAATTATCTTCCCCAATACATCTTATTTCACGAAACTCCCAGCCTGTAGTCTCGGGAGAAGCCAATGACCTTGGTTCCCATGGGACAAAAAATTATTTTGACTAGCAAGCACCTGGCAATCCCCCTTCCACCTTTTTATGTGTCAACCAAAAATGAATAGGGAAAAAGGCCATAGTCATGCTCATTTTTAAAGCTGACAGTCAAATTGCTGAAGATTCTTCACTGGCTTCCAAATACTTTTCAGGTAGAATTGGAGATCTTAACCTTTACATGACTTTCCTGAAGAGCCACCTGTCCGATGAAGAATCTCGTTGACCTTCAGAGTTCTAATGGGACACAGATGAGAGAACCTTCTTCTGAGTTGCTTTCAGACCAGTTTTAGAAAAAAACTGTAAATTGGAAGCTCCCTTGCCTAATCGTACTGAAAAGAAAGTTGGCATATAAACCAAATTACTAGCAATAATTGTTTATTTGAATATCAGGAAGGTTTTTTTTTTTAAATGACCCTTGCCAACTCAGCTGTCACAAAATAGCAAGAAAGGCTCTCTAACTACAGCAAACTGTAGCTAATTAAAAAAAAGGGAACAGTTTGTACAACAAAGGCATAAAAAAGTGGATTTATTCATGATTTCTCCTGGGATTTTTTGTTTTTCAGCCTAAATACTAATTGCTTAGTGTCTGAGAGGATGCGGACAGGTTATCGATGGCACTAATTATTTAGGATGATAAATCACAAAAGGATGTAAAGGAACGTCCCAAAGACAGAGGTGGTAGTTGGTGAGGTGTATTAAAATGGGAGATATAATTCAGTTTCACCAAATGTAAAGGGAAACATGTTGTCGTAAAAGTCAAATGCATTGTAGAATCTGAGCTGGAAGTCACCATCAGAGAAAGATTCTTGGGTTCACACTGAGAAGCTCAATGGAATAGCCTAACATGCTTTTGCTATTAAAAAAAGACCACTTTCACACTGGAGTTTGAAATAAATAAGTAGATAAATAAATCTGTCAATATTGCAGGGCTTTCATACAAGTCTGTGACACAATATCAACAATATCATTGGCTTGTGATATTGCAGAACTAGAAACCATGCTGAAAAAAGCAACCCAAATGATTGAAAATGAGAATACTTGAATGCTAGGAATGAAGGGAATTGAGGAGCAATTTGATTGAACTGCTATGGGCTTCCTGGGGAAAAAAATGATACAGATAATTGCCCCCATCCCCCTGAAAACTGATATCACCCTATAAAGCTGCATGGTAGGCAGAAAAGGCCAAAGGAAGTAACAGTGAACTCTGTATAGGGTTAACCTATGAAATGGTAGCTAGACGTTTCTTCTGGTTGTAGAAGCAAATTGCTTCTTAATACAAGTGGCTGGGATGCAAAGCCAGCACAATGCTTGCTTTCATGTCCTTTTTACAGGCTTCCCAAAAACATCTGACTGATGGAGACATCTGACTGGGTCTGAGAACCGGTATGTTGGGCTAGAGCAGGGGTAGGCAACCTTGGCTCTTTTATGACTCGTGGACTTCAATTCCCAGAATTCCTGAGCCAGTGTTTCTCAACCTTGGCAACTTTAGGAAGCGTGAGCTTCAATTCCTAGAATTCTGACTGGGGAATTCTGGGAGTTGAAGTCTGTACCTCCTAAAGTTGCCAAGGTTAAGAAATATTGCACTAGAGTTGCCTTTGGTCTTTTTTATTCACTCTTGCTAGTATAAATGAAGTTTCTGGGGTCTGAAATTACTGATCACTTTGTCATTTGGCTCTGCCCCCCCCACTGGTTTTCTTTAATGAGCCGTGACATCAAGACTTTTCATTCAATTATGTGTTACTGATTTTATTAAGATACAAAGAGCTATTTATTATAGGCCTGCTTAAGGCTGCCCACTGAATATTTTCTTTTCCTTTTGGCTTTTGTGTCTTTGAACAATAGAACTGTTTTGAATAATAGGGATTCCACTGCTAACGGCTTAAATTGTTTTTGAAGGTAAAAGTATATTACCATTTTATATGGGGAAGTGCTGGTTGAAAAAAAGGCGATGCACACGGAAGGGCTTTCATAGTTCTTTAAAATATTATCCAACTTGGTGGGTCTAATCACAGAAACTCAACTGAAACTTCATGTTTGCAGAGAGTGGGGGCACAGTAAAAAGGTCCTAGTTGCTTGGAATGTGGGAAAGCTTTATTGTGCATGTTAGATTTCTGAAAAGCAGTGATTCATTACCCTATAATATTCCCATCCTGAAACTGTCATAAAGAAAACATAATGCTTCTCAAGTAACTCCTGTTGATCTTGAGGGTGTTCGCTTTGAAGCGAACACTCTTATGAATGCAGACTTCGCTTGATTTCAAGGTTATGACTGAGCTGTAAAAGAACTATTTCCTGGAATAAATAAGGAGTTCAGCAATAGGCTGAGGCAGAACCTTTTGGGTACTTACCCTCCTCCAATGTCACTTACATACCCACATTTCCTAAAAAATCCCAGGACAGTTAGTTATCAACTGGGTGAGTTTATGAATCATGCAGATTTCATTTTTAGTTGAATGACATATGCATATTTTGTAATCTTGCAATGAGTGAAAACAAGTCTCTTGTGCCCAGAGGGAAACCTAATTAGCAACCACCCTTGTCATTTGTCTGCAGAAGTAACTTGGATTGAAAATAACACGGATATTAATAGCGTGTCCTATTTCTTTTCCTGATCTGAATATTTGTGTTATTTTCCTTATGAAGGAAAGTGTGAAACTCAAAAACTTGCACCTTCTCTGAATTTCTACGTAACCCAGTATAAAGCATTTCACAAATGTGATCTTTGCTTCTCTGAAGCCAACTGCTTTCCAGGCTTTCTTCATGGATGGTGTGATATCTTGCATCAATCTATTTAAACTTCCTGAGATAAAGCCTGCATCCTACCCCATCAAAGGAAAAACAACATCGGCTCTCACTGTAGAAACTGACCACATCAGCAAAAACTTCTGAGAATGCAGGAGAACATGCTTGACATATGCAGACAGTCTTCTTCCTGTTAACAGAATTCATGCTTATGCATCAACTTGATGTAGACAGGTGTGTTTTTCTTTCTTTGAAATGAGATTGACTTACAAATAAACAGAAGGACCAGGTGATCGTGTTGCTTTTACTGGACATTTACAGAAAGTTTTCGGAGTGAGAAAGACCTCCTTGTTTAAGGCACAAGCACAAGCCAAGTAAAGAAAGACTCTTTTTTTTTTTTTAAATGTGCTTGGCTGCATTTATTGGGAACAACAGACTTGAGGCAGAGTGGAAAACACCTTCTGTGTGTTGAAAGTTGTTTTTTATTTTTTTTTGAAAAAGCTAGCCAAGAAAAAAAAAAATCTCCTGGCCTTTGTAGTGGTTTCATTGCTAAAGGGAAGAAAGTAATTGGGAAAAGAGTTATCTTGGGGAATCTTGAATGCTAGTAAGGATGAATAGTAAGGATCCTTTCCCTCGAAGAGCAAAAGAAATCTATTTTACCGAGACAGTTTACCATTAATTGAAAACAAACACCCTCATGTAATGTAAGGGTATTAGTATAAGCCTATTATACCAATAGGCTTACACCAGTGGGTATTAATGCAGACTGAGAGTAAATTCAGTGATAAGCACAAATATCAAATACCCTGTTGCAATTTGCAAGTTTTAAATGAAACATTCAAGTTTCATAAAATACTTATGAAACTCACCATACATTATTACAGGCAGCAGTGATCATTTGACATCTTCTATGCTGGCCCTTGGTTTTTTTGGGGGTTTTTTTTTTTTTTTTGCATGTTCAATGTACAACTATTTTTACTCACACAAAATGGATTTCTTTCCTGGTCTAAGCTTTTCTTTCTGGTTCTGCAACTATTTCAGTCTTACAGTACATAAATTTAGATAAAAATAACTGAAGTGGACAGATGTTTTTTATATTGGATTTTGAACATTTACTATTATATCCAAATGGGTGCTTTCACAAGATAAAAAGGAGGGGGTGCATAAAGAGGCACACACACACACACACACACACACACACACACACACACACGCATTATCTAAAGCAGAGGTCTCCAACCTTTTGGGCACCAGGGCCCAGTTATGTGGAGAGAGGTTTTTCTGCAGACCAGAGGTTGTATGGTTTTGTATGCTGCCTGCATCCTGTGGATGGGGCTTTACTTGTTTACCCAGCCCAGTTGCTGGCATGTTGCAGCCCAGTACTGGGCCATGGACTAGGGTTTGGGGACCCCTTATCTAAAGCCTGTAATGCAAAAAAAAAAAAAAAAGCAAAAATATTTGATCCTCAGGTGCAAATGTGCAAGCAATAACATCCAGTGCAAAAATAATCCTGGAAGTTCAAGAAATTCATGCATATGCTTTACTTGCAGTTTACTGGTACGCATAAGAAACACAACATTGTTCCAATGGCATCATATCTAGAAATTAGTTCTTCACAGAATTGTAAGACAGATTGCTAGGATTCCAAGACAGCAACTAGCCTTCCATCTTCCTGCTCACAATGGCTGAGAGAGGTGGGAGTGATGAGTGTGTGCTTCCCTGGGTTCTTTCAAAGCCAGAAAACATTGCAAATACATTGAGAAGCAGTTTGAATGGAGGATATCTCCACCCCAGGCCTTTGTGCCAGTTTGGAACAAGTTCTGGAGCTGTCTGATTATACAGTGTTGGCTGATTCTGATGATTTTTTCCTACTCCGTTTCCCTTTATGGGAAACTGAAGCCAACACTGTTCATCTTGTAACACTGTGACTCTGTGGAGTTTGTGGGCTGTTCGTTTTCCCACGGCTGGGAATTTTTAAGACTCGCTGGATAAAAATTCTCTCTCCTCTGACATATGGAATCAATGTCATATTTTGGAGTTTCTCTGCATTGCTATCTGCTCCTCACCCCTTTTCTGGTTGTAAAACTTATTTCAGCTTTAGAGGTCTTTAAGGGCAATGCAACAGAAAAGTAACCGCAAGATGTTTGGATGACTCTTTTCTTCTTTCAAATAAGTTTCCCAATCTAGAAAAACGAATGGGAAGGAGCACCACCAATTCATTTCGTTCTCCTTTAAGACTTCAACTGATTTTCATGAAGTCTGGTGACTCTGTAGGTATGCATTGAATAAACATCTTTTTTTTTTTTTTTGGCAGTCTCCTTTTGGTCAGCTAGAAGAAGTACTGATTTCCAGAGTTTCAGAAATGAAAATGATCACTGCTTTCTGAAGGACTGGAGAGTGGAAATGCTACATTATGCAAATAACCTGAATCTGTAAATAAATGAAACTAACATCTCATTTTAAAGAGGATGCTTGTGTGTCCATTTTTTCTCAGATTTTTTTAAAAATGAGAAATATCTTTCCTAACTTAGACAATTAATTTTTAGATTTTTTTAGTGCGCTCCTTAAATTTAGAATCTGGACATGCAGTTTAATGTGTAAGAGATAAGAACAGTTCCTGATGGCAACAGTAACACACAGTAAATGGAAACTATTCAGCATCACATTTCTTTTGAAGAATAAGCAATAAAAAAATCTGGCGCCAATGATGAACATTAAGCTTGGCTTCTGCTGAATGGAGAAGTTCCCAACATGGGGAAGTAGAAGAGCCATCAGAAAAATAATCTTAACTGTAAAAAATTCCTTATGTTGCAGCCAAAAGCAGATAGTTTCTAGATGTTCCTGCTTGGAAGAAGATTCTGTGTCCTTTGCTTCCTTTTGGTGATCCAGAATGAGACACATCATACAAACTTCCAAAGAGAGAAGTCCCAAATCAATATATCCTAGGATATATATATGTTATAAAGACTTATATTCTTTTCTTCTTCCATCTTATTTCAATCTCAATAGCCAATCCCCCAAGCAATGTCATATTGTTTGCGTTAACACTTTTTAACTGTTACAGGTGTGAAAAGAAGTTGCTTGCATAGACAGAAAATATAACAAATTATGTATTTTTCAAATGATAATGCATTTAAACTCCACAGTGATGCTTTTTGCTCTGGCATATCCTTTCAAGTGGCCCCAAATCCATTAGGAAACATTTATGAATGGGTAAAGTGCAAATTAATTCATCAGCATTTAAAAAACAAAACAAAATTCGGTGTTGTTGAACACATTGCTGAAATATCACCAGGATTCAATTATTTCCTTAGTTCTTTGGATTTCCTTAAAAACCTGGTGGGAAGCTGACTGTGAGTTTTAGCAAGACTTCTTGAGACTCTCAGAATTCGCATGAAAATGCTGCTCTCTTAATTCAGTTTTGGAAACAGGGGCAGAAATTCAAATGAGATTGGAACATCTAATTGAAGCCATGAGGAAAGCATCCAATGCACAAAGAAACAAGGTCAGCCAAACCACAGGTCCCTCTCCAGGTTGACCTCTCTTCAAAAGAAAATATGCTCACCATTTAGAAGTAGAATAGATTTGGAGTTAGAACTGGAAGCTCCTTCAGGAAGCTAGATTGAACCTATGCCTCCAAGAAGATTAATATGGATCTTAGTTACTCAGTTCTGCAAATAAATGGCATTCAGTCTGCAGCCCAGAATAATGCCCATAAAGCAGATGCAAAGACCAATCAAAGAACTGGTATGTGGGTGGCATAGTTTATGCAAGGAAAGGAACCCTGCTAGTATGGACCCCAAGGTTCTGAAGGATCTGGCAAATGTGATCTCAGAACCACTGAACTATATCTTTCAAAGATCCTGGAGCACTGGGGAACTACCAGAGGACTGGAAAAGAGCTGATGTAGTTCCTATCTTCAAAAAAGAAAAAAAATGGATCCAGGAAACTACAGATCTATCAAACTGACCTCGATACCTGGGAAGATTCTGGAAAAGATAATCAAGCAATGAATCAGTGAACACCTAGAGGCAAACAAAGTCATTACCAAAAGCCAACATGGGTTTGTCAAAAACAGATCATGCCAGACAAATCTTAGGGCATTCTTTGACCAGGTGACAAAATTAGTGGACCAAAAGAATGCTGTGGATATAATTTACTTGGACTTCAGTAAGGCATTTGATAAAGTAGATCACAACCTACTACTTGATAAGATAGAAAAATGTGGGTTAGATAGCATCACCACCTGATGGATTCATAGCTGTCTGACTGGCCATACTCAGCATGTGGTCCTCAATGGAACTGCATCTACATGGAAGGAAGTGTGTGGTGGGGCGCCCCATGGGTGTTATGGGCTCACTGCTCTTCAACATCTTCATCAATGATTTGGATGAGGGGACAACACCAAGCTGGCAGGAATAGCCAACACTCCAGAAGATAGGCCTAAGATACAGAAGGATCTTGACAGACTTGAATATTGGCCATTATGTAACAAAATGAAATTCAAGGGTGAAAAAAGTAAGGTTCTATATTTAGGCAAGAAAAACCAAATGGACAACCGTTTGTCTGTAATGATATAGGGTTTCCTGCCTGAGCAGGGGGTCAGACTAGAAGACCTCCAAGGTCCCTTCCAACTCCATTATTATTATTATTATCGATCATCGCACAGTCAGCCAGATGTTCAGACTGGATTTGGCATTTTGTCTACCTATCGAGTCCTTACCCAGGACCTGGGATAGGCAGATGTGGATGTTTGATGGTATTACAGATATCGTCGCAGGATGGAAGCAGTTCCTAGTAAGGCCGCCTTTTGCAATTGACTAATAGTGAATTTGTCAATGCCAATGGTGTTCAAGTGGTGCTCCAGTTGTTTTGGGATTGCACCCAAGGAGCCTATTACTATTGGTACTACCCTTGCTTGCTTTTGCCACAGTCTTTCTATTTCTATTTGTAGGTCTTTGTATTTTGTTATCTTCTCCAGTTCTTTCTCTTCTATTCTGCTATCTCCAGGCACTGCCACGTCCACTATCCAGACTTTTTTGTCTTTCTTATCGACAATTGTTAAGTCTGGGGTGTTATGTTGCAGGTGCTTGTCTGTTTGAATTCTGAAGTCCCAGAGCAGTTTAATTTTATCATTTTCTATGACTTTCTCTATTTTATGATCCCACCAGTTTTTGCTTACAGGCAAATGATATTTTTTGCAGATCTTCCAATGCACCATTGTTGCTATTTTTTTTATGCCTTTTGTACAAGATATATATTTTATTCTTGGGGATTTGCTGTTTCAAATTGAAGATTTTAGGAAGAGATTGGACAACCATTTGTCTGAAATGGTATAGGGTTTCCTGCCTGAGCAGGGGGTTGGGCTAGAAGACCTCCAAGGTCCCTTCCAACTCTGTTATTCTGTTATTCTGCTACACAATGTATTTCCCACAAAGCAAAGAACTGTAAAATAGGAACATGTAGCCAGACTGATAAAAGTGGTATGTAAGCTAATACTTTGAATTTACCTGAAATAGTTACATTAAGTTTTTAAAAATAGGCTTGAGAATATTATATGCCTGACAAAGACTGAAAAGATGAAAAAGAATAGAAGTTAGGATTTTTGTGTTAACTTGACTTATTCTCTTAACCCTTTTCCAATGTAACTGGGTTTTATATATGTGTCTGTTTTTACCCATATTGTTGCATTTCTCTCCACTGTTGCCTTTTCTTCTCTGTTTTGTCACTATCTATTTTACATTCAAAGTTTTTGGGAACAGTGATCTATTTGTATTGCCTATGGTAATTTTCTTACTAGTGATCTATTGCTTTTTTGAGTATTCTAAAGTTATCCAACCATTGCTATGTCAAAATAACTAATGAGACCAGAGTTTATATCACTTCAATGATGGCTAGATAATATAACCCCCTATAAGTCACTACTGAGGAAATGGCCTATGGAATATGAAAGCTGTAATCTATTTCTGCCACAGTAATAAAATAAATAGCAATGTGTTATTTCTGAAAAAGTTATTTATAGAATGCTGGAATAAATCCAGAACAAAACACACGCATATACAAACCACACAGGATCCCATTCTGAATGGCTAAAGATACAAATATAATCCAGATTGGTTTTAATATTTTATAAAATATTAATTTGTTTTAAATTAAAATTAAAAATATTATTTTTTACATTTCTCTGCTTTAGATGTATTCTTTTCTTTACTCGAGGCATACCCTCTTTTAAAAAAAATTATGAGTTCAGAAGAAGGATTGTGTCAGTACTTAAAGATCTTTCTGAACTTTCAGGGCTTTTGAACAATAGCTTTTAAAAAGGTTAAATGATAGCAATACTGTATTTTTAATTTAAAAGAACCAACTTTGATATAAAAAAGCAGAATAATTCAGAACATGTGAGAAGAGGAAAGAACCAGATAGCATCAACTTAAGAAACAATTCCTTAGAAAAGAAAATGATTCCTTATAACAAAATGGTGCATATAAAGATACAATAGTGGATAGAATTTTTTTTTTTTTAGAATTGTCCGTGAGAATAAGAAACTAGAGATCCAGCTAGTTTTAATTAAAAGAGCCCTTTCTGTGTCTAGTCATTTGACCTCTGACAGCCTGGAGAAAATAGTGGCTATGAAATGTTGGTCACCTGTACAATTGTAGGGTTCCCCAAAATGATCAAGGTTGACCCCCCCCAAGAGTCAGTGGGTCTATCTAAGGGAGCAATAAATGGTTGGAGGTCAACAGGAGATCGGTAATTATTTGAGAACCAATAGGTGGTTGATAAATAATGGAAGGTCAGTTGAGGTCTTTATAAATTTCCATATCATTCCCTAGTTCTGAAGGTGAGGTGGCTAACAGCAAGAGTTGGGATGGTCAGTTGCCAGTGAGAGCAGCCTTGAATTGTCATTGATATGGCTGGTTGTACAGTCAGCCATATGTTTAGACTGGATCTAGCATTTTTATCCACCTGTTGCAGGGGTCTTCAAACTTGGCCCTTTTATGACTTGTGGACTTCAATTCCCAGAATTTCTCAGCCAATGTGCCCCTGACTTATTGAGTCCTTCCCAAGGACCTGGGGTAGACAGATGTTGTTTGATGATGTTAAAATATTTCAAGTAAAACTGCCTTTTGAAATTATTGTTTTTATTATTCATGATATTATTATTTATTAAACTGTTTTCATATAATGTTTGGGGATTGATGAACAATCTAACACATAAAGGGTGCATGAACTGAAGAGTTTGGTGATTCCTGCTCCATACTATGTTTGGCTGAAGCAAACCTTTCATTCTCCAGATCCTGGCCGTTCCTGACTAATAAAATCTATTGGGGCTTCAGAAGCAACCATCCCAAATGGCTAAACCATTTTTCAGAAATCAGATATGCTATTCCTAAGTAAGATCTAGAGGACGTAATAGCAGTTTTCCAGTTTCAGAGAATATTCAGTACTATTTTATTATTGGGAAGAGTGAAATTACTCTATTGCCTTGTGTTGCAGTGGCTGGTATGAGTGGTGAACTCTAGGTGATGGCTCCCCTGTCATTTATCAATTCCCTTTTTGAAGTGAACATTTCTTAAACTAGCTTCCTATTCTCATGACTGATGGAAATCTTATCATATTTCCAATGCCGAAATGAAATTCCACTCACAATTCAATTGGCTTCTGGAGAATAACAGCCAGTCCTTTGTCTTCTGCAGCTAAATATATTGAGTCAAGTGGCTGACTCAATGATTATTGACATAAATCCCCATTCAGTTTTTACTAACCTGAGCAAATGGGCTGGAGGATTTTGAAGATTTATACTTCCTTGGCCTTTTTTTCCTTACATTATCCAATAAAAGTTATTTTTGTAACCAGGTACCATTCAGAGAGAACATAGGTCAGACCAACTTCTGGGTGATGTTACTGCTACTAAACCTATTCTTAGGCATACTTTGTAGTGTTATTTCACATAAGGGTCAAGCTCACCCTAGCATTTAATCACTCCTTTATTTAGAATGTGGATGGTTGTTAAGTCCATTCCATTTCCTTGCTTTATTCCTTACCATCAAGCTTTTATGAGTCAGCTAAACAGAGAGGTCAAGATTAATTGCTGCATTAAAGAGTAACACCTCAGCCAGTTCAAGATCTGTCACCACCTATAATAAAACAGTGCCACTTGTTCACCTCAAGTTATGGAGCAATTAGGCTGGACTAAAGAAATCAGATACAAGAATAGTTAGGTAAACATCCATATAGCCCTGGCAAGAAGAGGAGGTGAGAAAGAAACTCAAGATAACCCAGCCTTGATTTTTTTGGGGGGGGGGGGATAAGATGGGGCAGAAAGAAACTCTGTCAGGTCCTCAAAGATATTATTACACCATACAGCAATAGAGTTCCTGCAGGCACTATGATCTCTGTTTCTAGACTCACTTGCCTACATTGAAAGTTGACAATTCCTATTGAAAAATACTATTTATATCTATGAAGCCACTGAGAAATTCTATAATTCAGCACATACTTTTATAAGGCATTATGGTAACTTTGAATAGGATAAGACATAACTTATATCTCATGAATAAAGGAGAACTTTTCTAGTGTGTCATCCTCCAACTCCTCAGAACCCAATTTAAAATGCTCCCAAGATTTATCTGAGCCATTTGATTATTTGCAGCCTACCACAACTGTTGCTGCTTGGGAACATTTGAAAAGAAAGGTGTCAATAGTGGCTTTAAAAAATTTCAGGAATATTTGCTGATAATATTCTTGCCTTGTTTTGGTTCAATGGGAATGTGTTCACTGTAGGGAGGAAAGGAAGCTGTGGCATATCGAATTACTATGGTTGCTTTAAATCTCCTGCCTTTTTTTTAATTGAAGTTCCACAAATTGCTGTTTAAAGAACCACAACACTTCCCTTCCAAGCGCTCCATTGGGAAAGAAAACCACAATATCTTTGAATATGGAAAACATTACGGTACTTTTTTTTTTGATCTCTTTCAATTTGCCGGTGAAGAAGTGGGAGCAATGTTAGCGGCAAAACTGTTATCATCAAAACAAGCATCACCCTTTTTTTTTAGCTACACTATTGTAGCTTTATCCCAATTTACTGTTTCTTAATGACTCATCAAAGACAGTTCATCAGCGCTTTGCTCCTGAGAATAAGATACATAGAAAGTTCATTCAATCTGCAACTCAATGAAGCACATTTTATAAACAATTATTTTATTTGGAACTATGATTTTATTTATTTATACCATTAGTAGAGCTGCTCAACTCAACAATAATGAGATACTGACTCGTTCATGCATTCTACTCAACACAGTAATGCATATGTGCAGTATACTCAATTGCTCCATTTTTGCAAAGATGTTCCCATTTTCACTCAATTTCTTCTACCCACATTTCATCATTGTGTGAAAGCATAGCTGCTTATTGGAAAAAGATTGATATTTTTTCTTTAGCTAGGATCTCCAGCTGTGTTGCTTCTTCCCTTCTCCATATCTTGCCGACACAAAACTGCTCTTTTCCCTACTGAAGCTATTGCTTAGCTTGTTTAAGATTAAAACAGATTTTTCTTGATGGTGTGTAAAAGCCCCAAGCCCCCCCCCAACATAAATACAATAAAATAAATCTTTGGAGGGAAAATAGACTATAAGGAGGAAATATACATTGTGCACCTGGTAAATGAGCTAGACATCTTAGTAATGAGCTGAAATGCTTACCCAGATCAATATTTAGTGGTGCTGATAACTAGAATTCCCATTTTCCTTCTCATTATACACTTTAAAAAAATAGTTATGTTGATTATTTGAAAACGTGTGCATTCCTTCCACCAGACGCTTCACATTATTGTCTATCTTTGAAAAACCCATTTAATATTATGCAAATAATCCATTTTGTACAGTTATGTTGCAGTACTTATTCTGAAAGAAACCCTATTTATTACATTTTGTATCAAGTACAACTCTTAGCAATTTACAAGGCATATAAAAATGACTAAAACTTCCATGGTAAATAAATAAATTAAAAACTTCTAATCCCTAACCATAAAACAGTCAAATATAGGAAAACAAAAGATCGTGTTGAATCAACATATACATTGAAGAATAATCCTAGGTTAGAGGTGCTGTATGAAAAATGTAACATTTTCTTAAATATGATTGGAAAGCCATTTAATTTTCACTGGAAAGCTGTTCCACAGTAGCCGCACTTCTGCCTCCAATCCCCTTTATTTCTCCAAAGTGGGAAATTATCACCTTCTCCCCACAAAATGACCTTATCTGTCAAGCTGATTCTCCAGAGAGCACACAGTATGGCCTTGATGGAGATAAGAGAAATCAGTTTCCAAAGCAAGAGAAGGAAATATTGCTCAAGTCCAAAAAAATGAAGAATGTATTTGTGAAGTTGACATCCCCCTAATCCACATGAGTGTAAGAAAGGAAAGAGGTAAAGCTTAATCCTTTGCAAGTTTTTGCTGTTTAGTTGCAATCTTTATAAAAGTAATTTTAGGCTTAATGTGGAGTTGAGTTCTTGGTCTGTCTATATCTTGGGGCTGACAGATTCCAGTTGGACTAATTGGTCCTGGAGATTCCTAGTTTCTAAGCCATAATTTGCACTGCATACTTTAATTTTAACAATTCCCTGCTCGCTTTGATCATATTCTTTTGGTTGTCTTTTTTTGCCTAAATACAGTTTTTTTTCAATAATTTTCTCTCATAATTTTGAAGGAGATGGGTGATTCAGAAATGTGAAAAATAAATAAATAATTTTGCAGCAGTCATTATTTTATACGTACCTTTTTCTTCATCCAAATCAGTGGTTCTCAACTTTTTTAATGCCGCGACCCCAACCGGTCGTAAGTCGAGGACTACCCAACCGGTCGTAAGTCAAGGACTATCCCTGCCCGGGAGCGCTGCGCATGCGTGGTGCCGCCCCCTGCGCCGGCCAAGGCGTAGCTGGCAAGAGGCAGCAATGGCGCGGGGTGACCACCGGCTGGGCTACCAGCTGGCCCAGCTCAAGGGAGGTAAGGCACCCGCCGGGCCCCATGCACACCAGCAACCCGCCCTGCGCCCGCCGGCCCCCCACCTCCCATCCCTGGCCCTCTTTTACTTACATTTTTAGTAGTTGCTCAGCAGGAAGGGGTGGAAGCTTCCAGACAACTCGCCTTCGCTGCAGACAACTTGCAGCACCATTTGCAGACTGGGGCTTTTGGAGGGCTCAGTAGGGCAGAGACAGCCTGGACAATTCCTATTGGCTTTTGAAAGCCAATAGAATTAGACTCTATTCAAGAGAGTCTATTCTATTGGCTTTCAAAAGCCAATAGAATAAAAGGGAGTAGCACAGCTAAGGAAAAAGGGAAAAAATGGCAGACTGCGTTGTTTGGTGACCCCCGTGAAATGGTCATTCGACCCCAAATGGGGTCGCGACCCACAGGTTGAGAACCACTGATCCAAATGCACACTGGAAGTGAACCATTCCATCAATATATTTTTTTCTTAAAGTTCAGTAGTGCAATTCCACATGCTTCTGTGTCATTCTGCAATATATGTAGCTATTTTCATTCCATTCTGAGCAGCTTTTATCTCCTCCTTTTCTTATCACCACTTTCTATTTTTCTGTTGGAAAATAAATCTGTCTTCAAATTCTATCTCATAGAGATTCATTCTTTTTCTTCCAGTAATCTTTCTATTTTTATTCAAATTCCTCTCACTTTCTTCCTTTTCATCCATGTCCATTTTTTTTCTTATGATGCAGGCTTGACCGTCTTATCCTTTGTTTTAAACCTCTTATCACCCTTGTATATTTCACTAATTCTCCAAGCCTTTTGTCATTAACAAGCGAAGTAACCATGCTGTCAGTTCTTTGTTCATTTCTTTAACATGTATATGTATGAACAGACTTATTTTTAAACTATTTATTCCAAACAAACCGTTTCCTAAACAAATATTTTCCAAATAGTTATCCTTCTCACTCGCTCTTAGGTCTCTGAATGGCCTAATCACTTTTTCTGTACTGATTCCACTTGTTCCCACATATTCATGTCACCTAACAGGATTCCTCTAACTAGCAAGGCAACCAACTATTGGTCATACCTGCCAGTTCAGGGATATGTGTAGCAGACTGATACAGATTCTAGTATATAGCTTACCGCAATGGTTCTCAACCTTTCCTTCACCACAGACCCTCTTTAAATTCCTTTCAAGGCTAGAGACCCTCAAGAATTAACTCAATATTTAAATCATAACATTTTTTCAAGCCTTTGTGAACCCCCAGGCAGTGGTGGGATTCAAATATGTGAACAACCAGTTCTCTGTGTGGATGCTGCTTCCAGAAGTCCATTTTGGGGCTGGGCAACAAAAAATTAGCTACTGGTTCTGCCAAAGTGGTGCGAACTGGCTGAATCCCACTACTGCCCCCAGGGGTCTTTAGGCCACAGGTTGAGAACCACTGACTTACCTAGTGTTCAGCATACTTGAAGCTCACTAGGTGGGAAAAGTACATATCATACTTTTTTACAAAGTAAAAATAGAATAAATGATAGACATTGAAACTTTTTTTAAAAAAAAAAAAACACAGTAAGTTAAGATTGGCCTAAACACACATCTAAGAGGAAGAAAATAGGGGTTAGAATGTTTGGAATGGCCTATAATGTCTGAGCCAGAGCAAATACAACAACTATGTTTTGGTTAGGTCACAGTGTTTTCAAAGGAATTTCAGTCACTTTTTATTTGTGCTTCTGGCTTGCTTAGTCTCTTCAATCAAAGGCTCAATGAAGAAAAACAAGCTACAGTACACATCAGTTACAGGAAAGAAGCCTTAAAGGCTTAAGGCTAAAAGACCAATGGCCTCTGCAATTTAATTCTCAACCCCCTTGTCATATTAGGTCAAGGCATTTTATTATAAGGAAAATAAAATGGTGTATTTAAATCCCTGTGTATACTTTTTTTAAAAAACGTCATGTTACTGTAGGTGGGATAACAAGTTAAAGACCATATGGGGCAATGGGAACAGCTCCAACAGAGCATGCAAACAAGGTGCACAACATGTTGCTTTGCACAGAGCTTTTATTGTAAAGGAGAGGAGTTCTTCTTTCATTATTTCTTCTGCTTTGAATCCTTACAGAAAGGCAGCATTGAAGTACTGTAGAATTGTGTTTGAAAGAAGGGGTTATTTTTTTTAAAAAATCATTTTTGGCATGGTTCTACGTAGCCCGTATTGTATACTGGGCTAGCTGGGAAACATGTATAACCAATCTGTGTAACTAACTAACTAGTCTATGTGGCAAAACACAGATTCAGAAATATGCAAGGCGGTGATATACAATGATGTTCACTGAGAATTTGGATTTGATTTATTCCTCCACCACTGTTTTGTTTTTGAAAATACAGTCTCAAATATGTGCTTAAATGAATAGATTTATAAGAGATATTTTGATAAATACAAAGCAATGGAGCTTTCATCTAACTTCAGTGTTTGAATTTTGTTCCATGTAGAAAAAGGAGCTGGCTTTGAAATGGTTTTAGGATTATTCCATGGTGCCCATCCAGTCAACTGCACTGGGAAATCATCCTTCCATTGCTTGCAGGATAATCAGGATCAGCTAGATTTGAGGATGTCCATTTGGTGGCTGTTCAATAGCTAAAGCTGTTTTATCAAACGGTAAAATCTCCATGAAGCATCTTGGAGAGTGATGGTTTCTGGAAAGACTCCTAATCTGCTTATGTACAGATCATATTCATTTTAGAAATAAGATCCATTGGCAACTATAAGGCAGTCGTAGGTTCTTAAACAGAAATGCACACCATGTTGAAAATTCAAAGTACTATATTAAAATAAAAATAGAAAGTAGTCTCCAGCCTAATAGTAATGATGGGGGTCTTTACTTAACCTGACATCCGTTGGGAGACCAATTCTCACAGCATGATCCTCCCAGAAAATTCCTGCCTTGTCTTCATGACAACTTTTTTCTTCCCCACCATGGAGAAAAGCACAAGAATAACAGAATAATGGAGTGGGAAGGGACTCTGGAGATCTTCTAGAGGACCAATTATATTTCATAATTCGGTAGGGCTCCAACAGAGAACAAACAGAATAGCTACAAATCAACTGTAGTTACTGTAATCTCCGATTATAAAGCCATACATCAGTTCTCACCAAATGTCAAATTTGCAGGGGGCCAGCCTGACCTCTCCAGCACATTAAAGTCTGTCCTTGAGCCACTAGAAAGTTTGCTGTCCTGATTGCTAAACTCTAATCTACCTCAATAATAAGGCCGGCAACTGGTGCCTCCTTGTTCTAATGCAGGACAAGTTAAGGAAAGTGATTGGTGGATTCCCCTGGTTTCATTTTCCTTGTTTCACCAGATGCTGCTTGCTGATGGAGAAAGAACCATCAGTAACTCCCTTTCATATAAAATAGCCGAGGCCAGATGAATGCAGGCAATCATTTTGAATGGCATGCCCATTTCCTACCAAGTTGGCAGGCTTCATGTAAATTAAATAGATAATAACAAGTATACATTAATAAAAAAAGATGCTGTATACTTTTAGACTGTCAGCCAGGTTATTTTGGGACACAGAGATGGGCATGGAATGAAACAGATGAGACCTATAGATAATCATCATGCTCTGTCTTCAAACAGTGCTGCAATGAATGCAGTGCTGATAGCAGATCCACCCTTGTCTTTGTGGGCAGCAGCAACCAGAAGTAGCCAGTCGATGACCATCATACCACAAAGGAATAATCAGAATAGTGCTGTTCCCCAGCCCAAAACATCAACCCAGTAAAGAAGTATAGCCTCATGAAATCCCTTACTGGCCAAAGCAAAGGAAAGCTGGCAGTGCACCAATGAAAACAGAATCTGCGACACACCGCTGGCAGAACTTGACTTTCCCTCCCAATTTAAGCTGAACAGAACTTTTTCTCAACAAAACAGTGCCTAGCCCTCTCTTTCAAAATAGTGGGTAAACTGTGTACATGAAAAGCTTATGTCAGATCTGATAAATGCTTCAGAAAGTGCAAGTCAGATGTTATGATGAGATAGTTGAAAATAAGTCTTTGCCAAAGTTGAAAATAAGTCTTTGCCAAAGTTGTTTCAGTAAAGAAACTGCCTTCTGAGGCAGGCTGAAATATTTAAAGCTTCTGCACTTCCCACTCAATCTAGTTAAAACTAACCAGCCCAATTTGGCTAGTTTTCTGTGCTACAATGCTTCTGCTGTCACCAAGCACCTTCCCCCGCCATCTAATTTCTGGTTCATCATCTGTTGCTGGCTATTTTCTGATTATCTGGATTTCCACTTTAGCTACCTGTATTTTGATGGGTTGGAGGGTATAGAATATAGAATACAAAATAACAAAGTTGGAAGGGAGGTCATCTAGTCCAATTCCCTGCTCAAGTAGGAGACTCTATATCGTGTCAGACAAATGGCTGTCCATTCTCAGAAACTCCAGTGATGGAGCACCAACTTCTGGAGGCAAACTGTTCCACTGATTGTTTTCACTGCCTGGAAATTTCTTCTTAGTTCTAGGTCAGTGATGGCAAACCTTTTAGAGACCAAGTGCCCAAACTGCAACCCCAAACCCACGTATGTATCGTCAGGTGCTGGGTGGGCGTGGCCTATTGGGTGGGCATGGCTGCGGTGGTAACGGTAGATTGGGTGGGACTAAAAAATTCAATCAATCAATTCCAACTTTGTGAGATCTTTTTTTTTTCCTGCAAGAAGTTGAAATTGATTGATTGATTGAACCTTTTTTTTTTTTTTGCACATGGCGGCAGAGGATTAAAGTGAAAAGGTTTTATAAAACCTAGCTGAAGGCCTAGGTCTGGGGTGACTGCGCGCATGCCCACAGAGAGGGCTCTGCGTGCAACCTGTGGCACATGTGCCATAGGTTTGCCACCAGAGTTCTAGGTTGTATCTGTCTTTGTTAAGGTTCCATCCATTACTTCTTCTCCTGTTCTCAGGCATCTTGGAGAATAGGTTCACCCTTTCATTCTGTGACAGTTACTCAAATATTGGAAGACTGCTATCATGTCACCCCTAGTCTTTCTCTTCATTAGACTAGACATATCTAGTTCTTGAAACCATTCATTGTATATTTTAGCCTCCAGTCCCCTCTCCAGTCCTATATATTGTTTAGCAATGGTATATAGCTTCCCATGGCAAGAAAAGAAGAAAAGGAATTTACATTCAAGTTTAAACTTCTTCAACAGAGTGTCCAAATCATAGGAAGTAACCATTTTACTTGATTCTGTATTGTAAATTTGACCTCAAGTATTATGTCCAATCCAGGACACAATAGTTTAAGAAGGAGTTAGAGAGTAGAATTTAGAAAATATAATGAGAATTATTAGAGGAATTAAAACCATATCTTGTAAAAAGAGATAGTCCTCTATTTAGTCTTGAGAAGAGAAGTCTGGTGGGGGGAGAGGGGAATACATTCTTTAAATACCTGGAAGGATGTCACACAGAAAAAGGCCAAGAACTATGTTGTCTTGTCAAAAGTGTAGGATACGGTATAATAGATTTAAGTACAGGAAAGAAAATTCCAGCAGAATGTTAAAAAATGAATCAAAGTAACCAGTAAGAACAAGTTGAGACTTCAGTGGTTACCCAGAAAGCTGAAATATTTACCCTTCATGTGAAATATTAAAACTACAGCTAGATAGCCAACTGTTCTTGGTTATTTTATTTTAAATTCCTACACTAAGCAGAGGGATGGATTCAATAATCTAAATAGCCTTTTCCAACCTTTTTACTCTGGAGGAACTCTTGGAATAATTTTCAGGTCTCAGTGAGGCCCTGCATGAAATTTGCAAACAACATAACAATTACACAATACAATTTACTTCTAATCTAAACAATCCTCATTTTATAGCATTTAGAACAACAGCAAAGTGGCAGGCTGGCAACTGAATCACAGTGTATAAAAATTCCCACCAATGGGAGCGTTAGCATTCTGCAGCATGTGAAATTCAAAAAAACTGTTTATTTTTTCCTCCAATCACAATCTTTCACAGAACCCGTTTCGTGGAACCCCATGCTCCCATGGAATCTCATTTGAGAAAGTCTGGTCTAAATGGCTCATTTCTTTTTCACTAACTTTTTTACGACATCGACCTTGTCCAATTTTATAAAGTCCTAATGTGTTGGACTTCAAATCCATAATCTTTAGCCAGCATGTCCAATGGCTCAAGGATTGTGGGAATGAAATTCCAGCAGAGCACAAGGTTATGACTGGCTGCTCAATAACAGTAACAGTAAAAAGAAGTGCTGCCTATATAACTCCTTGCAAGAATGCAGCTCACACAAAGAAGAAAAAAAAAGTATGCCTATGACTTTTTTATTTACATAAAAATAAAAACTTGTACTGCATTGGTGGCAGTATATACCTCACTTTCACTTGAGGAAAGAAAACAAAACAGGTGAGTAACAACTTCTATTTGGCAAGCATTCCTTGTGTGTCCAACCACACTTGGCCAATAAAGAATTCTATTCTATTCTATTCTATTCTATTCTATTCTATTCTATTCTATTCTTTGCAAAAAACAAACTTCCAGTTGTTGTGCATAACAAATTGTTTAGATCTTTGAATCCCACACACCTTTTCATGTCTCCCTAGAAGATTTGAGATAAAATTTATCATATTTTATAGGGTTTACAGAAAGCAGAATGGTTCAGCCATTCTTTTTGCATAGGTAAAATCCTTGGCTTAAACCATTCATTTCTGGGAGATTTTAGATGATAAGATTTTTTTTCCTTCCAGAGACTTTGATCAGTCTAACCACATAAGACAAATTCACATGAGATTTATATCATTTGCTAGTTGCAGAAGAATAAAATCAACCTCTTTAGGTTCAACATAATATCATTCCTTATAACATACTACACAGTCCAAAGGCCAAAAATAGTTCCTCCCGTATTAACATCTATTGCAATGAAAAAATAACAAAAAGAAGCTAAAGATCCCTTTTATTTGCTGTGATTCTCGAATTTTAATCAGCAATATTTCCAAAGTTAAAACAAACAGCAAAGGTGACAATGGACATCCCTGTCTAGTCCCCTTTTCTATTGTAAAGACCTCTGACAAACCCCCATTAACTATAAGTTGTGCCGTTTGTTTTTGATAAATAACACCAAGAGCTTGTAAAATTTTTTCTCCAAAGTTCATTTTGTCAATTAGTCTTAACATAAATTGCCAATTCAATTGGTCAAAAGCTTTCTCAGCATCTAGAAATATCAATCCTGCAGAAACTTGATTATTTTTATCTAAATATTCTAATAAGTTAATAATTTGTCTGACATTATTCTTCATATACCTTCCAGTTATAAAACCCGTTTGATCCTTATGTATAATCTGACACAAAACCCTCATAAGCCTATTAGCTAGTATTTTTGCAAAAATCTTATAATCTACATTTAGAAGAGATATAGGTCTATAGTTCTTTGGTAGAGTAAGATCTTGATCTTCTTTTGGAATTAAAGATATAAAGGCTCTGCCCCATGACAGGGGAATCTCTAAACCCTGTAATATATTATTAAAAAGCTGTCTTAAAGGTTGAATCATCTCTTGTACCAAAGTTTTATAATAAATAGATGTCAAACCGTCCGTACCCGGTGCTTTACCTAGTTTTAATTCTTTAATCACTGTCTCGATTTCCTCACTAGTAATTGAACCATTAATTTCTTGTTTCTGATCTTCTGTTAATTTAGGGAAGTTGGCTTCATTTAAGTAATTATCTATAACTGAAACCTGTATTTTAGTACTCTTATATAGTTTTTGATAATAATCTAGAAAAGATTTCTTAATCAACTCCTTCTGATATACCAATAATAATAATAATAATAATAATAGTAGTAGTAAAGTTGGAAGGGACCTTGGAGGTCATCTAGTCCAACCCCCTGCTCGGGCAGGAAACCCTACACCATTTCGGACAAGTGGCTGTCCAGTCTCTTCTTAAAAACTTCCAGTGTTGGAGCATTTACTGCTTCTGGAGGCAAGCTGTTCCACTGATTAATTGTTCTCACTGTCAGGAAGTTTCTCCTTAGTTCTAGGTTGCTTCTCTCCTTGATTAGTTTCCACCCGTTGCTTCTTGTCCTGCCTTCAGGTGCTTTTGGAATAGCTTAATTCCCTCTTCTTTATGGCAGCCCCTGAGATATTGGAACACTGCTATCATGTCCCCCCTTGTCCTTCTCTTCGTTAAACTAGACATAGCCAATTCTAGCAACCGTTCCTTATATGTTTTAGCCTCCAGTCCCCTAATCATCTTTGTTGCTCTTCTCTGTACTCTTTCTAGAGTCTCAACATCTTTTTTACATCGTGGTGACCAAAACTGGATGCAGTATTCCAAGTGTGGCCTTACCAAGGCATTAAGAGTGGTATTAATACTTCACGTGATCTTGATTCTATCCCTCTGTTAATGCAGCCTAGCACTGTGTTGGCCTTTTTGGCAGCTGCAGCACACTGCTGGCTCATATTTAGGTGATTGTCTACTAGGACTCCGAGGTCCCTCTCACAGTTACTACTATTGAGCATGGTGCCACCTATGCTGTACTTGTGCATTTGGTTTTTCTTGCCTAAATGTAGAACCTTGCTTTTTTCACCATTGAATTTCATTTTGTTAGTTAGTGCCCAGTGTTCAAGTCTGTCCAGATCCTTCTGTATCTGAAGCCTGTCTTCTGGAGTGTTGGCTATTCCTGCCAGCTTGGTGTCGTCTGCAAATTTGATGAGTTCCCCATCTATCCCTTCATCCAAGTCATTGATGAAGATGTTGAAGAGTACTGGGCCCAGAACAGAGCCCTGGGGCACCCCACTACACACTTCCCTCCATCTAGATGCAGTTCCATTGAGGACCACTCGCTGAGTACGGCCGGTCAGCCAGCTACGGATCCATCTGGTGGTGGTTCTGTCTACCCCACATTTTTCTATCTTGTCAAGTAGTAGGTTGTGATCTACTTTATCAAATGCCTTACTGAAGTCCAAGTAAATTATGTCCACAGCATTCCTCTGATCCACTAATTTTGTCACTTGGTCAAAGAATGCAATAAGATTTGTCTGGCATGATCTATTTTTGACAAACCCATGTTGGCTTTTAGTAATGACTTTGTTTGCCTCTAGGTGTTCGTTGATTCGTTGTTTGATTATCTTTTCCAGGATCTTCCCAGGTATTGAGGTCAGGCTGATAGGTCTGTAATTTCCTGGATCCATTTTTTTTCCTTTTTTGAGGATGGGAACTACATCAGCTCTTTTCCAGTCCTCTGGTAGTTCCCCTGTGTTCCAGGATCTTTGAAAAATATAGTTCAGTGGCTCCGATATCACATCTGCCAGTTCCTTGAGAACTCTGGGGTGTAATCCATCTGGTCCTGGCGATTTGAACTCATCTAAGCTGGACAGGTGCTCCCTAACCATTTTCTTGCCTATCTTAACTTGTGTTTCTATACTGTTTTTTATGGCACTATTTTTGATAGGTTGGTCTGTTTTTTCCCTTTGTGTAAAGACAGATGCAAAACACGAGTTAAATAGTTCTGCTTTCTCCCTGTTGTTTGTCACCTTCTTGCCACTTCCACCCACTAATGGACCAATCGTTTCCTTCACTTTTTTCTTGTTTTTTACATGTTTAAAGAAGCTTTTTTTGTTATTTTTGACTTTGGTCCCAAGCCTTAGTTCATTTTGAGCCTTGGCTTTCTTCACTTCATCTTTGCAGGCTCGGGCTATTTGTTGATATTCTGACTTAGTTATGTTCCCCTCTTTCCACTTTCTATACTTGTCCTTTTTATCTTTCAATTTGTCAGAGAGTTCTTTATGCAGCCATGCTGGTTTCTTTTGAGAGCTGTTGTTTTTCCTCTTTGTTGGTATTGTGCTAGACTGTGCTTTTATTATCTCATTTTTCAAAATTTCCCAAGCTTCTTGAGTTGTTTTCCCCTTGAGGATTCTCATCCATGGAATCCTTCCCAAGCCCTCTCTAAGTTTATTGAAATTAGCTCTCTTGAAGTCCAAGACTCTAGTTTGACTGTGTTCTATTGGTTGTGCTTCTATAATGTTGAATTCTAATATTGCATGATCACTTCCTCCCAGGGTTCCTATGGCTTCAACACCGTCTATCATTTCATCTCTGTTAGTGAGAATTAGATCCAAAATGGCTAATCCCCTAGTTCCCTTCTCTACTTTTTGGGAGACAAAGTTGTCTGCTAGGTTTGCCAGGAACCTGTTTGATCTTCCACTTGGTGCGGAGTTTGTCTCCCAGTTGATGTCAGGGTAGTTAAAGTCCCCCATTACTATTGTGATGTGCTTCCTACATACCTTAGTTAGCTGATTGGCAAAAAGTTCATCTATTTCCTCTGTTTGGTTGGGTGGTCTGTAGTATACACCTATGGCAATGTCATTTCCCCCCCCTTTTATATTGACCCAAATGCATTCAAGATAGTTTTTATCATTGTTGTACTCTATTTCTGTGGAGATGTAGTTATTTCTTATATAGAGAGCAACTCCACCTCCTCTTTTATTTGGTCTGTTTCTTTTAACTAATTTAAATCCCTCTAGCTGTGTGTTCCATGTGTGAGTTTCATCCCACCATGTTTCCGTAATGGCAACAATATCGTATCTGCCCTCATTAACCTGAATTTCTAGTTCACCCTGTTTGCTGTTCATACTCTGTGCATTGGTGTATAAACATTTGAGTCCTTTGTGGGTGTCCCTGTGTTTCCTTTCTACATAACCTGTGTGGTGCCTGAGTTCCCCTATTGTCTTACCACCTATTTGGTTAGTGCACTTTATGTGGCACTCGCTATTAGAGGCTTCAATTTGATTGGTAGCAAGGTTGGTATTCTTGTCCACACACACATCTATGCTACATGCACTGATAGCCCTATAGTTTTTAAATTGCCGGGGACAGGGTTGTTCCGTATCAATTAACTCCCTGTCCCCGCTGTTTAGTTTAAATTTCCCTCCAGAAAATCTGTGAATTTATAGCCGAGTAACTCAGTCCTTTTTTTGATGGATGCAAACCATCTCTTTTGTACATCTTTTGATTGGACCAGCTACTGACATCGTGACTAATATATCCAAAGCCTTCCCCTTTACACCACTCCTTTAGCCACATATTGAATTGTGCTATGCGCTGGCCTTTTCCGTTTTGCTCCTTCTACACTGGTAAGACCTCTGAGAAAGTAAGCCTACAGCCTATTCTGCTAAGTTCCTTCCCCAAGCTCTGGAAATCATTCTGCACAGAGAGTACATCTTTTTGGGACAGATCATTAGTGCAAAGATGTACAATAGCCTCCACATCACAGTCCTTGCTGCCATTCTTGATTATTTTAGAAATACGCTTCTTGTCCCTACTGGCAGTAGCACCTGGAAGACACCTGACCTCTTTCAAAGCCTCTGTGTCCTTTCCTAAATTTACATCCCTTATAATTGAATCACCTACCAGAAGGTAGCTTCTCTTTTTGGGAGCCTTTCTATTCTTGCATGACTGTTGTGCAATACCTGATTCACACTTCTCCCTGTCAAAATCTAGTTCTTCATCTCGGACCACAATCCCCTGCTTATTTGAGTTATCTTCACAAATACCTTTACCAGTCTCCTCAATTTACCATTATAATTTATTTTATCTATAATTCTTTGTCTCTGTTGCTTTCTCAATTGGTAAGCCAACCATCTCCCTGATTTATTAGCATTACAAAATGTATTTTGTCTCATGTACAATAGGTTAGTTGCAGTTTGATCAGCCATCAACATATTAAATTGTGATTTAAGCAATTTTATAGATTCTTTAAACTTTTCATCTGTAGGATTTGAAATCAAATTTTTTTCTTTTAATTTAATCTCATCTTCCAGATCCTTACGTTTCTGAATCTGCTTTTGTCTATGAGTATTATTCATTTGTATCAAAATCCCACGCATGAAGGCTTTACCTGCATCCCATACCATTGACATTGATGTTCCCTTATGCATATTTAGAACAAAATAATCCTTTAAGTGCTCCTTTAATTTTTGAACATTCTTTTCTTGTCTAAATAAGTTCTCATTGATCCTCCACGATCTTCTCTCCTCTTTTTCACCAACCAACTCCATCCAAACTGGGCTGTGATCCGTCAATGTCCTAGGAAAAATCTTAACATTCTTTACCCTAAAATATAAATCAGTTGTGATCAAGAAAAAGTCAATTCTTGAGAAGGATTGGTGTCTGTCTGAAAAGAAAGTGAAATCTCTCTCCTCCTGATTGCGTTCACGCCAGTAGTCCCGCAGCTCCCAGTCCTCTTTCAAATTGAAAAAGGCTTTAGGTAATTTGGCCTGTTTAAAAGAAGTGGAAGATCCTTTTTTGTCTCTTTGTGTATCTAGCACACCATTCCAGTCACCCATTAATATCACAGATCTATAATCCAACAAAGTTAATTTCTGATGTAACAATCTATAAAATTGATCCTGTTGTTGGTTTGGTGCATACAACCCCACTATAAGTATTTTCTTACCATATAAACCAACTTCAATCATAACATATCTCCCTTGAAGATCAGATTCTACCAAACAGGCTGATAAGTTTTGCTTAACATAAATAACTACACCCCCTTTTTTCCCAGGAGCAGAAGATACAAAATGAGATCCCAAGCGAGCATTGACTAAGTATTTTTGGTCTTTAGATAAAATATGTGTTTCCTGCAAACAAATAATATCATTATTATGTTGCTTTAAGTAATGAAAGATTTTCTTTCTCTTTTGAGGGGAATTAAGGCCATTAGCATTCCAGGTCAGGAGCTTTACCATCTCCCTTAACCAGGAGCCTGGAGAAGACTGCTTGAAGATCTGCCATTGAAGAATGTGCTGCAGAGCTCTTGGGTCTTGCTCCTCCCACCGGCAACGAAACAATTTCTTGAAGAGATTCTTTAACTTCTTTCTTCTGTTGTTCCTTTTCCTTACGTCTATATGCTGCACGGGTCATTCTTTGCTCTTTGATCTCTGTTTGTCGCGACCACTCCGCCTGTAGCTTTCCAGCAACCATCACACCTTGCCCTTCAGACTGTTGTTCCACCTCTTTACCGTCCAGAACTTTCTGCATCATAGATGATGGTGAGCCTGCTCCCAGGACCGAACTGTAAAACTCCTTTGCTTTAGTAACTGTATTAAGTCTATAACGCGTCCCCGCATGGCTCACGACAATACCCATCGGAATCTCCCATCTGAATGGCATCATTCTTGTTTTGAGTTCATTAGCTAGAAAAGCAAAATCTTTTCTCTTTCTTAAAATTTTAGATGGGATCTCCTTTAAAATAATAACATCTTGAGCAGCAATCTGAAACCTCTTATTACAGAAAGCTAATAAAAAAGAATATAAACTAAGAGCTTTTGCAGATGACTTGGTGGTTACCCTGTCCCAACCTACTTACTCCGTAGTAGTGTTATAGAATTAAAAAAAAAACTTGAATCAGCTCTTTCAGGAAAGGGAAGTTTATTGCGCAGGTTCAGAGAGCCATCCTGGCTGAAGGAATCTGAACTCAGATTGTACATTGATGACCATTTTTATAACCCTTCAAGCAGAGTTATTTCCTGAGCAGGTCACATGCCTCACATGGTTACATTCTATAGGTCCTTATTCTAACATGGGAAAACTACTGGACAGATCTATAATCGATAGCTCCTCGTTTACATTGGAATGTTTTTAGCAATCAGCAATATATCAAGTGTTAAGCAATTTAGATACACCATGTGACAAGCAGTTAGTAATATATCATGTGCAGAGCTGGGAACAGGATGTCTGGCCATCCTAAATTTAAGAGTTGTCTTGTAAGCAAAACAAACCTCCCTTACACACACAATCTTTGGTGGGCCATCTGCTTTTTACCCATATTCTTTGTCAGACCACTAATATTTTTCCAGGTACCACTTTATTCCCCCCTGATGAGACTTATCTCATCTATGCAGATAAGTTTCATTCCATAACACTTGGGTCTTATGTATGTATGTTGTTATACTCTTGTCTCTGGAATTCCCACATGTGAAGAACCACCCTTTAGGTAACCATATGTTTGCATACCCAAAAGACACTGTTTGGAAAAATGTGCAATTTAGCCTTTCTTGGCTCACTTTCAGGCAATGAGGTGAAGGTGTATTCTGCTCACACCCTGTGATATGTGCACATTATAAGTCTTCTGGAATGGCTACGTTAGGAGTATGTAAAGCTAAAGCATCAGTGGGTAGAAACTTGGAAATGTGACCCCGCTGTACATTGTTTCATAGCCTATGTGTTCTTTAAACTCGTGGTGACTGAACTCCTTGGCTGCTGTGACAGGAACACATACGGGTATTAAACATGTGGACAGCAAATTTTCCATGTCATATGCTTCAGAAAGGCAAAAATCAGTTGTGTTGGCTAGTTTAGCCAATTGACCCACAAATTATATTGCATCCTTGACTCCAATGGATGGGGCATATCCTTATTCTGCTGGGACCTTTTGCTTCGTTTTCTCTCTGGGCGCTTCCTCGGGGGTCTTTGGATAGTTACTCCAAATTCCACCGGGATAACATGTACGATGCAAGTCCCCTTCCATCCCGTCTTCAACTGCGAGACTAGGGTGACCCGCTCCCATCCCCAGAATAAGGGAGGCCCACACTTCAGAGTAACAGGAGGAGGAGGCTTCTTATATGGGGCCTTTACACATATGCCTTTCCTAAGAATATATCCAACATACTGACAGGCTTCGGGATTGACAGGTGGTCTTGTAATACAGGCTTCTTTAACTATTCTGTCAAATGCTTGGGGAAATTGACAAGGATGAGGCCAGCTACCATTCCAGCATTCTGGGGAAAATCCAATAGGGGGGTGACCTTTGCAAGTGCCCGTGCCTATAGCATAAGATTGGATAAGGCGTGGAGCTTCTTCTGGCTTGCTCCATTGGCCTAAATTAGAAAGACAAACATTATTACATGCAACAATAGTACTATATAAAAGCAGAAGGAAGCCTTTCATCCTTTCTTCTCCCGTGCGTAGAAAGCCAGCTTCCGGGTGTGGCTTAGCAGGGGGTTGAATTTCAGCCAGACAGCCGTAGATCTTCTCCCGTGGGTAGAAAGCCAGCTTCCGGGTGTGGCTTAGCAGGGGGTTGAATTTCAGCCAGACAGCCGTAGATATATGTGCAGGATACACTTGTGCTAATACAATATCTGGTTTACAACAATAAAATATTCATTACACATACTAGACACGTTTAAGAGTGAGTTTGGTGGGAACCTTGGGATCTCTGTTCACTGTCCACAGAGGTTCTGCAGCTGCTTTAACTCTGGTCCAGTGGATCCAAGATTTAGATTCTGCAATCTTTATTGCTAAAGGGGAGGCCATTATTACTTCATAAGGTCCTTTCCATCTCCCCTCCAGTTGTTCATGTTTCCAATGTTTCACCCACACCCTATCCCCTGGTTTAAAGGGATGACATCTTGTTATTAGTTTAGGAGGTGTTTGTTCAACAACATAATTCCTAAGTTTTTCCACTTGCTTATTCAGTTCCTGCACCATTTTCAGAGCCCATACTCCCCCCTGATGGCCCAAATCAGGCCATCCAGCCAAACTTCTTCTCAGCAGCGTAGGAGGACGCCCAAACATCAGCTCATATGGGGATAGGTTGTATTGTCTACGTGGAGCACATCTCACAGCGTAGAGAGCTAAGGGCAATGCATCAGGCCATTTCAGGTGACTTTCAGCACAGATCTTAGTAATTTTCTCTTTCAGTGTGCGATTCATTCGTTCAGAATTCGAACCGGACTGAGGATGAAAAGCACAATGAAACCGCCATTTGGATCCCACAGCAGTAGCCACTGCTTGATTAACTTGATGAACAAACTCAGGACCATTATCAGAGGAAATAAAAGACGGGCAACCAAAACGAGGTATTAGTTCTTTTAACAATAGCCTTGCCACTTCCCTGGCTTGTTTAGTCTTTGTAGGGAAAGCCTCTGGCCAGCCAGTGTATTTATCCACAAATACCAATAAAGCTTTGTATAGTCCACATCTTGGCATGTCTGTAAAGTCAACCATGACAGAGTCCATAGGAAAGTAAGAGACAGGTATGGTTCCAGGTGGTAGTAGGGGCCCTTGTCGAGGATTGACCTTAGCACAGATGCCGCATTGTGAAACCACTCGAGCAGCTATCCCTGCCGACCCATGTACATAGTAATCCCTCCCAATAGCAGCATCCAATCCAGTTTTCCCCATGTGTGTTGTTTCATGTGCTGCCTGAAATAAAGCCCATGCTGAAGATTGAGGGACAAAAATACGTCCATCAGGCAAAAGATACCACCCATCCTTAATAGTAGCTTTGAGATCATTCACTGCTTTCACACACTCCTGCTGAGAGTATGTTGGTTTAATGATAGGAGGCAAGTCCCCTATGTCTATTGCCACACATATTGACAGATCAGGAATGGGCCCTGTTTTCATTGCCACCTTCTTAGCTTCCAAGTCAGCTCTTCTATTCCCTTGAGCCACCCGATCCACCCCTTTCTGATGTCCTTTGCAATGCATCACAGAAACTTTTGCTGGTTTCTGCACAGCATCGAGAAGTCGCTTGATCAAATGTCCATGCAACACATGTTTGCCCGCAGAATCCCTGAATCCCCTTTCCTTATACACAGCCCCATGAGCATGCAGAGTCAAAAAAGCATATTTACTATCTGTCCAGACATTTAAAGTTTCCCCTTCAGCTCTTTCCAATGCTCTAATTAATGCCCACAATTCTGCCACTTGAGCACTGCAGTTTGCTCCTAGCAGACTACTTTCCACCACTTCCTCATCATTCACAATCGCATATCCAGAAACCCTCCTCCCATCCTGCATGTAACTCGAGCCGTCTGTATACCAATTTAGGGCAGCATCCTGAAGAGGAATATCAGATAAATCCGGACGGCTTGAATATACAGTTTCCAAAACTTGCAAGCAGTTGTGTTCTGAATCCACTTCTGTGGGCAATAGGGTGGCAGGGTTTAGCCGGTTAGACACCACTAATTTCACTTGAGGATTTTCAATCATCATCGCCTGATACTTAAAAAGCCTTTGACTGCTGATCCACAAATGCCCTTTATTATCCAAGATAGAATTAACTGCATGAGGGGTGTGGACACTTATGGGACATGAGAAGGTCAATTTAACCTTCAGGCAATGTGGCCAGCCTTGGGCAACCCCATCTAATTGCTTAGATAAGTAAGCCACCAGGCGTTGCCACTGTCCTAATTGTTGAGTTAACACCCCCAAGGCAACATTCTTTCCCTAAAGGCATTCTTTTGTTCTCCCTCCCATTCAAAAGCAAACAACTGGCTAGCCTTGTGAATAGGAATCGTGAAAAAAGCATCTTTCAAATCCACAACTGAAAACCACTTTGCTACGAACAAGTGTATACCTCCTTTAGGCTTCCTGATTAAAATTGTCCACACTTGATAAGAAATGCTAACCACCAAGATGTCCCCAAATGTCAATTTTAGATAAAAATGCCACTGGCTGCCTTTCCCCCCTCCCCACGCACACACTTCTGGGCCAAAACCTCCTCCAACCTTTGTCCTTGTTTATAAATAAATTACCTAGCAAAGAACCAACAAAGGAGAGCTCACCAAACCCTGTTTGCATTTATTAACACAAGCTCTTTTTCTAACAGTTTTGCATACAAATCTTTACTCAAAACAGCATAGCTATTTATAATCCCAAAATTTTTCTCAACTTCGTTCTAACTTCACACAAAAAAATAAACAAGTTTAATAAGATATTCTGAGTTACTGAAAGTTTTTTTTTCTAAACTCTAGTATTGCTTTTAATATAAAGTTAGTCAAATCCCAATTTAATCAAATTCCATTCAGATGGAAACAGATTTCCATTAAATTTCCATTAAATAGGGAGAACATTTACAAATCTAAGCAAACTCCTTTGGTTGATATTAAACAATTTAAATTCAAAAATTTCCCAAAAAAAATTGTCCAACAATTACTGACTCCTCTTTTGAATAGAAAAAAACTGCAAAAGTGGGCATTAAATTTTCACAGCCACCCAACCTTTCTCAAACCTGAATTCTAAGCAGGGAAAAAGTTAAAAAGATCAACCCAGAAAAAGTTAAAAAGATCAACCCAGAAAAAGTTAAAAAGATCAACCCAGAAAAAGTTAAAAAGATCAACCCCTCCCCTTTCTCCTCTCTCTCTATCTCTCTCTATCTCTCTCCCTCTCAAAGCAACACAGCCAGAAAAAAAAGCAGGGTGGGAAAGGGGGTTGTGTCTGCAGATAGAGTTTGAAAAGGCATTAACACACTAACATTTGCAAAAGGGAGAGAGCAGAATAGGCAAGAAAATGGTATAGGATTTCCTGCCTGAGCAGGTAACTTTGGGCTGTTCTTAAGAGGGAGAAAAAATAAATAAAAAAACAAACACATCTTTCTTCACTTTGTTTGTTGGCCAGACAAACAGAGTGAGGTTATTTATTTATTTATTTTTTTGTATCTTCTTTTCTCTTGAGGTTAGTAACAGTCATATTTACTTCACACACAAAGACTCTGCTTTCAAATCCACAACTGATCTTCCTGCTCCAGTATCCACCAAAAACGTTGTCTGTTTGCCCCCTATATTTAAAGTAACCAATGGCTCAGGGGGGGCTTCCTTCAAGCCAGGTCCTCGTCAATCTGACCAGTTAGTCCCTGCCAATCCAATTCCCTCAATCTCCCTGTCTCTATTCCAATGTCCCATTCCTCAGACCATCTCTTACACTCCCTGGACCATCTCTCACATTCCTTGGAGCCCCTCTCTGCCCTCTACCCATGAAGGGGGAGTGCATGGAGGGCCCACTGCCAACACCTCCACATCCTCTGCCTTCTCTTCCTCTCCAACCTCTACCTCGCATCTGCCTTCTTGGACATTCTCTTTGCCAATGACCTTCCTCCTTGCAATTAGCACACTGGTTGGGTCCCAGCATGATCCCTCCTTGCAACGCCACCGCCAACAACTCAATTTTCTTATGCATTCTAGCATCTCTTTCCTGTTTTTCCACCTTATCCCTATTAACAAACACCTTCCTGGCCACCTCCAACAATTCTGTAGTGTTCTTTCCTAATGCTCCTTCTAACTAACCTCTGCAACTTCTTTCTTATATCTTCATAACTCTGTGCTATGAACCTCTCATTCAACATTCGCACATTGTCTGCACTCCTTGGATCAACCTGTGTATAAAGCCCATAAGCCTCAATCAGCCTTTGCAAAAAAACTTTCCGGACTTTCATCTGCCTCCTGCATCACAAAAGACGGCTTTAACACATTCACTGAAGGCTTTCCAGCCTTGCAAAGAGCCTCTACTACTAAATTCTGATATTCCTTTAACAAAGTCATGTGTGCTGGATTTTGTGTATTCCATTCAGGGTCCTTTTCTGGTGCCCTGGCTTCCATCTCTGGCTGTATATCCCGCACAGCCGGCAACCTATCCTTCAAACACTGCCTAACAGCAGCCTTCCACTTCTCCCTTTCCTCGGGAGTCAACAAAATATTCAACAATTGCTCCTCTTTACTTGCTTCTCCCCTCACATTTACAGAGAGACCTTCCAAATCCCCTTCCTCCTTGGGGGCTGACAGCCTCCCCCTTTCTGTTTTCGTCTCACAGCTGGCTGCCTTTCTTCGGACACAGCAGGGGCAATCAGCCCTTCCTCCGTCAGAGCGGCTGCTGGCTCTGCCACAGCCGGCACTGGGGGGGAGGGGGAGAAAGGTGGAACGTAGGGAGGAGGTCTGAGAATCAACTCCTCTACCTCCATCCTTATCTCCTTCTTAGCATCTGACACCTTAGTTTCTGAAATCTTCACATCTTTCACTCTTTTAGTTTGTACTTGAAGCTTTTTTCCTTTGGGTCTAGCCACACACAAATGAACCATTTCAGCTTGACATTGCAATAACTCATCAGCTCGTCCTGCTACTGCATCCCCCCACTGATCTATATACTAAAATTGGTTAGGATAGTTTTCTTAAAAGTCCCCTCTGGGGGCCACCCCACATCCATACTACGCCCCCCCATCCTAACACACTGCCAATGACCTACAGCGCCGGCGGTCACTAGTAGGGAATGCACTGGCTTAACCACCCACACAACCTAACACGGACTTCATTAGGATCGCCGTCCCAAGTCCAGGGGAGTGATCAGGCCCTCTCTCCTATCTTCAAGTGAGATAGGTACCATTACTTTAAACACATACTCGCCTGCCTTGTAGCTACACCCATCCTGGCCAGGAGTTGGTTCAGACTTCCTTTCCTTTCCCAAAGGGTTCTTGGACTGGCCTTCAGTACTGTCGGCTCTGCTGAGAAGCCACAGCTGTCTCCTGGAGGAAACACACCCCCATGGCGCCTGGAGAATTGTTCAGAGATGGCTTACCAGCAGGTCCGAAGGGTCCAGCCGTCCTCAGCGAAATATCGCCTCACTCAAGCTTTTCCCGGCCAATGCACCAGAAAATGTTATAGAATTAAAAAAAAAACTTGAATCAGCTCTTTCAGGAAAGGGAAGTTTATTGCGCAGGTTCAGAGAGCCATCCTGGCTGAAGGAATCTGAACTCAGATTGTACATTGATGACCATTTTTATAACCCTTCAAGCAGAGTTATTTCCTGAGCAGGTCACATGCCTCACATGGTTACATTCTATAGGTCCTTATTCTAACATGGGAAAACTACTGGACAGATCTATAATCGATAGCTCCTCGTTTACATTGGAATGTTTTTAGCAATCAGCAATATATCAAGTGTTAAGCAATTTAGATACACCATGTGACAAGCAGTTAGTAATATATCATGTGCAGAGCTGGGAACAGGATGTCTGGCCATCCTAAATTTAAGAGTTGTCTTGTAAGCAAAACAAACCTCCCTTACACACACAATCTCTGGTGGGCCATCTGCTTTTTACCCATATTCTTTGTCAGACCACTAATATTTTTCCAGGTACCACTTTAGTAGTGTTATTACAATTGATATACCAATATGGACGGGTTTCGGGTTTTAAAATTAATAACAGTAAGACCAAAATACTACCCAAAAATATGACTAATATGGATAAGCAGACTTTGGTTAATTTGACAGATTTTGAGGTTGTTGATAAGGTAAAATACCTGGGGGTTACTTTATCTGTCTCTAATGTAAAATTGTATAAAAATAATTATGAAAGGTTGTGGGTCAGGATACAAAGAGACTTGAAAAATTGGGAGAAGTTGCAATTATCTCTTTTGGGAAGAATTACGGCGATTAAAATGAATGTCCTGCCTAAGTTTCTTTTCTTATTTCAGATGATACCCATCTTAAAAAATGAGGTTAATTTAAATGAATGGCAGAAAGGTATCAATAAATTTATCTGGGCAGGGAAAAAACCAAGAGTAAAGCTTAAAATTATACAAGATATTCGTGAGAGAGGTGGACTCAAGGTACCGAATTTGAAATTGTATTATGATGCTGTGGCTTTAACATTAATTAGTGATTGGGTTAATCTAACAAATGCAGAAATACTCCTCTTGGAGGGTTGGGATTTACTTTTTGGATGGCATGCCTATTTAATTTTTAATAAAAAAGTGGACCGGGTTTTTAAATCTCATATTATAAGGATTTCTTTACTTCGGGTTTGGAGGAAATATTACAGAAGTGATTCTAAAATACCATTATGGGCTATACCTTGGCATGCGATAGAGGGGATAAGGAGAGGAGTCAAGATGGATAGTGTTTCTTATGCACAATTGCTTAGATGGGATGGTAAAATTTGGCAGTTAAAATCTTTGGAAGATTTAGCACAAGAAAATATTATATATTCATGGTTTCAGTATAGACAAATAGCGGACAGATGGAAGATAGATCGTAATGTGGGCTTGCTTAGAGAAGATGAAAATTTTGTTAAACAAGTAAAAGATCAAAGACGAACTCATATTAAGAGAATTTATGGGGTGCTAGTAGAATTGGATTCAGAACCAGAATTAATTAAAGAATGTATGATTAAATGGGCACAAAATTTTGGTGAACCAGTTCTACTAGATACCTGGGAAATCATCTGGGTGAGGAATGTTAAATTTACACAAGCCCAGAACTTAAGGGAGAATTTTTATAAAATGTTTTACAGATGGCACCTTGATCCACAAAAAATGTCTCGTATGTATCCTGACTTACAGCCCAAATGTTGGAGATGTGGTTGTTTGGATGCTACTTATTATCATATTTGGTGGTCGTGTAAAAATATAAAAGCCTTTTGGATTAAGATATGGTGGAATATTCAAAGAATTTTTAGAAGGAGGGTAAAATTTACCCCACAATTGTTTTTGCTAGGTATTGTTACCGATTGTGATACTAAGGAGGTTATATTGATGTTAAATTTAATCACAGCCGCAAGGTTGTTAGTAGGGCAATATTGTAAGAAGGAATCTTTTCCTACTTTGCAAGAGTGGTTTTCTAAAGTTTCTTACCTGGCGGAAATGGCAAAGATTTCGGCTTTTTTAAAGGATCAATCGCAAGAGAAGTTTTTTATGGTATGGGAAAAATGGATAGATTTTATACAACACAAGTTGGATATAAAAATATTATTTAGTTTTTCAATAACTTATATATAAATTTTAATATTTTATAGGCTGTATTTTTTTCTTTTTTTCCTTATATTTCTTATTTTTATTTTACTTTCTTATATTTCTTTTCTTCTTTCTTTCTCTTTATTCTTTTTGAGCATTTTTCTTTTTTTTAATATTTATGTTTTTTCATATATATATTATTGTTAATCATTTTATTAGTTGTTTAAGTAATGTATTTAGATTTATTTATGGTTTATACTTTTTTTAAGAATTTAAGAAACTTTAATTAAGCCTATATTCAGCTCTGGGAAGGTTGAGGGAGGGAGTGGGAGGGTTGGGGTGGGTCGGGGAGGGTTGTTTTTTCTTGTAAAAATTTTAAAAATTTTAAATAAAAAAAAAGAAGCTAAAGATCAAATCCATAGATGAATATTTTAAGTATTTGAAAAGTAGAGTAATGAAGAAAGAGTATATATTACTTATCATAGATGAATTCTCAGATTATTTCTAAGTTTATAGTTCACATTATACCAGAGGTTTACCATATCTAGTATATGCTTGTGTTTGAAGTGACTTTGATGATATTTTCAGTGGTATTGGTTTGCATTTGCCATGGCTAGTTACTGTGCATCAACTTGCATTTCCTTCTCTACATTTCCATGGGTATATGGATCTTTTTCTAGAACATATCTTAAGTTATAATTGAAGGAACCCAATTTATTTATTTTATTCATTATTTTTATTTATTAAACAAATTTATATGGCTGCCCAACTCATATATGGTGACTCCGAGTGCCCCACCCCACACACAAAGTGGCAGCAACCACACAATCATGCCAGCTTTGCATCAACCTGAGGTCCCCAAGCCCATTAATAGGACCACGTCTTCGGGGCCTTCCAGAAAAGTGTAAAGGTGAGGGCCAGTCTTATCTCTGGGAGAATGGTATGCCAAAGGGAGGGAGCCACAAAAGAGATGTCCTTTTCCTTGGTTCCACTAGATGTACTTCTCTAACAGTAGGATCTGCAACATAGCTTGTCTTTCTGTGCTAATGGGGCAGGGAGGTGTTAACTGCCAACAGATGGTCCTTCAAATAATCTGGCTCCAAGGTTTTAAAGGTTTTAAAGGCAATAACTGGCCTCTTGAATTGCAGAATGAAGCAAATTGGTAACCATTGTGCAAGTCTCAACGTGTGCATAAGTATGTGGGCCATTGAATTTTGAATATGAAGCTTCCAGTTACTCTTCAAGGGCAGTGCCATGTGCAGCATATTGCAGTAGTTGAAACGGGAGGTGACTAGGACATAAGGGTAGCTGGCTTGTAACTTGCAGTTGTGCAAAGACCCTCCTTGCCACAAACCATGGTTGATGTATCGAAAGCTGCAAAGAGATCAAGTAGAGCAAGGATGGACCATGATCCCTTGTCCAACTCCCATCAGAGATCATCCAAATGTTCAACTAATGCCATTTCCATCCCATATCCAGTCGTGAACCCCTGCTAAAGAGGATCCAGACAATCCATTTCATCCAAGATCTTCTGGACCTACAGAGTGACCACCTTTCCAACAACCTTTCCAGAAAGGGAAGGTTGGAGACAGGATGAAAAATATCTATTAGGGTGGGATCTAGAGATGGCTTCATAAGAAGAGAGTGAAGCATGGACTCCTTAAAGGGCTGGAACACCACCCCATCATCTAATTTAACATCCCAAACATTGTCTGGGAGGTTAAAGATGCACGTTATTTTCTCTTATCTTCCTGAGTTGACTAATCCAAATAAATATATTTTGAACTTTTTTGAAATATATAATTGAAAACAAACAGGCAACCCAATTTGATACAAGCAAGGAAGGGATCAACAGATCAAATGTGGAATAAAAAATAAATACAGTAAAATAAATGATATAATATAAATAAAGTGGACCTGATGCTTGAGCCATAAAATATTTAATGACAAATAGCAAGATATGTCTGCTTTCAAACTGTAAGAGCTATCAGTGTGATACAAGGGCAGTTGGCTTCAATTCCCAGGTACTCTTGTCTGAACATCATGCTCAGTTCAGTTTCCATTCTAGAGCAAAGAGCATTTGGAAAAGGTAGTTGTCAAGACAATAAGAATGGGGGGAAAAATTAAAGCCCTCTTCTTCGATATCAGGGTCTCTTACTACTGGGATTTTGAAAATTCAGTATCCATAAATACAGTGTAATTATGGGATTTATGTATTATCTAGCCTGAATCATTACTCTGTCTTGTGAATTACCTGTAGTTCTTTGAAATCAGTACCAGAGTAGAGAAAAAAATAGTGAAATACTTAAATTAGATAATAAACAAGGTAATAGAAAAGGTAGTAGGAGAAGGTAGTAGAAAAGATGAGAAGATGAGAAACATATTTATCAGAAACATATTACTAGGGAGAGAAAAGGGAAGATATATGGAAATTCTACAAAGTAGCCTTTTTTCAGGCAGGAGTGGATCTGTGGACTCCACCTATATTTGTATCATGGCACCAAAGGATCTTGGTTCTACAGCAGTAAAGAATATAGTGGATGCCAAGAGACATTTCCTGGACATCTATGTGGTGGATGGTGAGGAGGTAGACTCTTATCTCAAAAATCCTTGAAATCATGGTCAGGATTTTGCCTAATTTAATTCATCAGGAAGCACTGATCACCTATCTGACATAGATTATAAAGAGAAAGTGTGGTCTCTGTTTATGGAGGCTGGCCAGTCTTGGTTGCATATCCTGGATGCCAGGTGTTGTGTCCTGAGCCTGCAAGAGCTGAAAGCAAGCTCAGAATGTTGCAATTGGTCCCGGGCATTCCAAAAGCTGCCCGGGACCAGACAGAGCAGTGCCAGCCTTGTGCGCATGCGCAAGGCGCGAAAATGCTAAATTCCTATTGGTTAACACTGTCTGGGTTTCTGGCCCTATAAAAGGCCTGCGTGCCTTTTGCTTCTTTGCTTGGTTGTAGGAGAAAGAGAATAAAGCGTTTGTTAAATTGTCACCATGTGTCTTCATCAATCACACATGAACCAAGAACTCAACACCAGGGATTTGCCCTAACTGCTGGCATGTGTTCTTCTTCCCTTTCTCCTTCTTTAGGCTGCATATACAGGAATTTGCAAAATGTGATTTGGTCACAAATCATTTTTGCATTCCCCCAAACATTCCATTCTGAATTCATAACATGTTAAATCTGTCCGTCTCAGGATTGGTTCATCATTTCTTGGGAGTAAAACTTTGTGAACAGGAAGTGGTTTGTCCCGGTAGTTCTGGATATGTCCCTGCCCTGAAATGGGCTGATAACAAGATTTAGAAAGTAAATAATCACTATATACTCATGCATATTTGAATCCCCATTCCTCCATTCTTTCATATTTGAAATATCTTTTTTTTTTCAAAGCAACGGTTCCTCCTATAACTCCTTCCACCCCGCCCCCAGCATGCTGTGTAAGCTTTGCTAGCCTCAATCTAACACAATCTCCTTGCTTTCACTCCATTTCAGCAACTTCCTCTCTCACAGCATTTAAAGGAAAGGCTGCTTCCTAAACCATACTCATAATGGTATCCTTTCCCTCTGCCCATCTCTGTGACAAAAACAGTCACTACTAGGAAGTTCAAATACTGCATATTCCAAACATGTTGCCTGGTGGTTCATAGAATCCATGCAAAATACATGTCACTGTGGTGGGGATGAAATGTTTGTGTAGATCTCTTCTTAAATGATAGAATAGTTAGTTGTGTGATCCTTCCCTGAAATCTGAAGTGGTGTGGTTGTACAAAGAAGTAGCTTCTGATTTTCTTTATACCAGTTATAAGCGCAATTATAAGTTTATCTCCTATTCCATGGTTACAACATACCTCTCTTCTTTCTATTCTGTCTAATCATCAAAACCAGGAATTATAAGTTATTTTTTTTTCCTGTTTCACATGAAAATTCTACAAAGCTTCCAGTCAGCAATAAATGTAGATATTGTCTTTTCTCTGGTCAAAGAAGTCAATTTAGCCACCTCAGCAAGTTCCACCATATTCACCAACCATTTCTCCATTGTGGGTAGTGTTGAATCTTTCCATCTTTGTGCATAGAATAATCTCGTTGTGGTTATCATATACAAAAACAAATGTTTATGACTTTTCCCCTACTATTTGTCCATTAGTCTCAAAAGTAAAACCTCTGGTTTCAATTGTGACCCTGAAGATTCCTGAGAGCCAAACCATAAAAGAATTTATAGAATAGTTCCAGCTGCAACTCAAACTAGTATGTTGAAATGCAGCTGTAAATCTTTGGAAGCCATTGACTATATTTTTCAAAGATCTTGGAGCACTGGGGAACTACCAGAGGACTGGAAAAGAGCTGATGTAGTTCCTATCTTCAAAAAAGGAAAAAAATGGATCCAGGAAATTACAGACCTATTAGTCTGACCTCAATACCTGGGAAGATTCTGGAAAAGATAATCAAACAACAAATCAGCAAATACCTAGAGGCAAACAAAATCACTACTAAAAGCCAACATGGGTTTATCAAAAACAGATCATGCCAGACAAACCTTATTGCATTCTTTGACTAAGTGACAAAATTAGTGGATCAGGGGAATGCTGTGGATATAATTTACTTGGACTTCAGTAAGGCATTTGATAAAGTAGATCACAACCTACTACTTGATAAGATAGAAAAAAGTGGGTTAGACAGCATCACCACCAGATGGATTCGTAGCTGGCTGACCGGCTGCACTCAGCGTGTGGTCCTCAATGGAACTACATCTACATGGAGGGAAGTGTGTAGTGGGGTGCCCCAGGGCTCTGTTCTAGGCCCAGCTCTCTTCAACATCTTCCCAGCTCCTGACCAAAATTGGCTTCCCAATTTCACTAATTTCAGCTGAAAAATTGAAACTCACTTTCAAACTACTAAACTATTCCAGAATTATTCACCACCTTGTCTCTTTAGCAACTTCATGAGAATGCAACTTCCTTAAATGGATAGGGAATTTGAAGGAGCAGTGCTTAAGCTAAAACATAGCTAAAATTAGTTTAACACCTACATCATTCATTATACCTCGCCATATCTTCTACCTTTGAAAATCATCCTTCTTGCTTCAGCCACATCACAATGTGCTTCATATTGAATATTGCTTTTTGTTCTTTCAACTTCTTACCTCTCTTTTTAATGGCCTCCTTAGTTCCATCCAACTACAACTTTCTCTGTCTTCCCCTTCCTCTGGACCCAATTAATCTTCTTCCATGTACTTGCTTTGCAATTTGATCCTCGTTCATTTGTAACCACTTCAACTTAATTCTTTCATAAATAATAACTCATTTTTGTATTCAGACTACTTTAATTCATCAGCATATCCCTGACTCTATCTCTTCTTACTTTACCATACACACCACATTTAATTTGCTTTTCGCTTTTCCTGACAAACCCAACTCTCCCTTCCATATAATGAAATATGCAAAATTTCCTTTTGCTTACCCACTTCTATTCATTTTTTTCACAAAAGATACATCCTTCTATTACTATTTGTATTCTTAAAATGTCTCCATCTATTTTCCAAGTTTTAATAATCCTCTTAGGAAGGTTCACAAATTCATCTACTTGTTCTAATCTTTTTATTAATTATTTATAACATGCAATCAACCACACCAATTTTCCAGTCAAACCCAGTGACCTTGATCTTTGATATATTAATTTTTAGATGTATGTATTTTGTGGCTGTACACAGTCTATCTAACATTAACTGCGAACAATACATTAGACAATAACAGGGAATGATCAGCATATAAAAGTCTACATTTTCATGTTCCCAAGCAATACATCTCTAACATAGCACAAACATAATTTTTGAACTAACTATAAAAAGCATTAAATAACAAAAGGGACATCACATCCTTATCTTCTTGGTCAGTGTTGAACCATTCATTAAGCATTTCACATTCTCATCCATGTTTTATGTCTATAAAAAAGTGTTCTTGCCATATTCAGCAACCAGCCTTCAGTTGCTTAGTTGTACAAAATGTTCCCTATAATTTAAAATGTTGTTACTTGATCATATAGCATCTCTAAGTCAAACAAAATACAATAAATTTTATATCCCACATGAATATATTTCTTAGCTGTTTGCTGAAGAATAAAATCTGCATATCCCTTGCCCAGTTTAAAGCCATAGTGCATTTTCCAAATTGTGCTCATTGATACTTATCCCATTTTGCCAAATATCTTCCCTCGCACATTTAAACTAGTCCCCCTGCAGGTTTTCTACTCACTTTTGCCATATAAAATATCATTTTCATTCATAAGCTACAAATGGAGCCTTCTTGTCCAAATAAAGTAAGAGCTGTGGTGGCACAATTCTTAGAGTGCAATACTGCAGGCTAACTTTACATTCCACTGCCAGAAGTTTCATCCTGACTGGATAGAGTTTGACTTGGCCTTCCATCCTTCTGAGGTCACTAAAATGAGGATCCAGATTGTTGGGGGCAATGTGCTAACTCTGTAAACTGCTTAGAGAGGGCTGGAAAGCACGGTGAAGCGGTATATAAGTCTAAGTGCTATTGCTATTGCTAAACTACAATGCCACTACAAACAAAACTTGTCTTTTTCCTCAATGATACCAGTGGTCCCAATTCAGCTCTTCAAAATATCACTATGACTCCCATACAAGTCTATAAAATACTGCTGCCAACATTCTCTCATTTCAGTTTCATCATTTTTATTTTTAATTTTGCTCCCTTTGCTGAGACTGCTTGCTTAGTATTCTATACCTGTTTCCAAATCACTCTCCATCAAAATCACTCTGTATTTTCTCTGCCTTTTAAAATCTCAACTAGTCTTATCTTTCTTTACCATCTTTTTCCCTCTGTCTACATTACACAGTACCTTTTTGTCCTTATTTTTTTTGCAGCAAACATCTTATATACATTATTTCACTATTCCTCCTTCTATCATCTTTTTACCCAGAATAACTACATATAAATCTGTGCCACCCTATTTACTTCTTTTCGTCTGTTCTGTATGTTCCTATTGCTTCTTTACTACTTTTAAAGCCAGTTTGGTCTAGTGAGTAAGGCACCAGGCTAGAAACCAGAAGATCATGATTTCTATTCCCGCTTCAGACATGAAAGCCAGCCAATATTTTGTAATTTTTCCAATAGCTTTTCTTCAATCCTAGCATCATGCGGTATAGCAACACCAATGAGCCAGTCTCAAGTCTTTTCAATGACTGTTATATCCAGCATGTTAGGAACAAGACAATGCCTTTCTATTTGGATCTTAAAATTCCATAAGATGTTATTATTTCCTTTTCCATATTTACATAGGAAATGATATGCTTAAATCATGCTTCTGAAACAAACATTTTTCCTAGGCAAATATTCATCAGTCACTGTTCTAATTTTTGAATCTTGATTGACTAAATCTTTTTTTTTTCTGTATACTTCTCCTGTTCCCATCCATGGATTGCATTCATTCATAATAAGGCACATGTTTTCCCCAAAATTATCTCTAGCTCTTCCTCTCCAGAGTGCCAGATGCAACTATCACCATCCTACAGATTCCAAGCTAGATGTCATCAATTCATGTCTTCTGACATACACTACAGTCCTTTCATGCACAATTAATTCTCTCCTACCCCTTCCATACTTGTATTTATCAAGTCTACTCCACAAGATCAGGCCATCAACATTACATTACTTTTCAACATAATCGCCATCCAAATTGAGGCACTTGTCATAATGTCTTACAAGGTTTGAAATTTCTTAGTAGTAGTCACTTGGCGCCAAATCTGGGCTATTTGGGGGGGGGGGTAATGAAAAACATCCCAACGGAATTGCTTCAAAAGTTCTTGGGTGTGTCCAGTGGTGTGCGGGTGAGCATTATCATGAACCAACACCGCACAGAAAGTGGTGCCATAAAAAATCCCACCAGATGTGAAGATGCCAAAGGAGTACTGCTAGTGAAGTTCATGGAGCGTGGTTCAACCATCAATTCAGAAGTCTACTGTGAAACATTATGAAAACTCAGATGCACCATCCATAACAAGCTTGCCCACACACTGCTAGATGCACCCAAGAACTTTTGAAGCAATTCCATTGGGATGCTTTTGATTACCTTCCTATAGCTCAGATTTGGCATTGAGTGACTACTAATAAGGACTTTCAAAACTTGTAAGATGTTATGACAAGTGCCTCAATTTGAATGGCGATTATATCGAAGAGTAATGTAATGTTGTATTTTTCTAATGTGTATAATAAAAGTTCTGTATCTGCGAGTGTCTGTCATTAACAACCAAACGGAGATTTATTTCCGAATTGCCCTCATATTATTACTGTTATTACTCTCTCAGCATTAGGAGGTAAGCAGGAATGGAGAAGTTCATACAGCTGATTTCATCACTATTTAAAAGATCTGGAAGGGGAAATGCACACAACTTGACATTAAATATTGCTGTGGCTAAACTGGAACCAGTAGAAAGCAATCATATAAATGCAGGTCTTTGAACATGTAAGTATATACAAAGTACACAGTTCAGATTTTATCATAAGCATAGCAGATATAAAGCACTGCCTAATTTCCAAAAAAGGAAGAGAAAAACAAAGGATTGAATACAGTCTGTCAGGCATTTATGGAAATGCAGAGATGACCAATGTTTCTCTCACCTCCTGGGAATTTTGTATAGAGTACATTCATGGTGTCTTCCGAAAATCCTATATGAGTCAATTAATGGATTTACAGGAATAATTCTATGCAAGTTTCCTTAAAAATTCAAACCAAGAAATGAAAGAAGCTACAATTCATAAAGCAATTGATAAAAGACTTATTATAGATGAGTATGCATCTGATGTTAATGTAAAAGAAGGAGAAAAAGGTTAAGATACATGTCCAGAGTCAATTTGAAAGTAATTATGCACATCCATCCTTCGTTCTATTTTCTATATACACAGCATTGTAATAATAATAATTAAAATATCCTGATTATATATTTGTTGTAGTTGTCTCCCTACTTCTACTTCCACCTATGAAAAAACCACAAGTGATTTTTAATAGTTATTTAGAAGATGGGGAACATGGGAGGGTCCTTGGTGCTCTCTGAGCTTGCTTGTTTTCTTGCAGACATTTCATTACCCAAACTAAGTAACATCATCAGTGCTAGTAAGGAGTGCAGGTTTGCTGTCAGTTTATATTCTGGTGGCTTGCCCTATCAATATCGGTGAGGGTCGTCTTAGAGATTCTTTGGTTGGGCTGTTTACTGTTCGCTCTTGGGCAGGTTTTTTTTGGGGACATAATTTACTTGACTGTTGGTCAAGAAAACAAGCAAACTCAGAGAGCACTAAGGACTCCTTATGCCAACCCTGAGCTACATATGTTCTTTATTACCCTCATAGGTATTTGCAGCTACCCATTGCTGTTGGGAATACATTTAATACATTATTTTTATCTGTTCACAACAAGGTGTAGTCACAGTTGCCAGTTCTTTAGTTGGTGTTGGTCTTAATATACATTGACATCTTTCCAAGAACCTAGGATGTCATAGTATCGGCATAGTATATGTGCAGATCTTTTCCAATTGACAGATGGAAATGTTGTCAATGGATAAATTTCTAGGTGCTGCCCTAGATTATTATTTGCTGCATTTTGTATATTCTGGGATAAAGCATTGCTGGATTACACCACAAACTCTGCTCCTTTCATCCATATATGCAACATCAGGTTACGCAAAGAAAAGGGGCAGCATTTGCACCACCTCTGTCATTTCCTTCCTCCAGATGTGTTTCAGAGGGCTGGTCATAACCTAAAGATATATTTTGAAGTCTTGATGGGAGATAAACTCTGTACCAAGTGGAAGAGCAATCAGATTCCTGACAAACCTAGCAGACAACTTTGTCTCCCAAAAAGTAGAGAAGGGAACTAGGGGATTAGCTATTTTGGATCTAATTCTCACTAACAGAGATGAAATGATAGAAGATGTTGAAGCCACAGGAACCTTGGGAGGTAGAGATCATGCAATATTGGAATTCAACATTATGGAAGCACAAGCAATAGAACATAGTCAAACTAGAGTCTTATTTATTTATTTACAAATATTTATATGCCGCCCAATTCCAAAGGACTCAGGGCGGCGTACAAAGTTAAAAACAGTCATAAAACAATAAAATAATCCAGTCATACCACGAGTCCGATCATATCCCGGCCCCCCGGGGACATCAGCCCCAGGCCTGCCAGAACAGGAGAGTTTTAACGGCTTTCTTAAAGGCCGGCAGGGTGGGAGTAGTTCGAACCTCGGGGGGAAGTTGATTCCACCAGGTCGGAGCCACCACAGACAAGGCCCTTCCCCGAGGGCCCGCCAGCCGACATTGTCTGGCCGACGGGACCTGAAGGAGGCCCAATCTATGGGACCTCACCGGTCTCTGGGAGCTGTGCGGCAGAATGCGGTCCTGTAAGGAACCTGGCCCTATGCCATGAAGGGCTTTGAAGGTGATAACCAACACCTTGAATTGCGTCCGGAGACCCACAGGAAGCCAGTGCAGCTCACGGAGGATAGGTGACACGTGGGCGTACCTTGGCGTGCCCACAATCGCTCTCGCGGCTGCGTTCTGAACCAACTGCAGCCTCCGAACGCCCTTCAAGGGTAGCCCCATGTAGAGTCTTGGACTTCAAGAGAGCTAATTTTAATAAACTTAGAGAGGACTTGGGAAGGATTCCATGGATGAGAATCCTCCGGGGAAAACAACTCAAGAAGCTTGGGAAATCCTGAAAAATGAGATAATAGAAGCCCAGTCTAGCACAATACCAACAAAGAGGAAAAATAACAGCTCTCAAAAGAAACCAGCATGGCTGCATAAAGAACTCTCTGACAAATTGAAAGATAAAAAGGACAAGTATAGAAAGTGGAAAGAGGGGCACATAACTAAATCAGAATATCAACAAATAGCCCAAACCTGCAAAGATGAAGTGAGCAAAGCTAAGGCTCATAATGAACTAAGGCTTGCGACTAAAGTCAAAAATAACAAAAAAGCTTCTTTCAACATACAAAAAACAAAAAAAGTGAAGGAAATGATTGGTCCATTAGTGGGCGAAAGTGGCAAGAAGGTGACAAGCAATAGGGAGAAAGCAGAACTATTTAACTTGTTTTTTGCATCTGTCTTTACACAAAGGGAAAAAACAGACCAACCTATCAAAAATAGTGCCATAAAAAACAGTATAGAAACACAAGTTAAGATAGGCAAGAAAATGATAAGTGAGCACCTGTCCAGCCTGGATGAGTTCAAATCACCAGGACCAGATGGATTACACCCCAAGGTTCTCAAGGAGCTGGCAGATATGATCTCAGAACCACTGAACTATATTTTTCAAAGATCTTGGAGCACTGGGGAATTACCAGAGGACTGGAAAAGAGCTGACGTAGTTCCCATCTTCAAAAAAGGAAAAAAAATGGATCCAGGAAATTACAGACCTATCAGCCTGACCTCAATACCTGGGAAGATTCTGGAAAAGATAATTAAACAATGAATCAGCGAACACCTGAGGCAAACAAAGTCATTACTAAAAGCCAACATGGGTTTGTCAAAAACAGATCATGCCAGACAAATCTTATTGCATTCTTTGACCAAGTGACAAAATTAGTGGATCTGGGGGAATGCAGTTGGACTTGGACTTCAGTAAGGCATTTGATAAAGTAGATCACAACCTACTACTCGATAAGATAGAAAAAAGTGGGTTAGACAGCATCACCACCAGATGGATTCGTACAGCTGACCGGCTGTACTCAGCATGTGGTCCTCAATGGAACCACATCTACATGGAGGGAAGTGTGTAGTGGGGTGCCCCAGGGCTCTATTCTAGGCCCAGTGCTCTTCAACATCTTCATCAACGATTTGGATGAGGGGATAGATAGGGAACTCATCAAATTTGCGGATGACACCAAGCTGGCAGGAATAGCCAATGCGCCAGAAGACAGGCTTAAGATACAGGAGGACCTGGACAGACTTGAACACTGGGCGCTATCTTACAAAATGAAATTTTGGTTCTACATTTAGGCAAGAAAAAACAAATGCACAGGTATAGTATAGGGGGTACCTTGCTCAATAGTAGTAACTATAAGAGGGATCTTGGAGTCCTAATGGACAATCACTTAAATATGAGCCAGCAGTGTGCTGCAGTTGCCAAAAAAGCCAACTCAGTGCTGGGCTGCATTAACAGAGGGATAGAATCAAGATCACGTGAAGTATTAATACCACTTTACAATGCCTTGGTAAGGCCACCCTTGGAATACTGCATCCAGTTTTCGTTACCACGATGTAAAAAAGATGCTGAGATTCTAGAAAAAGTACAGAGAAGAGCAACAAAGATGATTAGGGGACTGGAGGCTAAAACATATGAGGAACAGTTGCTGGAATTGGGTATGTCTAGTTTAACGAAGAGAAGGATGAGGGGGGACATGATAGCAGTGTTCCATTATCTCAAGGGCTGCCACAAAGAAGAGGGAGTCAAGCTATTCTCCAAAGCATCTGAGGGCAGGACAAGAAGCAACGGATGGAAACTAATCAAGGAGAGAAGCAATCTAGAACTAAGGAGAAACTTCCTGACAGTTAGAACAATTAACCAATGGAACAACCTGCCTCCAGAAGCAGTGAATGCTCCAACACTGGAAGTTTTTAAGAAGAGATTGGACAGCCATCTGTCCGAAATGGTGTAGGGTCTCTTCCAACTTTATGATGATGATGATGATGATGATAACCACAATGTTATCCATTCAGTTGTGTCCAACTCTTGGTGATTCTATGAGGCAGGTCTCTCTACATCTTCTGATCTTTTCTTCTGGCACTTCCATTTTAACTTCCAGATACACACTCCACACTCCTTTTCTGCTTGTGAAGAGATTTATATAACTCAAAGTTAGTGCAGAGTCAGAGGTTTCCCTTATTAGTTCACTGTGATTTGCAGTCTGTCTGAAAGTGAAGTTAATGGAAAAGATTATAATCTCCTCAACAAGGATTGAAAAGGACTGAAACACTTTGGAACATGACAGTCCTTTGAGACTGACTGTTTAAAACAGGATTTTCCTCTCGTGTGATATATTACCCTAATCCAATAGTGGTGTTTGATACTGGAGCAGCTAAGCAGACTAAATTTGTCTCCTTTTGTTTTAAGTAGGAGAATTTGTTCAACATTTTTTTAATGGGAAAGCCACAATCTTTATATTAATACCCCATATTATTTTGTGGTTTGTCTATCTGCTGTCTTTTCCTAATTGATTTTAGTATAATGGGCAGGTGGAGATCCACTGGATTTCTAGCAGCAAAACAGAAAAGTTATGCCTTACATACTGTCAGGTTTCTGGTAGGGCTTCTCTTTCTCCTACTGCTTTGAGGCTTTTCAACAGGTGTGTCCACACAACATGCAAAGCCTTAATTACCTGAATCATAATTCATTGAATTCACTTGCATGCATTTCTGCCACTCATTAAACTAAAGCAAAACTGAACCAACTGCCTTTGTATCGTATAACATGGAACCACAAAATAGCTAACCATGTTTTAGTTCATCATATTCTGCCAATCTCCGGGAAATATTTCATGCAAATAAGCACTTCATTTTTTTCCCCATCATCATGACATCAGTTTCTACTCTCGATTCAGACCTGTTACTTATGGCTGGAAAATAGTAAGAAAGAGAAGAATCTACCTTGACTAGTTCAGATGCCTGGCCCATTTTGTGTAGGCAGCTTAATGCACTTTATTTTCCCTGTCTACATAGCTGGACCCTCCCTCCCAAATGGGGCCAGCAGTTCAGGGCAGGCTATGTTAAAGCAGAAATTGGCCAATTTCCCTATCAATAGGAAAAACTTTTACCAATTGCTAATGAGGACTGAGGCTAGGGGAGGAAGTGATAATCATTTGTCAGAACTTTTAAATATAAGAGCTGCTCAGTGTAGCCTGCCTGCCAGATCTGTGTAGAAATATGCTGACTGACAGGCAGGTTGCTTTAGAGAAGTTCTGGTCTACTGCATCCTCCAATAATATTGGTGCTGCTGGTCTCAAATCAATCCAACAGCACAAATAAACATAGCTGTGGAGGGAAATCGGTAGTCACCAGAGAGCAGAGTCTGGCTTTGCCTGCACAACCACAGCAGTCAATTTGACCTGAGCAGACTCCAGCCCATGCTGTCTCAACCTGAGTGGGTGAACTTATACATATAGGTTAAGGGAAGATAAAGCACTAATTTCACAACGATTAGAGAAAAAAAAGTTAGCTGGCCTTAGCGGGGGAAGAAAGGAAGGCTGTGGATGCATGCTTATAAAAAGGCATCTTCAAGACAATTTTATGCAGACAAGCAGACATGCTGCTTATTAATGCTGCAGAGAATAGACAGCTTCATGCTTTCCAGAGGTTTAGATGACAAGTCTTGATGGCTGACTGATACGGACATGAGGCCTCTAATTCCTCTTTTGGCAGCAGCTGTCCAAGGCTTCAGGCAGTCATGCCTAAAGCCTTAGGCCCTCATCAAGCCCATTCTCTTTGAGGGCCCTTTGGCTATCCTGAAATGGGGAACAAGAGAAGTTACAGCTTAAGTCCTCAAATAGGTGTGTCAAAGGTAAGAAGCAGAAAAAGTCCACAAATCTCTTTCCCAAACCAAATCTGTATCCACCACATGTACTGTGACCCCACCTACCTGTAGCCCTTAGCTCCCCAATTTTTTTTCAAGTATGGCAAAAGGTTTATCCATCCTTACTTTAACTAAATGAGTGCAGGATTAACCTGGGAGCATCATTTGCAGGCAAAGTATGTGCTCTCCACTGACAGGATTTCTTCCCTAAAAGTGGGGCAAAATCTGCTGTTGTTACCCATTAATATATATGGGCCCAAAGATGTGCCCCATTCTTTTACAGTTTGGTTTTTTCTCAAAAGGGGAAATCCAGGGTAGCATCTTCACTGAAGTGGTGACAGTTAAATGCCTTCCAGATGCACTGGACTACAACTCTTACAATATACTAATACCGGAGTACAGCATACTAATATATTATAGGTAGTCTTTGACTTGCAACAGTACATTTAGTGACCATTTGAAGTTACAACGGCACTGAAAAAAATAACCTATGACCATTTTTCACAATTAATGACTGTTGCAGCATCCCCATAGTCACGTGATCAAAATTCGGACATTGGCAACTGGCATGCATTTACTAATGGTTGCAGTGTCCCAGGGTCAGGTGGTCCCCTTTTGTGACCGTTTGACAAGCCAAGTCAATGGGGAAGCCAGATACACGTAACAGTGTTACTAATTTAACAACTGCAGTGATTCACTTAACAAATGTGGCAAGAAAGGTCATAAAATGAGGCAAAACTCACTTAACAAATCTCTCACTTAACAACATAAATTTTGGGTTCAATTATGATTGTAAGTTGAGGACTAGTTGTTGTTAGTTGCGAAGATGTGTCCAACCCATTGTGACCCCATGAACAACATTTCTCCAGGCCTTCCTGTTCTCTACCATCTTCTGGAGTCCATTTGAGCTCAGGCCTACTGCTTCCATGATTCCATCCACCCACCTCATTCTCCGTCGTCCCCTTCTTCTATTGCCCTCAATCTTTCCCAGCATTAGGCTCTTCTCCAGTGAGTCCTTCTTTCTCATTAGGTGGCCAAAGTACTTGAGTTTTAACTTCAGGATCTGGCCTTCTAAAGAGCAGCAGTCAGGGTTGATCTCCTCTAGGACTGACCAGTTTGATTGCCTTGCATTCCAGGGGACTCGCAGGAGTCTTCTTCAGCACCATAGTTCAAAAGCCTCAATTTTTTTGTGCTCAGCCTTTCTTATGGTCCAACTTTCACAGCCATACATTGCAACTGGGAAAACCATGGCCTTGACTATACGTACTTTTGTTGCCGGGGTGATGGCTCTGCTTTTTAGTACGCTGTCTAGATTTGCCATAGATTTCCTCCCCAGGAGCAAGTGTCTTTTAATTTCTTGGTTGCAGTCCCCATCTGAGGTGATCTTTGAGCCCAGGAAGATAAAATCTGTCACTACAGATAGTTGAGGACTATCTGTAATTAATATACTTTTGCATTGGGTTTTGCTCTTTAGTACAGTTTGTTGTTATAGAAATTGCTAGTATTTGTTAAGTTAGTAAAGTAAAAAGTTGAGTTTTGTAGTTTTATTTTGTATATTACTGAGCTGAAAAATGTTAGAATTTGATTCCCCTTGTACCTACACTTCTCTTTCCCTCTTTCCCACCTTCCTTATTTCCCTATCATTTTTATTTACATTCGTATTTTGTGTCATGATAACCTTAATAAAATTCTTTAAAAAACAATTCCTAATTACCATAATTGTTTGCTGTCTGGAAACCATAGCCCAAAACATGTAGAAGTAAATCTGCTCTGGAAGCAGAGAATGACCTAAAGTTCTTCAGAGAACTAATTTCTGGAACATAAGCTAGGAGAAGATCAGAAAACATTCTCATAAAAATGTTTCCTCCATGTCTGAGTCCATTCAGCCACCCAGGAGAAAGTTTGATGTCGGGGAAGCCTGGGAAGAAACTATCAAAATCAACAGTGACACAGCACTTTTGTATAGTGGATACATATAGTCCAATATAAAGGATCCATCAGAAGGATCCCAAAATCCCAGATTCTAGAATACCACAATACCAATCATACTAGAAAAAAAATCTGCTTTATAGAACCAATCTGGTTTATCATATTTTAGATGGGTACAGAAGTTCCTGATACAGTATTTTCTGTTATGAAGAAACATTATAGCATCATTTATTTTTTTAAAAGTCTACCATATCTACCTTGTTTGCAGAATATCCTTGTAATTCTGCCAGTTGCCAACAACTGGTAGCATTGTCGAACCAATTACTGCCTGTAGCTCTAGGTGTCAAAACCAAAATATAAATAAAATAATAAAATATAAAATAAATAAAAGGGGCAGTCTCTCAATAAATTGAGCCTTAGTATTTTGGTGCCTGCAACTGGTCTCTACAATGTTCTCACAGATCACTGGCAGTCCCCAATCATAGATCTCGTGGGTTATATGTTGGGCAATGTCTGAACATTATGTTAATTTACTGAACCATGGTGGTAAACTTGTGTAGTTCCAGCCACTGCCTAGCTCTCTGGCAATGGAAAAGATGGCAGGAGAAGAAGAAATCTCTGTTTGTGTGTCTGACATGGAAAATTAGACATTCCATGGGCCATTTTGCACAATGCAGGTGGATTAAGAGTATCTGATGCCATGCATTGATTGATTTTTAACAGCCCAGATAAGGTCGCCCTAACTGATGAGCCTTGACAGGTGCTATTTTTGCATGCGAGTGTATTCAATACAGTTCAATTTATTAAATTTGTTATAGCCTCCCAAATTCATTAGAATACCTAAACTGGACTTGGGAAGCTAAACATGGTCAGGCTTAGCTGTAATCAGAACTTGGATGGATTCTCTCCCCCCCCCCCCGGATTCCTAGGATTTGAAACCAGTCTGGGAAAACCCTCGGAAAAAAGTGGGGTTGTGGGTGGCAAACCATTTCTATGACGCTGCCCATACAATACTGGATCAGACTTATAGTTCGGGAGAATTCAAATTTGGCTAGGAGGAGACCTCACTACTTTTTACAAGGTGAAGAACTGACTCCTGGTATCTACTGGACCGGAGAGACGGATACCGAACTCGTCTTAGGACCCAGGAAGCGGCGGAGATCTCGCCGGCCGGTTCCCTGGAATCAATGAAAGGAGCGGAGTCTTCAGGCTCCCTCCAGAACCTGGCGGCGATCCCCTGGGCAGATGTTGTGTAGAACTTCTCACATTTTTTTCACCGTTCGGCTCCGAAGGGGGCTTTTCTCCCTGGCTGCGTTGCACCTCCCTCACTCCCCCCCCCCCATATTTCCAAAGAAGCACGCGGGACTGGGGTTGGGGAAAGAAGGTTGAGATACTTGGGGGACGGGGGCGGGGAGATCTGAAGAAACGTGGTGGGGAAGGGAAGGCACCGAGGGAGGAGTGAGGCAACATGACAGCCGCTCCTGGCCGAGACTTTCCGTCGGGACTGGGCGTAAAGAAAGCGAAGCCCAGACCCGCCGCCCAGGAGGGAGGAGGAGGAGGGGACTCGGCGGAGATGCAGTTGAACTTGGGCGCAAGTTTCGGGAGAAGTTCTGAGACTTGTTTTGGGCGAAAGGTTTCGCGCTGACAGCCCCGCAAAACTTGGCGGGAATGCCGCTTCTCCCTCTCCTTTCCTTCGCTCCCTCGACAACGCAGTCTCTGCTCCGGAATGCTTCCTCGAGCCGCCGCTACGAATCCCGTCTCTGAGGCGTTTCCCGCGGGCGATTTTAACTAATTCGGCCGCTCTTCCGCTCTGCTTGAGCGAAAGGAAACCCAGCTGGCTGAGACGGGCGGCCTGACGAGATTCTCCCCATTGGCGAGAGGGGATGCCGGCCCCCTAGGAGCCTCTCATCCAGGCTTACGGGCTCGGTTCAGCATGGCCGTCTATGCCCTGACTGGCTTCTCCCTGGCCAGCCTGCTGAGCTTCGGCTACTTATCCTGGGACTGGATGAAGCCCGGTCTGGTGACCGAGGTTTCGGGGGACCCGGCTGGGAAGCCTCGCCTCCCGCCTGCCTTCTCCAGGCCTCCTCACATCATTTTCATTCTGACGGACGACCAGGGCTATCACGATGTGGGCTACCACGGCTCGGACATCCAGACTCCGACGCTGGACAGGTTGGCTGCCGAAGGGGTTAAGCTGGAGAATTACTACATCCAGCCCATCTGCACGCCCTCCAGGAGCCAGCTTATCACGGGAAGGTAAGGAGGGGGCAGAAGCGCCAAGTCTTTCCACGCCACTCGCCTCCAGTCCACGGGGGGGACTGGACGGGAGAAGCCGAAGGGAAAAGAGCCCCGCGATGGCTGCTGAAGAGGGAGCCCGCAGGAAGCCTCATGAACCTCAGCCAAGGACCGTCCCCCGGATAAACTCTGTATAAGTTAGGTTCAAATGAAAGAAAAGGGGGACTGAATGAATAACCAGATCGAGAAAAGCAAAAAACAAAACAAAAACACAAAAAACACCTAACCCACGCTATATTTAAAGAGATAATGTGGTCCTCAGGATTCAAAATTCAAGTGTTAAGAGCTGAATATTTTAATGGGGCGATAAGGTTAGATGGATTTTACTGCATTTGAACTATAAAGTTGTGCAGACAGTAGTGATGAGGCATAGTAATGAGTAATAATGAGTAAAAAACGGTAGATGGATTTCACTGCTTTAGAATGTTAAATCAGAACAGGGTTGGTGTGCAAACAGTAATAATGAGGCATAATAATGAGTAATAACATTGGTTGTATTTCATAGGATTAGACTTTTAAAACGTAACAGTAATGGTGTACAGACAGTGTTACCCAAAGGATGGACATACCACTTTTAAGTTCAGACAACTTTCCCTTCAGGAAAGTTTATCTTGAAAAAAGTTACGCTACATTGTTTGCACCTTCTTTATATGGAAATAGTATTACTGATCTCCCTTGCCAGGTTACCATTAGGATTATGCCACATACCATTAAAAGTTGTACATGTACATACAATTAAAACTTGTATATACAATTACAATGCAATTATAGAATGGATGATAATGATGATGACAGAAGCAGCAGCATCTGAAGAATCAACAGGATTTCATCAGAGCCTCTCAAATCTTGACTCGCTAATATTAACCCAAGAAATTCATTTACGTTGTTAGCAGTGAAGGCAATTTTGCATCCCTTTTAAAGATATGGTTCTGGCTTGGGATTAACAATATTCATATCTGTGATAATAACATTGGATTAGATAGGCCACTGAAAAGTTTGTGAAAACATAAGCAAAAATTTTCTTTTGAGTTAGTCTATTGGTCCAGTACTGGCAACATTGACCAGAAGTCCATTTATATATTTCATGAAGGAGGTTTTCCCACTGTACCTCTTGATCCTGAGGACTCAGTCTAGGAAACATCCTTGGTATGTTAAATATATGACGTACCATACAGGGGGAAGAAAGAGGGGAAAAAAAAAGACATCTTGCTTCCTAAAACCCAGAATAAACTATTTTTCCTTAGCAAACTAAAATCTATCAGATAGAGAGGATGTCATGAAAATTTCTGCTCAAACTTTGCATGAACTGTGTTCTTCGCTTTGCCGCTACAAAGTAGTCCTACGGTCCAGTCCTACATATTCGCCAAACACCAAAATGAACATTCTAGGTGGAAACTCTGCATTGCACAGATCTTTGTGTTTTGCCAGATTTTCAGTGGCTTGCTCTGCTGTTCAAGAGCCAGAAATCAAAGAAACTGGCCTTATTTTCATCATCCAAGCATCTATCAGACATAAAACACAGAACACGTTTAATTTCCCACAGCTACACATTCCAAATCAACAGTATGTGTCGTGTTGTGTGTGTGTGTGTGTGTGTGTTGGGATGGGGCAGGGAGACAGATTCAGAGCCAGTGGTAATTCCTGAAAAAGGAAAGAAAAGTTTGGAGATTGGAGAATTGATGGGATGATTAGAAAGGACTCACTATGAAACTTTTCCTAAAACAGGGAATATGACACTTCTAGAAAGGACGAAATTTGTCTTGTGGCTAGCTAAACTATCTTTGGTGCCATTCATTTATTTTTGTATCCAATTTCAGAGTGCCATTAGCTGCATGCATATCACAAGACATAGAATTTAACAGCGAGGAAAAAGTATGTGGATGTCTTCCATAAATATTTTGAATGGAGGAAAAGTAATACTTATAGAGTACTGCTGTACCTTATGGAAGACTCAGATTTTGTGCATTGGAGCCAAACTAGCGGGAGGCCCTGACCCGTGAATAAGGTGATACGGCTTCTAGTGTATGAGCATTTATACCAAGATAAATCTGGAAGTATTTAAGGTGCTATATAACATACTAATATTTTCCCTCTACAGCACAAAATTAAATAAATGACTTCCAAAATAAATAATACAGTGGATTTCAGTGAGATAATTAAATCTGCAATCCTATACCATTTATCCGGGAATAAGCCCTTTGGGCTTCATTTCTAAGCAACTATGAATGTGATTTCACTCTGCGGGTTGCACAATTCATTTATAAATATATATATAAAAAAAGCCATTCCTTCCCTTGCAGCAAACTCTATAGAAATTTTGCTTCAATTTACCTCAGTTTTGAAAGGACTAAGTCCTTTGAAAATGATAAATAAAAGTTTTCAGAAAACAAAGTATGTCTATACGAAACATTAAGGAGATCAATACAGCCTTGTTTAGCAACCATTTGTAGTTATGACAGTGATGAAAAAGTACCTTTCCATTTACATTTACAACCTCTGCAGCTCTGTAAAGCAAAGGAAAGCTGAAATAAAATCATAAGCACAGTCATGATTTCACTTTGTGAGCCTTTCACCTGATGACCGAGTTGCCAGTCCCAGTTGTAGTCACTAAATGAGAACAATTTACAACAATTCATTTAGTGACCAGTCAAAGTTACAATGGCACTGAAAAAAATGAATTCATACTTATGACTGTTGAAGCATTGCCATGTTCACATGATCAAAATTCAGACGCTTGGCAACTGAATGCTATTTATGATGGTTGTAGTGTCCTGGGCTCATGTGATCACCTTTTGCAATCTTCTGACAAGCAAAGACAATGGGGAAACCATATTCACTTAACAACTGTGTTACAAACTTAACAACTGCAGTGATTCACTTAACAATTATGTCAAGAAAAGTTGTAAAATTCACTTAACAACTTTTTGCTTCACAACAGAAATGTTGGGCTCAATTGTGGTCGTATGTTGAGGACTACCTTCAATATCTGTATTTAAATATTAATCATTGTAAATCTTAAAAACAAAAACCATTCAAATTTTAACTTTTGACTTTCTAGATAGTGTTGATTGTGATTCTGAATTTGCCAGAAGTATCGATGCAAAAACCCTTTGTGGCAGATGCTATCTAATCTGCAGTAAGACAGACAATCAGCACCATTGAAGATTTTAATATGCTTCCCTACATTAGTGGTGGCAAAGGCGATAGACTGTAAAGATGCTATTCTCCTTGGTGTGTTGTCTCATAATAAGCTTATGCTGGGTTTTTCACTTGCTATCCAAAACATATCTAATTATTCTCATCTGGAAAAAAGAGAGATTGTATTATGCAGAATTTGTAATATTGAATTAATTGCCTGGCATGTGAAACTCATTGGGCTTTGTGTTATACATAGTGGATCAGATATAGTTACAGATAAAGATGGTCCTTGACTTATGTCCATTTGTTCAGGGATCATTCAAAGTTACAACAGTGCTGAACACATGGATATATAAGTGGTCCTCAAAATTCTAGCCATTGCAGCACTGCTGTGGTCACACAATCAAGATCTGAGTGTTGGAGTACTTGTTTCACAATTACTGGATCAAGACAGTCATGGTCACACAATCACTAGTCTTCCTTGCCAGCTTCCCATGAGTAAAATCAATGGGGAAGTTGGTAGGGAGAATCATAAGTCACTCCAGTATGTCACTTCTGCTTATTCCCTAATTCTTCCATTTCCTGCAGCTTATACTGGCTATCCCGGGCCTTCCTACAACCCATATGTAGTCTACGTTGGTCCTCCCACCTTCCCCAACTCATACATGGCTGCACTGGTCCTCTCATGCCCTCCCCTGTCAACCTCCTTCTCCCGTGGCACTCCCATGCACCTTATCTGGGACTCCCGCCTCTTCCTGCTTAATAACTTGCAGGTTGTGGGGTTAACAATCACCCAGGATTGCTGTTGATAAGCCATGAGGTCACATGGTGTTGCACTTATGACCATTTTACTTTGCTACCATAGCCTGAGTACTACTGGTAGTGTCATGGATAGTCATATATTAGGGAATTCTGCAGTATGTAGGGAACTGGACTTGATGACCTCTTAGGTCTCTTCCAATTCTGTGATTCTATGACACTCAAGATGTATCTGAGGACACTGATCCTATCTGCTGAGTGTAATCCTGCTAGGGATTCTTTTCGGGTCAGTCTTTTTAGATTTGCACCATTTTGAAAGGTTATGAATATCTTCCAGAAATTAAATTGGAATTGCACTGATGTTCACTGCAGTTTTGTGCTTTGAATCTATACGCACACATAATCATCCGGAAAGTATTATAACAGACTGATCTTTGTTTTTGCTCCATTATTTGCTCCTGTTATTTTTACCATCTCTGGCTTGAAACTTCAGCACACGGTTAACCTTTTCAATTAGAGGTAAAGTCTAACAAAGAGGTGAAAATAGGAGTGGTGAGCAAGTATCAAGAAATAAATGAAAAAGTAATATGGCTTAAAAGTAGTCCTGAAAAGCATTGGAACTGAGCAGTACTGTATTCTATGCATCCTTTAAAAATATGTGTATTTTGTGAACTTCCAGAGAAGAAAGGGCAAACCTGATAGTTGATTATGGTTCCATTAAAAAAGGAGCCCACAACCAAGTGGAATGAAGAACTGGTGAGAAGACTGGCTCTTCATAATTCCTCTGGGCAAGGAGAAGACTTGAGCTCCTGTTATTTGCCCCAGCTCCTGGCAACTTAGCAGTTTGAAAGCATGCAAATGCAAGTAGATTAATAGGTACCACTTTGATGGGAAAGTAATGGCATTCCATGTGCCTCAGCATCTATAGTCATGCTGCTGGCCAAACGATCACACAAATGTCGTTGGACAACAAAGCCCCCCCTCCAGCTAAGAAACGGAGATGAGCACCACCCCCTAGAGTCAGATACAACTGGATAGGAGAAACTTTTACCTTTACGTTTAAAAGGGATATACGCATAACTCACTAATAAACCAAAAAAGTGACTTGGATAACTTTCCTATATTTGGTTTACAAAAGAGACTTTTTAAAGCTTCAAGAATGATGTTCTGAGGGAGGGAGAGAAAAAAAATGAAAAGAAATAAAGTTTAAGGACATTATTGTAAAAAGATTAAAGATTGAGGTTATTAAAATTAAAAGGAATATAAGGTTAGTTTATTTGATCAAAGTTAAAATATGTTGCTGTTTCTGGTAACCTTTAATGGACCATTTCTGACATCAGGACTGAAATGACAAGACTTTAAAGACAGTTTTATAGATAAGAAATGAGATATGGGAAGAAGGGATCATTTTGTATTTTAAAAGAAGGTGATAACTATACTAACATTGTTTATATTTGTGATGAAAGGGGAAGTCACAGCCACCCAACCACACACACACACACACACACACACACAGCTTTACTATAGTCTTATTTTTTCTTTTCTGCACTTTCTATTTTTTATTCTTTTTAAAGCTTGTTTTAGCTTTCATCTTTTTAACTGTACAGTTTAATAAAATTACTACAAAACCAAAAATGTGTTTATGCTACATGTATGTATACAAATATACCTGGAAATAGATATCCATTATAGATATCCATTATATTATGTCTGCTTACAGCTTGGACATTTTGAACCTACTGCCATGCAGCTTTTAGAAGGAATACAGGTAGAAGTAATGTTCTGTTGGGGAAACCTACTTTTCAGGCGCACAACTGTAGGTTCATGGGGGATGGAGATGCTGCAGTTCAAGATGATGTCTTTGCTTTCTTTATCTCTCTTCCTAGGTACCAGATCCATACAGGTCTTCAGCACTCAATCATTCGTCCCCGACAGCCAAATTGTTTGCCTCTGAACCAGGTCACTCTCCCACAGAAGCTGCAAAAAGCCGGCTACTCTACTCACATGGTTGGCAAATGGCACTTAGGCTTTTATCGAAAAGAATGCCTGCCAACCCGCAGGGGCTTTGATACCTTCCTGGGCTCTCTGACAGGAAACGTGGATTATTATACATACGATAACTGTGACGGGCCGGGAATATGTGGGTATGACCTTCATGATGGGGAAAATGTAGCCTGGGAACAAAGTGGCAAGTATTCCACGTTCCTTTATACCCAGCGAGTCAGAAAAATTTTGGCAACCCACAACCCCAAGGAGCCCCTCTTCATCTACATAGCATTCCAGGCGGTGCACACCCCTTTGCAGTCCCCAAAGGAATACATCTATCGCTATCGCTCCATGGGAAACGTTGCCCGCCGCAAATATGCTGCCATGGTCACATGCATGGATGAAGCTGTGAAGAATATCACCTGGGCACTGAAGAAATACGGTTACTATGAGAACAGTGTTATTGTCTTCTCTACAGATAATGGAGGGCAGACATTCTCTGGGGGAAGCAACTGGCCATTGCGAGGCCGCAAAGGAACATATTGGGAGGGAGGAGTGCGTGGCATTGGATTTGTCCACAGTCCACTGATTAAACGCAAGCGAAGGACCAGCAGGGCGCTCATTCACATAACTGACTGGTACCCAACCTTAGTGACTTTGGCTGGAGGCAATGTGTCTGAAGCAGATGGCTTGGATGGCTATAATGTGTGGCCAGCTATCAGTGAAGGCAAAGAGTCACCACGGAGTGAAATCCTGCACAACATCGATCCTCTGTACAATCATGCCAAATATGGCTCTTTAGAGAATGGGTTTGGCATCTGGAACACAGCAGTACAGGCCTCTTTAAGGGTGGGAGACTGGAAACTTCTTACCGGAGACCCTGGCTACAGTGACTGGATCCCGCCACAGACTCTGACCACCTTCCCGGGGAGTTGGTGGAACTTAGAGCGCCTGACAGATGGGATGCATCAGTCTGTCTGGCTTTTCAATATCACAGCCGATCCGTACGAGCGCTATGATCTGTCAGACCAGCGTCCCGAAGTAGTCAGGGCTCTGCTTCTTAGGCTAGTCAATTACAACCAAACAGCCATCCCTGTCAGATATCCTGCGGAAAACCCACGCGCTCACCCTGACTTCAAGGGTGGTGCCTGGGGACCTTGGGCCACAGAAGAGGATGAAAGGTGGGAAGGAAGGCATGGAAAAACAAAAAACAAAAAACGGAAAAAGAAGTGCAAGATCTGTAAGCTACGCTCCTTTTTCAAAAAGTTGAACACCAGACTTATGTCAAACCGCATCTGAGATGGGGCAGGCTGGGTTCTTACCAAAAGTCAGGTTGGAACAGGGCTGTTCCAAAAAATGGAAGTTGGGGGGGGGGGGAAGATCAGTAGAGTATTCCTCTTTCTGTTCAACTTGGAGTGAAGCGAGATGGACTATCAGCTCTTCCTCCCCTATTGTGAGGTAGGGATAACCAAGTCTGCCAATCCATCCCACTTCATCTTTTCCCCAATTTCAGCACCAACATTGCTGATTCTGAATATGGGCAGACTTTGCAACCTCTATTTGACATAGTCCCTTCCTTTTAAATGTTATGACATGAGATGGTACTTAATGTTCAATTAATCATTCTAAAAGGTTGCAGAAAAGATACCCAAAGTGTGCCATTCAGGAACTAGTGGAAAGAATATACATTCTCAGTCTTTAACCAAAGATGAAATTGTTCTTTACCCAGGGAAAGAATTGCTTAAGGATGAAATTGTTCTCTATTTGCTATTGACTCATGGAATGCTGACCATAAATAATCTTATATAATATTTTTGCTCTGAGAAAGTGACTGTGGATTCTTTTCTCCCTGGAGATTGTAGTTGCCTCCTTCTGATCACTTTAGTGCCTGTGGGTGTGGATACGGAAGACCTGGGACAATTATTTTTATCAGAGTTAAAATGCAGATCTGGCGTGGTGCAATTTCCCCTCCCCCCTGAATATGTATAAAGCCAAACATCTTGTAAACGTGGGCAGGGGCATCAGTAAACACTGTGAGTGTTGCTTGAGCTAAGAGCATAGTCTTATATATGCAAAAGGAGTTGATAAGAGTTGAATTTTTACATTTGATTGACAGATCGGTTTACTTCCATTGTACGACTGCTCTTATATAGTTTTTTTTACTATGCAGATTTTCTTTTCTGCAATTATGAGTGTACTGCAGAGGAGCTGTCGTTCATCTATAGATCTGTTCAGAATACAGAAGAATACTTGCAAGTTGCTTCCATACGTCAATTTGTATGTAAAACAAACTATGCACATATTCATGATTAGATTACAAATCTTACTGTTTGGGGAGCAGATGCTTGAATTTCTTCATAATGGCAGAATTGATTTTTACAAATGTGATGATTACTAGCTGAATTTTTTTTAAAGAAAAATGAGGACCCAGATTGTTGGGGGCAATATGCTGACTCTGTAAACCGCTTAGAGGGGGCTATAAAGCACTGTGAAGTGGTACATAGGTCTAAGTGCTAGTGTTAGTGCTATCCCTAATATGGTCCTTCAGGTCTTCCACTTCATTTTCTTCTCTTTCTTACCACCTTTCCCAGCATCAAAGCCTTTTCAGAGAACTAAGTCTTCACATAATGTGTCCAAAGTAGGACATTTTCAGCCTGGTCCTTTGAACTCCAAGTGAGAACTTTGGATTGATTTGTTCACTAATCCATTTGTTTGTTTTCTTGGCTGCCTGCAGTATTCTCTGGAGTCTTCTCCAACACCAAACTTTAAAAATGTCAATACTCTTCCTATCCTGCTTCTTCAAAGTACAACTGTTGCTTTCATAGATTGTGACAGGGAGTTGCATAGATTATTCTGATCTTCGTAGGTGTAGATACATCAGAGCATCCGAATACCTTTTCCAAGTTATTGTGGTTCTGGTTCCCAGGTTCTGCCAAGTGCTATTGGAGAACATATTGTATTTCTTAACAGCTTGCTCCTTTAGCTAAAAGGCAGAAGCTATCTACCATCTTGATATTTTGGTTAATCATGATTGTAAAACTAAATCTTCATATTCAAACCATAAAATGAAGTGTTGAAGATAAAGAAGAATGGTCTAGGAATCTCCAGTGGCATCTGGCTGGCACCTGAGGGACACAGAGACTGGATGAAGGTGATTGTTGGTCTGTCTAGCAGAAACTTTTTTGCCATCTTATATTTTAGTCATGTTGACACTTGCTGTGTTCTAAAAAAAAAAAAAGAATTTAGTAATCTGGAAAAATTAGGATATTTGGCTCTGAGGCAAGTCTGAAAAAATAAAGTTTGGCCTCCTTAAAAGATTCATTTGAATGAATCAACTCCTTAAAGTAATTGTACCTTTTTTTTAGGCCCATGCAGAGGTCTTGGGCAGGGGTCTTCAAACTTGGCCCTTTAATGACTTGTGGACTTCAACTCCCAGAATTCCTCAGCCAGCATGCCTGGCTGAGGAATTCTGGGAGTTGAAGTCCACAAGTCATGAAAGGAGTCATGAAAGGGCCAGGTTTGAAGACACACACACACACACACACACACACACACACACACACACACGCACACGGTCTTGGACAAGTAGAAGTACTTTAAGGCATCTCACATGGTCCAAACACTTTTTTTTGAGTCACCTTCAAAGAGTGCTCAGCCCTAAAGATCATACAATATCCTCAGTCTCTAAGGCAGCATGTGTCTTTGAATACCAGTTGACGGGGAATATGGGAGTTTGGTGATGCTTGAAGGATTTCCAGGGGTATTTGTTGGGTCACTGCAGGAGCAGGATACTGGTTTGAATTTTCTAAGATCCATTATGCATTTGCCTAATATATCTATATCTTTGTTTCCTTCCTCTCTTCCTGCCTACCTTGCCAAACACAGGAGTCAGCTCGTGAAAGTTGCTTTTAAAGTAGGGGTTCTCAACCTTGGCAACTTTAAGACTTTGCTGGCTGGCTGAGGAATTCTGGGAGTTGAAGTCCACAAGTCTTAAAGTTGCCAAGGTTGAGAACCCCTGTTTTAAAGAGAGTAGCTTTTCCAGAGCCTGGTGCTAAACAATCTTTCTCTTCTCCTTTCTGGGCTAGTGCTTCTCCCTTCTCCTTTTCTAAATACCAGGCAGGGTTGCTTGCCTGGGGCTTCCTTGGGGCAGAGATGCTGAAGGATTGTAGGCAGATCTCCTGTAGACACATTCTGATCAGCAGTCAAATGCTGATCTTACCTTAGAGTGGTGTTGACTTTGCAGCCTGACTAAGAAGAGGATGATATCTCTGGTTTGTAGGAAGCCCCTGAAATTTTCCTGCAAAGTGACAACGGTTGTCTGGATTGTACAATTTCCTTTGGGTGTTTTGTGGAAACAGTTCCTGTATGTATACCACCAAAGAGGATACTATCAAAAAAAAAAAAAAAAAGAGCAAACAGCTCTAAAATCAGTTAACCATGGGGGCTGATTTTATTTACACTTACATAATGCATTTTACATTTTCTCCCCACAGGTTTTAGTTGGTACAGTGTGTGGGGGCGAAAGCCCTGCTGTGAATTTTTTTTTTAAAAAAAATGTTATTTTTGTCCTTAGAGAATGAGTCCTTTTAGGACTTGTCAACTCATTGATGAGCTGTGTGAGGCTCTTTTTCTTTCATGTCACTAAAATCTGTGACAGTTGGCAGGGCTTAGATACCCAAGTATACAATGTACTCCTTTTCATAGTACCCTGGAGATCTGTTTCTGCCTTCTGAACAAAGTGTAATTTGCACCATAGGGCTACTTATGGTTCTCCCAGAATGATGGCTTAACATATTCATGGGTTAAGGAGAAGGAGGAGGAGGAAAGGGATAAGGAAAAGAAGAATTGCAATTGTTTCTTAGAAGTGGCTAACATATAATGGGTCTAATTTATCTCTTCAGAGGCATTTCTAAAGAATTGTCCCTATTTGCCCATGAAGTAGGTCAGTTTTCCAGAAAGAACAAAGGATGGATAGAGCTGACTGCTAATTCAGTGCTGAATTAACACACATTACCTTGTTCTTCTGGACAATCCTGGAGGAAGGGATGGCAATGACATTTACATTTATTAAAAAGTCAGGGAGAGGGAATGGGGAAATGGTTGGTGAAAATGATGGAATTGGTTCAGATGGCCAAACTGACTTTCTTGATCAGAGAAAAGACAATATCTACATTGATTGCATCCTGGAAACCCCTTATAGACTCCTTGTGTGAAACAGGGTAAACTTATACATGTACTTATAACTGCTATAAAAAAATGTGGAAATTGGAAGTTACTTCTTTGTATCATTGTTCTTTCTTTTCTATTTTTTTATTTTTCTTTCTTGCATTTTTAGTTTTGTCCTTGATTTCTTCCTTTTTCTTCTTATTTTATATTAGTTTTTATGAGTTTTTATTTTCTTTTAAATTTTTTTAAATAAAATTATATTAAGAAAAACACCCAGGAGATGCTAAAATGCATTTGGTGCTTACATAAACATGCTGGCAAATGTCCATTTTTAAACAGTTACGTACATTTAGTCATTGTAGGAGGAGGACCATGTTATGGGGGCAAAAAAAACAAAAGGCGTCTGGTACCACCTTTTCTGACTAACAAATTGTTATCATGTGCCTGTAATTTTATTTTACTGCATTTAGTTAAAAAAAACTATACACAAAAGAGCATTTTATCAGAATAAACCATAGACAGTCTTAAGGAGCTTTATATATTTACTTGATTACATGCCATCAAGCCAATGTTAGCTCTTAAATACTGGATAGATTTTCTCCCTGATGATCTGTTCCAAATCTGATCTTTCAGTTTTTCATCCAAAGGTGCACTTGTTGCCATTTTAACTGAGTCCATCCACCTTGCCATTAATCTTCTTCCTCGCTTTCCTTCCACTTTTCCCAACGTTAGTACTTTCTTCAGAAAGCTAGATCTTCTCGTAATATGTCCAAATTAGGATAATGTGAAGCTCATTATTTACAACTCAAGTGAAAACTCTAGATTGTTTTGTTCAATGGTTCATTTGTTTGCTTTCTTGGCTGTCCACTGTATTCGTAGAATTCTTCTTAGGACTCGAAACCAAAATTTATGTATATTTACAACAGTATGTAAAGTTGGAACACACTGTACACTCTGTTTGCTTATAATCTGAGCCTGTGTTTCCCATCAAACCCTTTCTTGTGTGGTCCTATAATGGACAGCCAAGCACAGCTGCTAGATCTCCCCTCCATGCCTCAAGAAGATAGATAATCCTATTTCTTCCATCAATTTGAGATGCATTTGTGCTCTAAACCCAGACCTTTTTTCCTCTGCTTCTCCAGAACCAAATTAATTCAAATTACAATCCTTTAGTTAGAAAGATGAAATTACATTTGAGTAAACTTGGTTATTATGTTATAAGGATTTTCCAGAATATGAAAAAAATATGAAAGTATCTAATAGGGTAAGCTTTCGATTGTTTGTGGGAGTGAGTGGGGATAGACAGCTTTGTTTTATTTTAATGGGCAAGGCAACCAAAGTTTGTTGCTTGTTTGCCTGTATTCGGAGAGCAGGGAGAAAACTTGTGTCCTTTCTGATGGTTTTTTTTTTGGATCCCAACTGCCATGAGCCTCAGCTAGCTAGCTGATAGTTAATCATGATGGCAGTTGTAATCTAAGAAACCCAGAAGACCACACATTCTCCAAGTCTGGACCAGTTAGAACTTGAATTAAGCAAAATGGGACTTACAAAATGTTTATTTCTGATTTCTTTTCTCCTCCATTTTAAAAAGCTGTAAATGATGCCATTTGTGCATGCAAAAGATCCTGGAACGTTCTGGACCTAATTCCTTCTCCTACCTTCAGATCTAAAGAAGTGTGGAAAAATTACTGATTTTTCTGTTAAATTCATTCTGAAATGCATAATGCCACCTGACTCACCTGGTCTTTGCCATTCTTCTTTTCCTGAGGATGCCCCAGGATCACCCAAATGAGAAAATATACATTATTTTTTTAAATTACATTGAAAACCAAACCTTTCTGTGCTTGATTTGATGCTTTGAGGCAATTTGAACCAACAAAAAATTGGTTTATTTCTCAGTTTGGGGCAATGATAAAATTGTTCTTTGGAAAGGAATGCTTAAAGGCTTAAAAATCAGATAATGAACCATGGGATCACTTTAACGCCAGTTCTGAATATGTTAACTCTATTTGCCCAATAGTTCAATTATTATCCATTGCCACTTTCAGTCTGGAAATTATGTGAGATTAGAAGAAACAGACTGACCTGCAAAAGGTACATGTAGTGACAGTTGGAACTTTGGAAATGTCAGAATATTTTATTGATTGGCATGAAAGGTCAAAATGTTTCACTCTGAACACAAGGAGGAATATTCATATCTCATCTCTGTTCTCGCACCCCACCTGAACTGTGGAGTAGAGAAGCTGTCCAATATTTCTCTCTTGGCAAGCATGGTTCCAAATGACACTGCTCCTGCAACATCTCCATGCTGTAGGAACGTCTGCCAAGAGAAGGAAAGCCATTCTCTCTTTTGCTATGCTTCAGAAACTAAATGTATTTTAAAGCACAGTTCAGTGTGTCAAGCAGACCAACCCAGAGGTCTCAGCCAGGATGTGCTCTGGCCAATGAGCAACATCAGATTTGGGCACGAATGCATGCAAACAGGACGCCAGATCTAAATGCAGCTGTCTCTCCTAAGTGGAGCCCCATATCTAATAGTCCCATTAAAACCCAGTCTGCTCCGCCTGTCACTCTCTTCAAGCTTGGAAGGTGTGAATACTTGAGAAGTATGAAATTGCCTGGGGGAGCACTCTGAAAGTGGCTGAGTTACCTCCTGCTTGGTGTCAATTCATAAAGGTCACAGCCGGTGAGAAACAGCAATTAAGTTCAAGAACACTCTGTGGAAATGCTGGGTGTTCAGTGTGAAATAACTCTTTCTGGTTTTGCAGGATGATTGCCCAGCTGCCTGGCTAGCATTTTCAGGGCCGTAAGACAGTTCTGCCTTCCTACCGAGCACAATAATTTTGTGTTTTCCTCGCCTGTGTCTCCCGCTGCATGTTTTGTGAAGAATTAAAGCCAATTAATAGGAATGGTCATGTTCTGGTTCTGTCTAGAAAATGACATTGTATCTAGGTACTTCTACAGCCGAATTGGCATTTATTTATACAAGATGGAGATAATGTGCAAATTAATAGATGACATTAAATATGCTGATATCCACTACATGAAAACAACAATCTTTTCTGGTTTTGGCTGACATTTTTGTCCTTAAATGTGTTCAAAGAATCACTCCAGATGTTATGCATTGTTATGCATTGCATTGTTATGCAAGACCCTTACATGACAATGAATAACACAAAACCTAAAAGGAATGTTTTGAAGCCTTTTGAGATCAGCCAACTTTACCTAGAATCTGATACTTAGCGGAACTCCAGTAATTTTAGCCTCACTTTAAACACTGAATTGCTTTTTATTTTAAATGTTAAGAACGGTGAATGTGCTGGAGGAGAAGGGGCCGGAGAAGGCAATGCTGACATATATGTCATCAGACAAATGACTCAACTTGTGTAGTTGTAGCAGACATGATGCAAGTACATAATTGATCATTTGTACAATAATGATAGTGGTACACATGTGGCCAAGTTGAAATCAATGTGGCTTGTTACACTGAGCAGCTGTTCCTAATCTGGCACCTCTTGGGAGGTTAACAGCCAAGATTCCAAGCCGGTATGTCAAAGAAGCAGATAGGGAGGGCTACCTTAAAAAAGCCTTTGAACAGCTGCCTACACAAGACTTTGCCTCCTATTATCAAACTATTTACCTGTCTAGGTCAATGTTATCAGCACTAGCTGATCTAACCAAATTCTCTCCAGAGATCTTGGATACAACTCCCCGAATGTTCCTATCACAGTGGATATAGGCAGAGATCCCATTCCTATTTTCCCATTTTGCAATAAAGAAGTAGGGATGAACAGGGAAGGAGTGCTCCCCTACACATGTAAATATTCTGACATTTGGTTTAGAAAAGCACAAGCAGGGAAAGAAAAGACTCCCAGAAGAGGTGACTCACTTCTGCTGCCTGAAACCATGGCATTCTGGTATCCTAGATGGATTGCTCTAAAATAATTATACTGCATCAGCTAACATAAACTTATCCAGTTCTATATACATAATCATTCATTCTTGGGGGAAGAAGAAACATCAGCAGCTGGCCTTTCAAAATACTTGGATTTTGAGTCAAGTGGAGTGCTTAAAATTGTTGCAGAGAACCCAATGTTTGGGATATGCTGCTTCACAACAATTGCTTTAATATGCTTTTTGTAGGCAATTGCTGCTAGGCAGGGCTCAGCATGATTACCCCTTAACAATTTAGTTTTCTTTTCAAGGCTATCCAGAGAGACTTCGCTGTACTTCCCAAGAATGAGATGAGAATGGGTTAGCATGCTAGAAACGTACAAATTATGGCTTGTTGCAGTCATCTAGTGACTGCAGCCCAGATGTGATAAATTTAATATCAATAAAATGTACTTCAGAATGACATGGTATGTAAGAAACAGAGACAGACACGAGTGTGAGAGATTTAAATGTTCATATTCAGCATTAAGGGCTGATGTATTTCCCCTGCATCTTACTGACATACAGAAGCTATACGTCTCACCCAGAACATTTGAAAGTGGAGGAGCAAATGGTTAATGTTTGGGTGTGTGTTGAAAGAGTCCGTTCCTGGATTTTTCAGGCTGAGAAAATAATTATTACTACTCAGCACATCTGCATCTTTATTTGCCAGACCTGTCAACTCGTTCTATACATACAGCAGACCCTCTTTTTTTGGTTACTGGACGTCTTCATTGGGTCTCTTTAATGAAGGCTGCAGTGCCCCCTAGCAACTTTCTGTAGGAAATGGTTGCCCTTTTTTGCACATCCTTGTTGGGATTTTCAGAAAATGTGTGGCTGTAGCTCCTTCAGCTCCTGGCTTTGCCCCAAAGCATTCCAAGACCTGTGTAAATCATAGCACTGCAGGCCTGAAATCTTCAAAGGCTTTTGTACTCAGTGTAAGAGCCATTGACCAAACCTCATCCCACCACAGATGTGGCAACATTGAATGAAGTTTCTTTTCCTGCTTCGTGCCTGGGTCCTCCTACATACAGTTCCTAGAAGGCCCAGTGAGGGCTGCGGAAGAAAAGAGGCAATGTCTCCTTTCAGCCAAGCTTGACGCTGATGACTTTGCAGACACACATGTCTAGTTTACTTGGCAACCTCATAAGACAAGGTTGCATTTTGTCTTCTGAGATGTTTTTTCTACTTCCCAGTCTACTCTTCAGCTAGGTGATTTTCTAGCGGACACCTTTCAAGTACCAACCAATTCAGTCTCTCCTTACCTTTACATGATCATCCACATCAGCCTAGAGAAGTGGGCACCTCCATTAAGTGGGCTTATAAGGCTGGACGATTACCCTTTGGCAATCCAGTGTGCATCTCCCTCCAGGTTGGATGGCAAGGGATCTAATCCGACACAACCAGATTGGGGACAGCTGGTGCAGACAATCCTAAACTAGCAGGACCCATGGTCTCACTTGGTATAAATCAACTTCCTTTAAAAGACCAGGAAGGCTGCCAAAGGAAAAAAAAAAGTGACAGTTTGTTCTTAGCCTTTTTCCTAACCTGATCTACCCTGAAACAGACAGCTTGCTGTTCATGCCAGATTGGTCACCAGTCCCCCAATCAATCCCGCAATGGGGAAATGAGTACATAGTTCCTTCTTGGAAAGTAGTAGCAATCAGATATTGTAGAATCTGGGGTTATTAAGGGAGATGACTCAAAAGAATTGTTGGCAGGGCAGAGAGAAATAGTTTATGACAGAAGATTCTCTAGACTTGTTAATGAGCTCTGGATTGCAAATCCAAATTTATTATAGAATTATCTTTATTTTAATTTGGCACAGATTTTCATTTTCATAGATTAATAAAACATGGCTAAGAGTTAACAATAGAGATAATGCAAAACTGTGATATAAACCTTAACCAGACGAGAATATAATAACATATAGCACCATAAACCAGGGAAGCATACACTCAGGGTATAATCTGACCAGTATTACAATAAACTCCAAAGCTTTCAGAATTATGCCCTTTAGCTTTTATTGAATTGATCCTCAAGTGCACTAAATCGAATTAAAGCCTTCAGTATTTTTAAGTCTCACTGATTTCACTATGGGAACACTTACCTAACTCCTCCAGACAAATTAGATCAGGGATGTCAAATTGCCAGCCCATGGGCCGGATGCCTCATGCCGAAACCACGCCCACCCCATTGCCAGCAATGGAGAAAAAGTTGTGATACGTCGTGACACATCACATGATGTTGCGAGTTTGATACCCCTGAATTAGACCCATTGCACTGTAAAAATCCAGCCAACCATTAGATCCTGATCATCCAGATTTTTGGAACCCAGTTCTAAAAGTCACATAGAAGTCAATGCAACACCAAAGTAAACTCAACTGATTTTCTTGTATTTTTAAAATAGCGGTTTTAAAAATATCCAGATAAACTATCTTATTCAAACAAGTTTGTCCATGTGGTTTTGAGGAGATTAAAACAACTGCCCATGTACTATTGTTCTGCAATTGTTACAGAGAGATAAGAAATTATCTTACTTCATATCTTTAAAAAAATATCTAGGACAGACTTTTGATATATAAACTTTCTATTTTCTGATTCTAAAGTTCTCATTACCAATATTGTGTCTAAATTCTGTATTACTGAAATTAAAACATACCTTCAAATCTGTAGCCTTCTTGTGCAATCTTTTATGATTTTATTTCTTTGTAATAGAGGTCATTGCTGCAATTATAATAATAACGACGAAGACAAAATATCCAAATAAAGGCAGTATAGTCTTAGTAAATTCATGGTAACCAATTCCTAAGATGTTTAGTTTTGTAAACCACTTGAAATATAAATAGAAATCAATTGCATAGCATTGTATTTTCCTTTCAAATGCATGCTTACAAAAATTAAACTTGCTAAACTAATGCATGGATACAACATAAATTTAAATTTATAAGATTCTTTTTCCTCTGATCCCTGCAGGATTGAACAATATTTATAATTAATAAAGAAGTAGAAGTATATAAACCTGCCCCCCCAAAAAAACATTATGTTTAAAACTGAGCTGCAAATTTAGATCTAAACAATTTGTAGTAGAAGATGCTGATGACTCCAAGGGGACCAGAATTTTAGACTGCCGCAATCAGAAACCTGGGACTGCTGAAAAACAGTTTAAAGGGAAAATAAATATTGTAATGTTGAATCATATTTGAATAATCTATCTCCCTAAATAAACAAGGACTTATGCAAGGTTGATTACAAGCCTGTGTACTCCAGCTTTTTGACAAATGCATAACTCTAAGAGAACATTTCAGTAAAATAGCATGCGATTGTGCACTCTTTTAGTAAGCATAAATTTATTTGAAAGGAAGTTGGACCAATGAGATTAAAGAAAAACAGCAGTTTAACGGCATGCGTGTACCATTGAGACTAAGCACCAGCTTGAGGCACAACATGACATATTACAGAAATGGGCTTACTTAATTCTGCAATGAATTGTAACTCATAACAGCAATAGCACCTAGACTGTGCCCATTCAGAACTGTCTGCCTTAATCATTTCTCAAACTATGAAAGTAAGGAAATGAAAACTAAAATTTGACAGTGGCTCATAATGGCTTATGTCCCTATTTTTTCAGTAAAATGATAAAAGTAAGTTTCCTGATATAGACGGACTCTGGAGGCATAGCAAAACCTGTGTATCTACCATTTAAAAGTATAGATGCAAGGGAAATGCAGAATTCAATTCTACTAAGCAGCATTAATTTCCTTAAAGTAGCAGGATCTGGGGGATAAAGGAGGTCCAAAAAGTTAAGACAGCAGTCGTGAGTGTAGAATTGAAGGTCCGCCTTGTTTCACAGGCATTGCATGCATGATGCACATAGAAAAAGGTTGGAACTTAATTGTGTACCTTAACATTTTTTATCCTTCATGCCCAGGTCTCCTGCCCCAAAGTAGCAAGTATGCTCATTAAGTCTTCCTCCAGAGTCCATTATCCCACTCAAGTATTTGAATGAATCTTCTTTTTGTTTTAATGTCTGCCCACATTTCTGATTCTCTATAGCCTTTTCCATCAAATTGTACTAGTACTCATACTTAAAAGGAGAATTCTAGCTTTCTCCTTCTTGTAAGAACTAAGTCAGACAAGCCTTTGGGGGCATTGTAATACCCAGGGTAGTGGCTCTCCTCAAAACTGCAGAAGACAAGGCTTTGTGCTTGCTTGATAATGCAAGATCCTGTCCTGCATGGCAGGAATGTTCCAGTGGTTATACATACTGTATGAAGATCTTTCTTCTTGTGAGTAATTTCACTGGCTGTGTAGCTGCCTGTAGGCACTTGATAACATTTGGAAAATGGGGGGAAGGCAAGGCAGGGATTAACCCAGTGTTTCTCAATCTTGACAATGCTGGCTGTGGAATTCTGGGAGTTGAAGTCCACATGCCTTAAAATTGTCAAGGTTGAGAAACACTGGATTAACCTATCCACTTCTGTGATGAACATGCCAAGTAATGGCCAAATCTACAGTAAATCTAGATGACTAGATATTCCAGGCTGACATCCCCTGTGATTGTGTAAGAATAACAGGAATATGCCCAATTAAGTTATCCAAGGCTTTGTATGGTCAATTTGAATCTCCTCCCTGGAAGTGATTTCCACTTCCACAAAAATCCTTCAACCTGACAAACGGATGTTATTACAATAGCTGCAAATCTACCTCTGAAATCTCTAGTCTGCCAGCCTATCCTAAGTTTAAGACTGCTGTTCTTTCCTAGGGCTGATTTCAGGAAAGCGTCTTCTAGCTATTGACTCCCAATTCCGAGTCCCTTCATCATCTGTGATATTGATTCTTGATTGATGGAAACCAGTGCTTTTTTCTAAAAAAAAAAAAAAAGGTGCCAGAACTCACAAACATCGTACAACCCACCTTGCCAAAGTTCCATCCAAAAAAGGTGCCGGAACGCCGTTCTGGGCGTTCTATGAGAAAAAAACCCTGATGGAAACCATGGTCCAGTACTATCACCAAAACCAATCTTAGGTTCAGCTCTTAATGTTTACTGAAGATTGACCTTTAGCTACTCAGCTACTGTAATTTATGCGAAAGCTTTCAATAAATATCCTCATTTGATAAAAGGAAGTAACAAGTAACAAGGGACAACATGATCCATCATCAAAAAACATGAAAGTGATGGCAGTTAGCACTTTTTCTCTCCTAGACTTCTGCAGAAGGCTCCCTCTACTTATGCTCAGACAAGCAGCAAGAATCTGCATTGCCTGCTCATATGGTGCAACAGATCATTTTGTTAATGGGAAGCCTGATCTGTTCCCCCTTTTCACAGCCCTGCTGGCATTGTGTGTGTGCTTTAGACAAGCCAGCTTTGTTCTAGCTTGTACCTTCTGTTCTCTTTGTCTACTGCTACAACTGCAGCTTCTAACTACTATGAAAATTGTTCATTCTGGTTGGTCATTCTGATGTGCAATAAGACACCAGGGTTTGAAAAGGAACTTCCTTGGATTTCTCATAAGAACATTGACGGATAGGCACTGCATTTAAGCAAAGTCCACTGCTTTCTATTGGGCTCTTCACAAGGTTCCTGAAATAGCTTTAAGACATTCCAGTTCACATTCTAAAGCCCTGGACTCTGATGTCTTCAGTTCATTGCCTCTTGGGTTTCTTTTCTTATAACAGCTTTCCTCCCTTCCAATTTATTTTATGTTCATTATACATCATTTTTTCCTTTGTGTAGAACAAAAGACACAGCTTGCTGCTTTCTTGTCTTTCTCACTGCTGATTTAAACAGCTCTCCACCCACCCAGAAGAAAACGTCACCAATGTGAAATTGGCTGCCTCCATTGCTAATCGCTCTACTCCTTCAAATGCCTCTGTTCCCAGTCACTGTGTGACAGCTGACTTCCATCCAAAATAATGGATGACGAAGCCCAACAGGTTTTACACCTTTTGAGGCTTCTGGCCTTGGACAGTATCAGAACAAGGGGAAAGCACTGTGGCTCTTTTGGATTGTTCAACTGTTAACCATCTTGAGCCTGCAAAAAAGTATGATGGCACAAATTGTACTGTGGCCTTCCATCTGTTCTGCAATGATAGTGGAGTTGGTGTAGGCTGTTTGTAATGGTATGTGGGAATGACCTTGGGGGAGAGGAGGAAGAACCACAAACTAGACCCCCATCATGCAAAAGACAGCCTACACAAGCAAAAGGGACATGGAAAGCATTTCAGAAGGGACCCAACCTAATTTTCTGGAGAGTAAAAGTAAAGGAGAGGAGAAATACTTTCGGACTTGCAAGATTCTGTTAATAGAATCCTATAACAAAAGACAGAGTTAGTATTTGGAGTTGCCTTTCTTGTCTGGATTGCTTATTGGATTATAGCTAACATTATATTTATTATGGGCCAAGACAAAGGATTTATGTTCTCTGAGCTTTGTTTTCCTTCCAATAGGAAAACAAGAATCACTTTCACTTTCATGTATTGTGGTAGATGCATTCAAGAATACCTCTCCAGTTTCTGATTAACAGTGACAAGTGCTAAAGAGGAGTGTGGATTGAGGTAGGAAGGAGTACACCAGCTCTCTGCTTGGTGAAATTCTTCCTCCATACTTGTCTCTCTATTTTCAGAAAGAGCATTAAACCTATGATGAAAAATAACCCAGGTAATTGGGAAGAAGGAGAATCATGCTCAAGATGAGATGTAACAATGAGTGAGATCCATCTTTGACTATTGCTCTAGTTCAGTGATGGCAAACCTATGGCACGCGTGCCAGAGGTGGCACGCAGAGCCCTCTCTGTGGGCATGCGTGCCGTTACCCCAGCTCCACCTCTCCTGCAGCCCCCTCCTCCTCAGCAGCCTCCCCAGAGGAGATTCGCCCCTGGGTGTGGCCCGTGCGGAGCAGTGCAGCCAAGAACATGCCAGCCGGGCAGCAGGGACCAGACTCCGTCATGCGCAGATGATGCTGTGGGGTGCGGGCAGAGGGCATAGCCACCATGGCACTGAAAGGCCACCAGGGTGAACTGGGGCAGACCATGGAGGCGGTAGGTGGCCCTGCAGGTGGGTGGGGCAGGGGATGGAGTGGGGGGCAGAGCAGGGGCAGGGCGGGTGGGGTGGAGTTGGAGCAGCGGCAGGCGGGGGGGTCGGTGGGTTTTGGGCACTCAGTGTCTAAAATGTTTGCCATCACTGCTCTAGATGAATGGCAAAGTTGGCAGTGAGTGACCAAGGAGTCTAGTTCTGACCTCTTGGCCAACAATATCTAGTGCTTTCAAAGCTGAAATGGAGGTGACAGAACAGCACCAGTCTCAACATAGTAAGGAAACCTAACAAAGAAATAATAAATGTTGCCACACAGTTCCACCTTTCCAGCAGATCATTTCTTCAGGGGCTTCCACCACAATTTCTCTGTTGCATCACATCCCAAATTGCTTTTTTTTAAGCCCCCTCCTCTAAAATCTTACAAATACCTACAAACAAAGAGGAAATCCACACAGTGGCTTCTCCGTTCAGTTCAGATGAAAGATCTTCTTTCTTCATGATTGCCAGAAACTTGTTTCTTTTTTTTCTTTTTCTTTCCTAGGTGTTGCTTTCTGTAAGTAAAAGTTGGATAGGAAGAATATTCACATTTTTGGACTTTGGTACTGGAGACCAGGTCTGAGAATACTGTGGATAGAAACAAAGAAACAAACAAACGGGACATTGAACAAATAAACCCAGAGTTTTCTAGTTTGAACACATTATGTGAAGACGTAGCTCTGTGGAGGAGGCTTTAATGCTAGAAAAAGTGGAAGGAAAGAAGCTAGGGCATAGAAAATCATTTCACGATATGTTATGGAATATATGTAAAAACTAAATATAAGGTATTTAGAAGATGGCTTTATGTTAAATTAGGAAAATTGTGTTCAAAACGTAACATTCCTACCCTTGCATAAATCAATGCACTAAGTAACATTCTTTGTGTATTATTTTGTGATTTTGATAAAGTCTCTGTACATTTATCTATTATTGACCTTGTTTCTGTCTGAGAATTCACAATGAAGGGAGCTGTTGGGTTCTTTTATGAATAATTTCAAAAGAACAAAATCCACCCACAAAACAGATTGGAATCACCAATTTTATGGATTTTTAATAGGAAACTGTTCCTATTAAAGAAAGTGGTTTAAAATGACCAAAAAACCCCAAGATCCCAATTATATACCATGTTGGTGTGAAACAAATACCACAGATATGAAGCACAATTTCCATGGATTATCATTTAATCAAACCTGGTATAGACCAAAACATAAAAATCTATGGGCATAGCGCTCATCAACAACCTTCACTTTTACTTATATAAAATTCATAAACTGATATTTAGTCTCCATCTCCTATTGAAAGCAATTTACAAAATACCATCATCAAAAACTGTAGCCAAAGTTATGAGATTGTCATTATGGAAAAAAATTAAATACTGGCTACAGATCATTGTGGATCCATGCTGCCTATCTGGACACATTTGAAATTTCTATGTTTTCTTGTTACAAAGTAGGAGGAGAAGTAATTTAAAATATTTATGGCAGACCATTTCTCCCCAGGTTCCCAGTAAAAAGTAATTATATAGGCTTCCCACTGGTTAGGTTGAACCTCCTGGCACACTCTAGGACAGTAGACTCAATCCCAAGTCATCATGAGAGCTACATGAGGACAAATTTATTAAATCAAGGCCTTTTCACATGCTAATTTTTTTCATGAATGGTCCCTCTTAATAGGATATGCAGAGCATGAGTCATTCCCCAGGGAAACCCCCAACAATCAATTAAGGAGGAATGCAAATACCTCTTCCTCATTTAATTACTGTATTTCACTGTTTTTTTATTCATGCTGCCTTATTCAGCTCCTTACAGCTGACTTGTTTCAGAAAAAAAACACAGCTGCTAAAGGAAATCAAAAGGTAAAGTGTCTGGGTGATGGGAGGCTAAAATATAAAACATCAAAAGACTCTCAAGTGGAGAGAGATTTTTTTTTCAATATCAGCATGGATATCGGTACTGCCACAAAACTTTTCCAAAGCCAGGTTTATTTGGACATATTGATATCATTTGAAAATCTTCCATGATAGTATTTTCTTCCAAGCTAAACTTGCAATCTTTAATCTTCATTATTTAAAGACAATCTCCTCTGTTTTATTCACTCTCACATTTCAGGCTGCTTCACTTTGCTGATTGTGATTAATGAAATTATTCTTCCCATCATCAGTCCTTCATTAGCTTCATTTTCTCTTGGTTTTGGTTCAAGCTGGGTGCACAGTTCCATCTTCCTTCCCTAATCCAAGAGGAAAATTTTCTGCCTTGAATTCTCAAGAAACGATGCCATCTATTCATCACACTGATTCTCTGTGACCTATTTTATTTTTGTTGATGAAAAACATTCAAAAGAATCTTCATTAAAATGAACCCCAGCCCAGGTAGAATGCAAATCTCCCTATCCCCTAGTAAGGGGGCTTTTATACTAAAACAAACAAAGAAACAAACCTTGCCTTAAAATTTCTCTCTACCAAGTTGATACTGCAGTAGCTCAAAACAGCCAACTCAGAAGTAAGGTTGCAAACTGGAGGGTTGATGAATAGATAATCACAGCTGTTTCTGACATTCTAATAGAAATATAGGTCACTCACTCCTGCTTTTATATTTTCAGAAAAATGAAAACTGAAGGGGAAAAAACCCTTCTGAACTGGATTTATTTTATATTTATGTCCCAATCTACTTTTTTCTAACGTCCCATTTCAATCTAATGGATTCTTATTTCCATAATTGACAGCCAATAAAGTCATTGACTCCACTGGCTAGAAACTAGGGATGATAGAGTATAATTTATTTGGAGGGTCCTAACATCTAAATGCGCCTTATGGTAGACTGTTATGGTAGACATAATTTTAATATTGTCTGAAATGTCAGTATATTATCCCCTTATGAAACCTCAATAATTGTAGTTAACTAAGGTTAGCAGCCCCTAACACAGAATGCTGTATTCTTAGCTTGAACACTTTCACAGAACTGAGAAGAAATACAATTTCAATTCATGGTACCTAGAAAACAAATGTGGAAATAAAATATTCCAAGCATTAAAACATTGCATGTATTCAGTTACTCTTGAAGACACAAATCTGTAATTTTATAAAGGACAATCTCTCCGATTCAATTAGCTTTCCATTGTGCTTCTACAGAGGTTCTCAGTCGCCAGTCCCATGCTGTTAGCAATGATATACTTTCAGAACAGAGGCAGCAGTGGTGGCGTAATGTATCATTCTGAGGGATTGCAATTATCTATCAAATTATAAACAGAAAAGGACACACAGGAATTGCAGTAAACACTTTCTCAAAGGGATTAACATTGTTTCCAAAGGTACCAACCATCAGCTGGCTTCCCGTTGCAATGTCCCGCTGCCATCTGGTGAAAGGGGATAATGGAGGAGCATTAGCTTAGTTTAGACAGAAGTTTTGTATTTCCTTTTACCCTAACAGGTATTCCTGCAGTAATAAGACAGACTCCCTATCAAGTATATTGAAAAAGAGACAATTCCAAGCTTGATTTAGCAATACTGCAGGGTTCTGATAGAATGTATCAGAAATTTAAAATAGTCATCCTAGCTTCACAGGTGAAGAACCATAAGACAAGAACCAGTGGGTTTGAAGCTTTACAGAGAGAACCAAAGTTGAATTAAGGCAGGATTTCCTGTCTGTGAGAACTACTAAACAACGGAGCAAAAAGATTGCACAGCTTTTTGTCCAGAATGATGTGTGGATTTCTGCCCTGGGCAAGGGACTAAAAGACCACTACGTTCCTTGCAACCTAAGATATATTGCCAATATATTGCGAACTGACAGCTGACTTCTCAGAATATCCACAAGTACTTCCAGCAATACTCATGGTTTGGGGGAAGGTCATAGTGACTCCTTCTCTGAGCAGGGCTGTAATGCCTTTCAACTCTTCATTGGCCAGGGTTTATATTCAGTGCCATGTCCACTTCTGGAAAGTACATTTTGAAAGACTGTCCACAAAATGGAAGATTCCAAATAAGGGCGGCCAGTCAGATGTCTGGAAAGAAGTCCATGATTTAAAGAGCTAATTATGTTTAGTCCAAGAAAAAGATTAAGAAGTATTACTAAAAGATTGGTGTTAATGGAATGGATTATTTTGAATTCCAGAGAGGGGGACTTAAAACAGCAGGTAGGAATGGCAGGACAATAAATCTCAATTAAACATTAGGGGGAAAAAATTCATAGCAATGAAAGCTGTTTGACAATGGATCAAACTGCTTAGACTGGACAAATTTAAGCTGAGACTGAACAGATGTAAGTGCATCTGGCATACTACATCCTGGATCAAAGAAATGGATTAAGAGGCCTCCAAAGTCCTTTTGAATTCCACAATTTAGAGAAATTAGTGTAATTGAGTTTTTTTAAAAAAATACTTCAATAGAAAATAAGTCCTTTTTTTTAAACAGACAAAATAATAATAATAAAAAAACCAAGAAAGCATCTATACATCCTATACAGCCCTACATCAGAAGGCTTCTTCTTTGTGTATCTGTCAGAAACCTTTGATTCAGCTAAAACACCATTATGGTTCATTATCCATTGTTCTAACTCAGGAGAGTAAATCTTCGGTTCACCCATTACTTGAAATTTCAAGACCTAAGTGAGTCCTTCTGCCATTTGCCCACAAATTGTTCTCAACATTATTCAGTGCCATTTAAACAAGCAACCTTTATTAGTCACTGTTGAGGTAGCCATGTAAGGGAGGCAGACAAATGGAATCTATTCTTTGTTTGACTACTAGCTGTTCAGATGCTATCTAGCCTTATTTTTTTTGTCAAAGGAGCTGTTGCTCATCAATTTCCCTATTCCACAGTCAATGAATCAGTGAATGCTCTGATTTTGAAACAGAGTCTTCCTTCAAAACCTGGGTAAAAGTGTTTGAATCTTTCAGGGAACTTGTTGAGATCACTGTAATAATGTGCTTCTCTAATCTGACCTGATTCATCCAGGATGCTTGTGGGTGGAGACAAATTGCACTGAGTGTTGAGGAACATTGAGAAACACTTTCCACGAGAGAGAGAGATTGCTGTGCTGAAATAGGAAGAAATGTAGCCTCGTACACACGAGCCCAAAATTAAATATTCTTTATAAATGAACAGTTGACGTTGAGGTCCAAACTTTGCCCAATAACTACAGCTCTTGCAAACTACAGTGTGAGTCAAACTACTAACTACAGTAGCCAAAAGTAATTATTAATATATACGTCACCTTCTAGTATACAGGGCTTTGTTAATAATCCAATTATTCTCAAATCTCTTTAACCATGGCACAAAGATGACCCAGGACTATTTTTAAATGACAGGTTATTGTGATTTTACCTTCAGCTCATCTCTGGCCCACAGCAGAAACTGCTTAAAGCATTTTTTAGCTGTTCTAGTTTTAAAGTTGTGTTTTCTGTCTTTTCCTATTTTCACAGCAGACATGATTTATGATGCTTCCTCAGTTAATAGTACAGTAGGGGCTGAGATCTGGCCGGCTTCTATAAGGCGCTTCAGAATCGCCACCCCCCCACTTGGGTCACCAGGCACTTTCCCCCATGGCCAATTCATTTGGCCCACAGGAAAGATCAGGCATCTGTCTTCTGTAAACGGATCTATCTTTGTACCTTCTCATACATCTTATACATTTGGTGCCAGGGCTAGTGCTCTTTCAAAGTACCTAGAACATCAATTTAAACTGGGAAACAGCCAGATACCATGAGTTGCTGATTCTGTCTCCAAGACTGCATTATTACAGGTTTTCTGCTACTTCTGTTGACAAGGATCTCTCTGTGTGTGGGGCAGCACTTTTTACTCTTTTTTTTTTCAATTTCTGGAAATGGGAGCGCCATTTGTCCTATTCCTGTATTCTTTGTATATTTCATCAACTGCTTCTGGATGCTGCAGGCAATATGGCCAGATTCTTTGTCACAATCAAGAGCAGACCTGGAACCAGAGATTCTGCTCATGAAAGATTTATTTATTGAACAGATTTATAGGGCTGCCCAACTCAGACTAGAGTGACATTAGGTGGCGTACAGCAAACAACAACCCCCCACCTCCATAATATCAATAAAAAGCTACCCAACATATAAAACATAAACTGACTGCAATAATTAAACAACTGAAAGGGGTCTCCATGCAAACTGGATCCAAACACCTAGAGAAAAAGCCAGGTCTTAATGGCTTTTTAAAAGTCAAGCAGAGGTGGCAATTGTAGCCTATTGGGGGTGGGTGGCTGGAGGGGATTGGTCCAGAGCACAGGGCAAAAGGCACACACTTCTGAGGTCCCATAAACTGGAAAGATTTAAAAGAGGAAATCTAGAGTGTGGCCTTCCTGGGGGAATGAGTGGGGAGGGAGGTTAATCTTGGGCAAAGTCAATGCTACAATGAAATCATGTAGAAATCCACAATCTGTAAAACTTTGTAAATGGGAATGTAATGTAATATAACATCTGAATCTCTGCTCTAAGAGTTTAAGATAGTGTTTCTCTCTGCCTTGGCAACTTTCAGATGTGTGGACTTCAATTCCCAGAATTCCCTAGCCAGATGCATCTTAAAGTTGCCAAGGCTGAGAAACGTTGGTTTAAGAAAATAGTTTGCATGATTGTGCATTGAACTTTGGGCTTCATCTCATCTTATTTCTGAACTTGTCCTTTGGATTTTCTGCCTAATAGTTAGCTTAGATAGTTGCCTTGCCTGTTGGGCCACAAGGACTGTACTATCTTTTCTCAGATACAATGGGATAGACTTTTTCAGAAGGATTTTTTACTTCACCGTCCTAGCTTGTGGAAGAGACTGAAACTACTTATCTATAGCCTGTGACAGATTTATAGTCTGGTAATTTACTCTTTGGCTGACAGCCAGCCATGCTGGCACAGAAAAAAAAAGCTCATTACCAGCTGCACCATTCACAGCAAACTGCAGAGTAAGTATCTGCAAATCACAGAATAAGTACAAGCAATTACACATACAAACTCCTGTCCATGCAGATCACCACAGAATGACAGTTGAAAATATTCTAATATGTCACAGGTACAGAAGAAAAATGCATCACTCATTAATCCCTCCTTCTCTTGCTCAATCTTGCCAAAAAAGAAAAGGAAGGAAGGAAGGGGAAGGAAGATCAAACTTGTATGGGGGAAAAATGGGAGAATTAGAAATGGAAGATGGCATTGTTTGGAATTCTTTTCAAATTCCAGGAATGAATCAGGATGATTTCCTAATAAATACTAGATCAAGAGCAACCTTCGTAGGTACCACTTGGTTGCTTGGTGATTGGTATGGATATCATGTTTTCTCCAAATGAAACTGCTCTTACTGTATGTATACATTAAATAGATGAAGAGAAAATTTGCTTCTTGGTATGTTCCCTGACATAGCCCTTCTAGCAGCTTGCTTCTTAGTGTCCTTTTTTTTTTTTAAAGTATAAAGGGTGTTGAACAGTGATACTTCATTTATGATCTGCTGCTGGGCCTCCCATAAACATTCACAATGACATTTCTTTTTGTGTTTTTATAATCTAGTTTACCTGTAACAAGCTTGCTCACTTGCCATTGAAAGCCACTTGTAGAACAATCACAAGATAGAACCATAGTCTTCATAGTTGGGTTCTAATCTTTTTCAAACTAATTGGCTATTATATACCAGAAACAGGATGCTGACTACATCAAATTGATCTGATTGATCACATTAATCTAGCCTTATAATATGATTTTTGATTATGGAAAGGATGTTATGCAGGGAAAGCTTTAGGTCTTAGTGGAACTACAGATTTAATAAGGAAAAATAGAGCAAATAAAAGATGCAAGTAAACAAAAAGAGAAAGTAGGAAAAAACCCTAAGAAAGTGACTTTTCACCTTATCATGACAAGTATAAATAATTACACTATCTTTTCACCTCTTCACCTCTATAAAACTCTTCATCACATAACTCAACTCTTAATTATAGACAAATCCAGTAAATAACATCTCTTTCAGTCCAGATATTAGCAAAGTCCAAACCGAGCCCTAAAATAACAACTCATCATTCCATCTGTTAACTGTAAGCAAATCCAGATTTAAAAGGCATAAAGTGGTCCCAGTACCCTAGTATAAACAAAAGCCTGAAATATAACTTGACAAAGAGGGAAAATATCTCCTTCAGAGAGAGCAAGCTCACAAAGAAACTTTATTTTAAGGGAAAAGACAATTAGGTACTAAATCAATTTAGATATTGTCAAATTAGGATATATAAAGTGACTGCAAGGAAAATAGCTTATTAACCGTAAGCAAATCCAATACAAAACATTTTTACAGTTCAGATGTCAACAAGTACAAAAAGAACCATCCAAAATAACACATTCCATTTTAATCCCGATTGAATGAACCAGTTTTGCGTTCTTTCCTTTTAAGTAAAACAATCTTCTCTTTAATTCATTCAGATAATTGTTGATCTTTGTCACAAATTTCCTACAAACTTTAAAACTTTATATATCCAGCAAGAAGAAATTATTCCAATTATTCTTTGGGATTGGCATTCTTATTTCCTTAATTCGTAAAACATCATCTGATTTTTTTGTATGTTAATGACAAATTCACATTCTCAGATAGATTTTGTTGCAAATTCTTTTCTATAACAACTTTATCTGGGAATAGACTGTTCCTAAGAAGAGTCAACACAGCTGACATCAATGATTCAAGAACCCAATGCTATTCCTCAAAAATGTGTCTGAATGCAATTATAAGTTATCTTGTTATGTCTCCAATATTAAAAAATATTTTTCTTCCCAATAAAATATATTTATTCTTTATAATTAATTTTAAAGTCTGAATGCTCTAAATCAAATATCCAATTGTTTACAGAGCCCTTAATCTGTTTAAAACTTTCTACAGCCTATAGCCAAAACCTTGTCTTTCTTTTTGCTGCTTATTTTGAATTCTTAGAACCTTAAAGAAAGTTTCATTTTCTTATATTAAGGACTGGTGTTCTAGTTTTGACATTTTGAAGGTGTCTCTCTCTTAAAAGTAGCCAGAGGCAATTTCCAAAAGTGATTAGCAAAGGAAGTACATATGAAGTCCTTTGAAGGCTCCAATTGCAGCTGGCGCAAGTATGGCAAATTCCTTCAGCTATGTGGTCTCCCACCCTCCAATGACCACTGCCTTGCAGTCTCCTTGTGAGAAACAAGTACTGAATATGGAGTACAGCCTGGGCAATCTCACATCCTTTCTTTGTCCAGAGAATATCGAAGGAACTGATCTGCTTGTCAGTTCCCTGTTCTTAGCTACAATTTTGAGCCCATCTTTCCAGAGTTATCATCAGTCCACCATTCTTCACAAAGTCATTATTTATAAGTTTCATGTTTATCAATGTAGCCATAACAGGTAGAATCTTGTTTTGAAAATATTGATGTTCACAATATTGATATTGGTACCTGTTAGATGCAATATTTAAAATATATGATAAAGCGCTTTTTGGCACTGCAACATTACATTTCTTGCTCTTCTGGGCATGAACCAACTAGAAACAAAATCAGCTTAAGGCATCCCATTCCAAATTTTAACACTTTCCTCTGCTTTGATGAATCTTGACTCGTAAATTCCTCTGTTCTTTATTCCTCCCATTTCAGGGAAAAGCACCACCTATTGCTTTCTATTCATGAGTGGATCTTTGAGAACATGCAGTTCCCAACGATAGACAATTTGATTGAACTCTTAGATTTTTCTACCACCCCTCTTTTATTTGATGTTTTTCCTTCTGGTACCAGTGGATAGGAAGGAAAGATTCAGTTTTTACACTTATTTTGTCTAAAGGGGGAAAGTACTAGAAGGACTACCAATTTCACTTGATTTTTAAAGGCTTCTATTTCATTGTTGCATTGTGTCAGACCCCCAAACCCCTCATCTATTCTTTTATTCTTTGGGGGGCCTGCCATTCTGTTGGGGGAGGGGGTGCATGGGGGAATATGTTGCTAACTTTCGCTTTCCTCTTTCTTTGTCTACGAAAAATTCACCTGGTGTTCCATTGCAGCTTGATGAAACCAAAAGTCATCTCCATTCTCAGGCCCCCTGCTCTGCTGTTACCTACACCCATTATGGTTGAGGGTGAACAACATTTTGCAAGTAAAGACATTTTGGACTCTAGAACCCATCATGGAGTGACTCAATATCTAGTTTCGTAGAAAAATCTCCCTGCCTCCCAGAATGAATGGGTGTACAAGAAGCATGTTAGAACCCCTAGATTGCCTCAACATTTTCACTCCTTATATCCTGATAAACCTAAATTATTTGTTTGCTGTTTTTCCCTTCCCTCTTTTGTCTTTCAGGTACACTCCCTGTTTTTAGGGGGGCCAGATGTCAGACCCCAAAACCCCTCACCTATTCTCTTTTGTCTTCTATTCTTTTTTTTTTAAAAAAAAATTTATTGAAAATTTTTAAAGTTTTACAATAAAATACACCCCCTCTCCCACCCCCCATCACCCTCCCCCCTCCTTCCCAGAGCTGAATACAGGGTTAAAAACAACAAAAAACATACAACTTAAATGAACATCAAACAATTATACATACATCCAAAAAACAAAATTTTAAATACTTTAACTCCAGTACATAAAAGCAGAGATTCTAACCATTACCCTCAAACATAGATTATTCAAAAGCTAAGTAATACTTTCTAATCTCATATTTATTCTGTATAAAATTCACCCATCTTTTCCACACCAAAATATATTTCTCTTGCGATTGATCTTTCAGATAAGCCGAAATTTTTGCCATTTCAGATAAATAAGAAACTTTAAGAATCCATTCTTCTAAAGTAGGCAAAGAATCCTTCTTCCAATATTGCCCAATCAGCAACCTTGCCGCTGTAATTAAATTCAACATTAGAATAATTTCTTTATCATCACAATCAACAATAATACCTAACAAAAACAATTGTGGTGTAAATTTTATCCTTCTATTAAAAATCTTCTGAATGTTCCACCAAATCTTAATCCAAAAAGCCTTTATATTTCTACATGACCACCAAATATGACAGTACGTTGCATCCAAACAACCACATCTCCAACATTTAGGCTGCACATTTGGATACATACGAGACATCTTTTGTGGATCAAGGTGCCACCTATAAAACATTTTATAAAAATTTTCTCGTAGATTTTTGTCTTCTATTCTTTTGGGGCCTGCTATTCTGTTGGGGGAGGGGGTACATGGGGGAATATGTTGATAACTTTTGCTTTCCTCTTTCTTTATCTGGCCTCCTCCCTCTGAGTATGGAATGCATCTCCTTATCTAGGAGACAGTTGCAAGGAAAGCTGGAGAAGACCTTGAGATGCGGGCCTACTGTACCAGTCAGCTGGCCATCAAGCCACCTGTGGATTGGCGGAAGTTCACAGCTGAATTTGTACAATGATGGGATCCCCTCCCCGTCACAGTCTTTCACCATGGAAGAAGTGACCAGTAACCACAGGGAAGGGGGTTGTTCCTGCCACATAGACATAGTAGCAAATTGGCACAACAGCATTTGCCACAATGAAGTGAAATGTTGGTGAATCAGCATGGTGTGCACCACCAAAAGTATCAAATGCCACTTTTTACGTACACCAGGAAAAGACAGAAGGAAGTGGCCTTCCCAGTGGGTTGGGAATGGACAACCAAATATGTCTTTATTATTGCTAAATAATCATTAGCTATTATTTTTCTTCAACACTGGATAACAAATATACGGCCCAAATTATTCATTGAGTCAAAGATACGATGTTACCTTCATTCTATGAGTAAGATTTCTACAGACAAAGATTGTGCATGGAGAGTTACAGTGAAATATGTTTTTCTTTATTGAAATTGTTATGTGAAATATCTCACATACTATATTTGCATCCATATATGCATAAGAAGGTCTTATATGTACAATTTATCTTGTTGTAATTGCATTTTTATATTTTTCCTTGTTTTTTTCAGCATCTTTCTTCATTTTACTTCATTAAATAAAACAACGAGCATGTGTTTGTGGTATATTCATTATAGGAATAGCACTTAGACTTGAATATATCGCTCCACAGAGCTTTACCGCACACTCTGAGCAGTTTTCAGAGTCAATATATTGCCCCCACTAATCTGGGTCCTCATTTTACCGACTTTGGAAGGATGGAAGGCTGAGGCAACTGTGAGCTGGTCAGGACCAAACTACCTGCAGTTGGTAGAGTCAGTCTGCAGTACTGCATTCTAACTACTGTGTCACCTTGGCTCATACCTCTCCCAAACTTTCTATGTTTGCATCATGTCCATGGACTGACAACACTTTTTGTTCTCGCAATTTCTCTCTTTCTTTGAGGTCCTCATCAAGTCTGTCCAGCCACAACATTCTGATCTTTGCCTTCCTCTGTCCCACTGAGTCTTCCTTCCTATATTTAGTTGTGATTCAGTCCTCATTCAGTCTCTCCATATAACCAAACCACTTTAATGTACATCATAATAGAAGAAATAGGAGTACTTGTATGCAATTAAAAGAAATGAAATAGTCTCAGATTTAGTTTCTTTTTATGTATTTTCATAATTATGGTGGAAGAACAACAATTACCCTAATGAGAACATTTAAAAAATGTAAAAACAAAGAATAAGGACTGTATGCATTTTCCATCCAACATGGCTGAGTTCTCTTCATTCTTAGAAAAATGACGAATACATGAACATGAATAATAATTTTTCACTATACAGCATTATTAAAAGCAACCTTAATCTGTGAATAGTTTCTATCGTCCCATTCTGAACTGTTTAGGGGCAAGATTTTAAGATTAATGTCACACTATCAATGTGTTGCATAGTATTCAGGATCCTTAACCAAGCCATAATCCACAATCACTCCCACTTAGAGACTGATGTCTGCTAGGCACTATGTCTTTCCATCTGAGTTCTTTTCCATAATAGCAGCTGCATATAGCTAACAAGTGCATCATGAACTCTTTCTCATGGAGCAATTCAAAAACAAAACAAGTGCCAAAACAGAAAGTGCAAGAAATCTGGGCCAGATACTCCATTGGGAATAAAGCTCAGTAGCTGTGTTCCAGAAGATTTTTCAGAGTCTAGATCAACTTTAGTTTTAGCTGCTCCCCCTATTGAAATTTGAGAAACACTGATACTTTCTGCTGTATTTCATTTATTCCCAAAGCACAGAATCACTAGAAGACCTTTAAAAGAATTTACTTCTAATTACCCTGAGTTATACCAAAAGGAAGCTGCAGAAGTAGCCCTTATCCCATCTTTCCTAAGAAGCTGTGACTGAAGGTAGCATCATGTTTCCTTAAATCTTAGAACTATTGCAGTTGCCAGGCAACCCAGCAACACCTGTCTTTCTGGAGTAAAAGATGCAGTTACCAGGGCAACAACATCCTGTCTTTCTGAATACCATCTTGTAATGTGGAAGCTGCAGTTTCCATAGTAATCTTTTTGACCTAATTAATTCTTATTTGTGTGAACTAATTGTATTTTAATATTGACTTTTGTTGGCTCGCTGTTTCCAAAAGCCTTTTCCTTCAATCTACCTCTTGTCCAGCTCAAGATGCAGCTTCCCCACTCACAGACTCAGGGCGTAAGAGAGCTGCAGAAGCGGCAAGCAAAGCAGGTGTTTGGGAAGTAGTTACCCGGGCAACAGAACCAGGGCGTTCCGGAGGTGGTTGCTATGGAGAACTGGATGCTGACGAAGGCTTGGGAGACTGAGAAGACAAATTGCCCTCATCATTATCTCCAGGCTTGTCAATCATACATATTCACTTATTTACCTCCGAGAGGCAAACAGCACTAGAAGCAAAGAGCAAAAGGAGAACGCGTGTGCTCAAGGCAGAAACGGTGCCCAGTGTTAAACTTCACGCCAGGAGAGACAGTCACCACCCAGGATGGCAACCATCACCTGCAACCGGTTTACAGAAGAATATCAGCTCTTTGAAGAGCTGGGGAAGTAAGTTTGAGAGAGATCTGGAAGGGGGGTAAACAACAACAACTGTGTTTAATCTAATAGGAAATGTTGGGTTGTGCAGAAATGGGGGTGGTTAGAAACCTTGATCAGAATAAGTGCAGCTTATCTCAAGGCAAAGACAAGGCAATGGAGTGAACAACAATCACAAACTCATAGGAAAGCAGGGAAATGCACGCACTAAAGAGAGCAGAAAGAGTGCACTAGGAGTGGGAAAAAAAATCAGGGAGCTAGCAAACATTACCAGCCTGCTGTTAAAATTAAGACAGTAGAAATAAGCATGGGAAGGTTACAACTGCTTGCTGACACTGTTCACTTATTGGAAATAGGGACATAATGCTTGTTGGTCATAGCCGGTAGTTCTGAGCTGTCCCAGTCAGAGAGGACAAGAGATCTATGTTCCTGTAAAACAATTCTGTCGTGTTGTGAATTTGGGAGAAGTTTATGCTTCATTGATCTAACAAGAGCAACTTCTCAAGGATGACACTCTCTTCCCTGGAATGGCAAACACCCGTCCCATTGCTTATTTTTCTAAAACCCTATTTCTTGTGAGATAATGATACAGCTGCCTTGAAATACCTGGGTAAAAGCACCCCAAGTCAGTGCAAGAGAGCATGTTATTTGGGTGCTGCAACACTGCAACAAACAGATGGGTCTATGTTTAATTTTGCGTATTTCTAGCCATGTTTTTGCATGCACAATTACACAAGCTTCTGTTTTACTGTTAGTTTGCACATGTTTGTCAAGCATATATTTGTGTGCATAAGAATACATGTGAGTTTGTATTACAATATTGTTTACTCTCAGGGAAGCAAGTACAAAGTCACTTTATTTAATTAAATTTCTGGAAAACCAATCAAGAGCTATGTATAGCTTCAGGGAGAGTGTTTGGGATTATATGTATTTCATTCTTCATAATGCAGCTTTATAATGCTGAAGGACATAATTCTTTATGTTCTATTTTCAATATTGGCAGGATTTTTAACCCTGTAAATGATGCCTGAATGTTTGTGTACTTTTTTTGGAATCATGTATGTATTCTCTGGTGTATTTGCTATCTTCACTGTGCATCTATAAATGTTTTCCTTTGTTTCAACTTCTCTGTTGTATGTTTTCATTTTTTTTATATTTGCAAAATGTTATGTAAATATGCATTTTGATTTGAATATGTGAATACATCTGTTTACTGGCATTACTGTTTCTCTAAGAAGACACATTGCTACTTTGCATCCTAATCCGCATTTGTGGGGAAGTACTTAGGCATATGCAATTATACAAGGAACCAAACTGGAAAAGAAATATTTAGGACAAAAATGCATCATAAAGAGGCGAGGACTTTAATTCCTTTATTAGCACATGTCAATGTAAATAAAGGGCAGAGATAAAGTGTGCCAAATTCAATAAAAGTCAACTTTGTAAAAGTTGAGACAACCAAATGGTTGACATGTTACTGGGTTACATGTTTCTCCAAATCTTATATTTATATTCACATACATTTTGGTGATTAAATCATGCAGGGGTGACTGGTAGATGAGTCAACAAGCTGGTCTCTGCAATAAATGGAGGCATATGTTTCATTCCAATCCTTAACAGGCACTATTAAGCATTTTTTCTTTAATAAGTCAAGCTTAGTTTGTCGGGTGATTTTCTAAAATGTGGACTAACTCTTCTAAAGAATATCACTTGCAAGGGTAATTTGGACAGGAACTCTGCACAATGTACAGAAGAGTATGTGCGAGAGAGCAATATTTCAATGGCGCATGGCTCAGGAAGAAAAAAGTGGGCAGCATTTTGAGTTCTGCAATAGTGATTCAAAAAGTCACTGTTCTTTGGTGGCCATCAAAGTGTTGATATCATTTGTGTTTTGTTTTCTCTCTCTTTTTGTTTGGATCCTAATTCACTCTCTATTAATTCACTCAGGAATACATATGGACAACAGGGTGTGGTGTAGCTTCCATTTTTCTCTTTCTTTACTCTAGCACAGGTGGGGCTTAGAGAAGCAAAAGAGGAATGTTATTGCCATGGAAGAACCATGGTTGGATGTTTTCATGGCAATGAAATGTTGCTGGTTATGATGTGTGTGTGTGTGTGGGGAGAAAAGATATAAGTTGCATGAGGAAGACTCTATCTTTGCAGATGTGCACCTAAGCCCTGTGCATCTATTGCCCTGAATATCTCATTGTCGTTTGGTCTTGTTAATGTCATCTAGCTATTGGTTCACATATTATTCAATCTTATTGCAAATACCCAAATCCTTAGCAAGAAGGGCCAAACCAATAGAGTTTTATAGAGGGGATCCACTTAGCTAGAGACAAGCTTGTGGAATTGTCCTGTGAAATCCATATCTTCAAGTTGAGATATTTAAAGATGATAACATATGTAGGGCATTGCTGGAGATTGTCTTCCATAAAATGCAAAGAATTATGCATTTACAACTTGAATATACATCCATATGCATCTATATTGGTTACCTATGTCCTAGTCATTAAAGTGAGAATCCACTGTTGTGAAATGTGCAACAAGAGAATATTTAAGAAACTAAGAGATTAGGATTTAATTTTGGATAAGCCATCATTGGTATTATCTACAAGTATTTTTTTTTTTAGAAATATCCAATGTCATGACTTTCTCATGTTATTTAAAATAGGTAACAAAATATATTCTTTGAAGAAAAAAATACATTTTAATTTTACGTCATAATGAGCTTCTATATCCTGGTAGATTTAAGATGGAAACCTAGTCCTATAGTCAAATGGATAGACTTGGCTCTGTTCTTCTCTAATGGCGTTCTTTTTGCTTGGATGTTTAAAAGATTGGTACATACCTCTCTGATGTCAGTGGGGACGGGGAAAGGGAGAAAATGATGTAATGTATGCAACGGCTGATGCTGTGCCTCTTACATATTTGGAGTATGTCACTGCAAGCATGTGATGTGGAACGTGCATCATGATGTCACAATGCTTGTGCCGTCATTTTGATGAAACTTAGCTACTGTGGATGCCTATGACATAACTGGGTATAGGGCAACTTTCCCCTGCCAGTTGTCTTTTATATTGTTGGACCACAACTCCTATAATTAAAAAAACAGCATGGTTAATATACAGTACCTGCAAAACAACAGGTTGGAGAAAATTGCCTATAGTCATATGCTATATTTGCAGGTGGTCAAAGAAGCTGGCAATGCAGCTCTTTATGTTATATAAGGCAAATACACTTGAGGTTGAGAAAGCAAAATAATGTTCTAAATTTATATTTGGCATGTTAGGAAGAAGGGGAAAAAACCAGATTGAGTTAATATCTTCCCAGGTTCTTCTGCTGTACAAAGTATTTGTCATGGAAAATATTTTCATTCAGTAATTCTATTTATAAATTGGCTGTGTATTGAGCGATTGATCTAAATTAAATGAAATAAAATAAACGTTTCTATTTATCATCAATTCAAGATATGGATTAATTAAAAAGGTTTTCCAATTGATTTTTTTTTAATATGGTCAAAGGGGGAAAAGGCTTTTTAAAATGATCTTGAGAAAAGGTAAATTTTGCACTGCTTAACTTTTTCTTTTAAAATATCTTGTGTTGGAGTTGTAATAACTGGAGAAGTTTTCAGTATATTCACGTTATACCAAATGGTTTTGCATCAGATCCGAAAGGCATTAACTCAATGTTTTATGTAACAAAAGTAAAGGTAAGGTTCAGTTAGAATGGATATAATGCTATTATTTACATGACTGTGTCAAATGTGTCAAGACAACACCAAATTAATCTTTAAGAATGCTCTTTCAAGGCAATCATTCTTGCAGTAAAATTACCTATACTGGATAAGTAATACAGCTTCAAATAGAGATTCTTCAGAGAAAGATTAGGGGAAAAACAAGAGATACACTGAGTAAATATGATGCCTTATTTTAGAAGCCACAAAGGTGATCACAGCAAATTCAAATCTCCTACAGATTAGCACGTAGCACTAAACTATATTAATAGCCCCATAGACTCATGTTAGAAATCTCTCTTGCTAAATGAATTATTTATACTTTTAAATTTTTTTTTCTGTTAAAGAGTCCCAGAACAATGAGGAAAATATCCTCAGGTCAACAGGCTGTACTCAATGACTCATTGGATCCTTTCCAGCTGTAAATTTACAGCTTATATAATATTGAAATATGATTGCATTCATTTGTTCAACTATCTAGACTCATACAAAATGAGTTCCCAATGGTTCTAAAGCAGTTCACACAAACTCAGGATAATTAGAGAATTCTGAATAACCTATCATTAGTTCCCAGCTGTTGCCACTAGCTAAGCTAATGATCCTGACAACAGGATTTTCATCCCAGGAAATCAATAATAAATTTACTGTAAGAACATAAGGATCTTGCTAGATTGGGCAAAACCACTCCAGGATCTTGATTTCCATGGTGACCAACTAGGTTCTCATAAAAAGCCATACAACAGCAGAAAACAGTAGTAATTCTTTTCTTGCTTTTTTTTAATTAACTTATTTCTGCCAATGCTTCATTCATACTTCTGTGAGAATGCTCATATGTTTTTGCCACAAGGCAAAAACAGGAATGAGGAGCCCAAATGTGTTGTGTGCATAGTACAAATTTATACACTAGATTTCAAATAAGGGGAAATAGTTATTGCTGAATTGAACAAAAATAGTTCAAAGGATAATAAAACCCCAAATTTATTCAATTTTTTTTTGCTGCCAATTCCATAACACCCATGGCAGCATACAATAAAAACAAAACAGCATATTTAATAACATATGTGCAAGAATACTAAAACAACAGCAACACCCCAACACTAAAATCTCCATGGTAAGATCATGCAGCAAACACATAATATCAAAACCTAAGTTATAATCAATCTCACTATTCCCATAATTCATGCTAGCTTATCCCCTCCCCCACACACATAAATACACAATAAGAAACTAACCAACATCAGAAGGATGATATCAACAACCAAAAGCTTCTGGCTCAATTCAGTTTTTAATTGGAAGCAAGGGACTGTTCTACAATGTTGGAACCATTATAGAAAAATACACCTCTTGGGGCTTTGAATATACACACCCAAACCCACCCAACCTTATGAAAATGCTAAATCCTCAAGAGGTTTTCCATCTGTGCTCCAGTAGATCAGTTCTAATGGGAGAATGCAGTCCTGTAGGACAGTGTTTCCCAAACTTGACAATTTTAAGGCATGTGGACTTCAACTCCCAGAATTCCACAGCCAGCATTGCTGGCTGTGGAATTCTGGGAGTTGAAGTCCTCATGCCTTAAAATTGTCAAGTTTGGGAAACACTGCTGTAGGAGATGAGCAGGCAGAGCCCAAGGACAGGGTTAAGCACACCATCAGTTTAGAGTCCTTATTTTCCCATAAGAGACCTAAATCCAGCCACCCACAAATTCCATTGACCCTTATCTGGTGCCAATTTGATTTGGCCGTTACTATATCATATTAGTGTCAGAAATCAAGTTCAAGGCACTAAATGTTTATTACATGCTACCTATACACAAGAATCTGATTTACTAATGGTCAAACCAAATTGGCACTAGATAAGAGTCAATGGAATTCATGGGGAGCTGGACTTAAGTCTCTTGTGGGAAGGTGAGATGATGTGTTTAACTTGCCCTTGGGCTCTACCTGCTCCTCTCCTATTACAGGATACTTTGGCACAAAACACAAATGGCTTTATAGGCAAACTCAGCACTTCAAATTGCACTCGAAAGCCTATTGGCAGCACTTAGGCCATTTTATTTTGCACAAATTGCAGCTTTCCAGTGGTTTTTAAAGGCAGCCCTAAGTAAAACATATTGCAGTGATTTAATTGTGTGATAATGTCGGCATGAATTATTATTGTGGAATCTCCAAGTTCTGGGCAAGGTTTCAAATGTTTTTTAAGCAGTTAAGATACCAGGCTAGAAAGCAGAAGACCACGAGTTAAGTCCCATCTTAGTCACGTAAGTCAATGGGTGAATTTGAACCAGTCACTCTCTCTCTCAGCCCAACTCACCTCATAGGGTTGTTGTGGGGAAAAAAGGAGGAATATGTGCTGGATATATTCACCACCTTGAGTTACTTGTAAAAATAATAAAGGCAGGATGCAAATGAATAAAGAAATAAATGTTTGTAGGTCTTTGGTTGTTCGGGTTTTCTCCTGCATAAAATTGGAAGTGTCTTGGCGACGTTTCGACGAAGTCCCATTCGTTATCTTCAGGCTGGTGTTTTCAGCTTCGTGCTTCGAGCAGCAATGTGTGGTCTTAGCTGTTTCTTCCTTTTAACTGCCAGTGGGGGTATGTGTAGTCTTAGCTGAAGAAACAGCTAAGACCACACATTGCTGCTCGAAGCACGAAGCTGAAAACACCAGCCCGAAGATGACGAATGGGACTTCGTCGAAACGTCGCCAAGGCACTTCCAATTTTACGCGGGAGAAAACCCGAACAACCAAAGACCTATATACAAACACCCGCGAAAACCTCAGAAAACAAATAAATGTTTACATACACACACACACACACACACACACACACACACACACACAAATGGGGAAGAATATTCATTAATCTACTAACACTAGTGCCCTGGCATAATTTTTCTCATTGATGACATAACCCATCCCTTTTTCATTTTGATAGCCTTTCTTTCACTTTTTTCTAGCCCAACAGTAGCTTTTCCTTGATGGGTGAATTACATCTCTTTGTGATATTCCACATGTAGTAGTTTTACATAAAGGTGCACACTTGGCTTAATTATTTCTGGGGTGTAATTCGTATTTTTGCATAGTTGTCACACACTGTCCTCCACAATCCTAAGATCTATCAGTTCAGACTCCATTTGTACATATTTGGAGATAATATATCTTGTCTCAATATATATTACACTATTATCACTGAACTGCTTTTTAAATTTTATGGCTGATTTATCCAATCTAAAGATATACCTTGGGATTTCATCACAGTTGTTTAATAATTTAAATCATCGGGAAGTTTGATTACTTTCCATCCTTCTCTTTAGTTAATTGTGAGCCACTTTAAAATCCCCTTCCAGATATTGAACTGAATGCTTTCTTTGCTAGATGCTAATAATTGTCCTGACTCCTCAGGATAGTCACCACGGGCTACTGCCCAGTCCTAGAAAGTGGTTTGGGTCAGATCCCAACAGACCTGAAAGAAGACAATTTTCAAATGGCAAAAGAATAGGGTGGAGTTTTTTCTCTAGTAGAAAACAACACATCAAAACAGCTGCTGAAGCACTTTGGCATATTGTGCTTCCAGACCAACATTCAGAAGCTTGGCAACCCTTCCTACTTGAAGTAAGCGATAGGGGTCTTTGAATACAAGGTGGTTTATCTGTCTGTAGCCTCACATTTAATACTGTTGAACGTGTAGCATTCAAGGAAACTATTTTAGCCAAAATTCTCTTAGGTTACTATAGATGACCAGAGAATTCTGCTTATTTTTTTTTTATTTATATGCCATTGCAGATTTTGAGTCTGTTAGCATAGGCTGTGAGCCTCTTCTGTTTGTTAGCAGCTATCCTAAACTATTCTATGTAGCCAATGACATATTTCCCTTACTGTTTCTATTTCTGAGTAGGGCGATTCTCTTTTTCTTTGTAAATAATTGAGCTGAGCATACTTCAGAATTATTAGGATACGCTAACATTGTCTTATGTAGTACTTCTTTTTTCAGCCATATATTTTCTCAGACTTCCATGTGAGCCTAAAAATGGGGAGAAGGGGGTTGCTGCTTTAAGGAGTTGACTCGTTAAAATTAATGCAACTCATAAACTGAAGCAATTAGAAATTGCTTAGCAGAAAGGCGCTTTTCTTGCATTCATGCAAGAGCCAATGTACTTTTTTTCCAAATCATTTCCAAGGTAGGTGTGGCCCTGGAATTTAGAAATATACTGTCCCAGAAGTCTAGTCCAAATTCTGAATACCAATAATTCTGCAGAGATTCAGATGTAAACATTTCATCTTAGCTTCTACCTCAGAGCTGTTCTTTACTGCACAGGAGGAAAAATGAACAGTTATCTCTCAAGGACACTTCAATACACAGCAGTAGAACAAGTTTTATAAATAAAATTAGAAAGGGGACAACAAGGCACATTGATTCCCTTCCCCTGCATCCTTTTGTTTCACCTTTCTGTAGGGGTATTGCCTACAACTGATTCTCACAATCATTCTTGAACACGGTCTTAGTGTTCTCCTATGTCAATGTATTAGAACCAGTTCAGTCCTGTTTGGCAGGTATGTTGGTGGGCCTTCCTGCCCACCTTTACTTTTCTGTTGTGAGAGATCAGTTGGGGTTTTTTTTCTAGTGCTGTACCACAAGATGTCATCTAGAATTGGGAGAACAACATGGGTAAATGGGGTGCCAGAGGTGATCTAGAGACAAGAGGAGGCCAAGAGTTCTGTTTGTAATAACAAATTTCTGCAAACTGGCTAGATAATAGCCTTGCCAAGACTGCTAGCTTTTTTCCGAAAGTTTTTGTTTAGATCCTTATCACAAGCTTTATAAAAGTTCAATCAATCTTTACTGGCTCACCTGCTTGCTTACTGAGACTCATAAAAAAAGCTCAAAGGGGAATGAGACAGTACTCACCTTTACAATGTTTACCATTACTCATGTTTGTCACAGGAATTAAAATAAATGAACAGAGACAATCTCCTTTAATTTGGTTTCATGTTTGGCTACGCTTTAAAAAAAAGAAAGAGAGAAAGAAAACCAAAGATATTGGTTCTTTCTGCTTGAAACATGATCAGAGGGACAAGGTTGCTTTTGTATTTGCAATTTGAATTACATTTTGTTTCCTGGCCATGCCTTCATTTGAACTTACATCTTGCAGAAAATTATTTGTGTCATTTTTAAACATACAATGGATTACAATGGATTTCAGTAATTGGCAAAAAAAGTAAAAAGTCTATTTTAAACTCCATATAAGACTTTTTTATATTAAATATCAATTGGCCCCCCAAAAAGAAAAAAGCCATGATCATTGCTTTCCAGCAAGGGAGATTTTAATTATGCAAACTGCTATGTATTTGCTCATTATTATATACAATATACAATTAAATTATTTGCAATAATTTAAAACTCTAGTTGAAAGACAATGTTTACATTCTTGGTATGACCATGCTTTGTATGTGATTGCTTAATGTCTATGGAGATTCTCAGTCATCCAGGTCATGGTTGTCCCAAAGGTGCTTTTCCACAAGGCAACTGGACTTTCTTTTTTCTCTTTGAAAGGGTTTCACTTCTTATCCAAGAAGCTTCTTCAGCTCTACTGGATGATGGGGAATGGAAGGATTTATACTCCTTGCAGCTGGTCATTTGCATTCTTTTAGAGAGTCATTGATGCCACATGGAGGCTTATCTATGTCATCAAAGTCACCTGAGTAGTGCAAATGGCACAACATAGGAGAACAAACCCATCAGGACAAGATTCAGTAGTCCATCTGCATTTAAAAGACAAAGGCCACTCTTTCAAAGACAGCAAAATCCACATTTGGACAGAGAGGACCACTGGTTTGAAAGAGGGATCAAAGAGGCCATCTATGTCAAAATTGAGAAGCCCTCTCTCAACAGAGGAGGGGGAGATTCTCCAGTCTACAACAAGTCCTTTCAACAGTTCCAAGAAGGCTCCACTCCCATTTGCACTACTCAGGTGACTCTGAGGACACAGATAAGCCTCCAGGTGGCATCAATGTCTCTCTAAAAAGAATGCAAATGACCAGCTGTCAACAAGGAATATAAATTCTTCCATTCCCTACCATCCAGTCAGAGCTGAAGAACCTTCTTGGATGAGAAGCAAAATGTCTTCAAAGAGAAAAAAGGAAGTCCAGTTGCCTTGTGGAAAAGCATCTTTGGGACATATGCGATTGCTTGTATTTATTTGTTTTATTATTTTAGTGATAGCACCTACCCCTCTGAATTTGAATTTGCCACCTCACTGTGATTGGATTGCATAAAACCACTAAGTGTGAGAGTTGGATTTATTTCTCTGCACAGTGCAGACTCGTAGAATTAAGCATCAGAGAAAAAGTAACAATACATTATCAGTGCAATGCTTCCTGGCATTGAAGTGGGTGTATCTAAATGGCTGTCCCACTCCTCTTTTCCCCCCGCAGCATGAGAAGGCAACCTTCCCAGAATTCACTGTTTCCCCATTCCTCAGATCTGACAATATGGCCAAAGTCCCAGCAGCCTCTTTTCATTGGCAAAATGAGAAAACTGGCTTCTTCTGGAAGAAGTTCTGTTAAGACTGTGGAATCCAGGAATGGAGAGGAGCTGTTTTTAAAAAAAAAAAAAACAAAAAAAACCAAAAACAGATGGTTTTCTCCCTAATAACTGTCATAATGTACTCAGTCACTCAGCTCCTACTGAGAAATAGGAGAAGGAGAAAGGAAAAGAGTGAAGAATATAGAGAGCAAACCATTGTGCATAAAGAAACTGGAGGAGATCCAAGCAGGGGAAAGAGGGGAGAAAGAGAGAAAGAGAAAGAATAGAATAACTCTTGCTGAGTTCTTGGAATCCACCCCCACTGGCAGGTGAAAGAAAAGACTGAGTGAAATTATCATGAGGAACCATATAATCAGGCACCTCAGTGCAAAGATGTACCGGGGGGGGGGGGAGAGAGATTTGTTTAAAAATAAGAAGAAAAAGAATATTCCCAACCCACACTTCTTGCTAGCAAAGGGATAAACTCTTAAAATGGTTTCATGGAGGAGGAATGCAAGGGAGGCAGGCAGGCAGCCTCCGAGCCAACAAGTGAAGTGTGAACAGGGGAATAGAAAAATGGTCTTTGCATCCAAGATGCTATGACAAGGATCTGCCAACTCTCAAGAGTCTGAAAGCAAAAGGAAGCCCCGGTGTTCCCATCACAAGGCAGAAATAATTAATAAGAACAGCAAATTTACGGTATTGATAAAAGTACTAGACTGAGCAAAGTAAAACAGGGCAGTGTTGAAAATCACGACAGCCCTTCACCTATTGTACCCTCCCAAATGTTTGGAATACAGCTCAAGGAAGTTGTGATCTTTGGGCCTTTTCTACCTGCCCTTGGGTTGGCAGAAAATGATGCCGGTGTGTCTCTCTTTCTCTCTCTCTCTCCTGCCTCTGTTTTTAAATTATTGCACTGAAGATCATCAGTGACAATGCCTAGCAGGTTTTGAGCACCTTGATGCAGTTCTTCAAGGGTTAGAAAAAAAGGAAGACAACTCTGTTCAACACAAGTACCCCTAAGAATCATTTGAGCCTATTTTTATTTCCTCTATTTTTCTGCAGAATACGACAAGACTTAGCAAACCGTGGCTGAGCTCAAAAAAGATAAACAGGGTTAATCTGGCTAGAGTTTGGATGGCTGGCCAGCAGAAAATTTGGTGCAGTTACTTGGAAGTTGAAAAACAGTAACTTGGAAACAAGGCAATGGCAAACCCCATCCATCTTGTTGTTGGGAAAAGTCTCATGACTGTTACCAAGAGCCAAACTGGGCACAAAAGTTGATTTCATCTGTCTATCCATGCTAAAGGAACACATAATAAATAAGAAAACTGCCTGGCTGAAATTCACACAGTGCATTACCATTATGGCATCAATGAATCAGGATTGGTTGTGTTCATACCATATAAGTGCTTAAATAAAGCATAGTTCACGATAACAAGTTAAGGCAATGGCTGTTTCCTCCCAACACTTTTTCAGTTGAGATTATCAATTCAGTTAATCTGTACAAGATTCATTTTATTGCAACTGGGGGGGGGGTATCTATCTCAGCCTTTGAATTCCCCTTTGTAAGAGGGAGGGCCTACATCTCTTTTGAGGGGGGAGGGTCCTAACTCTGCACATATGGTGGAGTTGCCTTCCTCAGAACTATGCTACCATAGTCTAAAAGTAGGGGGACAAGTTTTCCTTGTTGCTACTGCTACTTTCTCCTTTTATCCTGAATCCTTGAAGGAATCTTGCAATTTAGAAAATAAAATAGATGGAATGTTCTTGCCATGCCCAAAACCAAAAATGTTCAATCTGCATATTGAGTTGATAAGACTGGTGGACCAGAAGCAGTATGAAAACCAGGGAACTCAATCAAAGGATATGAGGATAAGTGATGTTCAGATGTGATTGGATTAAGAAAATAAGGAATTCTGACTTGCTCTTTTTTGCAAGGCATGGTTTGGTTTGGTTACAGTACTTAATAAATACACTTATATTTTATTTATTTCATGTAAGCCAGGGGTCTCCAACCTTGGCAACTTTAAGACCCATGGACTTCAACTCCCAGAATTCCCCAGCCAGCCATGTTGGCTGAGGAATTCTGGGAGTTAAAGTCCACAAGTCTTAAAGTTGCCAAGGATGGGGACCCCTGATGTAAGCTATCCTAGGAATATAATAGAAAGAAATACCCAAAGAATAATTGAACATGAAGAAGTGATTACATTGTATCTCAGAAGAATTACCTCTCTTCCTAGAGGAATTTTGGATGATATACTTTTAGTGTTGTAGCCTCAACTGAGAATGTGATAAAGCAATCAATCAGGGCCATAAAGTGGTTATCTCAGGGAGAATTTGAGCTGTTTGAAAAGTCCACAAAGAGTTAATTGTTCACTGTAATTCTACTGCTTGTGAAAAGGGTGGAGCTTGTGAACATGTCTGCCTTGCATGGAGGGCAAGCTAATTTGGCCAACATTGGGTAGGTGTGTTGGGAAGGAGAGGGGATGAAACAATATGCCATATCTTGTCTCAGAAGAGTTTCCTCATATCTTCCTCATACCCCAGAAATGAGATACTTCTGAATATGCTGATCAATATAACTAGGAGCTTCCCTATCCACAGGGAGCACTTCCAAAGACATTTGGGAATCAGTCCTGAGCATTAAATGTCCCCATAAACAAACAAACAAAAAAAAATATTGCTAATCCTTCTCCTGTGAAATCATTCTCCTCACATCTTTCTGTTTAGAGATTGTTTAGTGGAGAAGGGGGCAGATGAGATGACCTATAAACTATCTTCTAACTAACACAGCATTATTCTCACAACATCACATAAATATTTAGTTTCCTAATGCTTCTCTCAGGTCTGGTAACTTGTAACCCTATCATCTGGTGCAGAACATTCAAACCCATTTTTCACATCAGGTTTATGGGAGGCGTGAGTGCCCACATAAATCAGCTCCATGTTTCTCCCTGTGGGCAGTGGTGAAGACATGCAGTTCTTCAGAAGGAAACATACAGAAAAAGGGAACTCCGGGAGAAGTTAGTGTGAAGGAGAGGTTTTATGTAAATTAGCAGCTATCCATTGCTATTTCTTCTCTCTGCAGATAGCTGCTTCAGAGGAGAATATTCCTTTTAGGAGTGTGGAAGGAGGAGCCTCTGGGGGAGAAAACTATTCACTTTTATTTTCCTTCTGCTCCGTTTGCTACTCCACATTTGCTGCAGTTTCAAAAATGGCAGCCTTTTTGAAATATACTATCACTTGATAAACATAAGAATATAAATCTTATTACAGCCTTTAATTCTCAGCCCTTCCATGGACTTTTTTATTGTATCTATGTTCAGTGGGAAAACTATCTAGAGAAATTATTGGAGAAGGAGGGGCAAGGACAAGCAGAGGAACATACAGTATTCACCCTCAAACTGCAAGCATGTCTGAATGCCAACCAAGACACCTCACCCACTCAACCACCTACATGCAAATTAAAATATGAACACAGTGAATACCTGTCACAGAACACAGCTCTTCACACAATATGCTCTTGCATACACATCCTTCTGGTTACTTCCGGAACATGTACACACACACCACTTTGAAAGAGACAATTCTGTTCCTTTATATATAGGCTAGCTATAACTTGTCATTCACCAACTTTAAAATGTTGGTTTCATTAATAGTTGCATCCCATCTTGCTGAGAGTTGACGTGATTCACACTAGGTATAAATGAGCTGAAGTTTTAAACAGAATTCTCAAATTTTAACACTAATTTGTTTTGAGACTACAAAGGAGGCATTCGCCAAAGAGGGGGAAAAAACACTCCCATGTGACTAAAAGCAACATTTAAAGGGCTCCTATGTTGGATAAAAAGTGCATAAATTCCAGTTAGAGTATGAGATAGGACCTTCAAAATGCTAAGAGGTAGATTATTCTACCTGTCTATCTATCTGTCATTGTCAATTTTCCATTCTTTTCCACTGGTGATTTCCTGGATAAATCCCTGTTGTTTTCTTGGCAAGATTTTCTTGCCTGCTTCCTAGGGTTGAAAGAATGTGACTGGCCCAAGGTGATCCAGCTAGCTTTGTTCATAAGGCAGGACTAGAATTCCCAGTCTGCTGATTTATGTCCAGGTATCTTAACTGCCACAGCTCTGGTGTTTACAATACACCCTGATTCTTTTTTTCTCCCTGTTACTAGAACATTGACAAATCTTCAGTGCAGACCTCTAGCATTTCTCCTGAATCTTATTTAAGCTACAGGAGAATCTCCAGAAACTCTCTGATCAAGATAGGCCTGACCAAAAGCTGTACTATAGAAGGACTTATGATATTACTGTTGGCTCATCTGTTTATTTTGGTCCTCCTTAAAAACAATATTTTGTTTCAGCTGTTGGAAAAACTAGACAGTTGAAATATCGTGTTTCCCCGAAAATAAGACCCGGTACTATTATTACTATGGATCATCGCACAGTTAGCCAGATGTTCAGACTGGATTTGGCATTTTGTCTACCTATCGAGTCCTTACCCAGGACCTGGGATAGGCAGATGTGAAAGTTTGATGGTATTACAGGTATCGTTGCAAGATGGAAGCGGTTCCTAGTAAGGCCGCCTTTTGCAGTTGACTAATAGCGAATTTGTCAATGCCAATGGTGTTTAAGTGGTGCTCCAGTTGTTTTGGGATTGCACCCAAGGAGCCTATTACTATTGGTACTACCCTTGCTTGCTTTTGCCACAGTCTTTCTATTTCTATTTGTAGGTCTTTGTATTTTGTTATCTTCTCCAGTTCTTTCTCTTCTATTCTGCTATCTCCAGGCACTGCCACGTCCACTATCCAGACTTTTTTGTCTTTCTTATCGACAATTGTTAAGTCTGGGGTGTTATGTTGCAGGTGCTTGTCTGTTTGAATTCTGAAGTCCCAGAGCAGTTTAATTTTATCATTGTCTATGACTTTCTCTATTTTATGATCCCACCAGTTTTTGCTTACAGGCAACTGATATTTTTTGCAGATCTTCCAATGCACCATTGTTGCTACTTTGTCATGCCGCTGCTTGTAGTCAGTCTGTGCAATCTTCTTGCAACAGCTTACTAGGTGGTCCACTGTTTCTTCAGCTTCTTTGCATAGGCGGCACTTACTGTCTGTTGCTGTCTTCTCAATTTTGACTTTGTATGCATTTGTCCTTAATGCTTGGTCTTGTGCAGCCAGAATTAGTCCCTCGGTCTCTTTCTTCAATTTTCCTGCTCTTAGCCATTGCCAGGTTTTATTATTATCTGCTTTCCCAGCTATTTTTTTAATGTCTTGGCCATGTAGTGCTTTGTCTTCCCATGCCTCTATTCTGTTCTTCATTTGGTCTTTCTTGTAGGCCAGTTTGTCTCTCCAGTAGTCAGTAAGCCTTCCTGATATACTAATTTCAGTGCATCTTCATCATTGTTCTTCAGATATTGTTCCAAAGCCATTTTTTCTTCTTCAACCATCTGATGTACTTGTAGCATTCCACGCCCACTTATTTGCCTTGGTAGATAAAGTCTGTCAATGTCACTGCGTGGATGAAGGGCATGATTCATTGTCATTATTTTTCTGGTCTTCTTATCCATTGCTTTTAGTTCTGCTTGAGTCCAGTCCACTATTCCAGCTGTGTACCTAATGACTGGAATTGTCTAGGTGTTGATTGCCATTATGGTATTTCCTCCATTGAGTTTGGACTTTAAGATCTTCTTCACTCTCTTGATGTATTCACCTCTAATCTTTTTCTTGACTTCAGTGTGCTTGATGTTGTCAGCTTGAAGGATACCCAAGTATTTGTAGTAATCTTCCTCATCCAGACTCCTAATGTTATTTTCGTGGGGCATCTTGATTCCTTCAGTTTTCACTTCTTCTTCTTCTTCTTCTTCTTCTTCTTCTTCTTCTTCTTCTTCTGCTTCTTCTTCTTCTTCTTCTTCTTCTTCTTCTTCTTCTTCTTCTTCTTCTTCTTCTTCTTCTTCTTCTTCTTCTTCTTCTTCTTCTTCTTCTTCTTCTTCTTCTTCTTCTTCTTCTTCTTCTTCTTCTTCTTCTTCTTCTTCTGCCTCCAAAAGAAGAACTAGGTCTTATTTTCGTGTGCGTGTGTGTGTGTGTGTGTTTTCCACTCACCTCCAGCATTGACAGCCCCGCTGGCCCACTTCTTCTGCGGCCGAAGGAGCAGCTTCATTCTGCATCTCAGAATGGAAATGAGGCCTGCATTTTGTAGTCAGGCCTTTCTGGAAGGCCTCTGCAGCTGATAACCAAGCTATGGATTGAATCTATAGCTTGGTTCTCAGCTGCAGTGGCCTTTTGGAATGCAGGCCTGGGGACGCCGCAGAAAAAAGTGGGCCAGTAAGGAGAGGCCTGGCTGCAAGTTAAGTGGGTGCAGGGTGCGTGGCACAGCTCCACCCCCACCCCTGCCTTAGTTTGATTTTTAGGGATGTGCCTTGCCTGAAAACTAGGGCTTACTTTTGAGGTAGGGCTTATATTAGGGCCACTCCCCAAAATCAAGCTAGAGCTTATTTTTAGGGTAGGTCTTACTTTGGGGGAAACACAGTAGCTCTACTGCAGTTCATGTTTCAGATAAGGACTTTTTTTGTCATAGAACCCCCAGAACGGAGTTCCGGCACCTTTTTTGGATGGAACCTTGTAGGGTAGGCAAGGCGGGTTGTATGACATGTGTGTGTTCTGGCACCTTTTTTTTCTTCAAAAAAAAAAAAAAAAAGCACTGAATATGATGATCCTGAAATGGGTCTGCAGAGATCAATACCCAAAATGAGTCAGGAGACAGTTTTATAAACAGACATCTGCAAGCTCCTTTGTTATCAGTGAGGAAGCTGGTTCACAGAAAGACAGTAAAAATGAAAGTGAGGCAGATCTTGCCCTTAGGCAACTTTGGGTTATATTTGTGATAGATAGGGAATAGTTTAGTTGTTGGAATTTTTTCAACCCCGTCCCTTTCTTCTTAAGCACTCTTGCCAAAGACACTGTAAGAATTGCCTTTGAAAGAAGAATTACTTTCAGTTTAGGCAGATGCCAAACAGTCAGACAAATAGCAATCAATCTGTTTAATGCCCATTAAAATAATGGCTCTGCTACTGCATATGTATTTCCCATATGTACACAAAGACTCACAATTCCTGATGTCTTGGTAGTTTCTAAATAATAGGAATATAGTCAGGAAGGGCGTAAAGATTGACCTCGACTTACAATCATTTGTTTAGTAACTCTTCAAAGTTACAACAGCACTGAAAAAAGTGACTTATGATTACTTTTCACACTTGCGACCATTGCAGCATCCCTGTGGCCACATCATCAACATTCAGATGCTTGGCAACTGGCATGTATTAATGACTGTTGCAGTGTCTCAAGGTCATGTGATCACCTTTTGTGGTCTTCTGACAAGCAAAGTCATTGGGCAAGCCAGATTCACTTAACAACTGTGTTACTAACTTAACAACTGCAGTGATTCGCTTAACAATTGTGGCAAGGAAGGTCGTAAAATGGGGCAAAACTCACTTAAAAGAAATGTTGGGCTCAATTATGACCATAAGTTAAGGACTACCTGTACACATCTTTACACAGCAATGATCATTCTAAAGTCATATTAGTAAGGTTTTCAGCCCAGACTGTGACAAGAGTAGAGAAAGTCTAGATTATGAATTAACATTGCAGCTCCTAAATTGCCCATCCAACAGCAATAGAACTGCATCCAAATCTAATCAGATATTCTTTAAGATGTTCAGGATATGAGACATAAAATCTTCTGGGGTATCCACCTCATTTTAAAATGAAAATACATTTTCGTAAAGGCAACCTTCCATTGGTTCCCAAAATCAGGACATTCAAGCTTATTGTTCCAAGTTCATGTAAATAGTTCATCTTAATTTCATTAACTTCCTTCCGTTTCTTATAAAAGTGGATTACTGGCTTACAAAATGCAACTGATTTTTACAATTGAGAATCTCTAAGGATAGCAGTATCATCAAAAACAGACGGCCAAAACTATAAGTGCTGAATAAATTGCCAATGTACTGTATATCCTTAAGTAAGCCAAATAATATAAAATTCTGTCAAGGGATTCTGTCAAGTAACTACATCAAGAACCTGATCCAAAATTGTGAGAAATTACATTTATTTTTTTAAACCATCTCTTTTTAAAGTGGGATGTCCTCATAATGTAACCTTTCTGTTAAAGCTACCTATTCAACCCAGTCTTTTCCATCTTGCATTATTACAAGGTGCCTTGTGCATATTTTATCTCCCTACTCTCACCTGATTCTCTGCTGCCAAGCTAGAATAGAGTAAGAAACAGCTTTCAATTTGCATGGAATGCCAGTTTTCTGTGCATGTGTTTGCATTAAGGAAAACCAAAAATACATGGGAAAGTATATATATATACTCTCTCTCAACTCTAGGAAGGAGGCAAGAAATCTTGTCAAGAAAACTTCAGGGACTTATCCAGGTATTTGCCAGGCATCAACGCTGATTTGAAGGCACAAAGCAACAACAAAAATAACAACAAAAAGGATAAGGAGCAAGAGCTTATCCTAGTATCAGAGCTAGTATCATATTATCAGATAGTCCCATTGCTGAGCTGAAGTGCTCTTCATCCAACAGAAAACATTAGCCTGAAATTTGCCGTCCCAATTGCCATTTCCTATCTTGATTCTGTTTTCACTCCTGACTTGACTCCTTGCAAGGTAAGTGTGCAGTCGATTTAAAAAAGCTACAGACAGATACCAAGGGTATACCGAACAGGCTAGAGAAAAAGTGGGAAGAGTTGCTGATTCCAGATCTGAAGCCTTCTGCAGGCTGAAGGTGTACATTTCAAAATAAATATCTTGATCTGAATAAAATAAGACAGCAGCTTTGCTTCCATGGGAAATATCAGCTCTCCATTCAAATAATAAGCATTATTTTGAGAAGTACTTGTATCTCGAGAGGGAACATCAGTATAAATGCTGCCTGGCAAGAACTGTATTACCTGTAGCATGTGGTGGAGAAAATACAGGCCTTTGGAATTCTTTTCTTTCCAACTGAAAAGCCACTACAAATGGGCTTCTTTCTTGAGCTCTTTTTTTACCCTTGTCTCTTCCCTTCCTATCCAGAGACGTCTCAGTCCAATTTCAGTTGCCTCCGCTAAACAGCATGTCTTTTGGAATCTGTGACTTTTCAAATAAATCTCACCATTTCACCTTAAGTCCCTTCATGTTCTAATTTTATTAGGTTGAAGAGTTGGTTATGGCTATGAGCCGTGCTTAGTTTGTATACTGTAAAGGCAGAGATAAACTTCCTTTCAGAATTGATTTAGATGATGCCATACCAAATGTTTGCTATTTACATCCTTTAGAAATATCTACCCATTACATAATCTCTGATGTTTTATGTATAAACACCCTCCCCTTCTTTCCATATAACAATCCCAAATGTTATAATTACTTGAAACCAGGGCTTTTTTTTCTCATAGAATGCCCAGAACGGAGTTCCGGCACCTTTTTTGGATGGAACCTTGTAGGGTAGGCAAGGTGGGTTGTATGACATGTGTGAGTTCCGGCACCTTTCTAAAAAAAAACACTGCTTGAAACTATTAATTATCCAAGGGAACCATGTTCCTTGTTACATCCCCCTTAGAGTCCAGTTTCTTTGTCACCCAGAAGTAAATTTTTGGGATTTTTTTTTTTTGCAAACTTCTGAAGTTAAGCGGTGTTTGTTGTTACCATCCCCTTGCACAGAAAAACCAAAACACATCCTTTTAAGAAAGAGCCTCTTCTTAATATAATTTGCATTGCCATGGCAACTAGTCTCCAGCCATTAAGGAGCCTCTTTACAAGCTTGCAAAACCTGTGGTGGATGGGCTATCTCCTTTCTACAAGAGCAGCATTGTTATACTTTTGCTTTGCTAAAAGTCTCTGCACATTGTTGATTTAAGATTATTGCATTAGAATGAGGTTTCTCTGGAAGAAATTCTTCCTCCTGGTTTGGGGCAGCCCTAAAGCTATGTGGGGAAATATGTGATGTCACCCAGTTCGCATTGCCAGCCATGGAGATAGAAGAGGCAAGGAGCTGCTATATACAGGAGCAGCTGCTTATCAGCTGTAGCCAATGTGTCATGCCCCAATTACAGTGCACTTAATCTAAGCATGGCAGGCAGACATAAACAGCAGCAGAAGCAATCCTGTATAGGAGATGGAATCAAGAAAGTGGATAATATGTATTACAGTCCACTGGGGGTTGGAACTGGCATCCCCACAGTGAAATCTAGCATGGCACCACAGGTGCAAAGCAGCTGTAAGAGAACTGTAGCTCCAAAGAAGTCGTGTGTGCATTTGAAGCTTGAAAGCACTGGTGAATTCCTCTGGGAATTGAGTGAGTATCATCTTTTGCTTCCACCCACCTGCCCTCCTACTCCAGGCAGGTACTGGTGCCTGCTAAGGAGAAATTGTCACAGAAAGATTCTCACTTCCTCCTCTCCGGCTGCTGGAAAAGCAGAGATGAGTTAGACAAAAGCATCAAAGAGGAGGGGAGAATGGAAAGGGAGCATTTCTTCATGGAGAAGAAATGAAATATGCCTTTTCTTGCTGTTCAAATTAAACCTTTGGTCCTCTGAACATATGGACTACTAATAATCTACATAATTCACTGGCAAAGAATAATGCCTAGCTTCCCACAGTGAAGAGCAAGTAAGCAGATCTGAGGCAGTGATGTACTGTTCTTGCTTTCTTTTGCTCGCCTGTCCCCAAACCCTGTTCACTTCCCAGTCTAGTTATACATGTGACCAGGAATGGTGGTTTCCAGCTAGGAACGTTTGTGTGAGGATTTGTTTCACTTTGACAATTTCAATGCCCATATGTTACTTCTGTTGTTCACACCCTGCTGGGTTCCTTGAAAGAAGGTTCATATTTAAATGGCCTCACCCTGGCACTCCAGAAGGAAAATCAATTAGTCACCCTTATCCCTGGAGCTCCTGGAGCTGGCTATAGGGGGAGCAGGAGGAGGTCTGTGCTGATGATAGTGATAGCAATAGTAATAGCAGACTTATATACCTCTTCACAGTGCTTTACAGTCCTCTCTAAGCAGTTTACAGAGTCAGCATATTGCCCCCAACAATCTGGGTCCTCATTTTACCGACCTCGGAAGGATGGAAGGCTGAGTCAACCTTGAGTCAGTGAGGATCAAACTCCTGGCAGTGGGCAGAGGTAGCCTGCAACATTGCATTCTAACCACTGTACCACCATGGTTCCTGGTTGTTGATTACTGATTATTACTGTTTTTCTGTATTGAATAGATTTGGAATAAATATGTCTTGGTAGAACGGAGAATGACTGTTAGCTGGCAAAGCGGATGTTCTGCATATGGCTGTCCAGGATCAGGACCATGGTTTGATAATTAAAATAGAACCTGAGAGAGCCAAAGGTATACTGAGATCCCAGAAAGACAATACTGCAAACTACTGTAAAACATGAATCTATAACTCTAACCTATTGCTAGGTGTCTGAAAGTACAGCTAGTCCTGGACTTACGACCGATTCCTTTGTGATCATTTAAAGTTATGACGTACCCCCTCCCCAAAGGCACTGTTTCAAAGTTCAAACACTGTTCCTCTCCCCATGACCACATTTCGGGCACTCAGCAACTGGCTTGCATTTACAGTTGCAGCCACCACATAGTCATGTGATCACAGCTTACAACAGCTGTGCCGGAAGCCAGTGTTTTCTTCCATTTTTTTGGGCAAAACCCAGCCTGTAGCAAACAATAGGTTTGCTTAACAACTGCCACATTTGCTTAAGAGGTCATTAAAAAAGGTCATAAAAAATAGTCCGTTCATGTGGTGACCATCTTAATGACCATTATGCTTTACAACCAAAATTGCCATACTCAGGTATGGTCATAAATCATCTGTATTATAGGTCCTGTATTATAGTAGCTCACTTCTACTTTGTCCAGAAAGTGTTGTATTGACTTCTGGAAATATTAATGGCCAGCACCTTAGAATAACTAATATTTAAATTTACACTTTTACTAAGGTGACCAACCGTCCTCCTTTTGGGAGGACAGTCCTCCTTTTGTGAGTTCTGTCCTCCCTCGAAAATATCCTCCTAAATGTCCTCTTTCTCTATATTTGAAGACTTATCTGCAGGGCTTTTTTTCCCTCATAGAACGCCCAGAAGGCATTCCGGGACCTTTTTTTGATGTTTTTTTTCAACTTTTGCCTGAGCTGTGCTACTCCCCCTATTGGCTTTCGAAAGCCAATAGGAATTGCTGCTGAGCGCGCCAAAACACCCAGGCGGCAAACTTTGCACGTGCAAGTTGCAGGAACTTTGCACCCCTCACTGCTACCCAACTACACCATCTCTTACTTAGTTCTGCAGATAGCTGGAGGAGACTGGAGTGGTAAGTTTCTCTTGATCTTCCCTATTCGGTTCTACATGGGGATGCACAGGGTAGATGGTGGTGCTGGGGGGTGGCTGCAGGGCCAGAGCCAACGCGGCTGGTGCTTTGTGAGCCACGGGGCCGGCTCTATGGGGATGCGCAGGGTGGGCAGTGGTGCTGGGGTGTGGCTGGGGGGACAGCTGCAGGGCCGGAGCCGGAGCAGCTGGTGCTTTGCCTTTGCGAGCCATGGGGCCGGCTCTATGGGGATGCGCAGGGTGGGCGGCAGTGCTGGGGGGCAGCTGGGGGGAGCGGCAGCTGCAGGACCGGAGCTGGCGCGGCTGGTGCTTTGCCTTTGCGAGCCGTGGGGCCGGTTCTACGGGGATGCGCAGGGTGGGTGGTGGTGCTGGGGGGCGGCTCAGGGCCGGAGCTGGCTCGGCTGGTGCTTTGTGAGCTGTGGGGTCAGCTCTCCTCGGCAGGGCAGCGGTGCTGGCGGGGCGGCTGTGGGTGGGGGCGCGGCGGGCAGTTGACCTTCCATGGGCCACGCCAGCTGGTATCTACACAGTGCTGACCTGCGCTGTCACCACATCACCCTGCGCATCTATGTGGCCATCCTGGAGCGCCTAGCTCACAACACCTGCCTCTGCTGCCCACCCTCGCGCTGTCAGCCGTGTAGATTTTTGGACAAGTGAGAAATTGAGATTGAATGTTGATACTCTAGCTGCAGCACTTGCCGTAAAATTCAATATGAAGGACATTTCTTGTTCAGATATTTCCAATATATTGTTAGAAGATGATACATTGACAAAAAATATTCATTCAATGGAAAAGTACTCATTTAAATAATTAATAGGCATGTAAGCATAATTACAATATAAAATGTTATTGTTACAAATGTTTTTTATTATGCATTGATCATATTATAGTGTATTCTGTATTATTGTTGCAATAAATACAATGTTTCTTTTATTTACGATATTTTTTTCTTCAATTTATTCGTTTCCTCCTTTTTGTTGTAAAAAAGTTGGTCACCTTACTTTTACACTTTACACTTTTTAAACTTGTTTTTCAGTTTTTGTTTCCATTAAATAAGACTTCTTGTAAGCAAGCAGTGTTTCTACAACTGCATGGTTTCTGTCCTAACTAATACAGCTACTGTCTTTCTTTACCATTTCCTAACTGAGACCCATTAATTTTTTTTCAGAATAAAAACCCCACTGTGAATGACCATTTTTATTTGGTTTACTTCAACTTTTGGAGGGAGATAAGGAGAGGTTCTCAAAGTTTTAATGCACTCAGAAGATGTAGAGATGGCCAAAATATATTTTGGGAGTCAAAAGCAGGCTGTGAGACCAATTGCTACCCCAGTTTAGATGAAGCAGAAAGAATAACTTAGATTATACCCAACTAACAGGTTCCCTGGTTCTATACAACATTTGATGTAGTGGTTAAGGCACCAGGCTAGAAAGCAGGAGATTGTGAGTTCTAGTTTCACCTTAGACATAAATCCAACTGGGTGACCTTAGGCCAGTCACTATCTCTCTCAGCCCTAGGAAGGAAGCACAGGTAAACCACTTCCAAAATCTTGCCAAGAAAACTGCAGGCTTATCATTGTCTCAAATGCACAATAAATAATAAATCCTATCAGCCCCAATTACAGATGAAAGATCAAGGTGCATATTATAAGGAAGAAAGTGCGTATTAAAAATGTTAATGATAAGAATACCTTAAACAAAAATATTATTAAAAAAAGCAAGAAAAAGAGAAATCTATGTCTTAAGATGCACCCATAAGTAAATCTGCATTATTTGCTTTAATGTAAAATATTTTTAAGACAAATTGTCTCTTGCCTATTAGGGGAATATAAGCAAGTGTAAGCAACTAGGAAAATGAAAACAGTCACATTTATAGCATTTATGGAAAGTATACTGCTGGAAGTCAACCAGAGGCCTATTATAGCTGTGTCAGACTATGAACCATCAATACAGTTAGCCACAAAGGGAATAGTGTCCACTAATTGAATAGAGGCCACCAAATACGGGAGACCAAGTTAAAAAAAAAAAGATCCCCCCCCATTGAATTAATCAAAGTATTATAATTGCATTCCATATAATTAACTATTCCTTTCTTAACATTCACAAAGAATAACTGAGGTATGCTGGAAGCTATATCAAGCACTTGAAGGACTTACAACATTCCTGTGGTATTCTTATCTTCACTTAGCAATAATGTTGTATGTTTTCCCATACACAGAATGAACAACTTAAAGGACCTAAATTCCATGAAATTTAATTGCACAATTTTTCAGTCGGACATACCTTTATGTTTTTGAAGGGTATGTGTTGATGTAGCATGGAGGGAAGTTGGATGTCAGAAGTGTCTTAGCCATTCTCTGCTTATATTCATTTTGGGGTGGACTTTTCCTAGCAGAAAAGTTGACAACAGAAGCTTGCCTGGTGTAATCTGGCTGTGGGGACTTTTGCCAGTGGCAAGTGGGAGGCTGCAGACTTCTCCTTAAGTTGCTGTATCACTGCTAAGCATTCTGCCTTTGAAAACTTTCTCATGTGTGCTTCTCCAAACAGTCTCAAATCACCAATGAATGCAAATTATAAGAAAGAAGAAAGGAGCCAAGTGAAATTTGAATTTAGATATTTTTCAGTATAGGTTTGCCATTAGTGCTGCACATTTAGGATATACAACCCGCTATTAAAACCCGGCACCCTCAGCTTTAAAAAACAGGGAGCCAACTTGTGAATTAGTCTTGGGGTGCTAGTTGCTTCAGAGCCACAAGATTCCTGATGCAAAGTTTACTTTCAAGCACTGGTATAACCAGTCTCTGTGAAGGCAGCATGTGTGGCCAATGTTGGGGAGAAGTTGCAGGTCGGTGAGAAAGAAAGAAAATGATATTGGGAAATGAGGAAAGAGATAATATATGTGGTGGGAGAATTGGAAGGGGGCAAGACTGCGTATACTGTAGATAAATGGTAGAAAGAGAAAGAGAAGGTGATAGTTGGGTAGAAGAAAGCAGATGGATGGTAGAAGTTTGGAGAAGATAGAACCAAGTGGATGAATGAAGAGGAAGTATATATAGAATGGGTGGGGAAGAAAGAATACAGCAGGTGGGTGTGGAAAAAAGCCTACATGAAGGTTGGTAAGAAAGGGCATGATGGGTAGAGTCTGTTGTAAATGAATGCTTCAGAGAACATGAAGTATGGGGAGGGGAAGATGAAGAGAATATTACAGCAGTGGTTCATTTTCTATATTTTATTTATATCCCACCTTTATTAGGGTTACCTGCCTGAGCAGGGGGTTGGACTTGATGACCTCCAAGGTCCTTTCCAACATTGTTGTTGTTATTATTATTATTATTATTATTATTATTATGGATCATCGCACAGTCAGTCAGATGTTCAGACTGGATTTTGCATTTTGTCTACCTATTGAGTCCTTACCTAGGACCTGGGATAGGCAGATGTGGATGTTTGATGGTATTACAGATATAGTCACAGGATGGAAGCAGTTCCTAGTAAGGCCGCCTTTTGCAATTGACTAATAGCGAATTTGCAATGCCAATGGTGTTCAAATGGTGCTCCAGTTGTTTTGGGATTGCACCCAAGGAGCCTATTACTATTGGTACTATCCTTGCTTGCTTTTGCCATAGTCTTTCTATTTCTATTTGTAGGTCTTTGTATTTTGTTATCTTCTCCAGTTCTTTCTCATCTATTCTGCTGTCTCCAGGCACTGCCGTGTCCACTATCCAGACTTTTTTGTCTTTCTTATCGACAATTGTTAAGTCTGGGGTGTTATGTTGCAGGTGCTTGTCTATTTGAATTCTGAAGTCCCAGAACAGTTTAATTTTATCATTTTCTATGACTTTCTCTATTTTATGATTCCACCAGTTTTTGCTTACAGGCAAATGATATTTTTTGCAGATCTTCCAATGCATCATTGTTGCTACTTTGTTGTTGTTGTTGTTGTTGTTGTTAACAACGCAAGCCAGTGAACATATCTAATACTCCTTCCTCCTCCCATTTTTCCCATAACACCAATCCCGTAAAATGGCTTTCATGACGAGGAGGGATTAGAACTCACAGGCTCCTGCTTTCTAGTCTGTTGCCTTCACCACTAGACCACATGTATATTATATTATTATCATATATTATATGAATATTATAATAATACCATATATTATTATATGAATATTTTATACAAATAATTTGCTAGGCACCAGTCAAGGTGTCAGACCTGCCATCACACCGCTTCATTCCTGCTTTGCTTTCATTCCTGCTTTGCCGTAATAAATTGTGGGGAGGGGGGGAATAGAGGGATATAGGGAGGGGGGGATGACAGGAGCCAGAGGTGCCAAGCAGAGATAATGGTTGAATGATCCAAGGACACAAACATAGGAACGGAATGCGAATGGCCATCAAAGAGGTGCCAAACTTTAGAATTGTTACCAAAACAACTAATTTGAACCTCATGGGATACAAACAGGATGGGGGGGAGGGCCTGGTTGAAGGGAAAAATACTGGGTTTCTGTGAAAATTCTCAGATCTTTGCTTATGCTGTAACCACTTTTAGTAAAAGTATACCTTTCGCTACAAATGGAGACGAGGGTTTTTCTTTCCTAAATGCCCGAGCTGGGACAAGCAGGTCTTTTTTTGTCATAGGACACCCAGAACGGAGTTCTGGCACCTTTTTGGGATGGAACCTTGTAAGGTAGGCAAGGCGGGTTGTATGATGTGTGTGAGTTCTGGCACCTTTTTTTTTTTTTTTTTTTTACAAAAAAAGCACTGGGGACAAGCCTGACACAGGTGATTTCCTTCCCCCCCCCACACATGTCACTAACCTCTGATAAGTAGTTTAGTGATAACATCCTTGCCTTCCTTCCTCTATTCAGTAAATTATTAATAACTTCTCAGTGACTGCTCTCAGCTTTCCCAGAATTCATAAATAACACATCCCCAAATCTGATTCAGCTGAATAGGCTCAGCTGAGCATTGTCCCTCTTCTAGAGTTGATCAGAGCACTTCTCTCTGCTCAGGTCAGCCTGAGGAAGGAAATCACCAGCTTTCTGACTAAAAGTAGCAGGCTATACAGATAAGGACTGAAAGATCACTTGGCAATTCAACTCAACTTTTCTCCCAAGAGTCAGTACACTTGTAGCACCTTACAGTGACAAATGTATCTGGGAGCTTCTGGGAAAAGACGTGTTTCCTAGAAAACAAGGAACGAAGTGTAAGCACTAAAAAGGAGAAAGAAAAAAAGAGAATGCACTGGAATCCCCAGTGAAGATTTGTTTTTGTTTTTTTTTAAAACTATATTAGTCAGGTCTGGCAGGTTTTGGCTTGATGCCCCTTTCAAGGAACTTAAAGACATGAAAATATTGTAGTAAATATTAAAACATTTGCAATGCAGCAAATAGATGAAAATGCTCACTTGCTTTTCAAGTACAATGACTTAAAAACATCTGCATTATTACATAACTGCATTCAGAAACATTCTAAAAACAGTCAAATACATTTTGAAATCGTTTGATCTCTCTAAATCTAAAAAAAGGGCATATGATGTCAAAAAGAGCTAATACATATTCACCCTATCAAAAATAAAAGCCAAAACATTACAAAACCACTTTTGTTATTCATTGGCATTCTTTCAAACAAGCATAGTGTCATTGATTATATAAGGTACAGTTTATAGCCCTTGTAAAATTCACTTATCTTTCATGAAAAAGACTTTCGATCTCAAAAATATGGTATGTTTATGTCAATTTCTTTTTTCTTTTTAAAAAATAACCTACTTGTCAGGGGTTAGTGATAACATCCTTGCTCACCAAACTGTGGACTCATAGTGAAAAAAGTACTCTTGTATATATTGACATATTTCTGATCTATCTAAAAAAAACACCCTCCTGAACATCTTGGCAACTGTGCTTTCCACTTAAATAATATAGTCAAAACATAAAAAGCTATATTAACAACAGATATAGCCCATATCTTTCTAAAAAGGTGGTTGTGACCTACTGCATTGAAATCTGAAGATAAAATTGTTAGAAAAAGAGTAGCTGTTATAAAATGAGGCTATAATAAGTTATATGTATTTCCAGCTAGCACTGATGCATTCTTAAATGAAAGATTTAAGGAATAAAAATATGTTTGGTAAAAAGTGAAGTAATGAATGGGGGAAGTGAGTGGGAGGGGGATCAGGGTGAGACAAATGGAGAAGCAGAAGAGAGATGCAAATGGGAAGAGAAAATGAGAGAGCGATGAAAACAAAACAAAAAAGCTGTAAAAAGCAATTATTAAATCAAGGAAAGATACTAGATGTCTTCATTCATTCCTGTTTAGTGTCAGGATCCATTTAATCTTTCTTCTTAATAAGGAGATTACACAATTGTTCTTATTTTGTTCCATGGGCCTAAAGTGTAAATCTGACATTGGATTTTATTTTCTGTATAAAGTGGTTGACTTAAAGGAATTAATAAGAATCCCACAGAATATGAGCGGATGTTATTCATTCCTAAATTATGTAATTTTGATTTGATTTGGTTTCTTTGAGGAGGCATGAAATAAATTAAGCAAAATAAGCAAGCATATGCAAATCTTCTTAATTAGACACAAGCTATCAAGCTCACAGACTGCAAATTGGGGTGCAGAATATGGTGTTTGATGTTGTCCCACAAGCTTGTGACTCAGATCTGTAAACATATCCTTAGACAACTGCTGTGTTTGTTTGTTCATACAATTTTTTATGGCTACTCAATTCACCAGTTATGACTCTGGGCAATGAACGTAGGTTTTAAAAGATAAAAAAAAGTAAGCACAAAACCCACAAAAATGAAGTATAAAACAGCTCAAAATGAGGTGGATGGATGGAAAGGAAAGTATAATGTGTACAACAACCCAAACCATTCATCTGTTGGGCTCACCCAATGTCCTGTACTAGGGCTGGGCAGCGGAGAGGGTGTGGAACTGGTTTTTCAAGCTTTATGGAACAATATCAAGGTTGGGACCAACTGAGTATCAGGACTATGCTATTCTCAAAGGCAGATTTCATGAAACAAAAGGCATGTGTTTTAAGTCCCACTAAGTAACATTGTCTTACAGAGGAAATCTAAAACATTCCCTATGTGTTGGATGTCATGGGATGGGCAGACACAACTGAAGATAAGCTGTCTTGCAAATAGCTCTGCCCTGAGTCATGCAGGATTTTATGGGTGTCAAGAAGCACTTTGAATTGTATCCAACATCTACAGGAAGGCAGTGAAGTCACAAAATAATAGTGTCCCATGAATATACAATGATGTGCCCACAACTATCTATTGTTTTACATTCCAGACCAACTGTAGTATTTGAAGCTAGAGGGACAGATAACCTAGGTATGAAAGACCGCAAGCAGCACTTCCTAACCCTGGAATGGTTGCAACTAGTATATAAGATGAGTTGTGTAGAAGTCCTCCAGCCACCTGCTCTTCAAGCATAGTCTAGAAGTAAAGATGGAGAAACTTCAGATGCCAGGGATCCCATTACAAGGATCTATAATAGGCTGTGAAGATAACATTGAGAGACTGGAGGAACAGCTGCAGCTTAGACAATGGTCTCATAAGAGAAATCTGAATTGAAGCAGAAATAGAGATGGAAAGCATTTCAAACCTGCATGTCCATAGTTCTCTGGAATGTAAAGATGGGAGAAGGGGAAGGATTTTTAAAATCCTATAATTATAAAGGCAGTATTTATTTATTTATTTATTTATTTAATAAAATACATTTATACATTTATAGACTCCTGACCACTTTGAATGGGGTTCCCTAGCCCAGTGACAAAGCCATGTCTTCAAGGCCTTGCAAAAGAGCAACAAAGTGAAGAGCCATCTTATCTCTAGGGAATGATATTCTGAAGGGGAGAACCAGCATAGAGAAGGCCTTTTCCTAGGTTTCACCAGATGTACTTCCTTGATCGTTGGGACCTGCAATGTGCCCTGCCTTCCTAGTCCTAGTGGGCTGGGTAGATGTAATTTCTTGGATTTACATGAAGAGCTGACAACCCTAAACAAACCTAAAACCCACAGCTGGGTTGAGCCAAAGCCTACTATATTCGTCCCCATCCAGATACTGGAAATGAAAGTTGATGCCACACTTCAGTGGTCCTTGATAGAGATGTATATCATAAGTATATGATAATACTTAATCTTGTACTTATGTATAACCTCATCCAACATGGGAAAGGAGAGCATAGAGCCCCAAGGAACCCTGCAAAACAGGGATTTAGTGCTAGTTCAGCCCTTCTTACCAACACCAGCTAACTCCAAAGGAAGGAGAACCACCACAAAATTATGCCCCCAACTCCTAACCCCTAAAGCTGATCCAGAAAGGTAAGACAATCAGTAATACTAAAGATCACTGAAATGGCCAAAGGACATCTGTACATGCAATCAGTGTAATTTCTTTACTACATCCCAGCCCAATACCCACTGAAAAGGGTCCACATAATATTTCTCCCAATGTCCCTGTGAGCTATATAATGACCTTCTCAACAAGCTACCTTAAAAAGAGAAGGTTAGAGACAGAACAAAGTATTGTCCAGAGCAGTGGGACCCAGAGATGGCCTTCGGAGTAAGGTAATGTACCATTGACTTTGATATTGAGCTGGTATCTATCAGATGTCTGGAAGAGACCAATTGTATTTTCCAAAATCAGGCTTTTTTGGAACACAAACAAAGGGAAGAAGTGAGGTTAATAATGCTAGAGCATTAGAGTTAGGGTTAGGGGGTGGTAAGGGGCTATAAGCAACTTGGATGGATCTCTGTGTTTTGACAAATGTTTTCACTCAGCCTGTTCAACTAAAATGGATGCATTGTCAAACCAGCTTTAGGCTTGGTCCTCATTTTGCCTCTAGTGCAGTGGGTCTGTAATCTGAGAACTGCTGACTATATATAGATTACAATGTGATGACTAAAACATACAGCATAATTTACTTTTTACTCAATCCTAATTGCAGATTTGTTCATTTATCATTTAGGGGTGTATGGTACTGCAAGGTTAGAGACCCTCAACCCCAAAGTGTTCTCTACCCAACCTGATACTATTGCTGTTTTCAGTGAAACATATCTGAAATCATTTGACATATTGTCCAGTGGAGGACTACTCAGCAGAAAGAATGACATGAGCATGAATCTGGAGTCATAAGTTTGTAATCCAGCTGATGGATGAAAGATTCAGAAAGGAAGAGCCCAAGATTTGCATTAGGAACTTCTGGAGAACAGATCAAACAAGTCAAAGTGATGCCTCTAGTTGTGTGATTGAAGCCCTATTCATTTTTTACATAGAACATACATGCAACACACACAGAAGAAGGGTGAGTTGTTTCCTCTGCAGGCAACTATCTTATATTTACAGCACCCTTAGGACTCTGGAAACAATTTACTTATCGTGAGGACAGATAAATTAGATTAAAGGAGAACTGGAAGAATGTTGGGCATTTCATAACCTTGGCGAAGTTTCGTTTTGTGTTTCTTTCAATAGAACATTTCCACAGAAAACTCAAAGTTTGATTTTTCTTTGCAGCTTGACAGGCTTCTATCCTACATTCAAGAAATAATTGGAAACCAAACAGTTCTTTGAGGAAACTCATAAAATGGCAACAGAACTGTATTATCCAGAAACAATAGTGTAATTTTATTTTTATCATTGTGTGGGTAGATAGAGTCACCATATTTTATAACCTTTTCTGAGAAAGCCGAAGTAGTGTGGATTTTTCAAAATCCAAATTGGCACCATTCTTTCTTTCATTAAAATGCATTAGAAGCGGCACATATTGCCATTTGTGCTGGGAAACATTTGATAAGACAGAAGGTATTGAATGCTTTCCATCAGTGGAAAAAGTCACCATTGAGGGTGGGGTGGGGAAAAGACAATGTAAAATAATCTGAATGTGCCAAATGTTTGATGGCAGGAAAGGAACTGTTGATTTCTCTAATAGGAAGATTCTTTTCCTTGGGTTTTTCACATTATATTTTCTCCTTCAAATGTCATTTTAGTGCAAATATATCCCTGGCTGGATCAAATACATGTTGGTCATATCAGGTTAGAAAGACATCCCTAATATCTGTACTCAGGAAGTCCTCACTTCGGTTTCAAGGCATTGCCACAGTGTGTGAAGAATTCAGATAGAAATCATCCCTCTTGATGCATTTGGTTCTGTTTGAGAAAGCTATTTTTTCCGATATATTTCAATGTTATGGTGTAAATTTTCTTGGAGAAAGAGGAAGATATTGCTGTGATCCTTATATAAACAGCAGTTTCCTGTCAATTTCCTGTCTCAAGTTTCCCCACCTGTGAATAGCATCTGGCATTTGGAAAAAAACATTATATTTGTGAAGTCTTTTCATGGTGCCTATTAAGGATCTCCTGGCTATTTCTTAACAATCCATTAAAATGGGATCTCAAATGGGATATTTCTAGGGATATTAAGATGATGGCAGCTGGAGCTTCAGCCATGCTGCTCTGAGCACTACTGCAGAATTGTATCTCCAAATTTCCTGAAACATTTAATTCCCATATGAAAGAAGTCACTATTTTTTTCAGGGAGCTTCATAACTTCTTTCCAATTTCTTCTGGGGGTACTTTTGAGCTAGCTTTATTATAGGGACACAAATGACCCAGAAGGAATGAGAAGATGAGCAAAACAGACTATTAAGAACAAGGGTAGAGAAGAAAGACAGAAATAGAGATGACAGAGATGACATAGAGATAGACGGTAGATACCGTAAATAGTTTGTGTGCTTGCATGGTAATCGATGGATCAATAGAAATGTATAGAATGTAAACAAGTGTATAGGGTGTGTGTGAAGAGTAGAGAGAGATTATGTTCAAGGATGATCCTAAAAGTGATATAAATTGGCATTTTGTTTTTCTATGGGTAATCAAATAATAAGCTTATCATTTCTTCAGTAGCAACATTGCCTTGTCTTGAGTGTTATGGGCAAGCTGCGTGTTTCTGATTTCCTTCCTCTACAAGGTGGAATCAAATATGTGCTTGGTATTTGAAATTCAAACTCAGTTTTCGCTTTTAACTTAATTTTGGAAGGCAAATGGGCTTTCTTTCGTGCTTAAACAGATATCAACAGGAGCCATTTTAAGATTAGCCAAGCTCCCCAGAGCAAACACTTTGCTCTTATATCTCTCTTCTCTGCTTCATCAGGTGTTGTATGACAAGTAAAATGCCCCTCTGTCTATAATTAATTAGACAAATTTTTATAAATATCTACTGCAATTTGTGGTTCTTCAAATTTGGTACTTGGAGGGCTTTAAAGGGGAATTTGGTTATTGATAGTTACTGTTCATGAATTATAGATCAATTCCAGAATTGGATCCAGAATGCTCTAAAATCTTTAGTAAATAAAAGGAGAATTACTGCACATGATCCAGCACTACACACCTTATAACAATAAAAATGTCAAAAGAAATCAAATACCTAAAGCCGAATAATAATACTACAGCAATCAAGTAAAATCAATTAAACAACATCTGTATCAAATATCAAAACATTAGATATTAGATAGAATAATGGTTGTTAGTTTAGTGTACAAGTAGCCTTCGACTTATGCCCATGATTGAGTCCCGAATTTCATTTATAAATTGTCGCCATTGTAAGTTGAGATATCAAATGACTGGTATCAAAGTTGCAACTGTTGTTTACAATGGTTGTTAAGTAAACACTGCAGTCATTAAGCAGATGCTGCAGTCATTAAACAAATCTATTTTCCCCAATGAGTGTTTTGTCAGAAAGTGGAATAAACGCTAGAAACTGGCACAAAAGCCTCAAATTGTGGTCACATGACTACAAACATCCATGAAGTGAGTTGGTTCCCATATGCCCAAGATGTGATCACAAGATCGTGGGTGTTTGTGTGGCTGTCATAACTCTGAAAATGGGTCATAAGTTGCTCTGGGGAGGTTCATTGTAATTTCAAAGAGAGTGATGGAATGTGCTGCTGGAAAATGAGTAAGGGAAATGTTTGTTGTACAAACTGCTTCCTAGGGAGGAGGCAGCACATTCCAGATATAGGCCCAAAACAAGAGAATGTGTGATCCTGAACTGGATGGGAAAGGGAAGAAAGAAAAGGATCATGACTCTCCCAGGGTATATCTATTATATTGGAAGGTTATGGCTTTAGTCTGGCAAGATTCTGTCTATTAGGTTTAAGCTAATAAAGAACTGGACTTGATTGGCTCTCACTGTGTCTTTGGGCATAGGCCTGACAATGGTCATTAAATGATTGGTCGCAAATTGAGGACTATCTAAAGTGCCAGAGAGTCAGTTTGATGTAGTGATTAAGGTACCAGGCTAGAAACTAGGGGACATAAGATCTAGTCCCATTTAAGGCATGTAACTATATGTGGAAGTTTGAGCCAATCCTCTGACTCAGCCTTAGGAAATAGGCAATGAAAAACCATTTCCAAAAATACCTTGCAAGGAAATTGCAGGGACTTGTCTAAACAGTGGCATTATTTCTTGAAGATCCCACTAGTAAGCTAGAAACACTCTTAATACAGCCTATCATGTTTGTCTTTTGATAGGGTTGTGGACTCCCATAAAGAACAGGTTCACGCAGTTGAGGTCCTCCTGGGCTCATGGTTTCTGATCAAGGAATAGGTAGAAGCCATGCCCAGGAGAGCTTTTGCCTAGTTTTGACTGGCTCTTCAGTTGTGACCTTACCTGAAATAAGATGCTCTGAGGACCATCACACATGCTCTTGTCATGTCCAAATCAGGTTATTAACATGGGGCTGCCTTGTAGGCTTTTTGACCAGTTGCAACACTACCACATTATACCACTGCAGCAGAAGCTGAAATAGTTCCCAGTGCAATTTAAAGTGTTGACTGCTACCTGTAAAGCCCTATAAGGGGTTGTCTTCTTAGCAGCATTTCTGCTTTCTGGGGCTGAAAGAACTGACTGGCCCAAGTCATCCAGCTGGCTTTGTGGCTAAGACAGGACTAGAACACCAAAATTCCTAATTTCCAGTCTGACACCTTAACGATTACACCAAACTGACTCTTGGGAAGCAGGAGGGAGATGTTGTAAAAAGAATCAGTTCTGGTTAGCAAATATGCTAGGTATACCACTGTTCAGCCAAACCTCTCACATATATTTTGTTTTCATTCCTGCAGAGGTGCTTTCTCCATTGTCAGGAGGTGTGTGAAGGTGCTGTCAGGACAAGAATATGCTGCCAAGATAATAAACACCAAAAAGCTTTCTGCTCGCGGTAAGTGCTGTCTAGCCCTAATACTACAATTCTTTTAACCTGGACTACATTACTAGTATGAACAGCATTTGTAATGCATTACCGTATTTTCTGGCATGTAAGACGACTTTCTAAAGCATGGAAATCGGCGCCGAAGTTGGGGGTCATCTTATACGCTTTCTTATATGCTGGAAATTACGGTAGTTTCTGGCATATAAGATGACTTTCTAGGCATGGAAATCGGCGCCGAAGTCAGGGGTCATCTTATACGCCGAGTCGTCCTATATGCCGGAAAATACGGTATGTATTTTATTTATTTGGGGTGCAACCTTGCTTGAAACATATTGCAAGAAAGAAGTCATACATACTGATCTATCTATATGTACCTTGCGTTCATATACACACATATTAGAAATATAGAATTATCGGACTGGAAGTGATGTTGGAGGTCTTCTAGTCCAACCCCTGCTCAAATCAGGAGCCTTATATCATACCAGTCAAATGGTTGTCCAGTCTGTTTTTGAAAACCTCCAGTGATGGAGCACCCACAAGTCCAGGAGGCAAGTTATTCCATTGATTAATTGTTGTTGCTGTCAGAAAAATTCTCCTTACCTTTCTCTCTTTCCTCCTCTCTCTTTCTCCCTCTCTCAGACACACACACACACACACACAGAGAGAGAGAGAGAGAGAGAGAGAGAGAGAGAGAGAGAGACAGACAGACAGACAGACAGACAGACAGACAGACAGACAGAGAGTATTGCTTTCATACATACCAATAGACTAATGTGCAGGACCAGAAATAAATATTTTGAGATACCTCAGAAATTAGATATTTTACAGCGTTGCCTAGAAAGTCTACTTTCTCACAACAATAGACCATGATGGAGCACACACGCAAGCAATTATATATAATTGAGAGCACTAATTCCAACCTACCTTACTCTTCTACAACCTTCTCCCCTACTTGTTCTAAACCACGTTATAAAATATTGGAGCTTTTTGTATATGTTTATGTGTGCATGTGCAGACACATCTCCAAGTCAATCCTGGCATCTGCTTGGACAAGACTACAGTTTTCTTGGCAACATTTTTTGAAGTGATTTGCCACTGGCTTCTTCCTAGGGCTGAGAGAGTCCAGCCCAAAGTCACTCAGATGACTTCATGCCTAAGGCAGGCAGGAATTCAAAGTCTCCTGATTTGTAGTCTGAAACCATCATTCCAGATTGTGTCTCAGTAACATAAAAGCAATCTCTATTTTCTGCTATGTCCCCATAATGTTGTCTTTTGCCTCATTTCCAGGCCACGAGTGACATTTAAACAACATCAGTGTTTAGTAGTAGCTTATTGATACAGATATTGATACTGTGTAAGAACAGCCTCAAGGTACATAAATATGTTAGTCTATGCCACTTGTTAGCATGAAAAAAAGTCAGATCCCTGGCAGCACTTGGGCACCAAGGTGAAAAATGCAGGATAGGAGTTAATAGGAATTAAAAACTGGGAGTTTTTAAGAAGAGACTGGGTAGCCGTTTGTCTGAAATGGTATAGGGTTTCCTGCTTGAGCAGGGGGTTGGACTAGAAGATCTCCAATGTCCCTTCCAACTTTTATTATTATTATTATTATTATTATTATTATTATTATTATTATTATTGTTGTTGTTGTTGTTGTTGTTTATTTAGAAAAAAATGATACTAGCACACCTTAAAAAAAGCATGGACATTTATTCCTAGCTTTTCCAAGCATATAACTTTTTTGTATGCTTTTTCCAAAAAATATTTTGCTTTTATCATTTGGAAAACAAATTACTGCCCTTTGTACCATCGTAGAATCAATACCAGGAAACTGCTTTTCATTGTTGAAGAGTAGCATGTGTCAAAGGCTGCATTTGCACAGAATAGAGATGGGATGAGCATTAAAATCAAATTTGCATTCATTTCATTCACATTGTCACTTCTTTCATTTAAATGCAGAAAATTTGACTGTTATCCAATCATGTATTTAATTTTTTTCTTGGGCACACAATTTATTCATCTAATTTATTTGTTAGATTTTTTATCAGTACTAATAGCAATAGGTGCTTTGGGTGCAATTCCAAAAGATCTGGAACACCCCTCAAACACCGTCGGCATTGACAAAATCATTAGTCAATTGCAAAAGGAAGCTTTACTTGGAACAATTTGCATCCTGCAACAGTACCTTTAACACCATCAGACAATAACATCTGCCTATCCCAGGTTCTTGGGAAGGATTCAATAGGTGGACAAAAATGCAAGATTCAATATAAACATCTGGCTGACCAGCTACAATAATAACATCCTGCAATGGGTAGATGTTATAAGTATTGACCTTTAATATTATTAAATTTTTCTTCCATACCTAGATCGAACTTTAAACTGCCAGAATGAAGCCATCTTCTTGGCTTCGTTGTTGGTCAAAAAAAGTCATTATTGGTACATTTTCTGGGTAGTACCCAACATACGACCAAATGGGCTGGGCTCTGTGTCTTTCCATATTCACATAGCACAAGGGTAGGCAACCTTGGCTCTTTTATGATTTGTGGACTTCAACTTCCAGAATTCCTGAGTCAGCATGGCTGGTTGAGGAATTCTGGCTATTGAAGTCCACAAGTCATAAAAGAGCCAAGGTTGCCTACCCCTGACATAGCTGTTGATATGCATTAAGAGCCTCCACTTGAGTGTATTGCTTTTACATTTAGGCACTGCAACTCTCAGTCCTATTCAAGGTCCTCTGGGCAGCAAAAGTGAGGTCAGCTCCTTTAGCCATAATCCTCCTTTAATATTATTTCTTGCTCTATGGTTTCCTCCCTCCATCTTTTAATTTGATTTTGTTCTTGTGTATTCTCAAGAATGTTTGTTCTTGCCATAAAGCTGAGTTGGCAGGTTTGGAGCATATGTCTGTCCAGAGGATTTTATTAAATAACCTCTACCTATTCTGGGTCATTGGGAAGGTGGACAAATATGCCAAATCTATTCTAAACAACTGGCTGATTAGCCACCAAAAGACTGCTTCACTGATGGGACCTAGCCATGTTAGTAGAAACCATTGGGGATAGGTGATTCCAAAAATAGTCTGGCCTATTTCCATGTAGGGCCATAAAAGTGATAACCAGCAATTTTAATTGCAGTCAGAAGGCACTGGGAACTAAGGCAGCTCACATAACAGCAAAGTTAGATGGATGCACTTTGGTATGCTCAATACGACATATCCCACTGCATTCTAGACCAACGGAAGTTCTGAATGTTCTTCAAAAACAGTGCTGTGTAAAGTGTGTTGCAGTAGTTCAAATGAGAAGTAATAAAGCCATGAGGAATGTGAACAATGCCTCCCAACCTAGAAAAAGGCACAACTATTGCAAAAAACTGTAATTGCATGGAGGCCCTTCCAGTTATAGTTGCCACCTGCTCAACAAGCTGTAATATGAGTGCAGAAGGACTCTAAAGGACTCCAATGAATTCTCTTTCTGGGAGTATGTTATCCCATCCAAGGTTAATGATATAAATTACTAAATGCAGTGGGCCCTAAAACCCACAGCCACTTGGTCTTGTCAGGGTTGTGCTGAAATGGCTCTTCCCATCCAGACCCACAATAGCCATCATGCACTGGGAAATCATATTGATAGTGTCACTTGGCTGGCCTTGAGAAGTGAGGAATAACCAAGTATCATCCACATACTGATGATATTCAATCAGCAGTTTTGTGTAAATATTAAATAGAATGGGAGAAAGAATTAAGACTTGTGGCATCCTACAAAGCAGAGCTCCTCTTAGCAATACCAGAACAAACTGACATTGGAGGAAGGAGGACAACCCAACTCCCAACCCTCTTAGCTATTCCAGAAGGATGTCATGATCAATGATAATGAAACGGCCCTTTGGAGAAACAAGTCCACCACCTTTTCAAGAATCTTCCCCCAAAAGGGAAGTTGGATGAAAATGATCTCTGGGACAGGGGATGGATCCAGAGATGACCTCCTGAGGAAGGGGCAGACCACCACCTTCTTTAAGCAGTGAAACCATCCCCTCCCATTACTATTGCCCTGTGGACACAAGGGGAGCCTGTTCAAGTACAGTAAAGATTTGGAAAGGACATTTTGAACTCTCTTAGAATTTCACCCACAAAGCATTTTGAAGCTATGCATAATCTAAGGTCTCAGATTACTACCTTTACTCTTAAAAAAATGGAAAATTCCTTTCCATCCTTTCTCAAAATGCCAGGGATGCTTATTTCCCTCACCCTCTTTTCTAATCTCCACCTAATTCTTGCTCCAATTTTTCCGTCCTTCACACAATTTCTCAGACAAAATCGGGCAGTTGATAAAGAGCATTTTATAAGATGCCACTATCACTGCCTCTAGTTTCTTTCTATGGCAGGTTCCATACAAGTTCTAGAGCAGTGGTTCTCAACCTGTGGGTCAGGACCCCATTTGGGGTCGAACGACCATTTCACGGGGGTCGCCAAACAACGCAGTCCACCATTTTTTTCCCCTTTTCCTTAGCTGTGCTACTCCCTTTTATTCTATTGCTTTTGAAAGCCAATAGAATAGACTCTCTTGAATAGAGTCTAATTCTATTGGCTTTCAAAAGCCAATAGGAATTGTCCAGGCTGTCTCTGCCCTGCTGAGCGCGCCAAAAGTCCCATTCTGCAAATGGTGCTGCACCAGTTGAGTAGTCCTCGATTTACGACCGGTTGAGTAGTCCTAGACTTACAACCGGTTGGGGATCACGGCATTAAAGAGGTTGAGAACCACTGTTCTAGAGCCACAAAACCTCAAGAACCTGAATGAATGTAGCCATCTATTTTAGCCAATGGGTAGGAGATTATGGATAGGAATAAAACATAAAATGCAAACACTCCTTCCTTTAAACTCCCAAAACTAAAAGCAAGCTTTGAAATATGCTTCTTTAGGGGAAGAGTTTGCAGGGTTTAAAGGATGAGAATGGGAATGGGAATACTTTGGGAAGCAAATGGCTAAAATATTCCTACCTGACTCCATTCCTAAATATTCCAAAATTAAGCCATTTGGACAGATTGGGGGTAGGTTACAGGCCAAGCTGTACCGAAATTATGTTTTAAGTCACAATATAAACCCTTTTTGATTTGAGGTTTGGCGATTGATCCCAAAAATTGAGAAGGGCTGGAGGAAGTGAGTGTGGCTAAGAGAAATAGTACAATGAATTAGGCTACCCTAAGTACTGTGCATTAGGTTAAATTAACTGAAAACAAGTAATGTATTTATTCTCTATAGCTTCAATATTTTTCCTTGGCTGTTACATTAAGTATTTCATAGGAGTTTTTGGAGCTGCATTCAAGACATGGAGAGGGAGACTTTCTGCCTTAGGGTCATGCAGAATAACTTATCCCACATTGCCTTTTCTCAATCTTTTATGGCATAAGAAACGGAAATATTTTATTCTGCGAGGGGATTAAAAACCAGTCAACTATTTAATTTTTGCTACTCCAAGGTAACTTTTTATTTGATCATGATTCAGTTCGATATCTAATTTGCTAAATCACTCAAACTTTTAAAACTATTTTGTTCTAGTGAGAATAGCCTTTGGAATCATCACTTTTCTGCCTTCTTGTCTGTGAAAATGTGCTCTTTTCTTGGTTTTTCCCATACCTTTTAAAGAAGTTAAAATGAAGGGTGTTTTCACACATCACCTCTGAATATCTACTCTAATATTCTTGATAATGTGGCAGAAAAACAAAGAACATGTGCAGTGTGAGAATAAGCATTCTGGCAGTGTAAGTTTTACATTTGCATTAGAAAGCTAGCTTTAAAGAGCTACTTTAGGTCTCAAGTATGAAAACATCCCTAGACATCTCTCCCCCCCCCCCTGCATTATAGAAATGTGCACTGACTGAAGATCTTTCCCCACTTGTCTCTAAGCACAGCACTAGCTTGTCCTTGCAAGGATTTATTCTGCAGTGACGCCTTGATACTGCTTTTGTCTTGTCTCTAATCTATGAATGCTATAAGTGGAATCTCCCATAACTTCACTTGGAGTTAAAGTAGCGTTTTTCCCCCTTATTTTGCCCCACAAGTCTCAAATGTTCTCAAGCTGTTCAGTTTCGTCACTCCTTGTCTTGGAAAAAAGTCAGCTGGCTGGCAGTGAATGGGAATGGAAGCAACCATGGCAGGAAAGAGATTGGCTAAGGGAGAGGGAAAATGACATACTAAGATAGTTTTATGATGACCTACCCTTGGATTTTATTTTGATTCAGCAGTGAGGAATCAGTCAACCGTCAGAGTTCACACCAGACATGGCAATAAATATTAATACTCCAGTTATGTAAGTCCACATTCAGAAAGTGGCTTAAAGTAGAGACACATTGTGATTAGATAAATGCTTTAGGGCGGACCAAAAAGAAGAAACATACGGAGAAGATTTGCCTACTGCAGAATGCAGAAACTGAGACTCTTGTTTGTCTGCTCTAGGCCTTTTTCTCCCACCTTTTGTGTCAAGGATTTTTTGACCAGGGTTAAAACATCTGCTCAGTGTTTACACAATAATTCATAATGGTTAGGTCTGGCCTGAGAAACGTTGGTTTAGTCCTTACACCTCCTGGTGGGATCTCAAGGAAGTTTGTCTTCCATTCCATATGCAAAAAGACTCATTTTCAATCTCTGCTATCTCCAGTTAAACACTTCTATGTCAAGCAACCATTGATTTTCTGACTGGGGTTGGTGGGAGCTGTAGTCCAATACATCCATAAAATGCCATAAGACAGGGATCTCCAAACTTGGCAACTTTAAGCATGTTGGCTGCAGAATTCTGGGAGTTGAAATCTTAAATCTTGCCAAGTTTGGAGACCCAGCTTAAGGAAAGGCAATCTAGAGAGTCACTGTCAGTCGGGGTTTTTTTAGGTAGATAAATCATTGAGATGCTTCAAAGAAGGTTTCATAGGCTTTTATCTCCTCTTGACCATTTTGCAAACTGAGAGGATAGGGCAGGGGTAGGCAACCTTGGCTCTTTTATGACTTGTGGACTTCAACTCCCAGAATTCCATGCTGGCTCAGGAATTCTGGGAGTTGAAGTCCACGAGTCATAAAAGAGCTAAGGTTGCCTACCCCTGGGATAGGGTTTCTGCATTTTCTTAAAGAACGGATGGTCAGTAAAATAAGGTGCTCCCCTAGTTATCCAAAAATCTTTCTAAACCAGTTCAGGATGGTTTATCATTGGCTCTGGAAAACAAAGCATCTATGTTTACTCATCTTATTTTTAAAAGATGAAAAACAGATTAATTTTAAGGCAGTGATAGAAACCTCTAAAGGAAAAGGGATGCAGCAGCAATGTAACAGATTTTGTTTGCCTGGAGATGAATAAGCAGAGAGAGAGAGTCATAATTCTTAGTCAAGGTGTAGTGCCTCAGGCTTCAGCTGTGTCACAGAGGATTGCCTGGAAAGCACAGCTGCCATTCAGGTGAGGGGAAACCCAAGAGACAGTGCCAGATTGTGCACAATGAACTGCAAAAGGCAGCGAAAAAAATGGAGGATAAAAAAAAACATATCTACAAGAACTGCTTCTCTCCTCCTCCCCCACCCCATCGGTGAAAGATCTAGGTTATTAACAACCACAATAATCTTTTCTTTGCACATGAACTCAGCCAAGTTTCAGACAGACCAATGAAACTGTGCAAGAGTGAAAGGAAATTCTTTAGCGTGGTGATTTTTTTTTTTTTAAAAAAAGAACCATATGGCCTTTATCTTTCTCATTGTTTGTAGACAATTTCTTGATTTGTTTTTTAAAGCAGACCCTAAAATGTACTTTGATCCCAAATCTGCCAAGCTAGGAAAGAATTGATACAGGAGGATTGATTTGGGGATGAGAAGAAGGAGCAGTGTTTCCTTACTATCAAGCACTGTTTGAGTGACTAACAACTAAAAAACATCTGCAAATTACTCATCAGACTATTGAACTGGGAAAAAGCTGTGTCGGATTAGAGTGAGAAAATAATTAAAATGTATTAGTAAAGAATTCAGGAGGCAAAGATTACCAGGTCATGTCTGCACTCAGGTAACTTATATCAAGGTAACTTTAATTTAAATAATTTATTTGCCACCTTTATTAATTTTAAGAATAATTTAAGGCAGCAAATATATCCAATACATCTTCCTCCTCCTATTTTCTGCACAGCAACAACCCTGTGAGGGCTCAAGAGAGAATGACTGGCCCAAAGTTACCCAACTGGCTTTTATGGTTAAGGCAGGATTCACAGTATTGCTTTCTAGCCTGGTGCTTTAACCACTAAACCAAACTGGGTCTCTAATTAACATAGTGAACTGGCTTGATGAGAGAAAACTCCGAAACTTGGTAGGCAGTAGATAATTTGTGAGCTAGGAACTTATGAACCCTCTCTTGATTGGCCAGAAAGGCCCAACAGAGACTCCACTTCCTTAGGGTCTTGCGAAAGAACAAAGTGGAACAACGACTGATGACCTCCTTTTACCGGTCCACCATAGAAAGCGTCCTCTCACATGCATTATGGTGTGGTAAGCTGGCTTGACAGCCGCGGATAGAAAGACACTACAGAGGGTGGTGAACACAGCACAAAACATGGTGGGCTGTCCCCTGACACCACTAGATGACATCGCTAGGGCCCGCTGCCTTAGAAGAGTGCGGAAAATCCTCAGGGACGACTCACACCCTGGTCAGCACTTCTTTACTCTCCTACCATCGGTTAGGAGATATAGAAGCATAGCCAGCCACACCAACAGGCTGAAGAACAGTTTCTACCCATGGGCTGTCAGACTCCTGAATGGGAAATAACTCCATGTACGATAGACTTGTGGGGCCGGTGTATTGTGCAATAAGTTCACATGGTGCAATAAGATTGTGTGTTTGTTGTCACTGTGAGTTGTGTTGGGGGGGGGTGCACGAAGGAAGGCTCAGCCAATCTCATTGTACACATGTTGTACTTTGACAATAAAGGTTGATTTGATTTGATTCTGCCTGCTATGGGGGAACAGTAACTCCAGCAGTAAATCCAGCAGGCTAGAGGACTCCTCTAAGCTTTCACCATTCTAGCCAGATTCTCTCCACTGCATGTCTACCACTGGATCTTTTATTGTGAGTATTCAGGTCTTTGGCTGCTTTCTTCACAAAAGGACTGGCAGAGGGAGGGGGCTGGCTCACACTAGCAGGAGCTGCCAACTTAAGATGAAGAGTGACATATATTTCCAAGTGAGCCATCTTTTTTTGGGGGGGGGGAGGGAGAAACAAATAAAGCCAGCAACAATTTTGCTTTCACCCTTCTTACCCCATAACCCAAAGAGATGGTGAAAGCTGATCTTGTTCAATCTTTTTCAGGGATGCTTTAATTTGGATTTCAGCCTTAAGGAGGGGATCAGACTTAAAGGCCTATACTGTGACTCTGTTCTTTTTTTTTTTTCATCTAGAAGCATTATGTGGTTTTGTCAACATCATTGTCTGGTTCAATGCTAAATAAATAATTTAAATAATAACCTGTTAAAGTGAACTCCATTAAGGGTAAGACATGGATAATTAAAATGATAAATTATTGATATATACATACAGACACACAAAAAAAATCTGAAGGGAGAATACAGAACATGATTTAGGATAATATCTAAACTAAAAGTGAGGGCTGAAATTATAAGGGGGTGAGTGGAAAGATAGCTCTGCCTAAGGAAACTATTGTAATATGTGTTGTATCCTAATGCAAGATCAACAATGGCTTTAAATGAAACAATTTCAGAAGGAGGAGGAGGGCCCATATAAATGGACTACAATGGAAAAAGAGAAATGGGGGGAGGGGACAGGACCATGAAGTAAGATCAAAATTTGTTAAAATAATAAATCGTGGAAAACGAAGTTGTCAGAAATGAACAGAAATTACAATCTGCCATCTGGAATGTAAACCTATTTAAAAGGTTCATCAGAAGGTCCAGATTCCAAATTTGATTTGGGGTGTTTTGAAAAGAACTACATTTTGGTTTAAAGAACCACAGAGCCTTGTAATTCAATTCTAAAACCCACCAACTCATCTATATATGAAGCCCATTCTAGTTTCGCTAATCTAGATTGTGGGGTCCTTAGTGCTATGTGAGCTTGGTTGTTTTCTTGAAGATGTTTCACTATTAGACTAGTTAATATCCTGCTAGCACTGATGATGTTACTTAGTTGGGTAATGAAACGTTTGCAAGGAAACAACCAAACTAAGAGAGCATCAAGGACTCTACAGTTCAGCCCTGAGCCACAAATATTTTCTTCTATTGGTATCAATATAGACTGGTCATCTTGCAGACTGAAATGTGCTTAGTTCTAAAATATATAATCCCTAGTACTATACTAGGATACCTACTGTCCTAATAAAATAGCAAAGTTAATGCTGAAATATCATTATTTTCTCTTTCTAATTGCAATTACCATTTTGTCTGAAAATGTTACCAGGTACAGAACATTCTTTTATCTGCAGATATTTTATCTGCCCTAACAATAGGAGTCAAACTAATAAGCTATCTCTTGCGTTTGCTATTGTTGATGGAGGTTGTACGGCTTTTTTCTTGCAATCACTACAAAAGTGGGCTACCAAGTCTGAACAGGCAGCACTGCATTAATATTGTTAATAATTGCTGGATGGATGCTAAAATCTCTCTTCTTTCTTCTGTTAAAGCTTATTTTATATCAATGAAGAAAAAAGAACATAGAAATTTGAATACATTCTTCCTTTGTTCTGCCTCTCCTCTTAAATTTGCATTTACTACTCTTTCTAGCTCTCTACAGGGGGGAAAATGAGTAGGTGTGACAAAGTGATAATTACTGAAGGAACATTATCAGTCTGTATTATGAAGCAGGTTTAGCAAGCTTACAGTGTTCTTTTTTTTAAATCTAAAAATTTAATCCCCCTGTAACAAGAAAACTAAGACAATTCTGCTTCCTAGCTTTCTCTACAACACAAATTTCTTATAATTATTTGCAGTTTTTTCAGCATCACAATATGCCACTATTAATCAGATACTATATAAATGTTCTGTCTCATCAATGTGAAGGCACATCTATGTGTTCCCTGAAAACTATACGTTACTTCCTAACATCTTTAATCCCAGCTGTTCCATTCTTTCTCAGATTGTGTACCCATCACACATGCAAGCACACACTCTTACATTTAGGCAGTCTAAACAAAGTTATGTAATTCATTGATTCGATTCTTGATTCAGTTGCTGCTTTTGGGATTGGCACAAATACATAAATAAATAACCCAATACCCACTGTTAAAAGGAATGCAGAATCTTTAAAAAATGAAACAGCCATATATAATCCACTGATCAGGGAGCTATAGTTACATTTTATTTTTTAAGTTTAGTTCCAGCACATCCTTTAAGATCTGACAGGAACAATATTGTGTGATGAGTTGAGAGGAAAAGTGAAAGAACTGGCTACTCTTGAATCACTGATGAGGAGAAAGTGACTGAAGGTGATCCTCCCTAAAGCTTCTTCACAGTGTTTATCTAGTATTTGCTATAGTGAGCGCATCAATCTGACGAGAATCCCTTGTCAACAAGCAAGTAGTAATAAACACACCACTCTGATCAGCTGCTTTTGTCCCTTCAGGTTCCTTGGGTATGACATATTCTCATGGAAAATGCTTTGATTGTTAAGGACCAGAAAACAAGAAGGCCACTTTACTCTTATGTGAATCCCTCAGTTAGGGTTTCAGTGCCAAAGCCTGCAAGATTAGCTCTACATAAATCTCTTCATCAAAAGTATTGACTGGAAGCCGGGTGTTAATAAATTGTAAGCTTTTGTTGTTGTTGACTGAGCACATCAAGCAGATTGTGAGATGCAGCCCAGTGAGATTTAGAGAGCCTTTATTTTCATTTTCTAAAAACAGAGAAGTTTTTGTCTATTGAATGTGATTTTCCACTTGCTCTTTATATAAGCTACTGTAGAAGAAAGCTGATAGTTGCCCAAGTGTTTTTTTAAAGAAATATTTCCCCTTCTGTTAAAAAATTTTTTAACCAGTGGATCTCAATTGAGCTCAAGGAGCTCAAAACCTTTCTTTTAGCATAAATCTTGTAATTGCTTAATTAAACTTCATAACAAAGCCCAAGATTTGCATTAATGTCTTCACAAATTCAAACAATCAGCAAAACTTTGAACCATTGGTCCTTTCTTTCACAAAATAATTCTAGTTCGCTCTAACTCTTTGTAAAACTTGTTCTTTTCTTTCTGTTCCCACAGCAATTAAAATATTTCTGTGCCTTTCACAGGGCCAATTTATGTGGCATCATAATCTTTTCTCTATTTGCATTTACTGATGATACAAACCAGCTCACCAATATGAATGACAGTATTTAGCTGCATCAGTGCTAAACTAAGATTTGTCATATCATTGTGGTAACATCTGAAAATATTTTAAATCTGTTAGGGTTTATCACTTTACTTTAGACCAGTGTTTCTCAACCTCAGCAACTTTAAGAGATATAGACTTCAAGTCCCAGAATTGCCCAGCCAGGGAGCTGAATCTCCCTGGCTGGGCAATTGCCGAGGTTGAGAAACATTGCTTTAAAAGGAAGTCATTTGGCTACAATGACAGCAGAGTTGCTAGAAAGCAGAGTTGATTGGAGCAAGGTAGTCTCTCAAATAGCCAGGCCTAAAGCCATGAAGATAACCAAGAATTTGAATTGTAGCCAGAGGTTCACTGCCATCCTCTGAAGCTTACATAACAAAGGTATTATTTGGACTTAAAGCGATGTACCCATAGCTGCTCGTGCCTCTTCATGGATGACTTACATCTTTCAAGTGGTCTTCACAAGCAACATGGTGTAGAACACATATCAAGAATCCAAACAATAGATCATGTAGCAATTTGCAGCATTTATAATAAGATCATAGAATCATGGAGTTTGTAAAGAACAATTGAGGTCACCAAATCCAAGACCCTGTTCAGTGCAGGAATCTAAATTAAATCATCCCAGACAAATAGGTGTCTAATCTCTGCTTAACCTCATCCATTGAGAGGGAAACCCACCATTCTCTGTTCCACGGCTGAGCTGCTCTCAATTGTCAGAAAGTTCAACAATCAGTTGAACTCATATTTGACTTTTCTTAACTGGGATCCATTTTTTATGTCTTGTGCTCTAAATCACTAGAAAACAAGTCTTGAACTGTTTCTGTGTTATGGTCACAGGTGACACATTAAACAAGAATGGGCCCCCAATGTATCATTCTTTTAACTATCCAATTTATCTATTACTTTTAGACTGATAGCTAAGGATTTTCCTTGTTTGGTGTCCTACTTGCAATACAGTTTAAATATCCCAAATAGAACTATATAAAAATTATAGCAGAGCAGTGAGTTGGCTTTTTATTGCCCTTCCCAGGGGACTACATTCATAATTCCCACCTTTGTAAATTTGAGAACCAGAAGCTCAAGCAATGGTCCCAGTTGACCCCTTGGGAATTGGCCTACTAACCTTTCTTTTAGCAGCTTAGCTTGATGGTTTCTATTAATATCAAGCAGGCTGAATGTCAGAAGGAAAAAAGTCTCTAAAAGGAAAAGTTTGGGATTGTTCAGAAGTGAGAGGACAAAATCCTTTCAGTATGGAAACTATATTGGCTGGAGATATAAGCTAGAATGGCTGCGTTATGTTTCATAACTGGATGCTGTTTATTGTAGAGCATATGAAAATGAATTGAGCTTTATATAATGCATTTTGTACCCAAGGTACCAAAATACTTTATAAAGCAATGAGTAGGAGCAGTAAGTGTGTGAGTAAATAGCACAATCTGTATGTGTATGGGTGCAGCTGTCGTTCAGATGTAGTTTTGTAACTTTCCTTATTGCAAAAGGAAAGAATAGCCCAAGGCCCCCTCAAATATTTTCCTCCTTGTAATTTCCCACAAGTTCTGAAAATTTCAACTGAACAATCAGCGAAGCAAGCTAGGCTGATTTGCTCAATTGCCAATGAATTATTATATACAACTGTCATTTATATAATTTTGCAGTCCTACTTGTTGCAGGTTTAGTGAACTGGACTCAGGCTTTGAAAAATCAGTTGCAAGATGTTTACTCTTTGCTCATATCTATTTTGCTGAAACATCTTGAGAAAGAGCTTGTGAAAAAGAAAGAAAGAAAGAAAGAAAGAAAGAAAGAAAGAAAGAAAGAAAGAAAGAATATGTATTGTCATTGGGGCCCGCAATAGATCTTTTGTGAAGTTCACCAGATGTCATAACAGCTCTTCTATGAAAATTAGCCATCAGATTAAAGCAATTTCTGAACATCTATAAATATAAATGAACATCAGTAAAATATGCTAAGTCTGGATGGAAAGCATGTAATTCTGAAAATGCAAAAATACAAAACATCTTATTCCTCCCATTCCACTTTTTTTTCTAGCCTGATGCTCTCTGCACTGCAGACAGGAGCTACCAATAGCTAAGGGATCCATCAAAGGATACTTGGCTCAGGTCCTTCTCAAACCTTGTTCTAGGGAAAAATGAACATTCCAGTAATCATTTGTGATTAACAGTCCTTCTTCTGCCTCTTCTGTATGCAACTTTGTATTAACAAAGGCAACCATTGATCTATGAGTTATGTGCTATGAGAAATGCTTTTAAAAGTCATGGCGGTTCCAACTACAGTAGCAGAAGCCAGACAACTTACTCTCTTAAATTTTGATGGCTAGATCCAGTGCTGTGGAAATATCCCGGGCCTCTCTAGATTATGTAATACACATTAAAAAATGTGTTGGTCTTTGACCACTTGGTTGAAGCCACCTTTTGGGTTTTTTTTTTTTTTACTCTGCCTGCAGATGCCCCTGTCCCTAACTCTGCTGTTGCAGTTGCCATTGCAGTAGTTGCCTTGTAGTGTATAAAGGGTTTGTGATGCAAAACCAGAAAAAAAAAATCGCCACCATTATTTTTGTTTTCTGAGCTACTTACTTTTTTATGCTGTGCTGTTGCTGCTTTTAATCAGTCCATCAATGGGCTGTTGAAATGCTAGAGTTTTCTTTTCTTTTTTTTTTTCATTTTATGGGGCCCCAGAGAAATGCAGTCATTTAGTGATTTAAATGATTTTGCATCATTTAGTCATTTGGGTTATTTAGAAGCTGGAATGAAATTCTACCACAAATAACTGCAGGAATGATGAAAAAGTCCACTGATGAGCCAGTTCATTAAAAAGGCAATAAAAGGGGTAGCTCGGGAAGAACAACCCCCACCCCCCCACCCCCCCACCCCACCAATATATTTAGTAAAAAGTTGCTCCTGCTGGGGACTCTTTGCATGTGAGGCAGACATAATAATCACAGAATGTAGCAGACCACATTTGCTATTTTTGGAGAGATTGTTCAAGTGTGCTCTTCATTATCCCATTGCAAACACACATGTCCTTTAGGATTTATCTACAGCAAGGCTAGCAATTGCAGCTGATTTCCTGACAGGGTGAGAAAGGTGAAGAAGCAGGAGTGTCCACTAATTGACTATTGTCTTAAATGCTGTCCAAACCAAAGCTGTGGCCCTCATTATAGCCAAAGTGGAGGAAGGAGTTGAAATACAAAAAGAGATTTCTTATGGCAGCCTCGGTTCCAGCTGGTTTACATCTGGCAGCCAAATAGCTTAAGGCTGTGGTGTGGAAAAAGGAATAAATGGTATATTCTGTACAGAAGGCTGCCATGCAGAAAAGCCTTCAATGCCTTCTACTTGGCAACAATGCCAAGAGATCAGTTAAACCACGTTTAGCAGGCCTGAGTGACCAGAAAGATGGTGACCAGATTTCTGTCCCCAAAATCATCTCCCCAATGCAGCGCAGATGGCACATGAAATGGTGGGACCAATGGGAAAAGAATGCCTGTGGGGCTGTGGTTTTGGGGGATTCATTTTGACTTGTTTCTGAAAATTCAAAGTGGGGGCGTTCCCTTCGGCAAAGCAGCGAGTGCTTAATTAGCATGAGCGAGAAGTCTGGAAATGGGTAAAACTCTTCCTTTGTTTCTTCATGACACCATTATTCATCTCTCCCAAAGGTAAAAAAGAATAAAATAAAGGAGCTACTTTCAGAAATAGAACAGCATTTTACAAGCTTCCCACACACAGTTCTGCCAAAGCAACACACATTCTCCAAACCACACAACTGCAGATCTTCCCCAGTGGATTATAAACTAGGTTTTGCTCCTGTCTAGCTCCCAGCTCTTTCCAAAACTTTTCCCTCCAAGAAACAGGAATATTGCTTTCTATAGTGATCCAAAGATCAGTGTCATGTAGTGGACAAGTATGTGAGACATCAGTTAAGGAGAAAAATCTGACTTTAGATATGCCAGGTTTTCTCCTGAATCTGTTAAATCCATCTCGTCTTGTCTTGTGTCAGAAATGCAGGAAGTAAAAAGGGGGAAATTATTAACTTAAATTTAAAAAGATTAAAGACGTTAATAAAAACATAAATTTATATGCCATGTTCAATCCCTGGCAGATCTTCATAGTTTGGCCCTAGTGGGCTGACTGAACTATGGCCACTGCAGGACTTGAGTGGTCATTCTCCTGCTTCTTTTCATTTCCACCCATTCAGGGAAGGTAAGGTTTTTGGGCCGGCCATCTACGGGCAGGTCTACCAGTGTTTGCCTTCATTTAGGGAATGGTTCCCCCCCCCCATTCCTTCACATTCTCAGATGTTTGAACACATGAATGCCTTCCCCTCCCCTGCCCCCTTCCCATGTTCTCTGCACATTAAGGCCGATCCTTTTTTCTGTTTCCTTAACTAAACTACTATTGATTTAACCCTAAAATGTTTAAAGCAAAAGAAACATGTGGTTTCTTCATTCCACTATGGGTCTATAAAAAAAGTAGCCTTCTTTGCAATGTTGTAGATTTGTTCCAGAATTCCTACATTGGGATACATTATAACATATTATTTTAAGCAAAGGAACACTTGCAGTACTGGGCAAATGGCAGTGTTGAAAAGAAAATAGAGTATGCTTCACACAAACCTGTAGAAAACAGGAAAGGTGCCAACTTGGAGGGTGGAACAGAAGTATGCTGGCAGAAGAGGTGGGGAAAATATGGTGGCCAAGGAACATGTCAGCCTTATGAGGTAAATCAGACAGGAAACATGACCAGATGAGCTAATTCTGTTTTATTGTAAAGTTACATTAACAAAATCTTGCAAATCTGAAAGTATTTCTCTCCCCCATCGCCTTTACAGCCTCAAAACTAGGGAAGGTGTCTTCTTAGCACTGCCTACATTTCTGCTCTAGGCCTAGCTGTTTTTTATCTGATTATTCTCTTGGCTGATTCTCTTTTATCCTGTCTCACACTGTCATTCCCACATTCCATGGACTTCATGGATAGTTCTTGGATCAACTGGGATGATGATGATGAAAAAGGTATTTATTAGCTCAGGTATAGCACCCAAGCAGCCTTAAATGAAAGCAGTGATTTGCTAGAAGTCCTGATGTTTTTTAAACGCAGACTAGACATGATTCAATAAACTCTTAAGAAGAATGTGGAATTACAACTCTTATTAACCTCAAACAAAAATTATGCTTGGGATGATGAAACCTATACTCCACAGTTTGGGAGGCTGTCCTAAGCTTGTGGGGAAATGGTGACTTGTAAAGTGTTTAGAAGAGGAAACATAAATCTTCCCATTTGTAAAGTGGATATGGATGAAAGCACCAAGAGATCATTAAGCTGTTAAGGAAACTTTTGCTGAAATGAATAATAATCTTCTCTGACAATGTGTAAGGACAAAGATCTGCACATGTGCAGTTAGTTAAGATTCATAGCGGATGCACTTCCTGACTAGCTTTGACAGGAAATTGATGCTTCCTTCGTTCATATTCTTCCTGAGGGCTTAGCTAGATATATTAAATAATTGTGAGTTATATTAAACTGATGTTAGCAAACTGGAAGAATGCACTTCTTAAATAAATGAGAACATATAATGAGGGAAACAAAGCCCACTTTTACTTACTAGACTTTCCTGCACCTAAAAAGTTTTCTCTCTTTCTCCCTTGATAAATCCCTAAATGTGGGCCAAGTATAGGAAGTCCTCAACTTACGACCACAATTGAGTCCAACATTTATGCTGCTAAGCAAGATAGTTGTTAAGTGAATTTTTCCCCATTTTATGACCTTTCTTGCTACAGTTGTTAAGTGAACCACTGCAGTTGTTTAGTAACACTGTTGTTAAGTGAATCTGACTTCCCCATTGACTGTGCTTCTCAGAAAAATCACACAAGGTGATCACATGATCCCAAGACACTGCAATCATAAATACATTCCAATCACCAAGTGTCTGAATTTTGATCATGTGACCATGGAGATGCTGCAACAGTTGTGTGAAAAATAATCATAAGTCATTTTTTTAGTATCATTGTATTTTTGAATGGTCACTAAATGATTGATTGTAAATTGAGGAATACCTGTATTTTCCCATTGTTTTAAATACCCGTGGCTTCAATGGGCTCATATTTAGGGATCTTTGCACCATTAAAAAAAAAAAGAAATAGCACAATCCTGCTTAGTTTCAACTTTTTGCATATGAATTCTCATAAAGACTTAGAAATGAGAACCTACAAATCTTCAGGAAGTTATAATCCTGTGAGTATATAGTATGTGGGAATGACCTTGGGAAAGTAAGAAGCGGGAACCGCAGCCTAAGTAACAGTTTGATAAAATTTGAATCTGAAAGAGGTTAGGTGGCAAAAGCATCTCAAAATGGACCCCCTGTAGCTTTCTGGAAAGTAAAAGTGAGGAAGGAGAGATGTACTTTCAAATTTGCAAGACTCTGTTAATGTAACTTTATATTAAAATGGAACTAGTCTTCCTGGTCGTTCTTCTTGTCTGGGCCACCTCGCAAGGCTAAAAATAAAATATTGATTAAAATGTATAAATAAATACAAGTAAATACTACTCGTTTTGGGGTAAACCACATTACGCAGAGTATAGAAAAGGAGTAAGAAACAGTGAATTGAAAAACATGAGTTAAGCATAACTAAATCTAATTTACAGCAGCACCATTCACACCTTTTCCTAACTTTCTCTTCTTACAAATCTCCCTTGCTGTATATGTATATGCTCTGCACCATTTACTTCCACTGTTTCAAGCATTGATCACTGCCACTATGCATTGCATTGTTGCTGACAGAAGCACTAGGGATAGTGCATTGCTTCACTTTCCCCTTTGTCTTGAGGTGTTATAGGAGGCAGATAGATGCTGCCCTTTCTGTCACATGCAGCCATAAATTATTAGATTCACAAAGAATTACTTGCCCTGGCCCTGAAGGTTAAGGAGATGCCCATACATCTCCCTGACACCATGTGCAACAGAGTTCATTGGACGTATAACGAAAGGTAAACTACAGAAAAGCATCTCAGGTGTAGACACAGATGCTCCAATGCACTTTCTCCCCTAATCCTTTTCTCTTGAAATGTGATTGCTTTTTAAAGGTTAAGACAGAGAAAGCAGACAATATGTCCCCTGAGAGCAGATGGTGCAATTCCTTTACAAGTTGCACACTCTGGGTTGAATGCTTGGCTGCTCCGTGTTTGTACAAGCTGGCAGCATTCAAGGAAGGGAACACATGAAGGATGCTACAGCTTTAGAAAAGACCTGATTGACTTATGTTATTTCTTTGTTCTTCTTAATGCTTCCACTTATTCTGGTTACTTTTTAATCTTTTAGTTCTCCCCTCCCCCTTTGCTGACCTTCACATAACTATATCGTCCTAGATAAGTGTTTAAGAATGGCCCAAGATTCTATCTAGAATCATTCTCAAGAAACACCTAGAGATGAATCCTGTGCAGGACTGAAGCTTAAGAACGGTTCAGTCATAGCAGGAAATGGCAGCTATAAAGCTGCATTCTATTATTTATAGAAGTGGAAATTGTAGAGACCTGGAGATAGTTATAGAAGGTTGGAGGGAAATTCTTACTGCTGTTCTACTACACAATGCAGTGGCCTAGTGAGAAGGGAGTGCAGTACATGATTTATTTATTTTATCAAATTTGTATGCTGCCCATCTCTCTACTAGGTGACTCTGGATGGCTTACAATACTATAATAAACAAACAAATAGATAGATAAATAGATACATAGACGAATAGATAAATAATGCCTTCCATTTGAGGACCCGTATACTGCACAAGCCAGAAAGAGGGATGAGAAAATGCACATCCTGGACATAAACTTTCAACCCCTCCTTTCAGGATGCCACTAAAGGGCATTGCATGCCAAAACAATTATATACAAAGATGGTTCCCCCCCATGGCATCACTCTGTTAAATACATAATTCCCACAGCACTGTCTTATGTTTAATGATATTTACCCATGTAGTAGGACTGTATTGCTACCATCCTTCTCATTTTCTCATCTGTCTCATCTTTCCCATTTTCTCATCTTTCCTACTACCTTCCACGAGGGCAATTTGGAAATAAACCTCTGTTTGAGCACGTGCGAGAAATAGATGGGGATAGCGATGCCCGTCCTATGGTGCCGTGCGCAGTAGTTCAGTAGGCAATGAGGAGTGGAACGAGAAGGTTGTGTTGCAGTTGACTCATCTGCTAGATCGATTGAAAATGAACCCTGCCATAGAAAATCCCTCCAAATGTGAAGTGCATGCAGTAATAACGATTCCTGTGTGCAAAAAAACTTTCGGCAGCTGTGATTCATCGCGAACTGTGTAATGTTTACGGACCAAACAGGATGAGTGAAGGTGTCATACATCAAGGGTGTCACAATGGCTAGAAAAAACGAGTTAGAGAGAAAGGAATGTGGTATGTAACATTGAATATATACTAGTAAGAAGAATATTGAGCGATTAATTAACATATTGTTTATGATAATTACTCATTGTTTTTTAAATACATGAATCCAGACAACATGCTGTTTGCTAAATATTAAGAATGTCATTTAAAAAATCCTAACCCTAACCCCAACCCTAACCCCGACCCCACCCTATTCCTAATCCTATATATAAATGGTGCCGCATGTTTAAAGATGGACGAACTGACATGCACAATGAGGCAAGAAGTGGGCGCCAATCTGTAGTCAGCAATGAGTTCATGCAGGAAATTGAAAAAAAGGTCCATGAAGTCTGTCGGTTCTTGATATCTGCATTTTCTTTACCCTTTCCCCAAATTTCTTAGACTGTTTTGTACAAGGTAGTAATAGAAAATTTGGGATACTGCAAGTTCTGTGCTCATTGGGTACCACCGCTTTGATGATGACAATGTGCTTCATGATGCTGTTACAGGGTGGCTTCATTCCCAGGTGGGAGATTTTTTTGCAGAAGGAATTTCAAACCTTGTAAGATGTTATCACAGGTGGCTCAATTTGAATGGCTATTATGTTGAAAAGTAATGTAATGTTGTAGTTTTCTAATGTGTATAATAAAAGTTCTGTATCTGCGATTGTCTATCATTGACAACCAAACGGAGGTTTATTTCCAAATAGCCCTCGTATTAGTGTCTTATGATTATCACTTGTTGTTTGTATCTTATGATTTATGATTGTATTTTAGGATTTATAAACTAAGACTTATAACTTATCACTTATCACTTTGTTGTTTGCATATACAGAGAGCTTATGCACTGCAATCCTTGTGTGTCCAATCACACTTAGCCAATAAAAAATATTTTATAACAAAATAAAACAATTATAAAATGAAAATATTAATACATTAAACATTAAAAGCTGAAACATTAAAATTAATATTAACATGGATAAAATAATACTAATGCATGGATGGGAAGGAGGTGAGATATTGTACTAGTCTAACCATTTTCAGAATGCAATGCCCCAACCAGGACCCCAAACCAGTTGATAGAATGCACTTTTAAAAATGCCTTGTTTATTGGTAATGGGCAGTAAATTACTCTTCTCCCAAATTTTCTTTCTGTGGGTGCAGTGGATATTAGAATACATTATATTAGATATTAGAATACATCCAAATATACCCCAAGGGCAGCAAAAAATCTTGATTTTGTATCTATTAATCTATGTCAAACCAATCACAGGTCTTTAATGCAGACACAATAGTCAGAATGAGATTTCAGTAACAGCATAATCCTTTATAACTGGCAATTGCCATGCCAAGTATTTATGGGCAGGTGACTGATTCCTCAATTTTCAGTTGGCATCTCCATAGATAAGTTACTCCCATAGCAGAAATGGGCTGGTAGATATTTATATAGGGTGTTTCTGGCGGTGGTGGTGGTGGTGGTGGTAGTGGTGGTGTGTGTGTGTGTGCACTTGTGTTATTTAAGTAATATGTCAAAAACAGGTCATGAGGAAAGGAAGGGCAGATTTGGCTTCCTTCAAAGGAGCATTTTGTAAAAAGAGAGAAATGTTTAAATTAGTTGGGTAGTTCAAGAACTAAACTCCTCTGCATGGTTTCATTGTTCATTGCCATCAAATGCTGAGGGCTTTCTTTCAAATGACATGAACATTAGCTGGAAATCTACTGGCTTATGTATTCCTAGGCAGAACGCTCCTTGCTGCCCTGTCAAGCTTCACCATGGCACCTCTTTCTGCTTAGATAAAGAGGAATTACCTCTCCCCTTCACACCTCCCACACCCAGAAAAGTACACATTCTGCGAGACCTGCTGTGTGTTACTCTATAAATCCTATTATCTATTTCCTGTCACATTTGCCCTGGGAATTTTAAATGCACAGATCTTTTTAATTAACTTCCTTCCTTCCTTCCTTCCTTCCTTCCTTCCTTCCTTCCTTCCTTCCTTCCTTCCTTCCTTCCTTCCTCACTACTTCCTGGTTATTAGAGGTTCTACTCTAGCCAGATGAAAAAATGAACCTTTTATGTTTTCAGAGGACAATAAGTATTTTTGTTTGTGCCTTCATATATAGATAGAGAAAATGTGGAGAAACTATAGTAGAACATTCGATTGTCAAAATAACAAAATTAAGGTATCATAATAAATTGCAGTTTGAGCCATATTTCTGAAGACAATTTAAGATAGTCCTGTGGCAGCAGGCATGTGGAAAATGTAATATATGTATGTTTTTAATAAATTTCACAATTATTCACTTTGCACAGTTCTGGTGTCATCAGAGGCTAGAATGTTAACTAGTTTGGCAACCTAGGCTTTTTCATGCAGGCAAGTATGGAAATAATTATCATACCTACAGATACTGTATGTATTTTTTGATTTTCCTTTCATGCAAGATCAATTTCATCTCTAAAGAGGTGGTGTCACTGATGGCAAATGTCAGTGGTTAAAATGTAGCTAATGCAAGTGAGTGGCCCCAATAATATTAGAGACAGAACTGATACAAGGAAAGGAGGAAATATACAAAAAAAAAAAAAAAAAAAAAAAAAAAAAAAAAAAGAAAAGGAAGGGGAACCATTTAATATAGAACCTGGACAATGTGGTGACTTTGCCGTATGCCATGCCCCTCTGCAACTTTTGGCCATGTTCAGCAGGCATAATAGGGATATTTTTTACTTTCATATTCCCTCCCTCCATCCTTTAATATTGGTATAGAAAATACTTGAGTGATCTGTGCTACCAATACGATCAAAACATCCTACATTATGGATGCAGTGTGTGGGCCAGGTATCTGAGAACAATTTCACAGTAGCAATTATGCTACAAAATCAATGTATGAATCAGACCTTTTGCTCAAGCTGTTAATGCTTACTTTTTTATTGCCTAGATATTTCTGAACACTATACTAGAACATAGAATTAGAGAAATGCTGGGAGAGTATCCAGATAAGAGTGCAAGAGGATGCAAGCATGTCACTTGTCAATAGTAATGCATGGCTTGTTTACTTCAGCAGGACAATACAGTATAGGCAGGAGGTCACCAAAAGAGGGTTTCAATTTGCCACACATTTCATGGGCCCTCAGAAGTAAAACAAGCAAGCTATTTTATCATTCTTATGTTTTATGAAAGGACGTGCTTGGAAAGTGCTAAAAGATAACAACAACAATAACAACCTAATATATTTTAGAATTGAGGAGTCCTTGGTGTTCCTAAGCTTGATAGTTTACCTGGAGATATGTCATTACCCAACTATGTAATATCTTAGTACTGGAAGAAAGTGGGGTTTGCTCCCTGTTTATATATAGTATAAATACAGTGCCCACTCAGACAAACAATCAAGCAGTAAACAACAGCCTAATCGATGAACCACAAAGGAGAAAACAACATTCCCACCAACTACTGTATATAAACAGAGAGCAAACCCCACTCCCTTCTAGCACTGAAGGTGTTACCTAGCTGGGTAACAAAATGTCTGCAGGAAAACAACCATGCTCAGAGTGCACCGACTTCACAGTTCAGCCCTGAGCTACATATATTTTCTACTATTAGTTTAGAATCTCAAGACAGTAAACTCAAAATGGAATCATTTCCAAAACAGGAATTTGATTTATGTCTAGAGTCAGAAATGCACATGGAATGTGAAAACAGCCACACCCTCTTCTATACCAGCAGGATAAACCATGGTTTTTAACTATTGTATGGTTTACTGAACGCACTATACATCATGATTTACAGGTTCCAATAGCTGGGTTCACACAACTTTGTAAACCATATTAGAGTCACATTGGTAAGGTGTGAATGCAGAGAAATAGGGATTTTGTTTTACTGAGGATTATTTTCTTCACAGCTATGCCTCTCCAGGATAGGAGAAATAACTTCACTAGGTAGTTGCTAGGGGACATAGGATGAACAGCCTTGCTAATTCTATGTTCCCTTTTTCATAATGATACACCCCAGCTTTCATTTCCTAATATTCTGCAGACATTTCTCCCAATATCTCCTTCTCTGAAAATAGATGTATCTTTTCCCAATTGGGCCACTGGAAGTGCCTTCCACAGTGGAGAAAGTAGATGACCCTGTAACAGTGTCACATGGAACATGCAGTATTTCCCTGACTCTCTTTTATAAACAAACAAACAAACAAACAAACACATAAATACAAACATATATACATAATCCTAAAGAAGATCTACAGTACTGAATACACATAAGTGCCTTTTGAAACTCAAATTGTCATTGTTCCTTTTCTATATACTCTTTTTTTCTATATCCTCTTAACATTTAAAGGGTGCTTCCCCCCCCCCCTTAACACGATCTAAATATAGGGAAAGCTTCTCCTCCTGCCATCTTATTTCACAATGACAGCTTTCAATGGCCCCAAAGAAAAGGAGAAATGCTATTTAGTGAAGGAGAAAACCATTATTACTATTTCAGTCCTTAGGAGAGGAGATGGGAAGCAGCATCTAGTTCTGATGTTTTGAAACCTACACAAAAGAACAGGTAGATTGGAACTAGAAATGTCTTTTCAGCGGTCAAGGATCTTACACTATAAATGTGTGTTTAAGAATCACAGGATCTCTGGCTGATTATGCAAAATGGGCAGGCAACTGGAGAAATGTGTGTGTTTATTTGTGTGTGTGAAAGAGAGCGAGCGAGCGAGCGAGCGAGAGAGAGAGAGAGAGAGAGAGAGAGAGAGAGAGAGACAGAGAGAGACAGAGAGAGAGAGAGACTGTCCATTGTTTTCCTGCTTCAGGATAGAAACATCCTTTATGTTTTTCTCAGTGGACAAGCTAACAATGTCCCATGCCAAAGCTACAATATATGTTTTAATTTGTGTAGTTTGTTTTTCCATTTTGTTCCTGTTTTGGCGGCGATGCATCTTTTTAATATAGTTATGCCAATTTTAGAATTTACATCATGGTTTTACTATTGGTAACGTACGTTTTCTGCAGTCCTGATCAGAGGAAACTATGGAAACCTAAAGAAGGGATGGTATGGAATATAAAAGGAGACCTTGGGGTTCAACTGTAATGTTGTGGTTGATAGATAAGGTGGATGGGTGGAGGTAGGGCAGACTTTCTGAGCCTGGCAACCACCAGATCCATGAGGAGTCCACCTTTTAAATTCCCAGTTAGATTGGCCATTGGCCACACTGGCTGGGACTGCTGGGAATTGCAGTCTTCATACATCTGAAAGATCCTAAACTAAGAAGGGATCACCACTTGCTAATCAGATGTTTATAAAAGTGTGCAATATTAATTACTTATCTAATACTTAACTTTTTCTTCTGATCTGTTTGCATACAAGGGAGGCAACACAATCAACCAGCATAAAATATAGACTCTGAAAAGTCTTTCATACCCTACCGCAATTTTTCAAAGCAGTGACACTTCATTGGCAGATTGCACATTGCTATTGCAGCCTAAGTCAAAAATTTTCTTTTGGTAGCACTCTAAATGCTTCCAGATGGGCACTTTCTAACGCTATAAATCCTAAGGTTCTTTCCTTCTGTATGCAGGAAGAAGGAGGGAAACATGGAAGCATTATAAATGAGAGACATCCCACAAGATTTCTATGTCTGAAGCAAGGCTATTACACAACCCAAACCTTGTCTAGAAATCGGCATTCTGTGGAAAAGCACTTGCTGGGGAAATGCAGGAGGATTTCAGAAGTAACTGATGGATAACCTTTGACTCCTTGTGGGAAAAAAAAGACCTTCTTTAGGATTCTGTAAATACATTTCGCTTCAGACTATAGTTATTGCTGCTTCACCTTCTCAAGGACCCGGAAATGAGTTTGCTTCTAAAGAAAAGACGAAGTATGATACATTACCAAGCTAGCTTTTTGTCCTTGAATTCCCAGGCAAGTTGAAGCTGAGACCAATCTGAGACAGGAAGGTTTCTTTCTTTCTGCAGATATCCTTCTCTGCAAGAATTTCTGACAGACTGATAGCACAGGTCAGTCCTCATCTAACCCTCTATACTCTGCAGTTGTTTGGGGGAATTTATAAGCATCCCTTCCTTTTAGGAAAATAAAGAGAGGAGGGATGCACATGCTTGAATCTCCTGAAGGTTAAATATTCCAGGTTTAGAGACTGTCCTTCAGAAAAGAGAGAATAGTGTAACAATAGAATAAATAATGAAGATCTCAGCCAGGAATTTTAAAACAAGGCAGTCAAATGTCACTATAAAGAACAAAAGTCTATTTAGCCAAAGAAAAAGGGGGAAGAGAAAGCTAAAATCCTACAGCGGTGTTGCAGGGCTGGCTGGGGAATTCTGGAAGTTGAAGTCCAACCATCTTAAAGCTGCCAAGGTTGGGAAACACTGCCCCAGAGAGAGAATTTAAGTCAAATTAAATTTAAAAATTGCTCAAAATTGTACATGTTAACTAACTTGAATAGAACCTTGGCTTCTAGAATTAGTGTTTTTGCCTAGTAGAGCAGATGGTTTATACACCAGGTTGCATGATTCCAAGATTAAAACTACCAATGGGGGTTTCACTGTCTTATGGACAGTGGAAGTCAGTGAAAATTAATCATTTGAAAGAGATGTTTGTTCAGCTATCATAGCAGTAGCTTTCTATAGTTATTAGTCTAAGTCAGCATCCCCCAATCTTTTGGGCACCAGGGTCAGGTTCCATGGAGAGAGATTTTTCTGCAGACTAGAGGGGGTGTGGTTTTGCATGCCGCCTATATCCCGCGGATGGGGCTTTGCTTGTTTGTGTGGCCTAGTTTCTGGTACGCTGCAGCCTGGTGCCGGTCCACAGATCGGGGGGATTGGGGGCCCCTGGTCTAAATAACCTATTATTAATTCTCTTAGGGGTCATTTCCACTCCTTAATTACTCTGCACTAACGTTATAAAATGACCATTCTGTTTCATTTTAATTCAAATGATAAAATGGCAGCATCCTAAATACCTCAGAATGCCTCTTGCTCTCGCCTGCCACATAAATGGCTCATAACGTTCTATGACAGATGTGGGCGGCTCCCTGCACCCAATGTGTGATTTTCTGAGAACTTCGCAGTGAATTTGGCCAATGTTTTTAGACTTTCTTTTTCATTTTTAAGATTTTCTGAGGAGAGATTAAATGGGCGCTTGAAGTATTTTGTACTTAAAAACCTCTGAAAACTACTCTAAAACTGATCGTTCTCCCTAACGTGGAATGAGGTGTGGTTGAATGTCTATGGGCGGGAGTTTAGAATGGCAGGTTTAGCCACCTGTCAAGCTGCCCAAGTAACAAGTGGTAGGATGCTGGGTGAGGCAGGAAGGAGTATTCTCAGTTCCTCTGCTCAGCACAATCCTCCCTCTGCACCTGTTCTGTGTCAGTCTGGCTATTTCTGAAGGGATGCATAGTGCTTTTCTTCCTTACTGACAGATAACATGTGCAGAGGGAACATAGGGTAAAGCAAAGGGAGAATGATTGATAACAAGTAAGCTCCACTCCAAGCCAAGGCTGCAAGGGGATGGTAGTACAAGCACTAAGTAACCAAGGCAGCATCATAAAGGAGCTAGGAAATGAACATGGGGATGCTAGATCAAACTTCTGGAATCCCATCAGTATGAATGGGCCACTAATAAGAGTAATGACCACTATAACTGTGATATTCAGTGCTGCCAAAGCTGGAATGGAAATACAATTGAAAAGAACTTTGAATAAATATAACTGAAAAAATTAGAAGTCATCTAGTTCAGATAATTTCACATACTTACCTTGTAATCTTTGGACAACACTTTGGTCACCCGAGTAGTGCAAATGGGTGTGAAGCCTTCTTGGAACTGCTGAACGTCCTCAAAGAAAAGTCAAGTAGTCCAGTTGCTTCTTGAAAAAGCATCTTTGGGACAACAGAAAAAAGAAACAAAGTATCAATATATTGTTATAACAACAAACAGTTTCAGTTTTATATTCAGGATACTTACCTAATGCAAATATTATGCACATATATATTTATTTCTAATAAATCTATAAAGCAATCATGCTTTTTTAACCTATTATTTATTTATTTATTTATTTATTTATTTATGAGACTTATATACCGCTTTAAGTGCAAGCACTCTCTAAGCGGTGTACACCACTAAGCAATGTATATATATATATATATATTTACATTGCCCCCAACAATCTGGGTCCTCATTTTACCTACCCCGGAAGGATGGAAGGCTGAGTCAACCTTGAGCCAGTGAGATTTGAACCGCTGACCTGCTGAACACAGTCAGCTAAAGTGGCCTGCAGTACTGCACTCTAACTGCTGCGCCACCTCGGCTCTTTTGTCTTTTGTACAAACGGGTTCCATATTTAATTATACTTGTCCATACAAAGTCTACATCTATAAGCAATCTGCTCATAAGTAGGTCCTCAATCCATTGAGTAAAATGAGGCATACATTTATCTTTCCAATTCTGCAATATCAGTGTTTTAGCTATAGTATGAGCATGGAGAATCTATTTCTGTTGTCCAGTACTTTGTTTCTTAAATGCACTTAATAAAAAGCTGGACCTTGTTTAACCAAAGATAGTTGCAATGCAGTTATGTTCAAATAACATGCATAATTGGGACATTTTTATACCCAGCATATTGTGCAATGAAGAAGACCATTCAATTCAGGGGCAAAGTTATTCTATCCCTAAAGTATCCTAGGCTAATTGTTAGTCAAAGCTCTTTACTTTGGCCAGGCAATATTTGGTCACTTCTGATCTCCTGCACTGGTCAACTGGTTGATCAGGGAAATGAGACAGTGGTGTTAAAAGGGCTGAAACTACAAGGTGCTCCACTACAATACAACTGCAAAGTGTCATTTGGGAATCGTCAGATGAGAATTGGGTGGTCTGGCACTAGCAGATTCACAGCTGGCAGAGGGGGACAAGGCTAGGCCCAAAAATGTTTCTAAAGAAAAGACAAGCGATGAAATTGATTTGCCTGACTCTCCTTGTCACCTTCCATCAATGAATGAAGAAGCAAGAAGTCTGAAATAGAAGGTTTATATGAATTGGAACTGTTCCATTGTCTGAAGACACTATCTGGGCTTTAGCAAGATGACTCTACTATATCAGCATTTAAACCTAATTATTATAGGTTCTCAGTGTTGCTATGTAACTTCAACCAAAATCATTTCTTGATTGGCTGGACCTGCTCATTGTAACTTTAATGTTGTGCTGGAATTGCAGTGTTCAGTCCTGTGATATGATGTTCATTTTTTTTCCCAGCTTCCAATTTGGCTTTGATTTTCCCTGGCTTCCCAACTTGCAAATGATCTATGGCTGATTCCGGTCATAAAACAGGATGCCAAAGTTTGGCATCAGGCTTGGCACAGTGATCCCAAGTATCAATTGGCTTTAGTGTCCATAACCTATCTAGCTGATGCAGAAGGGACATGGATGCAATGAAGCTCAAGAAGTCATGGATTCCAAGCAGGAGAAGAAGGAGGGGTGCAGTGACTAAAACCAGCAATATTTCCCCTGGCCAGCAAGATTAAGAGTTGCCAATTCCATGAGTAAAGTTTTGTGAATGGTTGTGTCTAGATTGGGTTGTGCTAAGTTTGCCTGAGACAATGATTCTGGCATAATTACAAGAATGTTCACAGCTGCCTCAAGTGTCACAATACAAAAGCCTTCTTCAATGTTCCTTACTCATTCTCCCAAATGTTTGTCAGATGAGAGAAGAACATTTGTTCCTCCATGAGGTGAGAGAATTGCTCCTTGTGCTGGAGTACATAATGAGCAGTACAACAAGCTGCTTCTTCAGTGGCAGCAGATACAACTAGCTTGCACATTTTAGAAACATGATTGTTTTCATACCATAATTTTTTTTTAAAAAAGCACTACTCATAGGCATCTATTCTACCGCTGCATGATACAGGAAAATATGATTTCCAAATAAGAATCATAGATGTGGTAAAGATTGTTAGATGTGGTAAAAGCCTGTGCAACATTAACCTGGAAGTACAGAAGTCAGAGTTTGCAATGGGGCATCACCATGCATATTTTGCTATTTGAGTGTCCTTGTGGTTAGGAACAGATGCCTATGATTGTACCTATTCAAGTTCTTCTAGAGGACAAGACTAAATTTGCTGTGTTATAACAGAAAAGAATTGAAACAACACAGGATGAAATACAGCTATTATTTATGAATAACTTGTTAACACTTCAGACCAACAGTGACTGCACATTTGAAATTATACGAGGTGCTGCATTTTGAGCACATAGTACTCATGACTATATATAAAAAGTAAAATAAAATTCAGTTGCTTTTATCCTTTTATACATACAGCAAAATCATATGCACCTAATAAATTGGAGTTATATCCTTGTACGGTTAAAAACCTGTTGTCAAAGTTCTGATAGACAAGACCTGTTTACAGAAAGCTCTGTTTAACTCTGTGAGGCTTACTTCCAAATGATACAAATTGTACAGGATTACTTTCACAATTACAGCCTGTTCCTGAATAGGTGTATTAGTTCAATTTGTTCCCACTGTTTTGAATTCTGTGAATATCTCCTAAACAGGTAAAATAACAACAAAAAAAACCCCTCCAAGTATTATTCCCAGAAATTTGGGGAGAAAATTAAATTCTGGTTTGTTGCTGCTTTCCTCATCCATATGTTAATGGCAGAAGAATTTCATCATGGGAACAATATCCAGGCTGAGGTATGCAAACTTGAGCCTCGCTCCCTTGAGATCGCATGCTGCATCAAATTTCAACCTTCCACCCTTTTGCAATTCCTGGAGCCTTCTGTGATAAGAAACTAGTGATGGGTTTTCCTATCATGCTGAAGCAGAAATGCTAATGGTTCATGTCAGCTAGTAAAATGAAAGGTCCATCTCTGCAAGAGGGAGAAGGAGACAGTTCCATGTCCACCGTTTGGCACTATCATATTGCCTTTGACAGCCCTTAAGTCTTCCCCAAAACATCAAGTGCAGTCTCTCCTGACCATCTTATCCTAGGTGTCCTCCTCTTGAATGGACTAAAATGCTATTCCCTAGGCTTTTAGATGGCTGAAAACTAACATAAAATGTGCTGCCTCCATTGGTTGTCCTTATCCAGGCACCGATAATATGTTGGCACACTGTGTTGTCCATATTTCTAGGCCACGCCAAGGAATTGATAGATTTTCCTCAGCCCTTCAAGACAGTCCGTGCCAGGAAATAGACATCACAAGAATGACTGGAAGTCTGATTAATTCTTAGGATATATAAAGCCTGACAGAGAGTCTCTTTTCCTTCTTCTTATACTGAAAAAAGTCACCCCTTCTCTTGTTTTTCTGGGATAAGGTCACATTTTCATAATGGCTGTTGATTCCTTCTTCAAAGCTATTTGCATACTAATTTATACCTCCCATCAAATATAAACATCTACCAATCACTTCCTTTAAGGAGAGCTGAGATTGGGAAGACATGGACTAGTAGGTTTAATACTTTGGCAAAACTTGCTCTGGTGTCACACAATTGCTTTGCATTGGTTCATTCAAAAGGAGCCTGACTGTCAGTTGGTATCAGCAGATAGTTGAGCTCCCTTTACATGGATTTGATGCTATTCCAGTCTAATGCCTTGATAATTGGCTCCATTTCAGAAGCTGTCCAGAACAATATCTGACATATTGGGGAGAGGGGAAGTTATAACATGAAGCAACAGATGGGTGAAGGACCTGATTAGCAAAATGCCCATAGAAGACAATGGCCTCAATTAGATTTTTAAATATTAGGTAATTAGAATTAGAATAGAATCCTTTAGAATTGGATTAGAAAGGACAAGATGTGCCTGCACTAGCCTAATCGGTCAATACCTGCCGCACGGATTCTTCCCATTAGAAGTCCCCTGGCTGCAGGATCTTTGAAAAGGTCTCTGAAATGAGTCACATTGCATCCAGGCCAAAACTACCAAGACTTACTGCCTGCTTCAATGCTATCATTAGAACAGCTAAGGATGATTTTAAACTGCTTCTGGCATGGTTGGGACGAAATGAAGCCAATGTTAGGAGGGCCTGGAAGCACAAAAGAGGTTGCTGGGGCATCTTCATGCCATGGTTAGACATGAGTGGGGAAAAACCCTCTTAGTTCCAGATAGTAATTCATGCATCTTCACCATAATCTGCACTTCAATATGGCTCGGTGTGTCATGCAAATATATAAAGCTGAGTTTCTACTATACATCATGCTAAGCCATAAAAATTGTTTGTATGCTGCACTAACTGGGTTGACTCAACACACTAGAGCCATGCTCAAGCATATATTACAGCTTAACCTGTCTTGCTGATGCCAGCTGCAGAAATAAAGCAGTGACCAATGGAGGGAAATTGTGAAAAGTGTTTGTGTATGGGGGGGGGGGGGGAATTCAATGAACAGAATGAGATGGGAAAGATTAAGTGTTGTATTCTATGTCTAGTTTAAGGGGGAAGCGGGGGGGGGGGGGGAGTGTCGCAGTGATGAGTCTTTAAAAGTCATGTAAATGCCAAGAAGTGAAAGAGATTATTTAGGGCTTTACATGGCAGGTGCATAAGTAGAGATGCAGAAAGACTGAAATAGGAAAAAGTGTTAGTGTTCAATTATGAAAGAGCTGCCTGTCAAACTCAATGGCGGGAGATGATGGAATTCTGAAATAATTAAAGCTGCATCAGCTACAAATTGTGTTCAGCCAGGAAACCCAGCGTAAACGGTTTGTTTTGGCCTCAGTAAACCCAGCCACACTGCAGCCCATTAGGGATGCAAATCTTCGGATTCATTGTTCTTGTTTTTTGCAGAGATCCGTGGGAGGTAATGAGTGTGATGGGAAGCAACCTCCCCAGTGGAAAACTAGAGAGGGAAATAACTGCATAAAGACATGCTCCTCCTGATGCAGAGGCACATGGAGCAAAAAATAAACCCTTCTTCAATGTCTTTTCACTTTTGGAGCACTACTCTCAGATTGCAGTTCACACTGTGGGACCTCACACCCTTGAATAGCTAATTATTTGTAGATGCTGACATTGACCCTGTTATGTCCTTTGATTGAGGGCGAATGATGGAGACTCGTTCTGCAGTTAACAGCTCTTTATTCTTTCAACAGCCAAACACCAACAACGAGCAAAGGCACGCAGACCTCTCTTTATCTGACCAGATCCCCGGACACAATGGCAACAAAAAGCGGAGTGCTTTCGCGCCTTGCACATGCGCACAAGGCTGGTGCCTCTCAGTCTGGTCCCGGGCAGCTTCTGGAATGCCCGGGACCATTGCAGCATCCTGAGCCTGCTTTTGCAGGCTCAGGACACAACAGACCCTATTTTTCTACCCTTGTTCAGATAATGACAGGATAATACTGGTGTCAACTGACATGCCCAAATCATAAATCACATTCACTTCTATCTCCTGCATTGATGATATTACCTTATATAGTATGTAATGCAGTCTGTGCAACCTCAAAATGTAGCTTAGAGAACACTAACAACACAACATGAAACACTGAGCTATACATATGTCTGCTATCGCAATGTTCATATATATTTGAAGGAGGAATATTATGCTCCCAGGAAATGCACTGAATGCACCAAGCAGCCAACAAATTGTAAAGACACATGCGCAAATGATCACATTATACAATGTAAAGAAACAAATGCCTATAATTTACAGTGATGTTGCTAATGCAACTCCAAGGACCTCAGAGTTGAAAATTTGTTTGTCTGTCAATAACAGAAGGAGGAAAATGATGCCTCAGTGTTGACACTACTAAGTTACAAATGATGCTGACAGCTCAAAATTTCCATTAATTCATAAACTCAAAGGGCTGACAGCCATAAATCACAGTAGCTGAATTGACGCTGTACCTAACATGATTTGAGTGAACATCCTGTGTTCCTTTTGGATTTGCTGCTGGTTTTATCTTAAGTGCTACTGCTAGGATTTTTATTCTTCTACATTGTGCTCAGATTCTTCTATATTTTAAATGGATATTGCCTGGAGAACCTCAGTTATTGAGGGAAAGACCAGCATGGATAGTAACGGGATCCTTAAGGAGTTAAATGTCTGAGACTTCTATTCTGAATAGAAAATTAGAATTCACCTTTAAGAAATTTCTTTGCTCACCTTTAGATCGAGTTTTTGTTGTGTTCTCTGCTCACACCATGTTTGTTTATAGTTAATAAGGAGAATGAATTTATTCCTTCTAAAATCATTATGAAAGTAGGAAAAAAAATACAAGGTCACGTCCTTAAAAGAAAAAGGTAATTTAAATTGATCCAGGAAAAAGTTTTCCATTCTAGCTATGCATTCATTTCTTTTACCAGCACCGTTTTTAAAACATTTCTTTGCTTCCTGCAGCAAAGGAGAAAGACACTTGTAGAGGAACAGAAACACTGCTGTGCATGTTACAATTAACTGATGGCCACCAAGGCTACACTCAAACTGTTATTGCTGATTTTCCTCTGAATGTATACAGAGCAACATGCAGGCGTGCTGGGGGTGGGCTGGGGGTGGGTGGGAATTCTTTCATCCACTAGGGAAAAAAATGTAATTGCTTTCAGCAATTACCTTCCAGTTACCAAGTTAATTTACAAAAGCACCAATTAAAATGTCTACAATTATAAAGCCCTGTAGCAAAGTTAGGAGCAAGACCAGGAGGAAAGATCCTCAGAAACAATTATTTCTTCTACATTGTTCCATAACTTACTAGAAACAATAGTATGGACGTATTTAATATATGAGTGAAATCTAACTGAGCCAGATACCTCAGGTTCAATCTCAATAGCTCATTTTTATGTTGCTTTGTATTACAACAGTAACTCTGAATCCATTTTGGCAAACCATTCTAGAGGCAATAGATACAATTTAAAATCACAGCTGTTTATTACCACCTTGTAATAATGTAAACTGGTAAGTTGGCTTTATGTTTTTCTGATATTGTGTTTATCCTCCCAGATTCGCCTGGAACTGTGATATGGGAGGCATATAAATATAAATAATATAAATATAAATAATATAATAATAATAATAATAATAATAATAATACACCCGGGACTTAACAATTGTCGATAAGAAAGACAAAAAAGTCTGGATAGTGGACATGGCAGTGCCTGGAGACAGTAGAATAGACGAGAAAGAACTGGAGAAGATAACAAAATACAAAGACCTACAAATAGAAATAGAAAGACTGTGGCAAAGGCAACCAAGGGTAGTACCAATAGTAATAGGCACCTTGGGTGCAATCCTAAAACAACTGGACCACCACTTGAACACCACTGACATTGACAAATTCGCCATTGATCAGTTGCAAAACTGCTTCCATCCTGCGACGATATCTGTAATACTATCAAACATCCACATCTGCCTATCCCAGGTCCTTGATAAGGACTCGATAGGTAGACAAAAATGCCAAATCCAGTCTGAACATCTGACTGACTGTGTGATGATCAATAATAATAATAATAATAATAATAATAATAATAATAATAATAATAATAATAATAGGATACCGATAGCAACCCATGTCAACCATCAGCGCCAGCCAATTTGAATGTTCCGTTGACTGAGGTTCATGTCTAATGAATAAAAGATAATAATAATAATCCTGTTATTTTTTGTCTTTAAATCAATGTTGACTCCTGGCGACTGCCTGGATTAGTCCCTGCAGTTTTCTTGACAAGGTTTTTCATAAGTGGTTTGCCACTGGCTCCTTCCTAGAGCTGAGAAGGAGTGACTGACAGGGTGGGACTAGAACTCACAGTTTCCCAATTTCTAGCTTTGGACCTTAACCATTATGCTAAACTACCTCTCTACTAATGTATAAAACTGAGGGAAAAAATGTTACAAATTTTCTGTTAGGTAGCCTTTTATATAGCCCATTATTTTAGTCTTTGAAAGGAAAAGGATTAAAGAAACCTTTGCCACTTTCCTCTTCATCATGGTATGGTGAAGGATTTTGCCTCTTACTAGGTAATGAATACTTGGACTAAACATATTTTGCTTTTAGTCACTTTTACTTCCCTTCTGCATTTTGCTCATTCTCCTCTACTAGATTCTAAATTAAAAGTTCTCTGACTAGACCAATTTTAACATAAAATACCATGTACTCAGATGGTAGTAAATGACAAATTGCTCAAAAGTATTCCTAGTAAACTTGAAAGGACTGCTGCCAGTCACATACTTACTTATATAAATATTTCCTGCAATATATATGGTACGCTGCACATGCTGATAAAAGAGTCTAAAGGTACAATACCATAAAGTCAATAACAAAATGACCACAAACCAGTCAAATCATGTTAATCATAATAAAAAAAATAGTATGAGAATATACCATCAGAGGAAAAAGTGATAAGAAAAATCCTGGACTATGCTGAGATGGACAAATTAACAAAAGAGATAAAAGAAAAGGAAGACACAGAGTACTATCTAATATGGAACAAGTGGTATGACTGGTTGGAGACTAGAAATAATAGAGGAGAATAAATGTGGAAAGGTCAAAAGTGGAAAATGTGTGTATAATAATGTATAGTAATAATAATATGTATTATTCTTAGTATGAAGTATAGTATGAAGGAAGAAAAATGTAAATAAGAAACAATGGGGCAACAAGGACAAATATTCTAACAAAGAATAAGGGGGGAAATGTAAATAATAGAAGATTACCGTTACGAAATCGCTGTTAAAAAAAGGGGAGGAGTATATATTGTGTGTGTATGTGCGTTATGTTTTGTTTTGTTGGTTTAAAAAATAAAATAATAATAAAAAAAAAATATTAGTATTGATAATTACAGTGAGGAAAACCATTCTCCATAATATTAATAACCTCCTGTAGAATGGAAACTCAATCTCCGACCAATTCTCAAAGATTTTCAGAAATAGCCAGATTTTAGTAGCTTCCCAAAATGCCAACAGGGTTTCTGGCATAAAAAGCATTGGTTTGGGCAGTTTTATTTTTCTTACACATAACAGATAAGTTACTAAAGGACTAGTGGAGGACTTTCAGCTATTTCAGATCCATTTGCACAACATTTTTCAGGCATGCAACTATTTTTTAAAGAAGAAAAGAGAATTAAGCTTCAGGGTTTATTTCTATATACCTGTTGGAATAGACATTAAAAAAAGCTAACAACAACAACAAAACCGCCTAAAAAGCAGAGCAACAAAGAAAGGACTGTGATGTTCTTACACATACACAGCTTAGCTTTTGATGTTTGTCACCTCTGCTGTGGTGTGAGACTTTGTCCTGAAGCACTGAGGTACAGTTACAGCACAATGGAGAATGATAGCTATGTGAAGTTTCTTCTATCTCATTTCAACACAAGCTGAGGTATTTTATATGCGACTCAGGGCAAATGGAATGAGTCAATTTTCATGGAAACATCTTCTAAGATTCCTTGTTTAACTTCCCAGCAGAGCTTGCATGCCTGGATTTTCTTGATAGTCTTCCAACTCAAATAATGTCAGACTCTGCTTAGCTTTTAAATAATCAGTCCCATGGAAATCAGTGGACTTGCTTCAGAGTATACAACTCTAGGATTACTTAACGAAGAGCTATAAAGGCTGACTTATGGTATTCCAGCTGCAATCTCCTGCTGCTACTTTTAGTTTGAGATATCCTATATTATTACCAGTGTATCCCTTAATTCCCTCCCTTATGTAGGGGCTTCTAATTCTTGTTGTTATTTTATATCCTGTGTTTCAATTCACTTTCTGATTCTGTATTGTGAAGAGCAGTATACCATTTCAAATATTCAGTGGTAACTGGATTTGCATGTTCTAAATCCCAAGTTAATAATAATGGGAGGTAATCACATTCGTCGCTGAGCATCTCTCTCTCCCATGCTAATTTGTGAATGTCTTTCCTGACAGATCATCAGAAGCTAGAACGAGAGGCTCGGATCTGCCGTCTTCTGAAACATCCTAACATAGGTAGGAAAAAGCTCTCTACTCTTTCTAAGGAATTTTGCCTGCTTCTGTTCCACCTTTCTTTCATTTGTGGTAAATGATGGGAACACAACATCAGTATTCTCATACTGCATATTTCAAAGGCAAAGGCATATTTACCTGGTGCTGTTTGTTCATTTTGCAGTTTTAATTTACTTCCATGAAGGCATACATTAGATCTTCTCTGGTAGCCTTTCCCAACGTATTGTACCTTTATAATTTCTATCCTCCGTGGCCATGCTGACCTAGGACTATTTCCGAATTTGCAAATGTGTGTTCAATTAATCAGTTAATGTGCTGTTGAAGAGGGATCATTAACATAAAAAGATATTCAGCAAGAATTTTACAATGCCCTTTAGTGCTAGTGTTGTCTCATTCCTTCATTCCTTTAATTGTTTTGTTCTTAATAATATGTTTGAGAGTGCATTTCTATATGAATTAATTCCCTTGTTTTCAGTTTCCTTTACAAATACCCCCACACACATTCTCTTTCTCTCTGTGTACATTAGTGTTTCATAATAGAAGGAAGGGAATAGGCCATAATTTGCAGATGAAGGACTTCTGGTCCTGCGTGGTAGTGACTGGTCACAGGCTTGCAGACCGCCGCACCCCCGTGGCCCACCTTTGTCCTGCCTGGAGACCCTAATGGGTCCAAGCCACCCCAGAGAGGTGGCAAAGAAATGCCCCGGTGACTCTGGAATGATGGCGGTCGTTCTGTTCATCTTGGAGAAAGCCTTCTAATCTGACAGGAGAAAGGCTGTATTTCATCGATCAGCCCAAGCTACTTGCAACCGGAGTCCAAAAGAACTAAGCAGTACTACAGTAAACAGCATGTTTGAAACTGGGTGAGGAATCTGATTTTCCCTTTTCTATTTACACTTAATTTCCTGGAAAAGATCCCCAAGAAGCAAAATACCTCTGAAAGTGAAGGAGGGGGACTTCCGCCCATCCTTATACTAATGGAAGTGGCAAATTAAAATTTCTATGGAGGACCAAAATATATGGTAGTGAAATAAATTTATAAACTTGAAAGCTAAAATTTAACTTTGGACAATTTTTAAGATTGTTGAATGGTTAAGATTCTCATTTTAAAGACCATTTTTCATATTGAAAACTAAATAGATGCTGATACCTAGTGGTGGATGAAGATTATGACAGCTATGATTTCCATAGAGAACTTGCCAAAACCTGGGAAAAACTAATCTGTGTTTGTGACCTTCAAAGCTTTAATAACAAAGAACAGCTGTGACAAAAAAAAGACAACCATCTGGGCTGCAGATAAAGAGAGCATTATAAACTTTAGGGAAAAAAATCTTTTTTGAACTCTTTGGATTACAAATATCTATTTAATCGGGACTCTAAAGCTATTTGCAGATAAGAAGGAAAACTTCAATTTTTGGCCTTCATTGATCAGAGACATGTAGACAGAACACACCAAGAAAACATAAATACCTCTCAGGAGGAGATATATAGTATACTGCAATTAATTCAAATAACACTGAGTTCAAATCACAAAGAAATCCAAAATAACTTTGAAAATACAAATCAATCTATCTCTAAGTTAACTTTATAACAAAACAAATTCCAGGAAACAACAACAGAGAAGGAGCAGCCAAAATAAATAAGTGGACATAAAATTGAAAATAGAGACACAAAGATGGAACTTAACAAAGCAAGAAAATATGATTTAATCCTAGTGGGAAAAATTTACAAGAAATGCAAAAAACAACTCATCCCTTAAGACTACAAAATCTGAGGACAAAAAAACAGATTGGATAAAATGGAATATAGAGATGTTGAAAACATCAGAGAGAAAGGAAGTGATAAGAGAAGCAAAGAAGGAGAAACATGGAAAGGCAAAAACCTCACATAAAGACACTTTATTCAATTTACGTCTTATACCTACAGCAACAGTTATGAATACATGGAAAAACTTTTTGATTCAGCAAAACACATTGATCAAGAAAGATACTGGTCAAAGGGAAAAGATCAAAATGAAAATTAAGAAAATAGATGATGGGATCTACCAGAAAGAATATTTAAAAAAGAAACATTTGTTTGAATATGGTTAAAGAAATAGAAAAGATTCTGAATACATATGTCATTCTAAGAGAAATGAATTCCTTAAATAATACTGTATGTTTTTCCCCCTCTTTTTATTTTATTTCTTGATATAAGTAATATAATACTGCTGAAATGGCTTAGATGAAGAAAATGTTTTAGATAATTAAATATGTTTGAATTTAGGGAAATTATAATGTATAAAAAGAAAAAAATGTTTTGAATAAGAGTTAAAGGATTAGATGAGTAGGCACATTAAATGGAATATTTAAAGATTAAATATATTTTAATCATGGTTAAAAAGAATAAGAGATTTGGGGAATTAATATATATTAGCTTAGGAGGAATATATATTTTAAATAGTATTTTACTTTTTATATTTCTTTACTCTTGCTCTCTTTTTTTCTTTACTGTTTTTACCTATTCTTTAAGAAATGTAAAAGTGTTGAGATGGTTTATATGGGAAAAATGGATTTAAATCTTTAAACATAATTAACTGTTGAGAAAATCTTAACCAGCAAGAATACTTTGAACTTTATGGGAGAAACAAATTTAAATAAGGACTGTAACAATAAGTTGAGGCAACTAAAATTATTAGATAGAAAAGAAATATTATATTGATGTGATCATTATTTCTAGGAATATTGGGAAAAATCATATATGTAATTGTTATTTATCAAAATAATAAGAACTGTATTATTTCAAGGTTTGCAAAGAAGACATTTTGGGGAAAAGGGGAAATCAACTAAATGTACTATGTGGATTGTGGATTATAGAAACCAATTGTTAATGATTTTTCTTTACAAATGTAAATCCAGCAAACACACTGTTTACCAACTATTAAGTAATTTATGTTTTAAAAAAATCAATAAAATATATGGAAAAAAAATTGCAGATGAAATTACAGCTCAGATCCAGGTTTATCCAAGATTAGCTTTGGTTTGAAGAGTCTTGACAGGTTCTTATCCAGTGGACTTTTTTTTGCCATTAAACTTTTTTTTTTACTTATCCAGGTCTTCAACTGACCTGTGATAGTAGCCTTAATGCAAAGCCATCATATTAATTGGCTCTAAATCAGGGGTGTCAAACTCGCAACGTCACATATCGTGACTTTTTTGCCATTGCCGGCAATGGGGTGGGCATGGTTTCACTATGATGCATCTGGCCTGCGGGCCAGCAGTTTGATACACCTGCTCTAAATCTTTCTTTTACTGAAGTATCTGGACATATATTATCATACTTTGCAGGAGATGGGATTCAGTAGTAAAATGGTTTCCTTCCTGCTGCCTCAATTCTACACATCTGACCTGGGGACCATGACCCTGATAGGCCAAATGGACATTTCTGTTCTTGAATTTCCCTCTCTTTTTTTCTGAATGTGTTTAGTCAATGGGGGAGCAACCTACAGTCCTCAGTTGGCATGTGGCTCTTGGCCAAAGCATATGCTTCCTCAGAGGAATTTATAAGGCCTTTTCAAGCAAGCAATTCAGATCCCTAGTAAGAAGGCCCCTCACTTGGCAAACTGCTGAAGGAGGTAAACAAAAGAAAAACAGAGCGTTGGAGAGGGGCAGGGAGAGAGAAGGGAGAAAAGGAAAAACAGATTCCAGAGAAGGATGTGACTTGAGGAAAAGAGATAGTGAGTGATTCCTGTTCAGTTTTGCACCTGCCCTTCTGATTGTTTGCTTTAGCCTGCCCCAACTGACCTGCATCTCACAACACTTATCTAAATAATATATTCCTTCTACTTAACAGAAAGAAATTTGCAGGAGGGTGTTTGGATTTGCACATTATGCCATGGTTTGTTTAACCATGATGTGTTGACTCACACTTGGCTGGGATTACATAACACCCATGAGCCTTGGTTTATAAACAACATTTATACAGCAGCAACAACCTGCTTTATTGAAATAATGTTTTTAAATGCTGGGAGAATTGTGCCTGTTTTAAAGGCACCAGGTCTTGCCAAGCAAAAAATGATGGCAGCTCATCTGTCCTGAGTGGGGTTGCTATGCAACTCTCCCCCTTTCCATTTCTTTTGCCTTACGCCTATAGAAACCGGAACAGCGCAGGAGTAGAATCTGACTGCTTTTCAAGGCAAACCTCAGTGAAAAAAAAGATGACAGGAGTTCTCCAAAGTGCTGAGGAGTCAGGAAGAATGCTTGGTTTTCCTGTCACCATGGGAGAAGGATATTGATTGGTAAAAAGATAAAAGAGAGATTTATCCCTGAAGAACTTTTCCTTGCATCCTTTAGAGTTGCTGTAATGGCCTGAAAAGAATTGCGGGCTTAGTCTTGTGCCTCTAAAGCAGAAAGTGGCTTTTTATGCAACACGAAAAGCACAATTCATTTACTAATGTCTGCAGATCAAGCCCATATGTGGGGCTGAGGGGGGGGAAAGGAGCAGTCCTATGTTCTGTCCCCTTGGTCTCTTTGCTCTCCAGAGCTCTTCTCACTGTTACAGAATAAATGTATTTTGATTTGATTTGAAGGACTAGCTGGAATCTAACAGGGGTTTTGCTAGAATGGATGAAAGTTTGTGCAGAACATACAATGCCAGTCTCCTCCTCCGTGCTCTGCCTGTAACACATGTGCCTAGCACCACCCATGTTTCCTTCCCCCCTTTTTCTATTCACACATGCCCATGTACATGCACACCCATGTGGCCTCTGCTTTATAAATGATTCAGATCCTAAAGAACCTGTCAGCTTGAATCTGTCTTGGGCAAATGCCAGTAGAGAAGAGTCTGGCCCTTTCCATCAAGTGGAATCACAGAGGGACAATCGCCCGACCAAGTGGCTGCTATGGCAACAGAAGCCTTCCCCCCCCTTTCTTTCCCTTGCCCTAATGACAGAAATGTTTCCTCAGATAAATAAAAATGGGGGAGATAAATAATAATATGAATGGAGACGAAGGGAAGGGGTATTAGCTCTGGATACAGATGTAGGACCTGAATTTTCGAAATAAAAGAGAGCCAAGGAGACCATTGTTCCTTCTCACCACTTCAAAAACTTTGTGTTTGTGTGTGCGTGTGTGTGTGTGTGTGTGTGTGTGTGTGAACCATTTTTATACTGATGTTTTCAAGCGACAAATCTGACCAAAATGGAAGAGAGATATTGACAAGGAAAACAAATAATTCTAATGGAAAGAACAGTAATTCAATAAGGAGTGCACCACAGGCTTTTTGAATGCCTGCGGGTAATTAGAATTAATTTAAAACAGATAAAAAAATCACAGCAAGACAATGTGCTTAATGAAAAAAATAAACAGCATAAACCATAATAATATCTTGGCTCCATCTGGCACTAAGTTCAGATCTCTGCCAGGCTATTTTGGTTTCTTGAATACGTGTTGTACTTCCAGGTTGCTGCTTTTTAAGGCTGTCACCTATTTTTACCAGCTGTTTGTTTAAAGTGGCTCAGCACACTGAAGACAAGCTTGATTTTGTTATATCCTTCAGAAGTAGAAACATTAAATTCTTCAGAACAAATCTTGACTGCTCATATAGGATTCTAAAACGGTCTCACTTCCAACAGAACCATTCAAGGGGTATATATAGAAATGATATTTTTATTATTTATAATTTAATATCTGGCATAATTTACCATGTATATAACTATCTATATCAGGGGTCCCCAACCCATGGTCCATGGATCAGTACTGGGCTGCAGCATGCCAGCAACCGGTCCACACAAACAAGCAAAGCCCCATCTGAGGAATGCAGGCAGCGCAAAAAAACCATGCACCCTCCGATCCGTGGAAAAACCTCTCTTCACGTAACCAGTCCCTGATGCCCAAAAGGTTGGGGACTTCTGGTCAATACCCTGTCTTCTTACTGTATCTTCACCTCTTTATTTTCAAACTTGAACTTGATTGATGCTGATAAATCTGTGACAAAAATCAATGTTACTATTACGAATTAACATTATAAAATAATGATAGTACAACTATTATTTTTAATTGGTCTTTTCTTGCTAACCACCCTATACTTCTCCTGGGAGTATAGAATACAAACGTGCATTAAACTGATGATGATAATGATGACAATGATGGTTTCTGTTTTGAATTTGGAAAGATGCAGAATTTGGAGAAATTTTAGGGCATCACTTCCAACATCTATCATTTCATTTTAATCACCATCTCTCTTTCGCCCATCAGTTTATGTATGAAGGGTATAGGAAAGAAACAAATTTATTTTCCTAACCAATACCAGTTATATTGTGCAATATATATTGCAATCAGTGGCATAGGAATCCTGTGATAAAATATCAATGATGGGATGTATCAAGAGGTGAAAAGACAGTGGATGACTGTAACCAATTATGGTTTCCATTTATTGTGCAACTTTATATATGTATGTCCTCATGTCTTCTTCACAGACATGCATACATAGATAAAGTTGTACAATAAACATATGTATGTTTTTGTTTCTTTTCAACTTTTTTTCTTTATAATTTTATAAAAGAATGTGTATGCTTTCTTTCTTTATGTGTTTAAAAAAATTAGGAATTCAAAAGACAGGAGACATTACAATTTTTAAAATCTCCTCATTCCCCCAAAATCTGTTTCCTCTGGGTGACATCCCAGAATAAGGTTCAACGTGGGACAATACTGTAGCCATGGCTTTTCTGTAGGGGATGAGATAATTAACATTGCTGATGTTTGAATATATCTAGCTGATACTTTAGCTCCCCCTAAGAGAAGCATCTTGAAAATTCAGTTAGTTCCTCTCCATATTTTTTTTTCCTCTGCAGTCATAAAAAGTGTATTTCTTTTTATGAACAGAAACCAAGCTATGTTAACTGGTGTTAAGTATGCCACATGATCACATAACAGGTTGTTTTTCTAGGGTGTCAATTTTCAAAGGCAATTAAATCCTGCAGTTTTAAATTTATTAATTAGAAGGATTCACTTATTGTGTTGTACACAAAAGAGTCAGTAGCCCTGCCTGTTGTCACTTTATATCTGAAATTTTTTCTGAGTATTTTCTCTTAATTGATAATGCTATTTTATCCCTGAAGACTTTCATTCTTTCTTTTGTGAAATGGAGCATTATTTTTATTTCCTCTTTTGTTTAGGTGACAAGAAAGAATGGGGTAAAACAACTTTCCTTAACAGTTTTTGTTGGAAAGATGTAGTTTCCCATTATGTCTAGAGTTACAAGCTAGCCAAACACAAATAGATGTGGTTGATTACACAAATTCTGGCAGTACTGTTTATAGATTATTGTGTTCTGTGAACTTATGCTACTGGGCTAATTCAGTATGCAATGGTTTAACTACTTTATAATGCTTTGGTAAGTTCACACTTGGAATATTGCATCACATTTTGGTGGACACAATATATAAAATTATGTTGCGACTCTAGAAAGAATGCAGAGAAGTGTATCAAAGATTAGGGGACTGGAGGCTAAAGCATATGAAGAACTGTTGCAGGAATTGGGTATGTCTAGTTTAATTAAAAGAAGGACTAGCGGTAACATAATAGCAGTATTCCAATAGCTAAGGGGCTGCCACAAAGAAGAGAGGGTTAACCTATATTCCAAAGCATCAGAAGGTAAGGCATGAAGTAATGAATGGAAACTTATCAAGAGGAGAAGCAATCTAGAACTAAGGAGAAATTTCCTGACAGAACAATTAATCAGTGGAACCACTTGCCTCCAGAAATTGTGAGTGCTCCAGTATTGGAAGTTTTTAAGAAGAGAGTGGACAACCATTTGTCTGAAATGGTATAGGGTTTCCCACTTAAGCAGGGGGTTGGCTAGAAGTCCTCCAAGGTCCCTTCCAACTCTGTTATTCTGTTATTCAAAGTAAGTATGCAGCACAAATACAACTGAGAGGTCATCCTACCTTCTGCCAGGGTCAGCTGCTTTTCAATTTCGTCACTGCAACTATAGCATGTAGTTTATTTGCAGTTTACTTGTGTACCATGTTCTTTTCAGTTTGTTCTGATTTAGCCAGCTGGTCAAATGATCAAGCATGGAGCCTGCCTCTTACTTTGTTCTCCTGAAAGAGCTAAGTCTGTACCTAACAAAATGGCAGCATTTCTCTGTTGAGTCAGACAGGATTGTGTTAACATAATAGTCTAATAGTTAACAGATTGCTATTTATACCCAGAAAGTCATTCTCCTTCCCCTTCACACACCCACAGCTCACTGCTGCTTGGTAAATTCAAAGGTATAATTCTTTATGACAGCAGCATAAGTAGGCTGACTATAGATTGATCTAAAAGGATCCAGAATGTGATGCTGGAAATGCAACAGCAGAATTGACTCTGGAAGGACTGAACTGAGATCCATGTGAACATGAAGCTGAGGACAAAAAATTGCAGAGTTCTGCCTTTGGGTGTATACAGGTTGGTTTCCTGCATCACCCTTAGCTGTCATATGGTTTAATTTTAGCACAAGCATATTATGTAAACTAGGCCAATTGTGGCTTGTTCATGAAACCACGATAGAGCAGACTGTGTGAATTCCATCTTCATCTACTAATGCCAGTATAAGACAGAGGTACAGGCACAGAACTGTTATCAGGTAAAGTGAAGCAAACTTTCCACATCTTGAAATAAATGACATGGCAGAGGTTATCTGAAGGGCTAAGAAACTATTAACTTAAGAGATTCACATTACCTCATTGCACCATTCACCCTATGAAGGAAAGGACAATTCCACTGAGTTGGAACCTTACTGTATAAAAAAAAGTATTTGCTTGATTCAGAGTGCAATAAATAGGAGAGGTTGTGTGTTTTTTGTAGCATTTTACATTGTAGCACATACATACAATCACTGCAGAGAAGGTCTAGGGCAGTGGTTCTCAACCTTTCTACTGCCGTGACCCCATAATACAGTTCCCCATGTTGTGGTGACCCCCAAGTGGGTGTGGCCACCAATAAGAGGGAGGAGGACAGCTAGGGAAAAGGGAAAAAAATGGCGGACAGCGTGGTTTGGCGACCCCCATGAAATGGTCATTCGACCCCAAATGGGGTCCCGACCCACAGGTTGAGAACCACTGGTCTAGGGATTAAGGCACCAGGTTAGAAAGTCTCACCTTAGCCATGAAAGCCAGCTGGGTGACCTTGGCCAGTCACTTTTTCTCTTCACAGGGGGGTTGTTATGAGGAAAATAGGAAGGCAGTGTGTTGAATATGTTCATTATGAGTTATCTGTAAAATAGTAAAGGTGGGATACAAATAAATACATTAAAAATAAATTAAAGATGGCAAATGTGAAACAACCCCAATTTATTTCATTGTTTTGCTTTTCAATTTAAATGAAATGTCAAAAGATAAAATAAAGTGCAGAAATAAAAAGAAATTAAAGAGCAATAACAATAACAATGGAAAGATTAAACTAAATTAAAGGGCAATAACAATGGAAAAAGAAAGGAAATTGGAAATATGCACGTATATGTACAAGCATTTAAAATGCATTTAAGAGGCTTTAAAGATCCTGATTCAATATTTTTACATAGAATATTTATTCAGGTGAATGTAACCTCTTAGGAAAAACATTGTTAATATAGCTAAGGGATGGTGACTAGATTTGAATAAATATATTCTTATTTTTACAAGGTTTCAAAGCTCTTCATTGTTGTGCTAATTTTTTGGCCAATGCACTATCCCACCCTTTTAAATAGTTCTGTTACAAAAAAAAGATGTACTTTCCTTCTCCAGTGTTTTGTAATAACAAACCTAGTAGCTGCCAAAGGAATTAAATTAGTTTCTTACATTCCATCCATATGCATGCACAATAAGCTAATGGCAAACTTTATTGCCAGGAATTACTATACAATTTTCTTTATATCTTCAACAACTTCTGAAGATAGAAGGTATGGCTGATTATATATTGCTCCCAAAAATGATATACAGGTAGTCCTCAATTTACAACAGTATTATTTAGTGACTGTTCAAAGTTACAACAGCACTGAAAAAAGTGACTTTTGACCGTTTTTCACAGTTACGACATTTGAAGCATCGTCATGATCATATGATCAAAATTCAGAGGCTTGACAACTTCACAACAAAACTGAGCCAGAAAGTCAGCTCAACCTCTGACACGGATGGTTAGCAGAATGCAGAACCTTGGAACTGCTTTCAGAGAGGCGTAGAATCCTGGTGTCGATACGATCTGATTTTTACTATTGCAGGAAGAAGAAGCATCATCACTCCGAACAGATGTTAGGCCCTGCAAGTAATTTTTTTAGGATACCACAAAATACAACAAAATTGGGAATTTGAGAGAAAGAAACTGCAAATCTGAAAGCTTGGAATATAAAAGCCAAGCAAAGACAACAGCTGAAAAACAAAGCTATATGTTGGAAGAAATTCTGGTTCATCTATGAGATGATAAAATGAAATAAGAAAATAAGAAAACAGACAAAGAAGAAATAGGGGCAATGAATAAGAAGTATTTACACCAGGGGTTCTCAACCTTGGCAACTTTAAGACTTGTGGACTTCAATTCCCAGAATTCCTCAGCCAGCTGGCTGAGGAATTCTGGGAGTTGAAGTCCACAAGTCTTAAAGTTGCCAAGGTTGAGAACCCCTGATTTACACGGATAGTTGTATGCTGGTTCGGATTAAAGTTCTAAATTAAGGGCTGTGCATTCTGGACCAATTTAGGATTTTATGGATCCCAAGTCCCATTATGTCATTGGCTCAATACACATTCTCAATGTTTTCTTATTTGTATAAAATGACTATGATCCAAAATTGCGATCTCTAACATTCATATGGTTGTCACGGTTGGATCATTTTTTATTCAGTCTTTCAAAAGCCTTTGCTCACTGCAAATAGAGTTATGTATCCTAAAGGGCAAAAGAAGCCAAAAGATTTCCAGAAAGTACTAGGGACTTTCTAGTTGCACTATGACCATGGAATTGAACTAGGTGGTTGACAGAATTTCCCAAGTGCCTTTTCCCGCTTGGCAGGGCCAGTCTAGCCCCTTGAGGAAATGAATATTGATGTACAGTATATAGAACTTAATCGGAGGAAAATTCATGATGAGCTCCGCTATTCATGGCCGAGAGCTGACTGTTCAGCTTCTTTGACAGAGAGGATGGCAAAGAAAGAATTACTTTCCACTCACATGTGCCTTCACAATATTGTCCAGCAGAGCTCTTTTAGAAGTTGAAAAGAGTGAAAGGATTCAATCACTTACATGGATTGTTATATGCTGGATCAGATTAAAGTTTTAAATTAAGAGCTGCTCATTCTGGACCAACTGCTGCAGTGATAAATTTGCTGAGCATTTTGAAATCATTTGCATCTTGGATCCCACAGTGAATACAATTATATTAGAAGTAGGATTTATACTCCTTTTTTTGTCCAGATTCATTGAATATTTTCTAAATGTTGAAGTATGAGGATTCAAATTGGACAAATGTCATCAACTGTTAATTTCAATCTTTGTTATACTCAATTTTTGACTGTCTTGGCTTGCTGGATTAGTAAGGAGGAAACGGCCACAGGGATCCATGCTATTCTTAATTACTCATTGAAAGAGGAAGAGATAGAAATCAGATTGCTCCTGAAGAAATATATTTGGATCTGGAAGTAATGATTGGTTACTAATAGCTTTTGGGGATAAGGTACTTGAGTAAGTGATTCCATAACACTCCAGAGATTTTTGATGAAGTTGACATCTTCATCAATACAGTGAAAAATCAGACTCAGCATTGGGGCAGAAAACAGTTTTGTTTGCCCTGTGATATGACATTTGCTAATAGACAGAAAAAAGAAGTGTAATTCTATTGATTGTCTTGGCCCCCTAAACAGCTTTCAATATTATCGATCTTGTTAATAGATTCTAAATATACTCTCCAGTTGAAAGTTAGAGGCCCTTGTTTTACTTTATTTCAGTTTCTACTTGATAGCCATGCTAGAAAAGATGGTACTGGAGATTTATAGCTTTACTCTGTGGTAATTATTTCATGAGATTCCTCAATTTTCCCCCATTTTATTTAATATCTAAGGAAACTGCTGGGGAAAATCACTTGACAAAAATAGATTGAACTTCAGTTGGAGATTTCTTGGTTAGTTAACACAATGTGTTTTACTTTTGAAGAAGCCTGATAAACATCAGATAGTTCCCCCCCCCCCCAAAAAAAAGAAAGAAAGAAAAGAAAAGAAAAAAAGGAAGCAACTCAGATTGGCCTGTATCAGAGGTGTCAAACTGGTGGCCCAGGGGCAGGCCACACCCACCCTGGCTTTGCAAAGGGAAAAAAACATCATGATACATCATGATACCTCACGTGACATGATCGAGTTTGACACCCGTGGCCTATACTGTCATGTAACATTGATGTATTTGTCAATTGCAGTGGCTCAAATCCATTTACAGAGCCATTTCAAAGGGCTGTTGGTATACTGATTGTTTAAGCAGACTAGAACATAATACATAAAACAATAAAATATTCATATTCTGCTTCCATAATAGCAGATGCTTGATGCGTGACCTTAAGCATTTTGCTGTGTTATTCAGCAACTATTATTTAAAAGAATGCTACTTCTACTGAATAAACACATCACTCTTATGACTAAGCCATTAGTAGCTAATTCTCTATTCAAAATGATGAAATTTGCTTGTCTATAAGTTAACTATGTGTCAAATGTTATCTATTTATCTATTTTAAATATTCATGGAACAACTCTTATACTTTCCCCCACGCTAGCATAAACTTTGATAATACTCACTTTACTGCTTTTATCTTAAGCTGATATATCTACATTGCAATCATGTATCGTAAGAGAATTGATTCAGTACTTTGTTAGCTTCATGTCTTCCTATCTGTTCTGCAAAAAATTTCTAGAATTGTGCATAGAATTATATAAAAACATGATAATAATGCCAATTTTATTTTCAATTCTTTTCTTACAGATGCTTATTATATTTCTTGCCTGTTTCATAGCGAAGTAGAATTTATTTTCTTTCTTTATGAAGTTGTCTGCCACTATTGCAGTGTTATTTTTTTTTCTTTGAGAACTCAGTTAAAGAAAATATCTACCATGTCATTCCTCCATTCCCAAATAACCGTAATACATTAACTAGACAGGACTTTTCTTTGTAGAAGGTAATTAGATTCTTCAATGAGGTTTATTGTACCTATGTATTTTTAATTATAAATGATTAAAATTATCTTTAAGGTATAACGTTTGTACTTTTTGGATTCATCTCCTTAGTGTCAGATTTCTTTTCAAAATTTGACATTACATGGACCAATTTCTAGTTTTCTGAAGCAGAAGCTCATAGTGCATGACAATAGTGTGAAGAAGCAGTGTGCCTTGCCTTCAAACGATAAATCATTATGATGGCTCTTCTACAGATTTCCTTCATCATAACAATTAAATACATTTTCTAAAGCGTATGTCTATAAGCCCATTAAGTACACCTTACTGTTGCCTTCTTATTGCAGATCAGTTATTTTAAGAAAATTAAGAACAAATGGTTTTCTTCCTTTGTTAGTTAACTAAATTAACAAACATTACTCGAATAGAAGAATAGCATTAATCTTTTTAGGTGTGAAATCCAGTTACAGAATCATTTGCTTCTTCTCAAGCTAACAAGCTAAAGTTATACAGGTACTGCTTATAGCCTATCTACAACTGTTCCTATGATCACCTCCATTTCCTTACTTATTGCTGATAATTTAGACTGAAGATGAAGAAAAAGCATTGAAGTTCCATCATGGAGACATTATATCGGGAGAGCACCAGACTGGGGAACACTAGAATAGCTCATCCTTTGGGGCAACAAAAATGGCCTAATCCCAATCCATATTTGGGTAAAATAGTATTTATGGCAAGTTTCATAACCTAGTTTAGCACTTACCCTCAGACCATTTCTTTATGCTGCTCCACCCTTCATTCATCATGCCACTATAAGCAAATGCTGAGGGTCTCCTGTATGCATCTCCTAGCCCTGCAGCATCCATGAGTAGGTGTGATTTGTCTAAAGACGGAAGGCCTGCTGTACTTGGAAACCTCTAGGTGGTCCCTGTCACTACTTTGACTATTTTTATACTACTGGGCCAGATTCAGAAGAAAAAGACAATGGCAGGCATCTGTTTCAGGATTCAAGAAGCTCACAAATAGACAATAACAAAGTATGGACTGCGTTGTACAGGAGTTATTTCAGTTATGAATCCCATTCTGGGATGGCCATAAACACCCAAGATTCCTTGTTTTTCACCTCACCCTAAGCTAAGCAGCCTAGATTTATTAAGGTCAGACTTTTAAAAGGTGCCTTTTAAACAGATGTTTCCCTTTCTCATACTCTTATGGTTTTCCATATGTTGAGACTCGGCTCCTAAAGGAAATGTGCCTAGAACTCCCATTCAAGGCCCAAGCTCTCTATATTGGAGAAATATAGAAGGACAAGTCCTGAACCTGCTTCTCAGTCAGTACTGTGTTTGGCTGTTTGGCTTTCATGTTATCTAGTTTGTTCATTTTTAGATGGTGTGCCCAGATAGACCCTAACATTAACCATCTGAAACTTCGTATAACAGGTAATTTTCTAGAACTGAAACCAAAAGTAGTGAATAGCAATGCCATCTCCTCTCCTCTCCACTCCTTCCTCCTCTGCCTTTCCTTGCCTTGCCTTGCTTCCCCTGTTTCTGGAAAATTAGTAATGGCAAATTTTGATCTGACTTGGTCAAAGGTTATTTTTGGATGCAAATGCATCGCAGAAAACCTCATCTTCTGTCATGGTCTGATAGTGGTCCGAATTAAATACTGGTACTCATGCTGTTTCACCTTTATGGGTATAAAATATGTGATAACAGAGGACATAGGATTAATGTACCCAGCCATCCCTAATCCCCTCAAAAATGAAAACCCAACAAGGGAACAATAAGAGCACACATAGGCAGAAATATTACTACTGTAAACTGTACTGGTAACTATCGTCAGGTTGCCTGTCATTATGTTCACATGGAACTAGGGAGCAAACAGATAGGATTAACAGTCATGTCTCGAATCTTCAAATGTACGATGGAGAATGAGAAAAAAGATTCATTCAAGCACAACAAAACTCGTACATTTATATAATAATTTATAATACTATAATAAATTTTAGAGCAAATTCAGTGCAGACTGGCTCAAGACGACAATATTTTAACAAAGGTGATGTTTTCATAGCTTAGAAAGAAATGTCAAGGAAAGCATGCTAAAAAATAAAATATGTTGCAAGCAAAATCATATCATGTCATAAGAAATGTTCTTCACTAGAGCATCATAAAAGTGATGTTTTTCTTCTTCTATCATTTATCCTATCTTTTTATCTCCTAGAAGGTGGTATTCTATTTTTTAATCACTGCCACGTTTTCCTTATATAACATTTTCTTCCTCTCTGCAGTATAATGATTAAGTATTTATAAAATGTTTGTCCAAAGTGCCTCACATATATTATTAATTAGCTCTTGAAGAAACTTATAAAGTAGACCAGTTTGGTTATCCCTACGTTGTCAAGTGGCTCTCTATTGAAATGATTAGAATAACTCAGTTATGTCCAAAATAAATCAAACTGTATCATGGTCATGGGGTTGTGTAACCTTTATATACTGATATATACTTGAAAGAGTGCTTGATCATGAGTGAAAATTGGTACAATAAACTAATCACTCTAGTCATATTTGATCTTGGAAAGCTTTCATAAGATAAATAAAGATTTGGATTATAAATGTTGGAAGTGAGGACATTATGAAAGAACTGACTTTCATGTATGCTGTACGAAAAAGTATGCAAGAGAAAACTGTAAAATCATATTTAAATCTTGTTACCCTTTTACACATTAAACTAAAAGGTCTGTGAAGAACAATTAATCACCTATATGACATGAGATGTAAAACATTAGAAAAATTTCAAATACATAAGAAAGTGGGAATAAAAACAATGTCAGGATATACAGTAACAACACTTAGGAGCTAAATAAAGATGGCAGATGCTAAGCAAAATAACTAAAGAGCAGACTTGCACAAATTGGACTTCAGGAGAGAAAACATCTATGTGATGCTGAATTGTGCTAAAGTCGTTATATAAAAGTGAACAGTGGTAGTACTTTTGTTTACACACAGAGTTGGAAGGGACCTTGGAGGTCTTCTAATCCAACCCCCTGCTCAAACAGGAAATCCTATACCATTTCAGACAAATGTTGTCCAATCTTTTCTTTAAAACCTCTAGGGTTGGAGTACTTACAACTTCTGGAGGCAGGCAGTTCCACTGATTAATTGTTCTGTCAGGAAATTTCTCCTTAGTTCTAGGTTGGTTCTCTCTTTGATTAGTTTCCATCCTTTGCTTCTTTTTTTTTATTAAAATTTTTTAAGATTTTACAATAAAAACCCCTTCCCCAATCCCTCCCAACCCACCCCAAAACCCTCCCCCATTCTTCCCAGAGCTGATACAGGCTTAACTAGAACTTAAAAGAAAAAAAGTTTTAAGCCCAAATAAACCTTAAGCAAATATAATTACACTCAATAAACAAATTGTAAAATACTTTAACTCCATTATATATAAAAAACGAAAAGAGGAAAAAAAAGGGAAGATAAAAAAATAAAAAATAAAGAATAATAATAATTACACTTCTAGATAATATCTTAAACTTTAAATATAAATTATTCGAAAGCTAGATAATATTTTCTTATATCATACTTATATTGTATAAAATTTATCCATCTTTTCCACACCAAGAGATACTTCTCTTGCGATTGATCTTTCAAGAAAGCCGAAATTTTTGCCATTTCCGCTAAGTAAGAAACTTTAAAAAACCATTCTTGCAAAGTAGGCAAAAATTCCTTCTTCCAATATTGCCCTATTAACAACCTAGCTGCAGTAATTAAATTTAACATTAAAATAATCTCTTTGTCATCACAATCCAGAACAATACCCAATAAAAACAATTGTGGAGTAAATTTTATCCTTCTTTTAAAAATTCTTTGAATATTCCACCATATCTTAATCCAAAAAGCTTTTATACTTTTACATGACCACCAGATATGATAATAAGTAGCATCCAAGCAACCACATCTCCAACATTTAGGCTGCAGGTTTGAATACATACGAGACATTTTTTGTGGATCAAGGTGCCATCTATAAAACATTTTATAAAAATTTTCCCGTAAATTTTGGGCTTGCGTGAATTTAACATTCCTCACCCAAATAATCTCCCATGTATCTAATAAGATCGGTTCATCAAAATTTTGTGCCCACTTAACCATACAATCTTTAACTAACTCTGCTTCTGAATCCAATTCCACCAAGACACCATAAATTCTTTTAATATGGGTTCGACTTTGATCTCTAATTTGTTTTAACAAATTCTCATCTTCTCTAAGCAAGCCCACATTATAATCTATCTTCCACCTTTCCAATAATTGTCTATACTGAAACCATGAATAAATAATATTTTCTTGTGCTAATTCATCCGTAGATTTTAATTGCCAGTTTTTACCATCCCACTTAAGTAATTGTCCATCCTTCGCTTCTTGTTCTGCCTTCTGGTGCTTTGGAGAATAGGTTGAACCCCTCTCTTTATTGTAACAGCCCCTTAGATATTGGAACACTGCTATCATGTCACTGCTATCCTGGTTATTCTTTTCATTAAAGTAGACATACCCAATTCTTGCAACGATTCTTCGTATGTTTTATCCTCCAGTCCCCTAATCATCTTTGTTGCTCTTTTCTGCACTCTTTCTGGAGTCTCAACATCATTTTTATATTGTGGTGACAAAAACTGGATGCAATATTCCAAATGTGGTCTTACCAAGGCATTATGTAGTGATAATAACAGTTTATGTGATCTTGATTCTGTTCCTTTGTTAATGCAGCCTAGGACTGCATTGGCTTTTTTGGTAGCTGCAGTACCAAATATTTAAGTGATTGTCCACTAGGACTCCAAGATCCTTCTCACAGTTACTACTATTGAGCCAGGTACCATCTATTCTATATCTGTGCATTTAGTTTTTGTTGCCTGAATGGGGAACCCACTTTTCTCACCATTGAATTTCATTTTATTAGATAGGTTCAAGTCTTGAGATCCTTCTATACATTGTATATTGTATATCTTCTGGAGTGTTGGCTATTCCTGCTAGCTTGATGTTGTCTCCAAATTTGATGAGTTCCCTTTCTATCCCCTCATCTAAACCATTTATGAAGATATTGAAAAGACTGGGACTTAGAAATAATTTTGAGGTACCCCACTCCATATGTTCCTCCATATTGACTCAGTTCCATTAAGGACTACACATTGAGTGCAATTGGTCAGCCAGTTACGAGTCCATCTGGTGGTGATGCTGTTTATCCCACATTTTTCTATCTTATCAGATAATGGGTTGTGGTCTACTTTATCAAATGCTTTACTGAAGTCTAAGTATATTATATCAGCAACATTTCGCCAGTGCACTAATTTTGTCACTCTGTCAAAGAATGCAATAAGATTTGTCTGGCGTGATCTGTTCTTGACAAACCCCTGTTGGCTTCTGGTTATGACTTTGCTTGCCTCTACTGTTTGCAGATTTGTTGCTTGATTATCTTTTCCAGAGTCTTGCCAAGTATTGATGTCAGGTGGATGGATCTGTATTTTCCTGGATCCATTTTTTTTCCACATCAGTCCTTTTCCAGTCATCTGGTAGTTACCCAGTGCTGCAGGATCTTTGAAAGATATAGTTCAGTGGTTCTGAGACCACATCTTTCAGTTCCCTTAGAACCCTGGGGTATAATCCATCTTGTCTTGGTGATTTAAACTAATCTAGAGTGGATGTAGGTGTTGTTTTACCATTTTCTTGCTTATTTTGACCTGCATTCCTAATCTGCATTTTACAGTAGGGTTTTTAATAAATTAGCCTTTTTATTTCCTTTTGGGTAAAGACAGATGCAAAAAATGAGTTAAGCAGTTCTGCTTTCTCCTGGATCCTCCTCACCTTCTTGCCATTTTCTTCCATCTTTTACTTGACTTTTTTCTTGTTTTTTATATGTTTTTCTTATTTTTTAGACACATGCACTACACTCTGGATTGCTATGCCCTGCCATCTGCTCCAAAGAAGCCCTTCTCCTTCTCCTTTGAGAAGAGAAGCAAGCAAGCAAAGAGGAAAGTCCTTTTCATTGAAAGACATAGTCTGCCAACATTTTAAAACATGAAAATAACTGAGAGCAAAGTACAGCAGCTTACCTAGTAACAGAGACACAATTTGAATGGATAACAATTTGTATTCTTAACTTTCCATTTCCAGATAAACTGGTGTCCATACATGCTGAAGTATGCCAACCTGTAATAGCATAGCCCTGGTGGTCTTCAAGAAGATTTACATGTTTCACCAGAACGTGTCTTACACTTACTAACCCATTTTTCTTTCAATTTCTAATGGGGGCCAAACCAATTTCATCAAAAATCTAAAAGGATAGCTCTCTACCCCGGTAATTCCCATCTGTATGAAGAATATTTTGAACTGAAATGGAAAACCAAACATTTTTAAGAAAGATTTTCTGCTATTAACATTTAGAACTTTCAAAGACAGAACATAATTGCTTAGATTATGAAACCCTAAAAGAATAATTTAAAAATGCATTAGTGGTACTGTGAATCAATTTTTAGTGCAAAGTAGTGTTAAGCTTAATGTGTTTGAGACCAAGATTTTGAGATCTTGTGATTCTGAAACCTTTGCATTTATTAGGAACTACTGGGATCAGCTTTACTCTAGTTATTGTTATTTAGTTATTGTTATTTTACTCTAGTTATTGTTATTTTACTCTAGTTATTGTTATTTTACTTTAGTTATTGTTTTTTAGTTTTATAGTGGAGTGATCATTTAGTGATCATATTAAAATTATTAATAAACCTGAGCAATAGACAAGTTATAGTTTCAAAATCAACAATAACTTAAATACATTTCCATTATTTCCTGGCTTGGGTAAATTGCAATGTTAATTTCTATTTGTATTTTGTTCAATTGATATATTCTCACCTGTATATGTTGGTTAGAATTTTGACCAACTAAAGGGTATCAAGTTAAAGAAGTTAGGTTAAGCTGTCATCTACACATAGAGTCATATCCATATTTTTGGATGCTTTTGGGATCCTCCTAGTCTTTTCTATTAGAAATGATTGGCTTTGTCTTTCTTTTGGAAATGGTTCTTGCTTAAACATGGACTAAAGGATAAACTGGAATACTTTGATGGGACAACCCTAAATTGTATGTGTGCGTGTGTGTGTGTGTAGATAGGTATAGATATATAGATGTAGATGTGGATGTGGATGTAGACAGAGATAAAGACAGAGGTAGAGATAGAGGTAGAGGTAGAGATAGAGGTAGATATGGATACAGATGACACAGATATAGATAGATACACACACACACACATACACACACACACACACACACACACACACACACACACACACGACTGATACGTCAGAAAATATCTTGGAGGAAGAAGTGGCAACCAGGCCCCTTCTGCTATTATGAAAGCTTCATAGATGTGTCTGCCTAGGTTGTCACAAGCTGAACCTGTCTCAAGGGAGAATTGTGTTTGCTTTTCTAGCCATAGCACAGAATAGATAGGAACAGGATATTTTCAAAAGGTTATGCAAATGTTATGATTAAAATTTCAATAATATTTAGATTTCTCACAAACTTATATCAAATCCAAAATTTAGTTTGGCTGTTTTTAGTCATGTTCCACTAGCATAATCTGCAATGATTCAGAAATATGAAGTAATTCTAAAACATACCAAAATTAAATCAGAACTGAAATACATATTATCTTTTCAGGTGTTGTAAATCTATAGAGCTAGCCTAGCAGCTTCCTAAAGAATGGACTGTTCATTAGTGCAAACTCTTATAATAGTGCAAACTCTTATAATAATAATTAATTTCTTTTAAAAAACTCTATGTGTTCTGTTTCGATCGCAAAGGCATGGAGATGAGGCAGGAGTAACAACATTCTTGTCTTTATTCAATTCACCAACAGAACCAAAAACAAAATGGCATGGATTGCTCTTATACCCCTTTGCAGGGACAGTATCAGTCAATCAATGCAAGGATTTTTCCTGCCTTGCGCATGCGCGCAAGGCGGGAGACAGCCTGTCTGGTCCCGGGCATTCACATGGTCTGCCCGGGCCTTTCTGCAGCTTCCTGCACCTGCTGAGTCACTCAGCAGGCCCAGGACATAACACCATGAACTTTAAATTTCTTGTAATAAATATTTTTTTTCTTCTTTGTGTATTTTTCACTAGACTATTCTTGTGATGGGAAAAGACAAATCCTATGGTCATTTTAATGATGAAAAAGATGGGGGAGGGAGGATTTTTGGATGTTTTTAATATATTAGCCACACTGATTGTATGCCCTGGTATGCTCCACATTTTGCTTCTGCTTTTGTTCAGAGCTGCAGCAGAAGTAAAGAGAGTATCACTTTGGACATGGAAGCCACCTCCAGATGGGGTGTGGGGTGGAAGATTGACTTGATAACTAGTGTCCACAAGAATTTGTGTGAGAATATCAAATTAAGCCACATAGCTATAGACATCCTGCCTGCTAAAATGCTCTGATAGTAAGATTTCTTTTAAAGTTGAGATATCCTGCCAGGCAAATTACATTAGCTATTGGTTGAGTAGAAAGCGTCTGTTTGATCTTTCATTGTTGAATTCCAAGGATAACTTTCTGAAGTTTGAGTAAAACATTTTTATCCTATTCTAAACCTGATTACAGTACTTCTCAGAGTCTCCTCAATTTCTATTTGGAAGATGGGGAGTTTCTTAGACATGATATTATTCAATTTTCATCCTGATCCAATATGTTACTAAACAAAGGAAACTGGATAAACTATAGTGATTTCCAGATTAATTTTTCTGAAAATTGCAATTACAATCCATTGCCAATTCTCTGAGCAAGGTGAAGTTTCAGATATGCAATGCTTTTGTGTGATTGAGTTCCATATAATCACAGTACCTTAAAATGTATCTACTGAATTAAAACCTACAAAGTGAATATACATGGAAATATATTAAATATCCCCCTGTCTTAAATAACATTAAAATGTTTTCACATATCTCTGATGTACATTAATGATTTCTCCTGAATTTGAACTAACACTTAAATTGCAACATTTTTTAATAGTTAATTCAAGGAAAATTTTCTAGGCTATACCACATACATGACTCGGCTAAGAATTCAAGCAATGGCCGGTTGACTATTTTATGTCAACTTAGAAGCAATAAATATTTTCCTACTTTAGTTTAAAATAATATTATGTATCAAGGTGTATATTTTCTCTGAACCAGGCTGTGAGCAATGGTAAAGCAACATTGCAACTTATGCAATGCAACTTATGTTCCAATGACTTTAAATACACAATACAAAGATCTGAAAAATGTTTTTGGCTAATATAAGCTAACTGAATGAGTGAATTGAATATTCAGTGAAACAAATAAGTTCCCCATTCTCAGTAACCCCATCAATCCACATCTGGGCACAAATAGAAGATACCTGTTTATTGGTCCCAAGTCTGCTTCCTGGCTTCCCTTAATTTCATATTCCCTTCTGCTCTTCTCCATTGTATGACATCCAAACATTCTATTCTATTAGTTTCACAGTTTGATATCATCAATGTTTCCTGTGGAAATGTTGCAATATAGTCATGGTCTATAAGAATATCTATGTGTCTGCATCCTCCAGATTTATTTGGGTTTCAGCTGCTGGCAATACTGAAGAGGAGGCATGACTGAGAACGTGAAAAAGATGGATTTCAGTATTGTTTTATTTTCTGTTCTTGTACTTTCATATTATAGCAAGGAAGTGTTTTACTCAACTACAGAACTGAAAGAGTAAATTGTTGCTAGAATTGTAGAGAATTTTGATTATTGGATAAAGAAATAATAATATTATATAGTAATATCTGGAGCTCCATTTAATCCAGTTGGCATTGATAAAATGACCATTTGTCAATTGCAAAAGGCAGATTTACTTGGAATAACTTACATCCTGTGATAATATCTTTTAATGCCATCAAACAACATCAGCCTATCCAGGTCCTTGGAAAGGACTCAATAGATGGACAAAAATGCCAAGTCCAGTGTAAACAACTGGCTGACTATACAAACAAAATAATAGTAGTAGTAGTAGTAATAGTAATAATAAGTTTCTTTTATTTTTGCAGTGAGACTCCATGACAGCATATCGGAAGAGGCACACCATTATTTGATATTTGACCTGTAAGTAATTACAGAAAGTCCAAACATTTTCCTATACATGTTGAGAGTTCCATGGAACAGTAAGAATATAGCCATAAACATGCATACCTACTTCATCTTCCGTAGGGTGCTTTTCTCCAGGGAATTCCATGTTGCATATTGGGTCTCTTGCTGTATATGGTGTGTACACACTGTTTTTTGTTGTTTATCATCTTCAGAAAAACAGGTTAGTGCTACAAAAAAATTAGCCCCCATTTGATGAGAAACCATAAAGTACCCTAAAGATGTTATTCAATCAAGTTTGGCTGCCTGTTTTCTTACTAGTGATATGGAAGTGGTTGCTGTGGCCTTTTTCTGGGATGGGTTTGCAACTTCCCAGGCTATCAGTTGTGAGTCAAGTGATGTACATCATGGGCAACCTAATCACTCTGGCAAAATTAGCTTCAGTCCTTTTAAAATCTATCCTCTGTTTCTACTTTGAGATGGTGACACTCATTCTTAGATACCTTGGCTCTATAGCTTGTGCCCAATTCTGATCAGAAAGTAGTAACTAAGTGGTTTAGACATTAGAATTGCAGTAGCTAATAAAAAACACACAATGCAACTATTCCATCCTTTACTCCTCAGAGGATTTCCCATAGTTAAAAAAGATGGAAAATGGGGTAGGGAAATCTGTGACGGATCCAAATGGAGAATGGCAACATCTGGAATTTTCATCAACTCAGGAAATGATTGCATCTAAGTGCCCCCTTATGAGGCATGCAGCTTTAATAGAATTGCCATTGCTTTTTATGCAGATCAGTCCTTCAAAGTTATTAGAGCAAAAATTAGCATCTTTAACATGGAGTCCCTGGAGAACCAGCTGCTCTTGCAATGTTCTCTCTGTTTTTTATAAGAACCTGCCTGTTGTTTCAGCTTAGATTCATTACTGTAAAATTCACATAATCAAGATAAAAAGCAAGACTGGGATGGAAATGGGGTCCTAAAATTCCAAAAAGGTATGCAATTAGACAAGCAAGAAGCATTGAGGTGGCAAATGCTAGGAAGACATAGAGGCCTTGTAAGCCAAGAATAGATGCCATATAGTTCAAGGTTTTAAGATTACAATGATACAATGAAACAGACCACTTTGTAAACTTTAAGATTCATGCTGGCTGGGGAATTCTAGGAATTGAAACTACACATCTTACTATGTTTCCCCAAAAATAAGACCCGGACTTACATTTTTTTGCCTCCAAAAAAGGCACCAGGTCTTATTTTTGGAGGATGTCTTACCAGCTTACCATAGGACCGACATAGCCAGGCCTCTCATGCCCCAACACCTGTCGCATCACTGCTCGACATCTTCTGTGGCCACTAGCAGCCATTCGCAGCTGGACACCACATGGCACATTGCACCAGTGCTTCTACTTATGACAGGAGGCTACGTGGCGCTGTGTGCTGGTGCCGCTGTTCATGCCAGGTTGTGTGGCTCATTGTGCCAGTGCTGCCACTCATGGCAGGATGTCACATGGCTCATTATGCTGGTGCCCTCACTTGCAGCAGGAGGCCGCATGGTGCTTCATGCTGGTGCTGCCATTCACGGTAGGCCATGTGGCTTGTGCTGGTGCTGACACTCATGCATCATGCTGGTGCCACCACTCACACACACCACAGCACAGCCTCTGCCATGAGTGGTGGCACCGGCACAGCGCACCACACAGCCTCCTGCTGCAAGCTGTGGCACCAGTGCAATGCACCATGCAACCTCTTCATGTGAGCAGCAACACTGGCACAATGCAACACGTGATCTCCTGTTGGCACTGGTGCCACAAACCACGCAGTCTCCTGCTGCGAGTAGCAGTACTGGTGTAAAGTGCCACACAGCCTTCTGCCATGAGCGTTGGCACTGGTGTGATGAGCCATGTGCTGTCCGGCCGCAGAAGAAGTTGCACAGTAGCATAATAGGTGTTGGGGTGTGTGAGGTCTGGCTGCAGAGGTCCTAAGATAAGTGGGTACAGGGCATGTGAGGCAGCTCCACCCTCCTATCCCATGATTTTTATTTGTGCACCTTGCCCCCAAACTAGGGCTTATTTTGGGGCTAGGGCTTATATTAGGTGCACATGTAAAAATCAAGCTAGGAGTTATTTTCTGATAGTTCTTATTTTCGGTGAAATGTTGTAATAACAATAGCAATAACACTTAGACTTATATACTGCTCCATAGTGCTTTACAGCCCTCTCTAAGCAGTTTACAGAGCCAGCATATTGCCCCCACAATCTGACCTCGAAAGGATAGAAGCTTGAATCAACCTTGAGCCAGTCAGGATTGAACTCCAGACTGTGGGCAGAATTTGCTTGCGATACTGAATTCTAACCACTGCAGCACCATGACTCAGTGCCATGTTGCCAAGGTTGGGAAAAACTGGCTTAGGGAATGAAAAACCTAATACCTTGCTCACAGATAACAGGGTATAGAATTTGTGGTGCTGAAAGGCAATTGCCCTCTCCATAAATGGGCAAGACACTATGCAAATAAAACAAAACAAAATATATACTTGGTAGAAATCCCACTCATGCATAAAAGAAACATTAGGTTATATGTGACAAATGTATGAATTAGGATTATAGTCCTTCTTCAAACTCTGTTCATTGACAATAAACTAAATCTACAGACATTCATCTTCTTTCCCAGCAGTGGAGATTTTCGCCTATATCCAAGAGAATCCATTCTCACACATACATCCTGCCTTGTTCTGGTATAATGTCCTGACTACAAAGATCACTGATTACATCTAATAATTCCCCATATTTGTAGGCAACCTGGCTTCCTTCTATTTATAGTTATTCTTGTGATACCAACGTAATTTTATTTCTCTAAATTTTGCTTTAATATTGCTAGAATATGTGGTACACCGAGAACATGGATTTTTATCATTAACAGAACAGAATAACAGAATTGGAAGGGACCTTGGAGGTCTTCTAGTCCAACCCCCTGCTCAAGCAGGAGGCCCTTTACCAAGGCTGTCCAACCTTCAAGGCTCATTAGTTTTATTACAATTTTTATTTGTTGTCTCGGAATTTCTCCTCTTCTTTTTGAATTAGTCAATGACCAGATTGATTGATGGATGGATGGATTGACCCCAGCCACCAATCTCTCAGCTCTAAAGAACCCAAGTACTCCCCTCATCTCCCTTGATTGAGCAGCTGCAATTCTTTATCCAAATATGATGTCAAGCTGTGATTACCCTTCTAAGCTTTAACTTTTCATAGTGTTTTTATTCAGTGCATTCAGAAAACTCAATTAATGTTCATTCACCTTTAATGGTCGCGCACATGTATTATATTCAGTCATTTCCAGTAAAGCTCCTGCCCTTGAGGCAGTTTCTAGTTTTAACTTTTAAAAAATCCTATTTAATTTCATTTTGGTGATCTCAAAAAGTATCCAGGCAGATTAGAAAGTAAAGCTATTGTGAACAGCCTTGTTGCTGGTATATGAATCATAACTTTGCATACAAATAAAATAGATCTGCTAATCTAGCATGGCATGCAGTCTTTTTTTTAAAAGGCTCCTATTCTTACAACCTATCTTACCCCTAAATATGGCTAGTTACAATATCCTTCAGGTGTGTATTTTTATCTTAGTACCCTGCTTTCTCAAACCTATACGCCTTTCATAGTTGCTAGTTTATTATGGAATTACAGGCAGTCCTTAATTTATGAGCACAATTGGGCCCCACATTTCTGTTGCTAAGTGAAACATTTGTTAAGTGAGTTTTGCCCCATTTTATGACCTTTCTTGCCACAGTTGTTAAGTGAATCATTGTAGTTCTTAAGTTAGTAACATGGCTGTTAAAGTGAATCTGGCTTCCCCATTGAACCCGCTTGTCAGAAGGTCGCAAGATTCATTCAGGACAATGCAACCGTCATAAATATGAGTCAGTTGCCAAGCATCTGAATTTTGATCACATGACCCTGGGGATGCTACCACAGTCGTAAGTATAAAACATGGTCATAAGTCACTTTTTTTTCAGTGCCGTTGTAACTTTAAATGGTCACTGAATGAACTGTTGTAAGTCCAAGACTGCCTGTATAGATCTGTGAACAAAACAATGATAACATGTTGTTCCCTTCAGTCAATCATTAAAGTTAAAAAAAAATCAATCATGAAAGTAAAAAAAAAAATCAAATCCAAATACATATGACTATGCATTTAGGTCACGATAATCATACTCTGTAAGACCTGGCATCAGTTAGATTAAGATTGACAGGGGTCATCATGAGATCGAGAGCATAGCATGAGTCTGCTACACTCTACCATTCAGCCTTCATCAACCAAATTCTTACTGTCTGATACTTACCATATTTTCCGGCGTATAAGACGACTTTCTAAACCATGAAAATCTTCTCAAAAGTCGGGGGTCGTCTTATATGCCCAGTTGTCTTATACGCCAGAAAATACGGTACCTAAATTTCGGTCAAGGCCCTTACACAGTACATGCGATTATTTGGTGTTGTCAATCAATGGAAGCTGATTCTCCTTTCCTTGCTTTTCAGTGTAACTGGAGGGGAGCTGTTTGAAGACATTGTTGCCAGAGAATACTATAGTGAAGCAGATGCCAGGTAGGTATTGGAAGATGATTACGTATCTCTAAGACAATGTTTTTCAACTTTGGCAATTTTAAGATTGGTAGATTTTAACTCTCAGAATTCCCCTGTTAGCAGGCAGATTGAGGAATTCTGGGAGTTGAAGACCACACATTCCAAAGTTGTTGAGGCTGAAAAACACTTGTCTAGAAAAACTGTTTCCTGAATTTTCTAAGTGAAATGGATAGGCCAGAAGGGTGAAAACACCACTTTTTTCACTTATAAAATTTATTTTCAGCTCCTTGCTCTGTTAGATCTGCCTGTTTCTTCTGTTAGAACTACATTTCAGCTATTAGTATACTAGAGTTTTATTAATTTTTTTCTTTTTTAAAATAGCAGCAATCTGTGATGCTGTATGTCTCCAAGCTTTGACTTCACCGAAACAAGGGAAAAAATATTGTTTTTATTAGAAGTGGGTGAAGGTTTGATGGAGATTCAGATAGTTGCAGGTGATTAAAACATCTTGTGGTCAAGATTATTCAGGGGTTCACACATCATGCTGTACTATGGTTTATTAAATGAGTTCACATGGCATATTCATTATAAAGTATGATTTATACAAAATAGATCAGGTTTACACAACATGCTAAACGAACTCAACCAACCTGTACGATGCTTGGCACAAACTGTGAACCCGCCTTAACTAAATTGCAACTGAGATTGGTGGTCTTCAGCCTTCTGTTGAATAATGAGAATTCTCTAAGCCAAAGATCTGCTCCCTTTTGATTTAGATAATCAAGAATAATTTATGCCTTTCTATCTCACGGATAATGAATTTCATTTCCTTTTCAGTTCATTTTGTTTTTATGGTGCTTAATTTGTATCTGAATTTCCAATTTAAATTTAATGGTTTAAAATTCAATGGAATACTGACATAGGTGGGGATTGGGCCTTTGTGAGATAAATATTTCCTCCAATTTGTAAAGCAAACTCAAGAGGATGTCTGTGTCTAACAGGGAAGATAATCCATGAGATTTCCTTGCAGAAGGTAAAAGGCATCCAATTCAAGGCATGCAAATTTGCTGTAGGCTTGAAATTCAAACCCAATTGCATTTTAGCATCTGTGAATCGAGTCATTTCATTTTACAGGTGGCTGTTCTGTCTGTTCTGCCACCTGTGTCTTTAGGTCTCCTGCATGATGCTTATAACTCATCTAGCAACCCTGGTGAGATCTACCAAAATGAACAAAATGATTTTTATGGCTACCATATTAGATCTGCCAAATATTAATGAGTGAAATAGATGACACCAAATAGCGGGGACCAGTTTGCTGCTATCTCATTGTTATCTGGAGTTTTGCAGCCCAGTTATGGTAGCCCTTTTGGGATGGTCATGTCATCTAAAGTCATCATTTATGTGAGAAATTGATCAGGTTGTTCTTACTATCACCCCATAAAAAATCCTCCAGGTTCTTTTTGTTTGTTTCTTACAGAAAAGAGCCCAAGTAACTCTAAAGATTCCCTGGTGGCTTTTCAGTATACAGTCAGATTTCTCTTTGTTAAATAAGCTAAGATTGTAATGAAGGCTTGTTCTGCTTGGCTCTTGGCAGAAAAGCACATAGGAAGATAGAAAATGAGAGAAGGAGTGAAATGGAGACCACCGAGAAAGATTATCTCGGCCCATTACCCATAACGAGGAATATGACATAATGTGACAATGTTTCTTCTTCCTAGCCATTGTATTCAGCAGATCCTGGAAGCTGTTTTGCATTGTCATCAGATGGGCGTGGTGCATCGGGATTTAAAGGTAAAATATTTATACATTGTAAAATTGAAAGAACTTAAAAGCATTCCTCTGGTTAAACTTCCTTCACAAGACCTAGAGTGAAAGTGTCCTCTGTGAAATAAAAATCTTCTCTTGTTAATGTGCAATTTGAACATTAATGCTGATTTAAGCCTTTATGGCCTGGCACCTGGCTATCTGCAGGAGCACCTGCTCATACCAGTAACAGCCCAACCAATTCAATCAAAAAGAGAGGAACTGCTACTAGTTCCACATTTTCAGGAGATCCAAGTGAGGAGATGTTGTTTTTCCAAGGCAGCACCAACCCTGTGTAACAGCCCCCTTTTGAGAAAAGGCCAGTCCCCTCTTTGCTAACATTTCAAAAGCTTGTAAAGTCCAAGTTGCTCCAGAGAGTCTTCACTTGATTTAAGCAAAACGTCTTCATTTTCTATTTTTATTACTTATAGCAGTGGTTCTCAACCTTTTTAATGCCTTGACCCCCAACCGGTCATAAGTTGAGGACTACTCAACCGGTCATAAGTCGAGGACTACCCAACTGGTGCAGCACCGTTTGCAGAATGGGACTTTTGGCGGGCTCAGCAGGGCAGAGACAGCCTGGACAATTCCTATTGGCTTTTGAAAGCCAATAGAATTAGACTCTATTCAAGAGAGTCTATTCTATTGGCTTTCAAAAGCCAATAGAATAAAAGAGAGTAGCACAGCTAAGGAAAAGGGGAAAAAAATGGCGGACTGCATTGTTTGGCGACCCCCATGAAATGGTCGTTCGACCCCAAATGGGGTCCCGACCCACAGGTTGAGAACCACTGATTTATAACTTTCTGTGTGGCTACAGTTGTTTTGTTTTATAATTAGATTGATGTTTTATTTGGCTTTATACTTTACATAAACTGCCAGGAATCTCTGGACTGCAGTGGGTAATAAACAAAGAAACACCCTTAGGCAATTGCTTACTGTTTTCCATTCTAAAGTTTCTGTGAAAATTTAAGTATTTTAGCCATCATCCCATTAAAAAGGTGGAGGCCACTCTGACTTAAGTAGAGCAATGTTTTCCATAATGAGGAGGCTGTTCCTGAAAAAGCCATTGTATAGACCAGGACTTTTCAACCTTTTCACAGATTGTATCACTTTTAGGACATGACAATATTTGAGTACCACCAGTGGTTAGCAAGATATCAAAAACTTGATGATTAAAAAAAAGGGGGGTTGGGTTTTTAATGATTAGATTCATTTATTTGTATAGAAATGGCTAGTTTATAACATTATAGAAAAGTAAAAAGTTGAGGTTCAATGTTAATGCTTCCTTCTACTCAGTGGTTCTCAACCTGTGGGTCGGGACCCCATTTGGGGTCGAACGAGCATTTCACGGGGGTCGCCAAACAACGCAGTCCACCATTTTTCCCCTTTTCCTTAGCTATGCTACTCCCTTTTATTCTATTGGCTTTTGAAAGCCAATAGAATAGACTCTCTTGAATAGAGTCTAATTCTATTGGCTTTCAAAAGCCAGTAGGAATTGTCCAGGCTATCTCTGCCCTGCTGAGCCTGCCAAAAGTCCCATTCTGCAAACGGTGCTGCACCAGTTGAGTAGTCCTCGACTTACGACTGGTTGAGTAGTCCTCGACTTACGACTGGTTGGGGGTCGCGGCATTAAAAAGGTTGAGAACCACAGAGGAAGTCTGTTCACTTTCCCCCCCTTTTTCCTCCCCACTGGGTCCTACTATTTGCTTTTATATTTTTGTATTTTATTCTATAATATAATAAAATATTACAAATTATAGAAAAAAAGGAAAAAAGTACCAGTTTTAATTTCTTCGGTGGCTGTTCCTTTGCTGAATCACTTTCCCTTTGCACTGACAAATGTATGATGAATTTATCCATGTTTATTAGTATGCACCACTACCAGCTAGCTCAGGGGTCTTCAAACTTGGCACTTTTAAGACTTGTGGACTTCAACTCCCAGAATTCCTCAGCCATCATGGCTGGTTGAGGAATTCTGAGAGTTGAAGCTGCTAAGTTTGTAGACCCCTGAGCTAGCTGGTTGGCCCTTCTTCCTCTTTCCCTTCTGAGCTCTCTTTTCAGGGTAGTAAAAATACATACACACCTCAATCCCTTCCCTGTACCCTTAAAGACACAGACATCAAGTGCAAAGCAAGAAAGTCTCACAAAATAAAGAAACACATACACTCCAGGGTTTTTTTTTTCTTTAAGCTGCCTCAGGTGTCACGTGTCACAATGTTGCAATCCGAGACTGAAAGCCTCTGGCAATTGCAAAAAGCTTTAGCCTTAAATTAAGCCTGTTTACTTTCAAAGAAAACTTTCTAAACGCCATAGACTCAAGATAAGGGAGTAAAATTAATTACATTTTTGAAAGGGATTAAACCTATGGACTTTGGACTCATTGCTAGCCTAAAATACAGACTAAAATATTCCAATAATCAAAGCACACAAACCGAGACTCTGAATTACAAAACTCTGTAAAAACTGTATAAAAATCCTCATGGTAGCCCAATCAAGCTGCCAGGTGATCCAGAACTAAATAAATCCACCTCCTTTTCAACATGCTGGTCTGCTGGCTTCAGCGCTGATTGCATTCTCCTGGCTGGAGAAAACGAACCAGGGGAACTTTTCTTCCAGCAACAGCTGCTGCTTCTTCCCTATCCCTGTTTCCTCCCTGCCTGCTGAGCTCGCCTTCTCTTTCCCTGTTCTCTTTTTTTCCCTTTCCCGCCCAAACCACCTCCTTTTATAGCTTCTCCTCCCCTCCCTCCCCCTTTTTCTTCAGTTCATCTCCAGCTCCATGCTGCTTCTGGAAGTGCCAATCAGCTGGAGCCCTGCCGGCTCTTGGGGCTTCTGCTGAGCCCAGGCAGTCCTGCAGCTGTAGCTGCCTCTCCCTCAGGCTTGGGTCACTTCATCTCATTCCTCTCCCCTACTACACTTCTCTGGGACGGTTGCATACCACCTACCATGTGGCAAAGTACCACAGGTGGTACGCATACCAGTTGAAAAGCCCTGGTATGGACCTCTTAGTAACAACCTTCAGGGGCCAGGAGTCTACAGTGCTCTCTCCCAAATATACTGTTTGAGGCAGGCAGATTCCCCCTGAATTAGATTGTCCAAAGGAAATGAGGGTTTAAGACTTAAAAGTACATTATAGATATCAATCAGCACCTTGAGTTGGACTTAGAAGCTTACTGGCAACTAATGCAACTTTTGCCAGGTGGGTGTGGTTCTATTGAACCAATTAACATTGATGGCCAGTAAATTTGCAATTTCATTCTGTTATCAGCTGTAGCTTCTGGGTCAACTCAAGGTTGACTCAGCCTTCCATCCTTCCGGGGTAGGTAAAATGAGGACCCAGATTGTTGGGGGCAATGTAAATATATATATATATATATATATATATATATATATATATATATATATATATACATTGCTTACTGGTGTACACCGCTTAGAGAGTGCTTGCACTTAAAGCGGTATATAAGTCTCATAAATAAATAAATAAATAAATAAACTCACCGCCAGTCCCATGTAGAGCAAATTGCCATAATCTAAGTTACTAGTATCCATTTCAATTTTATTCTGACATTTTACTCCATACAAGCATTTACAGCAGAGGTCCCCAACATTTTGGGCACCAGGAACCCGTTATGTGGAGGGAGATTTTTCCATGGACTGGAGGGGGTGTGGTTTTGTGTGCTGCCTACATCCTGTGGATGGGGCTTTCCTTGTTTGTGTGGGACAGTTGCTGGTATGCCGTGGCCCGATACTAGTCCGTGGACTGGGGGTTGGGGACCCCTGCTTTACAGTATTTCTTTCAATGTTCTCTCACTTCAGTTTCAGCTCAAAGCATTTCTCAGTTTTATTCTGAATTCCATTTGCTGATTTTTTCTTAAACTATTTTTATTCATTAAAATATTGCATTTTCTCTGTTAAAGTTTAGTATTTTATTATAACACTTTTGCATCTCAGCCACTAGAGAAAAGTGGGACATTTCTTCTTTGCATTTTTATTGTTCCTTTCTCTTTTTGTCTCTTAAAGCCAGAGAACCTCTTGCTGGCCTCCAAACTGAAGGGAGCTGCTGTTAAATTAGCTGACTTTGGTCTTGCTATTGAAGTGGAAGGAGAACAGCAGGCTTGGTTTGGTGAGTAGAAGAAAACTGGGCTTGCAGGTGTTCCATTTTGTTTGGGTATGTGCGTAATTGGGCAAAATACATTTTACTCTCTCGTTAAAACGAAGCAGGGCATTAATTCTGCACTACTGTGAATTGGTATTTTTCTACAACTGGTACCCTCTAAAAATGATAGATTAATACTTTCCTCTGGTGGTGGTTGTTTTTTCTTTGTTACTCTGTTTTAGTTTATATTCATGTTTATTGTTTGTTAAAACTTTCAATGAAATTATATTAAAAAGAAAGAAAGTAAACTGGTGTAAGGCTGAAGCCAGCCAGGAATAAACACCTCCCTGTCTGGGAAGAGCCATATCTCAGCCACCCAAGCAAACCACCATGTATCTGTTAATTTGAAAAGCACAGAGGAAGAAGCCAACAGCTTCAAGACTGAAGTATACTATATATGTGTAAAAAACTGTATTCTCTACTCTGAGAGGGTCATTCAGCTACTGTGTTTAAAGCTTTATTCTGGCCAGGTCATTCCTAAGCATCTTCTGCCAGGTCAAGCTAAAGGATTAAACGTCTGGAGAGTTGTGATTATTTACAATATGTCAGATGTATGAGAATTGCATATTGCTGAAATATGCTATATTCTAAAACTAATTATTTCAATGGAGTTTCTGTTTTGAAAAAGCCAATTACCCTGATTTAGACTAACTAAAAAAGCCTAATATAAATGGATTGTAGAAACTAATATGTTCATTGTGGTCATATTAGTCTTTCCCTAGTGGCATTTATTTAGAGATCTCTCTCTCTCTCTCTCTCTCTCTCTCTCTCTCTCTCTCTCTCTCTCTCTCTCTCTCTCTCTCTCTCTCTCTCTCTCTGTAATATTATATAATATTAAAGCCAGCTACCACTCCAGATGAGAGAAAGTATGTACAGACATACATAAATATGGAGTAGTAGCTGGGGTTTAATTAACTCACAATAACTGTAAGCTGATTAGGTCATCCTAGTGTCTGTTACTATTGTATCTTTGAGCTGTAGACACAGGCTGTTATGGGAATACATTTATAATTTCTAAGTCATAAATACATTTTGCAAATACACTAATGCAGCACATGCTTCTGCAACTCAAAAAGTCCCAGAAGGATCTTGAATAACAAGGCTGGAAAAGATGATTGCTTTGAGACTTCACAGAGCTGTAGTCAATTTGATCTGATAGCGTGTGCCTACATGGGCCAGGGATGGGATGCAAGGCGCTTTCAGTTGGCCATTGCTTGTGCTTCATAATCCCTCAAAGCACATTGAAGGATGATTAGTAATCCTCTTCCAATCAATGAGACTTGCAGCTGTGAGAATCAAGAGTGAAATCATTGCTCCATTGCCAAAGCTCCTGCAGCAATAAATATCCTCCCATTCCAAAGCAGAAGAAAGCAAAGGAAGACAAGACCAAGGCCTGCCTGCTGTTTTGTTTGCAGACTAACAAAACGTTTCACTTTCATGTTACACTGAGGAAGAGATAGGAAGCAATCAAGCCAGCATTCCCAGTACAGATCTCATAAAATCAATGGTGGGATTCAAATATGTGAACAACCGGTTCTCTATGTGGATGCCGCTTCCAGAAGTCCATTCTGGGCCTGGGCAACAAAAAATTAGCTGCTGGTTCTGCTGAGGTGGTGCGAACTGCATAGAGTGAACTCAGAACCAGGATGAGGAGGAGTTCCCTCCAGTGGGGAAATAGATTGCCTGCAGTCTTAGCTTTAGGGGAGAGAAAAATAGGGCTGTTTGGGAAGCATCTGAGAATAGCAGGAGCAATAAAATTGGATCCAAACAGAGTAGAAGTTAGAAGAACAGCTCCCATAATATGTGCATCATAATAGAACCAGAGGCTCAGGAGATGATAATTATCACTGTTATTTCAGCTCTTAATATTTATCATGTAATAAGAAATCCCAAGACGGAGAATTGTTCTAAATGAAAAGTTATTAATTCTCCTGGGGGCAAATAGTGTAATTAGCTATCTATTTTGACAATTAACAGGTTTTGCAGGCACTCCAGGTTACCTTTCTCCTGAAGTGCTCCGGAAGGATCCCTATGGCAAAGCTGTTGACCTTTGGGCATGTGGTAAGTGAGACTATGTTTCAAAGGATGCTGAAGACAGTAACTTAAGGCAGGGCTTTTCAACCTTTTCACCCATTGTGCCACTTTTAGGATATGGCAACATTCGAGTACCACCAGTCCCCTAGCAAGGTGTCAAAAACTTGATGACCCAAAAAAAAAAAGGAAAAAAGTGATAAAGTACTGGTAGTCCTTGACTTACAACGGTTCACTTACTGACTGTTTGAAGTTACAATGGCACTGAAAAAGTGCCCCCCAAGCCACAGCCTACCTGCCCGGCGGCGCTCTTCCTTCTGTTCAAGGTTTTCATCATTGTGAGCATTTCTGTTGAGGATTGGCTATGGGGGTGGGGTGGGGGGGGTATTTGGTTTTTATTCCCACCATCTGCTGGGTGGTTGCAGCAGGTTTTGGTCATTTCACATGACCCTGTGACACTGTGACCATCATAAATATGAATCAGTTGCCAAGCATCTGGATGTAAATCACAAGACCCTGGAGATGCTGCAACATTCCAGCTGATTGGTGCTTCTTCAGGGCTCAGCAGAAGCACCAGGATCAGCGCCGAGCTCCAGCTGGAGCCTGGCGCTGATCCTGGTGCTTCCACTGAGCCCTGACAGCCCCAAAGAAGTGCCAATTAGCCGGAAAGTGGCACTGATCTTGGTGCTTCCGCTGAGCCCTGACAGCCCTGCAGCTCCAGCTCTCACTCAGGTTTGTGCGGTGTTGTCACAGGTTCAGCTCATTCCCCTCCCCCACTACCACTTTTCTAGGATGGCCACGTACCACTGCCAGGTGCCAATGTACCACAGGTGGTACCCGTACCACTGGTTAAAAAGCCCTGTGTTATAGACAATGCAGACGCTATCAGTTTAAGTGTGGCATTAAGACTTTTTGCTCTCTAACATGCATCAGAATAGTTTGATAATATCTGCAAACTTCTACAACTGAGTGCTATCTTTTAAACGAAAATAATGTATGGAGAAGATAAAACACCCTGGTCCTTGAAGAACTTCTGTCCATTGAAAACAATGCTCATGTGTTTTTACACTTTGATTTCTCATAATTAATAAAAAATACTAGGACAGATTATCTAATCCCATAAGAGAAAAGGGAACTCAAGAACCTTTTATGAGGAATGTTGTCAAGGCCTTGTGAAACTTAGGTATACAATATTGATCCCACCATCCATTGCCCTTGCAAAAGATTGAAATGATTCATGAAACAGAATCACCTCTTCAGTATCCACACTGGTTTTCCTTCAGCAAGCCTTATCCCTCTGTGGGCTTAGTTTGTTTTTTGTTTGATTATAGTTTCTTCCAATTTGTCTGGGACATGTTAAACATGCCTGGGCTGTAATTTTCTGGATCTCCCACAGATCCCTTTTAAAATATTGGATGAAGACCATCATTAATGCTTCACGAGGCCATTAAGGCTCACTTTCTCCAGCACAGGGTGACTATTCCTGATTCCTAGCATTGACTTATTGTAATAAATCCTTGTCAAAATCAAATAATTTATTCCAGCAGCCCTATTTCCATTGCGGAGCAAAACAACTTAGTTTATGAGGAAATATTCAGATTCCTAATGTAGCCATTATGTAAGCAAATTATAAGGACAGACTGGATCGCCCTCCTTTCTGTTACACTGAAAGGAAGCAAGGAAGGAAGCCAGAATTTAGTGGTTTAAATTACCTATAAATAGGTTCCACATCTGAAAGCAAATTTATTTGCCAGAAGTCTGGTGTTTTTACTGCAACCTTATTCTTAATAAATTTTAGCAAACAGAGAATTGTTCCTTGTTATTTTCCTCCCATTCTGATAGATGCTAGGAACAAAATTCATTCAATTCATAATTTAACACTTTTTTTAACAATGCCATTCATAATAAAAACATTTAAGTGCTTTCATGCTGCACATTTTTTTTTAAAAAAATGAGTTGATTATCCTTTTCATCTTTTCATCTTTCCCTATTACCTATTTCCTTAGCTTCTTATGATTATAACTTTGTTGTTTCTATCTCATGATTTATGTTGATTGCCTTTATTTAGTATCCTATGATTATCGTTGAGTTTGTATCTTATGATTTATGATGGTTACATTTTATGATTATGATCATGATTTATCACTTATTGCTTGTATGTACATTGAGAGCTTATGCACCAGAGATAAATTCCTCCTCTACTGATATCCAATCCCATTTGGATACTTATTACAAAAAAGTATAAGGATCAGTGTCAGAAGATCATTGCTTTCAAAGGTTCAATTCAGTTTTGCCTCAAACAATGGGCTCTACATGCTTAAAGCTGAAAGACTTTAAAACATTCTTTGAATTCTCCATTGATAGTAGTAAATTGATAGTAAACCTGCTACAGGTAATCCTCGACTTACAACCATTTGTTTAATGACTTACAACCATTTCTTTCGTAAGCCTGCAAGATTAGAATGGCATTGAAAAAGAGACTTATGACCAGTCCTCACACTTATGACCATTGCAGTATCCCCATAGTCACATAATCAAATTTTGGGCACTTGGATGTAGAGATGGGGACCTGGTAGAGGTCATGTGCAGCAAACTGCCCCTCCAAAGCCTGCGTGCCTCTTCTCTCTACATTATCTCATCCCTTCACATCACCATGGCAATGTGGGAAACTACCCCAGATTGGTACAATGACCTTACCTGCCTGATATCAGCTAGCTTACACCAACAGGATGTTGCAGCAAACAGCTCCCTGTTTTGGGCCTCTGGCTTTCTTCTTAAGGATTGGTAAGGAGTTTAACCAATGAAATGCTATTGCTATGCTATTGCCATGTTAAACTTTTGCTGCTTGGAAAACTGTATAAAAAGAATAAACGCTGCGAAGGCGGTCAGCCATATTTGCACCCTGCAATGACTGAGCACTGATTACTACACTTGGAGACCTGCATGTATTTATGACTATCCCAGGCTCACGTAATGGCCATTTGCAACCTTCTCAGTTGACTTCTGACAAGTAAAGTCAATGGGTGAAACCATTCACCTAATCATGTGATTCACATAACTACAGCAGTGTTTTGCTTAACAACCATGGCAAAAAAAAAAAGATAGTAAAAGGTTGTAAAACCAGGCCCAAGTCCCTTAACAGCCACCTTGCTTAGCACTGGAAATTCTGCTGCCAACTGTGGTCATAAGCTGAGGACTACCTGTATCTATTTGTAGAACTATATCTATTATTCCTTCCACCAGGTGGATAAATGGAGCCACTGCTATCATTCAGCGAAATGCCAACGCTAGAGATATTTTTAAAAAAATTCATAAGGAATGGCTGGTCTTGTTTTCAGTCAGGCAAATGATGATACTGATGATTCAGAGTGAACTGCAAAGAGCTCACACTTATGCCTGAATCCTTGACATTTCAGTTAAGAAGTAACCATTTTATATAAACATCGGGACAATGTTGACAATACAGGAAGATACCTAGCTCTTGACTCATCTTATTTTTTTTTCTCTTGCTCACTGTGTAGGCCAATTCAGATCTTCTGTGTCAATCAACTATTTTCCACTAGTTTATGTAACACTGTTCCCTCTGAACACACAGGAGTTATTCTCTATATTCTACTGGTTGGCTATCCTCCTTTCTGGGATGAGGATCAACACCGATTATATCAGCAGATCAAAGCTGGAGCCTATGATGTAAGCAATCTTCCCTTTCATATTCTTCTTCTCTCTTACACCTTAATTTTTTTTGAATAACTTTTTCTCACTTGCTTTATTTGTGCACCACCATATTGGAAACCAATCTAAATATCAATCTAATGTTGCAATTAATATGTTGGACTCAGGGTGAGACTATGTTCATATCCACACTTGGGTAATTGGGACTGATAAACCATGGTTCTGAAGTGCTGTTGAACATCAGTTTCATTCAGCTCTAGCAAATATGACCAATGGAGAGAGATACTGAAAGATGTAATTCAGCAAGATTTGGAAATCATAGACCTATGTCAGATTAATCTTCCTCTCAGACTATTTTATATTGTGAAGAAAGATGAGCCTTCTTACTTAACATATTTCTCCACCATCCTCAGAAAAGTCTCTCAACAGCTTACATAGAACAAATGCCAATTTAAACTTCTACAATATGAGTAAAATAACTACAAAACAATAGAAAAATAAAAAGTGACTATTTTTATTGAATCAATAAAAGGGGAAGCATAAAATTATAGTAACGATGGAGTTGCAACAAGGAGAGTTTGTGAACAATAGAACATCTGTTGGAACATGATCTCTCTGCGTGAGATAGTGTGATTTTTCTTTTCTGTGGCAGCTCTGTATCAAACAAATTTACTGACCCTGTGGGGAGTTTTCTTTCTTTTTTTGGGGGGGGGAGTTTAGGTTGATAAAATGGCCTCTTTGACCCCTCTTTCAAACCAATGCTCCTCTCTGTCCAGAATGTGGATTTTGCTATCTTTAAAGTAATGACCTTTTGAAGACTGGCCATCTATGTTAAAACTGAACAGTCCTCTTTCAACAAAGAGGAAAGGATACAACACCATCTATCTCCCATCTACAACACAATCCTTTCAGCAGTCCCAAGAAGGTTCCACACCCATGTGCACTCTGATTCGGGTGACCCTGAGGGTACAGATAAACCCCAAGTGGCCTCAATGATTCTTAGATTGTTAACAACCAAATGCCTGCAAAGAATATAAATCTTTCCATTCCCCACAGTTGAATCAGAACTGAAGAAGCTTCTTGGATGAGAAGTGAAACATTTTTAAGGGGAAAAAAAAGAAAAGAAACTCCAGCTGCCTTTTGAAAAACATCTTTGGGACAACCATGACCTGGATGACTGAGAATCTCTATAAATTATCTTATCCCATATCAAACTGCTTTGAGGGTGGGCTTAAGGTAGCTTTGGACTGCCTGATGATGATTTTTATCTAGGGATCAAGAGATGGATCATGACTCCACTGGTTCTCATTGACATCATCTGTTTTGAGATCCTCTTCATCATCTGAGAATTTTGGGAACAGGAAGCACAACTTTGCAGTGGACCTATTGCTATCTCTCTCCAGTAGATTTCAGATAATGCTGCATCCTCAAAATGGAAGCTGTGATATGGTATCTTCCAGAACTCCGTTATGTATCTTATGCTTTTCAACATCTAGAAGTAGCTGGAAGGAAATAAGCGAGTTGGAGCTGGATGCTATAGTTTGTTGATGATACTCTTTCTCCTTGATGTCTTTAGGAAATGGAATGGCTCTCCTGAATGCCTTCCTGCAGTTAGTAATGGGCTGGATGAGGGATAATTTTTTGAAATTGGATCCAGACCAGAGAGAAGTGCTCAACATGAGGTCCCTATTCTAGACCTGATTCACTTTTTGATTTTCCAAATTAAAACAAGGCCAGATGTACCTTTGATGAACTCCAGGGAATATATCAACCATGTTTGGTATATTAACTCTTTATCTTTCTGAAGATAGAGACCTAAAAGTAATAGAGGCAAGGTTGATAACCACCAGATTTAAATAGAGTAACACACTCTGTGTGGATCTGTTATTTCTGTCTAGTCTGGAACATACTGCACAAATTTGTCCAGGTAGTCACCAGGAGTAAAAAAAAAAAACTGACTCTAAAGCATGCATGCACACATACTAACGCACATATAGGTTATCTTCAAAGCTTTATGTAATTTAATTCCAGGCTATAGTTTTCTGATTGAACTTTCACACTTCCTGAGAACCTCTAAAAAAGTTTGCCTGTAATTCCTATGGTCCCTCCTGCAATAATGCATGACTGAACCTCTGCAAAGTTGACCCACCTATTATCTTTATTAGTTTTTTTAAAGACCCTTTCCATTCATCCTGAAATGGGTGAATAGGCAAAACGGAGATGGGCAGTTGAGAAATATTAAATATAAATAAATAAATATTTTTGTACTGCATTTAATAGTTGTGCTTATTTCCCCCTAGTCAGCAACATATCAAGTCAGAACACATACATGACATGAACTTTTAATTTGTTTTTATTGCTTTTAAAATAATGACAAAAAATAAAGAACAGCAAAAACATAAGATAATTAAATAAAAATACATACATCTAGGGTTTTTTTCCTTTTCTTTGACAATATGTGCATATAAAATATGTACTTAATACCTGGACTCCAAATCATTTTGGGTTTTTGTTACAATTACTGTCTCAGAGAAATATACTGTGTCTTAATTCTCTCCTGCAGAAGAGAGAATGAGAAGTTTTATCTTCTTGTACTTGCAGTTTCCATCTCCTGAGTGGGATACCGTTACTCCTGAAGCAAAAGACCTCATCAATAAAATGTTAACAATCAACCCATCCAAACGTATCACAGCAGCAGAAGCCCTGAAGCATCCATGGATATCAGTAAGTGCATAGTGAATCATACTTCTGTTAGTAGCTGTTTGGATTTTGATAATAATCTCCAGGTATCAGTGCTCCCCCATTTTAAAGTGGGGGTCTGCAACCTCAGAATCCAGGGCCTTCTAAAACCTTTCATTCAAGCCCTCCAAAACCTTTCAAGTTTCCTTTAGAATTCCCGAGAAAGTTGCTCTATGAACTACCCAGTTGACACAGGGTTCAAATTGAATAAATAAAAATTGTAGTGCTTTAGATTAAAGAAAGGAACTTCTTAAACCCAGAAGAAGTAATGATTGTGTTGAGTGCAATTTTAATTTAATTTAAAATTAATTTCTTAAAGCAAATTTCATTTTTGTCCTAACCCCATCTACCTCTTTATTTTGAACTTTCCCCACCACTTTTTCTTGTCATGCTAAAGGAATAAGTATGGCTCTTGACCACAAAAAGTCAGCAACCTCCAAATGTCATTGTTGGGAGGAAAAATTATACCTGCCTAGTAGAGAATATGCAAAACTATGCAGAAAATTGTGAAAAGCACAGGAGATCAGTCAAGATGATACTCCATTGCTCCTTTTTTTAAAAAAAGAAAAGGAAAATGAAATCTAATTGGGCTAAATGTTGAATCTTTTTGCAACATTAATGGGGAGCAGCATTCTGCAACAGGCTGTCTTAGTAGAGGCAGGAGAGGGTATATGGATGTCCTACAATACTTAATCACTGCTTACTTTATATCAGCAATATATTTTAGTCCCTGCAGAAAAAGCCAGATACAACAACAGTATGGAATTGAAGAACAGAAGGCAATCTGGTTTAATAGATCATATTTACAATCACACAAGGAAATATGGCTTCCAACATAAGCCCAGGTTTCTAAAATAATCAAGGGTTTTGTATTCATTTTCATTTCTAAGCACGCTTTCTTTATATCTTTTAGCACCGTTCCACTGTGGCTTCTTGCATGCACAGACAGGAGACTGTGGATTGCTTGAAGAAATTCAATGCCAGAAGAAAGCTGAAGGTAATTATGGGACTTGGTGCTTCCCTGTTTATTTAATTGAAAGTTTCCACTTTCATTTGTTCCCCATGTTCATGTTTCATATCTTTCAAGACCTGGCTCCAGATTAGGCTTCTTGCAGGTCTCTATTTATATTTTACAGATCCAGATGACATCACCTGTAATGGGTAATTTTTCTATATTTTCTCATACTTGTGCTCACATTCTTTCCATACACAAAAAAAATCACCAAAGAGGAAAAGACAGACAAAAGAACAGTTTAGACTGGACTATATTTCTCTGTATAACTAAATTAGTTTCTTTACATGAGATAGATCTGTTCCAAGTATAGGCAGACAGTATTAATGTCATGGCCATTAGCTGAAAGTTGAAATCATTATGAGTTTCACTGTGGTTCTTCCAAAAGATTACCCAAGTGATCTCATTCATCTAAATGTGAAAAACTAACATTTAGTCATTTCCGCACTGGGTGAAAAATTGTTAGAGAATTAAAGGTTTTCTAGACCATTGTTTTGGTAAAATAAAGAGGGCAGACTTTATATTACATCAACTATGCTTGGGTGATGTTATTAAACTGCTTTAGATCACTAGTTAGGAAATGAATTTATTAATCTGAAACCTTTAAAATCTTAAAAATAACTATAATGGCTTCTTGAAAGATTTCTGAAAACTGATATTTAATGAAATTCAGACAAGTTGCAAATTTCAAAGGTCTGCATTTGCCATTTTTAGACCACTTTTCACTCAGTTGTACGCTACTGTGGGTAGGAAAAGATTCAGTTAGGAGACTTAGCAGTAATATCATTATCAGTTTCTAGATTCAATGTTTTCTTGAATTATCTCTGCACATATGTTCTATGAACTCTTGTGGATTTCTTGCCTTTGGGCTGGACACTAACAAAATTACTGGCTTATGCAGTGTATATTGGAGGTGGTGACCCTTTGAGAGCTGTATGCAATGAAATTTCATTTTAATGTATGCCAATTAGTGTGCATTCAAAGTGACAATAAAGTTATTATTATTCTGTTCTAATGTAATTTCTCACTAGCTCACTTGATTGAGATATTGAGAAACTGTGGACTGTCACATAGTCAGCCAGATAGTCAGACTGGATTTAGCATTTTTATCCACCTATTGAGTCCTTCCCAAGGACTTGAGACAGGCAGGTATTGATGGTTTGATGGTATTAGAGGTATGTCACTGGATTATTATTATGATTATTTGTTAAATCCATTTTCTGTCTATCTCGCTGTGGGGCTACTCTAGGTGGCTTATAAGAGTAAAAACGCAGAAATGAAAGGAAGTGTAAAAGTAAATAGTAAAACAATAAAATAAACAATGAAAATACAGTAATGCGAGATTAAAAGAAGTGCTCAACAGAAGAGAAGACAGACAGTAAGCAGTAAAGACACAAATCCATTTGACCTTTTTACCCTATGCCCCAAAATTATATTTTGATGGACATTTCAAATCTATCCATAGCTAGAATAAAACACAGAGGTGTAAATATTGCATCCTTATGCTAATTCAGTTTTATTCGGTTCAAGTATATCTTGCTTTTTTTCTATAAATGCTAAACCAATTGCTCGGAATTCTACATCAAACAAATATGGAATGTTTCCTTTTCCTATTAAAAATGGACACTTCCTGCTAACAGGAAGTAAGTGACCTTAAAATATAATGTTGGGCTATGGCAAATCAGGAACCTACATTATTTTACTGATCTATATATCCAGAATGGCTCTGGATATGTTACTTCAGTAATGCATTGAAGTCTTCCCCCCATCAAATGGATGTGATGAGACTGATGTCTATGGGACAACATGCTTGAGAGCTCTGTGTAGTAATAGTATAGTAGTGGTAATTGTAATAGCTTTTATTTAGAGCTGCTAAATTAAAATGGAGGAGAAATATATGCTACAGATGAGTCTTTGTCAGCATGCCCAAATGCTTTTGTCTTTAATGCTGAACATGGAATGAGTTTGGGGTATTATAGTGTAATCTTGCATTTTAGCACAACACCAAATATGGAAAGTGTTGTGTCCTGGGCCTGATGAGGAAACTCAGCAGGCCCAGAAATGTTGCAAATGGTCCCGGGCAACCTAAAAGCTGCCCGGGACCAGACTGGCTGGCGCCGGACTACTGCTTATGCGCAGGGCGTGAAGAAAGAGGGATTCCTATTGGCTGGACTGCCTGGGGGTTGGAAATCTATAAAAGGCCTGCGTGCCTGTTTTGCAGTTGCTTGGAATGGAGTCAAGGAGAAATAAAGAAGTTTGCATTACAATGTGTCGTCTTCAATGCCTCGAATCCCAAAACACAAAAGTGGCAACGAGGGTGGGATCGCTGCAAGGAAAAGGCAGTAAGAAGAGGATACGCTTCATCTGAAAATCCTGAAGCCTGGGAATCGGCATCCAGCTCTGCACTCACCTGTCAGTACAGCATCACTGGAGGTGAGCTTGGCAAATGGGCCCTTCCCCTCAACAAAGGCTTGCAGCAAGGCATTCGAAGCAGAAGATGTCAAAGATTGGACATCTATCCGAGTTAGACGTCTCTCACCTGGAGCGCTGGAACTCCTATGTGGCCCGGGTGGAAAATTACCTAAGGGTTAACCAGGTTTGGGAAGACGGCTTGAAAGCAGCAATCCTGCTGTGCATCTGCGGTCAGGACTTTGGATGTAGCCGAGAACCTGGTAGCCCTGGCACCGCTGGAGTCTGTCACCTATACAGACCTAAAAAACATGCTGAAGAATCACTTCCACCCCAAGCTTTGTGTGATCGCGTGGAGGCATGCTTTTGAGCAGAGGGATCAGAAGCCGGGCAAGTCCCCTGCTGAATTCATTGCTGCATTGAGACAAGCTGCCAGGCCTTGTGAATTCAAGGACCTGGAAGAACGCTTATGAGACTGTTTTGTCTGCGGCCTGAGAAGCAGGGAGCTGCAACAAAAAATCTTTGCTAAAGTTGAAGTTACCTTCCAAGATGTCTTACGTGAAGTTGCAGCTAAAGAAGCAACAGGTGGCACTGTGAAGGCTCTGTGGCTTGCCAGAAATGCTCCAGCCATTGCGACCATCCACCAAGAGGTCGATCAGGAAGTCCAAGACTCAGATCCTGAAGAGGAGGTGGACAGACTTCACCAGCCGGCAGTGAGAAGACCACGAGAGAAACCAGACAAGGCCCCAGCAGCCCTTCAGTGTCTCGGTTGCGGAGGACGCTACAAGCGCACAGACTGCCGGTTCCACTCCGCCATTTGCCAGGCATGTGGTAAGCAAGGCCACATTGCCACCATTTGTTTGGGTTGCCAGCAGGTGTAACCTCAGGAAGAATCTCTTCAGAAAGGTACCAGGATCCCCAGCCAACACAGGGTGGGTTTCTGCGTGTTGCATAGAAGCATCTTGCGAACGGGGACACACAAGCCCCTTAAAAAGAAGCTTTGCATTGATGTACAGTTACAAAGGGTTCCCTTATCAATGGAGCTGGACACCGGGTCCGCTCTAGCAATCATTTCACACAAACTTTTAAAAGGATTTGCTGCAGTAGTGGCCGTTGAGTCAAACTCAGGCCATCGAACCTAATTCTTACTGACTTTCAAAATTCAAAGGTTAATGTATTAGGAGAGCCACACTCAAGGTGCAGCATAAGGCTTTCCAAGGCCTCTTAGATGTGGTGGTTGTTGGGGGTGATCGTACGAGTCTAATTGGACTCGACTGGTTTGAGGCCCTGGGAATTCAGGTGACTGGTCTGAATAGTCTGCAAGCTCCAGGACTTGCAGAAGTCTGCAAAGAGCTTGCAGATGTGTTTAGTTCAGAGCTTGCTTCATACAAAGGGCCTCCCATCGCACTGTGATTAAACCCAAACATCGTACCAGTTAGGATTAAGCCTAGGAGGGTGCCATTCGCCCTCAAAGGCAAAATTGATGCTGAACTGGATAAGCTGCTCCAGCAGGGCATCTTGGAACCTGTGGATTCAAGTCCATGGGAAACCCCAATTGTGATGCCTTTAAAGGCTAACAGGGAAGTCCGAATTTGCACGGACTATAAGTGTACTCTGAACACAGCTTTGCAACGGCATGCATATCCTGTACCAGTGGTAAGTCATATTCTGGCCTCCCTTAAAGGGGGAACACTGTTTGCAAAGTTTGATTTAGCACAGGCCTATCAACAGCTACCTGTTGATGAGGCAACTGCTGAAGCCCAAACAATAGTGACCAATAGGGATGCTTTTAAAGTAAAAAGGTTACAATTTGGGGTGAATGGAGCGCACGCTCAGGGGTATCCCAGGGGTCTGCCCCTACTTTGATGACATCCTCATTGCAGGGGAATTATCGTAGAATTTGGCTAAAAGATTAAGGGCTGTGTTGATGAGGTTCCATCAAGTGGGCCTCAAATTAAAAAAGGACAAATGTAAAATTGATGTTACTTCTACAGAATTTTTAGGCTTTAAAATAGATGCTCAAGTCATCTACCTTGCAGAGTCTAAATTGAAGGCCATTCAGGAGGCCCCAAGTCCCCAGTCCAAAAGCGAGCTTCAAGCTTTCTTCGGACTTCTTAACTTTTATCATGCTTTCCTTCCCCATAAGGCTGCTGTGGCTGAGCCATTACACTGGCTCTTGGACAAGCAAGCTCCATGGCAGTGGACTAAAGTCCATGACAGGAGTTTTAAGGAGGTCAAGGCCTTGCTCTCATCAAATGTGGTATTAGCCCATTTTAATGAGCAACTGCCTGTATGCATCATTTGTGATGCATCCCCTTATGGGGTGAGTGCTGTACTCAGTTACCTCTGATGGGACCCAAGTCCCTGTGGCCTACTATTCAAGGACTCTGTCATCTGCAGAGCATAATTACACTCAGATTGACAGAGAAGCCTTGGCCATAGTGGCTGGCATAAAGAAATTTCATGATTTCTTATATGGCCGCCACTTCACGGTCTACACAGACCATAAGCCTTTGCTGGGTTTGTTTACCACAAACAAACAAACACCACACATTATTTCTTCACATATGCTGAGATGGTCTATTTTCCTGTCAGCACATGACTATACTTTAATTCACAAACCTGGAAAGGAAATGGGCCTTGCAAATGGCCTCAGCAGATTACCTCTAAAACAGATAGAGGCAGATCCTGCTCCTGCTATTAACATTCTCTCCATTCAGGAGTTGCTTTTATCTCCCCTCAATGCTAGGGATGTGGCTGCAGAAACTGCTACTGATCACACACTTGCACGCGTGCTGACATGGGTGTTGTCAGGATGGCCTGACATGTGTCCAGATGCTACATTTCAAAGTTTCTGGCAAAGGAGACACACACTGTCTACCTTTAATGGGTGACTTTTATGGGGAAGTAGAGTAGTTATCCCAGCCTCACTGAGGTCTAGGGTCTTGTCCTCTCTGCATGAGGGACATCAGGGCATAGTGTGCATGAAAGCGCTTGCGCACAGCCATCTCTGGTGGCCTGGGCTTGATAAAGCTATTGAAGCCCAGGTGCACAGATGCCAGGTGTACCAATAATCCCATCCTGAAATGCCTCAGGCCCCTGTACACAGGTGGGAGGAGACACAAACCCCTTGGTCAAGGGTACATTTAGATTATGCTGGGCGCATTCAGGGGCAATTCTTCCTTATCTTTGTGGATAGCCATTCCAAGTGGCTAAAGGTTGTACCTGTCTCCTCCATTACTACTGCTAGGACCATCCAGGTGCTAAGGGGAATCTTTGCATCCCATGGCCTTCCTGATGTTCTCATTTCTGACAATAGTCCTCAATTTACACCTTGTGAGTTCCAGGCTTTCCTTCAGGCCAATTTGATACAGCATGCAACGTCAGCACCCTTCCACCCTTCCACCAATGGGCAAGCTGAAAGAATGGTGCGCACACCACCAAAGACGCACTCAAAAGACTAACACATGGCCGCTGGCATCACAGGTTAGCAGATTTTCTTCTTGCACACCGCACCACACCTTGCACTGCCACTGGGAAGAGCCCAGCTGAACTCCACTGGGGCGGCCGCCTCATCACGAAGTTAGACAGATTGCACCCCGATCGGGTGTCTTCCCAGGTGTCACAGCCACAGGCTCCTTGGAGACTTCAGGCAATCTGGTCTGGGCTAGGAACTATAGTCCTGGACATCTCTGGGTTCCTGCTGTCATCTGTAAGATCTCTGGACCTCTATCATACGAAGTGACCTTGGGAGATGGCCGCGTCGTGCGGCGTCACATCGATCAACTGCGCTGGCAGTTGATTCCGCCCCTGCCTCTGCTCTCGGGGGGGGAGGGGGCCCAGGAACTACATCACACTTCAGGTCAACCTTCTGAGACACAATCTCACTGTTCCTGGGAATTGCCACAGGTCGCTAGGGATTGCCCAGGGGAGGAGCAATGGCATCCTCACGATTCAGCTATTATGCTGAACAGAGAGTCCGGTGCATCAGCAATTGCTCCCAAGAGGAAGTCATCCTAAGGGGTGGCCGGCATATCCTCAAGAGCGTCAGACAGGAATTCTCCTGAGGAGGGGTTTGCCATAGAGGCGGCTCCTGACTCTGGCACCTTGGCCACAGGGGACTGGGAGTATTGGGGTACACTTGCAACACAGGTCACGTCCGAGACTGGTCGCGGGCTCAAGGGACTAAGTTCCCTGGAGCCATCCAGGGAAGTTGGGGAGTCCTCAACCACTCCACTGGGTTGGGGAATTTCCTCCATTCTCAAGGAGCCTGGAGATAGCCCTGGCAACTCTGCCAGCATGCCTCACCAGGAGTCACCTGCAAAATTTGTGCATAAAAGTCCTGGTCTAGTGAGCCCACCAGACGGGCCAGTAGGCCAGGCGCCCTTAAGTACAAGTCCTGGTCTGCCTAGTTGGGCAGGTGAGCTGACAGGCCTGGCACCCTCCCTGACTTTGGGTAGGTCACAAAGGGCTAAGGCCCCTCCTAAACACCTAGGTGAATATGTAAGGTTGCTGTCAGCACAAGGAAACCTTACTAGTCTAGGATAGGAGTTGGACCTATGTGGGGTAGAAGATAGACACAGGAAGTCCACATTAAAGAGTGGGTTATTTAGAGAACCCTATTGTGTTATAAGAATGTTGCCTGCATATGAGCAGGAATATATTTTTATTATTATTATTATTATTGTAAAGAAAATAGGAATTGTGTGTGTTCTATCCAGGGGGGAGGGGTGTTGTGTCCTGGGCCTGATGAGGAAACTCAGCAGGCCCAGAAATGTTGCAAATGGTCCCGGGAAACCTAAAAGCTGCCCGGGACCAGACTGGCTGGCGCCGGACTACTGCGCATGCACAGGGCACGAAGAAAGAGGGATTCCTATTGGCTGGACTGCCTGGGGGTTAGAAATCTATAAAAGGCCTGCGTGCCTGTTTTGCAGTTGCTTGGAATGGAGTCAAGGAGAAATAAAGAAGTTTGCTTTACAATGTGTCATCTTCAATGCCTTGAATCCCGAAACACAAAAGAAAGGTTGGGGGGATTGTTTGTTCATTATGATAATTTCTTCTGTTCTATGACCTGAGACAAATGATTGATGCATCAGAAGAATTTTAATCTGTTGAATGTCTCAAGGATAGATAGCATATTTGAGATTACACTTTGGATACTGTAGGAAATCCTCTTTAATACAGCAAGACATTTATCAGTTAGTCTGGTCCCATCAGAGCTCAAGTGTTACTTGTTTAGTGAAGAATGGAGTTACATTAACATTGGAAGGAAAGCTTTTTAATCTCTATATAAGGTGGCTATAATAAACTCTGTGTCCACCATTCGGAAACTTGCAGTTAAAAACACTGGGCTAATATCCAGTGACTTGATTTCTGCAAACTGTTTGCTGTTTCTATTAATATATTCCCTGAACTATATTCATCCTGCCTGAAACAGGGCCAAAGGTACATTCCCCTTGTAGTTCAGCCAGCTCCATTTTCCACAAGATGTTTTTAAGAAAAATGGGGGTGGGGGGAAGGATAGTCCTGATTCTGAATCCAACATTATGTCCTGTTTCCCCTTTTTTTTCTTTTTGTCTTTTGTGTGTTCCAGGGTGCAATCCTCACTACAATGCTAGCGACCCGTAATTTTTCTGGTAGGCAACCCAACTCTATTTACTTGCTACTTTCTCACTTATTGACTATTAACTTTGGTTAGAAAATATGGCTGGTTGCTGCATTAAGACTTCCACAAGCAGGTTTGGACATTTTCATGTGATTCCCAAATGACTTTTTTTTCTATGTATGTTGAAATGTTCATACAAGAAAGAGAAGAGAAAGAAAACATTTAAATTTATGTTGTAACCCATACTCAGTGGTGGTGACCTGAGGAGAAAGCTCTGAAGATCTTATGTTACAGTATGTATATTCTTGGACTGTGGCTTAAATGTAGCACCAAACTAGGAAATGAAGATCTGATCACCTATTTCCCTTACTATACTTTAAAAATGTCCCTGAATGTGCCAGTTTGCATGTGGAAAGTAAGAAAGAGTTTCTTTGGCAGAATCCATGAGGAGCTTTAATACAGTCTGCACATTCTATAGCTCTGCGGGAGGTAGTACTGAAGGTATTGGCTTCTTAAGATTAATTCCTTATAATTTTGTGAAAGAAAGATTATTTTATACAGTCAAGTATTCCTAAACATTACAAATAATTTTTCCCTAAATAACCCACCCCCATACCATTTTCTTCACTTAAAGCTGAAAAGCCACTGGAATTAATTATAGCTAAGGCCCCAATTCACAGAGTGTGATAAATGTAAACTCCCTTGGATTAACAGCTCATCAACATAGCTTGAGGAACATCAACTAATCATTTCCAAAGGACATATCTGCATACCATTGCCTGTATCTCATCATCCAACCACAGCTGAGACAGACCAAGGATAACTCTGAGAGTAACGTCCTCCCTCTTATTCCATCTCCATGTGTTGGGTGTAGGTAAAGTTGGGTATGTTGATGCCATAGAAGAGGTGATCTAAAAATGATTTCTTCCATTGTGATTATATGATTTATATAGCTCTCCACTAAGCACATGACTTAGAGCAGTATACATCATCAATAAACAGCAATAAATATTTATAAAATAACACAAAAAAGAAATAATAGAAAAATAAAACACAAAAACATAAGGCCATAAGATTCTTGGAAAGATTCATACAATGGGATCGTGTCAATCTATGACTCAATGCCTGGGGAAAGAATTGAGGTTACTGCCTTTCAAAAGCCAGATAGAGCTGGGTTAACTGAATCTTGGGCGGGATGCTGGTCCACAGAATGGAGGTGGTGACAGATGGAATGTACTCTGGGTCCCATCAAATGACATTGGCTGAGCAATAGAATCTAGAACGTTCTGACCCTATCAGATCTTACCAGGAAAGCAGAAATAAATAAAGCCCCAAAGGTGCTTTTCAAAAGGCAACTGGACTTTCTTAGTTTTTTCCTTAAACATGTTTCACTTCTCATCCAAGAAGCTTCTTCAGTTCAGAAGCAAAACGTTTTCAAGGAAAAAAATTAAGAAAGTCCAGTTGCGTTTTGAACAGTGCCTTTGGGACAACCATGACCTGGATGATTGAGAATCTCCATACACAAATGAATGAAGCATTAGAAAACATGTGGCTCCAACTGGTTCTATCACCTTCCTGTGGAACCATCATTTTCCACCCCATCACTGATTGGTCTTCCTCCGTCAATTCTGTTTGGGCTGTGAGGGAGACTGAAATCCAGCTTGTTTGTTTCTTTTTTAAATGGGTCGACCTAGACTGGTTGACCTAGAGACCTGGTCCCGAACCTTGTCCTGAAAATGACCCTAGCTTAAAGCAAGTAGTTGGAAGTGTAATTGAAAATATTTGTTTTTTTATTATCTGTAACTTGCCTGGCAGGGAAAGCCCTTCCTAGAGGTCACAATTATCAGGAACCTTGGCTTCACACATCCTATCCTCTTATAATTTTAGGGTAGTTTTACAACTCCCACCCCAATCCCCATAGTAAATCCTCTTGCTCAAAATCTAGTACTCATCCAGCAACAGCACAAATCTAGATAACTACTGGAGGGGAGCCCAAATTTTTTTTAAAAATTAGATAGAATGACTTTTCCTGTCATTTAGTGGTTGATAAGTTCTCTGGTTGATGCATAATTGCAAAGAATTAAAAAAAAAAGTTCAATGGGTTGAGGAGGCAATAGAAAAAGGGAGGGGGGTGCCTGTGCATGACTTAGCCAGCGTATTGCCATGCCAATTTTCAAATGAAGGATAGTGTCAATCAAGGAAGCCAAAATTATAGCTTTTACCACAGAATAGTGTGCTGTAGCAGCAACAGCAGAGCTCAGAAGCCTTCTGAGACATGCTGGGGAGATAGCAAGACTTAGGGAAGGACCCAGAATAAGAAGGAACATAGTGAAGCAGCTGTGTGGATGTAACCTAAGTTTGGCTTGCGTAGTGACTCATGCAAGACATCAGGAAGAATGAACATTAGCATCTGTCTTCTAGCATTTCATATTAATAGATATTGACCATTTTCTCTGGATTATTAAGTGAAGACAAAATATAAAAATACTTTTTTTGCACATTGATAGAAAGGTTGCCATAAGCAAATCAATCAAGTTTCCATCCTTCACACAACAGGGCAATCACCATTATTTATTAACAGATTACACTTGCTTGAAAGAATTCAGATTAGACAATAACAAATTCATTTTACACTATTCTGTGAAAAATGTTGGGTAACGTGGTTATTAATCAGAAGGGGTTTGCCCCAGAGCACATCATTTGGTTAGATGGAGTTTTTAAAGGAATAATAATAATAATAATAATAATAATAATAATAATAATAATAATATCTTTCTAGAATACAGGTATTAAGATGAAAGCATTTCCTTCCTGTATAATAATTGCTTAGAAGTGAGTTTTAAAAATTATCATTCAGGAAAGTAAGGCAGTTTTACTGGATTTTCTAAAGAAACCTTGAATTTATGGGGAATCTTCTAAAAACAGCTTCCATTTGCTAAAATTTCACATGAAGAAAAGTGGATCCAGAAGAAATAAGTGGGATTGTTGGATTGACATTGTATTTGGAAAGTAACAAAATGCTGGCTTTAAAAGAGAAATAGCAAAATTTATGGAGGATTATAGTTATGCTGGGTACCCAGAGTATAGGTTCAGAGGCACTGAACAATTTACCATCCCTGATTCTTCTGGACTTCCCAGTCATCTCAGTTATTATAAGAAACATATTGTAACAAAATGCTGAACCAGACAGACATTTGTTCTGTTCCATCAAGTCTTCCTTACATTTTTAGAACTTGATTGATTGGGACAGATACCCTTTTTGGAGGGAACAATTGTTAGGAACAGACATGACATTAAGCTATTTCAAACAAGCAGATTTCTGCTTAGGAAATTACAATGTGTACAGCCCGCATTCTCATATACAGTATATGTGTCACTGTGGGACATGTTGGATGCAAAACCACAATTGGCTGTTGCTTCTACATATCAGCTCATGTAATAACATATACATAGGTAGCATTTACATGTAACAATATATAATTTGTTAAACCCAAGCAGTTAAGAATTTCAGCAAGTGGAAAATACACTGCAGAACTTTAAAAGACCCCAAAATGTAGAAAAATATAGTGCACTTAAAAGATTGTGCAATAGATGTGTATTTGATGGAATAAAAGCATTTAAAGAGATCGTGAGAAAAACATCATAACAACTTGGGAAATAAGAGAGGATATAGATCTTAACAATCTAAGGAAACCATTAAAAAAAAACAAAAAACCTGGAGCTGGGGAAAGGTTAATTGGCTGAGAATTCTGGAACTGTTACCAAGACTAAAAAAAATCCCAGACTTTACAGTACGAACTTTCTATCCAGCTTGAACCAAATAGAGTAATCCAGGTTTGGGAAAGGGGTAGGAAAGAAGGTGCCTGTTTTTTATCATTGTCAAAATGTGGGCTGCAGCTGTCAGGATGTCATAATTGCAGCACGTGATCTCCACCAGCATGGGGGACTAAAATTAGCAGGAGAGCCTGAGAGAGAGAAAAGCAGGCAGGCACGAGAACACTTATCTACAGCTGAACCATTCGTGAACCGATGAAACAAAAAAGTGAGATCAGCAAACTTAGAAAGTGGAGTGATTTCATAGAGAAGATTAAATCGTGATGGCCACGTGATGGGAAGATCCTTAAGCTAGTCCTTTCAAGAAGGAATAAACAAACTTCACAGAGAATGCTCCTTCGGTTCACCAACATTGCCGGGCTCTGTTTTGACTTCTTCAAGAACTTGGGAATACATGACTCTAAGTGGCTGTGGCTTGTTTTGTTCTATTGGAAAGATCATAGCAATCCAGTCTGCAATCTTCATGGGTTATTGAGAGACTTTTTTCAGACTGATGGATTATTATCAGAGAATGCTGCAGCACTGAATGTGTGGTTTTCAGTTCCATGGTCTCCTGCTCTTAGTCAGTTCTCCTCATGTTGCTGGTTCTCACTCTGCTAACTCTGATATCATGCTTGTGCCTCTTGACCTGGTACCTTTTCTCCACAGGAGGGAAAAGCGGTGGAAACAAGAAGAATGATGGTGTGAAGGTAAGTCCTCCTCATTTCTGGATCCTACAAGATGACAAATACGCTTGGGTGTCTTTTCTAGTAGTGGGTCCCAGCGTGGCCCAGATCTTCTGTTTCATGTGTTACTCAATTTTTAGATACATTTTTCCCATTCTTGCCTTTCGTACAAAAAATAAAACTGAAGGAAAAAATATAGTTTGTAAAGCTTAGATATAGTAATAGTTGCCTCAGTTTATGCTCAATTTGTTTGATTAATCCATACCAAAATAAATGTGAAAAAAGAATTAGAGAGCAGAATTGTGAGGACAATAATGGAGAACTAAGCAACATTTTGACCTGCTCATTGAAACTGAGAAATATATTCTAATAATTCTCTTTTCATTTCTACTTACTTTTATAAATTGGAGAAAAGATTGTGCCTTTCTTCTAATCTTCTGCGTTTCAATATTATCAGATAATTATGTGATTTCTTAGAAATAATCTAGGCTTGGGACTGATTTAAGTATTCAGAGATTATAGTGATACTGCCTTCTTGTAGAACTGTAATTCACAATTCCCCCTACGGTATTTAATATCCCAGAATATTTCTGTGGCTGTGTATAATCTTACAACATACCCTAGTGTGAATTCCTCTTGATCCCCTTAAATATTAGTTCCTAGTGACTTATCTTTCCATGTAAAGGAAGTTTCTGAAGGAGGAGCCTTTATCACTTTGCAGATATCCCATATCAATATTCTGTTTTCTATTATGCCTCTGGCATTTCTAATCCTATGTAAAGGCTGTCACAGGGGAGCCTAAGAAGAGAATTAGAAAGTTAATTTAAAATTGGGATTAAAAATCTGAGATCTTCCAGAGGTTGCTATACTATAATTCCAAGTGGTCCCAGCCAAGATGGCCAATGCTGAAAGTGCATGGTGATTTGATTTAGTAAAATCCGTTAGATACAGTATTTTGTTCCTGGCTTAGCTTTTGAGCAGTGGTAAGAATCCCAGCTGTTACCCTTTTTTTTTTTTAACCTGAATAATTTTTAAGAAAACTACACTCTGCTACATTAATATGATAAAGGAACTTTCGGAAACCTGAAAGAGATTAACGAATTCAAAGGTTATTGTCACCACTAAAGAGAAGGTAGTAAAACCAGGAACAATGCCTCTAAGTCTTTAGTAAGGCCATTGAGACTTTGAAAGCTGGTTCATGACTTTACTAAAAAGTGGATTAAAGCATGAACAACTTCTTTTTTTTTAGCAGCAATATTACTTCCATTGCTCAGTTCCAAACTATTTGAGTTGGAATAGAGTGTAATGTAGCTGTGCACTGACATTATTACTGTTTTATTTTCTGGAAACCAAAGTGGAATTTTCTGGGAAAGTGTCTGCCAACCCTTTCACAGTTCATGTGGTGGCTTGATGGTGGTCTGAGGGTGGGGAAAGGAATGCAGTTTCAGAGAATGACCATATATATATATGCCTTGGAGATTCTGACTACAGCACTGTCGGGCCAAGATATATATTTATGCTGAGGCAGCTGGCTGTTTCTAGTACTAAAAGCCTCTCCTGGTGCTCTCACTGTTAATTTCTCTCAGAAACTAACCAAAAGAATCAGTTTCTTCCTTTATCATGGTTAAACCATCTTTCTGATATATTCTTGTACTTTTCCCCTCTTATTTCTGTGTGCAGTGGGGAACTTTTTGCTGGTTTTGTTTCAAGACACAAATGTCAGATTCATGGTCACAAGATTTGTGTCCTTTTCTAATGAAATCCATGGTTTGATAACTACTCCCAAGAAGCAAACTTGAAGTAGGATTCTTTCCATGAATAGTCCATTTTAGAAAGATAGATATTCTTCTTTGGCTATAACAACATCTCATTAAAATAAAAACTTGTCAGCTAATCCTTATTCTTTTGACCAATACACTGTTATATGTATTGAGAGATAAGGTGTTCTCTTCTTTTTAACCAGCAGCTACACAATAATGTTCACTGTCCCAGTCAGAATCACATCCTCACAAACTAAATTAATGCAATCACTGCACTCCACCATGTCATATCCTACGTCCTAAATTACTAAGTTCACTTCCCTGTACTGTGTTCTTTTATTATGTGTTTGTCCTACTTAAATGAAGTCACTGCTTTTGTGTTGCATCGTGTTATGTCTGATTACTTTTATAATTATTGTCCAGTAAGATTTCCTATTGCATCTTTACATCATAGCCTGGATGGTTCCATTTTAGATAGTAATCCCTGTTCTCCCTTTTTTAAATTTTCAAAGGAGAGTTGTTTTAAATTATTGCTTCACAAGATATGATCTTATACATAGGTGATAGAAGACTGTGAAAATCCCAGATGCCAATGGGCATGAATTTGCTATTTCTATCCACATGATCTGAAGCATATCGTAATTTAATTTGCAATAGTCACATTTGAAACCTGTTTCTAAGGGCTGTGTGAAGCACCTGAAGTGCTCAGCTGAACTCACCATCTGAAGTGCTGAGATGCTACATCCTTTTGGAAGGGCAGCACAACCACTTCAAGGCACTTTCTACCTTGTCTGAGCATGACTAGGCATGCTCACAAGAATTGCTGAGATTGCTGCCAAAGCAAAGCAGAGTACAAAACCCAAAACTGGATAGTAATGATGATAAATAAGAGGAAACTTCAAAACATTTTTGACTGCTCATTGAACTTCTGAAATGTGGTAAGGCAATTCCCTTCCAGTGTGCAGTATGAAGTAATTTCATCATGAATTAAGGGGTAACGTTTTAAATTATATTTCTTGGGTTATTTCTAGGATTTCTGCTCTAATACGCAACGTGCTAATTTGTGGTGAGTCCAGGTCTGCAGTTAATGAGATGCTGATTTTCACCATTTAATATATGAGTGATTTTTGATGTCATTCTGAGATTATGTGCAATATAATCTCTGCTCCTTAGATTGTAATTAAAATGTGTATTTTTTTGCAATTAAGCATTAACCATATAATAAAAATGTATTATTTTTTTCATCCTCATTTTTTTAAATTTTCTAATGAAAACATGTGTTGACACATTCCTACATAAGGTTAATGATTACTACATTTTGCAGAAATCTAGGAAAGAAGCAGGCAAGATAGAATAGCATATATTTATTATTTTTGTTTCCAAATAAAGCTTAGCAACCCTCTTCTTTTTAGTGGGAATGAAGATATTTTGTCATCATTAAAATCCAGTTTTCAGATTTTCCTCTTGGGAGAATTTCTTTCCAGACAAAATTGTACCTTGTACTCCACTGTCACTACAGCCTACATCAGACCTACAGTTTTGTTATCTGGTAATCAGTGCAGATACATAATGTGGACATCTTGAAAAGTGACTTTGTGGGATCAGATATGCTTCACGTATCCATGCAAAAGACTCTGTAACTGTTTTTAGAACAGTAGCCCCCAACCTTTTGGGCACTAGGGTCCAGTTCCATGGAGAAAGGTCATTCTGTGGACCGGAGGGGGTGTGGTTTTGTGTGCTGCCTGCATCCTGTGGATGGGGCTTCACTTGTTCATGTGGTCCAGCTGCTGGCATGCCATGGGCCAGTGCTGGTCCACAGACTGGGGGTTGGAGACCTCTGTTTTAGAAGAGTACATCCATTAATTATTTTGTGAAGCAATGGGTTTCAGCTGTACCAAGTGTACAGTTTTAGGTTAGTAAAGTAAGAGGCTTTCAGCACTTCAGCAATTATTTAAGAAAGAATCAGATATTGGTGTTGTAACATATCCTGCCTCATTAAGTTGAGTTAGAGAGTTGTTTGAATTCCTTCTAGCTTATCTTCTGATTCTAAATGAACAATTTTTGCCTATTCCACTAGCAGGATGTCAATCTTTCCTCCTGGCAAGGCGGGTTATAAAAGTTTAATGTTTTGTTATTGGAAAGTTGAATTTAGATACTCTTGTGTTTATAAGAAAGAGTAACATAGTAGTTTTAGTTTGATATCTAATATGCATTCAGCTTGGAAAATTTTCACTTGGAAATATTTGCTTTGGCTTGGATAAGAAAAGAACTAAGTTGAGAATTAGATGTCAAGGCTGTTTTAGGGTAACAAGATTTATAGGGTGCAAAGATGAGTAGCACTCAGTGCGAATTGGACAATGTTGATTGAATTGTTCCTTGCGCGGGAAATTTTAGGCTAGCATGCTGTGTGCAGTGCTTGTTCTGTCTTTGCTGAAGACATGGAACTCTTCAATTAAGCATCAGGCTTACCCACAAGAAAACCCATCTTCTCCCATGTTCTGCTCACTTCTTTCTTTCTCACTCTGTGTCTCTTCTTGTCCCATCTCTTCTCCTTGTTTTTCCAGAAAAGAAAGTCCAGTTCCAGCGTTCAGTTAATGGTGAGTGTCCTTTGTCTTCCTCAATGCTGATAATGTTGGGCCTCTCAACATCTTCCAACCATTCCTGTTCTTAGAAAGTATAGAGGGTTGGGTTGAAGGTTGAACCTCTTTGGTACAGCATCTCCCCTACAAATCCCATTAAACAGGAATGGATGGCACAAAAAGAAGCTGAAGCCCACCGAGGAGCACCGAGAACCTAATCTGAATTTCTAGGGAAAGGTTTTCAATGGTGCTTATCATTTAGGAGACGTGCAAACTACCTCAATAAAAAGGAGACATGAAGGAAAAGGCTATCTAATATGGCTCTGCTGGAACTGTGCAATCACAAGCAATCAGACGGCTGGTGAAGCTTGGTTAATTTGTTGTTTGAGACTGAGATATGTTAAAAAAAAATAAAAAGGTCTCTGGTGGGATGAATTAATAACCCTATAGCTACCAGAGCTGTCTTGCTGATAATGTTGGAGAGCAAATGGCTCCCCTTTCTCCATGTTAATTTGTGTACCAGTTGGCTGTTTATGGAAGAAAGTGTATGTCAGGCTTTGATGGTCTGTGTGGGTCTTAGAAACCCTCTTTGTTTTACTGTACATTTCTTTCTTTACTATGCACTCAGTGTGGCCTCTTTCACTCCCTGCAAAATCTCCCTCTCTCCCTCATCCTAGCTCCCTCCTGTTAATTTGTACATATTGTCTTTCACTTCTACACAGCCCTCTTATTCCTCCTAATGATAGGAGATTTCAGGACCTTCATTCCTGCTGTACTAATCAGTCTTCTTTAGGATGGTAGACAATTGCAAGAAAGGTGATTTAAGTTTTTACAAGACAACACAGTTGGACCTCCCACTTACTTCTGTAAGGCATAGAAGTCAGGGCAAGTGTTACAGATACAAAGCAAGAGCTGTGGTTATTGACCTGTACTGATGCTTACCTGGTTTTTGTTTCTTTGCAGTGTTTGGTGCTGTCTGGGTAGAACCTTAATGAAAGGTTAACAAACAGTTCTGAAACAAAGTCGGAATAGTCTTACTTTGCTCCAATATTTTGCTTTTTTTTTCTTCTTTTCTGGTCCAGGAATCTTCAGAGAGTACAAATACCACCATTGAAGATGAAGACACTAAAGGTACAATATAAGATATTGGCAGAAGTGGTGTTGAATTGTTTCTAATCCTTTTGAGTCAATAATTCAGAGTTTAAATCAGCTCATTACCAAAATAAACATTTGACCCAATTCTCATTACACAAATACAAATGCTTGTCTTAGTTATCTCGACAGTACAAAATTTCCCTGCAGGATATTACTTCTGCTATAATTTCAGTTCATGAATTGGAGGAGAATTAGATTTCATTCATACTAGTGCAGTTCTACTGATCTATGCAGTCTGGTTCCTAGGATTATACAATGAGAAAATACATAGGAGAGATGAACGATGGGATTACCCTCTACAACCTTGCTGTTGCAGTGCAGCTGTTGCAGTGGAGGGCTGAGACTATCACTGAGCGTTGATCTGGATATTTCCCCTGCTCTGCTCACCTCCTGTGATTCCTACATGTACCTGTCCTCTTCTAAGGCACAAATATCAAACTGCATGTACAGCTGTAAATCTAAATCAATTAGAATAGAATACTAAGGAGGCCAAACAACCCACATGCTTTAGAAAATGTTCCTTGGTATATTTTTGTTTCCCTTTTCCAACTATTGTTTATAATTGCCTTCCAAAAATGGACTGTCAGAGTTCTTCCCTTGTCTTGTATTAAACTAAATCATTCCGTGGCACAGAGGTAACGAGAAATGGAATTTGGTTGAAAGAGAGAACAGAGGTTGGCAGGAGCACATACATCAAGCAATTCTTATTAATTTGGCTGTCAGTGGCAGCAAAGGGCCTTACTGGTTGCACACGAGCCTCAGAATGAAAAATAATACAACCAACTTGCCAATTGAGAGGTAGCAATTATGGAAGAAAGTTATTGCTCCCCAAATCTTGCTCGTGAGCTTTCCAGATGCATGTGGTTTGCCAGAATGCAGGCAAACCACATGCATCTTGCCTGATCAAGACGTTCGTCATGTTTTTGTTATGGACCCTTTTATACTATTTCAGTTTAGATGACTCTAAATGATCGCCCATATGCACCAGAACAATAAAACAATTCAATAATAACAGAATAATAAATACACTCTTCTACAATAGATAGGGCATAACTTTAAATCTCCCTCAGGGTAATCCATAAATTACTTCATCCACCACTTTCCAGTGGCCTTTCAACATAAGCCAGTCTTAACTTGTTTTTGGAATTTCAGTGAGGAAAAGGGCCACTCATGCCTTCAGAAGCAAGTTGTGTCATAGAAAAGGAGAGAATTCCTGCTTTTGAGGACTTCTTGTTGGATAACTCCATAGATGAGAACCCTTGGCAAACACTGACTGCTTAAATCAGTGGTTTTAACCTTTTTGAATGAATCGCTCCCTTGAGCCAATGAGGAAGTTGTCATCGCCCCCCTCCCCCAACATAACCTCTCAATCACAAATAGGAAATAATTCTTCAATTTATCCAAACACTTTTTTTGTTTTCTTTAAAATTGTCATCAGGACATATTGATGCAAATCATTTATTTCCAGTCTTTTCCCCATATCTCAACTGTCACTTTATTCCCAAACTTCGTGATACATGTATTTCATTATTATCTTATTTATTCAAGACATTTAAATGTAGTGACCACTGAACACAAAATTCAATTGCAAGAAAGTGAAATGCCCGAAAAAAAACAGTAACATTTAATGATTGAATTACAAGTGAAATTTAAGATGCAAAAAGAAATATAAAAAGGGCATAAGAACAAACCACAATGCAGGAACTAAGAATTTCAAGACGAAAACTCTGAAATTAAATTAAGATTCGAAGAAACTATATATAGTCACTCACACTGTAAAAAGGATTAAAAAGACACAAAGAAAATATAATATCGAACTGGAGTGCACGCTAAAAAAGTACAATACAAAATGTTTTACAGAGCCACTCAGCATGCAATGTTTCGAAAGAAGCGCTCCCCCCTCCATCAGATATACAGCGATTCACTGTACGAAAAAGTCTCAAAAGTGTCCCCAAAACCTCTCACTCCATCGCCCCATATCACCCCCTTTTCATTCCTTCGCCCCCGCATCGCCCCTTTTTGTTCCATTGCCCCCCTGAAAAACAAAATCGCCCCCTGGAGGGCAATATCACCCAGGTTAAGAACCACTGGCTTAAATGAATTAGAGAAGCCTACGTGAGCAGGGGGCTGGACTAGAAACCTCCAAGGTCCCTTCCGGCTCTTGTTGTTCTTGTTGTTAATTGCGAAGTCATGTCCGACCCATCACGACCCCATGGACAACGTTCCTCCAGGTCTTCCTGTCCTCTACCATCTTCTGGAGTCCATTTAAGTTCACACCTACTGCTTCAGTGACTCCATCCAGCCATCTCATTCTCTGTCATCCCCTTCTTCTATTGCCCTCAATCTTTCCCAGCATTAGGCCCTTCTCCAGTGAGTCCTTCCTTCTCATTAGGTGGCCAAAGTATTTGAGTTTCAACTTCAGGATCTGGCCTTCTAAAGAGCAGTCAGGGTTGATCTCTTCTAGGACTGACCGGTTTGAACGCCTTGCAGTCCAAGGGACTCGCAGAAGTCTTCTCCAGCACCATAGTTCAAAGGCCTCAATTCTTTGGTGCTCAGCCTTTCTTATGGTCCAACTTTCAGAGCCATACATTGCAACTGGGAAAACCATGGCCTGGACTATACGCACTTTTGTTGGCAGGGTGATGTCTCTGCTTTTTAGAATGCTGTCTAGATTTGCCATAGCTTTCCTCCCCAGGAGCAAGCGTCTTTTAATTTCTTGGCTGCAGTCCCCATCTGAGGTGATCTTTGAGCCCAGAAAAATAAAATCTGTCACTACCTCCATTTCTTCCCCATCTATTTGCCAGGAATTGAGAGGGCCGGATGCCATGATTTTGGTTTTCTTAATGTTGAGTTTCAAGCCAACTTTTGCACTCTCCTTCTTCACCCGCATCAAGAGGCTCTTTAGTTCCTCTTCACTTTCTGCCATTAGAGTGGTATCATCTGCATATCTTAGGTTGTTGATATTTCTCCCGGCAATCTTAATTCCAACTTTTGATTCATCTAGCCCTGCCTTTCTCATGATGTGCTCTGCATATAAGTTAAATAGGCAGGGCGACAGTATATAGCCTTGCCGGACTCCTTTTCCAATTTTGAACCAATCAGTGGTTCCGTGTTCGGTTCTCACTGTTGCTTCTTTTTTTTTTTTTTTTATTAAAAGTTTTATAAATTTTACAAAAAAGAAAAAGAATACAAAACAAGAGACAACATATACAAAAAAAATAAAACTAAACAATACATATATATAAAAAAAAAAAAAAACCCCACCCCTCCCAAACCCCCCCCTCCCTTCCCCCCCCCCTGAGCTTCCCAGAGCAGAATATAGGCTTAAGAAGTAAAAATAAAAATTAAATTAAGAACTTTATATTTATATATATAAAAAGATTATATATAATATATATGAAAATAAAACTTATGAAAAAACTATATAATATTTTTGTATACCCAATCTAAATTGTATAAATTTTATCCATTTATCCCAAACAGCAAGAAACTTCTCTTGCGTTTGTTGCTTTAATAAAGCCGAAATCTTTGCCATTTCCGCCAGATAAGCTACTTTAAGAAACCATTCCTGCAATGTAGGCAAAGATTCCTTCTTCCAATATTGTCCTACTAACAGCCTAGCGGCTGTAATCAAATTTAACATCAAAACAACCTCCTTTGTATCACAATCTTTAACAATACCTAACAAAAATAATTGCGGAGTAAATTTTACCCTCCTTCTAAAAATTCTCTGAATATTCCACCATATTTTAATCCAAAATGCTTTTATCTCTCTGCATGACCACCAAATATGATAATAGGAAGCCTCCTTATAACCACATCTCCAACATTTGGGTTGCACGTCAGGGTACATATAAGACATTTTTTGTGGATCAAGGTGCCATCTATAAAACATTTTATAAAAATTCTCCCTTAAGGTCTGTGCTTGTGTAAATTTGACATTTCTCACCCAAATATTTTCCCAGGTGTCCAATGAGACTGGCTCACCAAAATTCTGCGCCCATCTTATCATACAATCTTTAATTAGTTCCGTTTCTGAATCCAATTCAACTAAAACCGCATAAACTCTCTTAATGTGGGTTTGTCTTGAGTCCTTCACTTGCTTGATAAGATTTTCATCTTCTCTAAGAAAACCCACCTTACAATCCATCTTCCATCTGTCTAATAATTTCCTATATTGGAACCAAGAATAAATAAAGTTTTCTTGTGCTAACTCTTCCCGTGATTTTAATTGCCAGTTTTGTCCATCCCATTTAAGTAACTGTCTGTAAGACACCATATCCATTTTAACCCCTCTTTTTATTGCTTCTATCGCATGCAAGGTATAGCCCATAATGGTACTTTGAAATCACTTTTATAATATTTTCTCCAAATCCTAAGTAAAGAAATTCTTAAGATATGAGATTTAAAAGCCCAATCCATTTTTTATTGAATATTAAATAGGCATGCCACCCATAAAGTAAATCCCATCCCTCTAGATAAAGTATCTCAGAATTTGTCAAATTTACCCAATCACTGATTAGTGTTAAAACCACCGCATCATAATATAATTTCAAATTTGGTACCTTAAGTCCACCCCTCTCACGGAAGTCTTGCATAATTTTAAACTTAACCCTTGGCTTTTTCCCTGCCCAGATAAATTTATTAAGACCCTTCTGCCACTCATTTAAATTAATCTCATTTTTCAAAATTGGTAACATTTGAAACAGAAAAAGAAACTTGGGTAAAATATTCATTTTTATCACTGCAATTCTTCCCATGAGGGATAATTGCAACTTTTCCCAGTTCTTCAAGTCCTTCTGTACCCTGACCCACAACCTTTCATAATTATTTTTAAATAATTTTACATTAGAAACAGACAACATCACCCCCAAATATTTTACCTTATTAACAATCTCAAAACCCGTCAGGTTAGTCAAAATCTGCTTCTCCTGACTAGACATATTTTTAGGTAAAATTTTGGTCTTATTTACATTAATCTTAAAACCCGAGACCAAGCCATAATGATGAATCAACTGTAATAAGTTTACTACAGAATAATCAGGTTGCGACAAAGTAACAACCAAGTCATCCGCAAAAGCTCTTAACTTATATTCTTTTTTATTAACATATATTCCTTTAATTTCCTGAGACTCTCGAATTTTGATCAATAATATTTCCAATGTTAAAACAAACAACAATGGCGATAAAGGACACCCCTGTCTAGTACCTTTCTCTATTGTGAAAACCTCCGACAAACCTCCATTAACAATAAGTTGTGCTGGTTGTTTTTGATATATTACCTTAAGGGCTTGTAATATGTTTTCACCAAAATTCATTTCTTCCATTACTCTTAGCATAAAATGCCAATTCAATTGGTCAAATGCTTTTTCAGCATCTAAAAATATGAGCCCTGCAGGAACTTGGTTGTTCTTATCTAAGTATTCTAATAGATTAATAATTTGTCTAACATTGTTTTTCATATACCTTCCTGTTATAAACCCTGATTGATCTTTATGCACAAGATGATGCACCACCCTCATAAGCCTATTTACCAAAATTTTTACAAATATCTTATAATCCACGTTTAAAAGAGATATAGGCCTATAATTTTTTGGTAAAGTAAGATCTTGATCCTCCTTTGGAATCAATGATATAAAAGCACTACGCCATGAAGGAGGAATCTCTAAAACCTGTAAGATACCATTAAAAAGATCATTTAATGGTTGGATCATCTCCTCCATTAAAGCTTTATAATAAACAGCTGTTAACCCATCCGTACCCGGTGCTTTCCCTAATTTCAATTGTTGAATTGCTGAGGCAATTTCCTCCTTAGTAATTAAGCCATTAATTTCATATTTCTGATCCTCAGTCAATTTAGGAAAACTTGCCTCAGCTAAATATTTATTTATATCTAACAATTGTACATTAGTAGATTTATATAAGTTTTGATAATAATCCAAAAAAGATTTTTTAATTAATTCCTTCTGAGAAACTAGTTTACCCTTGTAATTTATTTTCTCTATTATTCTCTGTCTCTGTTTCTTTCTTAATTGATAAGCCAACCATCTCCCCGGCTTATTAGCATTACAAAATGTATTTTGTTTCATAAATAATAAGTTGGTTGCAGCTTGATCTGCTATCAACATATTAAATTGTGACCTTAATAACTTTACAGATTCTTTAGTACTTTCATCAGAAGGATTTAGAATCAAAGCCCTTTCTTTTAATTTAATTTCATCTTCAAGTTCTCTACGTTTCTGAATCTGATTTCGCTTATAAAAATTATTCATTTTTATCAAAACACCGCGCATAAATGCTTTACCTGCATCCCATACCATTGACATTGAAGTCCCCTTGTACATATTCAAAGCAAAATAGTCCTTTAAACACTCCTTTAATTTTTGAACATTCTTCTCTTGTCTAAACAAATTTTCATTAACTCTCCAGGATCTTCTTTCCTCTTTCTCTTGAATCAGCTCCATCCAAACTGGACTATGATCCGTCAGTGATCTAGGAAAAATCTTTACATTCTTTACTTTATTATACAAGTCCGTGGTAATCAAGAAAAAGTCAATTCTTGAAAAAGATTGGTGTCTATCAGAAAAAAAAGTAAAGTCTCTCTCCTCTTGATTACGTTCCCGCCAATAATCCCTTAATTCCCAGTCTTCTTTCATATCAAAAAAGGCTTTAGGTAGCCTTGCTTGTTTAAGAAAAGGAGAGGAACCTTTCTTATCCCTTTGTGTATCTAAGACACCATTCCAATCACCCATTAATACCACCGATCTATAATCAAGCAAAGTTATTTTTTGGTGTAACTGTTTATAAAATTGTTCCTGTTGTTGATTTGGAGCATAAAGTCCAACTATAAGTACTTTCTTACCATAAATACCAAGTTCAATCATCACATATCTCCCCTGGGGATCTGATTCTACCAGACAAGCTGGTAGGTTTTGTTTAACATATATAACAACTCCCCCTTTCTTCCCAGGAGCAGAAGATATAAAATGAGATCCCAAACGAGCATTAACTAAATATTTCTGATCTTTAAGTAAAATATGAGTTTCCTGTAAGCAAATAACATCATTAGTATGTTGCTTCAAATAATAAAAGATTTTTTTGCGTTTCTGAGGAGAATTCAATCCATTAACATTCCAGGTCAAAAACTTTGCCATCTCCCTTGGCACGCAGCCTGGAGAAGACACCATCAAACTCTGAAAGAGCTGCTGTGTTGCATAACTCTTGGGTCTTGCTCCTCCCACCGGCGGTGATGCACTTCCAGGAGAACTCTCTTTAGGCTCCTTTTTACGTTGCTCCTTCTCTTTACGCTTATAGGCTGCACGGGTCATCCTCTGCTCTTTAACCTCCGTCTGGCGTTGCTTTACAGCTTCTATCATCCCAGCGGAAACCAAATCTAATGCCTCAGATTGCTGCTCAACTTCCTTGCCACTCAGAGATTTCCGACCAGATGAAGTTGAGCCTGCACCCAGGACCGAAGTATAAAAGTCTCTAGCTTTGTCAACTGTGTTCAATCTGTAGCGTGTCCCAGCATGGCTCAAAACAATACCCATCGGAATTTCCCATCTAAATGGCATCGATCTAGCTTTAAGCTCATTGGTTAAAAAAGCAAAGTCTTTCCTGCTTCTTAAAATTTTGGATGGATTTCCTTTAGAATGATGACATCTTGGGCAGCAATCTGAAATCTTTTATTGTAAAAAGCTTGTATAATCTCATTCCGCAGGGACTTCTTTGTAAAATAAATCACAACATCTCTAGGCAAGTTCTTCTGCTTAGCAATCCAGGAGTTGAGCCTATAAATTTTTTCCACTTCTCTCTGTAATTCTCCTTTATCCATATCCAAGGCCAGCGCCAAATCAGTAAGGACCACCTCCACCAGATCTTGATTCACATCTTCCTTGAGGCCTCTGATCCTCAGGGCATACTCCATTTGTCTGTACTGAAACATCAAAATATCTTCTTGTGAGGAGTCCACCTTCCTTTCCACATCTTGAATTTTGTCATCCAAAGAGTCAACTTTGTCTTCCACTTCCTCAAGCCTTGCATCGAGCTTAACCACCACAGTAGCCAAACCTGAAACAGCTGCCAGTATATCTTGTCGTAATTCATTATTGTTTTCTTGCAATTTAGTCTTTATCCCCGTTATCTCTTCTTTGAGATCAGATTTAATTTCTGATTTAATCTGTGAGACAAATTGATTCATTTCCTCTCTCATTTGAACTACAATCTCTCCCATTATGCCTCTAACCTCTTGTGCTGAAAGTCCAGATAGAGGAGGGGAGGGTGGTGGCTGAGCCGGTGGTACATGTTTAGATTGTTGTTGTAGCTGTGCAGTGGAAGTTATAGGAGAAGAAATAACCTTAGATATTGAGGAAGGCTGCTGCCTCTTTGAAGCCATTTTAAAAAGCACAATTGTCACTTCCCTTTCCCCTCCAGCCAGGAAGGGAGGAGGGAAAAAAAAAGAAAAAAATTTTTTAAAAAGAGACAAACTATAGTCCTTGAAAGTCCAGAGTAAATCCAAAGAATAAAAAATAAAAGAGCAAACAATTCAAAAGAAAAAATTCTAAGCCAAAAGCAAAAGTAAAAGCAAAAACCAGTCCTTAAAAAGGGAAAGTAAAACAAAAGAGAAAGGAAAAAAAAAATCCGACACTTTCAAAGCGCCATCTTAAATCCTTTCACTAATATAACAAAAAAAAAGGAGGAATAATAGTAGAAATCAAAAAATAAAAAAATTAAACACCTAAATTATAACAAAAAATCCTTTAAACTGCTCCGTCCGTTTAAAAATTACTCACCAGAATGCTATAAACACGGAGATAGAAGCGGCGGTTTCTTTTGCTTCCTAGGAAGCAAAAACAGCTGGGAGGCGGAGATCAGCAGGAGCTCCGAGGGAACACTCCTTTCACCCCCTCTAGAAACAAATCCAGAGGGGGTTCAGGGGTTCTACCTCTATCCCTGCACTCTCTGTCCCTTCCCTTTGCCCGGGAAGGGATTTCCGAGCCGCGGGCCAGCTGATGCACGCTGCGCTCCGCGGCTCTGACACTTCCCCAGCTGGACGGCTAAAAGCTAGCCGCCATCGCCGTCGCCTCACACCGGAAGCTCCCTCACTGTTGCTTCTTGACCCGCATATAGGTTTCTCAAGAGACAAATGAGATGGTCTGGTACTCCCATCTCTTTAAGAACTTGCCACAATTTGTTGTGATCCACACAATCAAAGGCTTTTGCATAGTCAATGAAGCAGAAGTAGATGTTTTTCTGGAACTCCCTAGCTTTCTCCATGATCCAGCGTATGTTGGCAATTTGATCTCTAGTTCCTCTGCCTCTTCGAAATCCTGCCTGTACTTCTGGTAGTTCTCGATCCACATACTGCTGGAGTCTAACTTGTAGGATTTTAAGCATAACTTTACTAGCATGTGAAATGAGTGCAATGGTGCGATTGTTTGAACATTCTTTGGCATTGCCTTTCCTTGGAATTGGAATGTAAACTGACCTTTTCCAATCCTGTGGCCACTGTTGAGTTTTCAAATTTGCTGGCAAATTGAGTGTAGCACTTTTACTGCATCGTCTTTTAAGATTTTGAATAGCTCAGCTGGAATACTGTCACCTCCACTAGCTTTGTTGTTGCTCAGATTTTCTAAGGCCCATTTCACTTCACATTCTAGGATGTCTGGTTCGAGGTCAGTGACCATCTCATTGTGGTTATCTGGGATGTTAAGCTCATTCTTGTATAGTTCTTCTGTGTAGTTTTGCCATCTCTTCTTAATCTCTTCTGCCTCTGTTAGGTCTCTGCCATTTTGGTCCTTTATCATGCCCATCTTTGCATGAAACGTTCCCTTCATATCTCCAATTTTCTTGAAGAGATCTCTGGTCCTCCCTATTCTGTTGTTTTCTTCTATTTCTTTGCACTGTTCATTTAAGAAGGCATTCTTATCTCTTCTAGCTACTCTCTGGAATTCTGCATTCAATTGGGTGTATCTTTCTCTTTCTCCTTTGCCTTTCGCTTCCCTTCTTTCCTCAGCTATTTGCAAAGCTTCCTCAGACAGCCATTTTGCTTTCTTGCATTTCTTTTTCTTTGGGATGGTTTTAGTTGCTACCTCTTGTACAATGTTGCGAACTTCCATCCATAGTTCTTCAGGCACTCTGTCTATCAGATCTAATTCCTTAAATCTATCTGTCACCTCTACTGTATATTCATCAGGAATATGATTTAGATCATACCTGAGTGGCCTAGTGCTTTTCCCTACTTTTTTCAATTTAAGCCTAAATTTTGCAATGAGAAGCTCATGATCTGAGCCACAGTCAGCTCCTGGTCTTGTTTGTACTGACTGTATAGAGCGTCTCCATCTTTGGCTGCAGAGCACATAGTCAATCTGATTTCTATGTTGACCGTCTGGTGATGTCCATGTGTAGAGCCGTCTCTTGGGTTGTTGGAAAAGAGTGTTTGTTATGATCATCGTATTCTCTTGACAAAATTCTATTAGCTTGTGCCCTGCTTCATTTTGTACTCCAAGGCCAAACTTGCCTGTTATTCCGGTTATCTTTTGGCTTCCTACCTTAGCATTCCAATCCCCCATGATGATAAGGACATCATTTTTTGGTGTTAATTCTATAAGGTGCTGTAGGGCTTCATAGAACCGGTCAATTTCATCCTCTTCAGCACCAGTGGTTGGGGCATAGATTTGGACTACTGTGATATTGAATGGTTTGCCTTGGATTCGAATTGAGATCATTCTGTCATTTTGGGGATTGTATCCCAGTATTGCTTTTCCTATTCTTTTATTGACTATGAAGGCTACTCCATTTCTTCTGAGGGATTCTTGCCCACAGTAGTATACCTGATGGTCATCTGAGTTAAATTCACCCATTCCTGTCCATTTTAGTTTGCTGATTCCTAAGATGTCGATGTTCAGTCTTGTCATCTCTTTTTTGACTACGTCTAGCTTGCCTTGATTCATGGATCTTACATTCCAGGTTCCTATGGAGAAAAAATCTTTACAGCATCGGACTTTCCTTTCACCACCAGATATATCCACAGCTGAGCGTCCTTTCGGCTTTGGCCCAGTCGCTTCATTCTTTCTGGCGCTACTAGTACTAGCCCTCTGCTCTTCCCCAGTAGCATATTGGACACCTTCTGACCTGAGGGGCTCATCTTCCAGCGTCATATCTTTTTGCCTTTTAGTACTGTCCATGGGGTTTTCATGGCAAAGATACTGGAGTGGTTTGCCATTTCCTTCTCCAGTGGATCACATTTTGTCAGAACTCTCTGCTATGACCTGTCCGTCTTGGGTGGCCCTGCACGGCATAGCTTATAGCTTCATTGAGTTATGCAAGCCCCTTCGCCACGACAAGGCAGTAATCCATAAAGGGGCTTCCGGCTCTATTCTATTCTAAATACTCTTCTGAGAATAGATCTTCTTCAAGATCATAACCTTAGTATGATGGGAAAGGAATTGCATGACAACAGCATCATCCTGAAAGTAACAATATTTCCACATCAATATTAATATTAATAATAATAATAGTAAAGTTGGAAGGGAACTTGGAGGTCATCTAGTCCAACCCCCTGCTCAGGCAGGAAACCCTATCCCACTTCGGACAAATGGCTGTCCAGTCTCTTCTTAAAAACCTCCAGTGTTGGAGCATTCATCGCTTCTGGGGGCAGGTTGTTCCACTAGTTAATTGTTCTAACTGTCAGGAAGTTTCTCCTTAGTTCTAGGTTGCTTCTCTCCTTGATCAGTTTCCATCTGTTGCTTCTTGTCCTGCCTTCAGGCACCTTGGAAAATAGCTTGACCCCCTCTTCTTTGTGGCAGCCCCTGAGATATTGGAACACTGCTATCATGTCCCCCCTCGTCCTTCTTGACCAGAGGTTTTGTCTTATGAGCTTTCAGGCTTGTGCCAGAACCCATTTTCAGGGAATTATGGAACCTGCAACATTGTCCTGGGACATGTATATTCTCCTTCATTTATATAATACTAATAATTGATGTAAGATATGCATTCCATCCAGCTTTCCTAGGAAAGGATTGCTTTGTATGATTCTGCCTTCCAAAGAACTCAAAAAGCATGTTGAAGAGTTTGACACTGAGGGACAGAGACAAAAAAAAAAACCAAAAAACAACTTTCTGGCTTATCCACCAAATAAATGTAAGGATCCAGAGAAAGCATTCAGGCATTGCTTCATGGCAGCTTTTTCAGGAATAAGATCTATATAAAGGCACAAAACCTTGGCTGACAGTGACTTCTTAACATATTTGTAAGACTTTGTAACTGAATCCCTACACCCAATTGTTTAAAAGAACATGGATTTTGAGGTATAGCATGGCAGATGATTAGATGAAATTTCCGTCTTCTCAATTTTCATTTATGCTTCTTCATTTCACAAGCATTTAAAGAGATCCCACTACTTACATGGTTTAAAATTGAAACTCTAATTACAGGTAATCCTCGATTTATGACACAATTGAGCCCAAAATTTCTGTTACTAAGCAAGACAGTTAAATGAATTTTGCCCCATTTTATGTTCTTGCTTGCCACAGTTGTTAAGTGAACCACTGCATATGTTAAGTTAGTAACATGGTTATTAAATGAATCTGGCGTCCCCATTGACTTTGCTTGCAAAAGGTCGCAAAAGTGGTCACATGACCCTGGGACACCACAACCATCATAAATACATGTCACTTGCCAAGCATATTAATTCTGATCATTGTGACCATGGGGGTGCTGCAACGGTCAGGTAAAAAATGACCATAAGTCACTTTTTTCAGTGCCGTTCGAACCATCGCAAAACGAATGGTTGTTAAGTCGAGGTCACACTGCTTTATTTTCTTGTGGATATTTTCCCCATATTTTGTTTAATAAAGCAATTAATGTGGAGGTTTGGGATTCGTTTTTTGTTTTTTTAAATCCTCCTGACCTAATACTGCCTTTGAGCTGCCCAGTTCACTGTGTTATATTGCAGTTTTCAGTTAATGAGAGGTAAGTGGGAAACACTTTTCTCTCGACAAGGATCAAAACTCTCCTTAATTGTAATAGAGTGGGGAAACTTTATTTGCCCAATGCAGTCTGATTAGCATGACTGTTAATTATTCTGTGTTTCTACTTTTTTTAATTCCTGGCCATCCCCTGGGGTTAAATGCTTTGTTGTCCTTCCCTCCCTCCTTCCTTTTTGAAACAACTTATCTCTTCAAATATTGATTAATAATGTAAAGATCCAGTCTGTTAGTTTGGCTGTGGCTCTTCCATACTGTCTGCATTTCTGTACTGCCTCAATTCTTCCCAGAGCAGTTTGAATCTGACCTAAAATCATTTTCCCTTTGGTTGGCTTTGAAATGCAGTGGATGGGAGCACATAAGATTGGAAGAGCCTTGCTGGGAGCACATTTAGTTCAGCTTCCTGTGTGACTCGGTGGAAAACTGGAAACTGTCTTCCAGCTATTTCACCTCAATTCATATTAAGACAAGCTACCTGATCTTCCACCAATTTGTCCAGTCTCCTTTAAAACCATCTAAATGGCAGCTACTAATAGCAAATTCCAGCTATACACTGTGAAGAAAAAAAGTTCCTTTTATAGTCTTAGAATTTCCAAACATTTAATTTTAATGAATTATCTGAAGTTATAATATTATACGGAAGGGAGAAAGCTGCTTTTTACCCTCAGAAATACACAGTTTGCACATTTCTTTGGTGTCTTTCCCTATACATTGCATTTCAGTTTATAAAGCTTTAGTTGCTATAGTTTTTTCTTGTAAGAGAACTGCTCTAGATATGTAATTGTTTGGGTTGACTCTTTTCATATTTTCTAGTTTTTTAATATCCTCTTTTAGATGCAGTGACCAGCATTGTGTACTTTCTCCAAATGTTAGTTTTTATATATTTTCCTAAGGGAGTTACTGTATCAGCAATTCTAGTTTAAATTCCCTTTCTGATATTCTGAGCATGGAATGTGTCTTCTTTGTTCTCCTGTCTTTCTCCTTCTTACACAGCAGTGAAAATACATATATGCGCATCCACGCACACACACACACACACATACACACACACACACACACACATTTATGTATGTTTGTGTGTGTGCACATGTATGTGTATGTATTTTCACTGCTGTTTTAGGAACAAGGAGAAAGACAGGAGAACAAAGACAAATTCTATGCTCAGACTATCAGAAAGGAAAGAGCCATGGTGCACAGTGGTTAAAATACAATATTGCAGGGAAACTTTGCTCACAGCCAGCAGTTTAATCCTGACTGGCTCAAGGTTACTCAGCCTTCCATCCTTTTGAGGTCAGTAAAATGAGGACCCATATTGTTGGGGCAATATGCTGACTCTGTAAACCACTCAGAGTGTAAAGTACTATGGAGTGGTATATAAGTCTTAGGTGTTATTGCTATTGCCAATTCCCCAGACCACATATCTTCTTCCATGCCAGCTGAGTTTGTTCAGGAATTTTTTTGTGAAATACTTCGTCAAATGTTTAAAAAATCCAAGTATATAGTATGCCTGAGTTTATATAATATACACCAAGTTTCTTTGTCTATATGTTTGCTGATGACATCATCATCAATAAACTATTTGTAAGATAAGATGTGGTTTGTGGAAGCACTGCTGGCTTTTCAACAAGCTTCATTTTTCTATGGAGTTACCTACTTTTGCCTTTAATAATACAACCATTTCTAACAGATTTATCATTTCCACTATTGCCCCTAGCTATTTTCTAGCTCTTTGAAACAGATACTGATGTGAAATATGAATTGCATATTTCTGGGAAAAGATCAGAATTTTCAGGTTGGCTTAGAATTTCATGTCCATTACTTTTACTTTAATCAGATAGAGCTGAGACCCTATACCATTTCAGGCTGTCCAGTTTTTTCTTAAAAACCTCCAGTGATGAAGCACCTACAACTTCTGAAGGCAAGCTGTTCCACTGATCAATTGTCCGCGCTGTTAGAAAGTTTCTCCTTAATCCCAGGTTGCTTCTCTCCTTGATTAGTTTCCATCCATTGTTTCTTGTCTTTTCTTCTGGTGCTCTGGAAAATAAGTTAATCCCCTCTTCTGGCAGCCCCTCAAATACTAGAATCCTCCTATCATGCCATCCATAGCCTTTCTTTTCTCTAGTCTAGCCATTCCCAATTCCTGCAACCATTCTTCATATGTTTTAGTCTCTAGACCTTTATTTTACTTTCATTTCCTTCAGTCTTCCTCTTGAAAAAGCCAGCTTGAATATACTGTAAATATCTATACTACATTCTCACCTGTAAAAGCAGAACAAAATAAATGGTTTTATATCATCCGGAAATTTGACAATTACCCCTTCAGTCTGTTCATCTATGTCAGACATGTCAAACACAAGGCCCAGGGGCCGGATGCGGCCCACAAAATGGTTTCATGTGGCCCATGAAGCCATTCTGGAAACAGTGAGGGAATGGCCCCCACTGCCTTGGCCCTGGCCCAGGCCAGCCGGGAGCCAATGTACAATTTTGTGGTGGCCATCTATGCTGAAACGCATTCAGTCTTAGCTCCATAAGCCCCGCCCCACGCATGGCCTGAGAGGAACAGTGAGGCTCCTCCAGTGGACCATGCCTTGGCACTTGCCCTGGTCCCACCCCCTTCTGCCAGAGACCCTCAGATCTATCCCACTCCTGCCCATGCCCCCACAGGCACCCTTGACGCGAACGATGTAGAGCTGACCACACCCACCCAGTAGGCCACACCCACACTGGCCACACCTACCCAGCCACCTGAGGGCAACCGCAATGCTGATGCAGCCCTCAATGAAATTGAGTTTGACATCCCTGATCTATGTCCATTTTTAAAAACACTTGGCAGGTTTAAGATGTGTGGACTTCAACTCCTAGAATTTTCCAGCCAGCAGGGGGAGCTTATTTATTTAAAATATTTACTGTATATAGAGCCACCCATCATCTAACCAGCTCTAGGCAGCTCCCAATCAAAGTTAAAGCACCATTTAAAACCATATTAAAACTATAAAACTAAACATATTAAAACATTAAAAACAATAACAAAAGTTGAAGTTTGCATACCTTAAAGTTGTCAAGTTTGAAACATACTGGTCTAGATCCATAATAAAAATTTTGAGCAACATATGAGCCAGGACAGATCCCATAGTGTTCCACTTAATACTATTCTCTCTAAGCTGATGGGGAGCCATTTATGAGAACTATCTAAGTGTGGTCATTCAGCCAGTTATGACAATTACATCTTTTAGCCCATCTTTTACCATTTTATTAATAAGGATAACAGAGACTTTGTCAAATGTTTTGCTGAAGTCAAGATATACTATGCCCATGACATCCCCCACCAGTTTATTAAGATAATGAGTCTGTTAAATAGAATATAGGGTTAGCGTGACATGACTTGTTTGTGATTAATCCATTCTGCTTCTGGCTAATGTTGCATTCCTATCTAAGTGCTCATAAATATGCTGTTAAAAATCTATTTAATCAGGCTAATTGGCTCTGAAATTCCTTCAGTCCAACATATTCTTTACTTTTCTGAAAAGAGGGACACCTTTTGTTCACCTGCACTTTTGGGGGATGTCACCAGTTTTCCAGGAAAGATGTCAGGAGTTGTGCAACCATCTCTTCTACATCCTTCCATGTTCTAGTGATTCATCCTGGAAATCTGACTTTGTTTAAATTTGCTAAGTGTGCTTTTATCCTCCCCTTGTTCAGAATTATCTGCAACTCCTTCCTTCCATCAGTGTCACTACAGTAGTCATTGGGGCATCAGTTCCTTTCTGAGAGAAGGCAGACATAACATAGGAATTGAGATATTTTTACTTTTCCTCATATCCTGTATCACTGATGGCGAACCTTTTAGAGATCGAGTGCCCAAAAACTGGCCCTGCCCCTACCCCGCCTGCCCGCAGGGCCACTCACCACCTCCAGGGCCCGCCACAGATTGCCCAGGCAGCCCACCAGCGCCATGGCAGCCACGCCCTCTGCCCATGCCCCACAGCATCAACTGTGCATGATCGGGCGTGAGGATAGAGTCTTGTTTACACTGCTGGCTGCCATGTCCTTGGCTGTGCTGCTCCGTGTGGGCCACACTTGGAGGTGACTCTCCTCCAGGGGGCTGCTGGTGAGGGAGGGTCGTGGGGGGAGGCAAAGCTGGGGCAACAGCATGTGTGCCCACAGAGAGGGCTCTGAGTGCCACCTCTGGCATCCGTGCCACCACTGTCCTATATTTTCCTTTATGGATGCTATGTCCCTGGAGCTGTGATGTCTCATTAGCTGCGGCTAACCTGTGTTTGCAGAGCTCTAGCAGCCAGTCGGTGCTCACCTTTTCCTCATGCTGGTCCTGGAAGAGTTCAAAGAAGATAATTCAATGAATGTTCCATTTTCTGAATGATTCCTGCAACCCTCAAATGTAACAATAAATTACTAGCCTTCCCATCCATATTTTTCAGTACAAGTATGGTACTTGTGATTGCTGATTTCTGGGGGCGGGGAGAATCTGATAAGAAGTTCTTCAAGGAAAAGTCAATTGTTTAAAAAACAAACAAAAAAAACAAAAGCATTAAAATAGTCCAAACACTTCCCAGCTGCCTTGCTGCTATTGTTATATTTAAACATCTGTGAAGGTGAAATGCAAGTACATTAACAATTTCACTATTGGTTGTTTTTTCCAATAGCTGTGATCATAATTGCATGTTGCAGCTGTAATTGGATGGGAGGGGGAGAGATGAATTCTAAACAATGCATATAGGAAGAGACAAACATCAAGAACATTATGCTAAATTATTCTTGGGAAATAAGGGATATTTGCCTTGAGCTCAGAGCCAGTAAGTGAGATGAGGCAAAGTTTTATGCAATGGAGAGGTGAACTGCCCCATCCCTACCCCAAAACCTGCAGAACTGCAAAGAAAAGCACCAGCTTTGCAGTCCTTAAATGAACAAACAAACCAGGGCAGAGCCAAAACCAAAGCTGAACTCCTGGTGAAGTCAGGTTAATCAAGGACTACGCCAATCTCCACATGGCACAAAACAGGGCAGAAGTGCTATGTTCCTCACCTTCAAAAGATGTTGAAGTGAAGGACACGCATTAATTTTCGGTTTTGCATAACTGCTGCTGCAGGTTGTTTTTACTTTGCATAATTCATTCTGGTTCAGATAGTTTTTGATATGCAGAAAACCCACCCTTAAGATACTGAAGACCTTATTTATCATCACTGTGGCTGCTGAGGTGTCCCAAAGGCTTGACTGTATCTTCAAAGCAGTGAGAAGTAGAAACCGGATCCTCCAAATAGTGAAACCCGATTTCTACGCCCAATCACATTCTATGCGTTCCCTATGCACAGCAGAAACAGACATACAGCTCTAAGAAGTGCTCCTTATCGTTGTCAGTTTCCATTTAATATTTTCTTCTCTTTTTTTTAAATCCAACAGTACGGAAACAGGAAATCATTAAGGTGACAGAGCAGCTGATTGAAGCAATAAGTAACGGGGACTTTGAGTCCTACACGTGAGTGTATCTGCTGTGTGTTTTGGTTTGTATAGAGCAGGGGTAGGCAACCTTGGCTCTTTTATGACTCATGGACTTCAACTCCCAGAATTCTTGAGCCAAGGTTGCCTACCCCTCGTATAGAGGGAAGAAGTACACTTCTCAGCTTGCCCAGTGTGTAGGAGAATAGTTAGTAATTCTAAATGCCTTATCTATGGAAAACAGCATAGTGATGTTGGCGGGATTTGAAAGGTCTGCTTGCTCTGAAGGCAAGCAAATTAGTGACTTTCTTTGACTAGTATTTAAAATATAGCTAGAAATTGACGTCAGGAACTTTTTATCTGTCCACTGTAAATTATCTTGTTATTATCTTCCATCTTAATTATTTAAAAAACGGACTATTTTGGACCAGTGATAAATCTCACCTGTTACTGCTGATCAAATTGTGATTCCTGGCTGAGAGAATGAACTGCATGAATGTATTTAATGAAGAATGGGGGACAAAGACCTGTTTTTTCTTTTGTCCCTGAGAATGAAGTTTAAAAAAAAGCAAGTATTCAAAAACCTCTACTAGCTCTGAAAATAACTAAGTAGCAAGGTGATTCAAACATATCATTGTTAGATCCCTGCAGAAATCTTGAAAGAGATATGGAATTAAAGAGAAATAATTTTTTAGAGATGGTTCAGATAAGACAATATTGCTCATTCTTATAACATTCTGGTGGATTCAGACAATATTGACCTTCATTTGTAATCCCATGTTTTATTTTATTATTAAAAGGGAAGACAGAAAAGCTAATTAATGGTAACAAAACATCCATGAATTACAAGGGTATATCCTTGGTGGGTAATTATGAATTAAGAGAGTAGTCTCCATACATTTTTTTTAAAAAACAAACAAACAGTAGAATGTTTTATTTGGAAACAATAGTTTATCTTCTCCCTTTGCTGTTATTGTTCCTTTAAGGTTTATTTTCTTTTAAAAATAGATTTCTCGAACATGGCTCTATAAAGTCTGCCATCCCATTTAAGAATAATCAGTACAGTACGAGCAATATAAAATAATGCCATTATTAAATTGTTTAAATCATAAACCAATAAAAAAGCAGTAGCAAAGAATTCCCATCTAGAAGATCTATAAAACACAAAAACTTGTGGACCAAGTAGATGTATCACTTGAGAATTGAAACCCTCCCTTTAAATCGTCTCAGAAGTCAACCAGTAGCAGCATAATTTTCTTCACACAGTTGACATGGACTTTTAGCAGGTCACTGCTGCTCCTGAGAATACTGTAAGACTTTTAATTCATCTTTATAAACACCCCTAAGCATATTATGTCAACATATGTCACAATATTCCAGCATGGAACTTATAAAGATATATATTAAGGTAGATTGGTACAAGGTACTTCTAACAAGAATTGGCACTTCTCTCAAAATGAACACCTGATCCTTCAATGAGATATACAAGGAAGGGACTTTGATCCCAAATCAAATCAAATTCCTATAGCAAAAAAAAAAAAAAAAAAACCCTCCTCTCTTTGAATTCAGTTTCAGTGTGCTTACCATGTTCATAATTGACCTTGTCATGTCAATCAAAAGTCAATTGGATTGAGATGGGTGGCTATAGAAATTAATTGAATGAATAAATAAATATCCTTGGAAGCAGTGAAGGACAATTTTTTGAGGGATATTGCCCCACCTCCATTCACAGCCTTTTCTCCCTCTTTTTCACTGATGGGTGGGTACAGTTTTATACCCTCGCTTTATATTCACCAACATGATGAAAAGCTTCTAAATAAATTTGAGTAGTGAAATAATTATTTTTCTTGATCCTCTACCTTTTTATGGATATCTCCAGTAAAATGTGTGACCCTGGAATGACAGCATTTGAACCAGAAGCTCTGGGGAATCTGGTGGAAGGGCTGGATTTCCACCGGTTCTACTTTGAAAACTGTAAGCATCCTTTATGTTTTGAAAAGTTGCTGGACTTGGATTTAATTCTGTGTGTATGTTTAATCCCTAAACATTCAAAGGATGGAAAGGGGAGGGCATAGTTATGTATTTCTATGTGGAAGAGTGTTTTGCTTGTGAGAGAGAATGGTTGTTATATGCAAATTGAAGGATTAATTAATTATATAGGCCATCTCTATTTATCTATTAATTTATTTACAATATTTATATACCATCAATTATAGGCAATTAATTTTAATTTGTAATTTCCTCCTCCTTCTGAGTTTGTCCTTTTGCAAATGGCTTCTAATATATATATATATATATATATATATATATATATATATATATATATATATATATATATATATATATGTAGGTCTTTGGTTGTTCGGGTTTTCTCCCACGTAAAATTGGAAGTGTCTTGGCGACGTTTCGACGAAGTCCCATTCGTCATCTTCAGGCTGGTGCTTTCAGCTTCGTGCCTCGAGCAGCAGTGTGTGGTCTTGGCTGTTTCTTCCTTTTAACTGCCAGTGGAGGTATGAACTGATTGGGTGGGAGCTTGGCTGTGTTCTGATTGGGTGGAGGTGTGTTCTGATTGGTTAGGGGCTTGGCTGTGCTCTGATTGGCTGGGGGGTTGGCTGTGCTCTGATTGGCTGGGGGGTTGGCTGTGCTCTGATTGGCTGGGGGAGTGTTCTGTTTGGTTGTGCTCAGGTTAGTCTGAGTTGCAGAGGGATTCAAGATTTTGGGCTGCCCTGCCATTCCTTGGCTTCGCGTTCGTGGTCGTGCTTCCTCTTCATGGAGGGTGTCAGTTTGCTTCATGTATGGATTGGGGGGGTTTAAAGTGGCTAATGATGCAGCTGTGGTCTGGCTTCTGGTTTGTGGTCGTGCCTCATAGTCAGTGTGGCTTTGGGTTTGTTTTTTGCGTGGATGTTTGGTGGTGACATCCTGTGTGGTTTTTGTGAGTGTGGGTCTGGTATCATTTTTTGTGTTAGGGAGTCGTTTGTCAATAAGGGCGGGTTTCCAAATGGCTGGTAGGCGGGAGGTATCATCTCGCTTGTTCATGCTGTGTGGGCGTTTTTCTATCTCGATGGCTTCTCTGATTATTCTGTTATTAAAATGTTCACTTTTGGCAATGGTTCTGGTATTTTTAAAGTCAATTTCATGTCCTGTGGCTTTAAGGTGTTGGACCAGGGAAGATGTTGGTTCCTCTTTTTTGACTGAGTTCTTATGTTCTTCAATGCGTGCACTTATTCTTCTGTTGGTTTGTCCGATGTATGTGGTGGGACAAGTGGTGCATGGGATTTCGTATACTCCTTGATTTTCTAATTCAATTTTATCTTTGGGGTTTCTAAGGATGGTGGATATTTTTCTGTTTGTGCAGAATGCTGTTTTGATGTTGTGTTTATGGAGGATCTTACTGATTCTGTCTGTGATGCCTTTTATGTATGGGAGGATGGCTTTGCCGTTTTCTTGTTCTTTGTCTTGGATTTTAGTGGGGGTTTCTTTTTGGATTAGGTTTGTAATCTTATTTCTATGGAATCCATTGGATGTTAGTACATTGGTGAGAGTGTGTAGTTCGGGTTTTAGGTGTTGTTCGTCAGCTAAGCGTTTTGTTCTGGAGATGAGTGTCTTGGCTACAGAGTTGATCTGTGCTGGGTGGTGGTGTGAGAGAGCGTGCAGATAGCGGTTTGTGTGTGTTTTCTTCTGGTAGATGGTGTGTCCTAGGGAGCCATTGGATTTCTTGTAGACTAAGACATCCAGGAAGGGAAGTTGGTTGTTAGCTTCTGTTTCCATGGTGAACTGTATTTTGGGGTGTAGGCTGTTGAGGTGTGTGAGGAAGTTGTCCAGTTTTTCTTTCCCATGTGGCCAGATTATGAAGGTGTCGTCTACGTATCTGAGCCAGAGTTTGGGTTTGTGATCAGATTTTTCTAGAGCTTGGGTTTCAAAGTGTTCCATGTAGAGGTTGGCAATGACAGGTGAGAGGGGTGATCCCATGGGTGCTCCTTCTGTTTGTTTGTATTTTTGTCCATTATAGATGAAGTATGTGTTGGATAGGCAGTGGTTGGTCAGATCTAAGATGTGTTTGGGGGGGTTATATTTGTTTTGAATAGCTGTCAAGGCTTCTTTGATAGGCACTTGGGTGAAGAGGGATATGACATCGAAGCTCACTAGTAGGTCGCTGGGCTGTAAGTTTTGTTTCTTTATGATCTCTATAAACTGGAATGAGTTTTTTACGTGTGAGGTGATGGATTCTGCATAGGGCTGTAGTTGTTTGGCGAGAAATTTGGCTAGGTTTTGTAGAGGTGAGCCTATGGAGCTGACTATAGGTCTGAGTGGGGTTCCTTCTTTGTGTATCTTGGGGAGACCATAGAGTTTGGGGCATCTGGATGATTTCTCTCTGGGAATGATTCTTTGCTGGATCTCTTCGCTAATGGGGGAGGCTTTTATTTTGGATCTGGTGGTTTTTTCCAGGTAGGTGGTGGGATCTGTATTTAGGGGTTTGTATGTGGAGTCTTGGAGTAGGTTGGTTAATTTGGTTTGGTAGTCAGATGTGTTCATAACCACCGTGGCGTTGCCCTTGTCTGCTGGTAGGATTATTATGCTGGTGTCTTCTTTAAGGTTACGTAGTGCTGTCTGTTCCTCTTTGGGTAAGTTGCTTTGGGGTGGCTTGCTGGTGCAGAGGATGTTGGTGATTTCGAGTCTGATTCTGTTGGCGTCGTCGGGGTTGATTTTAGTCAGGCTGGTTTCAACTCCACATATAATGGTTTCAGTGGGGATGTGTTTGGGAGCGACTGCAAAGTTGAATCCTTTGGAAAGGACATTGGTTTCGGCTTTGGTGAGGATCCTATCTGAGATGTTATGCACTGTTTGCTTCATGTGTGGCTGTGAGGGAGGAGGGGTTTGTTTCTGGCGTTCTTGTAGTCTTCGGAGTTTGTTGGTGTGTGTATCTGTCTTGAAGGTGGTCTGTGTTTCGGCTCTCCAGACGGCAAGTTGTTTGGATTTGTCCCAAAGTGCGGGGTGGATCTTGTTGCTGAGTTTGAGGTGGAGTGTGAGGAGATCTTTGTTAATTCGGTCTAGGAGGAATCTTTTTGTGTGAAGTTCATTTCTGATTAGGGCCAATTCTGTTCTTTTCAGGATCCGTTTGGTGGCTGCAGAGTTGGAGTGGAATTTCAGTTGGAAACATGTGGGGATTAGATTTTGATCTCGGCAGTTGCGTAGGAATGCGAGGTCGCATAAAATGGAAGCTCTTTGGACTTCAAGTTTTTCATAGGTCCTGGTCAGATGGTGGATTTCCTCCCCGTAGAGGTTCAATATTTGTTTTCTGAGGTTTTCGCGGGTATTTGTATGTAGGTCTTTGGTTGTTCGGGTTTTCTCCCACGTAAAATTGGAAGTGTCTTGGCGACGTTTCGACGAAGTCCCATTCGTCATCTTCAGGCTGGTGCTTTCAGCTTCGTGCCTCGAGCAGCAATGTGTGGTCTTGGCTGTTTCTTCCTTTTAACTGCCAGTGGAGGTATGAACTGATTGGGTGGGAGCTTGGCTGTGTTCTGATTGGGTGGAGGTGTGTTCTGATTGGTTAGGGGCTTGGCTGTGCTCTGATTGGCTGGGGGGTATCCACCATCCTTAGAAACCCCAAAGATAAAATTGAATTAGAAAATCAAGGAGTATACGAAATCCCATGCACCACTTGTCCCACCACATACATCGGACAAACCAACAGAAGAATAAGTGCACGCATTGAAGAACATAAGAACTCAGTCAAAAAAGAGGAACCAACATCTTCCCTGGTCCAACACCTTAAAGCCACAGGACATGAAATTGACTTTAAAAATACCAGAACCATTGCCAAAAGTGAACATTTTAATAACAGAATAATCAGAGAAGCCATCGAGATAGAAAAACGCCCACACAGCATGAACAAGCGAGATGATACCTCCCGCCTACCAGCCATTTGGAAACCCGCCCTTATTGACAAACGACTCCCTAACACAAAAAATGATACCAGACCCACACTCACAAAAACCACACAGGATGTCACCACCAAACATCCACGCAAAAAACAAACCCAAAGCCACACTGACTATGAGGCACGACCACAAACCAGAAGCCAGACCACAGCTGCATCATTAGCCACTTTAAACCCCCCCAATCCATACATGAAGCAAACTGACACCCTCCATGAAGAGGAAGCACGACCACGAACGCGAAGCCAAGGAATGGCAGGGCAGCCCAAAATCTTGAATCCCTCTGCAACTCAGACTAACCTGAGCACAACCAAACAGAACACTCCCCCAGCCAATCAGAGCACAGCCAACCCCCCAGCCAATCAGAGCACAGCCAACCCCCCAGCCAATCAGAGCACAGCCAAGCCCCTAACCAATCAGAACACACCTCCACCCAATCAGAACACAGCCAAGCTCCCACCCAATCAGTTCATACCTCCACTGGCAGTTAAAAGGAAGAAACAGCCAAGACCACACACTGCTGCTCGAGGCACGAAGCTGAAAGCACCAGCCTGAAGATGACGAATGGGACTTCGTCGAAACGTCGCCAAGACACTTCCAATTTTACGTGGGAGAAAACCCGAACAACCAAAGACCTACATACAAATACCCGCGAAAACCTCAGAAAACATATATATATATATAGGGTTGAAGTAAGAATACTTTACTAAAAATATACTTATACTAAAAAGTTGCCAAGCTTTCGCTGGGGGAACTCCCCAGCATTGTCAGGGCTAAAAGGCCATTATAATAAAGGTGTGTCTATAACGTTATGTTCTTTTCTTCGGATGCCCCTCTCTATCCCTCCACTATTGGTCTTTGGAGGCATTAGTAACCTTGCATCCCCTCCTCTTCCGATAATACCAACGCCTGCCGTATCGGGGGGAGGATTCAATCTGATGTTTTCTTGTGTCTTATGATGGGGATAGGGTTCCACTAACTATGGGTTAATATCCCTTCCCAATTGTATACCTCTCTCCTCCTTTGTCATGTCAACAGCTCTTATCTGAGTATGGTATGCCTCAGCAATCATGTCTTTATTCACCACCCCAGTCCTCCTTACATCCGTTCCCTCCCGTTGTTTGGCACTCAAACCGCTCTCGTTACTCCTCCCCTTACTGATCGAGCGGGTTGTCATTCTATGCTTTCTCTCCCCTCTCCATGTGGGACACTCCTCCTCGTTGCTATGGGCAACCGCACACTCCGAGATTTTAACGTTAAGTCTTTTAGGTGTTCCGGCTCCACTGGTATCGCTTCCTCCCTCCTGGGGGAGTGTGAGCCTCACATGGGGTTGTTGGGCGGTGCGTAGATCATCCGTATCGGGCACCCTCTCCCTTTCTTTCTCCGTGCATGGGGAGTCCGTAGCCTCTATTCCAGCATCCACATGTTAGGGTGGGAGACTCTCTTGCTGCACGATCTGGTGCCGGTCACCTGGCAAGGGGGTGTTGATGGTATAGTTATTTACGTCCGTATGCAGGCGTTCCCGGCGGTGGGGGGATGCGGCTTCCTGTCCATAAAGCCGCAAGTGTTGGTATGATCACTTGTGATGTAATGAGTGGTAATTTGAGTCCCATTTCCACAGCGCTTGTTGTGCTGGATGCAAGTCAATGCGACGATTAATTGAGCCGTCATTTGAGAACCAGGCCTCTTTCAGTATCCGGCCTCCCTTCGTGGCATCACTAGCTACGATACAGGTATTGGGAAGGGATATTAACCCACAGTTAGTGGAACCCTATCCCCATCATAAGACACAAGAAAACATCAGATTGAATCCTCCCCCCGATACGGCAGGTGTTGGTATTATCGGAAGAGGAGGGGATGCAAGGTTACTAATGCCTCCAAAGACCAATAGTGGAGGGATAGAGAGGGGCATCCGAAGAAAAGAACATAACGTTATAGACACATCTTGGTTATCAGCTGGCCAATCAGGGCCAGTAACACGGTCTAGGAGTCGTGCGCAAACGTTACTTGAACCTACTTAAACCACCTTTATTGTAATGGCCTTTTAGCCCTGACGATGCTGGGGAGTTCCCCCAGCGAAAGCTTGGCAACTTTTTAGTATAAGTATATTTTTAGTAAAGTATTCTTACTTCAACCCTCCCAAAGACCTACATATATATATATATATATATACACATACATACATACATACATACATACATACATACATACATACATATATATATACATACATACATATATATATATATACACACACACACACACACATACATACATACATATACATACATACACATACATACATACATACACACACACACACACATGATAGAAATAGAAATGGAGATAGAGATATAGAGATATACCTACATATAATGTGTTACATGCATATAATTTGGGAGAAGGGAAAATTTCCAGTTTGAGCTGGAATTGGAAACTCTATGTTGTTAAGGCAGAGAAGTTGGCATTTATATTCTGTCTACTCTTCATTTCATGAAGTCAAAAACTGAGTTTTGAGTTGATGTTGTATATATTTTACTATTACATTTCTATAGATCTCTAGTTGTTTGTAAAACAAAATCTGATGTTGCTATGATGGAAGGCTGACAATAAAAAAGAGAAGTACAGAAACAGCAGTATTTAATACAGATTTAAATCCCTATTCGTACAGATTATTCTTAATGATTCTCAAAGTTTTACACAAAATCATTGGTGTTTTAATGTGGAGTGCATGTTGTTAGATTCTGAATCTGAGCTAAAAGTTTGCACAGTTGTTAAATTAAGCTTCTTAGATTCAGTTTTGAATTGGAGCAGCAAAAAGTATTTGTAGTCAATGAATAACAGAAATACACCTTTGAAAGAAATATTGTACTCTGTTTTAAATGTGGCTGGAGCACGCACTGAAATCCTAGCAAAATGTATCGCACGTCTGTTTTTTTTTTTTTTCAATTGATTCAGCTATTTCTTCACAAATGAGGTAATAATCTCTCAGGTACCCTGTGAAGATATTGGAAGCTACCTTCATATCAGTGAGTTTTGGGTTTTTTTTTCCTTTCCCCATCTGCAGTGTGGTCCAGGAACAGCAAGCCAGTGCACACAACCATCCTGAATCCACATATCCACTTAATGGGAGATGAGTCTGCCTGCATTGCTTACATTCGTATCACACAGTATGTGGATACAAGTGGAATCCCACGCACTGCCCAATCGGAGGAGACTCGAATCTGGCATCGCCGGGATGGCAAATGGCAAATTGTTCACTTCCACAGATCTGGAGCACCTTCGGTTTTACCACAGTAAGTCAATCCCAAGCTATGCTGATTCCTATTATCACTCCTCTTGGCACACAGATAGCTATATACAGGTGTGTCACAGTAAAATATGGATTCAAAAAGTCATTCTAAAGAAGATAGTAAAAGAGAACATCAATCAAAGTCATTGTTAATGCATCCAATATATAAACATGCAGTATTGTTTCATTATCTGTGCCCAGCATCTAAATTTAGAGCTCTAAGAAGTCCAACAATGAAGCCGAACAAACATTAATGTATTGTTGGGCTTTCACAAGAATGAAGTATATTTTAATATACTTTAAATGGATCCAAGATAGCATAAAGTTAACCTTCCTCTGTTCATATCCTTCTCAGAGGCATGGGTAATTTTTATAGCTTACATTAATGTGTTTGAATAAAACTGCATTCGTTAAATAAATAAGCAGTCCTTTTCTTCAGTGTTTTTAAAGAAACTGCCATTCTTTTTATTCCATTATCATATCCATACTATTATATCATAGTATTATATAATAATGGTATGTAATGGATTTTTTATACTGTACTATTTTGTGCTGTGGGAGGGTTGACATTTTACAGCCTGTGATGAAAGAGTGATGACCCAGCAGTAAGAATTTGAAACATGGGATTCAGATTTTCCTTTTCCTTTTTTAAAAAATAAGAAACTTAGTAAACTATGTAAAATTCTTCATGGAGGGATGGAAAAAATGTAGATTGGGCTGAATAACACTAGATGATTCACCCATTAAAAGCAATGAGTGCTTAGCTCTGAAAAGTGTGGATTTTGCATTCTTTTGCATTCAGCCATGTGTCTGGAATTGATTTTTTTTTTCTGTTGGGTTCTTATATGTAACAACTACATGGATGTTAGGTACAATATGACCCTTTCCATGCAAAGTAGAGCTGCGCCTATTCATTTGGCCGCTATAGACGGGTAAGAACTTCATTAAATTAATTTATCAAACATATAAATGTGCACAACTGTCAAGATGATTCCATATTTGTCTAACAGAGGACATTCATACAGCTTTAAACAAGTGACAAAAATAATTAATTATATGAGGCAAGAACAGCTAGTTGTGAAGAACCAGTTTTAGAAAACAGTGTTTGGGTGGAGTAAAATTTGCCCATCACTAGCCACCAGCCCTAAAAAGCTGCAGTGAAGCCCATTTTTATAACTGGGTTGACAATGCTTACATGTATGCTCTGTCTTGCATATTCTTTTATATCAGAGTTTGAGGGTTGAATACGCTATCTTCCATCTTCTCTCTTCAAGAGAAAATGGCTTTAAGCAGTTCTTGGGGCTGTGTAGGCCAACCCTAACTGAACCCAGTAGCACAGGTGTGGGGAACGATGGCCCTTTATGACTTGTGGATTTCAACTCCCAGAACTCCCATGCTGGCTCAGGAATTCTGGGAGTTGAAGTCCACAAGTCATAAAAGGGGCATCATTTCCCATATCTGTAATAATAGCTGGTCATTAGGCAATTCTTAGCAGGCTGTTCTCTTCTGGTCCCAAGGGATCATGGGTAAGAAGAAGCCCTTCCAACATAGCAGCCAACCTCCTATACAGTACATATTTGCTGTTAAAAGCCATCTTTATTTCCCCAGATTGTGAGAACTGGACACCAGTAGCAAACAAGGTTCCATATTTGTCTACAGAGGACATTCATACAGCTTTAGACAAGTGACAAAAATAATCATGAGGCAAGAAAGGCTAGCTGTGAAGAACCAGTTTTAGAAAACAATGTTTTGTTGGAATAAAACAACTATTTATTTTTGTGTCTTTCAGCTGAAGCACATGCCCTGCAGGCCAGGTTTCTCACTGCCTCACTACAAAAGGAAGATACTTGCTATCCTTTATCTAGGGAACTTGGCAGCTGGCTTTCCTATTTGTTTCTTGCTGGAATTCCTTTCATCCTTGGAACTCCTTACCAAAATAAACTGAGCACTCAATAGACTTTCTCCTCCTGTTTCACCTGGTTCATGTTTGCTATTCTGTGCCATCCTAGTAGAAGACAGCATGTGTCATGGCCCTGTTGCAGGAAACAGCTTTCTGTATACAACAAGAAACCAATCTGGAAGAGGCTGAGATAAAGCCTTCATCAAATTAAAAAAAACAGCACTTTCTGGCCTCTTCTCCTGGAAGTTACAAGCTACAAGTAGCTGCTCCTTCTAATGGGAGGCCAATTTCAATTGGAACATCCAGACACTATGTGAGGAAGCCTCTCTGAGTCAATGCCAGCATTTTCAATTATACCTGACATCAGCTGTCAAGTAAATACGATATTACACACTCCTAAAACCAGGAAGCAGGCAAATAACTTAGGTGCCCATACGCATCTAATAAATAAACAAAAATATTTGGTTTAAACTATTAATTACAAAAATTCCAAACAAGTGTCTATCACTTGAGAAAATCTCTATGCTCACAAATTTTTCTTGGAGTGAATTAAGGTTTTTTTTGAATGGCGTGTAAAATATATCATTAATTTATCTTCCCATTAGAATATGTTTTGTGATTAGGCTAATAGATATTCCCAACAATTCTAACAAGAGAAATGCCCTTTTCTTTTATTAGAGACTGGGCTGAAAGGAAATGGCCAGTAGTTTGTCATCAAGACCATGACTCTAAGTCAGTGTTTTTCACACTTGACAGTTTTCAGATGTGTGGACTTCAACTCCCCATGCTGACTGAGGAATTCTAGGAGTTGAAGTCCGCACATCTTAAAGTTGCCTGATTTGAAAAATATTGCTTTAAGTCAGGGGTCTTCAAACTTGGCCCTTTCATGACTTGTGGACTTCAACTCCCAGAATTCCTCAGCCAGCTAAGTGATCATAAAAGAAATAATAGCTGGAAAATATTGACCCGATAGCAATTGTTTCCAGGTTAGTTTTCAATATAGTAAGATATTTTCAAAATAATGAAATATAGTGAAGTATATAGTTGCCACTATTCAATTTACAATAGGAGCTTTGCTTATTATGACCAGTTGGGAAACAGCTGCCTAAAAAAAGTGCTGTTTTGACTTCATAGGCTACTGGCATTGTCTTTGTCTCAGCAGGTCTTTTGTTTCCTTACCTTTAGCATTATGAATCTTATTTTCTCTTTGCCTCTCCAAGATTTGGGTTCTTAATTAATTAATAGCAGTAGCAGGGCTCCCAGATCTGGGCTGTCTCTCTTTGCTACTATCTAGCACCAAGCAGTAACAATCAAATAAATCAACAAATGACTCCCAAACCCCTCCACCTACCTTTTCTACATATACATTTCAGGAAACGTGGCAGCATGGAAGATATCTATGGTGTGGAAAAAGAACTGCCCATTAATCTGAAATAAAAATAGAGGCCAACCCTTTCCAGCAAAGATAGAAAATGCAAGCTTTACAAATGACACTTTGAGGCATTTTGATGATGCTTTTAACAAACAAAATGAAACCTTTAGCTATTTCTTGTACTTTGCATGCCTTTTTATAGGAAAAATGAAACCCGTGTTATTTCGTAAACTTTTGAGTATTGCTGAAATGGATCTTTATGTAATACCTAGAAATATCAACTGTTTGGTTTGTGGTTGATTTTTTTTTTTAATAAAGTTTGGGTGGGGTGGGTGACTTAATATGTTATTGTTTACATTTGGAGTTGACTTGTGATAAATCGTTATGAAAAGTGTAAAAAAAAGTACAAGAAATTAAAAATGGGGAAGAAGGATGTGTGACATGGCCCTGTGGAAAGGTAGAAAGAAGTTGACATAATACAAGAAACCGGTCAGGTTCACTTGTTATATGCTACAGAAGTCTGACAATCCAAACTGCACATCTGAATGGCATCATGAAGACGGAATCAACTTTGGAACAGTGGCAATGCCTGTTAATATATCATGACATAAAAGCCAGCTTGAAGAAACAGAGAAATGGATTCTTCTTAAGCCTGTATAATTTTTTTTGAATGATAAAGAAAACATGTTGAAAATGACCTTTGAAGGCAGCACCTGCTTGCCTTCCAAGGATAGATATAAGAAGCCTGAGGATTATTTTTTTGGCAGTCTCTCTGTTTCTTGTTACCTTTTATTTTTTCCAGCTTTAAGAATCTTTACTCTTTGGTGTGAGATTAACTCCCATGCACTTCTACTACCAGGGGAATGAACTTATAAATAGCACTTCCTTCATCTGCATGACATCTAACTCTATAGACCACTATATGTATTTCAAAGCAAACAAACAGTGCTTGTTTAGGAACAATTACAGTAGAAAATGGATAAGCTTGCTGTATACATTTTGAATGATGTAGTTTTACCTTTTTCGTAAAAATGCTTAGCTTCCCATCTTCTAAGACAGTGTGAATACCTGATGCTATAAAACTATGTTTGCAAAATGCAAGACTAATTTCCCACTGGAGCAGGAGGGAAGTGATGACAATTACAGGGCGCCTACTTGATAGGATTTGATTGCCTTAAATAGAAGTTTACTTTTTTTATATGGAACAAAGTAGAAATATACCATTTACACAAACTGATAACATAATTGGATAATTCAGTGAAGAATTATATTGAGATTATTTGAGCTGAGAAGGGCTTTTAGAGTTCAAGAGGTATTGTATTATTGTATGGATATGAATACATGTTCATAATTAAACTACTTGGCTTTCAGAACATTTGGGGGACTTCCTTATCCAATTCTATCCTGGCATTTCAGATTAGCATGGCCCTTACTATCATGATTATTCTGTCTCATATCATAATTTTATATTGCACACCACTAAGCCTTCTACCTAGCCCTGTATTCCAAGGAAGAAATGTATCTTCTTTTGTGCTTGAATCTCCTTTTAACTTGTTCATCCTTAAATAATTGATTAAAGAGCTACTCTTGTGCTCTTTCCTCATGAAAATCTCAATTTAGGTAATAAATCTTAGATATTTGTCAGTGTTGCTAAACCTTGGCAGCCCATCTTGTCTGAGTTTTTACTTGTAGAAAGAGTCTCCTACCCATGTTTTCTATCAAGTGTTGCCATTAAGTATCTTTCTTAATGGCAACTTAAATATTGCATTTTGTAATATTTTATAGCTTCCAGTATCATTCTGAACAATGCTTTGACAAGCTAAGAGAAGCTGGAGTCTACAGGAAGCTGAGTTGAGTTTTTAGTCTTCCAGTAAAAAAAAAAAAACCCTGATAGACTGAAATGTATTTCAACTCCTTTGAGTTTTGCCTGCTGCATCTGACATAAGCACCTGCACTTTAATCCTCTGGATTGCATTGGCATTTCTAAAACTTTTTTTTTCTTAGGTAAGGAAGCATTTATATCCACATTATTATCCATTGCTGTACTTGTTTCTCTTCGCATTTTCTGTCCTTTCTTACTCTTTCAGATTTCTAGCATTTGTAATGGCTCATTTCTCATGATTCCAAACATCTGCAAAGAAATTGTCAATAAAACACAACGTGTTCTTATTATTTATTTTGTACCTGCTAGGGCTCATAACTAAGATTATCTTTGAAGACTGACCTGCTTTCCTAGGCCAGACAACGCAGTAACTTTCTTGATTGTAACATCAAAAAGGTGGGGAAGAAGTAGCTTACATACTGTACATCATTTTATCCTAAGAAAAGAACTGTTTCTATTTTTATTTAAATTATTTTGGCAGGGAGAGGGAAATTATTTTGGTGTCTAATGGATGCTAACTTTTTCTAAACACAATATCTTTGTTAATGTTTGGACAGCATCTCATAACATTTGCCTGTTCTTCCTTTGTCGGCATCATTTTTTCCCCCTTCTAACAAAATTGACAGCTTGTTTGTATTGCTTTCCGCCCATTCCCCAAGAAATTTCATTGATTTTATTTTTCTCCTACTTTTCTTTAAAGCAGAGGGGAGGGGAGGGGAGTGATTTTTATAATCTAGCAAAACATTGTCATCCCATACAGAAATATCAGACCCAGAACTGTCTTTTTGGATGTTGCATCAAAGTAATGGAATCATATTCAATGTGGTTTTTTTTTTTAAGTAAAAATAGCAAAAGTTTTGAGCAAAAAACAATTCCTGCACTCATAGTTAAGAAAGGATGTGCAACAAAAGCATCATGAATGAAAGGATAAAGATGCACAAACTAATCCAAAATCAAATCTTGTCCATAAACTGCGATGCAGGAGGTCTTGTCTTGACATTACTCTTTATGAAAATAGGAAACCAGGCTGATGTGTACTTTGTCTATTAATATTTTTATATACCAGTACGGAGATATCTCTTTCTCTGAAAATTTTCTAAATTTTCAATCAAGGTATCTAGTTTAGTTCTAGTACAGTGTTTAATAGAGCAGTGTTTCCCAAACTTGACAATTTTAAGGCATGAGGACTTCAACTCCCAGAATTCCACAGCCAGCAACGCTGGCTGTGGAATTCTGGGAGTTGAAGTCCACATGCCTTAAAATTGTCAAGTTTGGGAAACACTGCTCTATTAAATTGAACAAGATGAAAGAAGACTGCTCCAGCTGAAATAGTTTGTGAATACAGAAACTAATTTTAAAAGAATAAAGGAAGAATATTTTCTGCTGCGCTATACATTTACCTATTCGTTATTTTGCAAATCAACTTATTTCCGGCTCTAGAAAATAATAGGCACGTTGCTGAATTAGAATATTTCATATCAGAGCTTGTGACATTGTATAGTGTAAATTAGGCTGGTGAGATGACTCCCCCCCCCTAAACAAATGGAGATTCCAAATGAAGATTCCATTCAACTTGGTTTTCCTGCATGGCTGGGAATACAGGCTGATTCTTTTTTTCTTCTCAGTTATTGTTCATATTTTCTGTTTTATTTTTATTTCCTTCTCCTCAGTTCTTGCATGGCTGCAAACAAGCCACCTTTTGACTTTTTTCTGCCCTAAAATAAAATCTTTGGGACACAGTTTGGGATTTTCTTTTTCTAACCATTGCACAATTTTATGACTTTTTAACTTTAAGGGGAAGTAACAGGAAAAAAATTAAATGGAACTATGTGTATATATAAATATATATTATATAAATAACAAACACACAATATATGTATATATATATATGAAATACCTTTGGAAATATTTATTTCACACAAATGCAAAAAGCAAAAGCAAACTAAAAAAAACAGCTTTGTAATGTAAGCAAATAAAAACTTCAGAGAGTTTCTCCCTGTCATTTGCAACTTGATGTGACTGGAATACTCAAAAAAAAAAAAAAAAATCTTCAGTATCTTTTGTACGTGAATCAAAATTGTAAAGCAGCGTGATCGTGTTGGGTTCTTTCTTCCAGTTTTTTGAAGCTGTGGCTGTGAACAAATGATCACTGCTAAAATTTTATGCTATATTTTTGGGGTGAAGGGGGGGAAAATAAGGATTGTCAGATTTATTCTTGGTGTATAAGTGCAATAAAATAGCTACAAATTCTTGTATGGAAAATACTGATTCTCGTTGAATGATTCCTACAGTCTGTCTTCCTCTTATTTCTTTGTTCAAATTCTGTCTGAGCTGGATCATTTCCCGATTCTATAACCTTTGGTGTTGGACACTGAAACCACATTCTCTGTTTTCATCCCATTCCTGAGAGTGGGAATCTGATCTAACCAATGATTCATGAAACAGGTTTTATAACTACAAAAGAAAGATTTATTTTCACGAATATATTATAGGATGAGGTAAAGCCTGTCTCGGTACATCCTAGAACAGGGATAGCAACTTAACGCCCTATGCACTTCAAATCCCATAATTCCTAAACACTACTTCAGGAACTCTGGGACTTGAAATCCATAGGTCATAAAATTGCCATAGTTGCCCATCCCTGTCCTAGAGAAAAGTTTTAAAACGTGCTATATGTGTGCACATGTAGAAAGTAGAAGGAAGTGACCTCAGATTAGCAAGGCTTTTTAGTCAGTAGATCATGAGGTCAAAGAGTCAAGAGTCATTGGAGTCATTGCCTGAATGTATATTTCCCTCCTCTCTTGACCATGCTTTCCCCTCCCCCAATAGTAGTCAATTCTTTTTTTTTTTTCATCTACCTGGATGCCTTCAAATGTATAAACTCCACCTCCCACAATTCCTCAGGCAGCATGCAGTTACTTAGAATTCTGGGATTTGAAGAATAGCTATCTGGAGTAATCAGATTTGGAGATGATGCAAGGTGCTAAATAATCGGTCCCTCACCAGTCAAGCATCCTTCAAACATTTTTGTATATTATACAAATGTGTGTATAATAGTATGCACACTTTGCTCTTTATACTTGTATATAAAATTTAGTTCAGTGAGAAGTGCTTAAAGGGAGATGAGAATGGAGGCACAACCCAGTCCAAGTCTTAAACCAGAATCAGGGTGCTATAGCTTGCACATGAAGGCAAGATTCCATGGACCCCCTTTCCTGGACTGTGGGCCCCATGTGAAAATTTACACAATTAAGTAAAGGTGAAGAGAATGAAGGGACTGAATCACATTGTGGCTTTAAAGTTAGCACAATATTTATTTATTTGTTTGTTTGTTTATATGATTTTTATAGTCACCCATCAGGCAGAAGTAGGGTTGCCAATTGGAAAGGAGAACAAAGAGGTTGGGAAAAGGAGGAAAAACTAATTGTTTATGTTTCTTAGCATCTATGGCCAAGCAAAATCTGCCCCACCCCCCAAAAAAATCTACTTGGATCTACATGCATATGAAATTAATGTTTTCCAGTTTTAGAAAGACTAGTTTTCCAATTGTGATTTATTTGCCCCCCCCCCACACACACACGCAAATCTTTATTTTCAAGAACATATGCTAGTTGTTGTCAACTTGCTCTTTAAACTTCACCACAGAAACTCATGGAATGCCGTCAGGTGATTTGCAGACCCCGGGGTTGTAGATCTGAAAGGGCTGCCTTGACAGTTAGAATCAGGAACTAAATTAAATAACAAAAATCTCAGCTGTCAAGTCTGTGGATGGAGGAGGGAAGCAGGCAGTTTACAAGGTCACAATATATAAAAGTTTGAATGACTAGTATTGTGAAAACAGTGGAAGAGGGGAAAAAAACAAAAAAGACAGATGATATTTGATTTTGAAGCTATGCTTGCCAGATGGAGGACATGAGAACAAAAAGGACACAAGTGATGCTGTCCAGCTAAATTGTTTCCAGTGACTCTGTAAGGCTCTGTACCTTTTAATGTTAGCAAGACATTGATACTTGCCTCTTCGCTCCCTGCTTTTATCCCATTTTGTCAGTTAATGCTTGCTGATATTTAATAAATATCAAGCTATATTTTTGCTAGCTGGACTAAGTGGTATATCTACTTGCACTGATCTTCATCTAGGGACTGACTGGGACGGTGCTGCTGTATTTTCCAATGCTCTTTTCTATAAAGCAGTGCCATCTAGCGGGACTTAAAAGGAATGCCTTCTCTGTTGCTGTGTAGCCCAATATGCAACTCCCCAAGCCTGAGATCCAGAAAGCCCATACTCTGCTAGGTCTTTCACAAGACTTTAAAGGCTTGGCTTTTCCCTCCAGCCTTGGAACCTGGACCTTAACTGAGCTGAGCTGGATTGTCTGTCTTTAGTCATTTGCAAGATGGGGTGGATTTTTCGGACCTTAGATGCACCATGCTTGATTGTTTGCCCTAGCTGTTTTAAATACTTTCGAGTTTGTTTTTTTTTTAAAAAAATTGCTGTTATCAGCCTAGAGTTATATTACTTAAAACAAGCAAACAAACACAAGATCTTTGGGAATAGAAGGAGTTGTAATACCCTCTGCTGCATGGTGAGATTCAAATACCTGAACAACCGGTTCTCATATTTGATGCAGGCCTGGACCTCCAATGCCTAGAACAGACTTCCGGAAGTGGCATCCGCACACTTCTGGTGGGCTGTTCTAGGCCTGGGAGGTCTGAAGAGACTAGAAGCATTTGAAATGTGGACTTACAGGCATCTGTTACATATAAGCTGGGTTGACAAGATCAGAAATGAGGAGGTGATAAGCCGTCTGGGAAAGCCAAGGGAAATCATCAAAACAATTAAAAAATGAAAGTTAGAATATTTCAGACATGTGATGCAAAAAATACGCCAGAAAAATACGCCATACTCCATTTAATCCTCCAGGGAAAGATTGAAGGCAAATGAGGTCCAGACAGAAGAAGAACATCATGGCTTCAAAATCTAAGGGACTGGTTTGGACAAAACTCAGCAGTACTCTTTTGTGCGGCTGCTGATAAAAACAGGATTGCCAACATGATCGCCAACGTCCAATATTAAGTTCCAATGATGTCCATATCATATCAGTTCTAGACCATGATTTATGTCTATTTGAGTAAAATGTATATTGTAATTTCTTTGGATTTTTCTCTCTCCATATATCTTGGATACAAAAGTCTTCTGTCATTTTTAAAAGTGCTTTAGGTAATATATTTCCTCCTTTTCTCTCTTGTTTAGTGCTTTTATAGTCCAAAGTTGCATCTGTTATGCCTTCTGAACAGCACCTTTGGGACAACCATGACCTGGATGACTGAGAATCTCCATAGACATTCAGCTATGCTTAGTTAGTAATTCACAAAAGTTCCATATCATTATCTAATAGTTTTTTTTCCCTTTCAATAGATCACTATTATTATTATTATTATTATTATTATTATTATTATTATTATTATTATTATTATTATTATACACCTAGAAGCAATTTAGCTATGAAGTTTTAATTTCTTTCTGTCTTGTTATTCATCTACTTCAAATAATCAAATATGCAACTATTTCAAACTATCTTCGATGATGGTTTAAATGAATTCCTATTTTTTTATGGAAAGGTCAAATTCCAATCTCTCTTTTTCAAGTTCCACTTGATAAATGAGAGGTTTAATTCTCCTGATTTAGATTTTCCTGCTTTAAATTATATAATTGGCCACATTAGATAACTTCTGTTTCATTTGAATGAAAATGATGCTAATTGTCTCCTGTTACAACTTCAATCGGAGAGCTACTACTTGACAAATCTTCATATTATTTGGTTCTGATATAATAGAAACTGTTTTATTTCTAGCACTGAAGGCAATCAGACATATATGGATGCTAATTGGGTAAGAAATTAAAATTTGATTCCTGCTTTTATGAGAAACTGATTCATTTGAAAAGTGAGAGTATTACCCTTAATAGGCTTGTTACCCTTAACTGCTAATTGTTAAAGATAATTTTAAAACTTTTGAAAAATTACAGAAATAATTTATTTATTTATTTTAAAAAGCAGCTGAATGGCAATATAATCAATTAAAACATTTGTTATATTTTCCATTTGGACCAAATGCTTTTGCTGTCTCAGACACCCCTGTAGTTTTGAACAATTTTGAACATTCCAGAACTCCCCAGCCAGCATTCTGGGACTTGAAGTCCACAGATATTGAAGTTCTGAAGTTTGAAAAGCATTGTTTCAAAGTTTTACAGTATCATTATTCCTCAGACTTATGGATTCTACTAGAACCTGGGAACCACAAAGGTAAAAACATGTACTTAATGACCATGCCATGAAGCACCAGACTAAATGCATCTAATTCTGAAAATTATCTAGAGATCTGCCGGTACGTGTTTAGCTTCTTTCATTCTTGTCTATTGTGCTTCTGGAACAACAACAAAAAGTGATAAAACATAGCAGGAAATATTTCTGAGGAGTCTTTGGTGCTCTCTGAGCTTGGTTGTTTTCTTGCATTACCCAAATTAGGTAACATTATCAATGCTAGTCTGCACTGATGACTAGTACTGATGATGTTACCTAGTTTGGGTAATGAAACATCTGCAAGAAAACAACCAAGCTCAGAGAGCACTAAAGACCCCTCATTTCAACCCTGAGTTGCAGATATTCTCCTTTATTAATACTATCTTTGTCCGCAGGATGTCAGGAGATAGCCACACAAATGAAGCTTCACTCACCAAAGTAATGTGCTTTCATTACTTCAAACTCTTTGGGACAGTAAGCTGGCTTGCAAGATGAATTGTTTTAAGCTGTCAAAAACTCCTTATTAGTGTAAAACTAGCATTCAGAAAAAAGAAATTGGGAATACTGGGGATCTTGTTTAGTATCTACACTTAGTATCTTTCAAAGTTTCTTCAGCTATGTTCCAGAATAATGCAAGGTTATTCCTAGCTTACTGCACTGTATGAATGTTTAAACATTTTTATTCATTTACTTAATAGCATTTAGAAGCCACTCCAATTCAGACATTCTGAATGGCAGTGATTATGTGATTGCCCAATATAATCCAACACTGTACAGTATTGTGAAAAGTTGTAAAGGTAATGACTAACATTTCACATTGGAAAGTCATGGAAGTAACCAGAATAGAGACTTCCAACTAGATGTTATTTTACAATGACATATTCTATCAACAGATATATTTTGGACTAGTTTTAACTTCATTTCAAAAGAAAGCCACATGTACAGCACAGTTCTAGTTCTATGTGGAGAGTCACAAAGATGACCTTAGGGAAACTATGAAGTGACAGTTACAGAAACAAAAACATGCTTTAAGCCTAGGAAGCAAAGTGTCAACTCTACAACGAACCTAGCTGCAGCCCTCTTTGTCGTTGCCACAAAAGGCAGGGGGAGAGGGAATGATATATTTTTGCTAGTCTAAACATGAAAGATTCTGTGGGAACCAAGGTCATCCCCACACCATAGTGGAGAAGGAGAGAGGTCCTTCCAGAAAGCCCTCTAAGTAGTTCTATTGGAAAATGTGATTTATGCTTAAATAGGTGGTTGAGAATTATTACATTGATTTACTCTGAACTTTTGGGGGGAATTTAGATTTGGTTTCACTTTTGACCATGCCAACATCGTATATCCAATAAACATGTTCTTTGATAAATTCTCATGTCTCAGAGTTCTGATTTATTTGGTTCCATTAGTCAGAACCTTGACATTAAACCAAATCTCATTAAAAAAAACCTTTTGTTTTGGGGTCCTGAGCACCAGTCATTTACCCACTGCCTTTGGGAGAATGGTAAAGATTCAGGGAAGATTTTGAAATGGAGAAGAAGAAGAAATTGACCGCAATCCTCAGCACAGCTCTAGCTGCTGAAGTGCAGGCTGCTAGTGAGGCAGGAAGTAGAGCGGTGGTAGCAGGGGCTCAGCTGAAGACCTGTGCAACCCAACCTGAGAAGTCAGTGTTGCAGGAAGGAACTCTGACCTCAGTCAGATGGGGGAAGCCCCCTAGCACAGGAATACTCCTAAAGTGGCCGAGGCTGAGTTCCTGTTGATTTCATCCTGCAGTCCTTTGTCACTTGCGCCAAAATGGAAGGTGATGAGGCCAGCAGGATGGGATGACTCTGGGGAATGGAGGTGCTTGATATCCCTTCATGACCACACAGTTGAAAGGTTGAGAAAGAAGTTCGACCAACTTGAAGTCAAGGAGTGAACTTGGTCAGGTGGTATGTGATTTCAGCCAGAGGAAATGCAAAAGTGTCACCAGCGCTCCCACCCCCTCATTGAAGACCAAGACCAATGGTTCCAATCTGCGCAGTTTTCTTGGCATAGAGCCTGGCTCAACAGAGAGGTTTCCAAAGGGTGGCCCAGCTGCAGCCCCAGTACCAGTGAGCTGCCCAGTGCCCTACATATTGGGCACTGCAGCCTGTAGATCCACCCCCTCAACAAACCCACATTTGTTGGGGACCCAGAGAAGTTGCATTAGCCATGATTCAATGACAACAAACAGCTGTTGACTTGTTGAAATGAGCTGGCATGGAAGGGATCTAAGTTATAGCTTCCCAGTACCCTTAGAATTCAAGTTCTTCAGCAAAGCCATGGTGTGAAGTAAGCTGGCCACTTTGGGTTTCTGAAAATTTTACATTTGGTGAGGAGACAGTTTTGGTGGCCAGGAATGAAAAAGGATATTGAGAGCTATGTGTGCAGTTTGTGCTGCCATGAAAAAATGACCTGGAAAACCACCTGGACTATTGCAACAAGTAGCAGACCCTTCCCAACCTTGGGAAGAAATAGCAATGGATATTATTGTACAACTCCCAGAGAACAGTGGAAATACAGCAATTTGGACTGTTATAGACCTCTTTCAAAGCAGACTCACTTCGTCGCCTGTTCCGGACTCCCTTCTGCCCAAAAACTCGCTAAACTATTTTTGAAGCACATCTTCCGGGCTCCATGGAGCCCTAAAAAAGATTATATCAGATAGGGGGGTTCAATTTACAGCAAAGTTCTGTAAGAAGTTTGTAAAACTAATTGGATCCACTCAAGGGCTCTCCTCAGCTTTTCATCTGAGCACTAATAGATTGGCTGAATGTGCGAATGTAATGATGGAACAATACTTAAGATGCTATGTCAACTATCAGAAAACTAATTGGGCAGACCTGCCTTTCACTGAAGTGGCATACAATAATACCATTCATAGCAGCACTGGACTTATCCCATTTAAAGTAGCAACCGGCAGGCAATTTATTCCTATGTCTGAGTATCCTCAAGAGCCCCCTGCCTCACAAACTTTGAATCAGTGGGTGACATCCCTGCAGGGTGCTTGGGCAAACATTAGACAGACTTTAACCCAAGCTGCAAAAACCTACAAAGAGCAAGCTGACAAAAGGCGATCCGCTCAGAAACTGTTTTATGTGGGAGAGAGAGTTTATCTCTCTATTAAGTACTTAAGTTAAAATTATCCAGTAAAAAATTAGGACCTAAGTTTCTAGGTCCTTTCACTATAGTCAAGATTATCCATCCTGTCACCATTGAACTAAAACTCCCATGACTTTTAGGGAAGGTCCACCCTGTTTTCCACTGTAGTTTGCTAAAGGCAGTGACAGAATCCACATTGAGACCAATTCCCCAAAAAGCACCTGGTCCTATTCTAGTAGAGGGTGAAACTCATTATGAAATAAATTCTTGATTCTTGACTATATAAAGGGAAATTACACTATCTAACACAGTGGAAAGATTATCCCTTATCAGAAGCTACATGGGTAAAGAAGGGGGATGTGAATGAAGAAAGATTAATACAGAAATTCTATGATAAGCACTCCCAAAAGCCTAGGAAGGAGTCTTAATCCATATTTCTGTTTCTTTTACAGGAAATGCTTTCTTCTTAGGGATGGGGATCTGACTGTCAACTCCATAACAAACCTGGCTGCAGCCATCTTTCTTTTTCTAGGTTGCCACAAGAGGGGGAGGGGAATAAGGTATTTTTGCTAGTCTAAACATAAAAGATTCTGTGGGAACCAAGGTCATTCCCACACCGTAGAGGAGAAGGAGGGACATCCTGCCAGAAAGCTTGCCAAGTAGTTCTATTGAAGAATGTGATTTATGCCTAAAGGGGGTGGTGGTGGAAATTATTACATTGATTTACTTTGAAAATCAAGGGGGGAATTTGGTTTCACTTTTGACTGTGCCAACATCATGTATCCAATAAACATGTTCTTTGAGAAATTCTTATGCCTCAGAGTTCGGATTTATTTGGTTCCATTGGTCGGAACCTTGACACAAAGAAAGTAATAAAAATACACTCAAATCAGCTCCACCCTAGCTGAGAAGGAAATACAGTCAGGATTCATGATTCTATTATTATAACCTTTAAGCTATAAGCGCATACATAGCCTGTTTCCTGGTCTGACGTATCTCAAATGGCTGATAGGATATGAGTTCTGTTGCCAAAGAATCCCTGCTGAGCTAGAATCACAACAGGTACACGGTGTCTCAGTGAAAACTGAGCAAAAGACCTCCCTTGTCATAGCTTTCATCTTCTGCTTTAGAAGGAACAGAAAGACCAGGAGGATCTCCAATTCAGGAACCAAGAGTAACTATCACAGCCATTGTTATAGCATTGCCCAGATGCGGGGCCAGCTTCACCCCAATTTCTGACTTTGGGAAAGAACTCCTGCCAAAAGTCTTCTTACTATTCAACTAGACCAACTGAGGAGCATGGTGGGTCACGTGGTTAGAGCACTGGGTTGACAATTTGCAAGCTCGCATTCAAAGTCCAAGTGCTGCTGTGTGACGGGGTGAGCTCCTGCTGACCTAGCAGTTCAAAAGCGTGCAAACACAAGTAGATAAATAAATACTACCTAAGTGAGCTCATTAATGGGGTCATGAAAGGAGCCCCCAACTGGACATCCCCCAGATAATGGTGATGTCAGCAGCTGATCTTTTCACCATGGAAGCGTTTCAGTGCTTCCAACATGGAAGTATAGCATAGTATACTAATTCAACTGATTTTATGGTGTTCATGTTTTTAAATCAAAATCAAAATTTCCAGTATATTTAACCTGACCTGGTTTGCTGTAGCCAATCTGGTGCAGGGAGCAGACCTAGATCTGTGTTGACATCCCATTGTCCCATCTCATGATCCTACCATTCTCTCAGCTTGCTTGATCTTATAATTAAATTTTAAAGATAAAGTAAAAGAACCAAGACTGCAATCTTGATCCCATTGAATTGAAAGTGGCATCTTTTAAGAGATTCATGTTTATTGGACCCGTGTCCTTCCTGGTTGGTCTCGGCCGCCAAGGAGGTGACACGAGGCTGGCTCCAGGTGTTGATCAACGCTTCGTTGAGGGAGGGGTCTTTCCCGCAATCCTTGAAGGAAGCGGTTGTGAGGTCCCTTCTCAAGAAGCCTACCCTGGACCCTGCTGACTTAAATACCTTCCGTCCAGTCTCCAATCTCCCCTTTTTGGGGAAGGTTGTAGAGAGAGTAGTGGTGCTCCAGCTCCAACGGTCTCTGGATGAAGCGGATTACCTAGATCCTTTTCAATCTGGCTTCAGGCCCGGCTTCAGCACAGAAACTGCTTTGGTCACACTGATGGATGATCTCTGGAGGGCCCGAGACAGGGGTTATTCCTCTGTCTTGGTGCTACTTGACCTCTCAGCAGCTTTTGATACCATCGATCATGGTATCCTTTTGCGACGACTTGAAGGGGTGGGAATGGGAGGCACCGTTTTAAGGTGGTTCTCCTCCCACCTCTCTGGCCGGTCTCAATCGGTATTGATGGGGGGGCAGAGATCAACCCCGAGCCTCCTTAAATGCGGCGTGCCGCAGGGGTCGGTCCTCTCCCCCCTCCTATTTAACATTTACATGAAGCCGCACGGGGTGAGGTTTCATCAGTATGCTGATGATACCCAGCTATATATCTCCTCCCCGAGCTCTCTCAGTGAAGCGGCTGATGTGATGGGCCGTTGCCTTGAAGCCGTGAGGGTCTGGATGGGGGTTAACAGACTCAGGCTCAATCCTGACAAGACCAAGTGGCTTTGGATGTTGCCTCCCAAGGATCATGTTAACTGTCCAAGTGTTGACTCTAGCAGGGGAAAATATACCCCCTTCGGAGCGGGTTCGCAACTTGGGTGTCCTCCTTGATCCACAGCTGAATTTGGAACATCATTTGACGGCTGTGGCTGGGAGGACCTTTGCACAAGTTTGTCTGTTGCACCAGTTGCGACCCTACCTGGACGGGGAGGCTCTCCTTACAGTCACTCATGCTCTTGTCACCTCACGCCTGGACTACTGCAATGCGCTCTACATGGGGCTACCCTTGAAAAGTATTTGGAGACTACAGTTGGTCCAGAATGCAGCCGCACAAGTGATAGTGGGTGATCCTCAGTACACCCACGTTACACCTATCCTCCGTGAGCTGCACTGGTTGCCTATTGGTCTCCGGGTCCAATTTAAGGTGTTGGTTATTATCTTTAAAGCTCTATATGGCTCAGGGCCAGGCTATTTGCGAGACCACCTACTACCTCATAGTTCCCTTCATCCGATTAGATCCCACAGGCTGGGCCTCCTTCAGGTCCCGTCAGCCAAGCAGTGCCATTTGGCGGGGCCGCGGGGGAGGGCTTTCTCTGTGATGGCACCCACGTCTTGGAACCAGCTCCCCCCCGGAGATTAGGACCACTCCCACCCTGTTGGTTTTCCACAAGTTGCTTAAGACCTGGCTTTTCCGGCAGGCCTGGGGTTTATAAAATCTGACCCCTGGATGACTGTTATTGTATTGTTTGTTTTGTCATGTTATATGGTGTTTTTATTGTTAGCCGCCCGGAGTCCTGCGGGAGTTTATAATTTTTTAAATAAATAAATAAACAAATAAATAAATAAATAAATAAGCTACTATTTTAAATCTTCCATTTCCCCATACTTTCAGTTCTGCTGACATATCACAGTAACCTAGAGGTAACTCACAATATGATTATTTTCTGTGTTATTTCTCACTGTTATCATAGTACACTCTGTTCTTTAACTGTCCATGTTCCAGCTCACTGTAGCAAGGGCCAAAGTCTGTTGTGCCCGCGGATGCTGGAGACAAACTTTCAGGTGCCGCAAAATGTTGAAGCTGATTCTTCACTTCCATTGATAGCCCGATGACTTTATGAACGTTGCTATTTATATTATCTCTATAGCATTTCCAGTCTGTAATCCTATAAATGCTTCTGAACAAATAAAAATTATCAAGCAGCTAAAGATACTTAGCATTGCACAGTATATTAGGGTAATAAGATATTCATTGTAGTTTTCATAGTCATGATTTCAGTTAAAGGGCTCAGTCTGATCTGGAATGAAAATAGGAATTGCTGATTATAGATACTGATAGTTGCATCAGAGATAAACATTAGGTCTGGTTCAGTTCTAGGGACTAATCCCGCCAAAAAAGGATTGTAAAAGGAAGGCAAGAGTATTAGATTCTACAAGCTACTTCAGTCTTAGAACTTTATGCAGAGTCTGCGCCTGAATTTGATCTTAGACTCTTGATTGACACCGGTAGCTGGCTTGCTGAAGATTATTGACTGATTGATTTAAATGTGCATGGGGTTGAATCTTCAGGACCCGTTATAGATAAAAGCTAGTGAGGCAAAAGAGATCAAGACTTAGTTTGGACCTATGGTATATACTCTATGCTCTTTTGTTCTGAGTAGAATTTCCTGTTTCCTGTTACAGTTATATAGTTGAGCAGCAAAGCACATGGTGGAACTGTACTCTTCCTTTGCTTTGTATGTTGCTTTATATAAACAGAATTTTTAACATAAAGCTCAGGGTGCTATAATCGAGCTGGATTACCCATCTACTAATATATATTTTCTCCAAATATATGATGAGCCTTTTCATTGACATAGAATAGAATAGAGCTGGAAGGGACCTTGGAGGTTTTCTAGTCCAGCCTCCTGGTCAAGCAGGAGAACCTATACCAGTGGTGGCGAACCTATGGCACACGTGCCAGAGGTGGCATTCAGAGCCTTCTCTGTGGGCACGTGCACCATTGCCCCAGCACCGCCTCCTCCCACGGCCCCATCCTCACCAGCAGCCCCCTGGAGGAGAGTCACCCCGGACTCGGCCCGCGCGGAGCAGCACACCAAGAACATGGCAGCCAGGCAGCAGGGACAAAACTATGCTCTTGTGTCCCATCCTGTGCAGATGATGCTGCGGGGTGTGAGCAAAGGGCGTGGCCACCAGGGCGCTGCAGGGTCATCTGGCGATCTGCTATGATGGGCCGTGGAGGTGGTGGGTGGCCCTGTGGGTGGGCAGAGTGGGGGTGGAGCAGGGAGCGGGCAGAGGCAGGGGTGGGGCAAGTGGGGCAGGGGCTGGGGGCGGTTTTGGGGCACTCGGTCTCTAAAAGTTTTGCCATCACTGACCTATACCATCTCAGACAAGCGACTGTCCAGTCTCTTCTTAAAAACCTTAAAAAACATCATCAAGATTAGCACTGTAGATTGCACACATTCAAATTTCATTTGGAAAAATATCTTAAGGTCTTGCACAAAGACAGCATCACTCTTATGAAAGAAACTCAATTTTTCTCAGGCTGATGTGGAGCCTGGAAAAAAGGTCAGACTACTTTCAGGAAGAGCAGACAGTTTATGTCTTTCCATTCATGCCGTAACAAAGCAATTGTTCCAAGTGGGTCAGAGGATTTATAGTTGCTTTAGGTTTATTGACATCTTTTTTAAAAAAAAAAAACCATCCAAATTACATGTTTGATTATTCTTAGTTTTAGTACTCCTTAAAAAGAAGAAGGAAAAAAGGCCTCCAGCATTACATGGGTACTTTCCCCCAGAGTTGCTTTTGCTTTTATGTCAGTATATGTAACTGTTAATTATATGATTTGGTTTAGTTAGTTTTTTCTTTCAATGGTTCTCATGAAATTGTCCCAAAAGCATAAGTGTAAAGATCAGGAGAGCTTGGACACTGGAAGAAGAGGCATCTTTCTGTTGATTGCTTCTCCACAGCACATTACAGGAAGTCCTGGACTTAACAACAGTTCACTTAATGGCCATTAGAAGTTACAACAGCACTGAAAAAAATGACTTATGGTTATGACCATTTTTTCACACTTATGACCTTTGCAGCCTCCCCATGGTCACAGGATCAAAATTCAAATGTTTGGTAACTAACTCATATTTATCACATTTGTAGTGCCCTGCAGTCATGTGGTCACCTTTTATGACCTTCTGACAAGCAAAGTCAATGTTTGTTAAGCCAGATTCATTTAACAAATTTCCCCATATCTGATGGGCTTCATTCTTGGCTTATCCAACAGTGTCTGAAAATACAGTGCTTGAGGACTAGGCCATTAGTGAGACACTGATGATCAGATGGCTTACCTGAGACAGAGCAGTTACCAAAAAAAGAAGAAGAAAAGATGGCAGGAATCACAGTAGATGCAGATGCATTTCAGCAGCTGAGTAGCAGCAAGGGAGAAGGACAAGAGGTTGCAAAGGTTGTTTAAAGGTCACAATGGCTGAGAGGATACAATCAGTGCCTTGCCCCCTTTTTACATTACAGCTGCATCTTGACAGGCTTTTTAACATCACCACACACGATTAGCAGACATTTCTGAAGCAGCAATACTCTATATTTTTTATTTTATTTATTAGTTTATTAAACCCCATCTCACTGTCTGAGGTGATTTTGTATTCATATTCTCTTCCAAACTATCTGTTTTCTAAAATCCAATTATGTTACGTGATTTTTTTTATTATTTTTTTTTTAGTATGATAGCCTCAGTTGAATTTCAGGTATCCTTATTTAGAAGGTACCACAGTGGTTCATCAATGGAGGAATAGGCTTGGTTATTTCTCCATCTGGCATGGCCTCCTCACAAGAGTTTCTCTGGGAAGAGCAACAGCCCTGTAGCTCAAGGCTCTTGTGAAACAGAAGGGTTAAGAGAAACTCAACTGTGTACCAGGTCAGTCTCACATTTCACTTCAGCTGTGAAGTTACAAGGAAGCTTCCAGATAAGGTACTGCCCTGCCTCATTCAGAGACTTTTATGAGGGTTCCAGATAAGGTCAACATAGATTTGTAATACTCTATTTTCCTGACACTTCTTCTATCTTTTCTTCCTCTTTTTTTACTTTACTGTAGTACTAAAATACAGGTAAGGAAAGAAAATAACTGCAAAATGTCCAACAGTGTGAGAAGCCATCAATTTAGAAACATTTTTAGTAACCTTTTAGCCTCAGCTTTTACATCTGCAAAATAAGGATCCCGATCTATCAGTGTTTTTTTATTAACATGACATACTGTAATTGCAACACATAGTTTAAATTAACATTCCTAATACTCAGATAATTAGTTTGCAAACTATTCAAATGTGTTTTCCAATCTTTACATAAAACTGCAAGAATTTGCACAATGAATACTGGCTAAAGTTTTAGAGCAACTTGTAGAATAGAGTTATTTTTACAATTTCTCTCCATGTCCACTTAGCATTAATATTAATTAACGGTGCCAACACAAGCATCAGGTGAGCAAGATTCTTTGTAAAAGGTCTCACTCCTTACTGTCTGAAAAGGGGTGCATTTCCTTTAGCTCATATTTTCTAACTTAGTCTGATTGGATTGGCTTGAATGATGGAAGATGTAGTAATCTTACAGGTTGCAATAGTGCTAGTGATTGTGATTCTTAAATTGGTATGACGATTCCAGTGCAATCATTAATTTATATGTATATTTCTGTCCTGTTTACCTATTCAGTCCCTCTCATTAGTGCCTATATCTCCTGCAATGACAGGTGACATTCTAGAAGGAAGGCTAGCTGGATCAGGTGCATTAGTACTAAAGCTGAGCTATTGATTGACCAATATGGTGAATTCTCCATAGATGAAAATATCCAGAAAGCACATATATTACTAGAAAGAATCGTGTAAGGAATTCATTAAGTAGAATTTCTACAAGAACAATAAAACTATATCCCTTTCTAACTCTGATGTTGGGATTGGTGGCTAAGAAAAGTAAACTTGGATTATGTAATTAAGCATTTCTGGGAGATGTCCATGTTCCTTTCTGCAACTTCCACACAATCCATAAGAACTAGAAGAGCTTCTTGGAACTCAAGGCTGCCATTAGTTTCCATTAATATGGTTCTAATCTTCATAGCCTGAAACACTGAAATGGCTGCTTGATGCCTCAATGTAATATGTAGTATAAAATATTCACTTAACAATCATATTACTATCTTACCAACTCCAGTGATTCACTTACCAAGTGACTAGGAAATGGCCAAGTGACTAGTTGTGGCCAGAAATGGGGCAAAACTCACTTAACACATCTCTCATTTATAAATAGAAATTTTGGGCTCAATTGTGGTCACAAGTTGAGGACTAACTGTACCTGTTAATTATAAAGCACAGTTAGTGTCAGACGCAATTATATCCACAAGCATAGAGTTCATTTAGCTGTTTTATTGCACATGAATCTTCTCAGACTGATGTTTTGCACCTGGGTTAAAACTAGATAAGGTTCAATGGCATTCAAGGGGGTGTATGTCAAACTTTGCCCTCTTGCGCCCACCTAGTGATTCCAGACTAATTTCTAACTTGACTCCTCCTCCTGGCTTGGCCAGTCTCTCTCCTATGATTATGTCTGTCCAGGCATGCAGGCATAACATCAAAACACAAAGTATTTGTTCCTAATTATGTTAGCACTTTAGCTATCAGTTATAGGTAAAAGCAAAGATCAAAGAGATTGTTGATATCCCCATTATCCAATAAGGAAATAATAAAAACAAAAGCCTAGAATAAACAAACAAATAAAAAGAGTTCCACTTCCCCCATTCATCCATAAGTAGTTTGGCATTCACAAACTCTACTTATTTATGCAATTATAAATTCCCCTTCATCCATCCATCAACATTCTTTCTTTCACTTTTATACATAGTCTTTCTACCAAAAATTTAACTAGCAGCCAAAATTTAGACAAGAATGCATGTTTCAGTTCATACTTCAAAAGAATAATAGGACTGAGCCTTTATTATCAAGCATTTTGTGTTATTTTGTAAATGTGAGTTCAAAGATATCTAATGGCAAGACTCATGTAAGGCATTGCAGTCACTGCATCATTTTTCCTAGTCACTTGAACTTTTATGTTAAGTATCCCCTAACAAGAATATTGTGGAACATAGAAAAACACATACCAATTTAACACGCTTTTTCTAGTTTGCCCAACCATTCTGTTCAACAACCACACAAAAACCTGGCTGTTCATCAGCTACTTTTACATAATACATCACTTTCCTCTCTACCTAACGTCTGAAATCAGTGTGGTTCCTCGGCTTTCACCCAGTCAAACACAATTTGGGCAGTAAAGTAGCCTCTCCTTGGGCAAACAGTGTCAAGGTTAGAGCAAGTCATTAATTGTAATAATAAATCTTTATTGCAAATCCCTCTTCTTCCCATCCCCCACCATGGATGTAACTTTCCATAAACTACATTTATGGTATGCTTTATAATGATTAACTCAATGCTTGGTAGCTTGCAAAAGTTTTTGAAAAGCCTGGCCCTGGATGAACTAAGGGTGGGCTGGAATCTGAAACAGAAAAAGAAAAGGATTTCTCTTTTTCAGGGTGGTTTAACCTCTCTTTTCATTTGTAAAGTTAATGGCTGCTGGCAAATCTGATTAGGAAAGCAAAGAATGCAGCTAGGTGCCTTTCCAATGAAATAATGTTAAGACAGCTTATTTTTCTAAGCTCTATAATGGAAAATAAAATACAGTTACATAGACTGGTTGTTAGGTTGACTAATTTTAACTGAGATATAAATGTATGACTGATCAGAAAGAAGAGTTTTCATAAAAGCAACACAATCAGGACGATCAATTTGACACCTATTTTGCTATTTGGAGGGGACATTTCACAAAGACTTTTATTCTTCCAGCCTTTTGAGTCCCTTCACTTGCATTTCGGCTGCCCTGTGAACATTTTAGAACATTTTATTACCATAATTTTCTTGCAGCCCCTTTTTAGCCTGCACTTTTTTTCATTGATGATTAGCTTCAATTTATACTTTTTAATCATTTTGTTGTCTTGCTTTATATTTGACTGATATGCATCTAAATGTTTTATTGTACATCACCCTCAGATCTGTTAATTACAGGGTGATTTATTAAGTCATGCAAGGAAAGTTAGGAATAGTTTAATCAGGCCTTTTGCAGAAAATGTCCACTGAGGAATTAAAACCTTTGTATCAGAAAGCAATACTGTACAAAGTAAATATTTGGGGGAAAAAAACGGAATTAGTTTTGCTTTAAATTTGTCCCCTCCAATGAGAACTGGAACTGCAAATTATTATTACCAGAGGGATTCTCTGCTTAATCAAACTCACTAGGGAAACTGGAAAGGAAGACGTTCCTATATATTGTCCTTCTATACCAGCGGTTCTCAACCTTTGGGTTGCGACCCCATTTGGGGTCGAACGACCATTTTACGGGGGTCGCCAAACAACGCGATCCGCCATTTTTTTCCCTCACGGTGCGACGCCGCGCATGCGCGGCACGTCCTTATGACCGGGGTCGCCGTATAAAAAGGTTGAGAACCACTGTTCTATACCATTAAAGATACTTCAGTTCAGATTAAAGCTGAATTCTTTGGGTGATTTGAGCAAGCAACCTGCAATCCCAAAAGCCCCTTTTATTTCCCCCAAAAGCCCCTTCTATAATGTCATTTGTAGCAACATGACAAGCAAAACCTTGGTACTTGTTTCCTGTCATTCTGAGACAAGAAAATCTGGAGTCAGCATTTGTATACCTTAAAGTTCACATTTTTTTTTTTTTTTAAAAAAAAGGCAGAACTATCCTACTGGGAAAAAGAAAAGGGCATTGGGTGAGCAAGAGCAGAAGCAAAGAGAGGGGAGAACAGAGTGGGAGAAGGCAGTTTCAGTGTGTTATTTCTCAAAAGGCAATGCCCATTTTTCCACCACTTCTGCTCTTTTGCCTTTTTTTGTTCATGTCACCTATAATACAGCAGCCAATTCTCCCGGCACAGAAAATCCAGTTCTGTGGTGCTCTTTTGGTTGTTGTTGGGTTTTTTTAAATAAATGGGGGCACCCCAAACCCCCAAGCTTCTCTGGCCAGCTTAACTGTCCCACAGCTTTTCAAAGAAAGCAGAACTAAAGAACAAATCATTACTGAAGCCTGTGCTTTTTCTTCATTTCATAGCTGCTACTTAGTCCCATGGCATGTTTTCTTCTTAATAATAACATGAGACACCCACAAACAGTGCAGAGTTGAAAGAGAGCAGTTCTGCACATAAAAGGATGTAATTATTACAATTTTCACATAAGGTTGCTTCTTTCTTTCTTTCATCTATATTTCAAATTATTAATAAAAGCAGAGTCATTTATTTTGGTAACTCTGTTTTAGGGATGCTTTTACCTAGGATTGTATTACTTTATTCATGGAATCTTACAAGGAGCTTACACTCTTAGAGACATGTAACTCTTGAGATGCTTGCATGAAGACCTCATACTAGAAATATAATTGCTAGAGAAATTACGAAGTCCAGGAAACAATTTGTGCATTTTTAAAGAAGTCATAAGTTTTTAAATATTGAATTTTTCCATGCTTCTGCTGATTCTACTTCCTTTAGGTTTGGGAAAGATGGGGATATGATCCTACATCTCCACTGTCCAAGTCTAATATCCTAGCCATTATTCTGTGGTAGTTATGATCTGTTTCCATCCATTGCATTGGGATGCTTGTATTAGTTGGACGTAAGGCTATTGAATATTTTAGTTTGCCTAACCTTGTATGGAACTGAACTGCCCCCTGGCTCTGATTTACAAGAAGGAAAGGGAAAGCCATCCATCTCCATAAAGAAGATCACATCTAAGTGTGGGTTTTTTGTTATTTCTATCAGGATAGCAAGACAGGAAATCTGTTAGCTTTTCATGCACATTGAAAAGAAAAGAGGTTCCTTGGGAAGTAACAGACAAGATACATTGTCTTTACACTCTCTTGAATATCTATTACAAATCCAGTGGATAGTGGCATGTTGGAGTGCAGGAATTCTACATTACATGTGGTGGATATCAGGAAGTTATATTTAACTATGGTGAACATTTAGAGCAGTGGTTCTCAACCTGTGGGTCAGGATCCCATTTGGGGTCTAACGACCATTTCACGGGGGTCACCAAACAAGGCTGTCCGCCATTTTTTCACCCTTTTCTTTGGCCATGCCCCTGGCACCTGGTGATGTATAAGTGGTTGGGGGTCACCACAACATGGGGAACTGTATTATGGGGTCACAGCATTAGAAAGGTTGAGAACCACTGATTTAGAGCAATGTTATATTCTTTCTCTTTTAGCCTAGAAGCAAAATAGTAATGACATCTGGGAAATGTCTGATACTATGAACTTGCACCTGGAGTCAATTATATACTGCCAATATAGATGTCCCATAGAACTGTTGACAAACGGAGTTTCTACTCTATGGGAAGCCTTGACATTCTGAAAAATGTGTGCACTGCAAAGCTGAAAGCCTAGGTATACACAAACCGAAGCACAAATTGCTTGACTGAAGCAAAAACGAAATCAACAAACAAATTGTTGATACCAAAAACAAAAGTTTAAATATTCGTATCCAAGGCAATGTATAATTAAATCAATTATAAAGAATCAGGAAAGAAGGAAGGAAAGAAGGAAGGAAGGAAGGAAGGAAGGAAGGAAGGAAGGAAGGAAGGAAGGAAGGAAGGAAGGAAGGATTTTGACATTAAATATTGAATGATATTTTTAACAAAGCTTTTCAGAAATAGAATATTATTTGGCTATTAAAACAAATTCTCCTTAAATCTACAAATAATGATGCAGATAGATAAATATGAGGAGATCTTTATCTTCCCCTACACAAAACTTATATTCAGCATTTAAGTCTCAGATCTTCCTGAAAATACTCTTTCATACAGAATTGATCGGCATCCTCTTAAACATAGGATTTTCATTTTAACATGCTATTCTGTTTGATGTTATTATCATTCATCATCTCTTTTACAAAGGAGATAAGCGGAAAACATATAAGAATTTTCTTCTATTTCCAACCTTGTCCATCCAGTTAAATAACCAGAAAGGAAGGTATATTTCTTCAGGGTATTTTGTTTCCTTTTACGATCTATATATGATTTCAGTTTCCTGAAACAAGGAGAGACCTGATCAGCATGTATTTAACAATTCCATAACCAGGATGGGTTAAACTAGCTGAATATATTTGAGTTGTGAATATGTATTCTTAGAACACCTGCCTCAAAGTGGGAGGAGAAAGACGCAGACTAGGAATATTCTGCAATGTATGTATGAGGGGCCAGTCCTACCAGTACCATCAACATTCAAATTGCTGTTCACTCACAACTAGCACTTCAAAGCTTTCTACCTTCATTTCACAAAGCTGATATTGGTTGCAATTAAGTGAGAAAAGTCAATGTCCTCTTGACCTCTTTCTCCCCCTCCCTGTGAAAAACGTACATCCTCCTTTTATCCTTCCCAATAGAATCATTTTAGAAGACCTCTTCAACATTGTTCTGCAAAAATATAAAAGTGCACAGCATGTTTAAAGTGAATCTTTATGCTATGTGCAAGTTCTCATATTAGAATCTCTCTTTTTCTTAAATGACTTAGCAGTAAATTCCTAATTTAGCCCCAGCATCATTGAATAGGTAATAGCTATGGTTTTCTGTTTGGTCGACACTAATATAAGCATTGCAGGGATAACTAGAAACTATTGTTTGCAATTGTACTATTTTCTTTAAATGGTTTTAGGACCAGATTGTATTTCTAGTGATATTTCTCAAGTAATTGTATTCCCATGTCAGAAGGAAACCGCAAACATAGCCATGGAAAAAGTTTTAATGTTATTCCATTTCCTGATATTCTGAAACACAAAGTTTGGACCTTAAGGAATGTTTACAAAGAGATGAAGAGTACATTTCTTCTTCTGGTAGTAAGAAATCAGAAGATTCATTAACCCATATAATTTGGTCTTGTTACAGTAGTCCTCAACTTACAAAAGTTTATTTAGTGACTGTTTGAAGTTACAATGGCAATGAATAACGTGGCTGTTCACACTTATGACTATTGTAACAGCCCCGTGGTCATGTGATCAAAATTCCAATGCTTGGCAACTGGCTAGTATTTATGACTGCAGTATGATCACCTTTTGCAATCTTCTGACAAGCAAAGTCAATGGGGATGCCAGTTTCACTTAACAGCCATGTTGCTAACTTAAAAACTGCAGTGATTCACTTAACAACTGTGGCAAGAAAGGCCATAACATTGGACAAAACTCAATAACGGCCTCACTTTGAAAACAGAAATGTTGGGATCAATTGTAGTTGTAAGTCAAGGACTATCTGTATAGCCTTGTTTGAACTTAAAATTATTACATATAGTAGCATAATCTTTGGAAGAAATATGATAGAAGGCTCTCAGTGTGATGTTAAATTATATTCCTAAAACATAGAATTTTTCATCTTGTGAAGAGCTTAGCTCTGCTGAGCATAGGTTATGGCAAAGAAGATAATTCTACATAAGTGGAAAGAAAGTTATTCTCCTGATTTTTTTAAAAAAAAATGGATCCAGGATATGAGTTTGTTATCTGTTTTAAAAATGAGAAGATGATTCAGTATGTTGGTGTATGGTCTAGACTGAGTTATAAGTTTAATCGTTGAACTAATGTTATATGCTGTAGTTATTTCCAATTATTATTTTGTCAGTTTTTTTCCTCTTCTTTGCCGCATTTAGTTAAAGTGCTTTTTAACCCAGTTGGAAATTATAAAGCCTAAAGTGACTACAGTTGGGGGGGGGGAGTTTGTATTTCAGACTGTCCTCTAGCCCTTGGTTTCTTCTTTGTATAAACAGAGGCAAAGAATCAAGATCACACAAGTATTATTACCACTTTATAAAACCATAGTAAGACCACACCTGGAATACTGCAGCCAATTTTGGTCACCATATCACAAAAAAGATGTTGAGAGTTTGGAAAAAAATCAGAGAAGAGCAATTAAGATGAAACATAAAGATAAAACATACAAAGAACGGCTACGGGGCTTGGGTTTGGCTAGTCTAAAGAAAAGAAGAAATAGGGGAGACATGATAGCAGTATTCCAGTATCTGAGGGGCTGCCACAGGGCGAGGGGGCCAAGTTGTTCACCAAAGTACCAGAGGGAAGGACAAGAAACAATGGTTGGAAACTGATCAAAGAGAGAATCAACCTGGAACTAAGAAAAAAACCTCTTGACAGTGAGGACAATCAACCAGTGACACAGCTTACCCCCCAGAAATCGTGGGTGCTCCATCACTGGAGATTTTAAAGAGAAAACTGGACATTCACCTGTCTTGAGATGGTGTAGGTTCTCCTGCTTGAGCAGGGGGCTGGACTACAAGACTTCCAAGGTCCCTTCCAACTCTATTCTATTCTATTCTATTCTATTCTATTCTATTCTATTCTATTCTATTCTATTCTATTCTATTCTATTCTATTCTATTCTATTGTAGGAATGTGGCTGCTTATGAATGATTACAAGGTCAGTTCCAATGATTGATCCAAACACAACAGGAGGAATTCAGTAACTTGCAGCCTTCTGCAATAATCAAGGCTATTCTGTTGTCCATGCTAAGATGACTGATATCCTATTTATTTTTGCATAGTGTTTTTTACACATCCACAGTAATCAAGACTCAAATTATATATTCATATGCATGACCTGTGCAAGACAATCTAAACACTGGAGAAGAAAAAATTGGGTACATTTTAGTATGGATTATTGGAATACTACATCCATGAGGCAAATCAGAATAATTTATTACATACAAATTTATTCCATACAAAGAACATGACCAAAACTGTGCTGAAGGGGTCTCTTATAATCACTGACATATTGGCAAAATAGCCACCATCAGCATCCAGTTCTCTTAAAAAGAATTGCTATTAGAAAGTGCCAATCCATAATACAGTACAAACATTCATTTGCTTACAGTATTTTACACTGCATGGAAGCATATTACCCTATGTTAAAAACCGGAGAGAACAAAACATGACCATTAATAAACCAAACATCCCACTGTTGTTTGACCATCCCTATTATTCAAATATTTCTGAAATAGCTGTGAAGAAGGTTGATTGTGCTGCATTAGTAACAAGGGCTTCATTGTCAATGAAAATAGCAATAGAGAATACTTTACAACACTTTATTGCATGTTTCACGTTGCATGTATTAAGTTGAGGGGTCAAAAGTATACACAAGGTCTGTTTTGGTCTGTTTTTCTTCATCGTATTAGCAAATATTAATATGCAAATCAGATTCTTTCTTTAAATTGCCTTCAGTGGACAATTGCTGTTGACTCTTGCTTTTTTAAAAAAATCTCCCCCCTTACCAATATTTGAGGAAAAATATTCATATGTGCATTCAAGGATTTTAATAGAATTTTCCCCCACTCAGTTAATGTGAATTACTTTTATTTGCAAGTGTGAAAAAACACGGAACTTTTATTTCTTTGGATATTCAGAAGGACCATTAAGAGAGCCTATAATGCAAATGAATAGGCCAGAGATCACACATTTAACTCTGTATTAGCTCTAAGACAATTAAACGTGCCTTGGTTTTACATACTATGGGAGTTTAAGTAGGTGGTTTAAAAAGGATGAGGAAGATAAGAAAGTACAATGTGGGTGAATTTGGCTGGACAACAGATATGAACTGATAATTATAAAGCCCATTAAAAACATAATTATTCAGTTTTTTGTCCAGATATTAAGATAAGAAAAGGATCAGTTTGGCAGTTGAAGAGTGACAGTTAGAAAATGAAGGATACAGTTGGCCAAATCAAGGCAGTGTTTCTCAAACTTGATGTTAACATCTGGACTTCAACTCTCAGAATTCCCCAGCACCTATACAGGTAGTCCTTGATTTACGACCACAATTGAGCCCAACATTTCAATAGTAAACCATTGGTTAAGTGAATTTTACTCCATTTTATGACTTATTATAATGTGGTTATTAAGTGAATCTGGCTTCCCTATTGACTTTGCTTGTCAGAACGTTGCAAAAGGGGATTACATGATGACCCTGGGACACCACAACCATCATAAATATGAGTCAGTTGTCAAGTGTCTGAATTTTAATTACATGATCATGGGGAAATTGCAATAGTCATAAGTGTGAAAAACAGTCATCACTCACTTTTTTCAGTGCCATTGTAACTTTGAATGGTCACTAAATGAACTGTTGTTGGACAAGAATTACCTGTATTTAAACTAAGATTTCATCAGAGATTTTTCCTGGATTTTCTGTAAAATGAGGAATGATCTTATAAGAACTGACAGTGCTGGCAATATCAACATTTCACATTAGATGTTGTCTTTTATGCTGGCTGTCTTCATGAACAATGCTAAAGTGTAAATTTGATCTTCCCTTCTACTTCTACAATGCATGATTGTATTCCAGATAATGGTGTAAATTTTACATCCCATTAAAGGCTGATTTCAACATGACAATGTCAGCATCTTATAATAAATTTTGAAACCAACATGGTTCGATAATGAATTAAAGAGCATAGGCCACTTTAGCTGACTGTGTTCAGCAGGTCAGCGGTTCAAATCTCACCGGCTCAAGGTTGACTCAGCCTTCCATCCTTCCGGGGTAGGTAAAATGAGGACCCAGATTGTTGGGGGCAATGTAAATATACATATACATTGCTTACTGGTGTACACCGCTTAGAGAGTGCTTGCACTTAAAGCGGTATATAAGTCTCATAAATAAATAAATAAATAAATAAATTGTACCATGCAACCATTCCTTTATTATTCAGTCCATCCGTTCATCCATCTAAGCAGCCTGCTAGCCAGCCCATCATAACATTTCCATATTATACCCGTATGGCCAACTTAAACCATCTCCACTTATGATACTATCATTCTTTAGAAAGAAAAGAAGTAATATGGATAATGCTTTGTAGATAAGGATTCTGACATCTCCAGGTGTGGATGGAGAAAGTCCCCCATTAGAATTGCTGTAGCCACTTCAACTTCATACAGGTAACAGTGATCTAGACTTAATGGTATTCTATAAAGCAATTTCATACAGGAAAAATCACTGATGGGGCACGTAATTTTTTGCATCTTCAAAGTCCCATGCTCTCTGAAACCTTGAATAACTGGCAGCATTTGCAAAAAAATATGTGCTCCATCAGAGATTTTCCCGGTATAAAACTGCTTTATAGAATACCATTAAGTCACATGGAGCTACCGTATATCACCTGACAGACTCAATATAAAATAGCTTCCTACATTCACATAGACTGTAGTTTTCATACATAGTGAATATATGGACTCTTGGCATTAAAACTTCATATAAATGTGCATATACTTGAATTTGAACTCTTATTCCTGCAGTTTTCAGAGATAGACTCTACAGCTATAAATTAACCGCTTTATAAACAGATTCCAAAGTGTCTGGTCACCATACAAACAATTTGTAAAAATGTTGGCTGTAGTTGTTATTATTATTATTTTGTAATACTGTATATCTTCCTGTGAAAGACATTTTTCAGTCAGCTTAACCTCCCTGGTGCACTTATTTCTTTTACTAGCATGAATTTGTTTCCCCGTTCCATTTTTTTTCCTGGACTGTGTTAATCCTTGGAAAAAAAGAGACTCTTAGTTATTTCTAACTTCTATATGTCTATTTCAAGCCAATACAAGACTGAATACATTATACATTGAATTTTATGGTTGTCCTGTAACCAAACAATTTCTCTATATCTTTTAATTTATCCTAGACTTAAAAATTAGACTAATTGATTTGGAATTTTAGACATACTGTGATATTTAAGATTTTCTTGCAATTCATACACATGTTCAAGGTCTCTGACTTTCTATAAGGAATACACTTCCATAAACTACTTTCAAAATTCTGAGGCACTATGCAAAATTACCATTTACTAAGCCACAGAAGATAGAACAATGGAAGATTTTTGAGAATTGGTCCACTGGATAAAGAAACGTCTATGTTTCTATGGAACAAGGATGTTTGTGGATAAAGAAGTACAAACGTATAGCTACAGGAAAAATAGACTGGATCAATACAATAGGAGCTAGCATACAGTATACTTATTCTGAATTTGAGAAACCCATTATTGGTGACAGCAGCAAAGACAGCATGGATGAGTGACCTGCATCAGGCATTAAGCCACTAAAACAAGCTCTTGTCACATTGAACAGAAACCTCAAAAACATTGGGATTTACAGCCAAATGCACTAGTATAAAGTTCTGAATAGGCCATCTTTTGCTGTGTCTGGAAACAGACGGCTGATTGGACTGATGTGCCAAAGTGCAAAGTTGTGCAGAATATTCCCCACAATCTCTTTGCCTTCCATCACCTCATGTGAATAGGTAAACTTTTTCTTCATATGATAGATTCTTCTTCATCCTCTTCCATCTCTTTATCAATTTGAAAAGCTATGTTTTCATAGCTAGTGATCCCTCCATATTTTCTCATGTGGACCATCAAGGGTTTAGGAGACTGGCTACCTGCCAGGGTTGCCACATACATGCCAGTTCTGTTTTCCTCCAGAGAAGGACCCCAATCCATTGTTGGTCTGCTAGCTTGCTGGATTCTCTGCAGGTAAATGAACAAATGAATTGTTGTCATTGTAAGCACATCCCAACGAAATTAATTACCGTATATGCCGGCGTATTAGGCGACCCGGCGTATAAGACGACCCCCATCTTTATAGCCGGGCCGCATTCCTAGAACGTCGTCTTATACACCGGAAACTACCAGTATTTCCGGCGTATAAGATGACTCGGCGTATAAGACGACCCCCGTCTTTGGCACCGATTTCAGCGCTCGCGGAAGTCATCTTATACGCCGGCATTTACAGTATTTTCTAGTTCATGGGTATTAGCAGAACCTGCCATGTATTACTTGTGGGTTTTGATGGAATTCCAGCTAACCTAAACCAGCCCACTGTTTGCACAAGAATTTATTTCATTAATCCTTCACTAATGAATCAGTTTAATCACACCCTGTATAGTAATCTGCAATACTTGTCCCACTGTTAACATAAGAAATGATTCCCCTGTAGCAGTTCAAAAAATGGAAATTTTGCCTTTCTTTTCTCCTGGAATTATAAGGAATTATGGCATTCAAGATCTGTTCAGTCTTGGGCTCTTATTAAGCTTTCTCAAAACTTGTAAGCCCTCAGATACAAAAAGCTTATAGTTTTGTTGCGAGATGCTTTTTGAGATCTAATTACTTGACCTAATGTGGTCCTAACACAGGCGCAGGTGAGGTACCAATAACTTCCACTGGTATCAACATCCTTCCTTGTTCTCGTGCTTTATCTTCCACCTGCCTTTTCACACTCTGGCTTACTTAGTAAATACATTAACGGAGACCATCAAGGAAAATAACAGATCAGTTTGTTCTACTGATTGAACATGAAAATTTGCCCCCTTAAACAAGGAAGAATGTTGATAGCAGTGGAGATGCCCAAAGGAATTATTTGCTTCCTTTTGAGTCAGTGCAAAAATAATAAAATATTTATTTCATGTGTATGTTACATAATTACTATGTGCCAATGAGTGTTTATATTATCCCAAGGTTCATATAAACTTTCACCCTTACTATTCTGAGCGTCACGGTAAAAACATGGAAGATGAGTCCTACATGTGATTTCTAGACCAATGGCCCCCAACCTTTTGGGCACCAGGAACCAGTTCTGTGCAGAGAGGTTTTTCTGCAGATCGGAGGGGTTGTGTGTTTTCACTTGCAGCCTGCAGCCTGCAAATGGGGCTTCACTTGTCTGCACAGCCCAGTTTCTGGCATGCCATGGACTGGTGCCAGTCCACGGACTGGGAGGTTGAGGACCCATGTTCTAGACCACAAAAACTACAATGTTTATTACTGGTTGCAGCTTTAAATTTCTTTTACATATAATAACATGAAAAAAATGAAAAACATACAGTTTCCAGAATACAAATCAGTAAAGAAAAATAATCAAGATAAGCATTTGTTCAACAAAAATTAATCAGCGCTGATATTGCTGATGTAGTTAGGATTCAGCCTCAGGATCAAGTCTATCCCTCCTATGACCATTCAGAAAGTGGCAATAGAGAGCAGCAGCAAAGGGATCAAGCAGCAACACCTGGGTTACCTTGGGCATGCTGATGCCCGTTGTTGCTATAAAGGTAAAGATCATGTCCGACTCTAGGGGGCGGTGCTCATCTCTGATTCTTAGCCAAGGAACCAGTGTTGTCCAAGGCATTTCTGTGGTCATGTGGCATGATTATATATCAAAGCACACAGAACGCTGTTGCCTTCCGACCGAAGTGGTACCTATTTATTTATTCACATTTGCATGCTATCAAACTGCTTGGTGGGTATAAACTGAAGTAAGTAATGGGGGCTCACTTGGATGTGCAGCACTTGGGTCTAGAACCTGGGCAGTCAGTTTTCCAGTTGACAAACTCAGCGTCTTTAACCACTGAGCCATTGCATCCCCTATTGTTGTTATGTGCCATAACTTTTTTCTTATTTTATGGTCCATGAGATCAGCTTGTACATGGCACATGATGCAATCAACATGGAGAGGAAGCAAGGTGGATTTGACCACTGTTGGGAGTAGTTTGCAAACCTAATTGGGGTGGAGAGGGTGGTATAAGGAGTCATGAAGTTCTTCTAATAGTCCAGGAATCTAATAATGCAACCCTAATGTAATAATTGTTGGCTTGGTGAAAAGCGGACTCTGGAAATCAACCCAACTGGAATCAAGTTGCAGAAAGCTAATTTGTTTATATGAACCACTGCAGTACTCAGAAATGACTTGCAATACCATATGACTTCAGCATATAATGCAAAAGTGCTGAAATCTGTTCTCTTTCTAGAGACAATCCTTTTGCAGTCTACATATATACCAGCAGAGGACACCTTCTGCCTCAATAAAAAGAGCCGAGGTGGCGCAGCAGTTAGAGTGCAGTACTGCAGGCCACTTTAGCTGTGTGTTCAGCAGGTCAGCAGTTCAAATCTCACCGGCTCAAGGTTGACTCAGCCTTCCATCCTTCCAGGGTAGGTAATATAAGGACCCAGATTGTTGGGGGCAATGTAAATATATATATATACATTGCTTACTGGTGTACACCACTTAGAAAGTGCTTGCACTTAAAGCAGTATATAAGTCTCATAAATAAATAAATAAATATAAAAGTTTGAAAAATGATCTTATTAATATAATAACATAAAATGGATATAAAGAGGAAACTTTTCTATCTGGGCAAAATTTATAAAGAATGATATACCGTATATGCCGGCATATAAGACGACTTCCGGAAGCGCTAAACTTGGCGCCAAAGACGGGGGTCGTCTTATATGCCGAGTCGTCTTATACGCCGGAAATACTGGTAGTTTCCGGCGTATAAGACGACGTTCTAGGAAGGCGACTCGGCGATAAAGACGGGGGTCGTCTTATACGCAGGGTCGCCTAATACGCCAGCATATACGGTAAATAAAATGCATTCCTGGAGCTATAAAACTTAGGGAGTGTCTTAGGGAATAAAAAATGAAAAAGTTCTGAGCTCACATGCTATGAAGTCAGAAGCAAAAGGTCTCCGTGGAAAATAGGATAATCACTGAGATGGGGAGATTGTGAACTTGGAGATCCATTTTTTTTCTAATTTAAATTTTTGGCAAAAAAATCTATTATAGGTCACCTTGACCCAAGTATCTCTGAAGAGTTCTTTTTAAGGACTAGGTGTCCCAGTACAATGTATACAGTGCCTTTTATTTATGAAAGGAAGCAACTTCTATTTGTTAAAAACTTATACACATTCAGAAAGGCCAAAGGCACACAGGAAGCACCTTTGATATCAGTTTATAACCCATAAGTGACTTCTTGGATTAACAGCAATATTACAGATTCCCAAGCAGAAAAAGTTTTTCCTCATCTCTTTCGTTCTTTTCCTTCATTTTTGAAATGGTTTGAAATGGTTTGTAATTGAACATTTGGATTTATAAAATTGTACTAACATTGGATGTTCTTGCTTTGACAACTGTCCTTCTGCCTAAAATTCTCGTGGCAGAATGTATTTAGATTGAAAGAAAAAAATTAAAGGTCAGATTGCTTTATGTGAACAGAGCACTTACATAGAAGGCTTCCATCTTAAAGCTAATATCTTAACAATAATACACATAACTTTAGGAAACATGAAAAGCAACAGAAAGGTCCCCTTGTTTTAAATATGTATTGGTCAGCAACTGGTTAAGAAATGAAATCTCTAGTTTTGGCTGGTTGGCATTCACAGATATTAAATGAAAGGCTAGGAAAAAAAATATTTTGTATTTGCCTAAATAGTAAGAAAAATCATCAACATTTCTGGCATAATGTATTACTTTATTTTCTTTGCTCTGTTGAATAAAATATGTCAGTTGCAAACCTGAACCGTGTTGCAAACATTTTTTAAAAAGTAATTCATTATCACCCTCAGAAAATTGCTCTTGTTTTTCTCCCTCTTTTCAGAGTTGGGTGGGATTTTATATCCTAGTTGACCATCTAGAGCAGTCTTTCTCAGTCCTGGCAACTTTAAAATATGTGGACTTAAACTTCCAGAATTCTCCAACCAACCTGGCTAGGGAATTCTGGGAGATGAAGTCCACACATCCTAAGTTACAAAGTTTAAGAAAGACTGCCCTAGAGCTTGAACGCATTTGTTTTCACTCTGGAAAGAGGGCCTGCCATGCTCCCGCCCACACCTTGTCTTCAAGGCTCATTTAGTGCAACAAAGAGACTAAGGATATTCTCACTGTCTTGCAAGTATCTTCTAAGCAACCTACCATAGGGAGTGGCAGCAATATTGTCCAAGCCAGCAGACCAACACTCACATAGGCATGTTATCAAAAACATGGTCTTTGGGTGTTTTGAAGACAGAAACAAGGAACAATTGCTTCTGTTTTTGTGAAGGAAGGAGATAGGTCTAATTTTTTAACTCACAAAGCATTGGAAGCTTCAGGGGCAATGCATCCAGCAATAGATTTGATTCAAGGAGAGTGAGCATTTTCTGTGCTTAGTTATGGGCTTGGTTGACTGAGCAGTAATTGGCTGAAGGCACAATTGGAGAGTTCCAGACCCATAACAATACAGGTGATATCATGCTGAAAGCCATTTGGATTTGCAGACAAATAGGACAAAGAGGAAGAATGATGGGTTGACTTCAAGTGGGCAAAATGACTACAAGCAGGAACGCTGGGGTGTGGCCAAGCTCTTTATCTGTTCACAGTACTGTATGAGTTCATAATGACCCTTCAGATGTAATGCTAAAGTTCAGACTTGTACTGAACAAATTGGAGCAAATCTGGAGGAGCTTTGGGCAATTCCTGCCCAGCTGTAAGTTCAAAAGCTTTCAGATTTGTTTTCAGTTAACCAGAGTTATTGATATGTCTGACTCTGAATTGTGTTTAAACTTTAACTATGACTTACATAGTTATAAACTATTTATATTTACTGCATATTTTATTAAACCACCGGTTAATACTAACTGGCCTCAATCCGAATGCTTTAGTTAAAAATCAAAATGAAAATTCCAGTTTTTTTCCTTATTACAAAAAGGAAAGAAAAGAAGACATTGCTGAGGCTTACCATACATCACTGCACAAAACTGAAGATAAAATGTAGAAAGGAAATATATGATTGGGGCTAATTGCCACTTCCTACACTCTAATTTCCTCACATGTGTAATTGTTGTTTTCCTTTCATGCTTCATTTCTGTATAGTATTGCAAGCAACACCTTTTTAATCCTGGTCCATGAAATATGATTTGGGCCTTAACAATGCAAAATTATTGTTTGGGATTTTATTCCTGCTGCCAGATGAAAACAAACAGAAAGACCACAAAACCACATCACATCACATGGGCATTAGGACTCACTAGATGAGAAAAGGTGGTAAATAATATTCTAGTTGGGCAGTCATGAGGGAAAGCACAGTAGAGGTGAGCAATCTGCAACCCTAGGCTTGGGGTCTGTCTTTGCAAAGCCTCTATTGATGAAAATGGGGGACATACTGTAATTTCATAGTGAGAAAAATGGAGGAGCCCTGGTGGTGCAGTGATTGGAATGCAGTATTGCAGGCTGACTCTGCCCACAGCCTGGAGTTAAGTCTGACTGGCTCAAGGTTAACTCAGCCTTCCTTCCTTCTGAGATCAGTAAAATGAGGACCCAGATTGTTGGGGGCAATTTGCTGGCTCTGTAAACTGCCTAGAGAGTGCTGTAGAGCACTATGAGGTGCTATTATTGCTAGTATGATATGGAATGAAATCCATTACAATCCTACCACAAGTCCTATAATAGATTTAACCTTTTTTTAAAGAAACCTAAGAATCATCATCATCATCATCATCATCGTAATAATAGTTGGAAGGGACCTTGGAGGTCATCAGGTCCAACCCCTGCTCAGGCAGGTAACCCTATACCATTTCAGACAAATGGCTGTCCAGTTTCTTCTTAAAAACTTCCAGTGTTGGAGCATTCACCGCTTCTGGAGGCAGGTTGTTCCACTGGTTAATTGTTCTAACTATCAGGAAGTTTCTCCTTAGTTCTAGATTGCTTCTCTCCTTGATTAGTTTCCATCCGTTGCTTCTCATCCTGCCTACAGGCGCCTTGGAGAATAGCTTGATTCCCTCTTCTTTGTGGCAGCCCCTGAGATATTGGAACACTGCTATCATGTCTCCCTTCGTCCTTCTCTTCGTTAAACTAGACATACCCAATTCCAGCAACCGGTCCTTATATGTTTTAGTCTCCAGTCCCCTAATCATCTTTGTTGCTCTTCTCTGTACTCTTTCTAGAGTCTCAACATTTTTTTTACATCATGGTGACCAATGCAGTATTCCAAGGGTGGCCTTACCAAGGCATTGTAAAGTGGTATTAATACTTCACGTGATCTTGATTCTATCCCTCTGTTAATGCAGCCTAGCACTATGTTGGCTTTTTTGGCAGCTGCAGCACACTGCTGGCTCATATTTAAATGATCGTCCACCAGGACTCCAAGATCCCTCTCACAGTTACTACTATTGAGCAAGGTACCTCCTATACTATACCTGTACATTTGGTTTTTCTTGCCTAAATGTAGAACCTTACTTTTTTCACCATTGAATTTCATTTTGTTAGATAGCGCCAAGTGTTCAAGTCTGTCCAGATCCTCCTGTATCCTAAGCCTGTCTTCTGGAATGTTGGCTATTCCTGCCAGCTTGGTGTCGTCTGCAAATTTGATGAGTTCCCCATCTATCCCCTCATCCAAATCATTGATGAAGATGTTGAAGAGCACTGGGCCCAGAACAGAGCCCTGGAGCACCCCACTACACACTTCCCTCCATGTAGATGTGGTTCCATTGAAGACCACACACTGAGTACAGCCAGTCAGCCAGTTATGGATCCATCTGGTGGCAATGCTGTCTAACCTGCATTTTTCTATCTTATCAAGTAGTAGGTTGTGATCTACTTTGTCAAATGCCTTATTGAAGTCCAAGTAAATTATATCCACAGCATTCCTCTGGTCCACTAATTCCCAAATGTTCCCTTCCTCTTTGCATAACTGCTTCACTTGTTTTAGCCCAACAGGATTACGCTGCTGTTTTGGGTTGGATGGTTTTCTTCTTGTTACTTACTTGCCAGAGTGTCCCTTCTTCTCGAAGCAGAGCAAACAGCATTCCCATGGGGATCATCAGGCAAGAGAAGATCCCCATTAGGATGCCCAGAGCCTCAGCCCAAAATGGAAAGCAGTAAGTCCCATTGTACTTTGAAGGCTGGTATTTGATAATGCTGTACACAAGCAGGGCCTGAAACAGAGAGTCAGAGAACCAATCAATCTGCCATAGGAGTTTTCATTTCCTTTCAAAGTTAGATATTACAAGTTAGTTGAGTATATTTTATACTGCTCAACAGATGCAATATTAATCCCATGGGGCTAGTACAGTGGCACTGTGGAAGATCATCAAGGAAATAGCAGGGTGAACTCTTTTATCCTTAGGTACATAGAACTTTCTATTCCCATTTAAACTAGGCATATAAATGGTTGAGGATTAATACAGAATGAAGCTAGCATTTATTTAGTTACTAAAGGGTTATCTTTTGTTTTGTTCTGCCGTTGGTATGGAACACCTGTGTAGAGTAAAATGAACTTCCTCAACTTCAGCAGATGAGCTTTCATCACCACCTTGTACAAACAAATACTCCTTAACCTTGGGATGTTCTCCCCTTTAGCAGAATAGAAAAGGCTTTCCAAGAAAAAGATAAGATAAACCTATCCTCCTTGCCCTTAGCCAAATCAAGTGAGATGAAGACACTGAAAACAGGGGTGATTTTTTTTTTTTTTAATGTTTGGAGCCCATATGAGCTGGTCAATAATCCCAGTGAGATCAAACATCAGTGCAGACCTGCTCCATGTTTGCCAGCTGTAAAGGGATCTGTTGGCTTTATCTCTTTGGAGTCCCCTGAGTGGCAGAACAAGTGCAAGGTCATCCTTTTTTCCCCCTTAATGTTCTTCCAATAACCTCGGTTATTCCTTGATTGCTGTTTTATATTACTTTCTCACACTGCCATGCAATAAAGCCTTGAGTACTCATACCAATGTAATCATTATTTCTAAATTCAAAAGTACCTATGATTCAAACCTCCTGGGCTGGGGAAGGAACAATGCAACAAGAGCTGAGGTGGCGCAGCAGTTAGAGTGCAGTACTGCAGGCCACTTTAGCTGACTGTGTTCAGCAGGTCAGCGGTTCAAATCTCACGGGCTCAAGGTTGACTCAGCCTTCCATCCTTCTGGGGTAGGTAAAATGAGGACCCAGATTGTTGGGGGCAATGTAAATATATATATACATTGCTTACTGGTGTACACCGCTTAGAGAGTGCTTGCACTTAAAGCGGTATATAAGTCTCATAAATAAATAAATAAACAAGGATAAAAAAAAAATCCCTGAGTGGCAGACACAGCGACAATAGGAAGAGTTAGAGGAAAGAATGCTTCAGAGTGACTATAGTTACCGTCATTGTTACCGGAGACAAGAACAACCAGCAGGCCTTAAAGTATATCCCTGGCTTGAAACCCAGCATCATGTGAATGTCATGGCAAAATCTTTTCATGCCTAAAAAGAAGAAAAGGAATGGGAAATAACGATGCTGTTATTCTATATTCTGGTTTTTAAGAAAATGCCACTGATCCTGGATTTGGGCTACCTTTTTTCTAAATCCCAAATCTCTGCTCCACAAATTACATCTCATACATTTCTAAATTGCTCATTTCACTTTTTTTTTTAAAAAAAAGGATTTATAACAATTGCAAACATATCTTACCGTAAACACGTGTCACTACCAGACAGGTAGTTATGACCACCACCATGAGACCAAACCCAGCACTGTAGTCATCCAGCAGCACCAACCAGTACATTCCACCCTGCAGAGAAAAAAGCATAAATGTCCAAAGTTTGTGTGTGTGTGTGTGTGTGTGTGTGTATTTATCCATCAATCAATAGAAAAGTATATTTATAGCTCAGGTTGATCTGTCTCTAGGCTGTTTTCTTGCAGACATTTCATTACCCAACTAGGTAACATCATCAGTGCAAGTGCAAGAAAACGGCCAAACTCAGAGAACACCAAAGGACCCCACAGTTACTCACTTATTTATTTATTTGAATGTAAAAGTTGCCCAACTCCATTTTGCAAGAGCTACAGTTAAAAACATATTAAATGGAATATTATCTTTGTATCTGAATAAAGTTGTTTGGACCAAACAACAACATAGCTATAGACTATGTTTCGTTACCCAAACATTCAAAAGGAATAAATGCCAGATACGCCGAAATTCCAAAGACATGGTCCTAAGAAAGTGATACGACACTGCTCAGATTTTGAATGTTGGGGATTAAGTAGCTGCAATTAACTATTAATAGAAATTAGCCTATTGGTTGGGTAAACAGATAAGCCACAACTTCTGCTTTGATTATCTTCTCTTTTACTGGTGTCACATAGTTTACTAGATGCTGTGGGCAATCCTTGCCCTTTTGCCCCTTTATCCTAATACAGTACAGACTCTACTTGTAAGCTTAAAGCTCCAGCTATTACAATCTCTTCCAATCTACTTTGCTTACTTACCTCTGTTGTGAGAATGAGCCCCATTAGAAACATTGCAACACAAATGATGCCTGAGAAAAAAGCCTTCTTTGGACGCAGGTAATATGGGAACTCATCTGTCACTGCAGTAACAATGGTCTCTAGAAAGGCAAACTGAATACAAAAGCATGAGATCTCATCAACTGTAAGGTCCATTCATTTGAAGGTAGATGGTTAAAGCCTTTCCTCTCAGCAGGTTTTGCCCTTACCTGACTATCCAGGCCAAGAGTCAACAGCATGAAGAAAAAGAGAAAAGACCAGAAAGGAGAAAGAGGAAGCATTGTCATGGCTTGTGGATAAACTACAAAAGCCAACCCTGGACCTAGAATGGGCCAAGAATGAGAAGAGTTATGAATGCAATCAAGGAGACGTCATTAGGATTGGATTTCATGAGTATAAAAATTGAGTCACTGAACAAGTGAGGTTGTAGCTCACACTGAATCAGCTTGCTCACTTTGTCACACAATATGCATTTTGATTGTTGGATGTGTGGTTTTATTCATTTATTTATTGGCCTCCTAGGCAAACAAGCTGGCTGGCCCTGACCTAAAGGTATTTGCTCTCCATAGTGTGTGTGTGGGGGGAAGTGTTTCCCTTGTTCTGGTGGTCATTGTTTACTCCTGGCAACTACATGAACTAGTCCCAGCATTTTCCTGGGCAGCGTTT